>NW_024387030.1:5832930-7217266 GCF_900408965.1 Simochromis diagramma | reverse complement strand
TCTCGTTAGTAGAAAGGGAAGAATTTGTTGTTATCAAACCAGCTTTAATAGAGACAAAGCTGCAACAGTGTTGCATCAGTCGCTCGATGCAGGACACTGGGGAAATAACTATATTTGCTATTTCTGCAGGTGTTTGGGCATTATTGATCATGATCGATCAGAACAAATGTGGATTTTCTGCCAAACTAACGCTGCATCCCACTAGGCACTGTGACGATTACTAGAATATTACCAATGACTCACTTGTACCTAAAGTGTCATGGTTTTGCGAATGCTGGGCAGTGAGATGGATCAAAGAAGTCATTCTGTGAATCGTGCTGCTCACACCACTTGCTTGCAGGGAGCGCTTTTGAGCCATCCAAAGCTCAGCAAGACCGTGCAGCAAAGGCAAAATGTTTGGCTTTACCTTGGTTTCTCTTTGGTTTGTGGATAAAGTGATCACCTGGATTGGGGGGAGGGGCCACGTCCTGCCCCTGTCTGGCTAGTAAAGGGTCATACTCCTTGCCGTCATAGTTGGCGTCGAAGAACTTCTTGAACCACTGCACAAATTCAAAGTTGTCCTGGAATTTCCCTTTTACAAGCTTTTCTACAGGAATTATCTGGACAATGAAAACAGGAAATAGTTGAAAAGCTCCACTTGATACACACACGTATAACAGTATGAAAGGTAAAACAATCAATTATCTCAGGTATCATGAATGAAATAAATAATAAAACCATAATAAAGTGATTCTGACTTTGTCGACACTCATCCGTTTAAAAGCTGCCTGAAGAACTTTGAAGTTGTGTATAAATTCATGCTCCAGCTTGGCTTGAAATTTGACCTTCTTCAGAAGAATGCACCCCGGAAACAACATGTCCATGAACTGGCAATACGCCGCTCCTTGAAAACATAAAGACACAACAAATCGATCTCGTTATTTCGGTCAAGAGTTGCCCCAAAATTACCTCAGCAGCTTATTTCAGGGGAAAAAATAACCTCAGGCCTCACCTGAACAGAGCTGTTCAATCTTGGTGTAAGTGAGATGCAAAGAGTCGTTGACCCACGCCAGCATGTCATGTCGGCTGAGGTTGTCAATGGACACAGATGTTGCGTACACATTCACTGCCATCCCTGAGTCGAAAAGAGAGAAACAACCACTCAGCTACATTTTCCTGTTAGCAAGACTTGAAAACCTTAAATGGAAGTTGAAGGAAGAATATTGGTCAATGATTAATCTCTCTGATTGGTCAGTGCAAGGTATGAGTATAAAAATGTAGGGATTGTCTTTATAGTATAATCTAGGCAAAGTAACCATTCTGCATGCTCCTTAACCAAGCTACCAACTACTGTACATAACATTTACCAAGCTTCTTATATTGGATTTGAAAGACTGAAACAGGACTTATTTAGGCCTTAAATAATGATTATTATTGCAATTAATTACTTGCTAAAAACAATGTGCTATTTCTCATGCAAACACTGCAAAACATATAAACCTACTATACATGATTATTATGCCATTATCTACTACACCACTATGGCTTTTTATCACTAACAATTAACAATCATTATTAATTAGTTTTTAAACTGTGGCTTTCTTCCATGTGTTCCTTTTCCCTCTGCTCTTTTATCTTTCCCCTCACCCCCAACCAGCTACAACTGCTCCTCCCTAATCCTAGTCCTGCCAGAGGCTTCTTCCTGTTAAAAGGGAGTTTTTCCTTCCCACTGTCACCAAGCACTTGCTCATAGAGTGTCAACTGATTGTTGGAGTTTTCTCTCTAATATTATAAGGTCTTTAACTTACAATATCAAAGCACCCGAGGGTTGCTGTGATTTGGCGCTATATAAACAATGTTTATCTCGGTTAAACATAAAGAGATAGCAACACATTCAAGAAGCTGGAATTAGGAAATGTTAAACTGACTTCTGACTTCATTAACTTGTGAATCTACATCACTGCACTACTTTCACTGAATCCATTTTTTTTTTTTTTACTGTACTGACCTGGATTTCTTCGTTGGGCCATGTTAATATTAAACCCTATAATCTATACAGGCAGATTCCAAAACTGCACTGCAGTTTCTTCAATTTTTAGGAATTATTTTTTCACCCCCTGTCTGACTGTAAATCCTGGGGCTGGGCCACAGTCTGTTGCAGCTGTAAAGCCCACTGAGAATGGGGATATCAAGCTTTTAGGGAGGAAATTTGACTTTCAGACATAAACTGAGTCCCTGAAGCATCTTTATTCTCAGTTCTAATCTAAAAATGTGTTTCAAGCATAATCCTCCCTGATTATACAGAGAAAAAAAATCCGGAGTATTTGTCAGCAGCTTTACACATCTGGCATCTCCAGCCCTCTCTGTGCTCACTTTGCTTGCCTGTTAATGCGGTGTCATGTCCAAATGATCTTGTAACACCTCAGACCTTTCCTGCACCAATATGCATATTAACACGGGCAAACGTGGCGACTTTAAATGATGCTTTTTAAGGTCACACGCCGCTCTGTCTGCACCTGACAGCCAAAGACTAATGAAACCACGTCTGTCAGTTTTTAGTTTGATGCTGAATCGTGCTGTGATTTCTGATGATAACACTTCTATTGTGAATGCACCTTCAGCAACGCATTCTCCCACGGGCCACTGGCTATACTGAAATTGCATGGCTGTAGCGTCTAACCCAACGAGCACTACTAGGCCAGGATGATGAAAAATCACAATGTTTCAGCTACATGAGCAGCAAAGGACCACGCAGTGGGCGTACATTTATTAAATAAGGGGCACGAAGGGAAGTCTATCTATTCTCCAAAAATCTATCGGGCCTTGGAAAAAGCTCCCATAATTACTGCAAGCAAAAAATAAATAAATAAAATCCTGAGCGCAAACCGCTGAAAGTCAAGCAAGAGCAAATGGGCGGGGGTCTGACATTTCAACCCGAGCTGAGAACAATAAATGTGCTCGTTTGCTGGGTGCTCTTGGTTAAAAAGCCGCAACGCTGGGTGCTGCTCTCATAGCGGCCCCCTCTACAGGCCTCCCCGAATACCTCAGGACTGTCAGCACACGGGAAATATCCTCGCTGCATGGGAATAAAGCACAGCTCCCCGTTAAACCCCTTTACGCGCAGAAAAGGAGAGATTTAAGAGGCGGGGTGGGTCGGCAGGCGTAAATGCGGCGATACTCACTGTATTCAGGAGCGTCTGTGTTGTTATCACGCTGGCAGTATTCCTTATGTCAATGCCCGTTGCTGTCGTCGTTGTCAGACCCTGCGCGGTGCAGTGCTTGGTAACGGGCCGCCCTGTCTGGGGCTGCAACAATTCAGCCTCTACTGCGCGTGCGCCCGACTCCATGCTGTTTAAAGGTTCATTATAAATAGGACTTTGGCCTGTTCCAGCTAAGAGACACATGATGTGTCTGGTTGGATCTTAGGCCTGCGAGTGACTAAGGTTTTTGTGGAGTCAGGCTTCACATGTTGCTGTTTTATCTGCTGCTGGATAAGATATGTGAACGAAGGACAAAGTGGAGTGATCATTTTTTACAAAAGAACTGTTTTAGAATTTCTATGGGTTGATTTAATGTGCAAACTGCTGTTAATACTGCTGGGTCCAGTATTTTAGTTGTGATCTGTATCTATTATATCTACAGTATAAATTTAATTTAGTTTGACAGTTTCCAATCAAGTGGTCAGACCCTTTTTGAAAAAGAAGAAAAGCACTCTTATATGTTTTGTCTATTTATATATGCCATCTGTTTTCAGTTATTTACATTTGCCCTATTAAGTGAAAATTGTTATTGGTGAATGTGACGAAGGAGCCTAACAAGCCAAAAGAGTTACTAGCAATGGCAAATGTCTGCGAAATATAGAGAAGTATGAAAAATGTAATGTAAAAGCATAAAACTGGATAAAATTGTAATTTTCCTGTGAAAGAATGTGCAGTATATTGAGTATAGCCAGGAATCAGACACAGGATTTGATTTCATTGTTGTTTATTTGCACTCACATCATGTGATAGAGAGCTCCAAGGGGCGAAAAAAGGAGATAAAAGGATTCAATGTGTCGACACATTGTTCAGCACCAGTGTACGTTAGGTGGGGAAAAGACACAGCATAATGCACTGGAGCAAAATGTGAACTCTGTCCAAAAAGAAACAGTGATGGAGGAGTTTTACTAGAACATGCATGAAGATCTTGTGAACATAACTGATTCTAAAATGAGCTAAATCCTGAATGCATGATCAAAATACAAAAAAAGAGAGAGAATCGGTTGCCGAGACAAATATTCACGAGTAGTAACTACAAAATGAACAGTAAAAATACAGTATTAGAGAACTTGAAAAAGTATCAGTGCTTTTCTGTAGTTGCTAAACAAACATACAAACTTTCAGTGTCATAAGAAGGCATTTGATCCTCTGAAGATTTCAACTTTATGAACACTAAAGTGGATCCCTTCACCGCTTCTATACAGAGCTTAACAAATTTTATCAGACCACCTGTCATAAAAAGAAGAAAACACAAATATTTTATAAATCTGTCAAAAACTTACTAAAAACTAAAATTATATTGTTTGTTAGGCAAGTAAAATATACTTTTTTATACCCAAATTTTGAGCAGGCACAAATTTGGGTCAGAAATTATTCAAGCACAACATTCAACCACTAAAATAAATGTTTCTACTGAGGAATGTAAGTAAATAGCTGTAATTTGGCATCTGAATCAAAAATGATCATGTGTTTAACTATTTCATCTCTTTTTTTGTAAAAGTACATTTGAAAGTTCAGGAGTTAATTTGGGGCAGCGGTGGTAACTCACACTGTGTGGTGGTCTAATAGGTTTGTTGAGCACTGTATGTGCTTCACAGTGGTGTGCTACATTAGACGTGTCAGTCAGATGACCGATAACCCCCTGACCACAGTGAACCAAAGTTGTTAAGTTGTTTAAAAGTGCACCAGTGGTACAGGATGATGTGTTCTCAGGTGAGAAAAAGGCCATTTGGGTGAGATGTTTGCTCTGTGGAAATAAATATGATCAGAAAAGATGCTAACATGTTTAGTATCAGTGCTTGTTAAAGTTCTTCTAACTATGCTAACATGCACAGTACTACAGCATAGCTTCATTCACATTTGGTGGAGGTGGAACAGAAGTCTATTCTGCTATAAGGCTGTTGAACCTGATGAACCAGTGAGCAAAGACTTCATGTTCTTATTGTGTAATCATTCCAACATAGTAGCATCAAAAGAACATAACAAATAATGCAATATAAAAAAATGATAACAAAAAACAGTAAGCTTGAATTATGATATTCCTCATCATTTGATCAATAGCAACTCTTCCTTTCACAACTGACATTTTTTAATGTCACGTCGACATCCTTGTAGGAATTTGTCACATTTCATTCATCGTGGCTCTGAGTAAAAAGACATTTTGTGACACTTGTGACCTGAAATCATGTAAAAAGGCATCTAAATAGTACATGATACAAGTGCAAAATCGTATTTTACAGTGAGGGTAACACAATCGCATCATAAAAACCTTGACTCACCTTCATATTTCTAAAACTGTTAATAAGACTCAACATTTTCCCCTACCAGAATCCAATAACCAAAGTAACTCAACTGCAACTCAATTTATATCTGCTGCTTATATTTGGTTAACATTTCACTGGAATTTGGTAGCAATAACCACTTAGCAAACATTTTTCCCTGGCCGTATTGCAGTATAATTACAGCCACGTCATACAATTTTACAATTCTAAATAACAGCACTGAGTTCAAAATGAAAACATGACTCCGTTACTCCACACATGTTCTAAAGTAAAACAAGTCTTCTTGCTTGGCCATACATTTTCCTCGAATATCATTCTTCTGCTTTACGTAGCAGCATTCTGACTGGTTACCAGATCCCGCTGGATCTTCCACCAGGAGGAGCAAGGATCCTCGCTGAGGATCTCTTTGGAATGTTGTCATCGATTTGAGCACCTGGAGCAACCGGGGACAAGATCACGTTGGATTAGGCAACGAAAAACAAACAACTGCTATTGCCTTGAAGAACTTACTTGAAGCTCAGTCATACTTTGCAGTAGTACAGTAAAGGCTTCTCTAAAGAGCTTATGTTAAGTTCTGGGGAGATTTAGGAAATGGAGCATAACTAAAAGGATGGAAGTGTTTGTTTGCTTTCCATTTAATCAAAGCATTTATGGTTTTGATAAAACTATTGGTAAGTAATTTGATGTAAGGTACAAATACAAGGATTCCTTCAGCATAAATGTTCACTATAACTACACTCCAATTATTATCTTCCCAGGTGAAGTGACTTCCCAGGCGTAAAGCAACACTTGTTGCCACAGTTAGAATCATTATTGGAGTTTTAACCTTTTCAGACGTGTTCTTCAGCATGCACCCTGGAAGCAGGTGAGATTCTGTCAGAAACCTTTACTCTGTTTCTACTGAGACTTTTTGCTGCCTGTCATTCGTCATTTCTACCTCAGCAGCTTGCCAGTAAGTACTGCTCTGATTATGCAGGCCTAAACAAACAAGTTTGATCCCAAACATGGGACAACTATAGTCTTCAGCTGACTTAAAAGTGCTGTTATTCAAAGTTACTTTGACTATAGCGCCCTCATCAGGCCAGTCATTAGACATTTTATAAAACCAGCAGCAGCGCCAGCAAATCACAAGCTACCAGTGTCCCGTAGCTTCCATTAACATGGAAATTCCTCCTTTTGTGTATCTATAACATAATTATAAAATTCACAATGCCATGTGTATGAATCAGCTGGTCCTCACCAGACAGGCTGAAGCTGGACTCATGGAGGTCCCTCATGCCCCCATGCCGGGTGCAGGGGCGTGTTGGAGTGTCCAGATCTGAAGAGCCGGTGTCTCTTTTTCCAGAATTTGCCACGGCAACAACTTCACCTGTGTAGGGTTCCCGCTCCACAGCTTTCACCGCCTGGCACTGGCAGAAACATATAGCAATAAGTATTCCTTAAAAACAATACTTTCAACAAACTACGCTGCAGGCTTCCTGTAAAAATGTAGAGAACGTAAGTTGAAGTAGCACATATTTATTGACATTCTAAATTAATCTCATTACAGTCTTCAAATCCTCTAATCTTGTCTGAATCTAACGAAGTTCACACACCCTGATCCAAGAATTCTTATCAATTATTGAGATATTTTTTTTAATTTTTTTTTTAAGGAAAAAATATGAAGATGATAGGATCAGCAAACTCCCCTTGCTGTCCCCTAGCAGGGGCTTTATGTTCCACCAGGGGGCACTGAAAGCAATGCATGTTTTAGCAACTGAGTATATTTCTCAACCCCACTGCAAAATTTCTTAGATGCTAACTACACCTCCAGAATCAAGATTAATCAGTGGGAAACACTGAGCTTTGTAGTGGAAGCTCCAACAATCTCTAACATTTTCCCTCTCACAGAACATCCCAATTGATTAAGAGCTATTTGGCCAACTCTGGTTAAATATACAAATTCGTTTTTGATATTCTAGCTTTCCATCTTTTGTAGTTCCACTATGGAGGATGAGACATGAAATCACAATAAACTACAATTATACATATAACTAAGGAGAAATATAGTGTGAAAAATACATGTTTCTAAATTATGATATAATTAACTTAAATTAGTGCAGCTCTGGTTTATTTTTAACCAACCTTCAACCTTTTCTATGATATTTGCCTTTTTAGTACTGCTTTGTCAATTATCCTATTTTTTTTTTTATAACGAATGGGAAGTTCAATCATTACAGTAGGGAGTGCGGCACCGGTGATAGAGAAAAATACATGAAACAACTGTGCCGTATCATCCTATTATAAAATTTAAGTTTATAAACCAATGCTTTGTAAGTGTATTTCAGGTCAGGCTGATACCTTTTCTCTCTGAACCATCTTCTTGTAGAGATAATCCGGGAAAGTCCTCAGTGGGCAAAACTTTCCGGAGCCCTCGGCACACGTGAACATGCCATTTTCGTAGACCAGACGTCCACGGCTGATGGTGACAATCGGTACACCGTGGCAGCGCAGACCTTCATACGGGTTAATATCACCTCCCTGCACCTGGTTTTCCACAGAAATGACCCTGTAGGCAGAGATTGAAAGCCAGAAGTGACCCAGTTTAGCAAAGAAAACGCTGGATCAGCCTTACAGCTTTGATATAAAAGCTGCACTGAGACAAGCCGGTCGATAAATGGATGGATTGAGTTTCATACTTGGATCCCTCTGGGTCCCAGACCACCACATCAGCATCTGCTCCTGGGATGATCCTGCCTTTTCTCGGGTAGAGGTTGTAGATCTTGGCTGCATTTGAGCTTGTGACTGCTACAAAGCGATTCTCATCCATTTTACCTCCAATCTGAAAATGAGAACACGCACACACATTTGAATCCATTTCTAATACTAGGGATAAACACAAAACACAAACTGCTACTAAATCATTTGACCCAGTAAAAGGAGACCAAGATGTTTTTGTGTCTCTTCTGCCCGTTCTGTCTGTTTGTTCATAACCACCAAAACAGATGTCCTATTTGTGAAAGTTCTCTGACAGCCACACAGGAACAAAAGAGCCACACATACCACCCCTTTCTCCCAGATGACGCTCATACGGTCCTGAATGCCAGGAAGCCCATGAGGGATCTTTGTGAAATCATCCTTGCCCATGGCTTTCTGTTTGACGGTGAATGGACGATGGTCAGACCCCACAACATTTAGAGTGTCGCTGAAGCAGGACAAAGGAAGTCATATTTATTATTAATTATTTAATCAGCGGAAGAAACAAGAAACATTCATATTAAATTAAACTTAACGACAGATGTTATAGTATTTTTTTCTCACTTTCCAAGCAGGCTCATTAGAAAATTTGGAGTATTGGGGTCCAGGCGGAGAGGAGGCACAGTCACATGGGCAGCTGCATGAGACCAGTCCTGATGATAGTACTGCATACCGTTCAGGACAGTGTGGGCAGTTGTTGTTTCTCCGTGGACCACCTTGCCTGTGGTCAGACATTTCAATAAGGACATATATTAGCTAGAATAATAGTGCAAGGAGCTTAAAAGACAAGCAAACACTGATTTTCAGTTGACTTTAGGATCATCAAAGCAGATATTTAAGTAACAGTAGACCAAATCTCATCAAAGAAATACATTCCCTTAATGCACATCACTTGCTTCAAAGATAGTAACACTAAATATAAAAGATAAAGAGCCTCACCTTGCATCTTGGCTGTAGCCACTACATCTCCAGCAGACATACTGGAGACATTCACAAGATAAATTGGGCAGTGGGCCTAACAGAAAACAAAAAGGTTATATAGTTAGGTCCACAAGTGCTTGTACAGACTTTTTAATACAAAAGCAGCATTAACTGTTGAAGAAGTACAGTTATTTTTATTCATAGATCCTTATTTTCAAAGTCTCAAAAGTACAGTAATTGGACAAACTACATGGATGAAAATCATTTCTACATACTTTTCGCTTACATCGTTCTAGTACAAGTTAATTTAGAGTTTTATCTGCTAAATCTGTGTTTTTTAGAGCTATACAGGCTCTTTGAGATGTTTTATGGCAAAGTCTAATCTGACCTTCCTGTTCCTGGGTGTAAGCAGTGGTTTGCACCCTGTTTTAAAGCTTCGGTGTATTTATATTCATAAAGGCGTCTCTTGATTGCAGACTTTGGCAACGATACGCCTACCTCCTCCAGAGTGTTGTTGACTTGGCTAGATGTTTTGAAGGGCTGTTGTTTTTTTAACCAAGAAAAGAACAGTGCAATCATCCACTTTAGCTGTCTTTTGTGGTGTTTCAGGCTTTTAGGTGTTCCTGAGCTGGCCCGCGCATTCATTATTTCCAAGAAAGTGTCAGATTTTAAAAATAAGTAGGGATTTTTTCCGGGAAAAAATCCCTACTTAAACTGCTTGTCAGTCAACCATCCAGTTAGATTTCAGCCTCTGAAAATGGGGCACCGTGTATGAAAATGGTTGCTAAACAACTAATGTAATAGTTTTGTTAGAGTCCTTAAATTAAAGCCTAAAGTCTGCCCTTTAATTTAATCACATCCTGATTGTTGGTTTAAAATCAACTGCGGTTGTGCACAAAGACAATCTTTGTCCAACAAAAACAGCTCTGTGCAGATTAATCATTGGAGTTAAATTGCAGTGTTAGCAGTGCTAAGATTGGTGATTAAAATGTTTTATGTTTAACATCCCTAGAGTTTATAATGACCTTATTTTGATTTCTATACTGCATTTTTTCTGACATCCTACTCACCCTGTTGGCGATGGTAATCGCCCTGTGGGTTGCTTCTGCTTCCAACTGCAAGGAAATCACAGTAAATCAAAGCAAGGAATTTATTCAATCATAGAAAAAATATCTCATATCCTTGACCAGAGTTTGGATATCATTAAGAGTTATAATTATAAATGTTTATACCTCTTCAGGCCTGCTGATTTCAATACCTTCTGGGCCACTAATGCCAAGATCCAATGCCTCCTTGGCACCCTGACAAAAAAAGTAATAATGTTTTTTTTTTTAAATATATAGAAAATGTAATTAAATAACTTTAACAATATTTTCATTTGCGTACACACACTGTAATTCCCAGTAAATCCCTTACCTCTGACACAAGTTCCCCATTCTCAGCGTGGACCCTCGCTATGGCTCCAATGTCCTTACAGTGCTGCAGGACCTGGAAGAGTTCACTGTCCCGCAGCATGAACATGTCCTTATACGCCATGAACATCTGAAAGGAGTTCACTCCTTTGTCTCTTACCAGCTTCTCCATCTCAGCTCGAACCTGTACAAGGGGAACAATGACACAAGCTCAAATGTGGCCTCAATCTCCAAAATATCCTTATCCAGAAAAAAAAGGTTAAACTGAAGTAGTTAATTTGAGTGAGTGTAATGCCGTTATTTGAGTTACAGTATTTATTCTTGTAAGTAGGTGGGATCAAAGTGGATTTCTTATCTTTACAAAAAAAGTTTGGTATTTTTGAATTAAATAGTTTGTTCCAGTATTGTTTTTAACAACTATGAAGTCATAAAGCAAATATGGGTCATTTCTTACTTGTTAATTTAAGTCAGTTATGAAATCCAGCCTGATTTAAGGAGAATGCAAAAATAGTTATTTTAAAGAGGATCTGTTATGCTTTTCCTTATTATTGTCAAATATAATACAAAGGATATAATAAATAATGACACAGTGTAATGTGTAATATATTGTAGATTACAGTTACCTCATTTTAATGCCTGCTAAGGGCCTGATTTTGTTTTTATGGGGTTTGTTTTTTTGTGTTGATGTGTAAAACCTTAGAATTGGCAAATGATGATCTTTCTTTTTACCTTGACTGTCCTGTAGTGGTGGAGGCTCATATTAAACATGGCTAAAGATTCAAAGAATGAGGTCAGCATTATCATCTCAGGCACACAGCTAGCTATGAGCACAACAGCCCCACCCACTGGTTGTAAAGGGGCAACCAGATCAAAAGAAGTCGTCTTAAAGGGTGGGGTAAGGGAGCGAAAACAGCTCGTTTCTGACAAAAGATGAACTCAGACGTTCATGAGCAAGCAAAATATAAATAAGGATTAATCTGAGCTGTAAATTCAAAGCTATCATAGCAGAACACTAGAATTAAAATAAGAAGCTGGAAATTAGCATAACAGGTCCTCTAAAAATAACAAGTCTCTTGCATATATTTGTACTTTGACATATTAGCAGCTAAAGATCATCAAGTTCATTATTACAAAGTTAGTCAAATTTAACAAGGATTTTAAAACATATTCCAGGTATTTCGAATAGATTCTGGTACTTTGTGAGAAAGGAAATGTGAAAAATGCTGCTAACTGTTTCTAATATTGCATTTGGGGGGGCTTAGAAACCCATTGCAATACTTTATACACACTGGTCATTTATAATAATTTAAGTCACAAAGTTGAGTTTTTACTTTAGAAGAAGTGTTCGTGGA
This sequence comes from Simochromis diagramma, assembly GCF_900408965.1. Classification (NCBI taxonomy): domain Eukaryota; kingdom Metazoa; phylum Chordata; class Actinopteri; order Cichliformes; family Cichlidae; genus Simochromis; species Simochromis diagramma. Next base: position 7,205,327 of record NW_024387030.1, on the reverse strand, counting down.
GGCGAAACGTATTACAATGACATAGAGCGACAGTGTTCCAGTACCTTGGGTCCCCACCAAGTAACCCCAATGTGCAGAGCGTAATCACAGCAGGCCTTGGAGTCGGCTGAGTTGCGGCACTTTTCGTAGGCTTCCAGCAAAGATTCGTTCCTCTCAGGGAGAACATGTCCGATCACCATGGTGGTGCCACCAGCCAAAGCAGCCTGGAAAAACAACAAAAAGTAGCTCTGAAGTCACTTATAATGTCTAATTTAATTCTGTCAAATAATTTGCAAAAAACATGTGGTGTATTTCCTGCTCTGCCATTCTTTCATTTGCTATAATAGTTGATTTTTTTCACTGAGATGTTTCAGTTTAAAAGCTGTTATTCAGTTTGTTTAGAATCGTCAGCTGCAATTTAAGACTTAAATAATTTGAGACTATATGACACGACCTTAAATTAAATCCTTAAACTTAATCATTTGCTTCTTTAAAAATGATTAAATAGCACAAAATGGATTGATTTATGAAGCAATCCATTTTGTGCTATTTTGTGCTAGAATTTATGAACTACTAAAACAACTTTAACCTACTAATCAGCACAGCCCCGAGTCCAAGCATAAAAGTGATAGCTTCAATTACCATTAATGCTAATGGTTATCTTTACATTCTTGCTGATGGAAATATAAATCCTTCAGCAGTTAAAGCACAGGATTGAGTGCTCCTTACAGTGTAATCATGTTTTTTTAAAACCTACAAACTATATCATTTCTTTACAGCATCAGCACTTCTTACTTTTTAACCTCCTACGAGCAGATTTAGATGTTTCAGACACAAGTTAAGGAAAATCTTAATAACCCAAACAAGTGTTTTGTGTATAAGCGCATGCGTCACTGAGCATCTGTCAGCTGACCCTAGAGACTCGAGTGGCGTGCACGGAGTACGGGTGTTAGGGGGGCGTGGGTCTGGGAACCATTGTCTCCAAGCACAATAGCGTGAGTGAAAAGGCTTTGCGGCAATCTTTGCAGCAGCACCCCGGTATCCATGGAAACAGATACTGATCTGCATTTTTCTCTGGACTTATACTGGAGCAGGCAGGGAGGGGCCAGGAGAGAGACAGAGAAGAGGAATGACTGGCGGAGATGGAAAGCAGCAAAGAATTGTGTCTGTCACCAGCATCTACCGGCCGGTTCGCTCCCAGCATCCGTCACCTCTTAGAAAGCTGAAAGTACTACAGAGTGATGAGTCATCACAGTGCCCTGAAGCAAAGTGGGGTATCCCGGTTATATCAGCCTCCAACATTCACCCTTGCCAAGAGCAAAATTGCCAAAACACCTTTGTCTAATTTTGGAGAAATAAACTCTGGATGCAACCCAGTGACATTTATTTTTATAAATGCTTCTTATATCCTTAGTAACAGCTATTGTTAATGTTAGTACCGCTGGTTTGTCTGCTTTTTCTGCTTGCAGCTAGATCTTAAAATTAAATGCTTCGTTACTATTTTATGTGCCAGTTTTTGACGTAATTTCTGTGCTCTGCTTATTTGCAAAGTAATAGATATATTACTTCTGGCTCTCTTAAGGGAAGGAGGAGTGACCTATAAATTTGTGTCTGAGGTCTGACTTCTTAGTTCTAACTTTGACAGCAAAAGTATTCCTGCCTAAAATAACCTAAATATTTGATCTCCAAATATTAAGAAGCATCAAAACAGAATAATGATGCATTACTGACAGTGTGGCTAAAATTAACATCAGTAAAAAGCCTTTTTTCAATAATTCAATGGTCTCTGAATCTTAATCTTTCCTGTTGTGACAAAGGTGATAAAACATGAAGTTTGCTCTTTTGCTTCTCTAAATTTGGGACAATATGAAAAGACTGTTACCTTGGTACCGCTGTAGAAGTCATCTACTGTGGTGGCATTCATGAAGCTCTCCTCCAGGTGGACACTAGTGTCGATGCCCCCAGGAAGCACCAGTTTCCCTGAGGCATCAATCACTTTAGCCCCACCTGGGATCATCAGCTCCTTCCCCACCTGCTGGACGATGCCGTTCTCGATGTAAACGTCAGCCTCCTGGGTACAGTCATCATTCACCACTTTGCCACCCTTTATAAGGATCCGCACCATCGCTGAGCTGGAAGACATGGCTATTGATCTGCGAGGAAGAGGGAAACATACAGCTGAATACTTTTTGCTTTTTGTAGATACTAAAGGGTGGCAATCTGATTCAAAGCAACCACAGTGTACATCAAAACAGAAGAAAAGTTATAACCACCTGACAAAGGAATCTGCAGTATTTCTATGAAAAAAATCTGTTTACAGTACCTCATTTTTACAGTAGAATAAGATGACAAAGGAGAGAGAAGGATCAGTAATGCTGCTCTGGGACCAGTCTGTCACACTGTGACTGACATCAGCTACAAGGCTGAGTAGGCTGTGTCAGTCACTGCCTGAGACCTGACAGCTCAGTGTGCAGAGGCGTCATAATAAATAGAAAGAAGCTGCGTCCAGTTAAGGGTCACAATAGGGCAAGCAAGGGTCAATGGGACTATTATTTTTGAAAGGACCGAAGGAGCATAACACTGCTTACACTCACTGTATTACAAGAATCTACGCTAAACATGTAAAAATATGTTTAGCTTAAACTGAGAATGGTTTCGATTGCCTCTACTCCATTTCCTAAACTGATGGTTGGTACGTACACATTTTCCACTTACATTATCTAAAATCATGTTATCATCTGAAATAGTCACCTCTAGATTTTAACTGCTCACAGGTGTGAATGCTGTGATAAAAATACACACACATGTGAACTGGATGGTGTAGCAAGCCCTCATATTTTAACAGCTAACTCCAGTTTTACATGTAAATCAGGTTATTTTTGGACCAATCCACAGTTTTATTCCAGGCAGTATGAAAACTTCCAAAGGTTTTAGGTATTTCTCATGTAAAATTAAATTAATTTATAGTAAGTAACAAATTATTACTCCCAAGACAATTTTATTGAGTAAGGCTGTCCGAGGCCTCTTGGTCCTAAAGGCCCCTCTACTCTTATCTGCTCTGTCCTAAACACGTTTTAACTCATAAAAGTCATAAATAAACACACACAATATTTTCTTTAAATCAGCTGTTGGGTAGCACAGATATAATTACTGTCAGTAATTAACGGCTCATCGGTGACAAAGAAGCAGTCTCTAAGACCTACACCCTCCCTTCCCTCCACACCACTGTATTAATGGTGTGATGTAGTGTGTGAGTGTGTTTCCATCCTTGCGTGCTTGCGTACATGTGTGCATGCAGGATGCGTGCGTATGAGGGTGCGGCAACTTTACTGCAAGGCATGGACTCCTTACACATCCACATCTGATAGCTGATAATGTGATGGATATCCCATTATTACATGTACATCTATTGATACTCACAGGTGCTTTTTTACCCTCCTAAAGCCTGAGGGGACAGCTACAGGCATAATAAAGTCATTACTATATCAGGAGGCCTATAGCTCAGTTACCAGTACGGAAGTTGTCGGCGGTTAGTTATTATTAAACATAGGAGCTTGAGTTGCATGAAATCACTGCACGATAAATAAGGATACACTAAATCTTTAATATAAAATAAAGGTAATTACAAACTTATAACGCAAGGCTTCTTTCGTGGCTACATTGCTCAAATGCTCTTTATTTGATATTTTTCTTGTTCGTCCATAAAATAAATGTAATAAGTCCCTCGTAAAAACCAAACGTGCTTTTAAATTGGCGCCAGCCACAATGATTATTCCAATAAATATGGCAATTTTGCTGATTAGCTGTGAACACAGTGAAATGATGACACTTCCACTTGTGCGACTTGACACAAAGAAACCGGTCTCCATCCGGCATGATCGGCTTCACAGCGTTCATTACCGACCTAGAAAAGCGTCCTCTTAACTCTCAGTCCGCCCTCCTCTCCTCTTCCACAATGAGCACCAGTCTGCTATCTAAGTGGCCTCACATTATCATCACACTGCCCTCATGCACGGTGAACGGATGCAGCTGCACTTGTAGGGTGTGTATAGATCACGGGGAGGATGGGAGAAACACCAGGTAGGGACCAGACGTGTAGCCAAGGGGCATGGAAACAAAGTCTCCGTGCTCCAGGAGAGGATTTGCACCCCAGACACAGTCACTGCAGCCTAGCAGACCTAATAATTCTGACGACGTGGACCACATACCTCCTCTATGGGCCTGCTGCTGCTCCACTCGGATCACTGGATACTTTCTCAACACAATTCAACACAATCCGTGGATGGCACTTCCCAAGGAGATATACACACACACCAGATGGATACCTTCCTGGCCGGTCCGGGACCATCAGGGGCATCATCATCACCGTGAAGTCAGCAATGACATGCAAGCAAGACTTCTTATTGTGACTTTCAAAATAAAACAGTTGTTGAGCCCAATGCAACTTCTAGTAAAGTAATGCGAATATAGAGTAGATTTTCATCATGATTTGTATATAATTGATCGGCTGCTACCTAACATCAAGCTCAATAAAGAAAGAAAGAAAGAAAGGGAGTTTTCTACAACTTATTGATGTTAAAAATGTGTTAGAATATATTTTAGAGCAGCTCATGTTTTATAGCTTTAAATCAAATGTTATCAAATAAATAAAAAAATCATTGTATCTAGTAATTTTTAGATACATATGATGGAAGACAATAATTTGAGGTAATTCTTTCTTTATTATTTTTCAATAACAATATTTGTTTATTTTATTTATTTATTTTTGTCACTGATTCACAAAAAACTCTTGAGTTATAACTAACCAATAACTGCACTAATATTGTCTTTGCATAAAATAACTCAATGAAAATTACCTAAATTATACGATCAGTGTAATTTATATCAGCACCTATATCGAAACGCTATAACTAACTATGATGGTATAGCTACTATATTTTATTTTGTAGGAAAATCAGCACACTTCCGGTGTTTCTGTGATTAACTTGACGCAGCTCGCAGCATCCAGGCCGTGCGACTGTGTGACGCTCCAATCAGCAGCGTTCAGTGAAGGCTTGGTTGCCCAAGCACCCAATTAATTTGGACTTAGGGCGTGTTCACTCTGAGGAGGCCGTACCACTACCAGATCAAGAGGGTGATTATGAAGACAGCAGTACAGCAAGGCTGATTGAAGTACCCTTAGGATTCATAGTTAGTACTAATGTAACGGATTTAAAGGATTATGTATCTTTATGAGGTTCACCTTGAGGTATAAGTAGCTCGTTTACCTTTTGTGCGTTATCTTTCAACGACTTCAGCTTCATCTGCCACAGCTATAAATGAGGTAAAGGGGGGAAAGAAAAAGAAATTCTATCGCAAGCAAGAATATGGTACTAGCAGAAAGTGTAACTGCAGGCGACTCATCAGCTCTGATTGGTGGCTGAATTAGAAGCTGGAGAATGGCAACATGTTCAGGTTTAATGTGATCAAAGGGGAGCTGCAGGCTGTCACCTGTATTTAAAGCAGTGAGTCATAGTGAACTCAGGTGCCAAGACACTGAGAGATCCTCTGCTGGAGGAGCATGGAAACTGGAGCTGAATATCAATGTTCACGGGCTGCTGACAGTCACAAGCTTATAATTGCCTAATTATGCAACATTATAATTATACTATGATTTATACTTTTATCATTTTATTCAGTATAATTAAGATATAGTAGGCTATATCTTAATTACAGACTAAGTTACAAATGAACAAATACTGAAAATCATAACATTAATTCACTAATGCAGAACCATTCTTAGTAATATTTGCAGCAGATATGACTTGAAAATATAATAGGAATCACCTCATATACAAGGAGTTCCCACTAAATCAAAAGTACTGATTTAGATATTGCATCATGTATCTCAGGGGTTCTTTTGGGGGGCAGGGACCCCTTGGGGGGGGGGACCCAATTGGACCCAATTATAGTCCTCAGCTGATAAAATGCTGGGTACTTTGTGATGACATGCCACTTTAGCTTGGCTTGCTTCATTGGTTTATATACTAAAACTTGAAGACACACAATAATAATAACAATCATAGACACAGACATAACATGCAATTTCAGCTGCCCATTTTCACATTAATATGGCAATAAATACATCACTGACTCTCAAACTCAGCTAATTAGCACAATGGACAAATAATAACAATGGAAGACTAAAATGTGTTGTGTGTCTTCAAGTGCTAGCAAATGAAGCAATGAAGCCATGTCTGGTTAATAAAAATCATTCATACTTTTGAATCACTTTGGCTGTCATGTCCAACAGCCTGTGCCTTACTTACTTGGACACCTTAAAAGTCTAAACACATCTACTGGTTTGACTGTAATGTGACACTGATATTATTTTAAAGTACCTTTGTCATTTATTAGCCACAGTCAGTTTCAGTTTTTGGCCAGATAATGGTCTAACTTTAAAAAAAAAAGGTGATGGTACATATTTCTCTAACACTTAATTTGGTTCTGGCGTGATTCTGATGCTGAACATCTGAAATATATTTTCTTAGTGTAACGTCAAAAGATACATTTTACAAGATATCAATACATTTAAAAAAAAGAAGAAAGACCCATGGTGAATTTTTTTTTGCACAAAAACAATACATTTATTCAAGTGTTCTCCAGCACAAGTACATACGAAGCCTTTATCTTCTCTTTGAACACTAAACAAAGGTATGGGGCAGAGAATGACTGCTACATCTGCTGTATGAACTGGTCTTGAGGAAAACCATACAGGCCATAAAACAGTTATGACAGAAAGAAAGTCACAGAGAGCGTTAACAGTATCACTGAAGTATTGACCTGCTTTGACCAGTAAAATGAAATGCTGTTTCTGATTTTTTTTTCTTCTTTTTTTTAAAAACAAAGAAACAAGTAAGCGTCAGTTCAAAACAACATTCGGAAAACAGACATGGAGAATATTGTGGCATGGAATGTAGGATTAAGAAGCAATGCGCATTAAGCATACATTATGCTACAGTAAAAGTTATTACCATTTTTTTTCTCACACAATTTTCCCACAGATAAGCACCGACTACAGCAATCTCTAGTCTAAAACAATATAGCAAACCTTTCATTATTTGTTATCCTTATTTTTTCAAGTACAAAGTTAAAATGCCTTTGTTAATATATTTATATGAGTGAAATAATAGTTATTTTTCATTACTACAAGGAACTTAAAACAGTCATTGTCAAGACATGTTTATTTGTCTTCCAATCAAATACATTTTTCTTGATTAGGTAAAATGTTTAGCACCATCGGAAACGCCTACAATCCCTCTTTTTAAAGTCTTACAAAAAGAAACAGAAGTTTAAAAAAAAAACACCACCGTGTAGGGCTGTGCAGTGAAGTTTAGACCGTCAATCTTAAAGCTGTCTTTAGGCCAATGTTAAGATCACAAAACATCCAATCTGGATTCACTTGAAACAAACAAATAAAAAAACAAAAAAACAAAAAAAGCGGAATTGGAATCTCTCTACATCTAATGCTTGAAGCTTTGAATGAAATTTGTCAATGATTTTTATTTTCGACCTAAGATTTTCTTTCTATTTGATGATATATATTAGCAAAGAATTATATTTGTACATCTCATTTGTAATTAAAAAAAGAAAAGAAAAAAAATTGAAAACAGCAACCAGAAAACTATGTACAGAATGTACAACCATGAATATGACGTTAGGTATTAAAAGGTGGAGAGGGGGATAACATCTGATAAAATACAAAGCACGAGAGCTCATATTGAGCCACCATGCATGGACAAAAAGGATGGCAATAAGGTCACTTAAGAAATTAATTACATTAAGAAATTAAATTTCAAATCTTAAATATGATTTAGAGAAGCGATAGCATCTGCTCTTACTCTTTACTCTTTGAGTGCTGACATCCGTGTCAAACACTGTGTCAGGCTTTTGTTTTGACAAACTGCAGCCTAAATCCTCTGTGTTTAGCTTAAGGATTACAATCAAGAGAATTTAGTTTGCGCGTGTAATCCATAATTTGGATCGGCGCTTACAATTTGCCAACGTGACGACTACAATTTATCGAGCAAATGGCAGCGGCCCTACTGTCCTTCACAGGGGACAAAATATTTTACAAAGCAGGAAACACAGCTCTTTGACGCTGCCTTACATTTTTACAATCTTAATAGCAACAGACATTCCTTGAATTTACGTGGCAACATACTGCATCGCTGCTTTGAAACAGAGAACAATATGGATGATGGAAGGTGAGAAAAGGAGTTGGAGGTTACAAATGACAATCCATCTACTGTACACCGAGTCAAATAACATGGTTTCACATATAAAAAAAAATCCATTCTTTCACTTCTATTGGCACAGCCCTACTGTATACAAAAAATATTACACGAGGATTGATCAGTTCACATCATTAAACTAAACGAAAAATAAACCAATTCACAAGAAAAAAAAAGTTTTTAAAAGAAAAAGAAAGTGTACGTATAAAAGTGCTTGATAATGTTGATAAAACAGCACAAAATTGCTATAAAAAGGTAGAAGAACTCTGTGAAGCGGCACCATATTGTTGAGTATTTGCACCTGACAGTTATTCAGTTTAGAGAGGTGGAAGCCGAGGAGGAGAGTTACCCGGCCTGGTCGCTCTCCCTCCTTCACAGCGACCACGCTTACTAACAGTTGTACAGTAACGTCATTGTTCATGATGAAACTAGAAAAAAGTAGCTCATCACAGACTTTGATCTTAAGTTTTTTCTTTTGAATGACAGAAAACATCATCTCCCATGTGGCTAGCTTCACTTTCTGTTTGTGCAGATTCAGACAGTGAGCCTGAGTGTAGCAAGGCTGAGATTAGAAGAGCACCAGTACAAACTTGTGTAATAGCTGTAAAAACGCAGAAAAGAGTATAAGCTCTATTTTGCAGTCAAACGTCGGTCAACCGAACGGCATACAACATTATTTTATTTTTTTTTCGTTAAATGTAAAAACGTCAAACAAAAGTTCATCCAGCAACAGGTTAAAACGCTCCGTATTGTCTAAAAATGCATTGCCACATGGGCTATGATGTTTCATATCATCTTGGAGCACCATGGTATTGTAACCATATTACAGTAGTACCTTTATTACCTTCAGTTGTGTATAGAAACTGTAAACAAAGAGGTATATGTGATCTGGTGTTTTGGATTCTCAGAGACACAGCTCTCTTGACACTGAAGGAAACATCCCTGTGAGGCTCAGTAGCTGGAAGCATGGCTGCACTGCAGGTGGGAGTCTCGCAGTACGCTCACACAGCAGAAGCATTTCACATATCTTGAAAAAAAATATCCTACTTCCTGTCTTTCTGATGTTTCCCAATGTATTCCTATCCCTCTCTCTTACAAGACGTATTTAGCACTCTTCTGTCTTCGTGTCTTGAGAAGAAAGCATAGTCTCAAGTATAGCTTGCACAAACAAATAAACAATACTTGATAACACTGCAGCGGCCCTACTGTAAAATGATATATAAAATTAAATAGAATAAGAATTGCAATTCAAATACAAGAAATAATGTGAAATCTATGTTTCGCTTACAAATTATACCAGAGTATAATTTGAGGATCAAGGCTCTTGTTTCTAGTCACAACATACAGTTGTGGTTCCTAAATTATGAGGTGCCGTAAGGGACATTATTACTGAAATGCTCTCACACACACGACTAAAATTTTATCTCTCACACACACTACTGAAACGCTCTAACAAACGCTACTGAAATGTACTCGCACACGCTACTGAAATGCAGTCACACACACACTACTTAAAACCAAGGCGTTTCAGCTGGATAGGGCAGTGTTGCCAAATCCTTAGTAAGGAAAGTCGCTATTAGCCGTCCTAAAAGTCGCTAGAAGTTGCTAAATATGGTCATCGCCTAATTTGCATAATTGGTCATGCTTATGTAATTGTAACCTATGTTGTAGGAGAGAGAAATAACATCGTGGAAGAGACATAAAGTGGGTAAAAAAACACCCTAAATGGATTAGGAATATATTTAGAACTACAAATTAAATTCTTTGAGTAATTATTGTTTTTTTTAATGTCACAATTCTAACCCTCCTCCTTTATCCGGGCTTGGTACCGGCAAAAGTGACCCAAAAAAGGCACTCTGGCGGAGTTACACACACACACACTGTGTGTGTTTAAGTAGTTTTAAACCTTGTGATTTACAAAAAGTAAAAGAAGAACTGACTGCGTTAAAGTCGGGGTGGGAGCAGCGGCTTTGCTCATGCGTGATTCATTTGCAGTTTGGATGGGTAGGGATCAGCATCTCCTGCTTTGACAGCAGCTGGGGGCGACTGCTGCCTGTGAGCGTTTTGGCATGGGCGAAGTGCCCACGGCAGCACCCGCTGCTTGTTGGGAGTAAGACAGATATGTGCTTTCACGTCAAAAAGTGGTCATAGGTCTTCCTAATAACAAAAGCAAAAGTCGCCAGATTTGTCGCTAGTCGTTTTTTAGAGAAAAAAAGTCGCTAAGGGGGTCTGAAAACTCGCTAAATATAGCGACAAAGTTGCTAAGTTGGCAACACTAAAACACCTTCCTGTTCAGCTGAAATGCCTTGGTGTTCAGTAGTGTGTCTGAGAGCGTTTCAGTAATAATGCCCCTTACGGCACTTCATACTAAATGGGTCTGAGCTAATTTTCTGACTGCTCAGTCACAGGCAAAGTACTCTTTGAGTGGTGCAAACAGGTGGCGGATAACTGGGACGCTCCATGATCTGCCCAGCAGCCTCTGCCTCGCCAGTCGGCTCATGTTGGATACGTCTGTATAGTGGACTGGAAAACCAAAGACCCTGATGTGAGCAACCATCCACACCACACGTGCAACCAGCGAGCAGACAGGGGAAGACAAAGGAAGAAAATCTTGAAATTCTGACCTCTGAAAAAAGCCTACACAGTAGTTGAAATCATTATGTTTACATACCTCTCCATCTCAGTGCACCACAGTATGTCTTCCTTCTCATTCATGTAGACTGGGAAGTGCTGGTCCTTGCCCTGCTTGATGGAATTAGACCTGGTAGTGATAGTCCTCACCTTGCCAAACTGGAGGACAATTTAAAAAAAAATTAGTTTATGCCATTTTTATGTCCTTGCTGCGTAACAAACTTACAAAACCTGAGATACCTTTTCTAAAATGTTCAGGTTATCGTGATCAGATAATTTGGTAAACATGAGGTTCCCGTGTGAAGACCTGTCCCTGGATCTTGGTCCCAGAGTTTTGAGTCTTCAGCTTTGTATTTTTGATCTTTATTTCATGATTCTGTATTGGTTTTAGTCCTCTGTTATGAGTTTTTCATGTTCTGGTTTCTTGGTTTTAGGCTGGTTTAAGAATCCTTGGTTATTCCCGCCTCTCGTTTCCTTTTCTGGCCCAGTATTGTTTCCATGTTTGTTTACCGCCCTCATGGTTGTGTCTTCTTTTGTTAAAGTTTTGTTTCCTAGTTTTTTGGACATGGAGTACTTTGTTCTTTGTTGAAGTTTAAGCTCTGCAATAAAGTTGTCTTTTAGTTTAAACTTAGTTTCTGAGTCATGTCAAAGCTGATTTTTTTTTGTTGGATGAATTCAATTTGAAACTATTACATCTAGCTGCCACATGGAGCCACCAGTGTGCAGAGTTTTACACTCCTGAATCAAATGAACTGTATTACGAAATCCGAACATGTCACACAGTGGAAATTTGCATTTATCTTTTATATTGGTCTTATTCTGATTCTAGTGTTTATTTGTGAGTGTAGTTTTTATTTGCATGATTTTATTCTGGTTGTATTGCATGTTTTTTCTGTATACTTTATACTTTATTAATCTTCTGTAAGAAAATTACTCTCTGCATTTAACCCATTCACTCAGTGAAGCAGTGGGCAGCCAATCCAGCGCCCGGGGAGCAGTGTGTAGGGACGGTACCTTGCTCAGGGGTAACTCAGGGTAGCCGTTCGGTGGATTTGAACCCCCGACCTTCCAATCATGTTTTAATCCACTGTGGACTGGCTGGGCATGGGACAAATTAGCTGATAGCGGTCACCTCCTGAGGCATGGGTGTGTCCAAAGGCGGCCTATCAGCTGTTTAAAGGACCTATTAAAAGGAAGCTAGCTGAGCACTGGAAGGAGAGAGGCCCCAGATATGGAGAGGAATGCATGAAGGCCAGCTGATAAAGAGGGACCCGCTGCCTGATCATGGGGGTGCGACACCTCATCTGGAGACAGTCTGGTCAGCGTGACGTGGCGACCCAGTCCCAACAGCAGGAATGGCGACAGTAGGAGACAACGTGTGGGATTGACAGCAGGGCAGAGGTATACCTCTGGCTGCATTTGTGAGTAGTGTCTCCACCGTTGTGCAGCCGTGTTGGGAGACGGTCGCCATGGCTATAAGCCAGGCCAGCTTCCGGGACGATGGTTCTGGCCCCTGTTTGTTTACTTACAGGGCGATGATGCAAGGGGAGCCGTGGTGGCATCGAGCAACGGACTCCAGTGCAGAATTCGAGCTGGGCAGGGATGTGATGGGACGAGAGGGGGATAGAAGGCTTCTCCTCGTCTTCCTGGGACGAGGCTGGCATGGACCCCGCTCTGGAAGAGGGATTTCTGCCCTGCTTGTGAACACCTAACAAACATTCGTCCTTGGCTGTGGGACAGTTACATTGTGTGACGGAGTGGGATTTTAGAGCGCATAGAACATTGCGTTTTGTAAGGTTTTTTTGATATTGGGTTTGTTTATTCCTGGGAATTTTAGTACCTCTACAACATTTTATTGCTTATGGCTTTTAGAATTGTTTGTCATTCTTGCTCCCTGGCCTGGAATAAACCCTTTCTGATCAGACCTGCTTCATCTTTGTGCCCTGGGTTTCTGACTCGCTTGCTCCCCCCTTGTATGTAAAGAACCATCCTCTAGTATGACATTCTGCCACACCAGCTTTAGTGTCTACAAACACACACACATTAACTCTGATATTCTACTGTATTTAAATTGAATGAATCAGATTAACCAGAGAGATTACAGCTGCCAGACTGAGTTTTTGTGTGCACCGGTGAGCGAACATGATGTGTATTGAAAGACAAGCTGCAAGTACCTTGGCTGTTCTGCCATGTTCTAAACAGTCCTGGAGTTCCAGCCTATCAGTGCACATGGCAGTCAAAGGCCTGAAAGAGAGAATGAACAATTTACACTTTAACACGTTATTTAAATCTAACATGCATTTCATTTTTTTCCTGTTCCCTATATACACTTACAATAGTGGATGCTCACATTAAACTTGGACTAAGTTTCAAACAATTACATAACATGTCAGGGTATGGTGACACGGTTGTCAGCACCGTCACCTCAAAGCAAGAAGGATGTGGGTTTGAGTTCACCAGCTGGGCGCCACGGACCTTTCTAGATGGTCACGGGCTGTGGGAGGAACTGGTGATTCTAAATTGTTAATAGGTGTGAATGGTTGTCCGTGTCTCCGTGTTAGGATGGATGGAATGAGTGCATGTACAAATAACCCTGGTGAGTTCAAATCTTTGTGGACAAAACGTAACAGTCAAAAACAGTCAATTTTCTCATTACTAGGTGTGCAATAAAGCTCATGCTACATTCCTCTGATTACTCTACCTTTTTCTAAGCCCTCCCCTACAACCTTGCATTTAATGCCACATTGCTACGAACTCTGAGTAACTGTCTTGAGCAAAGTCTACAGAAATGCAGACTTGTGAAACTATGGATAATGTCTAGCAGAGAGCTCTTCATGCATTTCATAATGTCACAGTGGGATAGCCTAAGTCTCTGAGTCTGTAAATGTAGACATTGGGATTGAGCCAAGGGAGGAACTGGGGCCCAGAAAAAGATAACAAATTATTATTTGAACTGTGAATCATGCAAAGCTACACTAATAGAGTCCAAGAATAAAAATATGGAGCTGGAGGTAGTAAAAGGTCCCATTTACAAATGTGAAAGTAGGGCATAATAGACTGAATTGGATCTGCTATACTACAAGTCTCTACTTCATCGGCCTTTATCTGCAATTTTAAACAAGAAAAAAAATCTCTGCCGGAAGTATGAAATTACTTCTAATCTAGCCACTGAAATCAGTTTCAGTCCATGCCATAATGGCACTTCATTTTGATTCAATGATTTTGGAGATAATCTAATCTAATTTGCTGTTCCATGCTTTGAATGCAGTATTAAGAAAACAGAAGATAATCTGCCAGGACAAGAATAGTTTTCTTAAAAAAAAAGAAAAAAAAAAAAAGAAGCCAAATCAATTGAGTATGTATGACTCACTATCACTACCTTATCTATAGTCATAGTAAAAAAGACAGTATGATCCTTAAAATTCTGTTTTCCCATAAATAAACTAAAAATAAAAATAATCTGGTCTTTAGCAGGTCTTAAAATATGATACATAAAACCTCAAAGGGCCTACAAAACATGACGTACCACACTGTGTGACTATCTATTTAACAATCAAAAATCAGAAGCAGTGCGTGAGAAACTAAAGCCACACTTCTTCTTCCACACTGCTTCAACAGGAATTAAGAGAATAAGTAGCAGCCAGGTGCTGCTAATCAAGTTCACTCGATTCATTGATCATCAGCAAGCACGCGCCTCTAAAAAACAAAAGGTTTAGGCAGTTTGTTCATCAGGAACATTCACATGTGTGTTAACACAATGCCAAAGAGGAAAAACATCAGCAATTATTTTCAGCAGAGAAGCTGTTTCCAAATAGCCTGAGGTCTCTCATTCTGCAGTGAGAAATATTATTCACGATCAGAAAACATTCACGACGGCTGCCAATCTCAGCAGTGGCCGGCCATGCAATGCTCAGAGAAATGACAAAAAAATAAGAGCTACGTCTCAGCCTCAACAGGCCTTAATTAGATAGTTAAATTCTACAGTTCAAGACACACTGAACAAATGTGGCTTACTTGGAAGGGTTGTCAGGAGACATCCTCTTCTCTCTAAAAATAATATGGCAGCATGGCTTAGATTTGCAAAGATGCATCTGAGCAAACCACAAGACTTCTGGAACAATGTCCTTTGGACAGATGAGACCAAAGTGGACATGTGTGGCTATAATGCACAAAACCAAATACAGCACATCAGCACAAACATCTCATACTAACTGTCAGCATGGTGGTGGAGGGGTGATGGTTTGGGTTTGTTTTGCAGCCCCAGGACCTTGGCATGTTGAAGTCATTGAGTCTTTGTATACCAAAGATTTCTAAAGCAAAATGTGAGGCCATCTGTTTGACAACTGAAGCTTGCCAAAATGATGTCATGCAACACGATAATAATCCCAAGCACAGCAGCAAATCAAAAACAGAATAACTAAAAAAGGAAATAGCTGAAATGCTATACCACATAAATTTACCATATAAATGCCTGCAAATCTCAATGAACTGGAGGAAGTTCCTCCACAGCAACATGAGAGACGAATTAAGTCATGCAGAAAACAAAACACTTTAAATTATGGCACCTAAAAGTTATAATGAATCACAGGGTGTGATTAGTTTTTCACACACCACTTACTTTTCTAAAAACAAATAACAACATAGTGTAACATGTTCTGTGTTGTTGTTCATTTTTAGTTTGTTTTTGCATTATTTTAAGACTTGATACGGACTAAAGAATTTAGGTTGTACTTTGTTGTAACATGACCATATAATTTGACATAAGCAGTCCCTTTATAGTGTTACTTTTTTGTTAAATACTACTTCTTCTCTCACCATTCATACACCAACCTGTTCATGCCAGGAAGGTTACCCCAGAAGTAACGGGCACGGTGGGCAGCTGACACTTCCTTGGCATCGATCATCACTGGGTTACACTGAAAACAGAGACGAGGAAGAACAAGTACCAATCAGGAAGCAACAAAGGTAAAAAGCTTGTGATTGCATACAGAATAATACAAGTGTAATCACACAACAACAACAATTTTATTATATAGCACAATGTTAATATAACAGAAAAGAGTCAAAATTAAACTTCAAAGTTGTCAGTTTCCTCAGTGGACAGTCATTTAAAAAAAAGAGAGTATTCTAACAACTAATGAGGGCTTCACCTAACAGATAACCAGAAACACCATCTAGGAGTAGATTGCAGCGCATTAAAGCTGGCATATTAAACTGTTGAATGAAGATCAAGACGTCAGAGCTCCGTTCTCATAATTTTTGCCTAAAGATAATGAATTATTGCCACAAGGGGGCATTCAAAGCCCAACAATACCCACTTCACCAACGGCACATCATACATCTACCACCTACAGCAGGTAGAGATTATAAGTATCAGTAAAGAAATTAACCTCTAAAAAGCGAGATATGTCCCTCTTGTCACTGACGCCCATAGCAACCACATTTTCAAAGAGCCAGAAGAAAGGCCTGTCTTCCCCCTGCTTCGGCCGAGCCTCATGGAGCAGTCGGTAAAACTCAAAGAACAGGCGTCCGGTGCCCTCTGTGAGACAGAAAGAGGTATTAAACCAGGTGCTGAAGCAAAGCAAAAGACATAAACTCCTTATATTCTAGTGATTTATTTAGGCCAGTGACTTTATATATGAATGAATTTCCCAACTAATACATTAGCAAAGCAAAAAAGCAGTGGACTCATTTAAACTTACCATACAGACCCTTCCTTGCAGGATTGACTATTGAGAGGTCATTGCATGGGCTTCCACCTATAACTAGATCAAAAGGACCCCACTCGTTTATCTGTATAGAGAAAAGAGTCAGAGTCAGGATTAGGGTTATGAACTGAACCAGCAATGTACTCCTAGTGAGTAGTAAATACTAATAAAACTAGCTATACAGATGCTAGAGTTTGAATGTTTTATAATGTCTTTATTGTCTTTTACTCTCCACTCTTGGCTTTTAATATGACAAGGTAAAGTGTCAAAGAAAAGCATGGTCTCACTGTCGGTCATTTGTACATCTGGTAAACAACCATACTGTTAAGCCTTAAAAATATCCACATTTTCTGTTTAGAAGAGTCTGCATTTAATTTCTGGTTTTCCACAATAGAAAATGATATCCAATGCTACTTAGTACAAGCGAGTAATGATATATTTGTAAGTTTGTAGCCATTTGCAAGTTTGGTGTCTCTTTTTAGTAACTTATTCTCACTCACATGTTTGCGTGTGATGTTCCGCACGTCTCCAACGTACATGATGCGACCCTCATGCCGGACGATACCCACAGTGATGGAGTCTTCACACACTTCAGAAGCTATGTAGCGACCCACTTGGATGCCAAGTTCTTTGAGCACCAGCAGTCCTGTGCAGGGTGTAGTTAAAGATTTTTTTTAAAAAAAAGAAAAGAAGGAGACAGTCTAAAAAAATCTGTCCACTTAAATGATCTGATCTGAAGAACTGGAGCTATCCCTAATAAATAAATCCTATGATGACTAACACAAATATAGCTAATAGCTATATAGCTAGTATAGCTAGTTATATATGGCATGTGTAGTGACTGATACATGGCAACGTTCTGACTAATAAAGGAAGAAAGTAAATCCATCTAATTTTTGATAACACAAACTGGGGAAAATTGTCTAACCTGTGGCTATGCCATCAAATAGTGACAGGACACGAATGGGCTTCCTCTTCTCCGCCATGACTGGGGCGTAAAGCTTTGGTGGATCCTGAAATTATTGGCAGAGGGGGCAACAGTGAGACACAAAGGAGACAGACTCCTCAGTCACATGGTGATTGAGATTTATGGCCTAAAGGTCAATTACTTACAAAATCTTGATCGTGATTATTTGCAAAGAAGTGCTGGAGACGGCTGGGCCAATCGCTACGACGCTCCAGCAGACCAAACACACCCTTCTGACCGCACATGTAGCAGTTCCATGGGTCTTCTTTGATGGCAGCGTGAGCGGCTCCTTGACCAACAAGAAGGTCCACGCACTCCACACAGAAGCACCTGCGCCAAGGACAAGGACATTTACTTCTAAAATGATAACTAACCCTACCTATTAAAAGCAGTCACAGTGTTAAGTACAGTAAGCGACTAAGTGACTAAATGTGGTAGACTGCATGTTTTCCATTAGAAGACCAAAATAAACTATTAACTGTTTAAAATGGTCTTGATCTGAGAATAAAAATGCAGGAAATGTAACGTGCAAGTAGGGTTGCCAACCGTCCCTTAAAAAACGGAATCGTCCCGTATTTAGAAACAAAAGTACACGTCCCGTATTGAGCTAATAAGGGACGCACTTTGTCCCGTAATACAGTGAGAATCAAAAGTAGTCTATAAATGTTAATGGAATTAACGCTTTGTTGGAAAACATAATTCCCAGCTCCTCTCCTGCTTTGTGACCAATGAGCTGACAGCACACTTATGACAATTCGAGTATGACAATTCAGATTACCGCTCATCTCATTGATCGAGGAAAGGTCGCTTGCGGAGAAAATACCGGAAGACAACAGATGACCACAACAAGAAGCATGGCCAGCAGGGAAACAAACGCCGACACTGCGGTGCAAGTCTCGGACGACAGTACACCTAAAGCTGGGCAGACACTGTGCGATTTTTTCAGTCACGTTATTCAGCTCCTGCTCAAACTGCACGATTGACTCGCAGGGGTTAGAAGTTCATAGGTCACGATGCAGGGTCTCACACTATACCGCCCGATGCTCTGATGCGACCTGAGTGCTCACACTGTGCCTCCATAAAATGAAGGTTATAACAGAAAATCTGTCGCTCGCTCTCTCTCTCTCTGTCTTTCACTCACACAGACACGCACACCACCACCATCAACTTTGCTAAATTGCTAATGAAAAACATTGATCAGGCAGCTGTGATTGAGCAGCAGTGTAAATCCAACTATTTTCACGGTTGTTGTGGTCGTGATAATTTTGTGATGCCACATCGAAAAGGCTCGGATGAGCTTTCCAAAGTTCTACAAGTTGTGCCTCCATCGCTTGTGTCCAGATCACACGCTGCACAGCTGTGCTGCTCCACCTTTTTCACCGACGTTTACGTGTTTGCGCGTGAGCAGTGGTCGTGAGGTGTTAATCGTGTCTCCTTACCCCACGTATACTACACGATGCACGATGAAGGCCAAAATCGGGCCGATCGCCAAAACGGTCGCACGACTCAAAAATCGTCTCAAAATGGGCCAAAAATCGCACAGTGTGAGCCCAGCATTAGAGCAGCAATGTTTGTTCGCTCAGAGAAAGAAAAAAAAAAGGCTGCAAAAGTACAGGGAGGAATGGGAAAAGGAAAACACCTGGCTGGGAAAATGCACGATAACACCTATACAGCGCACTGCACTGTGTGCCGGCGCACTTTTTCCATAGGCATGCTTCTAGTGGTGGGCACATGAAGAACATGAGGGGCGTGAAAGCTCAGGGAACCCTTAACCAATTTTTTGTCCACCAGGCCACGGCAGAAGCAGATATGGTATGTAAACACTGGTTTGTTTTTTTTAAACCCTCTGGTTAAGGTTAATATGGGCATGTGCAGTGAATATCAGCGCTATGTGGCCAGAAGTGTGATAATATAATGTATTTTGTGTAATAAACTGCAAGGATAGATGATTACAACAAATAGATGACTAATACATAAAAGTAATACATAGATAAATAATGATGATGAGTTAAGATGCGTAATCATGGGAACAAGCGGGTTTACAAACAGGAGCAGCTGATTAGCATTAGAAAAGCTGAAATAATACCTCAACTGAAGCCAATTGTACTAAATGCACTATATGTGCACAGTTACAAGAATATTTTTCGTTCTATTGCTTTCTATTAATTTATATAATTTTAAGTTAAGCAGGACAGAGTTCTTTTAAAGAAAGATTTACTTATATTCTCAAAAGTTAAGCATGACAGGCTTCTGTTTAAGAAAGAGACCTGTTTTATTGTGTTAATGTTGTCGTTTTGAGCTAAAAATAAATGGCTAAATGATCATTTGTTTCCCATATGGTCATATCGCAAAGAATATGCATCTGCTTAAATCAAATTCAAGTCAAATGGTTAAAAAATAATTTCACACACAAAAAAAAGAGCTACCACACTGGGAAGGGTGAAGACAACTGGGTTGCCCGGCCCTGGCCACGAGGTGTCCCTTATTTATTTTTCAGGGAGTTGGCAACCCTACGTGCAAGTGAAAAAACTTCTGCATCTTTGATGGGGTTTACCAAGGTTGTCTAAAAGGCCCCAAAGTTCATAGGATAACTCTATTTGAATTCTTATACAGGTGTTTGTAAGTTTATATACAAGTTTATATACTGTTCATTTAGCATTTAACCTTCTGTTAGTTTGAGCTAGCCCACCGTCTGGTGATGTCATATAGTTAGTAAGGTGGGCAGTTTTAGTGTCGGATGAGCGGTGTTGGTCAGGTGGGGGTGCACTGATTCCTGTGGGATATGATGTGTGCGTGAATGGTAAGTGAGTATTAACCTGTGTTGCATTTTGCTTTATTTGTGTTGATACTGTGATATATTTACCATTTAGGAGCTAATGTAGTTCATAGTTGGAGCGGTATAGGCCACGCACGCAATGTGTGAGTTCACCCTCATTTCACATGCTAATTGATGTCAGTTACTTCATCCTGGTTTGGCTTTCGTTTGCCACATGTACGATCCTCAATATGTTTCTAACGTAATTCCTGTGTTATCAGAGCTTCCCTGTATGGTATATGTGGTGCTCGTGATTCCTTAATTTAAAATACGGAGTTTATAGCGGATAATTTGTTCAGAGTACCGCTTAAATGCCGAGCGTAGTTCGACCGGAAGTACCATGTTCCTACTTCCCCTTCGCAATAAAAGCATTACGGCGGATTATAACGGAGAAGCCTTTATTTTCTACAGCTACCGGAAGTAGTTCCTCTGTACTGACGTTAACTTAACCTCGCAGTAATGCTATTTAGCTGGCGTAGTGTAAGCAGTAGAAGTGTACTACATTGCTCTGCTCATTTAAAGGATAGATTTATGTAGAGATACATCTTTTTGTGTTTAGCATTACTGCCTTACACTACTGTGCTCTTTTCTTTATGTATGGTTATGTTAACTATATTGTATTATGCATATATCTGGATATGTCACTTATCTCTTCACCTTATTTATCACTTATTTGTATTATGTACTTCTTTAGTAGAAAACCACACACACACACACGATTACAGCCACAGGAATTGAGCTGTGAAGGAAATAAACTTCCTCAAACCAAACCTTAAGCTTTTTTTTCCCATGCTCTGGGAGAATTGGTTAAGTGGTGTTCTGGCTTACACACCAGGGTGACCGTAGTGCTAAGGAGTGAATCAGTGCCATAACCGTGTCTATCCCTGATACCTCCACTACACAGGTTATTTGCATTTTTAGGAAAAATCGTTTAAAAAAAAAAAACTCAACAAATAAGTCTGTTAAGTCTTTCGTTTGTGCCAGTAGGACTGTAAGGAGAAATGTTTGGTCTAGCAGTAATGGTTTAACTAGAAGAGGAACAGGAAGTTGTGACTGAAAGAGCCCCACACACACAGAAGACAGAGTGGTACAATGCCTCTGTTGAAAATTTGATTGCCAGGGTAATTATTAGCCAACAGCAAAGCCAGATGCATCTGGCATAGTTTACTACCAGATTAGAAAGGAATACAGAGGATGGTCCATAAAAGATGAAATATCCAGTGAGCAGCAGTTCTCTGGGTAAAGATGCCTTGTTGATATCAGAGGTCAAAGGAGAACAGCCAGACTGCTTCACACTAATAGGAAACCAACTGTTACTCATATAACCACTTGTTACAACCAAGGTATGCCGAAGAGCATCTTTCAACATGCGACACTTGAAACCTTGAAGGTTAATGGGCTGGATTGGTAGAAGACCACATCGCGTGCCACTTCTGTCAGCTAAGAACAGGAACGTGACGCTCACCAAAATGGGAAACTAGATGACTGGAGAACTGTTGCCTGGTCTGATGAGTCTCAATTTCTTCTGCTACGTTCAGATGGTAAGGTCAGAATTTGGTCTTAACACTATAGCCAGTTTGATTACTCTTGCTGACCTCATCCACCCCCTTTATGATCACAGTGTACCCATCTTTTGATGTACCTTGATAAAAGGAACAAATAATCTCAAAATTGCGTCTTCAGCATCTTCACTGTATTCACATGGCCTCCAAAGTCACCAGCTATCAGTGTGTGTTTTATGACAGACAAATGTTGCCCTGGAGTCACCTGCTGTAATAAGAACAACCACAAAGGTGGTTTGAATACTTCATCAAGTAGGCAAGATACAAATCCAAATATTTACAGGCTGAGATCAAAAAGAAAATCAACCAATGAGTACCAAGGACTCGTATGAGGGGGTTTGCTGACCGTAATGATCGTAGGAGAACATCTGTGTCCTTTAAATAAAATTATACAATATGAACATGACCGACATGTCTCTCTTCTCTAAATCAGTTTATCAGTCATAGGCAGAGATGGGCAGTAACGCGTTATTGTAATCTGATTACTTTTTTCAAGTAACGAGTAAAGTAAGGGATTACTATTGCAAAAACGGTAATTAGATTACCGTTACTTTCCCGTAGGAACGCTGCGTTACTGCGTTACTAAAACCGTGGTTTTTTTGCCAGAATGTCTCATGACAGTGACGTAAGCAAGTGCGACGTTCGTGACAACAGCTGTGTGCAGATCAACAATGGATCATATATCGAATGCAGGAGAGAGTATGAGCGTGCAGCGTTTAAAGCGTGGAAGCACTGACCTTATTTTGAGTTTAATTCCATAAAAAGTGACAAAAACATTAGTGTCTGTTGTGTGTGGGAAGAAAACTTCTCTTTACAGCGAAAAAAACCCCTAAACTTCCAAGCAAGCACCGAGTGCGCTGAGAAACTTGCGGATTCTTCAACTAACCACCGCGGCACACCTGCACCTGGGCAAACCTCCGCCTACGCTACTCCTGCTTTACAGGTGAAAATAGAGCAACAGGACCGCTAGTCTTTGATGTTATTTATTTTCTGCTGTGTTTTACTTGCATCTATTTGAAAGACTGAGTGTAAACACAAAAAATATATATATTTTATGTGCTGGAATGTGCAGAAAATAGGTTTAAATGTTAAGCAAATTTCTTCCAGTCAGAGAATATTGCATATAATTAAATTTTTGCTTGATGCATAAAGTTAAAAGATTAAAACTAATAAAACAAGTTTTAAAAAGAGACTTTTCCATTTGATTACATTTTGTATGATGGATTATGCAGAAAAAGTAGAATTGGGATGAAAGATCTATCGCTTTATCCCCTATTCAGGTTGTAAATAGTTTTTTTTTAAAAGTAACTAAGTAATTAATTACTTTTGAAAATAAGTAATCAGTAAAGTAATGGGATTACTTTTTGGGGGAAGTAATCAGTAATTAGTTACTGATTACTTTTTTCAAGTAACTTGACCAACACTGGTCATAGGTCAAGAAAAGGTGCACAGTTTCATTATCACTCTTTGTTTTGTATTTAAAAGGTGTAGATAAAAAGGTTTTTAATGGGGTTTGTGGGTTTTGAGAAGCAGCAAGTTATCGTTAACACTGTCATCCAAATGTCAAACGCCACCATCCAAAAATAGCATTGTTTGTGATCAGTCCAGCATGCCTCTGACAAAGCTCAATCTGTTCTCAGTGGTATTTTTCTAGACTTCAGTCTAACTGTGTGAGAACACCAGTCTGTTTCTTTATGTTTAACAATGCTCTATTCAACAGAAATACAGTGCAACCACACTTTATAAAATATTTACTATCAGCAAGTTCTCCACTGGGCTGCCACGATGTTGCCTTACATCACTGCTACGAGATTAGTGACCCATCACAAAGCCTTTATTGTGCACCCAATATGAACAGTGCTATCTGTGCTGGAAAAACAACTGTAAATTTAGAGGCAAGTACTGTCCTATTCAAAAATAAAAAATATTGCTGTTATTTGCTACACAGCTTCACAATGTTCTTTATTAAGCAATAATTTTATGAGTATTTTTTATGACAAAGAGATTTGAGAACAAGTCAATTGGCTGATTATCCTTTAATAAAGGTGTGAAGAAAGCATATGAGAATTTTGCAAAGATTGCAAGTTTTTTTTAAAGACCCTTTCATACTCTACTAACAGTAGACTTAGGTTATGGAAGGTCAGTTTATTTTTAGTTTCTTGTTCTTAGCTCAGAGGAGTGCCACTTGGTGTGGTCTTCTGCTGCTGTAGGCTTCTAATGCTTCAAGGTTTGACGTGTTGCAAATTTAGAGATGCTCTTCTACATACCTCGATTGTAATGAGCAGTTATTTCAGTTACTGTTGCCTTTCTGTCAACTTTGCACCAAGAAAATCCCTCATAGCTATGGTTTTAAAAATCCAACTGTTGTCTTGACCACTTAGCATATCAAAACACATTATAAAAAAGGCTGTGCTCAGGTCAGGTAATGTGTAGCTGTATATGTAGACTAAATCTAGTTCTACCAGACTCCATGCACATCCATGTAATTGCAACACAGGCTCTCATGGTAGAAACCTTACCGACAACAATTGTTGTTCCCACACATGAGCACTTCTCGTCCCCCGCAGCAGATAGTGCAGTATGACTGGTAGCCGTCGTCGTCGTATTGATAAGCACATTCTAGGAAGCAGTTCTGCAAAAAATATCCAAAATATACTCTAAGACACGGGGTCACATCAGTTGCTGCTTAAAATATGTGTTGTTTATTAGGAGCTTTGAAATTTGCTGTGACTTTTAATAACACCCTAGTTGAGTCCAAGTCTAAGCCTTTATCGCAGCTTACCTTGCAACTCTGACACATTCCTCCAGCAAAAAGAGGATGCTCAAGGCTAACATTCAGACTTCCACAGGAGATACAGATGTCTGCAGTAAGAGAAACACCGTGTTAGTATTTAACAGGCAGAGCTCTGAGAGGAGTGAGCACCCAGAACTCACACCTCTGTGAAACAATTTGAATATCTATGAGATACAGTTGTGGTCAGAAGTTTCCATACGCTCATCATGGGACACGAAGGGTAATTTGTACTTTTAATGATTTCCTGTTATTTTTCCAGAGTGGGATGATTGTACAGCATACATCTTTGCACTAGTTTTAATTTATTTTGGATTTTCTCTTATCTAAACAGGGTCAGAAGTATAAATCTTTGAATAACTGGTGCTGAAGGTTCTGCAATGTCTTTTAACTTGACAAGGCCTGTTAGCTTCTCATTAGTGATCATGACTGGTAGTTTCTCTTTGCCAGCATTACAGAGGATAGGCAACAACACCAAGAAGCATGCTTAGAGTAGTAAAGGTGAGTGTTTCAACCTAGAAACACTTCGCTATCCAGCTGTCAGGTAATTGTCAAGCATGGTGGTAGCATCACACAATCCTTTAACTTCACCTCAAATCAACAGCTGGTTGAAACTTTGATATAATTGGATGTCCCAGCAGGGCAACGATCCCAAATACACATCAAAACTGATTTTAAAATGAATAAAGCAGGCTAAAATTAAGCTTCTGGAATGGCCTTCCCAAGGCTTCAACCTGAACCTTATTGAAAATGTGTGTACTATGTACCAGAAAACCAACAAATTTAAATTAATTCTGTCAATACCACCTAGAAGACCAGTCAGATATACAGCCATAATTATTCCAGAAGCTTGCTGATGGCTCAGACGGGTTGAGCTGCAACTTGCTAAGAGAGACTGAATGAAATGTATGTTTGAGCCCCAAATTATTATTCATGACCATAAGTGTGTGTAAACATTGACCACAACTGTAGGTCTAGATCTAGTTAGTTTAGCTATCAGGTTATGAGAAAACAAACAAAGCTGCTAATAAGGTAGATGAAATTACAGAAAACCCATTTCCTCCTTTTTACTCATTGTTATTTTGTGAACACAGATGCATGCATTTCATCGGCTTTGCCCGTCAACAACAGGTACAAATAAGAGGTGTGTCGGTGCCTCCTGAGAGGCCCTTCGGTGTTGCTACAAGCAAGAGCACACAGAGAACGTTTCACTTACCCTCTAAGCTGCGGCACTTTTGTCTCACTTCATAAACAAGTCGCTCTGACACAGAGAAATGAAGAATCTGTGTTAGTTCCTTCATTTTTTTTAGAAGTAAATTAAAAAAAATATAGGAAAAAATAAATAAAACTAAAATTTAAGATGGTATCACGCAAATAAAACTTCTTCGCCAAACATGTCAGAAATCACTTAAAGTATCAGTCATCATGATAATCCCTGACAGCACAAATGCTTTCATGATATATAAAGAAATAATGTAACAAACAGATCATTTGATGGGTCAGTCAAAATACACATTTGGTTATGTTATTGTTGGAGTTTCCTCTGTTTTCCTTGTATTACTATGGGATCTTTATTTTACATTATAAAGCACCTTAAGGCAACTGTTGTTGTGATTTGACACTACATAAATAAAACTGAATTGAATTACACTTCTTTTCTTCTTTTGTCATTTGGAAGAGACGGAGGATGAGTAATACTTGTAATAAAGACAGGGCACTGTCTTTCTAGATAGCATCTATTTATTGTCTTTAGAGCAACCTGAATCTTTTTGCCTTCTCACGTCACTTGCTAATGGATCTCTTGTCCATACCTTACCTCCCAGACCACTATAGTGATGTAAAACACCGCCGCAACCTCCCCAAGGAGCTGGACACAGAGTTCATGACTCCAATATAACCCAATAAATGAGGCACCTTACCTCGTGTTCTCTCATCAATGATGTCCTTGACCTTAGGTTTCTCTGCTGTGCTTTTGCGAGGCTTTTTGGCTGGAGGAGGTGTATAGGCTGCTGCTTCTGGCTCTACCCATATTTCAGGATAAACTTCTTTGTATGGGTTACGCTCCTCTGGGGTGCACAACAGAAGCAAAAAATTAATATTGCACCAAATGTTACGGATGTTTTTAATTACCAAGTGTATAGAATACTCATCTGCTATGCCATTATATATAGCAATTTTTAACTCTTCCAGATGGGTCATAAATAGGGTTAAAATAGTGATGTCATCTTACCTTCTGGTGGCTCCAAGCCTTTGGGTCCAGTGGGCTGAAATCCTGTCATAGCCCACTCAATCATCTGCTTGTTTAACATTTCCACGGATTTTGAGGTCTCTGTCTCATCACTGTCAGGGCAGGCCATGAAGGCTTTTCCTGCCCGGCTGCTAGCCACCTACAAACACATTCAAAACGTTTTTCACCAAAAATGTATTCTTATTCTATGATATTTACAGTAAAGATCCTTTAGTCCCATTCAGTTTAATACTATGCCTAAAATGGGTGGATAATTTGAGAGGGCTCTGCCTGCGGGGCGTCTTGGATAATTTTGCTCTTGAATTTCTCATTGAGAGCACTTATTTTGAAATTACTTCTTCGTTTTTTTTGCATTTGGCTCTCCAAATTATGGTAATTGCAGGAACGTTTCTGCAATTTTCATAAAGCTTCTTAAACACCCTCTTCCTGAGATGCTCAAAAAGACTGGGGAACATGGAATAAAGTTACTTCTTATTCTATATCTGCAAAAAGACACAAAGACACAAACAAGACGTGCCATGTTAATATTTGTGGCCTTTCTAAAGAACCATTGCAGCTGCTTCAACCCTGCTTCAAGTCTTTATGCTATGCCAAGCTAAGTGTCAGTAGGCTTTGGTTTAATACCACAGCAGATATTGAAATCTTTACATGAAAGATTGAAAACATGTAAAAAATATGAATGTCAGATACATTCGCTGTGTAAGTTTAAAGGTTTAACTACAATGAAAGCTGTGCCCTAAAATCTTCTCCCATGCTCACCTGTAAGACTTCGTAGATGGCTTTCCTGTACATGGGCTGCTTGTTGTAAGTTGGTTGGTGAAAGGCATTGTTAAAGGAACTTAAAGGCAATAGTTTCTCTACACAAACCTGTGAAAATACACATAAAAATAAACGATTATTTACACCGCATGTTTAAAGGAATCGTGTTGAGGTAAAAAAAAAAAACTTTCCGGACATTGAGTTTTCTGTT
Source organism: Simochromis diagramma (assembly GCF_900408965.1). Taxonomy (NCBI): domain Eukaryota; kingdom Metazoa; phylum Chordata; class Actinopteri; order Cichliformes; family Cichlidae; genus Simochromis; species Simochromis diagramma. The sequence continues at coordinate 7,177,383 of NW_024387030.1, read as the reverse complement.
TATATTCTAAAGGATCATCTGGCTGAGTAAATAAAACCAATAAGCTCATTATAAAGTCTGTGGCTGTCACTATAAACAGACGTCTGTTTTGCTTGAAGAAGAAAAAAAAAATGACCTAACAGCAATATTAATGTTGGCTCTAAAGACTCACCACTGAGAATTTTCCATCTCCAAACCACATGACCCATCTGGTTCCCTCAGCAGCTCTGCTACGTCCCGTCATCCACCAGGATACGATGCGGCCTGGCCACCAAGAGAATCCTCGGAGCTTCCCCCAAACCAGCTCGCCGATGCCAAAACCACGACCGTCCTGCAGCCAAAATAAAAGACAAATCATCCCCTCTGCTATGACTTGTGGGCAGAGTTGTGAAACCTTTTTTCAACAGCCTGTCTAGGGATATTTTTTACTTTTTGGATGGTTAGATCGCTTAGATAAAAAAGTTTATATGAAAATGGTGACCGTAGCAACATCACAAATCACCTTTTTTTTTCTGAGAAAGCTAAACTCACTTTCCCATAAAATTAACAATGCCAGGGATTTTTATGTGGGAGAAAACTATGAAAAAGTACAGCTTATGAAAATAGGTTGAATAATTGCCGAATTAAGTAATTGATTTACACATATCTACTCCAAATAACCATTAAATTAGTGCATATTTAAAAACCTGTCATTTATTTGAATGCTTCGTTTGCCCTTTAAAGTTTGCAGATGTCACAATCAGAATTCTTAACAATCCCAGAAGAAATTATGTAAATATCTGAAATGAATACATTCCCAGAACGTGACCGGCTACCTTGCATGATAAAGATAAACCCTCACCGTCAACTGGATCCTTTATCCAGTACAGACTAGCTTACAACCAGACACGAGTCAGTGGGAAACCCAAAATGATCTTACCTCATACTCAGACTCAGTGTCTGGAGTCTTGGGGGATGTCTTGTCTTCTCCTTCGATGGCGACAGGCTCTGGGGTAGTGGCCACAGTGGGGGAAGCTGGGTCAGTAGGCTGTTGCTGCTGTTGCTGCTGCTGAGGTGGCTGCTGATGTTGCAGTTGTTGCTGTTGCTGTGGCAGCACCAGCGGTGATTGCTGTTGATACTGAGGCTGTGACTGAGACTTAGTGTGTGGCTGCGGCTGCAGCTGCTGCTGCGGCTGCTGCTGCTGCTTTGAAGGCTGTGGGTGTTTGATTATTGAGACCTCTTCATTCCGGGTCTCTGTTTCATTATCCTCGTGATCCTTCATCGCGTTCATTGCTGACATTTGTTTGGCCTTTTTCTCTGCCTGAAACAAAGCCAAGTGATAACAGAGATGAGGACATGATGCGTGCAGTCACTGAGTTTAAGTAAGTTTAAGGTAGATATCAAGATATCAGGAATTTACACTATTAGAGGATTTAAAAAAATATAATTTACAAAAAATATGTATAAATGTGACCAAATCAGACATAGCTGTTTGTATATTAATACAAACAGCTGAAGAATAACTGTGAAAAAAGAAGAAAAAGAAGCCACTTGTGATGAAGCTAACCAGTAAGAGCACAAAGCTGCACTTTCTGGATTGGCCATTTGAGGCTGGCTCCAATAGCAACTCAATAACCATACCCTCCCATGTTAAAACATGGTTTTGGTATTTATAAAAAAATTACTGCCCTCACACCAGCTGTGCAGGATCTGATTTGTTAACACTTCCGTTTTAAATATTATTAAGCCTTAAAATTAGGGACGTGGCCAGTGCGAATCACAGGTGGACGGAGCTGTAACAGCTAGCTATGTTCCAGACTTCATCTGCATCTCTCATTTTGTGTCTTTTCATGCAACTGTGTAGGGGTGGGCGGTATAAACGGTATACGGTAGAAACGATATAAATTTGGCCAGCGGTAGAGATTTTTACTATACCGCTCTACCGCGATAGCGCATGTTGATGGTGTCATTATCAAGCTGCGCCTGGTTGCAGCGGCTGCAAACAACATCATCTAACATTGGGTAGGATGTTTTTTCAAGTAGGATGGATTCCCAGAACACTGGGCGACAATAATAGCACTAATAGACGAAGCACTTCTGGAATATGAGGAAAGTCAAAAACTGCGCTTCCTCCACTTCCCTACCATTGATTCATTAATGCCGAATTCTCTCGCAGCTGCTCTATTCCCATGTTGTTGCTGTATATTAATGACTAACCTCGTATTGTGGATGGATTATCTCAGTTGTACTCCTGACTGAAGTTTGGTCCGTTTATAGCATCCTGCTATGCAATTGCATTTGTCCCTAACCAGCAGAACCCTCACGTTAACTTTTATCGAGTGGAAAAAAGTTAGCGTTCATCCTTCAGCTTCACTGTGCTAAGGTTATGCTAACGTAGCTGTTTTGCTAGCGATCATGTAGGACATTATTATATACCAGCTAGTCCAACTTCAGTAACCCTACAAACGTCACTGCTTAGTTTTCTGTCTTCATTTATGTTGGAAGTGATAGCAGAGCTGTACGTTTGAATTTCTTCAGATATCTCTCAGTCAGAACATGGCATGTCATGTTTAGGTGGAAACCAGCGAGCTAACTTCCTGCTAACTTCTAACTCCGTTGAATTTAATAAATTCTGTTTTCATGGATGCCTGGATGTTAAACTTAATTGTTACAACTGGTAAAGCAGAAACGCTGATCATTTTATTAAAGATGAAATAATTTAGACAGTTTTTAACTGTCAGTAATGCCGCAGTGTTCGTTTGACTTTGGGACCTGAAGCAGATGGAGTTTTGGACCCAGATTACTCCGCCAGGCTCCTGACTATGGTAGCCGTAATGCTCTGAGAATCAATCCATCAGGCGGTGTGGCTTCATAGCTTACCAAAGTCGTACTAAAACATTTTTGACAGATTTTTGAGCGCCGTGTACCACATAAAATCTGTTTGAGGTCAGTAAGCACAACCAGAATTCATACATAAGGCACACTGTCGATTTTTGAGAAAATTAAAGGATTTTAAGTGTGCCTTATACTTTGTAAAATACGTTATACAGAAGAAAAGAATATATCGCAATATATATCGTTACCGCACATGCTTCAAATTATACCATGATATGGATTTTAGGCCATATCTCCCAGCCCTACAACTGTGTGACAAATACTGACTTGCTGTGCAAATAATTGTACCTTTTCAAAAATTCTGTGCACCAGTTTTGGTGAGTGATACTTTGTTTATATGTTACTTGGCATGTTAGCACTAGCTAATAACTTAACTAATACCCCACCAACTTGTCAAGATAGGTAATGAAGCACAGGAAACCCAGGTACTTGCAAAAAAAAAAAAAAATCAGCCAAGCAATGATGAAACATCAAGATTTCAAATATTTGCTGTCTTAACTTCATTTACTACAATATTTCTCAAAATGCTATGAAAAATCTAGCTTATTTGAACCAAATCCTCATATAACATACCTCTTGGCTATCAGAGCAGAAACCCCCACGCTTTGCAGCTAAACATGGGTGTGTGACCCTTTAGCCTGATAACACTGTGTGGTTTGTGTTTGATGGACAACCTACTGAAGTGTTAAACTGAAGCTTAATCATTTACCAACGTCCTTTAAGTGAGTATTTATCAATTTGCAACATTCTTAAACCACAAAAATAGGCACAGTTTGACATTTTCAAGTTAAAAAATTAATTGAAAATAAACAAAGGTAGATAAATGATGTGTAACCTGTGCCTCACTTCTAGGCTGAGCTACTGTAATTCGTTATAATCAGGTTGCTTTAAAAACTCCTTGAAGAGCCTTCAGTTGATCCTGAACGCTGCAAGGGATGGATCAGGTGACACTGAACCCTTCTTTAGTAATGCTGCAACAGGCTTAGGCTGCTAGGGGGGGCTTCCTGTTGCTCATTCAGTCTGTTTTCACTACCTCTGTTAATACATCACTAAATCACATTTAATCTTTATTAATTATTAAATATCTCTCCCATCGTGAATCTTTTGTCCTGTCTTCCTCCTGTCATGCCCAACCGGTCACAGCAGATGGCTGCCCCTTCAAATCAAATCAAATCAAATCACTTTTATTGTCACATCACATGTGCAGGCACACTGGCACAGCACATGCGAGTGAAATTCTTGTGTGCGAGCCCCACAAGCAACAGAGATGTGCAAACACAACAACACAAACGAGCAAAATACAAGAATGGCCGACCTGAAACTAATAAATATATGTACAATATATAATAGTGTATGCATTTCTGGATGTGTATACTAAATATTTTCGTGTGTGTGTGTGTGTGTGTGTGTGTGTGTGTGTGTGTGTGTGTGTGTGTGTGTGTGTGTGTGTGTGTGTATACACATTTTTACAAATTAAATAGTAAAAAAACAAAACAAAACAATAATAATAATAATAATAAAATATATAAATTATACAGAGTTGAATATGTGCAAAACAAGTGGCATTTATATACAGTGTGGAGTGCATAATGTTGAAGTTCCAGTAGTGAAGCTGAGGTGTCTATGACGTGTTCAGCAGTCTGATGGCCTGATGGAAGAAGCTGTCTCTCAGTCTGCTGGTACGGGACCGGATGCTGCAGAACCTCCTTCCTGATGGAAGCAGTCTGAACAGTTTATGGCTGGGGTGACTGGAGTCCTTGATGATCCTCCCCGCTTTCCTCAGGCAGCGCTTCCTGTAGATGTCTTGGAGGGAGGGAAGCTCACCTCCAATTATCCGTTCAGAGCACCGCACTACTCGCTGGAGAGCTTTGCAGTTGTAGGCGGTGCTGTTGCCATACCAGGTGGTGATGCATCCAGTGAGGATGCTCTCAATGGCACAGTGATAGAAGGTCCTGAGGATGCGGGGGCTCATGCCGAATCTTTTCAGTCTCCTGAGAAAGAAGAGGCGCTGCTGCGCCTTCTTCACTGTTTTGTTTGTGTGTACTGACCACGTAAGATCCTCAGCCAGATGTACTCCAAGGAACCGGAAGCTGCTCACTCTCTCCACAGCAGCGCCGTTGATGGTGATGGGGGTGTGTACTTCTCTGCACCTCCGGAAGTCCACTATCAACTCCTTTGTCTTTGCGACGTTGAGGGTGAGATGGTTGTCTTGACACCAGTGGGTCAGGGCGCTGACCTCCTCCCTGTAAGCCGTCTCATCACCGTTGGTGATAAGACCCACCACTGTAGTGTCGTCCGCAAACTTCACGATGATGTTGGAGCTGTTAGTGGCTGTGCAGTCGTAGGTGTAGAGTGAGTACAGGAGAGGGCTCAGTACACACCCCTGTGGAGCACCAGTGTTCAGTGTGATGGGGGATGAGGTGATGCTGCCCAGTCTGACCACCTGGCGTCTGTCAGACAGGAAGCTAAGGATCCAGCTGCAGAGGGAGCTGCTCAGTCCTAGATCCTGCAGTTTCCTGTCCAGCTTCGAGGGAACGATGGTATTGAATGCTGAGCTGTAATCTACAAACAGCATCCTCACATACGTGTCTCTCTTCTCCAGGTGTGACAGGGCAGTGTGTAGTGTCAGGGCTATGGCATCATCAGTGGACCTGTTGTGGCGGTATGCAAACTGTAGAGGGTCCAGTGAGTCGGGTAGTGCAGAGCAGATGAAGTCCCTGACCAGCTTCTCGAAGCATTTGCTTACGATGGGGGTCAGGGCTACAGGTCGCCAGTCGTTCAATGAGGAGATGGTGGAGGATTTGGGTACAGGGACGATGGTGGCCATTTTGAAGCAGGCTGGGACTACAGACAGAGAGAGGGAAAGGTTGAAGATGTGCGTGAACACTCCAGCCAGCTGAGCCGCGCATGACTTGAGGACGCGGCCGGGAATCCCGTCCGGACCAGTAGCTTTGCGTGCGTTCACCTTCCTGAAGCACCTCCGCACATCCTCCTCAGACACAGTGTACGCACTGACGTCATCCGCGGTGCGCACACTGTCCGGTCTCATGGTGTTCGCTGCGTCGAATCTAGCGTAGAATACGTTTAGATCCTCACACAGAGAGGCCGTGGTCTGCGGTGTGCTGGTTTTCCCTCTAAAGTCTGTGATCGTGTTTAGTCCCTGCCACATACTCCGAGGGTTGTCAAACTGTTGCTCCACCCTGTCCCTGTACTCACGTTTGGCTGCTTTGATCGTCTTCCGGAGTTGGTAATGTGCGTGTTTGTAGTCCGATGTGTTCGCGGAGGCAAAGGCGGTGTTCCGTGCCGCCAGTGCCGCGCGAACATCTTCCGGAGTTGGTAATGTGCGTGTTTGTAGTCCGATGTGTTCGCGGAGGCAAAGGCGGTGTTCCGTGCCGCCAGTGCCGCGCGAACATCTCTGTTAATCCAGGGTTTTTGATTTGGGAAGGATTTGACTGTTCTGGATGGGACGACATCTTCCACGCATTTCCTGATAAATCCACAGACTGAGTCTGTGTATTCATCAATGTCTCTGGCGGCCACGTGAAACATTTCCCAGTCCGCGTGATCAAAACAGTCCCGCAGCGCAGACTCCGATTGGTCCGTCCAACAGTGCACCGCCCTCCGGGTTGGAGCTTCCTGTTTCAGCTTCTGCCTGTAGGCGGGCAGGAGCAGGATGGAGCAGTGATCTGATTGGCCGAATGGGGCGCGGGGGAGGGCTTTGTACGCATCCCGGAAAGAGGTGTAACAGTGGTCGAGTAGCCGATCTCCACGTGTGTTAAAAAGGATATGTTGATGGAGTTTTGGTGAGACTTTCTTCAGGTTTCCCTTATTAAAGTCTCCGGCTGTGATAAACGCTGCCTCTGGGTGTGCGGTTTCCTCGCTGCTGATCGCGCTGTACAGTTCCCTGAGTGCACGGTCAGTGTCGGCTTGTGGGGGAATGTAAACAGCCGTAATAATCACTGCTGTAAATTCCCTCGGTAGCCAGAATGGCCGGCACTTAATCATCAGGTACTCCAGGTCCGGTGAGCAGAAGGATTTGACCGGGTGCACGTTCGCATAATCACACCAGCTGTTGTTGATCATGAAACACACACCACCGCCTCTGCTTTTCCCAGTAAGATCCTGTGACCTGTCCGCGCGGTGCACAGAGAACCCCGGTAGTTGTATTGCGGAGTCCGGTACTTTGTCCGATAGCCAGGTTTCTGTGAGGCAGATCACGCAGCAGTCCCGCATCTCTCGCTGGAATGAGATCCGTGCCCGAAGCTCGCACAGCTTGTTCTCCAGAGACTGCATATTAGCCAGTAATAAACTGGGTAACGGTGGTCTGTAAGTGCGCCGTCTCAGTCGAACCAGAACGCCAGATCTTCTCCCTCTGCGTCGGCGTTTGCGGCCTCCAGGGCCAGAGAACAAAGGCGTCTCAGGTGAGATGAATGGGGGGTCTGCAAACGGAGCGTCCGTGTTGCAAAACTTGAACTCCGGAAAGTTATAAGAAAGACCGTCTTTTATGTCCAGTAAGGTTTGTCGGTCGTACACAAGGAGACAAGTGCTGCTCGTGAAAAAATAAAGGAAAAGTAAAATTAAACACAGAAGAAAGCCGTTGCTTGGGGGAGCTCGCGACGAGGCTGCCATACTCGGCGCCATCTTGCGCCTTCCTGATCCTGCTTGTGGTAAAGGTTTCCTCATGTTAGAAGAGTGTATTTCCTTCCTACTGTCACAAAGTGCTTGCTTATAGGGGGTGGTGTGATGTTTCTTTTTGTTTTTTGTTGTTTTTTTTGGGGGGGGGGTCTTACTAACCTCAAGGAAATATAGACGCAATATATCAAAGAAGTAAAAAAAAAAAAAAAAAAGTAAAACTGCCAACAACTTCTATGGACACAGTTTTTTACTCACAAGGGTAACAATTTGTTACGCAGCCCAGTCTTCCATAAATCTGTTCATGCATGAAATGCTTCCCTCAGATATAGATATAGCTGTACAGAGGCTGACGGATTTGAAGCTATTTAGCTATAGAACATAAGAGGCACGCCTCATTTCTGCTGTGTAAATGCAGAATGGTAGCCTTTGCAAACACGTCTTTATCTCTGCGTGTGAGACCTATTCATCAGCAGCACTGAATACAATAACTCTATAGTGTACAGACCTGCAGTGTATCGTTCACTTGGTTTGTGGTACCTGACACTGAACCGCTAGGTCGATCAGAGAGGACGAGACACAGCCGGGACTTAAGCCTCTCACAGCAAATCCCCAACAGCTGCACTCATTCTGATGTCTCTCTCTCTCTCTCTCTCTCAAACACACACCCAGTAGGACTGTACTGCGAACACGTGCTAACTTTCTTCTTCCTTTCTTTCTTTTCCTTTGTCACACACAGAATATATGCAGTACCATATGTAAACACGTGCTGGTCATACTATAGGCTCCACGTGAGAGCAGTGCTGCACAGCTGTGCTTACTTTTGCTCAAGTGTTTCTCAGGTTCTCATATCTCACTCAGAGGCTCTGTGGGAAGAGGAGAAAAAAAAGTCAAACAGCAGAGAGGCTGAGAGAGAGTATAGCACAACGCTCCGTCCTCTCCCCCAGTGTGACTAGTAAACAATAGCGCCTTTAAGGGGAGGTAGTGCCGAGCATGGGGAGGGGTGTCAGCGCAGAAGAGTAGAAACATGTGCTCTTCAATCAAGAGGCTCTGCTGTGGTTTATAAATATCTGTACTGTAGTGCGGGATGGATGGTTCAAAGCCCTCGGCCATATGTGTTAGGCCTCTTGGCTCCAGTACAAGAACACTGAAGTTAGTATTCGAGAGCCCTGCGTGAATGTGCGGTTCCAGTTGGTAAAATACAAAAACTACCAAATGCCAGTTAAGCTGACATAGTTTGTGGTGGAATAATCCGTGTTGTTATGGGCAAGTGAGGAGGGCAGTCACTGGTGTAGCTGTGACGAAATGAGCTGACTTAAGACTAACTGGAAGGGGGGTTTAATGAATTAAACTGGCACAGTGAGTTTCTTCATATTTGTTGACTGGTAATTGCAGGTATACAGAGTTATCTGTAAAAGCCAATGAAGCACCTTTTTCCTGCATTCGTTTTTGTGTTTTTAGGACTCGGCTGTCTCCATGACTCCTTCTCCTCAGAGCCAATGAGAAAGTGACGCTGAAAATGCCAGTGGGGGGAGGAGAGAAAGTACAGTGGCTATAAGAACCAGATATTTGTCTTGCCCCCTTTTGGGGGCCTCACAGTGTGTGTGCAGCTCCACCAGCAAGACAGGCCCTCAGAGTCTAAAGGGGAAAATACGAAAGGAGGTAGCAGAGACACAATGCGGTCTTTATCACTTACACACGCCTGCCCGTCACTGACAGCTTAGAAATACCAGATACCAGAAATACCATATATCCGCTGTCACGCCGTGCTGAACAACAATACCAAAAATGACAGCAGACATACTGTAGTTGTAAAAACACTGCAAAATAAATGTGCTGAAAACAACTACACAATCCCCCTTCCCCCGCCCTCCAAAAAACTATGTTAAATGTTCTAAAGTATCATGCAAGACTAAGCTTCCAGTGATCGTGGACTTTGTTATGAGCAGAGAGAAAACAGAAGCTCTGCAGGCCCCTGGCAGACTGTGGAGACATGTTGGGCGCACAATAAGGGATAATCAGACTTAGAGGCTGTGCTGCATGATACCCTGAGGGCTCAAGGGGTGACAGAGTGCACTGCAACGGAGGAAGAAAAAAAAGAGAAGTGATATTGGTCTCTGGGGTGTGCAGATGATACTTTACTATCAAATCTGGCAGCACTTGTTAACAAAAAGGTCACTTTTACGGCATAGCTGCAGTCAGCAACTGTCTATTATATGGTTATTAACTTTACAAGTTATAGACGTCTCAGTATTTACGGGTCAAAGACTTAAAAGTGCAGTTGCTGAGATGAAACAACACTGTGCATGTTAAAAATAATATGATCCAGCTACAAAGAGAAAATCAAATCTGATAACAGAGAGAAGCGTGTTAAAACTTCAAGAAAAAATGCCATTTAGTCAAAACAATCAGGTATCCTAAACATTAGATGAAATACACTGTCACAAAAATTACACTGAGCCTTTGAAACAACACAAAAGAGTGTGACCTTTGAATGCAGTAGTCTGTCATGCGCAACAGGCAGGGGAGGCACAGCGGGGACTCATTTGTGTGACTGTGTGATGGATAATGCAGTGAGATGTCTTTTCAGTGCAAAGACCTAAGCTTATCTGCTGAGCAGAACTGCAGCAAAATAATAAAAACTAAAGCCACAACAGGTGTAGTTAACTCCAAATGGAGAATAATCTGATCCTAAGCTTTGAAAAAGCTTTTAGCGTGGAAATACTTTGCAAAAATGCACAAATGTCAGGTTCAGTGGCTACTGCTTTCATTAGGCTGATTTTAGCACTGATCCCTACAACGTGAGTGTCCTCGGAAGAGGGGGTGCGGGGGGTCACATCGCCCAGAAAATACATTTTAAAAAAGGCCATCTGTTTCTCATTGTATTACATCCTTTTAAGAGATAATTAGGAATTTTACAGAGCTACCCATGAATACATAAATCAACTTCTCCATTAATCCACAACTAGAGTTGTTAACAAAAAAAGCCACTTAAAATATTTCTAAGGGATTGAGTTTTTACAGTAATCTATGTTAGGAGTCAAACAGAACAAAGTGCACAAAGATAGGAAGAAAAGGGCTTTGAGGCCTACACAACAACTTCACTTCACACTTTTTCTAGGTGCATGTTATGTAAGGTGAAGGATACCGGCACTGAGGAAATAAAAAACAAACATTTTTTTTCAAAAGTTAAATATACTTCACCTCTAAAAACAATGCTATTCTAACATTTCTAGCTGCTGCTCTGAAGCAGGAAATAGTTTGAGCAAGTATTCAACCCACGGGAAAAAGTTTTTTTCATGCCAATCAACTTTTTCCCAAACACGGCTAAAGCTCCCTGCTCCCTCTTCCTTTTTAAAGAGACGTTTCCCTTTAAGCCGTGCAGAGCAGATGGTCCACAACAATTCTCGTGGAAATACCTGAAGTCAGCATATTCCCCTCGCTGTAAGCAGGCTAATCAGACATGCACACTATCCCCCTGTGTTATCAAACAAACAATGCAGTGCACATACCCATACACGCCAGCGTGCAACCCTCATAATCCAGTGTGGGGCTGAAGTTTTTTTTCCACCCCCACTCTTGGCGTAGGAGAGATCGCTTAAAAAAAGAAAGCATGAACATTTCTTTGTCTGGGAATTCAGGGTCAGGTGATTGCCGACAGGAACGCTGGTTGGCTAGAGAGGACTTGCAAAATTTTGGCAAGGAGCCAAGAGGCTCTCTTGCAAGCAGGGTTGGAAATTTGCTGCAAACCTCATCTTCACCCTCATATCCATAGCACAGAGTTCATTTCCATAGCTGGGGGAGGGGTCCTTGGAAGAATGGAGCAGGGAAAAGGAGAGGGAGAGACCGAGAAGTCCACTGTAACACAGGGCAAATGAAACAAACATGGATCCTGGAGAAAGTGCAAGACAGCCTTTCAACACCATATGGCCCCTGTTGCAGCAGAATGCAACAGCAAAGATCTTTGTAGCAAGAGCGGAACCAAAATTACGGGATATGAATCATATCAAGAAAGGGCTTTTATGTCAAAACAAATCACCCTTTTATGCAAATGAGTTCAAAGCTTGCAAAAAGCCAGATAAGAAAAGGATGGGGAAGGGGGGGGGAGCAGGTACATTCAAAATTTGCATCTTGCAAATCCCCGTAAATCCCTGTCTTGTACAGCTACTTCTTCAAGAGTATCCACCTCTGTTTGGAAAATGTGAACTACCCACTTTGTATTTTATGACACTCCACTCGTAGGACTAATTTGGCAATATTTTCTCTCTGGAGACACTTTTACGGTCCCGAGGAGAGCAGAGGGAGAAGCGAGCAGCAGAAGAAATGGAAAACTCCCCATTATGTAACAGATGAAGGTAGGTGCCATCACATTACTATGAGGATTAAGTAAGCAATGTGGAGAATTTTACAATGATGAAGGATGATCTATCATCATTCACAGATGATAAATGTTCTAAAAAGAAAAATCAAGGATAAATATTTGCCAGAAGATAAAAGAGCAAGCTGTGTGATTGTTCTGAGTGTAGTTAATGGATATAAAATATTGTTTGAAGTCTGTTAACAGGTAGCACAGAGGTCTTCATAAAACCTGCGTAAAAATCCCCTCCTTTATTTGGAAGTGGCCACTGGTTCTGGCAAAAATAAGAAAAAAAGGAAGGCCAACTGTACCACAATGCAACATCATCCAACAGTAAAATTAGACAAGTGGAAATTCCTGGTTTGCAAATGCTGTTTGATTCAGCAAGAGTACTATCAGGGACCATAAAAACAGATCATATTTCTCCTATTTCAGCTCCTCTTTATTGGCTTCCTTCTAAATCCAGGAATGAGTTTGAAATCCTTATTCTGACAAAGTCCTCAATCATCAGCCTCCAACATATTTTTTTGTATTAGAGCAGTTCACTCTCAGAGTGTAGACTAAAAGTAGAATGGGAGGCAGACCCTTCAGCTTTCAGGCACTTCACCTGTGGAACCTCCCAGTTTGCATTTGGTAAACAAGCATGCTCTCTAGCTATCATATTTGATAAAGCTTAGAGTTAGCGCTGTACTCGGTGACCCTGGACCTTCCCTTAATCCCCTAGAGACTGAATGGCGACCCGCCTGGTCAGAAAAAATATATATGTAATTAGTCAAAAAGATGATGACATGCAAAAAACTTTCTTACAACTGCTTTGGTTGCTAGTATTTCGCTGCAGTTGCCCATACAGAAGAGGTCAGCTTGTCTAAAAGCACTCCAACTACATGCTAAACCATAGGGAGTCTGTGAAGAGTGGAATGCAAACAATAAAAAGGGAACCATTTATTTTCACAGTAAAAGTTGCATCTTTTGAAGTGTGTTGGTTTCAGCAAAAAGGGACAACTTTTACTTGAATAGCAAAAGTTCTACTTTTGCACTTTGCAAAAGTAGAACTTTTTCAAGTTTTGCAACCACATGTTTGCAAATCCATGCAACCACGGCCACAGAAATCTGCTGCTGAACAAACCAATTAGGTTTTTGATGCAGCACCTTCTTTGCATCCAATCTCACCCAGTAGCAGCCAGCAACCTCGAGGAACCACTCAGCAACCTGTCAGGGCATACACATTTTTCTCTACCGACTGGAGATTGGCAGGGGGTTGCCAACCTGTCTGAAGACCTGTGCAACTGAGGCCTTAGTTATGCTGCTACCAACTGAAGCTGCTGGGGGACTTCCCATGATGCACTGAGTGCTTCTTTTCGACTCATGATGCATTTACATGCCACTATAAAAGCTACTTTCGGAAGCCCCATTATTCAATAGGGATTGCTACAGCTGGTTGCTCAGTATGTTTGATTTGGCAATACTGTCAGGGGGGCTTTACTTTAAAATACAAAGCACCTTGAGGCGATTGTTGTTATGAGTTAGTGCTACATATAGCTATATATACAAATTAAGTTTACTCTGCAACTGTTGGGTTGAAAGATGAAATGATTGCTACTGTGATTACGTTTCAAAGCAGTAAAGTCGGCTGGTGTTTGTCCAGCAGAGGAACTCTGACGTTGTCTATAATACGTTCTGCAGTACATACAGCAAAGTACACAGCACAGCTGAGCAGATGGTGGGCAGAGTCAAGCAGTGTCTTCACATCAAGTTGTTAACAACCTTACAAATACACTACTTTTTTCTATTTGACTGAATACACAGGAAGAAAATGGGTTAATATGCTGATAATTACTTTTTTTACTCCTGAATCCTTTCCCATTAAATTATGAACCCGTGCCATATACAAGCATCTGTGAAAGCTTTAAAAAATACTACTCTTACAAGATCATCCTCACACTGGACTTCTTTAATTTTTAAACACCATTTTTTTTAAATCTAAACTTAGTCTGATCTAGCCAATTAAAAGTACATTCGATATTAACAAAGACAGAGGGAGAATCTGTCCTTAGGAGGCTGCATTGGCTGGCTCAGCTTCAACACACCAAAAGCAGTCAGAATGATGCAAATCGAAATGTAACACATTTTCATCCAGGAGGCATGAATCATATCAACACACCAAACGGATGCTATTTACACAGCTGTGTGTGATTTCTTCTCTGCAAATGCAAGACACAAGAACTAAGCCAGGAGACACAGGAGCCTACTGAGCCAGAAAGGCTTGGAAATCCACTGAAATAAATGGTACCTTCATGAGATATCAAATGACCCATCAAATACACTTGGCAGAGCATGAATGCACTACGAGCTCTGTCTTTTACCCTGGCGGCTTTAGTCAACGCCTGTCACTCATCCTGCCGTCTGTGGTGGCTGGGACAGAGCTGGGGTACTCACCTCCATCTTCCACTTGGCCAGCAACTCCTCTCTGGTCCTCTTGCTAATGTAATAAGGGTCACCAGCCTGGAAGGTTATTCTGGGCATGGGCCTCTGACGAAGGCTGATCTCCCAACCAACTCCCCCTCGCAGCCTGCCTCGACCTCCCTGTTTAAGGCGTTAAAAAAAAAAAGTTAGCTATTTGTTTTTGATTCTTCTTCTGAGAGTTTCTGTCATAAGGAAGCATCCAGATTTGTAGTAAAATGACTGATCTGTCGCTACAACCTGCAAATTAACAATGTAGGTAACAACTGGGTAATAATAAACTTAAGATGGGGTTAACTACATTGCTAAAAATATGATGTCTCGCATGCTGGTGATTGGTCAGGCAGGAAGAAATGATGTCACCATGTCTAACAGACTCAAGGCCAACAATACCGACTTATACAACAAGCTCCCAAGTGTATTTGATATTTCAAATTTATACACCATCAGGTACCATTTCTTTCATAAGTCCAAAGGCAAGAAAACTAATAGCCTCCAGTTGTGTAATGGTGCTGATACAGTGTAGGCTTCTTTGCTCCATTTATGTGGCAAAGGTTTAATGAGTAAGTTTAAAGGAATAGCTTCTCATTTTTGCCATGTTCAGTTCAGAACCCAACCGGTTTGACTTCTGGTTTGACACGAGCAAGGTAATTCACCCACTTCAATAAATGAAGCTACACTTCTGCAACGTGGGACAGTCACCTTAGCTACATTAACCAAAGAATAAAGACACAACAGGACAGAAATCTTACCTCAGTCTTTACCGCATCACTCCCATCCTCCTCCTTGTGCTCCACATCTAGAGAGAAGACAGTGACACAATGGATGGCCTGAATCATTCATAAGAGAGAGGGAGCTGGCATCGGCTTTCGCTGTATCAATGTTGAGCTTCAGTGAGCTCTCGTCCATCACTGAGCCATATTATACATATATTAATCTGACCCCCATAAATGACGTGTTTGATCAAATTAAAGTCAAGTTAATAAACTGCTGAAAGATACCCTAGCCACTCCGAACATTCGGAGGGCCTGCCCAAATTATGATGAAGATGGAGGGTGGCCAGGATTACTTGCAAATGTTGTGTTTCTGACCTGATATCCCCCCTTCATGAGAAACACAGCTGGCTGCCATTAACATGGCCCCTCCCTAACTACTGAGAGTGAGTTTTGAAGGCAACAGTACACTGCTTCACGTCTGTGACTCTGGGGCTGTATACAATCTCCCCGCCAATCTCCAAAGCCTGAAATGGATCGACACAGGATTCTCATTTCCCTGCAGTTGTCTTGTGTAGATGGAGATGTATGTAGTGAGGAGACACAATAGCCAGTACTTGTCAACATTATTTTGGAAGGAAAAAAACAGCCTCCTATTTTGTGTATTAAAGCTGAGGAGTGAATTATTTACTTTGTACCTTAGCTGAGTACAATTTTGTCAAAGCTAAGTTTGGGCATTCAAAGATCACAGACTTCACAGCTAACAGGAGGGTTTCACCTCACAGTTCATTCAGTAGGAGTTTTTATTTTTATTTTATTTTTTTCTTAGTTTTAAAAGATTTATTTTCACATTTGGAACTGTTTTAATAAACCCCACTGAATCAATTTAATGGAAAAATAAAAAAGAATAAAAAGAAAACCTGACAGCTGAGGCCAGCTGGCTACAGTCCAAATGACATCTTAAATTATCCAAAAGATAACTGCAGTGTCATATCTTTGTCCACACATATAAACACACACACCTACACAGACACACATGCACACTTACACAGTTACCTGCACACACCTGTTTAATAGACTTCTGTTTGATACGCCTTTCCAAGCCTATCTTCAGTTGTCCATTTTAAATATATTGTTTGGGTTTTTTTTTTTTATTCCTTTCCACACTACACTCTTCATGATGGAGTCAGGATAACAGCTGGGGGGACACTTCATACAAATACGCTGCTGCTGCCACAACTCAACTAGTTTTCCTTCTTGGTTGTCCCAGTCATTTGGTTTAGCCCATTTTAAAATCCACTGATACCATTCATGACACATCAACTTCATGATGCATTCCTGCTGGCTGGTTGGAAGACACTAAAGAGGTTGAAGCTCCAGTGCTTACTTGACCAATACGTAATGAAGTACCACAGGTTTTCCTGGATTGTCAACCTGTCTAAAACTACTGCTTATCTCCACAGACCTTGGAAGTAGGTGAAGCTGTGCTAGAAATGTCCTAAATATTAGACACTGTGAGAATTTTTTTGTCCCAGATAATCTTCGGTTGCAAGACTGAAGATTACATTGAATGCCTCTCGCTGTACAACACAAGAGCACCGTTTTGGGATTTCCATTATCTTGGACACCCCAAAATTGCAAGCTGGCTTTAACACTGCCAACACTATAGAGAAGAAATCCCTCATGCATCCATGGCGATGAGAAAAATGAGTATTGATAGTTTTGATATAATATTTCTGAGGGACTTCCTACAGATTATTAGTACGGTTTACTAGTCTACATTCATGCAGCAGTTAAAAATGTCTGATTGCCACTGTACAGCTTTTAGAATATGATATCACACGTTAAATTATACAACAGCACAAAAGTAGTTCAAATGTAAGTAGTAGGTCAAACTAGAGCAGGGCGATATGACCAAAAATATTTATCACGATATACATTTGAAAATTTGTGATAACGATATAACTGACGATATAATTGACACTAGACAAAATACTTTACAACTCCACAACTTTATTAGTGCAAAAAAAATCCCATCAATGTATTTTTACTTAAACAAGCAGCTGTTTTTATGTGCATTAAAGTTATATAAAAATTTAACAGTGCAAATGCAAATTCCTTGCTGACAGTTTAACCAAAAGGCATTTCCAGTGGAAATTGGCCGACATATCCTCAGCATAACCATGTATAATATCCATAAAACTTAAAAAGAGGTTAAACACACACAATACGATAATATTATGTTGAAGCACAGTACGTATCACTCTGCGAGGCTCCTGCCTACGATAGCCGTAATGCTCCGACAATCCATCAAGCGGTCCGGGTTCGTAGGTTAGCAAAGTCGTATTAAAATATTTGACAGATTTTCGAGCGCCGTGTACGACATAAAATCGTTTCGAGGTCAGTAAACACAACCAGAATTCATACATAAGGCACACGGGATTATAAGGGGCACTGTTGATTTTCAGAAAAATCAAAGGATTGATTTTAAGTGTGCCGTATTTTCCAAAGAACACGGTAATAACGACGGCCCGCTAGCATGCTCTACCAAAAATAGTGCTTTGTTGTGTGTCTGACGGACGAAAGCTAAACCAGTTCCACACCACTGAAGTTGCAGCATTTTTACAAACCAATTCTGGTTCATCCGTTTCATTCAACGGCCCGCTTTCGCCCTTCTCATTCTCCGCCATGCTTTTTCCGCCATGTGCGTATGAAAAGAAAGGCACTACGCATGCGCGTTTTACCCATATTCTATCGCGATATTTCATTTTCTTATCGTTGCCCAACATTATACCGGTATTACCGTGAACGGTAAGATATGGCCCAGCCTTAGGTCAAACTATAACAAGCTACAGTAATAATATAGTAATAAGAATCTTTGTAAACAAGCAAGCGTTCAAGAATTTTGAGCAATATTTAGATTTTAAGTGGATGAGTCAATCTAACAACTATAGTCCTTCATTTATAAGCAAAAAGACAACTAATCATGGATATGTGTGGGTTTAAGTGGGCAGAAACTGAGTGTAAGAAGCTAAATTTTTTCAGGGTGCTATTCTTGCCAAGAAATGAGGAGATATTCATATAAGAAAAGCTCTAACCGCTGTATTATGGCATTTTGATCCAAAAATGCAAACCTCCCAACATTACTACTGGAAAATTCTACTCTTCTTTTTAAAAATTTGTAAAAACATTCACGCAATTACATGAAATCATCATGCTTTACCCACCGCTGATATATTATTACTGCTCAAGACGCTAAAGAGTACCAGCAAGTCCAGTGTTTTGCACAGGAAAGAGTGCCTAACTGTACAGAGGAAGTTGCGAAACCGTAAGTGAGAGGTACAGCAGCGGGGTAAAGCTGTCAAAAATGGCACTGAAAATATTTGCTGAAACGTGCACTGAAACCGCAGTCTAATAAAAATGCTTCAAACACAGTAAAAGCTCCAGTTGGGATTTCCCATTAACTTGGCCATGATTTAATGTCTGGGGGTGCACACCAACAACGGCATGTTATTCATTCTTAAAAGGCATTGTTTGCCTGTGTTCAGCGGAGCAGCGAGAGGTTAGCCTGCGAGCATGGATATCACCCAACTGAAACGCTAGCCTGGCAGCAGGGATTCATGATTTATGAAAAGTTTTTCTGCCACAGTGGCTGCAGAAACATTGATAAGCAAGCCAAAATCAGCTTCATCACAGAAGCTCAAACCAGAAGCTCGTGTATTACTTTCACTATGTTTAATCTGAATGAAGGCACGTGTTTCGAAAAGGGCCCTGGCTCAGTGATATTACACCGGGGCAGCATACACACAACATTGAGGCAGCTGTGGCCTGAATTAGCATGATGGCACAGCCAGAGTACACATAACTAGCTGCTGTTTTAAAGCCCAAACACTATCATAACACTTGAGTCCTAAGAGGTTAAGGACAACTTTTGATGGCGTGTTTTCTGCACAGGATTGTTAGTGAAGTACCCTGCAAACCTGTCCAAACAATAGTCCGCTCTCTTAGCAGCCTCTTCAAGTTGGTTCCATGTGTGGCTGAACTTGCTGCACCACCACCACCACCCCCCCACACACACACCCTGACCCCACCCCTCTCTACTGGTCTCCTTGTCCTCATCGGGAATAAGTGACTATATAACAAATCGGTGAGGCATGCACACTGCCAAGGTCACTGGGTTTGCATGAGGAGCTGGCTAATGTTGCCCACAGAGAGTATACTTTGCCAGTTTGAGTGGGTTCCAGCTCTAGTATTGCTGGAGCTCAGTTCAACTCCTGCTGGAGCTAAAGTCCTTCCTGTACCCTCCAGATGGATAACAGAAACCCTGTTTAGCTGACTATTGATCGACCGCAGTGCCCCCCACCAAGGTCTCTCCACTCTAAAAAGGATATACCAACACATTTTAAATGTTTAGTTAAAACCTTAATAAGCCCCCTGCATGGATTGTTTTGGGATTTTTTTGCAGTCTGATATGCTGTTGAGTATAATGCAATAAGGTAAATGTTAACATCATACATGCGCATGCATGAGTGTTTGCATAACGCCTTGCTGCTTTCACATTTCTGTAAAATGTCACCATCCTTTCTCCATGTTGATTAAAAAAAAATCTTAAAATCTCAAGCAAACTTTCTGCTGTATCATCCCACATAGCTGCTGGTGAACACCATGATGCAGCCATGTCGCTAACATCTGCTGCAGATTTTGAAGGACTTGCAGAGTGCTTGCAAACCTCTACTCTGAGTATCTGATTGTGAAGGTTGTTTGTTTGACTTTGTGGCTAACGGTGCTTTATCACACTACCTAGTTCCTCAGTCTGACAAACTGGGTGACATGTCGACAACTGGTCTTATCTTGTGAGAGAAACTTTGCTGAGACCTTTCATTTCTGTTACACAGCTAAAGTGGAAAGGAATGCTTATAGGTTGTTTCCTGCAAACTCCCACAATTCACTCTAGATTATCACGGCACAGGGCTCATTAAAAGTGGTTATCGTGGAAAAGAGTGCTGACAACCCTTTCAAAATTTTAGAGATTAGGTCATTCTTTATGTGGTCTTAATGTTTGAAAAATAATTACAAACACATTTGTCACTGAAACACTGGGAATTTACAAAGCTGCTGTTAATTTTCTGAGTTGGCATGCTCCTATATTAGACTAAAGTTGTAAACAGTGCTTTAATGTTGCACTTTCCACTGGTTTCAAATCGGTGTACTCAAAAAAGACACATTCTTTGAATAGAGGCACGAGTAACACTTTTTCTGACAGTAATATTAGCCTTTTGACAGACTGGTCAAGTGCTTTTCAATAGTTTTAACTTCATGCAGTCCCTAATAGTATACTCCCTAATAGTTTTCACTTCATACAGTCTACTTCTAAGGCTTCTCCTCACTGTAAAAATAAAAAAAGATGCGGTGCATTGATTAGCGCTGTCACCTCACAGCAAGAAGGCCCTGGGTGTGAATCCCAGCTGGGACCTTTCGGTGTCAAGTTTACACATTCAGGTTTAACCAGTAATACTAAATCAGCTGTGGATGTGAGTGTAAATGGTTGTCCGTCTCTGGGTCTCTTCCACAGTGTTTTTTATCCTGTCTTTTGTCCAGGTCACAGCAGACACCTGCCCCTCCCTGAGCCTGGTACCCCTGGAGTTGTTTTCCTGTTAAAAGGGAGTTTTTCCTTACCACTGTTGCCAAGTGCTTGCTCATAGGGGGTCATCTAATTGTTGGGGTTTGCTCTCTATTATTCTAAGGTCTTTACCTTTGCAATATAAGGCGCCTTAAAGCAACTGTTGTGATTTGGCACTATATAAAAAACTCAGTGGAATTAAATTGTCTCACTGTGTTAGCCCTGTACCAAATTGGCAGCCCGTCCACGGTGTACCTTGGCTCTCACCCTATGACAGCTGGGATAGGCTAGTTCTCCCCACGACCCTGAATCAAATAAGCGGAAGAAAATGGTTGGCTCAAAACACTTTCATGATTTATCACAGAATTACCATCATTAAGGTAGAAATGTGGAAATCAGATTTCCATGCCATCTGCGTCCCATGCTAATGGTGAGCGGCACTGGACTGAGCTTTAAGAAATCTGACCCTTTTTCACCTGCAGCCAATATGCATATTCCTGCCTTTTGCTTGGAAGTGAAGTAACAGATCCTAGAAGCACAGATCAGGTGTATGCAGAGTGCAGACTCAGTTTGTAAAGAGTTCTGGGCACAAAGCCATCCACCTGGCAGGACCCCCGACAGGGAGGTGGCCACAACAGAGACCTGCCAGCTCCCAACAGAGGCCCGTTGCCAGGAGAGAACTTGCTCCTCCCCTCGATTTATTTATTGCACTCATCAAGGTCATAGCCAGTGTGTCTGCCGACTGAGAGCGGAGCAGGAGGGGCACGTGGCTGAGGGAGAGATAGGACAAAAAATGGAGTGCATGTGTGCTGTGATGGGTGTGTTGGGGGGGCTAAGTGATATGGTTAATCTCCATCTTGGCCTAAAACCTACCTGTCAGCAGTATTTTCTCACAACAATGCCCCACTGATTTACATCGCTGAATTTATCTCCTGGTGCACTGCGACTGGTGCTGATTTAGTCCAACAGAACAAAAATCTGATCTATACAAAATAATTATATTTGCCATAATTATTTTGTCAAATTATTTCCTGAAAAATAAATATTTGAGGCATTCTTCAGTACGACATTTCCTTTTTGTCCTAATTTTCTTGATTCCCTCTATTATAAACGATTTAATCCCGCTAATTTTAACTGTCAATGTGGCCATATTTTCAAAATGAACATGAGTAGAGTAATAAATTACATGCACTAATCATTTTGTCTGTTACGTTGTACAAAGGCCAATAAATGCAGCGAACATTCGCATTCGAGAAGCTGGCAGCAGAAACTACTTGTGCATGGAGAAATTATTAGAAAAACTGAACAGACAGATTAATAAATAATTGCTTCTTTAATCTAAAACTGCACACTGGGAGCAGAGCCTGTTCTTGTCTTATTAAAAAGTTAAACATCTGGGCATTTTCCCTAAATTTTTAATTAAGTGTTGTCTTCAAGATTAGTTTGTGAATTCATACTGTCAGAGCTGCTGGTACATGTAGTCTGCGTTTTGATGTTTTAATGAACTGCTGGATGAGTCGAAACCTTTGGGGTAAATTAAATTTGTATTCTTTTATATCCTACTAAAACGGCACATTGTAATTAACTTAGAGGATAGCATAATAAATGTAAAGTGATCCACTCTCCTTTTCACTACATTATCTGGTAATTATCCCTTTCTTTTTTCATTACATTTGCAATTTCATTTTTGTCATATGGAGCACGCTGAGCTTTTAAATGCCAACTGCTTCTGCATACTGAAAGCATTTGGTAGCCCAAACTGAGGCAAAATAAGTGACATATTGCATGCATAACATTCTGCGTACTGTGTCTCGCATAAATGTTAACAGTGGAGATCATCATCACCGATTTGCTTTGCAGACTAGTCTGTGCAGCAGCATGAAGGCACCTCTTCGAGCCCAGTGTTACTAATCCTGGCAGCATCAGTCGGCCTATTTGGTCTGACATCCATTTACAGTTCATTACTCAACATCTTGTACTTGTCACACGCCGAGGATTTTTTCTTCCTGGAGCCACACAAGACTGATCAAAAGATAGTAAACCTCAACTAAAAACTAAACAAAAAACCCCAAATGAAAATGGCCAAAATCTTACATTTAGTTGGGCGCTCCAGTTTCCGCCTCCCTCGTTTCTTGCGCGGCGTCATCAAGCAGTCATCATTGGCTTTCTCCAAGTCCTGTTCTTCCCGGCTGGACAGGAATCCGTTCTCTTGAGGATGACTCAGACTCTGCCCCTGAGAGCTGTCCTCCGCCCGGCAGGAGGAAGGGTCTCTGGGAATCCCATTCTCGACTTCCCGCTTCTCCTGTTTTGGGAAGCAGGCATCGGGCATCCTGTCTCTGATCCCGCCCATGTCCCCATTGAAGACCTGTGCCATCGCCATAGTGTAGCTGTGGCCTACACTCGCACTGTCTTTAAGAGAGCCACAGCTCTCAACCTGCTGAAAGGAAAAGGGGAGGTTGAAATGTTAACATCCTGATGATCGATCATCCTTAAAGATTCTTACAGCTGTATGCTATAAATTGATGTTTTGAAGTGTACAACAGAGTTGTGCCTCAGCAGTCATGAAACATGACTGGATAGCTGGCTGTGAGATAAACACAACCTTTCTGAATTTACAACAAATCATCCAGTGGATCTGAACGACCCACAATAAAACAGTTGGCACTATCCGTGTCAGGATAAGCACTTTTCAGCGGTGGCTAAATGGCCTTTTTCAAAGAGAATGTGAATGAAAGCATTCATCTCTTTCATATTAGACAAGCCTAATTAAATTTCCTCAGCTCTATCTGGACAGAATCAAACATGTAGCTCAACTCCGCACGTATTAATCAGTGAATTATGGCAAACTTATAAACTTCAAAGCTGTGCCAGTAAATGTGCTGTACAGCCATTAACTTGCAAGAAGGAAAGGGATTACATTACAGTTCATCAGGTACACTAGTGCACTTTTTGTAGTCATGTATTCATCATTACAGCAGCACGGAAATATGTTGAGAATGTTGGCTGTTTGACAATGGGAAGGCTTTTTCTCCGGCCAGTTTGGAACGCCCAGTCAAGTGTTTCATTCTATAAAGCGGAGTAAATTCAAATAGAGCTGACCTGAAGCTGAAAGTTTCAATGGCAGGAACTCAGTCATCAATCCTTAAATAAAACACCAACTATCTTAGAAGACCTAGAAAAGTCCTAAATGTTTGAAGCAATGTAATAGTGTCTTTGCTACTGCCTAAAAATAGCCCTAAAAACAGAGTTAGTGAGACAGTCCCACTATAGGGTCACTGAGGGGAGAAAGTGGAGCGTGTCTTGTGAGATTAGACTGTCAGCAGTTACGACAGTATCTGAAACTTTTATCTGCAGGTATTTACAGAAGTTTGAGGAAGGGGGAAAGCAATGCCTCAGGAGGCTTGTCTGTCATCGGACGATGTTGAGCAAAGATCCTCTCCAGGAAGGTAAGGATCAAATCCGTAATCTGATTCTTACAGTCTGAATAAGCAAACACAACTTAAATCAAGTTTTAATGTGTAATGGATGCAATGCAAATTATGAGTGGCAGACATGCAAAAGAAAAAAAAAAGCTTCAGTGGAAGTTGCTCTGAATCGTAAAACAAATCTACAGCAAGCCAAAGTCGGTTTCAAAGCATTCTTCAGAGGCCGCAGAACTCTAAACGACTTCATCACTGTAGTAACTGAGAACAAATTAACTGTAAACTGAACAATTGCACTCCTACAAAGAACAGCTCTCCAGTAAATCTCCTTGACACGATGAATGAAAACAACCCAGAGCTCAGACATTATTAATATTCTGACTCAGTTTACTACTAGAAAAAGAGGCTACAGTGTGTGTGTGTGTGTGTGGGGGGGGGTTACGCAAATATCACACACATGCAAAAAAAAGAAGTAAGCAAAGAGAAAACCCAAAAAACTCATATTCTCAGACACACATGCTAGCAACACACAGAACTCACAGTGAAAGAATTACGCAACAGATTTGTGACATAGTTAACAACATGCGGCCCCTGCTACAGGTCAAAAGTCAAAGTTGGTAAATCAGGCAGCTTAGACAGAGAGAGAGGTTGAAAAAATAAAGACTAATTACCTCAAGCAACTTACTGCTACAACACTCACACACCCTCATAGAACTAGGTGCAATAATAATATGATTATAAAGGTTTCTAAAAATACACATTGAAATTAAAATTAAATGCAGATGTACGCCTGAAAATATGAGCTAATAATTCATTACACTGCCTGATAACTTCTTACGTTATTCAATTAACAGCAACTGGAAACTGTTACACGAATAGAGGTATTTTGCTGCCTTTCTACGTGTTATTATCATTGATTGAAGATCTTCTGTTTCTGGAAAGCTAGCTGAACAGGAAATATTAAGATGTTTATGGGAGTTTTTCTTTATTTTCTGTTTTTTTTTTTTTAATACCACTCCAGTGTTTGATCTGTTTAACAGAAAACGAATCATCACATTTAACAGGCAACAGAGCTTTTTTGCAGGCAAGTTTTTGTTTGGATTTTTTATATTTTAGCCTGAAACTTCAGAAATTCATCAGTTCACGTGAAACTAGTGCAGTGCAGCAATAAAGAAGCTGGGTGCCCTAAAAAAGAGCTTAGTCATGTTACTTTGTTCAGGCAGGTTTTCTAAAGGATTAGCTCAACATCTTTCCAAGCAAAACCTGTTTATTCATGTTCCTGCCAAGTGCTACGTTCTCATGTCTGTACAATAAGAATTAAGCTATAGCAAGTATTTTATCAAAAAGACTTTACACACCTTATACAAACTTATTCTATACATATGATATAGTCAGTATATAAATGGCTATCTGTGTACAGCTCCTAAGCTATGCTAACATCCTGATGGCTTTAGTTTCATACTCACTTTGTTACCTAGTATATTGATCTTGTCACTGAACACTTAAAAAGAACGCAAATATATGTAAAGAGCAGAATGAGTGAGTATGTACACAATAAGGACAAAAGTATAGACCTGAAGCAATGGTGCTAAGATTCAAAGATTAAGAGGTTTGACCCAATACTTTCACCCATATAGTGTGCATTGATAAAATACATACACTTTTGTAGAAAGGACATTTCTGAGAATTTCTCTCCACTGTCTTTGTCCATGTGGGTAAACGCAACATACGAAGAGGGCTAAAGGCTTGTTTACGCTATCCTTTCCAACAATTACCTTCTGTTTTCACTCAGCTTTTGACAGTTTGCATGGAAAACAACATTTTAAAACCAATGTTCCATGTCAGCCTCTTTTCAAAAGAGTCAAACAAAAAAATTAAAAGAGGCTTTCTGACAGCATTTGAAGTTGGCCAATCGGGCATTTGAGTGACTCTTTTATTCAGAGAATAACAACAACAACTGTGAAGCATCTATGTGAGCAGAACGCCTGGTACACACGGTCAATCCCCCACAGCTGTGAAAACACTCAGTGAGACGCCCCGATTCTGCGTACGGCTTTTCTTAATCAGTTATTGATACCACTCCTCAGCTTCTTTAAATACAGGGGCACAAACCCTCTGGCATATCCCCTCCAATCATACATTATCTGTAAATATTTGTCTAATCCTTTTTTTTCCTTTTTGGTTTGTTTAATTGCACAGTGAGAGTTAATTAAGATGATTTTCAACAGAAGCTTATGCAAATGATAACATCTCAGGGTAAGAAAAAATACCCAGAAACATGTTGGCCCTTAGAGTCATTATTAAATCAGAGCTTTTAACTACACAAGGCATCACAAATAGACTGCAAATGGTGTTAGTGTAGTGCATGCATGTATCTTGGAAACAAGGTTCAAGAATATGTCATGTTTATTCATGAGTACAAAGGAGTACACGTTTTGTCTTACAGGTTAACAGATTTCTGAAGGCTAAAATAACACTTGTTTTTCTACTGAAACTGCTTATAGGTGCCATGTGCAAAGACATTATAAACTGGTACATGCCTCAAATAATGTGGCGTACAGATAAACGATTACTTGACGATGAGGCAAAAACATGGCGAAGGGAAGAATAATATCAAACATTTTTAGATGGGCTTTCCCTACAGGCATTTCCGCCATTATAATCTTTCTGCTTGAATGGAATGATGAGATTCACTCAGTACATCGGGCTTATAAATACCAGTGAATGAAACCGAATATGGCCAGGTGGGATTCACAAGAACAATCATGTTGAAACTGGTCAGATGGTTAAACACATCGTGCTGACGATGCTGGAAAAGGGCTGAATTTTGAAACCAACAGTCTAACAAGCACTTCACGCGATGACTGGCCAGCTACAGTATGTGAAGGTGAAAAGGCAGCCATCTGTCCTTCTGCCTTCCAGGAGGGTTTCAGTTCAGTAGTTTCAGTTCTGAAACAGCAAACCTTCGGTTGTGGTTGGACAACTTGAACCCATTTTGAGTTCTAAATTTATTTCTTTGCAACTTCTTTTTTCTTTTGACATTTGACACTGAAGGCAGGAAACAACACAAGTCAGCGAGGAGGCTGATATGTGACAAAGTGAAGTGGCTGTCTCGCTCAGAGATGAATTACAACAACAGCAACAGTGAACATTTGAGCATTTGGTACATGTGGTCAATTCCCCACGCAGCTGTGAAAGCACTTACTAAGGTGCCTTGATTCGAAGTAGAGTGTTACTACACCAGGTATTAGTACTAACTCCAAGCTGCTTTAACCTCCTAGGACCTGGCGTCCACATATGTGGACATCACATTTTGTGTTATTTAGACCAAAATACTCAGTTTTGCTCTACCAGGGCCTGATATCCACTTACGAGGACATTATACTGCTACTGTTCTATCAAAATTTTAAACGAATATCCTCATATGTGGCTCTTATTTTTCTTAAAAACAAAAATAAGTTTTAAAAAAAAATCTGGTAATTCTTTGTTTTTACATTCATCGGGCCCCAATGTGACCAAATATCAAAGAGAAATTAAAAATGCATGCCGTGGAAGAGTTTGGGTCTTAGGAGGTTAAATTTACTTACACAAGCCCTCTGGCACCTCATCTGCAAATATTTTTCTAATCCTATTTTTGGGTTTGTTGAATCAGACCTAATCACTGCAAAACAAGTATGCATGCGTGGACAAATGTAATTTGTTTAGACATGTCAACACTCACTGAAAACTGCTTGCGTTTTCTTCCAGGCTTGCTACTTTTAGGTGACTTCTCCTCCATCAGGTCCGAGTCCAGTATTGTTCTCTCACCCTATCAAGAAAAAATGCATGCCACAATTTAGACAAAGTACCTGCAGCTGTTTGGGTAAAGATGCACGTAACACTGAAGGATTTAATTAGTGCATTTTTGTGTACAATCAGCTAGATGGCAGTTTCACCTCCACCAAAGATGCAGCACAAGTGATACTAGATCTATAGGAAACAGAGACAACTGCACTACAGTGAAACACTTGAACATTTGGGAGGACTTGAGCAGGTCCTCCAGTGTCTTTGGTTGAGTGGACAATGAGACAGATAGAAACTGAATGACACATTCCTTTGAACTAGGCTGAAATGAAAGCTCCTCGGACGCAGTGCTGACCTTCCACAGACAATTCCCTCTTGACACCGTTACAAAGACATAGATCGGCCCCCACCTTCCCCTGCTGCAATTTCCCTTTGATTAATAAAACTGTCTAGCCCCAGGAACAAAGCCCCATGTCTGCCATCACCAAGTACCCCTGGGGTTGACGGGAGAAAAGATGATCCTAATGTAGATGCTTTGAGTTTCAATATTGACTGAATAGAACCACCAGTACCAGGTTTGAATGCAAATGAGAGTGCAACGCCATTCCTGACAGCTGCAGTGGGGGGGTGGAGGATGGAGGGCCGGGTCCTTATTAAATTCCTTCAGTACTGAATGTGAAATTCCATCAAAGATAAACGGTGTCTCTGCACTGTAGGCATTCTCCAACCTCTGCTGACATGTTGATAAGTGTATGTATGTCTAATCTCTAGTGAGATGGCGTAGTACAACATGATAAAATGTTACTATGGGATAGTACAAGCTTTTGTCTATATATAATGGGTGGAGTTAAGTCTAGCAAGAGGAGTTACTGAATTACAGAGGTAAAGTGGTATAAAACATTAATAACTTTAAGAAGCAGCAAACCAGAGTAAAAGCAGTCTCCAGTGCATATCCACAGTTAATTTGTCATCTTAAAGACATTTAACTAAAAATTACATCAATGAACATATGAAACTACGTCGGGTTTAGTGTATTTCAATATGACACAGAATTACTGTGCTATGCAGACTATGGAAGTATCAAACTGCAATTAAAGATAAAAGCAATTATGGCATTCCTTTAACCTTGGATGTTGGATCTCATGTGCTGGGAATTATTTCATACCTGAGCTGTCTGCGCTTCATCAAGAAGGTGATGCCATGAACACAATCCTTCAGCAATACATGGAGTGGAAGGCTGCGACGCGTTCATGGATAGAGCCTGGTGGGTTTTCTATGTATGACTTATTTAGGGAGTCATAAATACACAAGACATGTTGCCATTTCAATACTGTTTGTGTGCAAAGGTGGCGCTGGCATGAATTCTCCAACTTTCCAAGTGGCACGTTGACTTGAATGGGCATTCCAGCTAAAACTTCAGAGACTGGAAACTTCCTGCTTCCAACAGAATGCAGGATAACTGTGGGACTGAAAAGCGAATCCAAGGTGGAAATGCCTTGAACCTTAATTATTTCACAATGACCAGCAGGAGGCGACTCTTGTAGTTGCTGTATGATCTATGAGTAAATGGGCCTACTTCTCACTCAATTTATGACCTCAGTAAACACTCTCCTCCTGAGTTTAAGACCTCATTCACTCATTTTGCGTGCTGTTTAACACAGCATGACGTTCATTTTTTAAAATTATGGTTCCATTTACAGTAAATTAACAATAAAGCAGGTTATGCTTTAGGATTTGACTCATAGTGTGGTATTTTGGGGGGGGGGATTGGCTGTGGTTCAGGAGGTAGAGTGAGTCATCTATTTTTTGGAAAATTTAATCCCTGATTCCTCCAACTCGAAGCATCCTTGGGCAAGATACTGAACCCCAGGTTCCTCCCGATGTATTCTTTGGAGAGTGAGTATATGAATGCTAGGTCATAAGTGTTTAGGAATAGAAAAAAGCACTTCTATGAATGTTTGTGTAACTGGGTGAGGCTTATAGTCAGTGTTGGGGAGTAACGGAATACATGTATCGCCATTACGTATTTAAAATACAAAATATGAGTAACTGTATTCCGTTACAGTTACCGTTTAAAAAGGAGAGTGGAAAAGTACGAGCTGTCAAAGAGCAGAAACAGGGAGATGAAAGCATGTAAATATAATAATAACCACTGCAGCCAAAAAGAGTGCCTGATGAGCCCAGTTGTAAGTAAGCTATTAAGACTCCACTGTACACTGTGATCGTATTTTCCTCTAAAACAATAAGTTCCGTTGGAGCAGCCTTTCAACGCCTCTCTCTGTCTCTCGCTAGCAAAGCGGACTCAGACAACAAAGTAAAGCTAGTTTTCAGCTACGAGCCCGACATGAACCCGACGTATCAGCCAGAGGTCCCTTTACTACGGTTTCAGAGCCGCGGACCTGTTCTATACACGCGCGGAATAGTTTTCTATATGAAATGGCTGCAAAAAGTGCAGCCTTACCTAATGTCCACCTACTGTTACTCATTTTATATTAAGATTTAAAAATCTAGTTGCTATTGGTATGGAGAGTATCCTTCAGTTATAGTAATAAATCACACAGCAATACTACATTCATGTAGTTGTAAAAAGCATGACAATATATTAAAAAAAGTATTGCATTTAAAAGCCTTATTAGTATTCCGAATACGTTACTCTCATTGAGTAACTTAACGGAATATGTTACAAAATACATTTTGAGGCATGTACTCTGTAATCTGTAGTGGAATACATTTGAAAAGTAACCTTCCCAACACTGCTTATAGTAAATAAGAAAGCAAATTGAGTCCATATATGCTCCTGTTACATTTTTTTTTTTTTAAACAAGATTGCAGCAGCAAAATGAGACTAAACAGCCCACAAATCAACAAGCTGCTTCAAAGTGCATGTGCACGTATTTTACTTACCCTGCATGACTTCATCTGGTCTTCCACCCTGGTGTTACATGAAAACATTTACCTTATAGATTATGCTCTAGTGTCATAATTTATTCCGGAATTAAAGAACAGGAAATGAGGCCACAGGATCCATTCAGCATCAGATCTAATTAAATCATTTCCTTTTATCAGCACAAAGGGTTCAAAAGTCAATTAAATGTTCAAATTTAAACACTTAGGGGGTAAGGGGTTCTTGATTTGGGCAAAAAGATTACAAGCTGCTAACTGGGCCTTGGGGTTAATTATTCTTTCAACTGCTGTCTCAAAAGTCAAAAATTAACCTCATATGTTAAACCAAAATGGACAGGGATTTCCTTCATTTCCTCAGAAAATTATTTAAACAGGAACAATTTCACTTTAGCCGTACAAAATGTGCCCTTTGACGATGATCTTGTCATGTGAAAAAAAAACTTGCAGTATGCAAAGTGAGTTTTTACAGTAGCCTTAGTGTTGAGCATATTTCATGAAGTACCTGGTAGCTGTGACATTCTGGGTTTGAGTCAGTCCTACAGTAAAATCTGCAACTCATCCGATTCTGTGCTGATGAAATACTATAACTATATAATATGTTTAAAAAAATACCATAAAAGTACCACAAGGTCTACTAAATAATTTAAGGGCAAGGGGTTTTAATCATTATAGGCAGTTATTTCAACCGTCTGGCCACGTTTCGCCCTCAGTGTCTGCCATAGCCATCAATGCTCCTGGGAGATAAACTAATTTGCATAAGGAAATAGATATAATCAAGGTAAATGATACTCTGATTGATGGGCAGAGGATTAAAACTGGAAGAAATGGTTATAAAATAAGTGAAAATAATGACATTTTTGTTAGAGATAAGCATTTGAACGGTTATTTTTACACGTAGATTTGAAACCTTTTGTAAGAGAATGTGTTTTGATGATGGTTCCAGTTCATTGTGCGATCACTAATAGAGTGCCTGGTGCGTCGGTTTTTCCCTACCAGGGCGGCAGAATTTGCATAGATAATAGCACGTTTTGAGTGCAGCCTGGTGTGCAGGCTCATTTGGGAACCACTTACATGGATGACACAATTCAGTGGTGCCTGGCTATCTCTGCAAGGACAGCACAGCACAGCACAGCGCTCCTCCAGTTCTCTGTTAGAGAGCTCAGGCTGAGGTCCTCCGACTGAGGACAACACGCCATTTTCACATTCAGCTTCGCCCTAACATTTTCTGAGAAAAACAACAAAAAAGCCTGGAATATAATTTGTTCTTGCCTGGAGTGAACCCTACTACATTGTCAATATCTCTGCACTATTTCCGTCTGGGTAGCCAGTTATTTAAGGCAATGTCTGTTGCCAGGCAACAAGACTAAGGGCAGTACTGTGTAATGGGAACACAGAAGAAGAGGACAGATCCCCCCAGCAAAAGAGCTGTCGAGCCATTCCAGCTCCATCTCAACCTACACCAGCCAACGCCCACGTCACCAACCACCATTATACCAGTAAATGTCACAGAATACAGCTGCACCTCCCAACAGCCTCTTCGGTGCCGCTGCTATTGCTGCCACACAGGTGATGCTGCAGTTACACAGGGACTGAAATTACAAGTGCGTCTGCATCATGAAAGGTGACAAGGCACGTCACGTGCTGTTGGATTCTACTGTAAAAATTTGCCTATTTCTTCACTGAATAGAGGAATTCATTGCAATGAGGTCTGCTCTAGCAATTCTTTGGACTGCACAGATTAGTGAGTGTGGGTTAATGATTAACGGGAATCGTAAAATTGAGTAAGATTTGAATTGGTTTTGGCCTGAAGTGACTATAGAAACCAATCCAATCCACTTCCTTTCATTTTTAAGGCTCTATCTGTGTAACAGCACGGTCATAAAAAATACAATTCATGTACACATACCCCGTGCCAAGATCATATGAAAATACAAACAGGCAGTGCATGCTATATCACTGCAGGACGAGCTCAGGGGTGAATAATGTCTTTTTAAATCAGTGCTTCCGAAGACATTAAAAGAAGCACTTTTCAGTGATGGACGAGCAAATCCAATTCAATCTTGAGCTCAAGTCAAGTGATTCAGAAACCCTCCCGACATCTTTTTAAAATCACCAGATCATGAGTTAAGTTCCGCAACGTGTCAAGTGACGCATTTTTTGTTGTTATCACGCACGTGTTTCTTACCATTGGATTTCCAGGTGAATCAGCAGTGGTGGTGGTGTTGGTGAGAGTGTTGGACGGCATCATTGAGAGTCTTATGAGCTTATGGGTAATGTCTGATGATGGGTAGTGTAGATATGGACTTTCACGTTAAAAGGAAGTTGAAAAGTTTAAAAGAAAATAAAGCAATGACGGATGATCCCCTCTTCTTCCTGCTCTCCTGGAAGTTAAAAGAAGAAAAGCAATGGTAAGATATGTTCAGCAAGTTTGTCTTTAATGTGTTGATTCTTTAGTTCCATGCAGACTAGATAATCCAGTGACATATTTTATGTATCTTCTCTAAAATGAAGTTGTTTTACCCCGAGCATCAGCTTTCTCTTTGCTGAGTACACGTCATGTAGCTATAGGACCCTCACAGGCTTCTATAGATACTGTATGGCCACTATAGCCTACAGGCCCCTTTACACCACATGAATGTGTGTTGTGCAGTAGACGACATGAACTGGGTGCATCGTGCAGCCTGAAAATAAAGAGCGCGATGCTCCAAACTAAGCGCAAAAATACTTGTATTTTTGTGGGGACATTTTTCAAAATTCATTAATATTTCATTTCCATCGTGAGAGTCTGGGTTAAAGTTACTCCAGCGGTCTGCCTAACGCGCAAAGCGAAGCCACAGTTACACTGTTTTGCACTCGTGGAAATTTACAACAACAACAACAACAAAAAAAACAACCTATATTCGTACAGGATGTGTTGAATCTAAGGGCTAAAATGAGACTGATGACACTCGGTTGTGATTTATTTAAAACATGCTGTATGTAAAACACACTGCCGGATTTACGTCCACGCTCGTGGAAAATAAATGTAGGCAACAACCAGAACGTGTTAAAAAATAATTTATTATAAGGCCACACAGGCGTTCAGTGTCACCGCATTTCCATGCCATCAGCCTGCAATCAGGCCACACGCTTACACCATACTACGATCGACTGATGTGCATATATTATTCAACCGGCTATGCGTTAAAAATTGCAAAGTTTTAGACGTCTTTTTACAGCAGGGGAAGTCTGCAATATGACCCAGGGGATTGTGGATCTTTTACAGGCCACGGACACTGAAGGATAACCCCCCCGTTATTTCCTTTAATGAGGCCACAGCTTTGAGAAGCCGCGATGCTGGTTCCGTGCTCCAAAACCGGTCAAGTTCACATCTCGACGTCCAATCAGCACATCTGCAAAAAGCGAACCCTAAATCGCTATTTCCCCATTTCCATCGAGCGCCTTCCGGTCGTTCACGTTTTTTGTTCACATAAAGGTTACCCTTCCTGCGTGGTTGCTCGTGGCGGGTTAAACAAATTTACATGCGTGAGTCACTGTGTGTCATTACCCGGTTTTCCCAAGTCCCAGGCCTGACCCTTTTTGTCTCGCTTGCTCCCGGAGCCTCCTTCCTCTTCTCTCCCCGTCCTCCACCTCCCCAGCCGGCCAGCTCTCTTCCAGATGCGCCGCTCTGACTGCAGGGGCCTGAAGTGTGCCTGCTTTTCTCTGGGTCCTAGAAACAGTCATATATCGTGGACTCAACACATTTGCAAATATCTACATTTTTGCACGATAATAGGGCTGGGTATCGTCACTGATTTATATAATCGATTAGATTCCGATTCACAAGGTCCCGATTCGATTGGATTTCGATTGAAATTTTGCCTCAGATAAACAGCTTAAAAATAATTTCTTCGGTACTAAACAGCAGAAATAAGCAATAAGCAAGAAAATAATGCAGAAAACTGAGATTTAAGATGGGAAACCATTCTTGAACTACACTGACAGAGAGAGAGAGAGCTGTGCAGGAAGTGTGATTTTATCCTGGTGGAAGCAAAACAGCAAAAATAAGAGTAATTAATGACCGTATTTATCAAATTTAAAGCGTAGTTTGATCTTCTTTTACTGCTGGTTCAGTGCATTTTGGTCGGAGAGCGACAAAACCTGCACCATCAAAATCTATGAGGTGTCGAGTCTGCGCTTTGTGTTTACGTCTTTGTGTTAATAAGAAAATCGATAATTGAAACCCAGCCCTACTCCATGTGTATCCCCCGAACATTTGGGATGCCTTCATATGTTTATTCTTGAGTATTTACCAAAGCTATTATAATTAACTAAACGAATATTTGGGGAATGCGTCTATTGAGATTTGTGTACATTGTAATGTGTGCATGACTGTGAAAATAAATGAAACTAAACTGAATTGAATTGAAAACAAACACTCAAAGTAAAATTAAAAAAAAAAAAAGCTCAATTGGAAATGCAAGTCTTTAGTAACTCTGGCCTTTACCTTATACTCTAACATGAGACAGGTAAAGGGGAATCCTGTATAACAAAGATAATTCAGGCTGGGACTCATGCTACCACAATGTGTGCACTGAAGACCACAAGGCTGCAGGGATGCCTCTATAACTTTATTTACAGGTCTACGCATTATTGCACAATTGGAACAATACTATGCTTAGTTTCTAAACTGATTTTACACCAGAGACATTTTAATGGTCCAGATGTCCCCTAAGTGCTGCTCTGGTTGGCCCCAGTGATGTGACCTTAGGGTAAAAATAAGCAGTAAACCAAACCACATTTTTACCACTGCCCCTTAGAGAGTCTCTGCGTGCCTGTGCCAAATGACAATATGCACTTGCAGTCATAACCAGTCCTGAGCGGTTTTGTCCTTTATGTGTGTGTGTAGTCCCCATCTCCTTTTCTGCTCATTGCATATTCAAAAGATTGTCCAAATCTCACATGTTAAAAAAAACCTGATGAACCTGATCATTTAAAGCTATCACCAGCAGCTGTTGAAATGCCGTGCACGTAAAAGTGACACACTGACGAAATATGCAAGATAAGTTCTTAAATGTATCAAAATACACAAATAGTAAGTTGAGAAAAATGAAACAACCAAGCATGCAAGAAGTTTCCTGTTTGAAAATGATTGTTGCATTTTTAGTATTGGCACTGAAACACACAAAGGCTTGAACTTGTTCAAATGTAGTGTGTAATACAAGTAATACATGTGTAATACAAAATAATGACAAAGCACACACACACAGGAACCTGGAGAGACTTCCTAGTTTTTATTTTGTTTCTTTTATGGGCCCCCTGGTGGCTGTGGGGGCCCAAGCAGCCATGTAATTAGCTGATGCCTGAAGCCAGCTTTGGGGTCTGGTGAAGTAACACTTGTGTCATCTATACCTATTTTAATTAAACTGCAATGTGTGTTTTACTTCTTGACGCTGGTGTAGACTTTTTCTTTTAATGCCCCACTTTTTTTTTTTTTTTTTTTTTTTTTTACATATTTATGGATTGTAACATTCCCTGCACAGTCTGTTCATCCCTGTTCAGACCCTTCAAATTACTCGTAAATGTGCCTTTGTTAGATTTAGACATTTATGATTCTTTTTTTTAATCCTAGATTTCTTATTCTGTACGCTAATTGGTACCTGCGATGCTTTGTCTCTGGTATCTAATAAGGGATGGGAGGACAACAGTAGCCTTCAATCCTTTCTCGGTCAAATCAACAGTTTTAGAGAAGCAGACAGTTCAACTGGCGAAACGCAGTTGGGACTAATAAAATGTTCAAAGTTTCACTGTGATGCCTGTAAGCGCTGGAGTGGAGGCTGTGACAAATCAAAAGTAATTTCTGTGAAAAAACTTTGGTACGTTTCCTGTAAAAGAAAGTTTACTTACACAAAGACAATTTAAAGTCATTTACATTATGCATTAATACATAATAATAATAAGGCTTTTAAATGCAAATTACAAGAACAGAACATCAAACAAAAGGAAATAAAAACAAGTTTAGAGATGTAAGAGTAGGATAATTCATGATGAGCTTTTAAGGCTCAGCTGAAGGCAATACACAATATTAAAGGTATTAACATTTAGTATCTGAGATCTTTGCTCGGTTTTACTCAGTAACTTCTAAGTCCTTGTTTAATTTGCCCCCTGGGAACAGTTAGTATCCTTTATATCGCAGTAAAGAGTCACATTAGTAGGATTTATTAAGATGGCAAAACAACACATTAAAAAAGAAGCTGGACAAAGGTATGAGTTTAAAAAAAAAACAGTGCAAAGGTCTAAGATTCACTTTATTTCAAATGTATCTTAAATTAAACGTGCAAAAATGCATGCAGTATATCAAAATGTTTGGGACTATAGTCCATATAGAATTCTTCATCTTGCACCATGTCTGTGGTTTTATCATTTTCATTTTATTACTCACTATTGCAAACAACCATCTATACCCGTACATGCCACTAGACGCAGTCGCCCAATGCCAGATTCCAGGAAGGCTAAATGTTCACCCAACAAATCCCTTTGGGGCAGCTTGAAGGCTTTTCATGGGCAATGAGGAAGAGAGGACATGTGTGCGTAGCAGGCAGATGTGGTTCACTGATGTGGAAGTAGCAATGGCTCCTCTTTCTCATAGTGTCATTGGGACTGAGTGGTTCATCTGAGGATAGCAGCAGCAAGACGATGGCACATGACTTACAGACATAAGCAGCGTGCTGCTGGCTGGTGGACACCCTTTGTCTATTCGTGGAAACCCCAAGAGGAGGATACTGAGAGGTCACAGTGTCCTGACCTCATGTCAACTTCATAGCTTTTGATATGATCTACGTCTGAAGTATTGGGAAAAAGGCCACACTCTTTTTGATATAGAGTTTGGTGGGCTTCAGTTTTTGCTCGGTTATTCTGTTTCTCTGCTTCTTGTTTAAAAGAAGATGCTGAAAAGGTGGTCGCACACAAAAGATTAAAATCAAGGGTACTCACACTTTCTTGTGTCTGCAACTTGGAAATACTTGTGTAAGGTTGGAGAAACAAGCAGTAACTGAGATGTAAAGAAAATAGCCTGTTAAACAAGTAAAATATGGATGGATATTACACTGTAGACTTACCTATATTAACAAAGGATGAAACACTCATAAGACAGCAAGTGATGATTTGTCCTTAGATACACATTGGAGTAAACGTTTTTTTTAATCTACTCTACATGAATGAAGTGCATATTAAATAAAAGGGATGTGACCAACATTACTTGCAAAGTTTCTCTGTTTCCTTGAACTCTATACTTCCTGTATTAAGTGAAATACATGTTAAAATAGCATAATAGCATGTGTCTTCACCACTAATGCATTGAAATAAAGGAAGTAATACTTTAAATGTGTAAGAATGACCTCATTTACAAGTGTGAACATCAAACTAGACAAAAAAAGTGATCAAAGAAACCCAACTCAACATTTGCACTGCAACAAACTTGCAAGTACATTTCAGGATTCAAAAGCAGTTATCTTAATGTTTCTATGTTGCAATGAAACCTAAGACTTTTACTGCCCCTATTCTTTTAATTGGTATTATTAATGCTGGAGAACGTAGTCTAATTAAAAATAATAATACTGCTATGTACAATTCAGCAATGAAACACTAACTAAAATTACTGAATGAGATTTTTGTAAGAACATTCACTATAAATTAGTAGTGATGAGAGTTGCTATGAATGATGCTTCCATTATGTGTGAATTGTAGCCTCAGTTTCCTGTTCTTAGCTGACATGAGTGGCACCCAGTGTGGTTTTCTGCTGCTGTAACCCATCTGCTTCTAGGTAAGACATGCTGTATGCAAATTTCTGCATACCTCAGTTGCAACGAGTGGTTACTTGAGCTACTGTTGCTTTACTGTCACCTCAAAGCAGTCTGACCATTCTCCTCTGACCTCTGGCATCAACAAGGCATTTTCTCCCAGAAAACTGCCACTCACTGGATATTTTCTCTTTTCCTGACCATTCTCTGTAAACCCTAGAGATGGTTGTGTGAGAAAAAGACGACAGGCCAGCAGTTTCTGAAATACTCAAACCAGCCTGGCAACAACAACCAAGTCACCTAAATCGCTTCAGTTTGAACTTCAGCACGTCATCTTGACTATGTCTACATGCATAAATGCATTAAGTTGCTGCCGTGTGCTTGGCTCATTAGAGATGCATGTTAATGAGCATTTGCCAGTGACTACATGTTACTTGCCACCAATGATAGCTGATGTATGCATCGAGTGATGATAAATAAAAAAACGTGACCAGCCGCAGCCATATTTTAAATCTTTTTAATATATCTCACATTTGATTTATTTACAAAAGACAGTGGCTTTGTGACATAAAACTCTGTTTTGTAAAATCAACATGAGAAACAATGGGTACCAGAAGCATAACCATACAGAACACATACATAGATAAATAACATCAGGGGAGCGTTGTCGCCGAGGTTGTCCTCGTTACACATTGTCTCTCTGCAAACATTAAAAGGATCACGATGTATGCACCTCTGTGTGACCAGCTATGTTATAATTGTATTACCCCGAGTTTGGTCTGACAGGGTATGTACATACAGTATTGCCTCTGTGTTGGTTAAAATGACATCAGTGACTCTCTATCAGTAGATCTGGAATGTGTGTGTGGTTTTTTAAATTATCTTTTTTTCTGAAATATTTAATATGAGTTTGTTTTTGTTTGGGGGGGGTTTTTTTCCCCAGCGGATGAAATCATTAAATACGAACATCTTCAGGCATTCTGTGAATAAACTATGAACAACAACGTACTAATGCAGATATACTTTGATATATACCTGGAATTTGACACACAATGTCTGCAAACAGTTTGGCACAAATGTAAAGGCTGAGCATGAGTAAGTTTCCCCCAGAACATAATAAATAAATAAAATCAAAAGCTAAAACAGACATAAAGGCTGATAGTATTTGCTGAATGGTTACTTTGTACAGCACTCTACAGAACAGCTACAGGCACGAACTGAAAGAACAAACGGAAAGCTCAATTTTGCACCGGAATGCATGGTTGAAATGACGGGGAAGACAGGAACTCGCTAAATTTTTACCTGTGCAGTTTTGTAATTTTGGGACCTTTGACGCCGGATGAACTTTTTGACAGCAGGGGTCCCAGAATTGTACTTTACGGCACCTGCTATATATTATATTTGGGCAATTATACAAGTGAATCCTTATTCCAACAAAATCATTACAATAACGATACTCCACTAATATTGTAAACCATAATAACAGTAATGATAACGCAGAGCAGAAAAGAGAACTTAATGAAAAACGTCACATTAAGAACAACAATAACAGAGGAGTGTCTTTTTGTTGTTTTTCTTGACACAGTGTAACAGGTTGTTCAAACCCTATACTTAGCTTATAGCACAGGCTTAATTTACAAATCTCAAAGCAGAAAAAAAAATGTAAATAAATAGATCACACTTTTTGTAGTTTAACTGAGGCAGACTTTACCCTGTGCTTCTTTCTGGGACTGAACACATCCCTCTTAAACTGCTCACCAACGTTTACCAATCAAGCATTTACTTAAAAACCCGACGTTGCCTGTTTTCATATGAGATGAAAGGCTACTCTGAAGGACAAAACAGTGAGCTAGACAAAAATGTAAAATTAACTGAGACTCACTCTACTAGTGACGTAGGATAAACTTCCTTTCATGTTAACAGCTGCCTCCTTAACAGGCGAATCACTCTGCTTTTCCACAAAAAGTACAAATTCACACACAGACAAACTATATTCAACAACATGCTTCACTGAAATCTCCTTTTCTTCGAATCCAATAAATAAAACAAACTTGACTTGGTAGAATGTGAAACTATTTTGGGAAACTTCAACAAAACCAGTGACCACAACTGCACTATTCTGCAGTTAAATCCTCCATCTTCAATTAACATTGATCTTAGTTTGTGGCAAAAGATTTCTTCATGTTACCATCACATTTCACCTAAATTACCTCTGCAGTCCCTGAGCACCTACCTTCATTGCACATACACATTGTCAATATTCTCGAAATAACAAAATAAAGCTATTAAAACATTATCTACTTGCTCACTAAAACCTTAAATCCTCAAATTTTATAACTCAAATCTAAAAGTCAGTGCCTAATTCATTACTATTTAACATCCTGAGGTGCTTCTCTATACTTTAAACCAGTGTTTCTCAACCTTTTGGAGCCACGGCACATATTTCCCATTAGAAAAATCACACGACACACCACCAAACAAAAATGTCACAAAAAGCATATTGATCATTTTCCCCGGCACCGGCCATAGCGGAATTGGTTTGGTTTGTCCCCAGTATACCTTTTTTGCTTTCTTCTGACCACTACTCATGCTAGGGCAACCCATTTAATTAGAGCAGCCAGTTATACTGCCCTCTAGTGGAACAGAATGTAATAGTTCTGCCAGTCACTGAGTACTAATCAGGTGGAAACAGATAACGGCACACCTGATCATTTCTTACGGCACACCTATGTGCCGTGGCACAGTGGTTGGGAAACACTGCTTTAAACAATAAATACTGAGGCTACCAGCTAGTCAGTGTCATTTGCAAGGAGGCACCATGCTGTGCTGAGCGGTACAATGCCCTTCAGGTGGTTCAGTTTTCACTGGGAGGAAACAAGGCTTGGCTCATTATTGTGTATAGAGCAGCCCCTCGGTTTGTAAGCGCACAGCCCTCTTTATTTGCAAGGGTTTGCTCACTGAGAGCACATTAGCAGCAGAATAGTATAGACTCATCGAGTGTGTTTACATGCTCCTGATATTCTGGAAACAACAGTGGTAAAAGTTCCATGCTATTCCTTATTCATTCCAAGATTTTTTTAAACGATTAAAGGAAAAATTCAGCCTTGTGGAAACTGCACCTGCTTGCTTTCTTGCCAAAAGGAGAAAATCAAAATCAG
Organism: Simochromis diagramma; assembly: GCF_900408965.1. Taxonomy (NCBI): domain Eukaryota; kingdom Metazoa; phylum Chordata; class Actinopteri; order Cichliformes; family Cichlidae; genus Simochromis; species Simochromis diagramma. Next base: position 7,135,703 of record NW_024387030.1, on the reverse strand, counting down.
TGTCAGATGTGTACTCTGGTCTGGAAGGTAAATGCAGGACAATAGGAATCCTTGCAATCACTGTGGTCGCTGAAAGGTTGCCATGGTCACCAGCAGTTTGCATGAAAGACTTGTCTGCAAACATTTGCAAACTACTCACCAAGCTGTAGCGAAACTGTTTATAGTAAAACAGAAACCAGAAATGGAGAACTTATGCCGTCAAAGTAAAAGTTGTGCCTTTTGAAATGTGTTAGTTGCAGACGATAAGGAAACTTTGATATTTTTTTTTCTCACACTTTTCACAGCATCACTGTTGCTTGCAGACAAATTACCATCTCCATTGCAAACTACAGGTAGCCAGATAAAGGTTTTTGATGCATCACCTTATGTGCAACTAGTTTCAACTAGCAACCAGGGGCTCGTTGACTGGTTTCTAGACCTGTGTGAGTCAGGCTTAAGCCAGTATTCTTGGCTAGAAGCGGGTGCTCAACAGCTAACTTGGTTTTGCTTGCTTTTAAATATTCGTTGAAAGAAAAATAGAAAAAACAACCAAATCTAGTGATTTTATTTCATTTTTCCCAGCTAAGTTAGCTATTTCCCAGGAAAAAAATTGCGTTGAACTATTTCTTAGACAGTTTTTGTGATTTTTGATTGCCAGGCCAATGGCTTCTGACAGACCAGCTAACCCTCCTCCGGCTTTTATACTAGATTAATCTAATTTTGTCCCAGCTTAATCCTTTCATAGCACTACGAGAAAGGAAATGAAATATTCCTTAATATGAAGCTTTTCTCCAGGCTGTGACCAGAGCATAGAGCGTCTTTGCTATTGGAGACTAGAGTGGCAGAATACAGATGTGCAGGTAAACACACTCAGCATGAATTCTGAGGCAGGACACTTCTGACACTCCAGCTGTCATCATAAACCCACAAAGAGCTGGCATAGTGTGGTACAGTACCTTTATCAAGACACGAGTGCAACGTCATGCAAAAAATATCAAAACAGAAAAAAAGAAATGCTAGTGCTAATCATACAAAAACTAATGACAGGGAACATGTGGTGACAGCAGGTCGCCTTCATGTCGGGGCATTCCCAAGGTCATGTGTGTACAGAATCTTATATACAGATGATCTGCTGCGGTGGAACAGTTGGGAGAGAAAGCACAGCAAGCCATTCCTTAGCAGTCATGAGGGAAATCATTGGGTAATTACAGCAGTTTTTGTTTACAGGACAACATACATACTTGCTAATTATACACATCTTGCTACCAGCAAGGTGTGAAGAAACTTTTTTTTTTTTCACATAGTGAAATCCTGTTAGATTACAGCATGCATTACTCTACGTGCTAATGCCAGGGGGGTTCTTGTTGTTATTGTTGCTGATTCTTCCCAGTTAATGACTGTATGTCCTTACAGGATGGGATGGTGTTCTCTTTCCCTCAGTGCTTCTGTAATCTCACTGTGCCTGGATACACAAACAGAAGAGCTTGTTGACAGCCCGAAGAGTCTAGATGAATTAGTTTGTTTTTTTTAAAAAAAGAAAAAAAAGATTGTGGCAATACGCCACAGTGCATCGCTGCTTTTGGATGAAGTGTGACAGAAGGAGCCCAGTTCGAAGAGCCAAACAAGTATATTTTTCTTGGCTGATAAAGGTGCCATGCAAATATTTAGTCGGAGCCAATCATTCAAATCCAACAAATGAAGAAACAACACAGTCATTGTCATCAAAAGCTGCTGTTTCTGCAGTAATTTTATATTATCCTGTCAAATTTTGATTGATTTTATGTTGCAACAGAAAAGAAACCAAATATTGCATATTTTGGTCCTGGCCAATCGTTATAATTACTATTACCAGACTTACCTCTGTCTCCACCATTCCTCATGTTGGTCTCCTCATCCTCTGCGGCATCGTCCACTTTAAAAAACAAGAACTACATTTTAGTGACAGCAGTTCCTTATGTAAATACTTGGGCACAAAAGGCTAAAATATAGCAGAAAATGCAAAGAGGCCACAAGTGCCTTTTTTAAGATAAGAAAAAAGGACTGAAGGCGAAGAGGAAGAAAAAAAAAGCTAAAAACCTATTTTGTCTAGACTAACCTGAGTGAAGCTCTTTCACCAGTGACGACATGGTGTTTGTGATTGAGTCAGCAGCAACTAAAAGATCATTCCGAAGATTTCTAGGCACACCTGAGGAACAGAGAACGGAGAAGACATCAAATGACCAGTCTTGGAGTGTAACTTTGCGTAAGTACAATCTGCTTCAAATCCTCGTTGTTTTACTGGTTTCAGACGCACCCTGAGCAAAGGCCTCCAGCACATCCCCTCCCACACCTGCCAGGCAGTCCTGTGGTGTGTGAGTTGGGGTGGACCCAGCTGAGGTGGAACGTATGGGCATAGGCATTGAGCAGCCCGCACCGTGGCTGGGAGAAGAGTGAGGGGAGCCTCCAGACTGTGACTGCAATGGATAAAACCATTTATGATAGTTACGGTAATCATCAGCACATTACCTAACCTCCAAACGTAGGAACCACATGCTGAAAGTTCACATGCAAGAGGGTAGAGCACAACTTCCAGGGAGCACTCTAAAAATAGTAGCAAAGTTGAAATTGGAGAGGTATACAACCAGATAAGCTCAAAGAAGAGACTGGCTACATTAACATCAGGACTGATTTCTGATATTTATGTGTTTGACCCTGGCAGGTACAAAGACACTAGCTGACCAGTGTCACCAGGCATCTTCTTCCAGAAGCATAATAAGCGAAAAACATGGAATCTATGCTTGCTAACCTTTAGTGATTCTACAGAAAGAAGATAAAAAAACAAAGAAACCTAAATATCAGCCTAACATCAACTAATCAAATTCTCGAACAACCAGTTTAAATAGATGATGCTCTATTGGGATCACAGATTGCAGCTTTAGGAAACCTTTTTGCTTCTAAAGGTGACTTCTAATGAAATAAATCCTGACACAGATGTGACCAAAAGAACTTAATCCTTACTGGGAGAACAAACAAACAAACAAACAAACAAAATATTGGCTAAAAGCCACAACCCCCCCCCCCCCCCCCCCCCCCCCAAAAGACTTGTGGTAAAGCTATACTGATTGGCTTTACCTTGTCTGTCTATAGTGCACCTTTACTGCATTCACAGGGTTAATGAGAACCATGCGTAGGTGGGCATGTGGGGCTTGTGCTGAGTTGGGAGCTATATCTCATAGAGAAAGGATCAGTGTGTGTCTCTGGGACTGTTGCAGGCCTGGGTTGATGGCTCCGTGCCAGGCAGCAGATGGCCAGCCAGACTGCAGTCATATTAGAAGTGAGTTTGTTAGCGCCAATGAAAGGAACAGGTCCCTGACATTTGGACCAAGAAAAACACAGTTCTCTCAACTCGCCTGGGTTAGAAAACAAATTTTAAAGATTGTGCCTCTACCGCACTGGCATGAAGCTAACAAGGAAGTGGTGGAGCAGAATCAAGTTTGACAACTAGATCAGTGTAATCATGTTAGGTAGTGGAATCCTATCATCTTTCTTAACAGTCGTCTTAAAACCTATTATAAACGCTTCCTTCAATCACATCTGTGTGGAGAGGGGAGCAGTGGACTAAGTGATGTGACTAGAGCAGGTATTGAGCCTTGCAAACTGAATTAAGGGCAACTTACAGCCTGCTTCTGCTCCTCATCCTATCAGCCAGCAAAGGTAAGCAGAGAGTGAGAGAGCAAGGAGAGTGAGAGCAACAGAATTAAAGCAATAAAAGAAGAAGAAAGGGGTTTCTGCATGCACCACATGGCACGTTTACATAAGATTACTGCAGTCTTGGTTTTGAAGACTTAAGGAAATTTTCAATTCATCAAATAAAGCCTAATTATGTAAGGTAGAATATCATTGATAAAACCTGTGAAATATAAAAGAATAACAGCAGATTTAGGACAGTTAATATCTGTTCTGTTCTGGGTTATTATATTTCCCTACTTGAAGATAAATCTTCTCCAAGCAGGTGAAAGTTTTACCTTTAGCAGCCTCATGAGACCCTCCAGCTGCACCATCAACTCCCGTCTGCTCTCTTGCAAGGCTGACATGCGCCTCTCCAGCTCATCCTTCCTGTGTCTGCCGAGGAAGGAGGAAAACAAAAGATTTATGGATTCCTGTTTTATTTGTAAGGCATAATCTCACACCAGTGCTTTGCTTTAAACTCCAAACAGACAACAAAAGATTCCTGGAAAATATTCTGTAAAGAAGGCGGTGTCATCTGAAACTGAAAGCATTTCAGATGAAGTCTATTTCAGAGACTTCATCAAAGTCTATTAGCAAATTATTTCATACACTTATGCACTTCCTGAAGAGCAGCTAAGTGAGGGGATTATTTTTGCGTCTGGGAGACAGACTTGCCTTTAGGTCCAATAATCCCCGGATCAATTAGAGCCACTCCAGTAGGCAGTTTCTAATATATATAGAGTCCCACGGCATTTGCATCAAGTATGTGCACCATAACCGGCATTATTAGGTAATATGTTTTCTCGATATTGAAAAAATGACATCAATGTCACACCTTAAACCAAGTGTGTCAACCTACAGCCATTAAGGTCAAATCCAGCCATTAACCCTCACCCTGACACTAACACTATGCTATCAGAATATGTGTTCTTTCACGTTTTGGCATTCAGGAAACAAAGACTCCTGGATGCCAAATAACAAGGCTCTAGTGTGTTTTTCTGTTCTTGCTATGATTAAGCCCCAGTGTTCCCTTTTATTCTTCATGAGCTCTTTGTTGTTCAGAGGTCTGTTTTAGGATAAAGTTTTGATTTGCTGCTTTTCATAAAGTACATGCACAAAAAATGCTCTAAAATAATTCTTTTATATATAAAAACATGACTCTGTGACTGTTTGTGGCCTCTTTTCAATTCTGCTTCTGGCTCTTTATCACCCCCTGGTGTCCATACTATGTAACTGTATATTGAAAAAAAAAATTAAAGCACAGTAGCAATCATTTGTATGGCTAAAGTTGTCCTATAAGAAACGTACAAATATTTGCAGATTGTAAGCAGCAGTTATCTGTTCTTCATCCTGTGGCTGTATAAATGCAATAGGACATCTGTTCAGTCCAAATACAGCTCCACACAGAACACTGTGCTGTTAAATATTTACCATTTGATGATGTCTGCCCTAAAGCAAACATACTAAGAGAGCGTATTAATATATGAAAACCTGTTTACTAGTAAGAAACAATGTGGTTACGTGACATAAGACAGAAATTACCTCATAATTACCATATTATGAACATATTATCAACACTAACATGCCAAAAAGAGTCCACGTGGGGAGTAAAACTGAAAAAAAAAATCATGATACAAATGGATGAATGACTAAGGATTAATTTAGAAGCTAAACAGTTAAGCTATAAAACATTAAAAGATGATGTGATTTGAACCTTTGGCACAACTGTTGACTTGCAATGTTGCCTCTGATGCATTATTTAGGCCAGTTGACACAATCAAGGAGTCGTTCAAGGTAAAAAGTGCTGTAACATGTCCTCACAGGGTGACTCTCTCCCAGCAACTGAACCCAAGGGTCTCAGTGTCCTGCCAGCAAGACAAATGTCCATGCTGTTGTGGAAGCTAATGCTCCCTAATTAGGCACACATTAATTTTACGTAAAGAATGAGTTCAGTCCAAAAAGGTACAACCGCCCTGAGGTTTTGTTTGTTTTTATTTCTTTATCTTTTTGACCCCTTAATGATGATGTTATATGTGATGTATTGTGTCGGCAGGTTGATACCTGAGGAGTCGTAGTTCGGTCAGGAGTGTGGGGTTCTGCTGGGCTTTTTCTGGTGTCGGCTGAGAGGCCTGTTCATGCTCCAAACGCAGCCTCTGGATTTCCTGCAGGATCTCTCTGAATATAGCAGACAGCAGAGACGAAACGTGAGCTTTATTACTCATGCTGTGTTGTCACATGTTTAAAAATACCTTAAATGCAAAACTTGCATTTGAAATGATTTAAAATGTGAAAGGAAAAGCACATATTGTTTACATACTGTACTCAGATGAGTCAAAGGACAAAGATTTAATAATGGGTTTACTGCCGATGCATTCACATGCAAGCAGCATTTTAATATTACAGATGGCTGAGAAACTTTCAAAGGAACAGCTTGATTAGCCACGCTGTGCACCGTTGTAATATTTTTAGCACACATATATAACAACCGTGATCATCATCTCAACTAAAGGCTGTAACAGAAAGCAAATGAGTGCAACAAAATCATGCATCACTGCTTTACCACCAACAAGCCAAAAAATCTAATCAAAACCTGTCACACATGTATGACGATGGTCGCATGATAAGCTGTACCTGTTTTTGTTCTCCAGCTCTGCAATCAGCTGCCTCTGCTGCTTATTGGCATCAAAGTTGAAACTGAGATCTGTTGGAGGACATTGTTGCTGAAAAACAAAATTATCATAAAACAGCATTAAAAACACGGTGGGGAGAACAAAAGTTAAATACAAACAGCTATCGCGCCTGACCACAGCGAGCAGTAATGATGCTCCGCTGGAGACTTATTATGTTTCAGCATAAACAGGAACCACAGCGTCGCTTTATCCCTTCCATATACCAGGTATAACAAACAGTGACAAAGAAATCTACTGCTGCTGCTTCACAACAAAAGAGTTCAGCTGGCGAAACCAGGGGGGTGCTTTTTATTTTGAAGCATGTATGTGTCATCCTCGTTACCATTTTTCTTCACCAAAATGTGCCTTAAAAACATTTTTTTTTCCATTTCTTGGAGAGGTTTATGTTTAAATTTCTAAAAGGTAGCAATGGAATATGAAAGAGTTAAGAAGGAGAGAGTTGTACTCTTCCAGCTCACGACTAGTGGAGCATAAAATCAGAAAGCAGTTTTTATTAAGAGAACCTGATTTTGTTTGGCTGCAGAGTAAACAGACCCAGCAGTTGGTGTATTTGTGATAAGGAATCTGGCTTGAGGAGTATTTGTTGCATATTTGAGCCACACTTTGCTGTTAACATGTTACCAGCATAGAAAGGACTAGAACTTTTAATCAGATGACATGTGCTCCTTACTTCACTGTATTTCTAGAAAAGTCATCAACGTAAGGGCTACGTTTCCCATTGCTTAGAGATTTTAATGCCCTGAACAGCAAAGTACCAGGTTCAACTCCCAGCTTGGCTGACCTTCAACTTGAGTCATTTCCCTGCTCACTGCCCCACGTGCCTATTTCTCTACAGCGCTCTGCCAAAAAGTAAAAATTCATTAAATCTTTCTAAAACAAATACAAGTCATGGAAAATAAAAGCTCACATTTCAGTTTCAAAATCTAAGTTCCCTATGCTGATGAAGAAAACCTGACAAAAACTTCAAAGCATCAAATCTGAAATGTAGGGTGACTGATGCCCACCATGGGGTCTCATACTCACTGTGGAGTTGCCCGCCTCAGCTGCCAGGCGGGCAGCGTATCGAGCGATGAGGCGGTGCTCTTCATCTAGCCGGCTGGGACTCTCCAAGACACTGCCCAAAGTCAAAGATAGAAAGACAAATCATGCACGCGTGCACACATGCACACAAGCATAGACAGCAACAGTGACTCAAATGTCAAAAGCGCTTATGTAAGTAGAAAGGAACAAAAAAAATTGCATGGCGCAAGTGATTATATAAAATAATTTGCATGAAAACAAAACTTCATAATTAAGGCGACCTTACAAAGGACAATTGGCTTTGACTGCAGTGTTGATAGACAGTCTGAGGTACAGTAATTGGTCATAACAATGAACTGTGATGGATAAGAGAGAATGCAGCATGCCAAATGCATTTGTGACTGTGCCAATGCCCATTCTGGCCATTTCATCACTGACTGGAAATGTCAAATAAGGCGCAAGACTTTAAATGACCATGGGTGTGGCATATGGTGCGGACAGACGACAGGACATATGCTGTTCTTTCTCGGCAGGCGGTCTGCAGTGAAGAGTGAAGGACAGCTGATATGGAGTTGGGCGCTATCTGAGAGTAAGTGATGATTAAGACCATTAAACCCAATCTGGCTTCAAACTCGCTGCATCAGCAACCACACGGCCTCAAAAGGACTGATAATCAGCCTCTTAATTAACATTTGTATTTGAATCTTATCTATACACATAAATCTGCTAGTGTACTGAGATCATTTCAGCTATTTTTTTCAATGTTTTTTTCCCAAAATTTCACTGATTACATCATTAAATAGTCACTGTACAATTTGACATATTTTTAGATACTATCACCTGACTGGAGGAGATTAAACTTGGTCCACTAGAGGAGAAATCACTCAACCAACATGTCATAGCATTCGTTTTGAGCCAGATCTCTGAAAATGTCTCGTTAAGTGGGGCACTTTCTAAATAATTTACCTTCTCGTCCTCAGGCCAAAGCACAGGCAGAGTCTGAGGTTTCTTGTAGAATTAAAGTAAGGCATTAACATACGTCAGGGAGCCGTTTGGGTTGAATCTTCAGGCTGGAAGCAGCTCCAGTGTTTTGTTCTTCAGGGAGTTTCTTGGCACTACCTGATGGCCTGAGCCAGGTTTCAGACAGAGATGCATGAACTACCTTTAAGCGCTCCAAACTGGCATCTTTCCCAGATACTTATTTTAGTTGTAAGCATTTTTACTCAAACACAATTTCTCAGACACCACTGTGTCTGTCATGTTTACCTATTTCAGCTCAGCGTGGGCAGGCTCAGAGTTCAGATTTCTGGTTTCTTTGACGCTCCTATAAATAAAGACTAAATGACTTTTAAGTGACAGATTTTGGATATCAAGTGTTTACAGCACTAATATCAATATATATGATTTAGAGTAAATTCATCCATTTTCATAAAAAACAGCAAAACATTACATTAGGTCATTTGCCAACCACTATAAGTACGATAGAGTGACGTTAATATGTTTTTGTGAACAATGACGCAGTGTTTGTAGTTTTACCTAGGTCACCATCACATTGGATTTTAACCAAACACTAAATATGTCATTGAAATAAAGACATTCAGCTTTAATTCAAAAGTTTTGCATCAGCTGTTTAGGACATTCAGCCATTTATACATAGTTTGCCATTTTCAGAGACTCAGAATTAAATGGACAATTGGATGACGAGCAGTTTTGTGGCTAGGTGAGGCCTGTTTCCTGGTTATTTACAACGATCTAAGTGGATAAAAGATCTAACGCCTAAATCCCAAGTGTTGAACATTTGGCCGCTTTTCGCTGGAAATCTCAATATCAGGTCCAAAGAGATTCTGCTACAACTCAAGGAGTCTATCATCAGACAAAAATCAAAATCTATCAGAGAGAGAAGAAAATTTCACACCCTACGTCAAGAACACTCTCAGGGATGAAGGTGTATTATTGTCGAAGTCTATAATCAAGAGAACCCTTCACACATATAATTACAGGGGGCTCACAACAAGATGCAAACCACTGGTTACACTCAAAAACTAGAAGGTCACTTTGCGAGGAAACGTCTAAAAGAGCCTGCACACTTCTGAAAAAAAATTCTTTGGACAGATGAAACCAAGGTCAATTTGTACGAATGTGATGGGCAGAGAAGAGTATAGAGAAGAAGAGAAAAAGCTCTGGGTCCAAATCATATCCCATCATCTGTCAAACATGGTGGAGGCACCCCTATGGCATGGGCACGTATGGCTGCCAGTGAAACTGCCAGTGTTTACTGATGATATAAGTGCTGGTAGAAGTATCAGCATGAATTCTTAAGTGTACACGGCTCAGATTCAGCCTAATAGGACAGTGTTTTATAGTAGATAGATAATGGCCCAAAGCAAACTGCAGAAGCAACCTAACAGTTTCTCAGGTTAAACAAATGGTATATTGTTCACTGACCAAATCAGTCACCTGATCTCAACCCAACAGAACATGTTTTTTTAGTTAATAAATACAAATCTGAATGCACAGAGACTCAGCAAAGGCCTGGTAGGCCATGCCATGTGAGGAAATGAAGCATTTGGTGATTCCCACTGGTTCGAGAACTCAGACAGCCATTGATTTTATTTAAAATCAGGTTAGTTTGTCCGATTACGTTCAAGCCTGTAAAAAGCTGCCCATTATTCTGTATACATTTTAAAACCCTTGAATTAAAGCTGAAAATCTGCACTTCAGTCTAATATTAAATGCTTGACTAAAAAAATACAACGACGGTGTACAAGAATTGTGCCTTTATCCAAATGTGTATGGACCTAACTCTATCTGTTCTGTTTCATTTACTCACTAAATACACCAGGTAAGCCTGCTTCATGAAAATTATTCTCAACTTCAATGTCAAGCAAGCAATAGCAGTTCATCAATCACATATAACTACAGCTGCTTTGTCAATAGTGCTTTCATACTGACGTTTGGTCAATAGTGAGTTGACTCTGAGTTAATGCCCTTTAAGTCTGAGACAGCATTTTGTTTTTTGCTGCTATAATGCGGCTAATAAGTTCTAAATTGTGGGCTGTTGGTTTGCTTGCTTATGCTGAGATATTGCTGTGTGAGAGGGAGATGTGGAAGAGAGCAGATGCCCTGTCAGCAGAGCAGACAGTATCAGAGAGCACACTGTGATGGAGGCTAGGAGCACAACACGCACTATTTTTTTTTTTTTAGAGAGCATCAGTTTTTTTCTTTTCCCTGACATCTTATAGTTCTGTTTCTGTTTTTTCTTTTGTTTGTTTCCCTGCAGTAAAAAATCTGAAAGAGTCAACAAACAAGGACTGCACTGGTGCTGCTTTTCAGTTTGAGGCTTTCAAACTGAAGCAGAGCCACAAGGAGCTTTCCATTATTCAACAGTAACATCTTTGACTCGTACATCCTTAGTAAAAAAAAAAGCAGGCAGGCTAGTGCTGCGTAATTATCAAATACAATAATATGAACCCACTTTGACCTGCCTACTGATATCCTCACTGCCACTCACAACACAACCTATTTTAGAAGCGTCACAATGGCTCAGTGCACAATTCCTGCCCTAAAAATGGCAGCTTTGTGGTTGTTAGGACCCCTCCGAGGCAACAGCATCTTCGGTGCATGACATCTTCCCATACAGCCATGACTCACAGAGCAAAATGTCAAGACAAAGGTTATCGGGCTTCTTCAATGCACACAATGAAGCAAATCTCAGGAGAGTGTCGCCTTCTGCCTGCCCATGCTGCAAAACGTAATGTCTTCCACTGACCTCCACAGGTTTGGATGTGAGGTATTGTTTACAGCCTCGGGTGACCCTATCTTGTCAGCTTCCCTCAATGCAAGCTGTAATCTCGATACCGTCGGGCCACACAGACAAGACTGCACTGCACAAAATGTTGATCTTGCAAAGAAAACTAATCCGGTATTGATTGCTACTTTGCTTTTAGCAAGGTTAAATACTTACACTTTGTTACCAGGTGAAGTGACTGATCTTTAAAACAGAAAAACAGGCTTATATTAACACGTCTCTTTAAAAACACAGTTTAGGGCTAAATCTAGTTGCACATCATTGGACCCTTTTTTTACAAGGTGCCTTTCAGCTGCGAGGGTCCTTGGCATAGTATTGTATGATACCTCAGCCTGGAGAAACACAAGTGGATTAAAAAAAAAAAAAAAAAAAAAAGCATCCACAGGACTTCATTAAACTGCACACTGAATTCTTAAATAAATTCTTCAGAGTTCAATCAAACACCGCATGCTAAATAGGTTTGATATTCATGCCTCTATTCATTCTCTACAGTGGACTGTAGCGTGTCTGCTAATGTGCCTGTCTTGCAAACACAAATTGCTGGAAAGATATGATAAAGAGATTGTGAACACAAAAAGGAAAATTTAACCAGCACAGACCTGCGAGAGAGAGTGCAGATACATTACAGCTCCCTCGGAGTGCTCTCCATTATTGAATTCATAACCACAATGGTTCATTAGCACTGTGAGTAAATAATAATTGAGGTTGCCTTTAACTGAGAGGGGCAGAAATAAGAGGACAATTAGGCTGCTTTCACGGGGCCCTCGCCTGCTATCTGCTTACACGATAAGGCTCCAGTTCTATCATAATCTATTTGTCAAATCAGCCCTTTAAGTAGGAGTGCTCGCATATTCTTCACGACAGCGGAACTAATTTTCCTCTAAAATTACTCACAAGGCAATGCTGTTCGGATGCAAAAAAAAAAAACAAAACCCAAAAGAAAAAAAAGAAATGTGTGTCAAGTGTGAAGGAACAAATAACATCTGTAGTTTGATTCACTGACTGCCCTCTGTTATTTCCACTGATGGGAGGAAACCCGAAACCATCTGAATCCTGTGATTAGAAGAACTGACAGCCAGAGTGTGTAACTGCAAGTGACGTCTGGTCATCTTTTAAAGATGTTATACCTTCAAAATGACACCAGGCCTGAGGGTCGCTTACCTTTTAGTAGGAGTAGGTGCCCCAGAGGACATGAGCATTGTGTCGTTCATGTTGTTGGCCGCTGGTTTCGGCTGACTAAAAGACAAGATTAGAGGTCTTTAATGCTGCGCTGCAGAGGTCTGTGGTGCTTGTCACCAGGGAATGGAGGAGAGGGCATTTGCATTTTATTAATAATCATGAATCAGCGATCCTGGCTTCAGTTTAATCCAACTGTACCAGGAGGGTGAGGAGGGAAGCAGGAGGATCATTATAAACCACTGAGTGTGTTGCAGGAAAAAAAGCAACATGCTATACTCCAGTTAACTTAAAATTGTTGCAAAATAATTGACTATTCCGGGAACAGCGAATTAGATGTTTTTGGGCTATTAGCTTAAACCTAATTAACATGAGCAAGAGCAAGAGCAAGAGCAGCAGACAAGAGATCTAATTAAACTGGAAGTCTGTGAAAAACTAGCAAAGGTGACATTGTAGGAGGTAATTTGTGAGAGTAAACAAAGCAGTGGGGTCCATCTGGCGGCTGAATCAGTGGTAAACTCATCGGAGTCCAAACCCCCGGACCACAGAGTCTCATTAACGCGCCGAAATATCACTCTGCACATCTCAGGTCCTCTCAGCTTCACATCCGACACAGAAAACAGCAGCGGAAAGCATTTGATTTTCAAATCCTTGAAGACGCATCCCCAGTATCTTTGTGTAGTTATCAGCTTTGATTCTGTTGTAACAGCTTTATTTAAAACACTCATTACCACATAAAAGAAAATGCAATGTAGAGCACTGTGTCTTATTAAGATTATTTGTCCAATCAGCTTTTCCTTTTTTCTTTTTTCCAAATCAAACTATTTATATCTACATTGTGCAAAAAAGCCACCTTTACCCCCCCCACAAAGTGCATCAACAGCACAGGCAGTTCTGTATATTACTCAGCTACTAAAAACAGAAATCAGCACAAAATATATGAAAAAATGCAGCAGTACTTCTAAATGCATGCTCCTCGCATTAACGTGGGTGCTCAAGGGGGTCAGTGTGTTCTTTTTGAAGACACACTGCAATTATTAATTCATTCAGACGTTTATGCCCCTCAAGAGTTGCCTAATGGGGTCGTAAGAGACGCAAGTCCGAGTATTTGTTTCTGGGGCCGTTTGCACAACCACAGCACTGCTAATTTCTGGATCACGCATTAGGATAAACAGGAAAGCAAAAGTGTCACTACTAAACGGCCACGCGCTGCCTTCCAGTCTCCCTGACAAACACTCCGGCTAAAATCCCAGCGCATGTGAAAAATGTTTACCTCTTTTTTTTTAATCACATTAAAAAAAAAAGAATCCACCCTGAAGGTGAGCTCCAGACTGAGGACAGGAAGCGAGGCGCCACACTTACCTCTGTGAGGAGAGAAAGCACCTGTCTGGCTGGCAAAATACATCCAATTGCTGCTGTTGCCAGATGCCTAATCTGCCCTCAACTGAGCAGGCGAGCATCTCACTATTACACTGCTGTTGTCTCCAAGGAAACTCAGCGGTCATGTGACTTTGTGACGACGTAGATTTGCTCTCTCCCTCTCTCTCTCGCTCTCTCTCTCGCACACGCTCACTCTCCTCTCTTCACCTCTCGCTAACACAGTGGAAATTAGGGGGAAATGCCTTTTGCTCAAAATACCTCCTCTGCAACCTCTAAACAAAAAAAAGCACAAATGTTTTATCATCTCCTCAGCAGACAAGAGCACAATGAACTCTACAGTTTCTACTATAATTGCAATTCCATATCCTTACTCTTCCCCTTACCTTGAGTGAGTTACATAAGTCAAAGCTCTTCACAGTTAGCCTTCTATAAATAATCATCAGCCCTTTTTGAACATACCAATATAACTCCTCTGGCACAGCAGGGTGCCATAAAAAAGCTTCCTCTTATGTAAAGTAGTATTTCATTCTCCTCTAAATGTTAGAATGAACTCTAACAGGCATCCCGACTCGTTCACATCAGTGTCTGCAACGCTGTGATTCACTGACTCCCTAAACGCTGATTAAGGACACACAGGCCAGACATTTGGGCGGCGCCTCAGAGGTCAACCAGGAGTGAATGGACACAACATTTAGGCACTAAGAGATCAAAGTCTGCAATGCGCTAAGCTTTGTGTTACCTGCGTGCAGCGAATGACAATGTACCACGTGCTATTTATACTTGGCTTTGAAGGGGGTACTGGGAAAATTAAGTCTAGTGGCACCTCATGCACACTCGTTCGTCTTATTTCTGAAAAGGACGGGTGCCTTCAATCGTCCTCAGTCGGCTAAAAATAATAAGCAAGCGTGAAGCATCCTCTCCTGCTGTGCTCCTATTTCCCGCGAGGCTGACAGTACCTCGGCCATAAAAACCCAATGGATCACGCTCTCAGTGAAGTGAATTATATGCCTGTTCTCTACATTTTAATGACACTGATGGAATTTTCATTGACCTGGAGAATAAAAAAAAGAAAAAGAAGAAGAGGCATAAAACAGAGGAAAGCATTTTAAAATGTTAATGGATTTCTAGGGATTATATAGAGAGTGGAAAATTGGTTACTAAATATTAAACATTGGAAGAGAGAATTTGAGCCTACAGACTCACAGACTTGGTGTGTTCCACATTAAATGCAAAGTACGGCAAGATGCCTATTTTTTGACTCTTAGTCTGTTTTGGTGCTTAAAGTCTTTTGGCAGAAGCGGTGCTAAGTCTGAAGGTAAGAAGCCGCATCCTAGATTTAAAGTTTCTGAGACAGACAGTGCATCCCAAACCTATAACTCCTCTCTAAAACACAAATCCCCAAGAATCTCGCTGACAGTTTGAGTGGAGAGAAGAAATTCACAGCTCAGCTCACTGTTGGTCTTTGCTTTCAGATGCCAGTAAATATTTCAGAATAGTTTCAGAATAGATGCACTTTGTCTGAAGATGATATGAGAGTTTGGACAACTGGGAGACTCGTGTCCGTTCGATTTGGGCGTTTTGATCAAACTTGACTCTCTAGCCTGATTCTGCCATTATTAGTCACTCACAGAAGCTCCGTCAGCCATCACAGACACATGCACACACACACCTAAGAGATCGCACTGATGTATGTCCTCTGCTTTTACGATATGAAACACCATCTCTTCACAAATAACATTCATCAGAATTGGCAAGCAGCAGCAATAGTTTTAGTATTCCAACACTGCATTTCTCTCACTCTTATGCATCACCAGTAAAATGAAGTCGATGTAGAATAAAACTAGAAGCCTGGCAGTTTTCCTGTGACTAATTATCTGAGGGATCCATTTCTATAGCCAGCAGGGAACTCGGAATGGTATGCAGATAATTGCTGTGTTCCCCCATCATTTTTTTTTATTAAACTGCCCATTAAAAAACAGAATTATTCCATTAGCGGCAGAACTCATGGCTCATGGCTACAACGAGGGCATACGATTTACAATTTGATGTTGGATTTAACGGTACAGTTCAATTTAATTTTGTCCTTGTCTTACAGTCAAACAACAAATATCATATAACATCAAAGCGTAGTTGTTATTTTTCAGTTTTTATGTTTTATTAAACATCACAGATGTAAATTAATCAGCTCTAGAGGTGCTGGGAGGCTTTTAAACTTTAAACTTTCATCTGGAGCCAGATTAGCTAGCTCCCCCATTTCTGGTATTTATGCTAAGTTAAGCTAAGTTTTAAAGCTGCTTCTTCATAATTACTGAAAAAACATGGTTGAAGCACCGCTCTATTCACAGCCACTAACTGTAATTTTTATACTCTGAGCACCTCTTTTCACTCTTTACCACTGCAGTATGTCATTACAATTTAGTCTTCTCTCTCTTAGTTGGTTTTGTCCTGTCTCCCTATTTCCACTTAACCCCAAACTGGTGGAGGGCAGTGTTGGTCAAGTTACTTGAAAAAAGTAATCAGTAACTAATTACTGATTACTTCCCCCAAAAAGTAATCCTGTTACTTTATTGATTACTTATTTTCAAAAGTAATTAATTACTTAGTTACTTAGTTACTTTTTAAAAACACGATTTACAACCTGAATAGGGGATAAAGCGATAGATCTTTCAGCCCAGTTCTACTTTTTCTGCATAATCCATCATACAAAATGTAATCAAATGGAAAAGTCTCTTTTTAAAACTTGTTTCATTAGTTTTAATCGTTTAACTTTATGCATCAAGCAAAAATTTAATTATATGCAACATTCTCTGACTGGAAAAAATTTAAAGCTATTTTCTGCACATTCCAGCACATAAAATATATATATATTTTGTGTTTACACTCACTCTTTCAAATAGATGCAAGTAAAACACAGCAGAAAATAAATAAAGTCAAAGACTAGCGGTCCTGTTGCTCTATTTTCACCTGTAAAGCAGGAGTGGCGTAGGCGGAGGTTTACCCTGGTGCAGGTGTGCCGCAGCAGTCAGTGGAAGAATCCGCGAGCTTCTCTGTGAATTTCCCATTACGTCATAGCGCACTCGGTGCTTGCTTGGAAGTTTAGGGGGTTTTTTGCTGTAAAAAGTTTTCTTCCCACGCACAACAGACGCTAATGTTTTTGTCACTTTTTATGGAATCAAACTCAAAATAAGGTCAGTACTTCCACGCTTTAAACGCTGCAGGCTCATACTCTCTCCGCACTGATATATTATCCATTGTTGATCTGCACACAGCGGTTGTCCCGAACGTCGCACTCGCTTACGTCACTGTCATGAGACATTCTCGCAAAAACATCACAGTTTTAGTAACGCAGTAACGCAGCGTTCCTACGGGAAAGTAACGGTAATCTAATTACCGTTTTCGCAATAGTAATCCCTTACTTTACTCGTTACTTGAAAAAAGTAATCGGATTACAGTAACGCGCCCATCTCTGGTGGAGGGAGATGAGTGCCCCTCCCTGAGGCTGCTTCTGGTGGAGGCTTCTTCCTGTTGAAAGTGAGTTTTTGCTTCCCACCATCACATAGTGCTTGCTCTGTAGGGTCTTTACCTTACAGTATAAAGTGCCTTGAGGTGGCTGTTATTGTGATTTGGCACTACAGATGAGGAAAGTGGTTTTTTTAACATAGCAAGGGATTTGTAACATAGAATTTCCATACATTGTAGTTTTCTTTAGAAACCAGAAATAATTTCTTTTTAGACACATTACTTCAGAAAAAAACAAAACAAAAAACATCTACCAATTACCATGATCAATATTATTAGTCCCTCTGGAGAACTGACCTTTTTATTAAGCAACTGCACAAACTACTGCTGTGTATTGATGAAATTTAACCTTGTAAAGGTTGTAAAATCAAGTTAAAACTGAGAGTTATCTCCCAATTTTCACACATTATAAAAACTTCGGTATGGGTTTGAGCTGTCACTTGAGAAAGCATCACGCCAAAAACAAAAGAAATCGGTTTGGACTTGAGAAAAAAAGAACTGTTGGCACTCACAAAGCAGGAGATCGATATGCAAAGTTATAGCAGCGTTTCCAAGTGTCAAGAACTGGAGTGAGAAGTATCATCAAGAAATTCAAAGAGAGCCACACAGTACGGCACAAGCTTGGCAGAAGCAGGAAGAGAAAGATTTCAAAGACTCTGGAAATAAAGAGATGTGTCAAAAGACACCAGAACAACTGCCAAAACTCTAGTGAATGACTTACCAAGTTGGCAATTGTTGTCTTAAAGACGAAAATCACTCGAACCCTCCACAGGAACAGACTGCAAGGTTGTACACCAAGAAAACAAATACAAAAAAGATAACTTCAAGCCTGAAGTATTCTAAGGACAACGTTGAGAAACAGAAATACTGGAGTCACTCCCTCTAATCAGGTGAGACAAAACTAGAGCTCCTTGGTCATACTGAAACTGTTTATGCTTGGAGAAAGACATGAGACGTGTACAACCCAAAGAACAACATCCCCACAGTGAAACATGGTGGTGGGAGTATTATGCTGTGGGGATGCTGCAGTGCATCTGGAACTGTGAGGTGGAAGGTGAAAAGTGGAAGAAGGATATGTGAAGATTTTGAATGAAAAACCTCAAACGGAGTTATCACTTTGTCTTCCAACACGACAATGATCCCAAACACACATCACTCCTGGTGAAGAACTACCTCCAGAAGACCAAAGTGAACATTACTGAATTATGATTATGTTTCTGTGTGCAAGGTAAAATAAAGTAAGCATACAAAATAAAACCAGGATGTTTGGAAAAGCTGTGTTAAAAAATTCCTTGCTCTGTTTAAAAGCGCTTGGAAAATACTTTAAATACTTTAAATAAAGGGAGAGAAGCTAATAATATTGTCCTTATCTGTATATAAATTAACCTGATTTGAACTGAATGAACTCAAACTAATTTCTTAAACATGGCAACAAGTTCACTGCACTCATATGATCTGCGTAGTCACCAGATCTCGCCACATCCAATAGAAATCCTGTTGGATTTGGTGGAATGGGAGATTCCCTTCATGAATGTGCAGCCGACAAATCTACAGCAGCTGCGTTTACGCTATCACATCAATGTGGACCAAAATCTCAGAGGAACACTCGCAGCACCTTGCTGAATTTATACCACAAAGAATTAAGGCAGTTAAGAAGACAAAAGTGGATCCAACCCTGTTGTAGCAAGGTGTACCTAATAAAGTGTCCAGTAATTGTGTAACATATAAAATGCTAATGAGGTTCTAGATTTTGCTACAGTTAGATAGAGCCATGCTAGTACTTTTCTCACATCTAAAGATAAGCAGACTTAAGTGTCATGTTTAATGTATAATTTCATACTAAGGATCATATTCCAAAGAACTAAACAACACTGTTATTTCCCCGTGTGTGTTGTTTTGCAGATGTATCTGCCTGCTATTTTGAAGACCTGCACAGTTAAATTTGGGAGCTTTTAATCCGAACCAAAATTGAGAATGACAGTCGCTGATGAATACATATTTTGAAGGGTTGTCAGGTTTAAAAAGCTTCTTTTCATTGCACAGCTGATGAGAGGCGCTACTTCATCGCCACACAAATCAAAACATAAAATCATTTCTGGAACCAAAAATAGATGTTTTGTTTTTTTTTGTAAATGCCCTTTCAGACATAACAATAGAGACAAAAAGATATAAAAAGAAGGGGTCAACAGTCACATCCATTATCCTAAAAGTCAGCAAACACGAATACAGAGTTTCAGCAACCTGAAAATGCCATCTGCAAGAGCATGAGGATGCACTTTGTGTTCAAAACCCTCAAAGGAGATCATAACAATAAGTTCCTGGAATTTCAAAGAAAGAATGCCAAACATATTTTTTTATTAAAGCCCAATAAGCTATTAAAACGTAAAAGTAAAATTATAAAAAGTAGAAATAATCGTGGTACAACTTCCTCTAAGCTATATTATATTCAGTATTATTTAATTAAGGGCCTTTTCTCACTGCAAATTTTAGTTTACATCAGAAAATACTGAGCAATTAAAACCAGTTTTAGAGCTCTAAACAAAAGCCCCAGCTGGTTTCTCTGTGACAGAGCTCCATATTCTCAGTGACTACACTGTCTGAAATAATCAACATCATAAAAAAAAGATAGATATAGATATGGATTGCAACTTCCTGTGGCCCCTAGAGATACATAATTCTAAATATATTTTAGCCACAAATTTTATTTTTTTATCAATATTAATCTACTTGTGTGAAGTCATTTCATGCTACGCAGCCTATAGTGTGCAAGCTAATCCAATCGCCTTATCTCTCAGTAGGAGGAAAACATCCGGGTCGACAGTTGGCTCTCCCTGTTGTGATGAATTGTAAATTTATGCAAATGTAAACTCCATCTTAAACGCATAAGTTTGGGCACAATGCAGAAAAAGCCCCCTGGCAGTGGGCAGAGTCTGGATATAAAAGCGAATCGGGGTAAAACAGGAAATCATGTGAATGTATTTACGTTGTGTCAATTTTCTTGGTATTCACGAAGCTACTTTCTCCCCTGCGATGCAGTGCACTATCAATTACTCACTGACACTTGCCAGCAGCAAAAGGATATACAGACAGCTTAGATTTATGGTCGTGACTGGAATATGAAGCGGGATTTTGTTATGAAACGTGCTATGGGAACTGTCGAAAGCTCAAATACAAAAGTTGAGAGATTTCCTGCGATCATGTTAACGCCATAGACAAGAACAACCATGGACCACTGTTTTTATACTCAAAACACAGTTAGATGTTGTCTTGGTGGAGACCATAAAGCGTTGGAGTTTCAGTGCAACAAAGAAGACGCTACGTGAAAGTATCTCAGTGGTGGAATTGATTATGTTAATAGTACTATTTTTCAGCTGAAATGTAAATGAGTCTTCAGGGTTTAGGACACCAGCAGAATATAATGCATTTACTATAATGATTTCCCAAAGCCTAGAATCTGAGATTTATACCATCGTCCCTGTTTCATTGCCAACAGACTGATGAGGATGACTGCGCTTAACGGCAGCAGCGGCTGAATCTGTGTAGTATATCAGCATTTCCATGGTAGCAAATAATCAGGGACGAGATGTCTGAGCAGGATGGCGCACTATCAGTCATGTGGTGACAGCAAAATGGAAAGATGGAGGCAGTTACATGACGGTAGCAGACTATAGATCATGAGGATACTGATCCTTGCCATGCTGTTAATCAACAAATCTGCTGGGGTTCCCTCAATAATGACAGAGAGAGCAGGAACAAATGCATTGGGAAGAGTACTTACACAGTGTGGGTGAGCTCCTGTGGTCTCTCGGCCTGCTCGGGGAATACGGGATGTGGCGGCTCTCCGATGGGGACGCAGCCTAGCGATTTACTGATGGCATGGCTCAGCTTTTTAGCCGGAGACTTCTGTGAGTTAGGCAAGACAAACAACGCATTGGTTAGCTTTGCAGTTCTGTGTTGGAGTGAAAACAGTTTTACGCTGTTAGAAGTCATTTACATAACTAGGTCAAGACGTTGTTTACTGTGTGAAAAGTGGGGATGAGAAGTACTTGTTGCATACTCAGTAAAAGCTTCTATTGAGCAGGTTCGGTGGATTCTTTAATCCAAATGGCTGAAAAACTGCAGTGAAGCTTGACAGCAATGCTTCATTCAGGAGAAATAAGGGAAGAAGCTTCAAAATATAACAAACACATTTAGGTTTGGCTACCCTGACCAATGGTTTAGGATGATTTCCAGCACTCGTATTTCACTCTTTAGGAAACTCTGAATTATATGGGAAAAGTATACAGTACTATCCATAATGTTTCTGATGAGTGATACTTTAACTTCTTAACTGAAGTCACTCATATCATATGATTTTTTTAATTATATTTTCTCATACTGGCAGGTTAGGGCATCTTTCAACATATTTTAGTGCGGTACAAGGTGGTCACCACAACACATCATTTGCCTTCATCTCATCCTGTCCCTAGCATCCTCTTCGGCCCTCACTAATCCTCTGCATGTCCTGCTTCACTACATCCTTTGGTGTTCCTGTTTTCCACCTGGCTGGCACCTTCGTGTTCAACATCCCTTGTCCAATATATTCACTATCACTCTTCTCCAAATGTCCAAACCATCTCAGTGCCTCTCTAACTTTGCCTTCAAAGTGCTTATCCTGAGCTGTCCCTCTGATGTACTCATTTCTAATCCTGTCCCTCCTGATCACTCCCAATGAAAATCTTAGCACCTTAAGCTACCTTCTACTCTGCCTCATGTCTTTCTTTTTTTTGACCGAATGTCTCAACTTATAAACTTTTCTTTTCACTTTTGTTGTTATCCTTCTGTCACAAATCACCCCGGACGCTCATCTCCACTCACCTCTCTTGTGCACTGTCCATTGCTTTGGATGGTTAACCACAGGTATTTACATTCATGCACCTTCACTGCTTCTTTCAACTTCACCTCCCCCTCTAAGCATGACTTCATCTCTGCAGGCTCTCTTCCACCTGCTTCCTACTCTTACTACAGATCACAATGTCAATTGCAAGCATCATAGTCCTTGGAGATTCCTGCCTGACCTCATCTGTCAGCCTGTCCATCACCACTGCAAACAAGAAGGGTCTTAGAGCTGATCCATGATGTAATCCCACCCCCACCTATCACTCCTCATGCACACCTCGCTATTGTTGCTGCCCTCATGTTCTGCACCACCATCAAATACTTCTCTGTCACTTCTGACTTCCTTGTGCAGTACTACAGCTCCTCTCTTGGCATCCTATCATGTGATTTTACTAGAGCCATAAAGACACATTGCAACACATTCTGACCTTCTCTGTGCTTCTCCATCAGCGCTGTCAAACACTGCATCTGTAGCGCTCTTTCCTGGCATGAAGCTGTACTGCTGCTCACTAATTTTCAGCTCTCTTCTTAAACTACCTTCACCAACTCTTTCACTGGTAGCTCTGATCACTTGACTGTCATGTTGACACCTGAACGCAGGCCCAGAGTGAGCCAAATGCCTCCAGCAAGTCAGATATCAGAAAGCGGCCTCATGAGGCTAATACATCCTTGCAGGACAACTTTGAGTGCACACGGTGGACCTTTAGAGACACAGCTACATCAATGGAGTTGTATAGACCTCTAGGAATACACAGATGCTGTCACTGAATTTGTAAACAAATGCACAGACGATGTGACTATCATCAGAACTGTCAAGACACTTGGTGACAAGCCACAGCTGACAACTGAGGTCTATTCACCACCGAGGATCAGAGTTATCATCTGGAAACAGCTCAGCCTATAGCATACGAAGAAGCAACTGAAAACAGGCATTATGTGAAAAACTGTCAAATCATTTTACAAACAACAAGGACACGCAGCGCTTGTGGCTGCGTTCCAGACAGCAGAAGGCTATAAACCCACTGTGCAATCAGGTCTTAATGACCCCACTCTACCAGATAACACTCAGCACTCTGAACACAGACAAAACTAAGGACATGATCATGGATGTCAGGAGGACAACCTCCAGTTGTGTCCCACCACTGACCATCAGTGGATCTATAGTAGAGCAGGCAAAGTGCACCAAGTATTAGGAAGTGTATCTGAAGGAAGGTTTGAACTCCAGCGACAACACCACAGCCCTCATTAAGGAGGTAAAACATTGTCTCCATCTCCTCTGTAACATGAAGACATTGAACCTGAAGCGGGACCTCACCACTCCACCCCTGACAGTCTATTACAGAGGCACCACCGAGAGCATAATCATGTCCTGCATCACTTGCTGGTTTGGAAACAGCAGGTCTGAGGAAAGACACAAACTGAACAGGATTGTGAAAACAGCAGGTGACAGCATCATAAATGATCCCTGCCATCTATCTCGCAGCCTGTTTTCTCACCTGCAGTCAGGAAGAAGGCAAAGAAGCATTTTATTCTGCTATAATGATTTTATTCTAAATGCTTCTTAACCATGTTTTATATGATCCAGATATTTTTAAGTACCAATGTTTATTTTATTTATTATTGTTTATTATGGTCCTCATATGTTGAGCTAAATGTTTATTTTCCCTAGGGCAAGCAGAAATGGTATTTAGTTTTTATGCACATAAAAATGATACAGTTCAAGTTCTTTCCCATATCTTCATAGTGTGACTGATTAAACACATCCGTCTGCAGCCACTACAGCTCTGCACATCAACCTTGTTCTTGAAAATCGGGGCGACGTGCAGAGCTGTAGTAAACAGCACTCCTCTTTCTTGCTACGAACCTTAATGTTAGCACAACGTAGTGAGATGTGGTGTAGGAATAAAAATGCATGTCCTTGCCTGTACAATCTCACACTTGTGATTTAACTAACAAATAAAAGTAGGAAAAATAAATGTACTGCACTTGGAGGCAGATAGAGAGCAATTGAAAAATGGATGAGCATCCATTTTTTTCTGTCACATAGCCAGTAATACTGCCAGGTAATCAGGACCGAGGTGAACAGAAAAAGCATCCAAATGGCAACAGCAAATAATTTCACTGGTGTGCGTACATCATACCAATTTATCAGGGAAGCAGGACAACATCCCAAACAGATGCATGCACCTACCCCATGTTATAATTTTCTTTCTTTTTTTATATCAGAGAAAAAGCGTTTTGTTTTTCTCCGGCATGTCATTCCAGTCCTCAGGCTACAAGAGCAGTCATTCTTCTCTGTGTAAAATCCAAGTGGTATGTGAAATGGGTTCAGACTTCCCATGTTTCAATTTATAACATAATGATTGAGCTTTGGGGGCAGCAACACAGTAAATTCAGTCAATACAATTTTATTTGCCAAGATGAGTAAAACCTCATTAAATCCCTGCTGAATTTGTCTGAAAGGACGAGAAATGTGGGCACATGGTTGCTATGTCATAAAATCAGTCGAGATGAGACCGAAGAGATATTGACTTTTCAATTGTATGGAAATGGGAAAAGCATAATGTAAGACTGAGAAATAATCAGAGCCTTTTCCCCTTACCCAAGACGAGTGCTCCTTCATCTGGTGCTGGTTGCTATGGGGACCATTAGCATGGCCACGCCAGAAGCAGCTTTGACAGAGCTGGTAGCCATGGCACTGTTGGCACCGATACCGGAAACCCATCATGCTCTCACTCCGGCAATAAGAACATTCCACCGGATGGAAGACTGAGTGGATAAACACGAAAACAAAGACACTTTCCTGTCAGAGTGGTGATGTCACTAATCTCAGAGCTACTTCTGTATTTGGTTTGTTTTAAATAATAAAAAAATTCAGATACTTTACGTATGTCAATTTTATGTTACCTTATACTCCACTATATTTACTTGAGAAATTAGTCAATGCTTTACAGATAAAGGACAATTAAAAATGATCTTCTGAGTTGACTCCACCACTTCTGTAACAACCAATAGCTAGAAAGTTGACACTATGACACATCTTTAAGACAGCCCACCTCCCCCGCCCCCTCATTAGCATATGAAACGTAGAGAGAAAATATTTTTATTCATTTGGAGAAATAAGCGACGGGAAAGTACATTTATAATTTATTTACACAATTTGTTGTCATGGTCTTGATTTTGGTCTTGGAGCCAAGCCAAGACTGGTTTCATGATTTCTTCTGGCTTTTCTTATAACAGGATTTCCTTGTTGGTTTTTTATGATATTTCACTCACTTTATAAAATGTTACCATGAGAGAAAATGTCTAAAAATAGTGAACTATTATTCCTTTCTCAAGCATCTCTTCTCAGTATTAAATTTGGTTTGGGAAAACTTACCATTTTCAACATTAGCAAGTCGGTGCATGAGCGGCAGCCACACAAGACACTGCGGGGGAGGATCTGCCATCAACACATCCAAAAATGTGTTCAGCATGATCTTCTTCTAGATACAAACACACACATGCATGCATTGAACAAGTGTAAAGCACTGAAAATTTTGAAAAAAGTAAAGGAGAAAACTGATTCAATATTCTCTTCCTACCTGCTGAGGGAAGCACGTCCGCACTGAGTGCTCCGTGTAGCCGAATGATGGGCCCTCGAACACGGCTGTGGGGAGTTTCAGCACCTCCCGAAGGAACTGATCAAACTTTGCAAACACCATGACGCCACTGGAGTCGGAGATCTGCGAGAAAATATCTGAGAAAGCAAATGTCACATTTTACTTTTGAGCAAAAACAGGATGCAAACCAGCACTTGACATTTATGTGAATGGAAACTATTGATCGTAGGTACACAGACTCAGCATTAACTTAATGCATTTAAAATAAATGAATACTGTATATATGTTGCAGCAGTGCCCCTGTGTGTTTAACTTGAGTAACTACATGCAGACCCTGGCATATGTAATTAACCAAAACATCAGCTTTTAAAAAAAGCAGTCAAAATTGTACTTACAGCGTAGTTTGTCAACAATCTTCCCTCCACACATTGTTGCCAGCATGGCTTTCATTGAGAAAACTGTCAACTTCCCATGGCTTTCACTGCAAGTGGAAAGCGTTATCAGTACAGTGAATACTTGGAAATAAAAATAAAGCATTCCAAGAAGCAGAAAGTTGAATTCAAAATGAATAAAATATACATTTGTTTATTAATTCTGCTCCTATAGTACTAGGAATTTATGGTTTTTATGCTTTTCATGCTTCTTTTTTTAATTTAACCTGAAGTTTTGTCATTTAAGAGGAAAAACTAACATTCAGGAGTACGAACAAAAATAAAATTGAAAAATATGACTGCAGTGTTGATTTTGCATCCTTTAGCATACAAAATGTGAAGAATCTTTAACTAAACCTTAAACTACGGTTGATCGTGGACGTACAAATGATTATTCACCTGCTTTATTAAGTTTCTATTCTTCTTATAAATCGTTTTAACTTGCCTAGCGAGACCAGCTTGTTTCGTCTGAGATTCATTTAGCTCTTGCTTCCGAGCAGAAGTAACAGAGTGGATGAAAGCTCTCCTGCCTAATTCAGTTTGGACCTGAGGGACAGATAGCAAAACTGCTTCCTGTGATTGCAGCAAGTCGTTTCCAAAAGTTTCACAGAGATACGGGAGCATGAATAATAACAGAGTGGGACCAGAATGGCTTTACAGATAAAAGTAAACCAATTGAATGGATCCCTGAATGGAGAGGGCAAGCAGCCAATCAATTTGAGTACACGAGGTACAATAATGAGAGAGTGCTTTATGGTCAATAATAAACCTCCCTGATTCAGGAAGCAGATATTAAGAGGAGGGACGTACCGTAAAACATCTCCAGGGTTACCAGACTTTGTCGACCGGTACAGGGTAGCTTATATGTTAACATTTTTGATTGATGAGCGGTTTAATATTTCAGTTAGTTAAATGTACATAGACAGGGTCCTTTAATAAAAGTAAATATGCTTGTATAATCTTAATTATTAGCTAGTTTAGAGTCTATTTGTTATCCTGACCCATACCCACCTAAAATCCTGATTTTGAACCTACTAGAAGTTAATAACATTTTACATTCTTCATCGATTGCTGGGTCATTGATACTCTGTCCTCTGCACCAATCTGTATTTCTGGGATTTCTGAAAACAAGATCCATGGACCGTCTAAGTGCCAGTAATGGTTTTACTGTATTTTGATTATGTTTGGAAATAACTCAGCCATGTATAAGTGTCTATTTAACATCCTGAAAGTTAAGCAGCTACAGGAAATGTTCTCCCCCGGTCTTTTTAATCACATACAACACAACACAAACCAGAAGGAGAACACTTGGAAGTGCCCAAGCAAATCTTTGGGAGGTGGCAGTCTTTCTGTTAGTGTGACAAATCACAGAGTCAGAAATGTGGATTTGTGAAGATTTATGGGTTGGAATTTTAAAACTGCACTTGATTAAAAAAAGGTTCAAAAAGAGCATTGTGCAAAAGTCCAGAGCCACCTCAGATTTCTATATATTTTGCTAGGAAGATGAGAAAAAGCTCCCGAAATTACTGATTTATTAGTGAGCTTGAAAGTCAGTATTTAATTTAACCACCTACATTCATCAACACAACCTGAACTCTCTTACTTGCCATTTCTTTAAGTAGTCGTCAAGAATAGTTCTCTTCCCACTTCCCGAAGGACATTCAAAGTTAAGTTCTTCTTTGGATGTTGGCTCCCTTTTGTTTAATTCTGTTGAGGTTTGGGCTCTGGGGAGGCCACTCCAAATGACTGATAGTTTTCCACTGTTTTTCTATCCAGGTATGCTTTTACTGCAGTGGCAAGGTTGGGATCATTGTCATGCTGAAAAATGAAGTTGTTGCTAATCAGATTATTTTAGATGGTATTGCATGGTGAATCAAAATCTGATGGTACTTTTCTACGTTCATAATTCCATCAATTTTGATAAGATCCCCCAAAACCACTGACTGAAATGCAAACTCAAACCATGACAGAGTCTGTACTGTGTTTTACAGATAGCTGCAGATACTTTTGTACCTGACCTCCTCCATATATACTAATCATATGAATCCAAGACCTGTTGCCACTGATTTTCATTCTGGTTCTTGTGTAATTTGGCACACCTCAGTCTTTTATCCTAGTTTCCCTTCCTTGACAGCCAACCTACCATTTCCAAACAGTGGATTATCTGCAGGCTCCAGTGTATCTCTCGGGTCCTGTGTAAGGTTTTTGATGGATTTTTTTTACTAGTTTTTTCTTCTATTAAGGGGATGACTTTCGACACCATTGGTCTGCTGTAGATCATTTTTAGAACTGTCACTTCTTCTCTTGAACTTCAATTGCTGAGATATTTGGGGTGGCGGGAAAAAAAATCCAACCAGCACAGTATTGTGATTTTTTGCATGGTGATACTGTATTAACCCAGGGACATGAAATATCAATATTTTTTGTTAAAAGAATGAAAATAAATAGAAAATAATAAATGAAAATACCCTGGGAATACTACTCAACTGCATGACCATCCTGAGATAATGTTAGCTGAACAAGTTTACACTAAATCCAACACTGGAAAAACACTTAGCTTGATAAAGTACGTAATTGCCAGCTTGACCCATTCAATAGCAGACTGACAACAGAATGATAGCAGGTGACACGGTTTATGTCACGGTCCTGGGTCAGTGACGCAGTGTTTTGTATTTTCAGTTATTATATAGTCTTTGATTTCATAATTTATCATTTCTGGTTTCTTGGTTTCTGTTCCTGTGCTCCTCCTGTGCTCCGTGTTCCCTGTGTCTCCTCAGTCAGTGCCAAGTCTGTATCTTTGTGATTCCTAATTCTTAAAGGTTTGTTGTGTATCTATGTTTAGTCATCTGTCTTCCCTGTCAGCCGTGTCCCCTTGTGAAGTCTGCGTTGTCTGCACCTGTCCTGTGTTTTGTTGATAAATAGTTATATTTTCTAGAGCTGATTTAGTGCTATTAGTGCAATTTAGGGTCTTTTTGTTCCCTCCTGTATGAGATATGCCAGGTTTTCAGCTAACAGCTCTTTGGGAATCACCTTGTTGGTGCAAAAATACTATTTTATTCCTGCCAAACAGTTTTATCTTTGGAATTTTTGGTAAATTCATCTAAAGAAATGAGAGCGATGAGTGGCTCAAGACTTTTCCACAGTACTGTATAGAGCATCATTTACACTTATTTCAAATAAGAAAAAGCTTTTTTTTAAGCAATGCATTTTATAAGCGATTAAGAATTGATTATTACTTAAAAACTGATTTGAAGCAACAATGTCAAATAGTTGATGGCTTCAGCTCCTCTTTTGTGACAATGTGAGGTTTCCACATGTTTTATATTAGTGGACTTGATCCAGTAATCTGTAGCCACTTTTTGTCTTTTTAACCTATTTATAAAAACTATTTACAGTTTATTGCAAAACTCATGTTGGATTCATCTTTGCTTGTTGTTCTGTTGAATTTTTTTTTTACTGCATACAGTAAATTTTCTTGCAGTCCTGCAGTTACACTTAACTTGAATTTGCTATTAGCCAGCAGATTCAAACCATGAACCATCTTGCTGTGAATCAACAGTGCTAACCACTGCTCCAATGTGCCACCCTCCTTTGGTAAATATTATCTTAAAAAGATCCTAAATAAGAGCTGTGCCTTTACTCTTTTGTTGTTTGTTGTTTCTATCCAAACAACACCACCTACAGACTAGACTACAGTATAGTACTTCTCTGTGTTGTGCACCTATTCCATACCTATCATATGTGGCCACCATGAAGTTGAGCAGGAGCCCAATGGACTGTTCCACATTGATCTGGTGGGTGGTGGGCAGCCGCTTGTTGAGCTGGTAGTAAATGGAAGACAGAATAGTCTCCAGTCGTGACACATTGATTTCAGCATTGTGGTCCAATGTGTTGAGCCCGTTGTCACGAAAGGCTTCGATCATGTTCCAGACATCCACCAGATGAACTGTGAGGGGGGATTGGCAAACAGACAGAATACAATCAATCAAGTCTGCATTCATGTTCAAACAAATGTTTCTGCTGGTGTTATAACGGCTGAAAAGAGGTGACATTTTTTTCTTACGGTTACATCTCTTCTGCACAAACCGAAGTTTGCAGGCAGTCCTATAAGTTGACAGTCTGATGACATCAAAGTTTTGAGCTCCTGAAAAATAAGAGAAACGCAGTCTCAAAAAATCATCTATACCTGACAAATGTAATCTGATATCAAAGTAAAAATATCACTTAAAGCTTTTTGAATGTTTATTTAATCAGTGATACGCTCTGTGTGGGAGGAATTACACGCGAGGGACCATGCATGTTTGTGCATTACATGAGATAGTGAAAAGACATCTCTCGCAGTCGACTCCACTCACTCATTTCCATGAAGAGCTGTCTCTTCTCCACCATGGCCTTGCCTCGTTTACTGCCTTCCTCGATCATTCTGTGGCACATCAAACACCAGTGCATGCAGCACTTACTCTTACTGTGCTTACTGCACAGCAGCATAGTAATAAATGCAACACACAACTCATTTCAGTGTCAGAAGTCATAGAGATAGGACTAAGAAGGATTTGAATGAACTACACTTCTTGCATACAACTAAAGAAAATGCAGATATATACAGAACTGATGATTTTTGTGGATAAAATGGAATAGAAAAGAATCTGGTGTTCAAGTCTAAATTACATTTACCAGTGGAGGACACACAGTAAGTGATCCATTATGTGGCTATAATGAATTATTGAAACACTCAGATGAACCCTTGAATATGGCTGTGCCAGCAGGAAGTTTGCAATTTACCCTCTGCACAAAGGACAGCGTTAGTCATCAATATAACCTTGGTCAACTATATAGATGATTTTGCTTTGAAATTTCACTTGTTTATTACTAGTCCATTCCCTATTACCGAGAAGGGACAGAGAACTGAAAAGAAATTATATATACATTATACTGAGAGTGTGCTTGGTAAAAGAATAGCCGTGTCAGAACTGTGACTTTTATTAAAGAGTTTAACACTGTCCGAATGATGTTACTTCCTTCATTAGGTATATAAGGAAAAATAAAAAAATATATCCTTTCACATTTGTAGGTTTAATATGAAGCTACAATCAGGTGCCAAATAGCTTAGCTTAGTATAAAGATTTGAAAATGTGGAAATTGTTTGCTCTCCAGCTTCTAAAACTCACATAATTACCAGAATAGGTTGTAGTTTAGGGTGGGTTACATAAGGGATATTTATATATAGTATTCCAGTATTTCTGCATAGACAGTTTTACCAGTTTCTGGCTATACTAGCTTACCAATGTGAGAATGTTATAGATCACTTACGCAATCTAACTCTTGGGGGAAGTGGAAATAACTAGAGATGCGCCAACTGACCAACAAGAGACCAGAATCAGCTGATTTCCAGTGTTCTTTGCCCAGACAGGTGACCAGCCAGTCAGCCTCATGTACATATATGGCTTAGTATGGGCTAGACCACAATGGCATAGGCAAACAGTCATATACTGTAAAATAAATCGCCACAAAATGGAACAACAAATTTAATAAGACACTTAAATCCCCCTCACCAAGCTGAACATGGATATTTTAAAAAGGTAGCAAAGGCAAAATGGCTAAAGCTATCAGTATCAGCCTCGGTATGAGCAATGAAAGAGTAAGTGTAACTTACTGCAGTTTGGCAAAATTATTCAATCTTATCAATTCTTTACTAGTGAAAATAAATTTTGCATTAAAGAAAAGTATGCTGTCTATTGCAGTTCTTAGAAAGAAAATCTCAAGAAGCCAAGGAAATTGCAATCTCTACAAATCTTTTAAAATATGACGACAAAATCTATTTAGCTCTAAACTCACGAGCATGTAAATATTTCTCAGTGCCCCCAAATAATTATCTGATACCAAAGAAGAGATCCCTATTGAACAGCTTTAACTGTTGCTGCCTGATTGAACTTCACTGTTGACTCTGTTGTGCATTTTCAAACAGGATTCACTGCTGGTGTATGTTTTCTTCTCAGCTCAGCAGGGAAAGAAAAGCCCCCTTTGAAACAACACAGGTTTCATTACTTCATTCACTTCTTTCTCTGTACTATTTTTCAAAAGCATCTCCATGGCTTTTAATATTGTGATTCCAGTCACTTCTTTACAGTGTCACTTCTCTCAAACACAGGACAATTTAATTTACCGTTACCACCAATTCTTTTGCACTTGTTTTCTTATCTGACAAAAATAATTTACCGTGAAGACAATTTGCACATGGACACCGTATCCTTTCCTGCTTACCAAGCGCTTATATGACATGCTTTACATGTGACATATTATATCACACTGATTTTAAAAGTACTTACCTGCCGCACACTGTATGTCAACAAAGTGAAGCCTTAAACGTTGACCCTGTGAAAAAAAAAAAACAAATTGAAAAAGGTTAGCGAGGGTGTCTTGATATTGACTCTACGCCACCATTACTACGAGAGATGAGCTATTTCATGCTGACAAAATGTAGTAGACTTTTAAATAAGTAATTAACACCTCCCTTGTCTACCTCCTTCAAGGACTTATTAACTCTCACTTTCTGCTTTTCTTACCCCCCCCCCCATCGCCTCCTGCAGAGATACTGGTGAGCCAGCTAGGGAGCACTCCAGTGCCTGTGGTCTGTGCAAATGATAATTCTCTATGACATCCCGCTCAGCAGTGACTGCATCCTGTGGGCTAATGACACCGACTGAGCTGCAAAGGAACCACTTAATGATGACGGACACAGAGCACATTAGGGATAGCCAATAAGCCATTAGCACTGGGTGTCCCTGGGACCAAGGACTCAAGAGTATCCCAAACATGTTTAGATTACTTGCTTGTTCTCATGGTGAATTGAGGGCGTTCAGCTGATCAGCAAACCATAGAAGCCAAGGTTCGAAGTGTGTAGACAAGAAGCCCCCCCCCCCCCCTTTTTTTATTTTGCTTTCACTTCTATCCAACCTTGTTTTAGACAGACTGATCTCTAGTGTTATGACAGAGCCTATTTCCAGTCACAAACTCGCACCTCTCCCTTGTCTTGAACATTACTCTGTGCTGCTTACAAGAGCCAGCAAAGATTTTTAAAGGGGATGCTTCATTGAAATTAAGTTTTAAATAATAGATATTAATATAATAAGAGCCACATCTAAAGACTATTCTCAACATCAAACAATCTGCTGATATTTTTCTCAAATGTTCAATCAATATTTTTGCCATACGACAGCTTTGGGCGATATCTTTAACTACAGCCTGGCTTTCTAACAAGCAAAACCTCCCACTTCCTAAACAGCGGGTTGAGTAAAGCAGAAAATCCAGTTGTGGGAATCTGATGTTTGCTTGAAAAACCAAACGAAATGTCAGATTTTTTCCAAATAATTAATTTTTTTGAGCAACTGAATGACTCATCTTCAGCTCTTTGACAACAACCACTCGTTTCACAAGCAGCAAAACCACTCTGTGCAATAGTCAAAAATCAGCTTCAGTGCTTATAAACCCCATCACATGCCTTTGGAGCTGGCAAAGCATGGTAGTTTGGATAAAGTCAGACCAATTATATATCATAATTGTGATTCTAAATAGAGAAGAAAAAAGAGCTTTGGGGGCATTTTTAGAGCAGATATGTCAAAGAGGCACGGCTGCCCTTTGGCGAAATGGTTAAAAAACATTTGTTATGCAGTGGAAGACCCAGCAGAGACATGTCAGCAAAATATCACAATGGTTCATTGTAAATAAATTCCCCCTATGAGGTAACTGCTGAAATTCATGAGTATGCAACAAGGGTTGCACACTGGCAGTTCGTGTTCACAGACGTGTAATCAGAGCCTGTAAGCAGATGACAGTTTAACGGTTAAGTTGATTATTTGATGGAAGTTTTTAATAATTCATGCCAAAATAAATTCAGCACATTCAGATCACAGTCGGTGTGATCACTGTTTCACCGGTCCCGATCAATGGGATTTCTGGCTAGTGCCATTTATTCATTTCCCCATAAACAATCACAAGCTCGTAATAATTTGGATGTCAGATGCTTGCAGTGAAGTCAGACTGTGTAGTAATCATCACAGGCCTGGAAAGGTGCATTTTACTGTAACCGCACCTTCAGCTCCAAGGTAATGACAACATCCTTTGACGCGAGTCAACATAAGGACTCGGTTACTGCAGTATCTCTCCGCCGCTGATATCATTCACTTCTCCCTTTCTACGAGCCTTAATTCTAACGCTGAGAGGCACCGCAACACTTAAAAATCACTTCTAAAGCGACGGCAGAGCATCAACGCAGCCATGTTGCTGATTTAACCGACTATTTACCTTATTTCCGCAGTGGGGAATGTGTGTCGTGATGTCCATACATTTATTTTTTATTTTTTTAATTTGTATTTTTTTGGTTAACAAACAATGACAATTCTGCATTTCTTCAAATCCTACTGGTGTCTCCACAGCCAAGTAAGATACATGGCGGGGAATTGGCCTTTACCGGAGGAAAATCGCGCAGGTTGCGTTTAGAGCATCATCATCATCGGTGGCAGCAGCAGCAGCATCAGATAGGGAGGATGTAAGTGGCTATGGGCGAATAAGGGGGATATTTCCTCCGTGCTGGACAGCCCCACTTCTCACCTTTAATAAATCCACGCGTTTCCCCTGATGTTAAAGCTGTCCGGGCGATGAGAAACAGCTCGGACCATCCATCGTCGTTTTTCAAGCCCCTCTCCCGTCTCATCCGACTTCAGTCTTCGCAACTGCGGTTGTAGCCGCACACAGAAACGTAGAGGCGCCCTGCTCCGCTCGGCATCGTCAGCGACCCAGCGGCAGAGGACAGTAGATACAAGCAGGCACGAAGATGCCATGCGCGACCAACTACTAGTACACTTTACGCATGTGCGCACGCACGCTGGTTAAAGGCGCACTACTATTATTAATACCGCTGTTACTCTGAAATATAATCCCCAATATTATACACTGAATAGGAAGAAGCACAGAATTCATTTAGACTCATTTAAAGGGATACTGCAGCAGTTTGGGACTTTCATAAAGAGGGGAAAGAAAGAGATGTGGCCGGCGCAAATACTTTCTAAACGACCGGAAAAGTATCATGACTTTCTAGTTGTCTGGAGAACCAAGCTCCATAACTCCTGGGCTCTACATTTCCCATAATGCAGCTCAACAGCGTCATAGAGCGTTCCTGTTCTTTATTCAACAACTGGACTCTTCTGGATAATATACTAACCCCAAATGTTTTTAAATATTAAATTAAATATAGTTTATTTTTTGAAGCCATTTAATGAAAATAATACCCCCTCCCCAACTGTGACAGTGTGGTGACCTCATATAAAAACATGTATCCCTCCTAAGGGCAGAGATCTTTAGGAGACACCCCACCACATTTCTTTTTTACATTTTTCTAAGGCAGTCAGGGATAACTCAGTTACAGTAATCAGGGTTATTATGTCAAACTTTGGAGCAACAGAATTTTTTTGTGAGACTGGCCCATGGAGGGGTCGTAACATTATTGTGCTTTAAAAAAAAAAAATATATATATATATATATATATATATATATATATATATATATAAATTATAAATAGTACCAAAGAAAAAAAATACAATAAAATGAAGATGCAGTCAAAGAAGAAACTTTTTCCATTATTATTTATTCATAATATTCTATTACTTTGATAAAATACACTTTGTTTACAAGTTCTGATTACTATATTACATTCACCTGGAGTTTTAAATGGAGACAAAATGACACTGACATTAAAGAAATTCACCTAGTGTCAAACATGACATTAAAAGAAGAAGGGACAAAAAGTGGAGACCCCCCCCCTTCCCTTCTTCCAGCCATTTTCTTGTGCTCTACACATCCAAATGCACACACACAGTTAGCCTTAGTATTGATTGGGACTGCTGTTGGACTCATGTTTCAGTCATCATTAACCAAAATTTCAGCTGCCTTTAGGATTGAGAATGATTGTTGTTAATATTTTTTTGCAGTGCAATCCAGTCCAGCAGGACTCTAACATCACTTTCAACCAAATATGACATAAATGTTTAATGGGGATCAAAAATGAGAATAAAAAAAGACATCTGTATCACTAATTCAAACATCATTATGTCATTAATAAGTGAAATTTCTATGCCTTGTGAAACTCCTGCTAGATTCTAGCCCTCAAAAACAACTTTCCACAAGACACACCCACCAAATAAAAAATAAAACTATATTAATTGAATGACTTTTAAATGGTGCATTAAAACATTATCTTTTCATAAAGTGATGATGCAAATAGACAAGTAAAAGCTACACTTTAGACAACATCTTCATTGAAAAATATAGACCAATGGATTCACTAAAAAACCTGGACCATACAGAATATCAGATACCTGGACTATTTGAAAAGTGATTATTCTGCACGGTGGTCTGTCCAGCCTAGAAAAAAAAACACTATAGGAAAGAACGGGACAGCCAATATATTAATATAGTAAATACCCTGTTGATTTGTCAAAAACAATTAGCAAATAGATCTTTTATATTAAAATATATTAATTAAAATATATTACTTTGATTAACTAGTCAGACATTTAAAAACAACTTCTGATTATTTTTTGTTTTCTTTAAGGTGACTTTGGCATACTACCTTGGAAATAATTGCTATAAAAGAGGTCATGTTTTGTACCTCCAGGAGATTCTAAAATATAGTAGATGTGTCAATATTTGTAACCAGCAAAAACACAAAACTTTTGGAGATAACACTTCAAACACAGTGGCCTTTTTACAAGTCAGTACGCACTAAGCACTAATGTTAAAATCATCATAACGGGCCTGCAAAGGTTATAACAAGTGCTGACACCACTAATGTGTTGTGCATCACAAAGACAAATTACTGTTGATTAAATACATATGTGACAAATATCATTTTTACAATACTTCCAACCACAGTATTACAGAGGATCACTCTCTTAATTTCCTGGAAAAAGGCCACGTTAAAGTGAAGTGTTACACTCACTTATTGATGTATTGGTGACATATTGTACCTGTTTTTAGCATATTTCACTGTTCTTCTCTATTTTCATTCCACAGTAAAAAAAACAAAAACAAAAAAAGAAAAACATTTTGAAATAAAGAGCCAGTTATGCTCAAGCAAGGTGTGCAGCACGAATAAAATAACAATATTTCTACATCTAGGCAAATACCATACATGAGCAAGTATATACAGCAAAATAACAAAATTGTCAGCATTTTCTCCACCCGCCTTGAGTGTTTAAATTAAGTTTGCCACTGCTGATTTATCTATACAGACGCACAAGCATTAGAAATCCCACACCAAGGGAGATCATATCCACAAACCTGATTTTTGGGGAGGAAATGCTGATTCACGCAGTAGGAAGTGACTTCAGACCTTCATTGGAAGTGAAAAGATCTTAATTTACCAACAAGGATTATAGAGGAATTATATATGATTCTCTTTTCTTTAGGTTTGATTTTAAGTGCTGTACACTGTTATTACTTTATATCCAGGTGGTTTTCGAGTGCTTTGCCTTGGAAACAAGTCAGGTTGATTTATATAAAGTATAATTCAAAAATCACTCTATATCTTCTTACTAAAACTATACATGTTCATTTCTAGTTCTTAAATCTGAGTGTGTTCAGTAATAAAAGTACAGTTTCATATAAAATAGTTACTGTAAGTTGCATTTCCCTGCCACATGTGCATAAATGCCAAATAGGAGGTACTCTACATCAAATGATTATTATTAGCGCCCTTTTTCTTCTTTTTCTTCTTCTTTTTTTGCTGTTAAACCATAACTGATTAGGACCAATAATAAAAAGTGTCAGTCTAAAGCACAACAGTCATTATGTTCTAAAAAAAATAGCAACATTCATTTTCCCTCCTCAAAAAAAACAAAAAGAAAAAAAAAAAAACTAGACGCATATATATATTTTAAAAAATATATCACACTAATCTAGCCAAGTGCAAACACTGCCAGTTTTCATTTCTCACATATCTGACAACATTTGATTGAAAATGGATTGGCATTTCTATGACACAATTGCACAAAACAACTTTTCTTAGATGTTAGTGGAAAAACAAGACCATCCAGTGTAAATCCTTGCCTTTCCCACAACGAACCGATGCTAGAGCCGTTTTCTCCAGAGTGTGACTTAACACGTTTCAGCCTATTATGCACTGATTCTAAAACACTTGCTTCTGCTTTGTGCTGTGACAATACAACTCTAACCATTTTTTTGTTACTGTTAATTTAATATCATCGTACCACTAAACACGAGACACATAGTTTTGAGGGGCCTATGCAGTCATCATGGCAAAAAGCTCCACACCCCTTGCACATGATCATTGCCTTCAGTCGGCAGTAGCATTTAGACTGGACGTCCTCCATGTTGGAGCCCTCAATGAATGACTGTTCAGGTGAGGGCTCGCCCTGGTGGCCGTGGTCTAATGAGTGACCAGCAGGTATGGTGGTGACAGTCACTGAGAAGGACATAACGCTCCCGTGGATGCCACCACCATCAGCTTCTGATGAGGATGTGGAAGAGCCGGTGCCTGCAGTGCTGCGGTTCAAAGTGTGAGGTACGGACATGCTGATAGTGCCACCGTAGCATGACGCTACCGGGGGTTCCTGATTATCGAGTGTTCTCTGGGATTGAAAGGCAGTCGGCCGCTGGTGACTGGGATCCACGTGGGTAAGATATGGCTCGGAGTTTCCTTGATTACTATTGCAGAGTTCGAGGTGCCTTCGGTGTGACTGAGAAAAGGGGCTGGTGTCTTTGGTGGTTGCGCTGGTGTTATTGTTATCACCACCAGCTTCAATATACTCTGATCCAGGCTCAGTCTTTATGTTATAGTGATGCTGAAAGCCCGCTGGTTCATTAGACTTGCCTACTGAGCATCTTTGCTGCTCTGTTTTGACCCCAGAAGGAAACAGAAAAACCTTCCTGGCTGGTTGGCCCTCCTTGGCTGCATCCTCTGCTTCTGTGGTTTCCCTTTTTGTGCTGGTTACAGTTGTGTT
Organism: Simochromis diagramma; assembly: GCF_900408965.1. NCBI lineage: Eukaryota > Metazoa > Chordata > Actinopteri > Cichliformes > Cichlidae > Simochromis > Simochromis diagramma. Next base: position 7,096,496 of record NW_024387030.1, on the reverse strand, counting down.
TGGAATGGCAGACAGGTGAAGTCTCCTGCTCTCTGATCCTCTGCCATACGTGGAGACATTGAGCAGGTAATGTCCTGTCATGGCAGGCCTTGGCATCCTCCTTCGACCCAAAAAACCAACAGAAATCCTGGATTGATCCTGTCGCTCTTCTGCGTGCATCAGTTGCTGAACTTTGTACTGAGGTGACTGAGGCCCTACACCCCCTCCATAAGGCTGACTTTGTTGGACTTTCCTCTGCATTAGAGCCTGTAGGATCTGCTCCTGAGTCTCCTTGTCAGGAAGTTCCCTGTGATGTTTTGTGTTTTCTGAGAAAACACCAGCTCGGCCTGATGTATTGAACTTCTCAGCCCTGTGCTCAGCAGAATGTGACGCCTTTCCCATACTACCAGAGGAGAAGTTTGACATCTTTACTTCCACCTTGGATAGCGGTTTTGGGAGGATCTGCTCCAGTGGAACTTCTTTGCCCTGCAGAAGCTGAGTGACCAGCGGGTTGTTTGCAGGGATGCAGGAGCTGATTCTGGTTGTTGATCCAGCAGTTAATGGGATTTCCTGTTCCTTTGAAGCATGCACCAATGATGGTTGTGCTGATACACTTGAACTCTTTTGGACGCTATGGATTCCTGTACTGACAGTACCAGCAGAAAGACTTGTATGTTTTTCTTCAGTTTTGCTTAAGTACTTCTGAGACTGGTTTGGGCTACATGGACCAAAAGAGTCCACTTGGCAAGGAGAAGATATACTAAACTGTGTGGCTGCTAACCTAGCAGATCCCTGTGGGGATGTCGGGCTGGATAAGTGGTGTATCTGCTCACTACTGCCTCCACCTGGCCCTGGGCCTGGCACCGCTCCCTTTGAAGCAGATGATGCTGCTGCTGCTGCTGCACGTTGTGCTCGGGCAAGCTGAGCTTTGGCTTTGATATCTGCCAAAGTGCGAGCACCAGTACGGCATGGGCTACTAAGTGGGCTTGGGAGGGGAGTCCTCGGTGAGATCTGGCTAGGTGACACAGGCAAGGGAAGAATTCGTGATACTGGGATCTGCAAAATGGGAAAAAAAACAAAACGGAGATGAATTCCCATTTGTATATCTAAAAAATATAAATAAAAAAAAACATATAACAATATAAATAGGCTTCAAGCTGTATCCTATTTTATTTTCCCACACGTACAAAACAACAAACTCTGGGATTTACTGGGAAAACTCTAAGTCTTTGGAGCATAGTGAGACTAACAATATACTCAGCAAGTATAGTTTCCCAACTCTGAAAAGATAAAGCTACAGACCTGTCAGGTCCGCTCAGAAAATAGAGTGATCTGAGCAGACTTTGAGCTGCCACATTTATTCCTACCTTTAGTGGTGGAACCCTCTGACTTGTTGTTGAAGTTGGTGTAGCAGGGCTGGATATGGATGATGCTGAGGGAGACGCAGATGAGAATGAAGACACTGAAGAAACTGAAGACATGCGGGGTCTTTTCTCTGGTGTTAATTCACCCTCTATCTCACTGAGAGACTTCCTTTTCAGTGGCTCTGAGGAGCCACTGGGCTCAGAGATGACCTCTTCGCTCTCTGCAGCAGGCTTAACCATAGACACCGACTGAACTTCTTTCAACTCTGAACTAGCCTTTGGTGGAGGGCTGCTGTCCACAGACAACTGGGAGCGTTCAGTTTTCTCCTCCTTCATGTCTTCCTTGCGCTCCTTTTCTGGCATTGTACATGCTGCACTCCATTCACCACGTTTCTCAACCTCTGGTGCTCTCACTGCAGCCGCCAGTCCAGTATTTGCAGTTGTATTCATCTTCCGATCCTCAGCATACTGTGAGCGTCGCGTCTTCATGGGTTCTGCAGTAAAGACAGGCTCTTTTTGAGCAGGCAGTGCTTTCAGAGGCTCCTGTGACGATGTCTGCGCTGGCTTTACGTCTTTTGCAGGAGCATCAGTCAGGCTGCTGTCCTTGGTGCACTTAGATTCCTCTAGTGCTTGAGCGACAGGTCCTGTCTGATGAGAGGGGGACTGAGGCCTGGCAGACTCCTGATTCAAATCAGCCTTTGTCAGCTCTTTGGATTCCTCATAGCTGAGCCCCGAACTGTACAATAGAAAGGGAGACAAAGAAAAAGGGAGAAAACCCCCCCCATAAATCTATGAATTAAGTCTTTCTTGAATGAGGAAAAAGTCATTAAACACTTATCTTTTAAATTCTTTTTTAAAAAATACACAAGAAGAGTTTTGAAAATGACAATAGCCCAAACAAACTAAAAACTATTAATCAGCTAGTATTGTTTTATTCATTGTAGTATTTTACTTTTCAATCTGTTCTTTTTCTTATGAATTGCTTAATTTTTAACAACAAACTTGACAACAAATGACAAATCTTTGAATCACAGAATCTAATCTGAAGTTGTGCATTAAAAGTGAAACTGTTGGAAAAAATTCATACATCCATAAAACTAATGACACTTATGAGCGCTATCTGGGCATTGCACTGACATGCTATTTTGCCCTGTTTGGTTAATCTGTTCCAATATGTTATACAGAAAGTAAATATCCTTTAGAAACAGATATTCAATCAATATTCTTAAGAAAAGTGACTGTTCCATTTTCCTTTTGTAAATACTACAAGTACTAAGATTTTAGTCTTTTTTGATATTTAAGAAAAAAATACTACACTGCAAGCTAAGGGAGAGTGTAACCTAGGCCAGTTTTTGTAGATATAATTTCCTGATGTCCCCTAAAGTTCCCCTAGAGGATGATGGAAAAGATGACAGCTGTAAAAGTGAACTAACTGAAGGTGTGTGTGACTGTGCCATGGCTGGTTAGACCAGGCATGAGTGACTGATGTCATTTGATACAGGACACCAAGGACAGTATATAAAGAAAATTAAATAAAACCTGTCCTGATATCTTATTAAAAACTCTGCCAGGTCAGGATTAGATGACCTTTGGTAAGACTGAGAACTCTTTTTGGCTCTCATTTTCTTTGAAAGCCTTCAAAGGGCTTTCTGAGAGTGAAGACATGGGGTTTTTTACAGTTAAAGTAAGAAGTTGGTTTAGGTTAAGGTTTGGATAAAGATGTCACACTTATTTGTGATGGTTAAACTTGGGATTAGGTGGGGTTAGAGTCTCGGGAAAGCAATAACACCAATACATGTCCTCACAAGAAAAGCCAAGCAAACATGCCTCATACTCATTCTCCCTGAACACAGAAATTCTAAAATTTTAGCTAAAATATTAGAATTGGTCATCTAAACAACCCCAAACCTACGACACACTTATTCGGGGCTAAAGATCTTCACCTGCCAAGTGGAGACCGAACAGCTGGACTGACAGATTAGCAAGATACTGTATGATGTCCAAGTTCATGAGAACTAGGTAGGATTAGTGGATCAAGAAATTATAAATGAAACAGAGAACCTACTTCTCCCCATAATAGTTTTCAAAGAAGGCTTCCTTCCAGTGCTCAACTTTCTTTTCCTTCTCAATTTCTTGGCGCATTCGGAGCTGCAATTCAGGAGTGAATTCCCCTAAAAATGGAAGAGTCACAAAAGAGCAAATGTAAACCTTGGTGTTGTGCTTTTTTTTTAATGTGAATTGAATTTTGCAGTTATGAACTGAAAGCTTTTGAACTAACCCTCAGCCAGCCTGTCTTTCCAAGACTGAGCTGCTGATGTGAAAAACTCATTGTTTAAGGCAGAGCTAGTGACCTTCAGAAGGCCGTCCATGCAAGCCTGAGGAGAGAAGGCACAATGTTATGACTAACAGCATGACGATCAACATCACTGCATCGGTACATTGACCTTATTTGGATTCTGCCTATGATATAGAATTTGCATCAAGAATCATACAAATGTTTTACAGAGATTAAAAAGATATTTTATGAGGCATATATCAAATAATGACTGACAGATACTGCACACAGCAACAATTTTACTTACACATTTACATTTAATGTAATATAAATAGCAAACGTTATAACATATGTATAATTTTAGGGCTACCTGGCGGTCTACTTCTGGCAGAAGTTTGACCAGCCTTTGCTGGCAGTCTGGAGGCAAGACAGAGAAAGTGTGCTTGTTGATGATTGCTCGCAGGTTGGTGTTAACCAAAATAGAGTCTGGCGTCTCCACGTCTATTTTATACTTGGCACGTTTTATCTGCCCTGCGATACAAACAAAACAGGAAACAGATGTAAACCAAGGGAGATTCAATAATGCAAAGAAACAACTGTGAATTATGTAGTTCACTTTTAAATGTAGTAAAATAATTTGTTTTACTTAACTGTTTTCTGTCAAAGTAGAATAATTTTACTTACACCTAAGAAATAACTATGCAGACAATTAATTCTAGATTACAAGCAGACACAGAAAAGCTGAACATATAAAGTTAAACCCAACTGTCAGATTATTCTTAACACTCGAAACAAAAATTCTTACTGTAAATAATTTGGTTAACCCGATGTTAGAAAATTTCACTCACATATGAATTAATAGTGCGTGTGTGACTGTTTGTGGCATACTAATGGATATTTGTGCTATCAGGCTGATTAATGTGGGAGTGATTTAAAATACACTAAGAGGTTCTTATTGTGTGCCATTGTGCTCCTAACTGTCCTAAAGAGTATTTTTATTTGCTTCTTAAAAACAAAGCAGGACTACAGGGAAACTTAATTTTGTTAGTGTGATCTACTAATTGCTAACTTTTTTCTGTTAAATATTATAATTAAATCATAAACATTTCCACACAACTGATTTAAATAAAAGCAGTTGTCTGAATTACCTGCACTGAGGCGACTGGACCTTTGGGGAACCTTTCTGGGTACGACTGGGTGGCATAAATCTGTTTGGAAAGAAGAAGAGGAGCTAAAGGAAATGCTCTGAGAAATGAAAGCCAGAGATCTGACTGCTTCAGTTTCCACATTAAAGCTGCCAATTATATGAGTCATGTTTGGATGATGATGATACATAACCTTTTGTAGTCTAGCTATAAAAACCTGCAATAATAAACAGGATAATTCCCAGAACTACATCACTATCCATCATCTATCTACAAAACTGTGAGTAATATCATGCAATTACCATCAGTAAACTATCCAACAATTTGGCAATGTAAGAGTTACCACCTACCAGTTTTTGTTGTAATGTTATCTGCCATGTCTTTAAGGGTTTTCAGAAGCAGTCTTGGACTGGAGGAGGTTGGCATTCCCCCCTGTCTACGCTGGTTTCTCTGCTGCTGCTGCTTTAGGGCCTTAAAATGAACAACACAGAAAGATGCAAATAGCCAGCAGTATGAGAAAAACAGAGTGTGAATATGTGTAACCCTCTGTTTCCCTGCAATTGCTCCCCAAGGGCCACTTGCCTGGTTAAATAACAGCTAAATAACAGCAGAGCAATGGAACATAGGTTGCATAACAGAGGCATAAATCATCGCCTTGCTGTAAATCTGAGAACAAGTCAGATCAAATTTGTCACAAATTTCTCTACACATTTAAAGAAGCAAAGAAAGGAGGTCCACCACAATAAGATATAAAATAGGAAACAATAAACAGATCCGTCCAGTAATGTTTCAGTAGTGTTACCTACGCCCAAATAATGAATACAAATTCACACCAGCACAGATGGAGTGAATTACAATGTGTGCAATCAAATTAAATCTAATTAAATGGAACACAAAAGGCAAAAGACAGCCAATGGGAAATGGGTTCTTTGAAAACATTAATACTGTAAAAACAACAAAAAAAACAGCTACAGGCATTTCTCCCTGATGTTTGAAATAATCAGCAAGATGTCAGACAGAGAACAAAAAAAACAAATAACACCAGCTGAAACACTACCATTGAGTTATGTGGTGCCAATTAAAACAATTTAATTGCTCATTGTAGCCCAAAAAGAGCCCAAGTCTAAGACTCCACACTCTGTATACCAATGTAAAAACAAAAGGGTGGATTTGCATAGTGCAGAACACAGAGGGAGTGATTTATATGGGAGTGGGGTGTGGCAGGAACTCATGTTACTCATCTGAGTAGGGAGGATAAGTTAACAACTTAAATGTATGTTTAAAAAAGAAAAACAACAAGAAATATATGTTGTTTGCTGTACCTGTTTCAAAGCTTTCTTGCTGTGTTTCTGCGAGGGAGAGATGAGCTTACTGGTGGGGACAGACGGCGACGAGCATCGAGGCTGTGGAGACGACGGCTGTGACTGCAGCTTGGAGGGAACTATGAAATACAGAAGCACAAAACAGATGTTACCAAATACATTTCCTGAGGGCGGTGTGCAGACTTTATAACATTGTGCTTTTGTTTTGGGGAAACTGAAACCAATTCTGTAGACAAAGAAGCAGATTACATTACCTTACTAAAATATCATATTGTTAAAAATGAGCTCAACTTCAGAACAATCCCCCTCCTACTATCTGCCTTCTGTTTCTTACAGAACATCTTTCTACATTCTGCAGCAGTTCCTTCCCAGTGCTGCCTAATTTGCATTTGACTTTGCAGTCCTTTGCATCGATTATTTCAAAAATAAAGCAATATCAGAGCCCTCCTACTCAGCTGTAAACCAAGGTTATTTGCTTGGTACTTTTAAGTTGTGCATAATGAGGAAGTGGTCACGGGTCATACTGAGAAAATTCAGTTTCCTGTTTTAACCGTCACTTAAGTTATTCAAGTGGCAGTGAGAAATAATAAGAATCGGTAAGACCACAACCTGAGAAAACAAAATAATTGGCACTTGATGAAAAGCTCCCTCTCTCAAACTGCATTGCAATCAGGCACAATCAGGTGTTCATTTCACAATAAAGCAATATCTTAACCCCACAGAATCACAAAAGATCAGAAACCGTTGTAATGTGGCTTTTGTGCGCTGCCAGCAGGCTCTCGGTGAACAATTATCAGACAGCATTAAGGACAAAGTAAAGCTCAAAGATAAAACCCACCTTTCGCTATCATCATGTTCAGTGCTGTGTGTATTCCAGGAAATGTTTTTGATGAGGTGGTGTATTTTATGTTTGTGGTAAAGCCACTTTCCAACTTGGCATGTCTAGTGCGACTTGAGCTAGTTTCCGGTGTTTCCACAATAACCTACATCATCAGCTGACAGGGGGGTGTTAACTCTAACTGGCATAACCAATCAGCTACAATCACCTAAAAAAAAAAAAAAAGCCAAACATTATTGCATTATGATCTGTTGATGGGGTTTTTTCCTTCTCTGTTGACTGATGAACAGTGATGACACTTCAGCAAAAAACACACGCTTACTCTTTAATAAACGTTAACAGGGGTTGCATCTAAAGGTGTTTAAGGAGTTAGTAAAGACATATTTCAGTGCTTTATTAAGTAGTATTCACTGTTAATCTACATAGGTGGTCTGGAAGTTAGATAATGGTGATATATTTCAAATCTATATAAGTGTTTTGGTACTTTTTCAAAATTTACTTTTTGACCCCAAATCTGAAAACAATTTTCATCTGGTTAAGCCATTCCAAGTACTGGACAACTGGGATGACTGAACACACACAGCAATGTGTTTCAACATTTAAGATGTAAGTTTGGTCTCGAGAAAAGTGAAGCCAAAATCAACAAAGATGTTTTTGTTAGTCCTGAAATCCGTGAACTGATGGTTGACGATGAGTTTGAAAGGAAATTGTAGCCAGCTGGATCAGCAGCACAGGAAACATTTGTGGAAGTAGCCAGAATTTTCTTGGCAATCTCAGAGCAGAGAACTTGTGTTTAACATGCTCAAATCATATCAGTTAATAATATGATGTTATTGTTTTCTCAACGTTCTTTCCATCAAATCTGAGCGATGTCAGTGATGAGCATGGTGAAAAATTTAATCAAGATATTAAAGTGATGGAAAACTGATATCAGGAAAAATTTGATCTGAGGATGAAGGGTGATTACTGTTAATTCTTGCAAGGAGAGACAGATATACAAGCAAAAAACCAAGTGCCTCGAACATTTTTAAGTGCGCTGAAAATGTGCTTTATTGTGTCTCTCATATCACCTTCTTGTTTATTTTCAGAAAAAAACCACATAAAAACTGTTTTAATGGGAAATAGTTAACATTCCAGAGATTGCACTGATACATTATAATGATATTCAAGTGTTAAAAGAATATGGTGGGTACTTCCAAAATCTTATGCGCAAACGTTAATTAGATTTCATATCTAAAATCAGCTTCTCACTGCAAACTCCAGCTTCCTTCCATAGTCCAAAGACATGCAACTAAAACTAGCTTAACCAGGTTAGCTAGTTTGAGTTAGTTCTACTGGAAATCTAAGGTGTAATGTTGAATGTGAGCACAAATGGTTGTGTGGCTCCATCAACTAGCTCTGCGATAGACTGGCAACCTGTTTAGGGTGTACCCAACCTTTCATCTGTAATAGCTGGATTAGGTTCCAGCCCCACTGCAACCCGAAATTGGATAAGCAGAGGAAGATGGGTGGATAATTTTGTTTGAAATCTGCAGGAAATATAAGCTAAATATGTAATCGAGCTATTAAGAATGAGACCCTTTCTTCATGGCAGACAATCTGACTGTTCAAACTGCCCATTTATTCACTCTGTAGTATACTATTCAGTAGAGTAAATCAGCCATTCTGCAGTGCATTTCAAAATTACAGCTGCAAATTTCATCTACTACAAGTATACACTGGCACAGTTCATACACTGACTTGGACCATAATGTCTGAGCAGTCTGCTGTCACAAGTTAAAAAACAAATACTCATTAAATATTGATAGAATATGATTTTCTTACCCTCTGAGAATTCCTGGTGAACACTTAAAACTAAAAAACCTACCAAAACTGTATTTGAGACATCAGGTACAACTAAATTTTTGGCATGTCTGAAATGTGATGCTAAGTAGCCTGCTTATCAAATATTTACTTTAACGGAATTTACTGCTTTACATCAATTATGTTCATTCACAGTTACAGCTAAAATCTTCATCATTCTTAGCTAAATAAAAAATACTTTATATAAAGCACACATTTTTGTGTTATGAAGTATTTCAATGCAATGGTAAGTTATGATAATTACAATGAGTACTTTTTTTTTTTTTTAAAAAGTCATAATTACAAATTAGATTACAAACAGACAGCACATATTAATGTTGTGGCAGTAAAGGTAGGACCAAATTATCTTGCAACAAAGAAATGTCTGGAAACTCATTCCAAACAAGTGACTTTAAAATTTATGGTCATGTGTAAGTTAATTAAAGAACCTGTATGCAAGGGCACAATACCTCTTCGCATCCACCTTCCTCTCCTGCCCTCTTGACTGATAGCACTACTGTTGTTTTCTGAGCTTCGAGAGTCAGAAAGATTGTCACTGCTCTCCTCAGAGCCCTCTTCAGACAGCTCCTTCACCACATCTGAGATGTCCTTCTATATGAAAAACAGAGCAAAAGACTCCATGTTATTTTTATGCAGCAAACAGAGTGGAGGAACAGTTAAGCAGAAGTAAATAAGAAAATGACCAGCTACGGCATGTATATTCATAACTTAATTTGTGTCCAGGTACCCGAAAAGCTGCAATTAGCAAAGAAAAACATGTGCTAGTTCTTTTTTCCTGTATTGGCTGAGTAATAAACAGTGCCTTGTGTCTCACAAACCTTTAATGTGTAGACTCCCATTCTGCCCGGAACTTTGTAGAAGATTCCCTCCTCACCACGAGAGTTCGTGTGCAGCATTGCATTCAGACACGCCAGCGGTGAAGTTCCGCTGGATCACAAGAGGAAAAACACAGTTTACACATCTGTTCCCCCATAAATCAGATGGCTGGGAAAAGACGAAGGAAGGGGAGAGGTTGGTCTGGTAACTTGGGAGAAGCTGCTATCATGCATCAGGAAAACATGTGTGAGTTTAGGTCAGATTTGCATCAGTGCTGTTAGAGGGGAAATTTGCTCTGTGCTTTATGAGAAATCAGCTGCAGAAAACTGATCCAATGCTCATCTAATTAAAGTGATGGACCGATATTCACAGAATAAAGGGGTCTGACATAAAAATGCCTGTTGCAAAAAAATTAATCTGTCAAGCTTTGCTTAAGTCATGCACAAATCTAGACTGACAAATTGAACCTTACTTTTTTTTTTTTGTCAAATTGCATTTGTGCTGCTTTACACAGTATAACACATAAGGCTTTGAACAATATAATTACTAGAAAAAACAAAAGTCTATTTTTAATTTTTGGGAAATTACTCTAGTTATGCTTAAATATTTCTAATTTTTATTTTGTTAATTACTCGGAAAAAAAAATGAAAATGTAATTTTTATGCAACAGGTGGCTGTGGAAGCTCAAACTATGAACGTAGCATTGCATTTTTATGCAACCTCACCTAGAACATGTTATTCCTATTAACATGCAAAAAGGCAACTCCAAACAAACCTGCATTGCTGTGAGTTTGTTAAGATAAGCGGTGGGGGCTACTTTTTCTTACCTTCTGGATGAGAATAGTGTAAGTGAAACAAAAAGAAATAAAACAATTATTAATTGAGTAAAGTAACTGTGACTATGTGAATAACAAAAAGGCACATGATATGAGCAGCTGAGAAATGACAGATGACACCTGTTGTGCTCTCATGAAAATGTCTCAGATATGAAGTGTATCTGCAGCTCCAAAGCTATGACAACAAGGACCTGTGTACCTTATTTCCTTAAGTCTTTCTCTTTGGATCACTTGCAAGATCTCTTTATGGCTCATAGGTGTATTAGGGTACTTCTCCAGAACCTAGAAAATAAAAATGCAGATGATTATATTTTGCTGATAGATTATTTAAAGGAAAAATATTCAGAAATTAAGAGGCAGCCCAAAGGTTACTTCATTAAAGATATTTTTTACACATCAGTAAAATTAAATTAAAATAAATAACCATAGGAACAACACTCCTCACTCCCCAAGATATTTCTGTACTGTTCGGCAAGCTAACAGGATTTTATCTGTAGTAGGAGGTACAGGCTCCCCTTATGTAAGTATAACCACTATAAATATCCATTTGTTTCTCTGTCAGTTAAACTGCAAAGTGCTCATGACTGACTGACAGAGAAGTGGCAAAGGTTTTGAAGCTTTTTTTTAATCTACTAATTGTTATTTGTTCTAATGACTGTGTGCCTTTTTAGGGTTTTTGTCTTGATTTTTATTGATTTTCGATGCAAGACTTGCCTGATCCAGGACGATTTCCTCAATCTTAGCTTAAAGCCTGAGCAATTTATGCAAAAACTCAACTAGTTTGTACTATGGTTAAAATGATCCAGTCAACAAGCACAGCACAGTTGTGTTTTGTATTTCTTTCTTTTTTCCACTATTAGAAATATATTTGGCATGAATATTTTGCAGTCTCTGGAGAAAATGCACAGAATCCGTCTAGTAATAAATAAGGGGTGGTAAATTATTAGGCTGTAAGTTTCATTTGGGTTTGAAGTGGATGCACCACCTTATGCTGTAACATCTCACTTCTCTGAATGTTGGCTGAAAAAAAACATGACAATAAAAGCTTCTCATAACAGTATAATAATAATAATAATAATAATAATAATAATAATAATAATAATAACATCATATCAGCAACTTTAAATCGGTAATTTAAAAATATACTATGGGTGACCTTAAGATGTAGCGCTTACACTTTTTACCTTGAATTACTTTAGCTAGTGTTTTGAGCACTGCAATGAAACATAACTTTATGAGTCCTACAAACGTTATCGCTATTTATTTTCTATGCAGTTAGCATACTACACGCTGTGCGCAAACTATTAAGTGTAAATACCTGTATGAAGCTAACGCAACGCGTTACAGCCGATTGCAATGTGCTTAAATTATAAATTACTATTGGACGTTTTGATAATTTTATACTCGTTAGCATGCTATGCTGTCAGCTAGCTCAATGCTAACAACATATATTGTACTCTTGCAAAACGCTGGCATGACTAGACGGACTTTGTCATCGATTTTGTAGTTAAGTAGTTTGCTCTTGGGTTGCTTTAACTACGGAAACAGGAGGTTTTGTAGTGGTTTATTTCCAAATAATACAAATCAAACTTGTTGACGAACAGAGTTGCGTTAGCAGGCGTTAGCCCATGCTAGTCGCGCTAGCGCGCAACATTGGCGTGATTACTTCACGGTTACTTCATTGGACTTAATATCCTACGAGACCTGTCAGCCTTACTATCCCCACAAAACACATACAGTGGGTTCAGAGGCATGCTTGGGTGCACATGACTTATATTTATTTCGCTGTATTTATGCTTTGAGGTGCCACTTGATAAAAGCTACAAGGCTAGTAGTGACAGCGGTCTTTCCAAATGTCGAACCGTCAACACAGGCCTTGCGCGGTGCACGCAACATTTCATCTTCACCAGCAGGTCGTGAACTCATAAACACAGTTGTACAAGTGGGAGCGTTCAAGGAAAACAACCACAACAAACGCTACATAAAACACCAAGAATACCGTTTTCGCTGCTTCCGCCCACGTCCTCCCCTTCTTCTTCTTCTGTCTCTCCCTCATTGCGAATGTCCTGTTGCAGAGTAGTCTTCAATTTCTGTTTCAGTTAAAATGTTGCTTTAGTTACCGCGTAAGATCCACTCCGTCTGCCATGTTGGACTTACTGTAAAAGAGTCATGTGACTCTAAAAGAAACGTCATCTTACTGTATGTAGCTGTCATTCCAAGTCCTCAACTTTCCCACATGTATTTACACATTTGCCAGCTGCAATTATGACGAGTAAGGAGGATATATATATATATATATAATAATGAGTTTAAGACTGTTTAAGTCTCTTTATTTTCATGTGTAAGCAAATGGACTTTGCACAATTTCACAACTATGAAAAAATAAGGCAGCTGATATAGAGAGCACTGCAAGCTTTCTTCACATTTTTGGCTTACAATTACACTGGCTACAAACTGAAGCAACAATTCATCAAGCATACAGGCTAAACCAAAGTGGTCTTGCAGACACTCCCCACCTCCATTACCCTTCAGTGTTTTGGCAAAGACTGATATATGGCTAAACAGAAAAAAATAAGTATTTAAGTCTTCTTATTGGGGGGGGGGACGACAGATTCAGTAAATACAAACTGGACTAAAATACACCCCTATTAGCTGAAAAAAGCCTGGAAGCCTCGTCTGTGCTATTTTGATAGGGCAGTGTAAGCCAAGAAAATTGCATGGCTTAGGCAACAAAGAAATAAGCCAAATCTTATTAAGCCAGACAGCAAACTATCACTTTTAAGAGTCAGGCATTTGAAAAAAATCAATAAAGGTTAACTTCTGGGTTAAGCTGAACACATGCTTACTTCACCGTTTTGCATAAGAGAACTTAAAGCAATCTAAAGTCAAGACATATAGCCCCCGCCCCCCCATCTCTCCCAGACGTTACTGGTGCCACCATTAATTAAGGCCGGCCCTACAGTACAGGTGTAATCGACATAAATCAGGGGCTTGTCTGAGTTGGACTTCCCAGTGGAAGATAGGCAGCTGAGGAAGGTCTTTGTCGCTGAGACGGAGAGAAGTTCTGAAGTTCTGATGTCAGAGTGGTGGACGAAGAAGATGATGTGACAGATGCTGCTTGTGGTGCCTGATACCTGCAAACCATTGCAAAAACCACTGACTATATTTTAATCTTTAATATCACAGAATGATGCACAAGATTTAATAGGTGAGATATAAAAAAACAAAACAAAATATGTGACTTGTATTTAAAGCAGAATGGTGCAATGTATGGTAAAGTGCATGGACATGTTTTCAGGAAATCCAATTTATTAAAGAGGAAAACTGAAGACAAAATTACAAAATTATTCTTCTAAAATTTTGCTGCAAAATTCAGTTAGAGCCATAAATAAAGAAATTATCTACTTGCTGTTCTCTTACCAGGACTTGGATTTCCTGACCCTTGGTGATGCAGTCCTTTCTCTAAAGAAAACATTTGCCAGGGGATCGTGTATTAGCCTCGGTGTAAAGGCTCTCTCCAGGTGAGTACCATCAAGATTTAACGTGAACATGGTTGGGGGAGACATGTCTAACTCCAAAAGCATGATGTTCTCAGCCTGTAAGGACATACAACAATAAAAATGTAGTTAAAAAACACATTTACTTGCACAAAAAACCCCAGCCTCCACTCTAAGCCAGTTTCCATGGAGAAGCACATTAGATTTAATCTGAACAGTCACAAGAGACCAAGATATCCCAGCTCAGTCTAATGTTGGGTTACCTTGACACTGATGCAATCCTTATAAAAATATTCGTTTTGCTGGATATAAGGATATCAATATGATCCCTATGGTGGTTATTACTCCTTGGTTGTGCTGCACAGCCTGAAATCAGTGTTAGACTCTTCCATGGTGCTGACTGGTCTTCCCTGCCGTGAGTGTATTTGAACTGAGAACCCAGTGTTAAAGACCACTGCTGTAAAATACCTGTCTATATTTAAAGAAGATGGCTATCAGGTAATCAGATATTTCTAACAGTCTGTTAGTACACTTAATCAGACAGCTATAATATTTACCAGACAACTGCATTAAAAAGACTCCATAAAACACCAACGCCACAGACATAGATCCAATCCAGTGACATGAATTAGCTGAAGTGATGCCTAGATGCAGAGTTAAAAGTTTGGACCCAGCCAAATTCTTTGCGATTCAAAAATGGTCTGCAACTGTTGCACACCAAAAACCTTCCATCATTTTATGCAAATAGTTTTCTCCCTTTCCAGTAAAGGCTTCTGTTGTAAAGCTTCTGCTCTTTAATGTCTTATTAACAGTATCTTAACACTGATAAAACATGGAACATTAAACAGCCATAGAGTGATGAGTGATTCTTCTGAAATGTAAACTGTATGCTTTCTTACAATAATGGCTCACTGGCTAAAGATGCGAAAGTTAAATCTGTGAATAGTTTCCATGGCTACAATGGTCTCCGCATCCTTCAGCAAAGGTTGGTGGTTGTGAACATGAAAATGGAAATTAGATCACAACTTCCCTGTTTCGCTGCTGTTTCTGCCAACTGGCCTTGTGAATTTCCAAACACTGACCTGGTATCGAGATGGGGCCCCGGTAGCTGTGGCAACAGCCATTTGTGCATATTGGCTGACTGGCCTCTTGTAACCCAAAGCTGAGAGAGGCCTTCTCCTGACCTGAGTGGGTGTACTGGAAAAAAAAAAACCATAGGAAAGGATGAATTTCTGCAGTTAAATACACTTAGGGTGGATGTCACCTGAGATGTAAACCTTTTTGAGACCCATGTTCCCCATAGATAGCCAGCTAATTAGCTTGTAGCAATATTTCTCAACATGGCAAATGTCCCAGGTTAGGAAATAAAAATACACCACATTCATGAGAATTCATAATATATCATTATCTGTAATCCTTAAGACCAGAGCCATTGTCATGTGAAGGATTTTTTTTTTACTTTAGTGACTCCCAGTGGTAGCTAAAATTATTGTGGCTGAAAAATACCAGATATGCTGTTAGATGTTATAATTTAGACACAAATTCTATCAATATAGTCAGTATATGAAGTGCTAAAATATCTTTTGGCCAGATCCACTTTTCTGGTTATGTGCTTCTGTTACTTAATTCCTATATTTTCCAGGGGGTTGAATGAGAGCCCATAGGAAAGAAATGTGCAGGTGCATTTAAGTGTAAAGCATGCAGATCAAAAGAACTCTAATAGCTACAGTAGAAAAAGCACATGTATATCCCTTATTTAAAACCTTACACATTCCAGGTACACAGCGGCTGGTGTTTTTCTGTTTCAGTGATGGATTTCTTGCGTGCTCACAATTTCTTTATGAGAATGTTCTTTCTTTAATGTACCATTTACAGATACAGATATTTAATTTACTGACCTCTCTGATGGAATAACTGGTCGGAGTCTCCACTGGTCCTCCTCGCTGTCAAAGTACAGCCTATTTATAATTTTGTTCTTTTCCTCGGGAGGTATAAAATTCTCAATCAAGAGATATCTGTAATACAGAAGACAAGCGGGTGCAAATTGAAATCAGCCAAAATAATACAAATTAAATTCCTGTATAAAATGGTGTAAAATGGAAACAAAAACTTGGGCATATGTGTGTTTCATTAGGATAGTCTTAGAGTACCTTTAGATAATTGTTGTTTTGAATGAAGGTGAGACATCTGTTTAACTTGATATATATTAATGATATTATAGTGATACAGTATAACAGGAAGACACCTCAATGATGGCGTAAAATTTAAAAGCTTAGATTGTATATCTCCAGGTGAGGTCTAAAACAAGTTGCACCAATGAACAACAAAAAATATTATCTTGGTTACAAGCATGCATGAATAATTTGCATTCCTGATGACTAAGAAAGAACAACGCTAAAGGCCCCAACTCATGAAAAAGTTTATTAGTTTATCAAATAAAACTTGCCAAATAAAAATGCATTATAGCCAAAATTGGGTGGATTTCTTTCTTCTTTCTTTCTAAAAAGAAAAATTCCATCATGTATGTTTTATGTACTACTTACTTGTACTTGAGCTCTCGGGTGAGCTCATTCTGCGTCTGTTCAAGTTCCTGTCTTGTTGTGATGTGTTCGTCAATGATTTCTTTCATCTCTCTCTTCAGTATCTGTAGTTTGGTACACAACTGTACAGAAAGGACAGAACAGAGGTCTGCATCACGAAACCTGGAGTAGCAAAATGTTTGCATGAAAACAGTGATGGTTTATGCAAATGTAAAATACCCCCGCACAAGAAAAGTCATTAAAACCTCAAATTTAAGTGCACAATAACAATGGCTAATCTGTACTAAGTATTTTACTGACATTGCCTGTGTAAAAAGGATTGTTTATAGTAAATAAGACTAATAGTTAATTGATTTTCCAATAATGCCATTGGGACGCATTAGTGGGTGAGTCATCTTACTCTTTTCAGCTTCTTTGTCTTAAGTTCGATCTCCTGCTGCAGGGAGGAGTATGTTTCTTTCATTTCCACGGTCTCCTCATCCTGCAGCATCATCTGCTGTTGGATCTCTCGCTCTTGTCTTATCTGCAAATTAAACATTCCAAGCTGAATAAAAGCAACAAAAAAGTTTCTTTATTATTGATTTGATTTTAGACGCAATTAATAACCTGTTCTGCAATTTCTTGTCTCTTCTGCTCAAGCATTTTTTGTTGTTCATTGGTGTGATCGATTATAGTCTTTCCCCCAACTAACAGTTTGCTCTCCATGGCCTGTGAACAAAGATGCAATTAATTATTTATGCAGATTTCTTTTGTTCCACCAGTGTCTCGTTAATCTGAAATTTTACTGATTAATTCACTGGTTTCACACTTACAATACCTTATATTTCTCTATGATCTTCTCCACAGAATCTTGATCCCACTGCATGTCCTCCACGCTTCTTCTGTTTTCATTCAGGTGCTTTAGCTTTTCACTGCTTCCCTGGCAAGCCAGGACTATTGGGATGTCACCTGCATCTTTCAAGTTCCCATCTGGTTCCTCTTCAACAGTCTTCCACACATCAGCATCCCTCTCTCTAAGGACGTCCTCCTCCATGCCAGCCAAACTTTTACTCAATCTTTTGCTATTCCTCCTCCTTCTTCTCTCTTTTGCGAGCATCCCCCGCTCCTCTAGCTGAGCTTTCAAGCGTGCGATCTCCTCCTGAAACTCCCTCAGCAGGGCATCTTTGGGGTCCTCATTAATCCGTGGTTTGTTCTTTATTTTCTTGGCTCTGCTGGCGTATCTCAGCGTGGCCTGGGATTCATCAAAATTCTTGTGCGAAGGCCCCACTGTTGCTATCATGACAGTCTTTGCATTGCCACCCAGGGAGTCCTGGAGCAAGCGGGTCAGTTTGGAGTCTCTGTACGGGACATGGGTGCTCTTCCCATCCACCAGAGCTGAAATGACATTCCCCAGCGCAGAAAGGGACAGGTTGATTTTGGCAGCTTCCTTCAGACGCTTCCCCTTGGCGCCTGTCTTGCTCTGGCGCTCGCTGCCAGCCAGGTCAACCATGTTCAGCTTCCCAACTCGGATGTGGTCCTCACCGTCTGGCCCTACTTCGCTGCACTCCACAGTGATGACAAAAATTGCATGAGACCTAGAGCTGCGTTCATTCATGTTGGTGAATCCCACAGACCTGGACTGGTTGCCTATGTTCATCACATGTTCAATCTCTGTGGCATTCTTGGTCACCACTGAAGACAGGTCTTTAACATACACGCCAAAGTCTGGGCTTTCTTTAAGTTCCAGTTTCCTGTTGTTATCTTTGCACAGCAGGTCTCGGATTTCCTCCTGGTAGATCTCGAGATAGGATGACCTCACCAGGTATTTCTGATTCTGGGTTCTGGATATTTGTGTGAAAATGTGCTGAAATGAATTAGGTATGACACCTCTCCTCTCTGGGTCGTTTGAAACCCCTTGCATGGTGTGGGTTTTACCTGTCCCAGTTTGTCCGTAAGCAAATATAGTCCCGTTGAAGCCTTGGAGGACGGACTCCACCAAAGGTCTCACCGCATCGTCATAAATGTCGCTTTGCTTTGAATTCCATCCGTAAACAGAATCAAACGTGAATACTTTCATTGGCTCATCAGGTGGTGCCTTCGGGTTCCTGATGGTGATCTGCCCCAGTTTGTCATCAATCTCTAAAATGTTTTCAGACCCCCCTATCTCTTCTCTCCTGCTGAACGGCCGGCAGCGGACCACTACCCTGACCGCCTCACAATGTTTGGTTTTGGACATTTTATCTTAAAAAAAAGCTAACATCCCCTCACCACGTTAAAAAAGCAATTATCTCGCGCTGAGTCCACATAATTTCTCTTCTCCGTACAGGTGCAGCAACTCCCATTTTATTTAGTGAAGAAAGGCAAACAAGTCAGACACGCCTTATGTGAGCCGCTTTCATCACCCACCGATGACCGCAGCGTCTCCTCCGCCCCGAGCATCTCTCAGAAAAGAGGCGATGTCACAAGCTTGTAGAGGAGGCTGATGAAGAGGGGAAAAAACCCCACAGAATATCCATCCATCCAGACCCAGCCCACACGTCCCCGGTACACACCCTGCTCTGCGGACAATGGAAATAAGACATGTGACTTGCGCAACGAATTAGATTTCAGTAAACCTTGTGGCCCACAGACGCGGCTCGTTTCCCATCTAAGCAGGACGTGAACGCACCTTGCAAAAGACAACGCAGGTTTATTTCATTCAAGCTTTTATTTCACATCACATTGTCCAGACCAAACCAGAAAATCTTCCACGTAGAAAAAAGAATGAAAAGGCATTCGCTGAAACATACTTGTAGACATTCATTATAGAGGAATTTCATTGTTACCATTTGGAGCAGTTTATTTTACATCTACAGTGTTTTTACATATGCAATGTGTAAATAATTAGCCCCTATCACACCTATGCAATTTTTTTTGTTAATGATAAAAAACAACTTCAATTTTAGATCATCCGTTGCCAGTTTATTAGATAGACCTAACAAAAACCAATGCAGTCTGATCTCCATGAAGATGGAAATTTTCCAGTTTTTCTGACCGTTTTAAAGAGGTATTGATTGTGTTTTATGATCATTTGGGATGCTTTTGTGCACACACACACCGTGGGAAAGAATTCAACACACCTCAGATTGCATCCTGTCAAATAATCACAAAACTACACCACTTTAAAACACATTAAAAAAACCAAAACATTACAAATTTCATGAAGGCAGAATTTACTGTAGGACTATTACATTAAACAGCATTACTTAAGGTTAGGTCAAGGTTTACACTCAGTGCGTTTCCCCACCCTATACCGATATAAATGTTAGGCACATTCAAATGGCAGGCTGGAGTTTTTACTATGAGCTACTGGCACAGCATGGTGATTCGGTCACTTGTGAAATTTCTTGCTGGAATCTTTTGCATGGTCCAGTAGAAGCTGGCATGGTGCAAACTGATTCCCGTAGACGGCCTCGTATTGCCTCATCTTGTTCACCAGTTTGTCAGCACCAAAGCTGTCCACAAAACGGAAAGGTCCTGGAAGCAGCAAGATGTATGAGAAATATTAGTATTACATACATTAAACAGGAGTAACTGCAAGATGAGTATTCAGTTGTGAAGTGTCTTTGTAATCAAATCTGACCTCCAAGGCAGGGGGGGAATCCAAGACCAAACACTGCTCCGATGTCTCCTTCCAAGGGGTTGTTCAAAATACCTTCTTGCAAACACATCACAGCTTCGTTGACAAATCGAGAGACAAGTCTGTACTGCACTTCAGAGTCTGATGAACTGTGAGAAACAGGAGTGGTTAAACATTCCAAACTCAAGAAGCAAGTAGAGCACTGCATGAACTTTTAGATTTAGACCTGCAATGATAGCACTTTCTCTCCCCCCCCCCCTTTTTTTTTTAATAAGAAAAGTCTGAACTGAATGTCCTTTTTACTACTACTACTACTACCTCTATAACTGTCAACTTACACAGAAGGGTTTGGTGTCAACTTATATTTCTCAAGAATGTCTCCAATATCCGGGTTCACATCTCTGACTTTAGTTCCTGGCTGGTAGACGTAGCAACCCTTTCCTGATTTGCGGCCTTGAGAATAATAAAGAAAACATTAACACAATTGATAATCAAGTAAAATTAAAACTTAAGCCCTTAAGTCACTCACCATATTTCAGTAAGAAGTGAAGTACATACCCTTGAATCCAAGGTCCACCATAGTCTTCAAAACCTCCACATTTCCACCACCAAAGCGGGAGCCAAAAGCTTTCCCAAGGTCCTCTGCCACATGGGCTGCAACGTCAATGCCAACTTCATCAGCCAGTGTGGCCAAACCCACGGGGAACCCAAAACCTGTGGTGAGTGCATCCAGTTTCTTGGGGCCAACACCTTCCTGTAAATGCGGAAAGATAAATTAACATATTCTCTATTAAATATTGATGCTGTTACATCATTTACAGCAGTCAGCACTGAACTCCGAGCTGGAATTTGTTACTGGAACAACACTAACCTGAAGTAATCGCACTGCCTCAGCCAACATGGGAGCCAGGCATCTTGTTGTGTAGAATCCGGGTCCATCCTGCAAAAACATGTTACATTTTAAGTTAAACCGTTGTTAGTTTTAGTTTAAACTAAGAGGGGAAAGAACACACATGGCGCCAAATCTCACCCCAACAACTATGATGACTTTTCCTTGCTTCAGGCCAACTGCCACAGCGGAGGCAGTGGTGTCCTTTGATGTCTTATCAGTGGTTATAATCTCAAGGAGCTGCATCTTGTCCACTGGAGAGAAGTAGTGCATTCCAATCACCTAAGAATGGAGAAATAAAACAAATCAAAACTTTCTGATTTCAGGTTAGGTCAACATCAGCACCATTTTTATGGATTTTTGTATACAGGATTATTTGAAAGGTGGATCTTAGGAAGTTAAACTCAAGTACAGACCTTTTCTGGTCTTTTGCTGGCAGCTGCGATGTCCTTTATGGGCAGAGCAGATGTGTTGCTGGCAAATATGCAGTGAGGGGGGATCACCTGAGGACAAAAGCAAGATCACAGCTCAAAGTTACAGTTAGTGCTACAAATGCTTACAAACCAAGTATAAATCACATGGTTTAAAAAAAAAAATTATACTCACAGCTTCCACCTCCTTTATAACTTTATGCTTGATGTTTATGTCTTCAAACACAGCTTCAATAACCATGTCGGCCTTTTCAAAACCCTTGTACTCCAACTGGCCAGTCAGGTTAGACAGTATAGAGTCTCTCTCAAACGATGTAATGCTCTTCTTTTTAGTCTTATCATTGAGCCTTGTTTTAAAAGAAAGAAGTCATACGAGTCAGCAAAAAAAGCTATAACATTACCAGAGGTGACCTGACCGTTATTTTATCATGGCTGTGTCACTGCATCCACTGTATTTCCCATCAGGAGGTGGGTTCGGTGCTGGGTGATATAGAAATGAGCTCACCCTTTGTAAACCTGCTGTTCGCCTCTTGCCAGTCCTTCCACTGTGGTGTCTTTCAGGATTGTATGCACACCTTTGTCCACGCTCACTTGAGCAATACCTGCTCCCATAAGACCTGCTCCCAAGATGGCAAGAGTCCTAGTGGTAAAGAAAGACAACCTAGATGTTAACTTACTGTCATGAGGGTCAATGTGTCATATTATTTAAAAAAAAAAAAAAAAAAAAAATCAGCAGCAAGAATTCACACAGGACTAAAACTCATTAAAAAAAAATATCATGGGCAGGACATTAGCAACTTTAATTATTAAAAGAGGAAGACTTGCTTGGGAATGTTCATGTGGGTTGTACTTTTTTGAAAGCTTTTGGCTTGTTTATAGTTCTGTTTTGACTTCTGGCAAATTACCAGTTGCGTTAAAATTCTTTATGTTTAAACAAAGCAAAATAAAATAAAGCTGTTTTGTTTTTAAATTGCTGGATGCAAATATGCTAACTCCCTTCCCATCTGCATTACACTTACTTCACTTCTCTTTCAGGGGTTCCAAAGCGATTCTTCTTGCATGCAACCTGACCATGGTACAGACCAATCAGGGCTGCCGATTCTGAAGTTTTAGCCAACTGACCAAAATTCTGTGATGAACATGGATATTGATGCCATTTATAAACACATTTTATTAATGTAAATATTTAGGGTGCCAATAATTTAGGAAAACAACCTCACCTGAGACTCCGCTAAGTATCCAGCAACAGGTCCTTGTTCAACTCCAGTTTTCACACACTAAGAGGAGGAAAAAATATATAATAAAAATGTTATATTATTTTCTTAAAAAATCTCGTCGTAGAAGCCAAAAGGTGCAGATTGCATGAGAAAGGTTTACCCAAAAGCGATGCCATGACTTTGACTTCTCTGTACTATTCATATCTTTCACTGTATTTCCTAAAACATATTCATTAGAAGGCGCTTTTACTTACTTCGATGATTTTCAGGGGTGCTGGATAAAGTCCTTTGCTCTGCTTCATAACTTTGCCTTGGACCGTTTTGTAAATCTGATTCCGGACAAAGGGGAAGCTCATAACATAGTCTTGAATCTCTATGGAGACAAGAACAGAAATTTTATTACGATAAAACAAGCAAGAGTGACTACAGAATCAAATGATAAACAAATCCAATACAACTTACTCTGCATTGTACCCTTTTCTTTGCGAAGAGAAATCTTTTTGTTGGCAATCCCTTTGGCACAGTCAATGGCAACTTCCTCAAGGTATTCTATTGTTCTTTCCTCTGGACTCTTCAGTCCTGGTCCTTTAATACAAACAGAAATAATCTCATCCTCAGACTGAACAACGTACACTCAAATACTTACCAAACTGCACAGATTACAGCAAATTATAATACTTCAAATTACCCACATGTTCACCATTTTTTAATTTTACTTGGGTAGCATTAGAGTTTTACCTAGAGGATCTACAAGTTGGTCAACAAGCCTCATCTTCTTGGCTTTATCTGCTCGGATATTTCGTCCTGTCAGCATCATGTCAAAAGCAGAGGGGAGGCCAACCTACAGGTAAAGAAAGCAGATCAATAATGCACTGAATAATCATCACTATTTAATGTGTGGAGAAAGAAAAATACACTAATACATTTTTTTAATTTTTAATTTTTATAGAGGTTATAATGTGGTCCACACTAGAAAACAGCACATGATGAACTGGAGTGATAATCAGTCTGCAAAGTCTCCAACAGCTTAAACCAATTACGAGCATTACCTGACTGCTCTGTATTAGAGCTTTGCCAATAAAGAACATCGTTGCTGCTATTTCACAAGTATCTCCCTGAATGCCACTTTTTTAAGTGAATAAAGTTCAACAAAATCAAAGACAATTTGGGGAATAAATTCCAGTACTAACCATTTTGGGGAGTCTTTGTGTACCACCAGCTCCAGGTAGAAGACCCAGCATCACCTCTGGAGTCCCGAGAACTGTTTTTTTGCTCTTTGTTGCAACTCTGTACTGGCAGGCAACAGCAAACTGAAATGCAACACAAAGAGCAGGTTAGAGAACACATTATCATCATCGATCCCTGTTAAACACAGCAAGCTGCTAAAAATAACACTTATTTACCTCTAAGCCTCCTCCTAAGCAAGAACCATTGATGGCAGCGACAATGGGCTTTGGAGATTTTTCAATCTGCTCAAACATTTTCTGTCCTTCCTGAGAAAGTTTGGTAACCTCTTCTGGGGTTTTGCAGCCCTGGATCATACTGAATCAGATGTAGAATATTTTAAATAAAATGACAAGCCACTTGGACTCATTATTCAGAACCGTCACTCATTTTAGGGTCACGCTTTGTGTCTGCACTACCACCCTTAAGGAGTTTGTGCTTACTTGATATCAGCTCCTGCAATGAAACATCCCGGCTTTGATGAGATAAGAACAGCACTGTTAATGGCATTGTTTTCCCACACTTCATTCATGACCTCTGTCATCTCTTTTTGCATTTGAATAGACAGTGTGTTGACCTAGAGGGAAACATAATTATAGTTACATTTAACCTGCACGATGCAAGACTGTAAAATAAACTAACTGTCTGTTACTGAGCTCACACCTTTGAGTTTGGGTCATTAATCCGTACAACAGCGACGTCTCCCTTGACTTCATAGTTCACATGTGTTCGGGCTGCAAACACAGAAAGAAAAGAGTGTAATTAGGTTCAGCGAGTGTCTGACATATTTTTATACAGATGATTGACAGTATGATTGTTCTGAAATTACCTAGCATGGCAGGAGATACTGAGAAGGAGCGATAAGATGGGCCTGTAAAAACCAAGGGAAAAGACAGTGCATTATTAGTTTATGTGCCAAGTTAGTTTACTATTGGGTTTTTCCATCACAAATCTCTGTATGACTTCTGCTGATCCATGTCCCATCTGCCTGAAAATTTTATGATCTAAAGTTAGGATAAATACACTGATTGCTGTTCAATTTTAGCTTTATATAGGAAATCCATTTAAGATGCACTTTTTTGAAAAATGGTCCAATCCTTTTCCAACATTTTTTCCCCACAAAGTTAATTCTCAGGTAGTATTTGTACATGAATATAAATATTACCATAAAGTTCAATCAGAGCCAGGGGTCTTGGCCTTGGAATACTACTGACACGAAAGAAGCTACTAATCCCCCTTTTATTGCTGTTAATTACTCGGATATACATTTATTTTTTTATGTAGAAAAATATTTACATTATACTTTCTGAGCCCTTGAAATCTCTTGGTATATGTTAAACTTAACCTGAATTAACACAATCCTCCAGGGTAGCAGATGTCAAAATGGTTGGTATAGGATGTATTGAAAAGGATATGAAATATGCATGATTTCACAAAATCATTTTCTTAGTTATAATTAGAGTAAAATCTGGAAAAATCACAAATTTTGTTTTTCTGGAATAGCTACAGATATTTCTTTTTTATTGTACAACTTGTCATATTAGCTCAATCCTGCACCAGAGTTAAGTAAGTTGATTATTCATTTCACGTTCAAAAGTATTATAGGAGTTTTGTTTTGCATAATCGAGAAATACAAGTATATATTATTTAGAAACAGTCACGTTGTCTTTTTTTATATAAAGGTTTATATTAGTGTGAGCTCAAATGTAACACTTTCTAAGACTGCTTAAATTTATTTTTTCATATTTGAACTAAAAATGCAGATATATCTGTCCCATGTTACAGCTTCTGTTTCAATGTTATAGTAAGAAAGAATTTCAGGGTTTTACCTTTAATAGTTTTTGAGATATTAATGTTCAATGGCGTCAGATTTCAATGTGCGGGAAAAAAAAGCCTGAAACTGGATGGGCAGGCCTTCTATAACAAAAATCTCTCTTTCTACATATACACATACACATACGTGCGTGAAGCTAAACTTTCACAACAAGCATTATGTATGTTCAAATCTTGGGGCATAAAAGACAAATAAGAAATGATCTAACAGAAAAAAATGTCATGATCCGAGATGGAATAACCCTGTTGTAACCAGTTTTTAAAACATTTTGAAATATTTTAAACAATATCTTTTGCGTACAGATTTAAGAGTCAATGTCATATTTAAAAGGAACTTAAACCGAATGTCCTCGTGCATTAAATACATCTGATGTATATGAGACGTTCACACAACATTTCCGTGACCTCAGTGCACAGCGACCTTTCACCTACATTCTCCCCTCACCAGTAGGACAGAAACCGCGGTCATCACAATTGAGAATACTGTACACAAGCCTTTAAATCTCAGTCTGAACTGTCTTAATCACTACAATGTAAGGCTTAAAAGTGAAGCAAATCGATTTACAGCTTTGATCCTCTCCCACTTTAACTTATGGGATTCCGTAGCAGTAGGCTAGCTAGCGCTAGTGTTCTCGTTGCACAGATAAAGGTTTAGGAGTGTCGCGCACTTTGAAATTCTGGTTAACCTTTAATTGAGATATACGTTTACTGACTCAAAATTAGCGTTATTTAACCTGCACTACCACACGTTTATGCAGGGCATTCATTGGCGATAAGAGCTAGTCGCAAGCTAATTATACATTTACGACACTTAAATACATTTGGACTCTCGCTGTCATTCTCTCTTCCGACTTTGCTTAAAATGTCTGCATGAAACAAGTGTATAGTCTACCTGTAAAAACGTTATATCTCCTTAATGTGAGTCTGGAGAGAACACCAACAGCTCGTACACCGGCCATCTTGGGAGCGTAGGTCAGTCTGCGGTGGCGTGAAGTGAAGCTAGCTAACTAGGAGGTGCTTTAGAAGAGAAGAACAAGACTTGTACTACTTCCTGAAAGCGGTCAAACGGACAAGGTACTTATTGGCTGTCTTTCAACAAACCCCCACAGCATTGGTCAAATCTCAGGAACTCGCACCTAATTGGACGCCCAAAGACTACAAAACGCCTCTTAACTAAACTGTTAAAAATGAACCAAACGTAAGTACTGCCGGCTGGTTTTCATCCACACTGTCCATATACATTTTTTTAAAATACAAATTTCAAGCAATTACTACTATTGTTATTACTATTTTGTGTATAGCGAAAAATTTCAATTTTAAAGTTAACAATCACACCGTATTCATGATGCAATCGCAGCATGCTACCACAAGGTAGAGGCAGAAATCAGTGAATACAAACATAACCAGAATATTTGCACTGAGTTCTTTAAATAGCAGAGATATTTATCCATGTAAATTTTTTTCTTTTTCTTTTTTTTTAAAATTTATTTGCCTTAAGCTACAGTCTTCTGCATAGATAAAGGAAGCACATTTCTTCAGGTAGCCAACAATTTTGTGGTAGTCTGCATGAATGATCAGTGCAGATTTGCTCTAAGAAAAATGTATTTTTTACATTAAGAAATATTTACACAGGAGATATTACAAATACAATTTACTGAACAATAAAAAGGAAAAAATATTTACAATTACTGTCTACGTGTTTGTGGAGTATTACTTGTCACTGCACAAGGTTGAGTTCTCCACAGTAACAGCACAAGGGCGACACCCCGTGGGCAGTTAACTGAATTGCATTAGATTGACAGGTTACATTACAACCATGCACTTGAAGTTAACATACTAGCCTAACAGTTTTGCAGTTAATTCAATATTTATTAATGTTATAATGTTCACATTTGTGTTGAATCCGTTTTTGAGAGATTTCCTTTCAGAAGTGCGATCGTTTTGGATAAGGTGGTTTGTGTTTCTGAGGAACTGCTCTACCTCAACTAACAGGAACTGATCACTTTCATGATATGCTGTTTGTGGCAAGACCAGATGAGGGGATAAAAGAAAATCTAAAAGAAAAGTAACTATAATTCCTTTTAGACATGTGCATAATAGTGAAACAATAAAATATTACTATCCTTAGGCAAAAGTCATACCAGCTCTGTATTGTTGGATTATCTCTTGAACCTCTTAAATGCACCATATTCCGTATTATGGTTATATGTTAAATCTGATACATTTTTCTTCATTCTAACTTTATTATCTTATTGACAGTAAGTAGGATAGGACTGAAGAGGTTTCATCAGAAAACTGAAGTGGAAAATCTAAAGTGAGATCTGCACCTAACACTGTAGGCCTGCATTAATTTATTACATTAGGACATGCGTGTAGTTTGTATTCATATGTATATGCTGTCTAAACTGATAAGAAGTATTTATTATACTTACATTCTGACCTTTGGCACAGCTTGTTAACACGGACATTTGAAGGCAGCACCAATATACTGGAGAAGGCGGGATTATGTGTCGTTACGACGAAAGAATCCAATCAGAGGCCAGCTTTTCACATAGTAACCCCAATCAGCGAATAGGGACTGGCTGGTTGCGAAGGTAGTGGTCGTGGTGGTGTACTGGAAGAAGCAAGTGTTTCCTCTGGGCTTGTTAGCTGCAAGGTTTAGTAACAACCTTTTACTCGTGTATCTGTCAGGTTAGGCGCCGAACTTATCGGCGTTTGATCCCTTTGTTATGCATTATTTGGTTTCTGCATGCTAATTTTGCAATCTAGCTTGGCAGGTGAATCTAAATCTGTCTGAAAGCATATTTGAATATAATAGGGACACGAAATTACGATGCCATCCCCGATGGAGGGATCTTCCAGAGAAGGTGACCTGTTTACTGTGAAACACGAGCTGAAAAATGGTAAGTTAGCTGGGAGCCGGTAAAACTCAATGCTGTGAATTTCATTCGATATTTATGTTTTGGAGACACGTGTCGGAGCGAGAAAAATGTTAGCTGGGCTAGCTTAGGGGAGGCAATTGTCACTGTCAGTGATCGTTTGTAGTAAGCACTAACATCAACGTTACACAAGTTCAAACATGGCAGAGGAAAGCTAACATCCGACTGTCATTACTACTTATAACGTTACCGCGAACTCACACAAACTAACGTTATCTGACCATATTATTACGGCGAGCTAGCGGCTAGCGTTTGTTATAAACCGAACTCAACCAGGGAAATAACATTAGCTTAAGCTAGTTGTCAGCGTGTAACCAGGTTAAAAACAGAGCATCGATGAAGATTTCACTAAGTTAATGCCATTGTCAACGCCTTAACTTATTTTGCTGGGTTTTCCTGCTGTTGCCTGTGTGTGACTGTTTTTGCTGTCACAGCTAACTTCTCCTCAGTCAAAAAAGGCAGAGCCAGCTGCAGTGATGTCAAGTCCAACACGCTAATGTTAGCCTATAGTTTCATTCTGCATATTACACAATAGTTAAGATCACCTGTAACCTTAGCTACAGCTGTTGCTTCTAACAGTGCATGCAATGACATATTAATCTCCTGAGCAGCCTGGTTAACTTTATACTACTAAGCCTCATCCCTAAAAGGGTAATCTACTGAAGGACAGTATAGTGTGAGTTCACTAAGAATTTACAGTAAATCTAGGCAGGATTCACAAATAAACAGAGATTTTAATGTTAGTGTTCGAAAGAGGGTTTCTGTGAAGAAGTGAAGAAGACTGCTTAGTGAAGTTGGACAGTGGACAACTAGGTTATAATGATACAGGGCTCCTGTTCAGGCTCCAACATGACTATGCTGCACCCCGATTATTGCCCTGCCCTAAAAATGCAGTCTGTCTAGTTGTCACTTTTTTCCCCTGTGTGTTTCATTTAACACAGTGAAACTTATGGCTACTTTGCATCCAGCTGTACCATTTTGTCTGTGGAGATGTCTTAGTCCAGAACAACCACACAGTTGTCCAAGCTCATATGTCAATATAAAAATATGTCAATATCAGTTGTCATTGCACCTCCCTGTCTTCCTGTTGGAGATCAAGGCAGAGCTGTATTAAATGTGGCTATGTTATCATAAAATGAGTAATCATGCTTGTGCTGGCAGTTGCACAATAAAAGAATATTCTTGCTTGTCCGGGGCTTGTATTAGATGTTGGGTCTTTAACAACAATTGCTCAGGAAACCAACCAAGCACAAAGTTTAACAGATCTGTTTTTTTTTTTTTTAAGTTTTTAATTTATTTACTTTTTTTAAAGGAAGCATAATTTCCCTCCAATAAAGCAAAGGGATTCCTAGGACTCCTCTGTTAGGCTATTAATAAACACCAAAATCAAACTGGGCCTTGGCAGGGTAAGCTTGACAAGGGTGTTATGCAACCTGAATCTCTGACCTTAAATTTGAAGGACAGCTTTGTTGTTCTGAAATGATACAGTGTGCGCTCAAATTGCCTAACAGTTGCAGCATTTTGTCTTGTGTGTAACTGGAGAAGCAGAGGAAAAGATTAAATCAGCCGCTTTAATTGCTCAGTACCCTATTTCCAGAGTGTGAGACAGAAGGAATGTGTTCACTACAATGGACATGCATGTCTAAGAGTGTGCCATGCTCAGTCAGCTGTACTGGGAGACCATGATTTAGTGAGACACAGGGAGTCACAGACAGTGTGTGCTGAATTCAGTGAAGATCTTTAATGGAAGATAATGACCTTTTGCTGGTTAATTTAGCGAGTTTGCTTGCAGTGGAAGGGATGATTATTTTGTAGTGCTGCATATTTAGGAGACAGGAAGAGCAAATGTGTTTTTGTAACACTTGTTTACATGGAGGAAGTTTGGTAATCATGCATGTGTTATTTGCGGTCATTTTTTTTAACGTAATGGTGAAGTGAAATCACCATAACAATGCTACCAGTCTGCTGCTGTTGGTGTTTTGTTGTCTCTTGTTTTAATTTGATGGTTCTTCATTTGAAAGCCCAATTCTCCAGCTTTTAAACCTTTTCATTAAGTCTCAGTTAAGTCACATAGTAAAGTGCATCAGAATTCAAACTTGACCCCAATCTACAAAACAAGTGTACCAAAAAATGTCTACTGGTAGACATGCAGTGTTGATAACTCAACAGTAGTTAAAAACAAATTAAGATTTGTTTTGTTGATTAATAATAGATAAGAGGAGAATTTTTTACTCATAGTCCTTTATTTCATCCCCAATAGAGCATACGAGCATGGTAGTTAACAAACCATCTTTAATCCTTATTATTTAAGACTGGAAACAGATATATTATAGAGCTGTGGGGTATAGATCGGACCAGAAATTAGACCCTTCAGTTTTCTATTACAATGTGTATCCACAGTTTGTGCTTCTTTGAATCTTAGGTATCTTGACTTTAGTATGTAATCTTTAGCCATTAATAGTTATTTCCAGGTACTGAAAAATGCCAGGTGGGAGCTTCATAGTGCAACTGCATACAGTCAGGCTGTGAGTATAAACAAGGATGCACTATGGGAAGCACTGAGACATTTGCTGAACATTGGTATTAGCCTATATTAGCCTTATTAACTGGTACTGGGATATTGCTAAACAAAATCGCATTTGCAAATATCAGTGGCCAATATTTATGTGTTCTATCTGTTTTGCACTGGCCTGCCTGTTTCCCTAGAGCAAAAGGTGGAATAAAAAACAACAAAAACCAAATGAAAAATGAAAAATAGTCATATCCAGAATTTCAGAGCATCCCTAAATATAAAGTTTTTCTTGTAGTAAGCATTAAGTGATCTTTCAGTGCTAATAAACTTTACCTTATGTGATTTAATTGCTTTGGAGAAATCTTAAAAATATAATTTCACTGACAATTACTTTTCATGCCAAATATACAGTATGAATATATTTTAAAGTGTCTGTGTATATTGACAATCAAGCCATCTTTATTATTTCAAGTATTCACTACAAATATATTAATATTGTTATTTTTACTTTGACTTCAGCCAACCTGACGGGCCATGTAGAGAGGGTGGGGATAGAAAACTTTGAGCTATTAAAGGTGCTGGGTACCGGAGGTAAGTGCAGTGTTACTTTCCCTTAATGTAAACTTGAACATTCAGAAATTTGTTTGCACGCCATTCTGTCATCCAACAAAAGCGTGTTTTTGGAATGCTAAGCGTGTCGAACGAGTCTTTTCTGTTTACCCACCTTCATTGAACTTTGCCCTGTCTGTGATTATTTTCCTGCCAGCATATGGAAAGGTGTTCCTCGTGAGAAAAGTCAGTGGCCATGATGCAGGAAAGCTTTATGCCATGAAGGTTTTGAAGAAGGCCACTATTGTACAGAAGGCCAAGACTGCAGAACACACGCGGACCGAGCGGCAGGTGTTGGAGCACATTCGCCAGTCTCCATTCCTTGTCACACTTCACTATGCCTTCCAAACAGAAACCAAGCTGCACCTCATTCTTGGTGAGGATATTTGATAATAATTTTTTAAATTTTAAGATAAATTCAGATTTTAAATTGTTACATCAAAGATTTAAGGCCTATGGCAACTGTCTGAACCCAGTGCAAAACCCCCACATTTTTAACAGCTAAATATATTAATGTATTCAGAGAATAAAAATTGTCTTTCCTTGTAGGGACATTAACCAACTTACATAACAAACATGATGTTTTCCTTTATAGATTATGTAAATGGTGGGGAGCTCTTCACGCACTTGGTGCAAAGGGTGCGGTTTAAGGAGCAAGAAGTAGCCCTGTATAGCGGAGAGATTGTCTTGGCACTAGAACATCTACACGAGGTGACCTTCAGATTTAGCTCAACAGTAAACAGTAGCGCTTCTTCCGTCCTTGATGATTAACCTGTGTTTCATTTTCTTGTTCCAGCTTGGGATTGTCTATCGGGACCTTAAACTTGAGAATATTCTACTAGATTCAAACGGTCACATAGTTCTCACAGATTTCGGCCTTAGTAAAGAATTTGATCAGGTACAGTTTGCCTTTATGTGTTTAAACCTCTCAAACCTTTTCTATTCTCAAAATACGTTTTAGCTAATAAAACCCCAAAAAAGACATTTTGGTTTTTCTTTAATGCCCTCAAAAACCCAACTGTGAAGCCAGATTTTTACTTTAAATAATGTGGGTTTGGGTATTTCACATTAGAGATATTTTTTCATCAGTATAGAGAAATAACCACTTCTCACTTCCTCATTACAAATGCAGAGAAATATTAGGATGCAGTGTCTGTTAGGATAGAGTATTTTATCTCTATTCTGTGTCATATTTGTCTTACGAAATGTTTGGTTTTGTTTTTAAAAAATAGGCTGAAAGAGCTTTCTCTGTCTGTGGCACCATTGAATATATGGCTCCAGAAATTGTGGAAGGAGGAGAGTCTGGACATGACAAGGTAAATTGTAGTTTCATGTCATTGCCTGTTTGATCAAATCATGTTGCACACTCTCCAGTGAGAAGTCACGGTTAGGTGCTTTCATGCATTCCAGGCGGTGGACTGGTGGAGCCTCGGCGTGCTGATGTATGAGCTTTTGACTGGTGGGTCGCCCTTCACTGTTGATGGAGATGAGAACTCGCACACGGACATTGCCAAGTATGAATTCTCCTTGATCATCAGCCTCAGCTTGCAGCTATATTTCAGTTATAATCAGTCTATAATGCTGCTGTATATCTCTCGCACATCACAGGAGGATTGCCAAAAAAGATCCTCCTTTCCCTAAAGACATGGGACCACTGGCCAAAGACCTAATCCAGCGACTCCTCATTAAAGATCCAAAGAAGAGATTAGGGTCGGGGCCTAATGGAGCGGAGAATGTGAAGAAACACCCATTTTACCAGGTGGATTTCATTGCCTGTCTTGTAATGGTCACGATATTTAATATAACTAATGGACTGAGATGTCATTGTTTTGTACTGAGTATTTCTACATGGTTTTCGCATTAGAAAATTAACTGGGAGGACTTGGCAGCCAAGAAGGTGCCTGCGCCGTTCAAGCCAGTGATTCGGGATGAGCTGGACGTCAGCAACTTTGCAGACGAGTTCACAGAGATGGACCCCACCTACTCTCCCGCAGCTCTGCCTCAGAACTGTGACCGCATCTTCCAGGTGGGAGGGAAGGAAGACATCTTAGACAAGCAGACTGTGTTTTGTTGTGACTCATGCTGCTGTTGTTTGCAGACAGGAATATTTCTTTGTGCTCCTTGCAGGTCATCGCACAGGACACCGTTTATCGGCATTTGTTTAGAGCCCGTGTTTGTCTGGGCTTTGGTAGCAGGCAGTGTGAGATGTTGACACGGATGAAAAATCGCATTATACATTATCCGCTTTTTGTCTGTGACTATATTTGACATACTTCACAGCAATTGAAGTAATCAAGTGAAGTTTTGAATGTCCTCAAAAGGTTGCTGTAAGTCAACATGAGTCTGTCTGTGTGCATTGGTATTCAAATTGACTAAAGGGTCTTTTATTGAAGTAATTGCTGCCATATGCAGCTCTTATTGAAGTAACAGATGTGAATGACTATTTTTGATGTAGCTTTGAACCATAATATGGCCCACAACTCCATGCCAGCTGATGGCTGTCTGATGTATTGCATGAAATTTCAACTCTGATTGCCTTCTGGATCCTTGAGCATGCTAGATCAATAGATCCATTAACGGGCTTCTCTCATGGAATAAAAGGTTACACTTTGAGAGCATCACCACGTCTGTCTCGGTTACGCCTTCAGTCTTTGATTGCCAACTTCATCTTGGCTTTTTTCACTCTCAGCTGCCATTCATGTAGTCTGAAATTTTGTGGTCTTTATAATTTGCAAGCCTAGCAATCTCTGCGATAACGACAGCAATCCCAGTTTTAAACCGTGCACTTGCTCCCCCGCCGTGTCGCACAAAACAAAATTAAAATTGCATTAAGAGCGCCAAGATGTAATTTCACAGCAGAGCAATCAAATATTCAAGCCCGGCAATTTAGGGCATCTCATTCATTCAACACCCATCCTTCCGTCCATCCATTGCTGTCACTACATATCACACAGCTGTGTGTGTGCCGGTGTAAAAGAGAGAGGGAGAGATTAATGCCAGCTCAAAGCTCTGTGCTCCCCACAGCTGGAATTAAGCAGGCAGCGCTCCACAATGACAGGCCTAACAATAGGAACAGCTGGACAGCCACTGTCAGTCACACATGAAGAGAATTGGGCTTATTGTTGAGCTGACAGGCTGGTTTTGATAGATTTAAAGAAAACTACGCAATTTTGTTTTATTTTAAGGGACTCTATTTTTCTGTGGCAGTGGAGGAAGTTTCCTTTTCTCCTGCCCTAGTCCATCTCTCGCTTTATGTCTTAGTAAAATGTAAACACCTAGGGCTCTTGTGTTTTTATTTGCAGGGTTACTCTTTTATGGCCCCCTCCATCCTGTTCAAAAGGAATGTGGTGATGGATGACCCTGTCCAGCTGTGTGGGGGTTCTGAAAAGCCAGGCTCAGCTGCGGTGGCCCGCAGCGCCATGATGAAGGTAAAATGAATGGACTTGGTTCTCCGAGCACAAACACACTTAAGCTAATGGATGCTGTCACAGACAGATGAGAATTTTTCCTTCCTTTCCATTCCACTTGAACTTTATTTTTCTTCTGTGCTAGTTTTACTGCACTCACGTTCCGTTTCAGGCTTAATCCTGTTTATTTAATAGCGTTTGTTCGTGAATACAGTTGCGTGTCTTTGCAGCATAATGCTTTTTGAAAAGGTAGCAGTGCTTTTTGTGCGCTCAGTTAGCTTAAAGCTTTCTCATCAACATCCTGGGAAACTGAGCTGTTTTGCAAACCTTAGCATTTTCTATTTATTATGAGATTAGTCATAATGCTGAAAGGTATTGTAATTATTTATCTTAGTCCTTTTCAGTTTGCTGCTTCAATAATCCAAGAAAACGGAGGGAAAAACAAGAAATTGGGCTTTTAAATTGTATCTAAACAATGAAGGAAATTAGTGGTTTAACTAGCTGGCTTTTCTTTTCTAAAGTTTCCACTGGGTGCACATTATAGGTTTTAAACCAGATTCTGGTTAGCAAACAGGAAGCTTATTAACGGTATTTCTGTCTTATCATGTGACGATCTTAACTCTTTTAGTTCAGATCTAAAGTCGAGACTTTCAGTGCTATTTTTTTTAAAGTCCTCGTCACATTTGTATTTCTTCTTTTCGATTTTGCATGTGAAGTGTACAGGGTTGGTGTGATGATATACTTAAAAACAACCCTTTGTGTAGCATAAAACTAGAATGAGAGAAGAATTATTATGAACATTATTATGGTTGAAAAGAGGAATAGCTTTGGGGATTCTAGCTGTAATTGAATCAGGATTTTTAATATAAATTCTGCATAAAACCTCCAGAAAAGACTTGACTAAAAGAAAGGGAATAGAAAGAATGAAGAATGTCAAGTGTACCAAGTATTCTCTGTAGAAAACTGAAAGCAACTAAGGCCCTGAGATAATACTCAGATAATTGGCAAATTAATTTGGTCATAAGTAATGTAGGAACTTGCAAAATCTCTACTTTAATTCTACGAACAAACATCCTATATCGGGCTATAATATTTAATGTGAATTTTATTTGCGTGATAATAAAATATACACATAATTCTAATCACAAATTGTGATTATTTTTATGCGTATTTGCAGGACTCGCCTTTCTATATGAGTTATGAGATGGACCTGAAGGAAAGTGCTCTGGGGGAGGGTAGCTTCTCGATCTGCAGACGGTGCACACACAAGAAGACTGGGCAGAAATATGCAGTCAAGATTGTCAGCAAGAGGTACGAGTTCACTGGGTGCACACATGTGTTTGTCAACTCAGATGCTTTTGGCTCTGTCTTTTGTTTATAGATTTACTGGATCAGTTGGACCGCCACCCTCCTCCACTCCCCAGCTCAGCCAAGTCTGAAGCCAGTCTGAGAAGACTAATAAATGTTAAACTAACAAAGGCCAAATAATGTCATAATTCGACCTGATTACATATTTTCCTGATTTTTTTTTCCTATGAAAAATCCAGGTTATACAAGTAGATCACTTGGTTGTTTTTACTGCCACGTCCTATAAACTCCCATGTATGCTTATAATACACTCCTCCACAGTTTGGCACCCAGTATTATAGTTCTGATTATAGTTGACATTAGGACTGATGCAAGGCAAACCCATGTCCAGTATTTTCTAGCTCTTCGTTGGTTAGAGCAAAACTGCCCTAAAGTATTTTGGAAATTCCCCTAAAGTAAACAAAAGAAATAAAAGAAAGCTAATTCAACACAGTCTGCTGTTAGTGATTTGTGGTGATATTTTCCAGTGTGTTCTGGGTTATAAAAGGATTTTTTTTATTTTTTTTTTTTTTATACTGTGTTGTGCGTGTTATAACAAAACGTTAACGTGGTACAACTAATAGTGTTGTAATGTGTGTAAATGTTTTGTCTTCTTTAAAAAAAAAGAAAATCTTAGCATATTGTGCTCCTAAACACGTAATGCAAAAGTAGGAAAATGTTCCACTTCTCCTGTGTGTGTATATGTGACTGCCTTTGCTGTAGGATGGAGGCCCAGACTCAGCGGGAAATAGCCGCCCTGAAGCTCTGCGACGGTCACCCCAACATTGTCAAGTTACATGAAATTTACCACGATCAGGTAAAGATAATCGCGTCCGTTACATTTGCCTCCATAAATTCTGTTTTCCATAGCTCTCTGCCTAGTCTGTGGGGACTGCAGCCTTATTAAGTCGAGGAAATGGAACAAGGCAGATTAATGGGGATGCTGGTAGCCCTCTGGGTGTTTCTTTATCTCTTTGCATATTGTTTCATGAACATCTCACACTGTGCTCAATATTTCGCCTCAGATTTATTTCTAAACTGCAGCTGCACAAACATCCATTTTTCGCCACTGAATAGTAACAACCTAGATTCACTTGTTTTGCTAATCGAGCCACACACTTAACCCAAACTAAGCACGCATATGTTCTAAATGTAGCTTACCCCCCGGTATATGGAAGGTGTGACCGTGTGTGTGACTGTGTACAGCTTCATTAGCCTCGGTCCTTCATGCCCAGGAGCACCACTTTAGTCCTGATGAGCTCAGTGGGGTTATTACTGTACCTCACAGGTCTGTGACCCAGATCAAAGCAGCGCTGCCTCACCCGCCTCAGCTGAGTCCTGTCTTTGTTCCCTAGATCCTGCACTAATGAGAAGCTCAACCCCGCTGCTCTGGCACATCATTCTCCTGCCACTTTGTTTGGCCCCTTTCATTTTTACTTAATACCAATGTGGTTTAATGTCACCATCATGAGATCAAGGATGTTTTTGTGTGTGTGTTTGTTTCTGTTTGTTACGCAATAGAAAAATTACAGTTTAATGTTTCACCCATCACTTTTCAGTTGTTTTCAATGTGGTGTTCAAGCTTTGAAAGCAACATTGATGATATTTTAGGAAAGACAAACTTTCCAATATTTATTTAATTGCCAAACATTTAAGAGTGTTTGTGCATACCGAGCTAATTCAAGGGTTGTTAAAGAATATAGGTTAAGAGTGGGTGTAACAGATGTAACCTTATCCTGTATGTGTTTGCTGTAGCTTCACACATACCTGGTTCTGGAGCTGCTTGGTGGAGGGGAGTTGCTGGAGAGAATCCGCCGGAAACAACATTTCAGCGAAACGGAGGCCAGCCGGATCATGCGCAAACTGGTGTCTGCTGTCAGTCACATGCATGACGTAGGAGTTGTGCACAGGGATCTTAAACCGGAGGTATTGGAGAGCTTCTCGGCCGAGCTATTGCCAGAGATTTCTTTCTGTCCAAGCACAGTTTGTGTCTTTGTGATGAATGCAGGCTGGCTGGATCGTACGTTTCTGAAAGAGAATTACTGTGTTTTTCTGAACTTTGTATGATCTGTCCTTCTGTCGTTCTCACTCTGCTATTTTTTACAAAACAAGAGTAAAATTGTTTGACCCCAACGTGGGTCACAAGTACCTGGTCAGTCATGATGTACAATTTACTACTTGAGTGAACCAGTTCTGCTGAGCTGAGAAAAATGATTGCTGTGCGTGTCTCAAATTGCTTTGTAGAACCTGCTCTTCACAGATGAGAGTGAGAACTCTGAGATAAAAATCATAGACTTTGGCTTCGCTCGACTGAAACCACCAGACAATCAGCTCCTAAAGACTCCCTGCTTCACCCTGCAGTATGCTGCACCAGAGATACTCAAATATGATGGCTATGATGAGTCCTGTGACCTGTGGAGTCTAGGGGTCATCCTGGTGAGTGGAGCAGCCACGCTCAGGTTAAATCAAAGCACTATTAATTTGACCGAGGATCATTGATTGTTCAGCAATCGGGGAGAGAACAACGAGCAAACCGTTATCTGAGTTTTTGAATGGTGAACAAGCTGTTTATGCTAACGTTACCATTTACACTATATGAATGATAGATTGTAGTGCATTTATTGACGTTCATGTGGTGAGCCTAGGCCTGTTGCATTGTTTGTAGGGTTGAGTTGGCTGGAAATGGAAGGATATTGGATCTTTAAATTACT
Source organism: Simochromis diagramma (assembly GCF_900408965.1). Taxonomy (NCBI): domain Eukaryota; kingdom Metazoa; phylum Chordata; class Actinopteri; order Cichliformes; family Cichlidae; genus Simochromis; species Simochromis diagramma. The sequence goes on along the minus strand of NW_024387030.1, from coordinate 7,057,304 downwards.
TTAAATCCTGACTTAAGGCTTTAATTTGAATTCCATTAACCTGTTCTATTATTAATATTTTTAGGTACAATTGTTAATTACAGTTATAGCTGATTATATAATGAATCTTTTTTTATGATTATATAATTAATAGATTAGTAGGCCTTCTTTTTTTATAGATCAGTACATTTTAATGGCCATGTTCAGAGCATCGCATTGCATGCCGACCACTGTGTAGTAGGGTAATGCACTAACATGGATCAGTTCCTCATGCAGCTCCACTTAAGAAGATCCATACCAAACCTGTCATCCTTAGTAGTATCTGTTATCCAAAGAATGGTTGGCTGTTCATAGGTGTGGTGCTTTTTCGTAAAAAAAGGCAGAATATAAATTCCAGGGTATATTAGTGCGTTAAGTTATTTTGCTTGTTGAAATGCTATATTCTTGGCAAGTAAAATTTCATGTAGCTCAAAGACATTATGAAAGTATTGCTCTGTACATGAAAGGTAGATTTTTGATGAAACTCATGGCTCTCACAGGTTGTAATAGAACTAAATAACTGATCATTGATTAGCCCTATTCAGGAGCATCCTTCTTTGTGACTTAACGCCATCACTTTCCACAATGCTCCAGGAAAGTGACCTGATTATATAAATGTATAATTTACACAAATCTTTTCAGAACCCAGATTCCCACTTTAAAGCTTGTCTAAAAATGCTTTTGACTGAAGTGTTTCTATAACCAAATAAATGTTTAATCAGAAGCTTCATATACTCTTGATTTGCACATCTTATCCAGTTTGAGGATTAAACATTTGACACAGGCCACTCTGATTAAGCAATCAGCTGTTATTTTAACTGATTTTGGTAGTAGTTTAGGCTAATCTGTGTTGGATGATATTCATCTCCTCTTGTTCAGCGGTACAAACTTCAGCATCCTGTGGTGAGCTGACACAGTTTACGCTCACCACAAAAAGAAGCAAAACCTGCCCCACTCTTAGACCTGGTAAAGGCTATGCGGATATGTCATCCTCATTCAACTTTTTTTTGCATGGAAGAAAAGAATTAAAAGGAGAGGTAGACAGGATAAGGAAAGGACACATAGTTGAGAGAAAGATTTCTGTAGTTGGCCAGTCATCCGTACAGAGCCATGGCTCTATGTTTAAGTGCTGCTTCCCACCGTCGCCCCCTGGGGGGATATGGGTGTACTGTGCCTCTTGGAGTTTTGATGAAATGGCTACTGACATGCTTTGTGCACAATGCCCTGGAAGCCAACTGAGTTGAGATATAGAGGGAGAGAGAGATCACAGCACAACAGAGCCTTTGCTGCCAAAAGGGTTGTTCCCAACTACTGTCATTTTAATGAGAAATATGAGGGCAGATGCATTCAGGCCAAGGTGAGAGAATCCTGTTCTTTCAGCTGAGCACAAACCGCTCTTCTCTTGAGTGCTAGTTCAGCCATGGTCAACAACTTGCAGCATAACAATGGAAAAATGTGGACAGTCGTGATCGGTCAAGGGCGCTTTTAAAACATGTTATTTTAACAGTAAATGTGTTTAAACACTTACGTCTAGTTACTTAACCAGCTTATTGAAGGTAGTGTGGCACTGACAAAAACGAGCACGTAGTGTTTTTTCATCCGCAGCTGTTGTATAAAGTGTCTAAATTAGATTTTCACTAGAGATACCTGATTTCTGAGGACAAAGGCATTAGAGATTTAAATGGAGAAAAAAGATAGTTGGGATGTTTTAGAAGATGTAAATATATATATATATATATAAAGATATATATATTTATATACACATATAAAGATAAAAGAAAAATGTCAAACCGCTTAAAATATCTGTTCATTTCAAATTTAATGACAGCATGTTTAAAAGGCCAGTTAGGATCCTTGAATGTTTTACTACAGAGCCACATTGATCTGTGCAGAATGGGGTTTGATGTTGTGTTGCTAGAATAGCCAAGATCTTCCCCGAAAAAGAGGTTTTCCTGATGAGAGTATTTGTCGCTACCAAACCTGTATACATAATCTGCATTAATGGTGCCTTTACACATGTCTATGTAGCTAATTCTATATGCACTATTGCTCCCAATTATCACAGATGCTGGTTTTAAATAGTGTGTTGTGTAGTTTGCAGAACGCAGCATCCATGAGTCTCAAAGAGATGTTCAGATTTTTCATATTTACTGTGAAAAAATGAGTTTAGTGAGAGTGCAATGTCTCTTTCAAGATTATATTGTTCTTTGTTTTATTTAGGCCTTATATAATCTTCAAAATCATTGGATTATTGTGATATTTTGGTGATATACATTTTACACAGCATTCCAGTTCCTGGAAATCAAAGTTGCAGAGTGTGTTGTACTGAAAACGGAAAATAATGGAGTCGTTATTAACTTTGTGGTAAAGCTTTTCACAAAAACACTACTTAGCTACACACTACTGTTCACGTTTTGACACAGTTGTGCTATTTGTGCTACCCAATTTTGTCAAACTAGCATCTTTCACATTTAATTCTATTTTATTTATACAGCACCAAATCACATCAACAGTCACCTCAAGGCACTTTATATTGTAAGGTAAAGACCCTACAATAATACAGAGGAAAATTCCAGCAATCAGACCCCTTTTAAGAAAGCACTTGGTGACAGTGGGAAGCAAAACCTCTCTTTTAACAGGAAGTAGGTGTCAGAGGTGCGTCTACACTTTGTGGCGAGCTATGGTTGAGTCGCCACAGTTTGATGATGTGGCAGCTATTGTTAGCTCAGAGACAGAGAAGAGCTGAGAAAAATTAAAAAATTAAAAATTTAATAATTATTAATTCTAGGTGACCAACAGTTGGCCTCACTCCAAGACTTTTCTCAACAATGTAACGAAAACCTAAATAAACGTTGTTCTCTCTTTAAAGTCTATAACTGAAAAGCTAAGCGAGCGCTATTATAAACTGGTAAGCCAGTCTAAATGTGACTGTATTGTAAAAATTGCATTGAGATCTCTAAATCATCTTTATTTTAATATGTTTATGTTCATAGCAGATTGCATGGTCTTCCTTTGTTTGCAGTACACCATGCTGTCCGGCCAGGTGCCTTTTCAGTGCCAGGAGAAGAGCCTGACCCACACCAGTGCTGAAGAGATTATGCGTAAAATCAAACAGGGAGATTTCTCTTTTCAAGGAGAGGCCTGGAGAAACGTGTCCCAGCAAGCTAAGGACCTCATACAAGGTGAGGGGAAAAAACTGGCTCATTTTCTTTTGAATAACTTGAGCTTCGGTTTCTTTTTTTCCCCATTAAAAACATAGAAACATAGTGCACTAAATTTATAAAATTCCACTTAAATAGTACTACAAATTTTAGGATATGGTTATGAAAGTGAGTAGTGTTAGCTTGCAGCTCCAAGACTTCTGTTATCGGTAGATTCTTTGTTCCAGGCTCATTTTTTCAGAATAAAATATCGACTTTCAAAATAAAGTAGTCCAGAGCAGGAGGTATGAACTGTTTTTGTGAAATTGTAAATTAGTTAAATAAATAAAATTAGGTTTATGCAAAAGCTTTGAGTCGTGTTTAGGGCAGATTTTGATGGTGCTGGTAGAGTCTGGAAGAAGAAATGGACAAGTAGTGCTCCATTAGTGCAATGTCAGTAAGTGATGACGTGTTTCGGATGAACTTTCTACTCACAAAGCAGCTTTCAGAGATCAGGTTTCCTAAAGAGGAAATAACTTCCTGCCTGTGTCTCACCTTTTCCCACCTGGATTAAGAGCGTTAAAGGTAATTATCTGCGTCTTGTTCCTGTAGAGCTGCTGACGGTCGACCCTAACAAGAGGATTAAGATGTGTGGCCTCCGTTACAACGCCTGGCTCCAGGACGACAGCCAGTTGTCCTCCAACCCACTTATGACCCCAGACATTCTTGGATCCTCCACTGCCTCTGTCCACACTTGTGTCAAAGCTACTTTTAATGTATGAAATGTTCAGAAGGGTGCTAATGTTAGATAGTAGGTCAGAATGTTCCAACCTAGTGTAAAATTTGGATTGTGTAGCTTCTGCTAAGTGTCAACCGGCTGTTATTAATAGAGATGGAGACCACATTATATTAACCGTATTGTGGGAAGATTAATTCAAACAAATGCTAAAGATATTAGTAATTTAAAATGCATCAAAAGGCACTTTGATACTGCAACAAAGCGCAGATGCTAGTTTTTGTCTTACTTGAGGTTGGATTTGTGTTGTTATTGCGATTTATCAAAATGCTGAATGGATATTAATGCGACTAATGATATAATTATGTGACCTGGGTTTTGGCCAAATATTGATGGGATCTGAAACGTAAGATCCCTTGAAAAAAGATGAGAGCAGTGCATTTCTTGGAAACTAAAATTTAAAAGTCTAACCAAACATCTGTTTTGTACTCGCAGGCATTTAACAAATGTAAGCGGGAAGGGTTCCGCCTCCAGACGGTGGACAAGGCGCCTCTAGCCAAGAGGAGGAAGATGAAAAAAACAAGTACCAGCACAGAGACCCGCAGCAGTTCCAGCGAGAGTACCCATTCGTCCTCCTCCTCCTCCCAGTCACAGGAGAAGACTTTTCAAGAAGGAGACCCAAATCGACAGCACTCTAACATCACTCCTGTCATCACCCCTGTCAACACACCGGTGCCCTCTGGAACAGATTCTGGGCACCAGCCAGCACCTCCAGCCTTTCCCTTCTCAGAAGGACAGTAAGACAGCCTGAGGAGAATCCAGATTCAGACAGTTGGGTCTGAAAAAAAAAAAGAAGAAGAAGTTTGGCTTGGACTAGTATAGAGACATCCTTCTTCTTTCTCTCTGTCTCTGGCTCAATTGCATGGATGTCAGCACGTCTCTAAAACCAAGCATGCAGCAGGAGCAGCACTGTCACCTCTATATCAATCAATCAATCAATCAATCAATCAATCAATCATCACTAGCAATAGCCTATCCTATCTTTTGCTCTGACTTTCTCACACAGACTATCAATCAGGGACTGGACCAGGAAGAAGTGTCACCAGTGTCCTAAAAGAAAAGGGCTGCCCTACTGCCCCCGGTCCAGAGAATGGAGAGACATCTTCAGTCTCGTCATTAAATCACAACATCTGTCCTCTCCTTTTCTGTCTTTGTCCGAGTTTTTAGAGATTTAAAGGGAAAGTCAGCGTTTACACCACTGATGCTTTGTAATTTCTGTCAAAAGGAGAGAGAAACAAAAGGCCACATGCCGGAGGATAATCTTACGTCTCTGCTATACGGAGCAGCTTATTTATATGTGAATTTTGCAGACTGAAATTTATTTATGATAAGCTATATTATTAACTTATTTATGGTTCATTATGATCTGAAAAGAAATAATGGATACAGTGAGACTAAAAAAAAAGAAGATATTTTGTGTATGTGTGTGTGTGTGTTTTCCTATCAGCTCAAAAAACTTTCCATATAGTGAAATGGTCTTTCATATATCTTTCTAGTTAGACACATCGAAGAGTCTAGTAGGTCAGTTTTAGTTTGTTTTGTATACATCGTAAGAGTCAAAGTCATGAAACCAGAGTTCTTTATAGGTACTGCTAATTATTTAAGGTGAATTTTAAGATTGATATTTGTTTAGTGGCTTAAAAAAATATACATTTCCTGATTCATATAAAAGATGAAAATGTGTGCACATCTTTTTGTAAGAACCAAATGTGGATGTAGTATGTTCAGCCAAATCTGTGATTTTTATCAGCGAGTACTGCTGCCTGAGGCAGTGCAACCTGACTAGAACAGCTATATTTAGACTTTTTTTTTGTCTCTTATGTGGGAGTATGGCTACTGCCGGACTTAGCATTGCTGCTGTTCCATGTGGTCTGATCCTGAAGTCAGTATTTAGCCAAGCAGTAGAGACTTAATTGTCTCATTATCACTACAACCAATTGGATTGAGCAGAATGTCCCAAATGGAAAATGAAGATCAGCTTAGCGTAAGGGTTGAATGCGTCAAGTAGTTTGAGATTTGAGCCTTCTTGGAACCAAGATGCCTGAGGGCAGTTTCAAGTGACCTCTTTTTTTTTTTTTTTTTTTTCTTTTAGATTAAAAAATATTAATTAAAGGAAGGCTTATGTGCCAAACTGCATTTGAATGGTAATGTTTGCGTTTAAAGACGGTCAGACACTAGGACATTTGGAGACAATGTAGAGCAAAAGTAGCCCCGTTTTGTCTTCAGTCATAAAACTACTGCAAAATGCCTAACTTTGATGATTACAAGTTGTTGAGCACAAATTAGGGATGCACTGATTGATTATATTAGCCAAATGTTGGTATCTGGCTGTTGTGGGTCTTGTTGACTCATTTCAGCAATTTAAAAATGTCTGATGTGCGAATCATATCAGTGTTTAACTGGCTTATTGTTCAAGTATAGTGTGATGAAGCGTTGAAAGACTTCAAGTTCAGTTATGCTTGTTTATAGTGAAGATTTCTTTGCTTCCCTGGAACAGAAGGTGGAATAAGTACATCAGAATTTGCCAGTCGGCCCAGAAGTTAACAATCAGTGCATCCCTACCACATGCTTCTTTTTACTATTGATGCCGTCCTTGCTCTATTTACCATGTTGTACTGCATGACTGAAAAGGTGATCTTTGCACTGTGTGACAGCTCGCACTTTGAGGCAGATATCTTGTTAGTATTAGGTCCCCAGTGCATGATATGACCCGAAACATCAACCACTTCCTTTATTTGCCTTTGTGGGCTTTTTTGGGGGGCAGATTCTTACTTGATTTAATGTGAGTTTGTTTACTTGCTTAACCAATTTTCAATTCGGGACTTTTACTGTTTAAAATTGTGATGGGTGTACAAAACCCCTTGTTACAATAGCCTAAATATTGTAATATCCCAGTGTTACAATTCTGGTGTTAGTTGGGATAGTTAGGGGGAAAAAAATGCCATGCTCTGTTAACTGTTTTTTTTTTTTTTTTTTAATTATGTCTTTGTCTGTTTTCATTGTAATAATTGAAATACTGTATTTTGCTGTTGTGTGGGGTACTTGGTGATCCGTATGTGAAGCTACCTAGAATCAGATCCTCCTGCTCAGCCAGGATACAGATTTTCAGTTGGACTACTGTGTGCATTTAAACACACGCCGTCATCCTCTTCCATTTTTACTCTGAATCAGAACCAAAGCATTAACTTCAAGGTAGCTGCTTTAAGCTGCATGAGACATGACCTTTCATGCAAATATGCAAAGAAATGCTTCATATATCACATTTTCTGTTTGTTCGGGTTTCTTTTTCTTGGTCCATTCAATGAACGATATTTTTTTAGTACAGATTTTTTTTTTTTTTTAACAGCACACAATGTGTTTTCTTCAGAGATTCTTTATGGAATCAATAATATCAATACCCAGCACATTATCATGCTTAAATCTATGCATCTCTTTTACACTTTTGTGTTGCTTGTTTTGCCATTTCACAAAGACCTCATTGAATGGGTTTAAGCAGAGTGCTTAAAAAGGTGTAACAAAATTTCTATACGCTGATCGTCTACAACACCAAATATTGTGTAATGTCCAGCTTGTGCCAGAAGAAACAGCTCTGACATGTTGGAGAACAGACGTGAGATGCTGTTAGTTTCTGGGACAGAGCAGATGGACTGCTGTCAGTCAGTTTGGAGACCAGTTTAAGACCTTGGGCTCTTGATCATGTTTTTTGTTTAATTTTTGTGGTGTGGCAAGGTGCACTGTCCTGCTGGGAAAAGCAGTTATTTCGGTGGGAAGCGTACGGTGAAGGAACATCCACACGAATGGCACGATCCAAGGTTTCTCAGCAGAACATTGCAGAGAGTGTTTTTAATGTTTTGGCTGATCAGTGTTTACTGTACTTTTACTCCCATAACGTCAGCCACTGTAGAAATGGAACAGATGGAAAAGATTCCCAGTATGAAAAAGCTGGAATCCTTGGAGCTAAACACTACAAAGCTCTCGTCTAACTTAGTTCGCATGAGTTCCCCGTTGCTGCCTCATTAAGCCTCTTTTCTTTTGTTTGGGTGTATTAATAGCTCAAGTGGAGGAAGAGGAAGAGTGTCCTATATTGAGCTCCCCTCTGGGAGCCAGGCTCTATTAGCTGATGTGCTGCAGTGCTGTTTGTTCCAAAGAAAATACCGTACTCTACTCACTGCCTCTGTGGGACCCAGCTCACTTTCTTTGTAGGGAAAATAACAGTGCATCGCAGGAAAGGGTTGGTTTAGTATCAATGTCTCTTGGGGCTGATTTCCAAACTAGGCTTTCCTTCTTTTGATGAACATCTTGTTTATTGTGCCACCACGAGGAAGAGAGACAGAGGGAGGCCGGTTCTTATTTTAGGCCTTGTTGCCTTTGATACATTATTTTGTCAGTTCCCTTAAATTTTAACGAAAGTTCCTTTTCTGCCTACAGTGCTTCCTCGTTTCTAAGCCTGAAAGCGTCACACCTAATGATGCTAAACCTTTTTAGCATTTTTCCAACACTTAATTAGAGGGCTGGTAGTTTGAATTGTTTTGTGTAAACCAGCGACTGCTGTTGTACACGGTAGTCAGAGAAATTGGCTTGGGATGTTGCGGTGTGTTTTTAGTGCTCCGGTCCATGAAGTCACGCATGGGATTAAGACACTAAGCGCAGCGTTGAGTGACATCCTGTACTGATTCTCAGTATGGTGCTCTTGTGCATGTGTTGTTTGTGAACGTCGAACATTTTGGACACACCTTGCAGCTAGTGTTGTTCTTTTTTGTCAACATTAAGGACGTGTACAGTACTGTGCAAGAGTCTTGAGCCAAGCTTCATTTCTCTATATTTTGCCAGGAAAATTGGAAATATGTGCAGTGAATTATCGGACACATAGAAACTAACTTGGAAATACAGTATATAGGCAAAATCAGAGTTGGTACAAAATGTTTCATTGTATGATCTTTCTTGGATGATCTTACCACATTAACAGTGTGTTTGGGGATCATTGTCATGCTGAAACTTGAAACCAGTGCCGATGAGATGCTTTTTGTTTTTGCATGGTGGATAAAATCTGATGCTACTTGTCTGCATTCATGATTCCATTAGTTTTGAAAAGATCGCCAACACCACTTGCTGAAATCAAACCCAAAACAATGGCTGAACCTTCACTGTGTTTTACAGATGGCTGTAAAGACTGTTGTACCTCTCTCCTGACTTCCAAAATGTTAAAATTTGGATTCATCATTCCATAAGACCTTCCCACTTATTTTTAGTCCAGTACTTGTATAGTTGACACACCTCAGTCTTTTCTCCCAGTTTCCCTCCTTTAAGAGTGGTTTCTTTAGTCACTATTCATTTGAGATCATTTCTAATGATCAACTATAGGACCAGATGTCTATCTCAGGTCCTGCGTTAGGTCTTTGTTGGATTTTTCTTTTTTCTTGTCTAAAAAATGAATGAAAAAGCAGCCAGTGTCCACAGACCAACTTTTAGAAAGATTACAGAACTTTTGCTCTAGAAAATGTTAAAAAAGTTAACAAAGTATGTTTCCTTGGAAGCAAAATACAAAGAAGTGATGGGTGACTCAAGACATGTTGATTGGTCACTGCCTTATGTATGGAGCTGTCCAAGGTGCTGAAGTGCTCAAACTATCAGTTGTTTGAGAGAAGCGTAATAGTGCGATCCTTTAAAATGACCATGATGATTGTTAAGTGGCTCAACGAATCCACGGAAAAAGTGCTTCAAAACAAACAAAATCTCCCGCTATGGCTAATGATAAGTATATTTATTGATACAATTTAGAGCACTTCCAAGTAAGGTAGAGCTTTCATCAGTCATGAGTCAGGTGTAGCAGCTTTGATCAAGAGCGAGAAAAGAAAGAGTGAATGGTTAAAATGTCCAGCTTTGCTGTGCTTCTGTGTTGTAGATGTTTATATCAAAGTCTAAAATACTTCAATGTCTGAACATGTAATCTCTGCGTGGCAAAAGCTCAGACTTCAGACCGCTCTGAATTCTTGGTTTCTTTTTTTTTTTTTTTTTTTTTGGTCTATTGGTCTTTGAACCTGACATTTTATGATGTCAGTGAGAGCAGATATCCCAGATATGGGCAGCCAATCAACAGAAAGTTGGCTTGAAGGGAGCGGGAAGGGAGAAAAGCTCAGTATATGATAAAAAAAAGAGATTCATTTGAAAGGTGAATCATGCAAAGGCACCCTGGTAGTGTCCACAAATGGCACTACTGAGATAAAAAGGACCTAATACGCTCCACTTTGGATACAAATAATGGAATTAATAATGTTAAATAATATCCAGAATCATTTCAGCCAGGAAATGAAATATGTGAACTTTTTTTGTTTTAATTTGGGAGTATATGCTAACAGTTACTTTGATTAAAAGTATCCAACTACAACTACACTGATATCTCTGGGGCAGTGACAGCCATATGTATATATACCCCCCTTACAGTTCAGCCTTTTAAAAGCAAGTGGTCAGCTACAAAGTGGCCTTGCTGAGCTACACTTACCTGCATGAGGACGTGTTCTCTTGCGTTAATTTATTTGACTCGGCGAGTGTTGCTCTATGTAAAGTTGGTAACAGATATTAATGCTTCCACATCCATGGGTTGTAAGGGATGTAAAGGCATCATCCTCATCATCGTGATCATCATCATTTTCGTCACCAGTGCAGCCATCATGCATGTGCTGATGTTGCTTGATTCCTGTCAATCTTTCTGTTCTTATCAAAACTTGTCCAAATGTACTGTAGCAGTGAATCCCTTTGAGATTGGTCACTAAACTGGTTTAAAACACAACATCAAGCTTTAAGGGCAAAACTTTGCACTTACATGTTGATTTAGTCACGCATATGTTGCAGGAAAAATGTCCTCTTTTGTGCAGGTTCAAATGTTTCTCATCTTTCTGTTTCTCTTGATGGTTGTTGTCAGATAATTCTAAGATAAAATAAACCTCAGCAGTAGTACTTTTTAGATACGGCGAGGAGACACCATGTGCGTACCTGCTTCTTAAGGCACTGTGAAAATCATCCTTCAGGACTTTTGGGCACACCGTCGATAGTATGAGGGGAAAAAACCCTCGATTTGCTTCAATAAATGCTTTACGTGCTAGCTGAATACATGTGTACGTTTGATAATCTGATACCAGTAATGAGTCTTTTAATAGATCCTCTGCTTCATTGTATTTTTAAGTGTTTACGTCATTAATGAAGATATTTTGTGATACCAGGATTTGTGTGTATGAGTTGTCAAAAAGACAATAAACGTACGATTTCCTGTTCACTTGATGATTTTGATTTTAATAAATCAGGTGTGAACATGTCATGTTGACAAGGGTTTTAAAAGTATGTCAGACGGCAGCCACCAGATGGCAGTGTTTAATAAAGTTTAACCAGAAGAGCAGTTTACTGTTCAATAAGCCTTTAGAAACAAGTAGAAAATTATGTTTAGCATATATTATCTTGAACATTGCTACAATAAATTGTGTCTTCAAGGTTTATGCCATGGGTGCCCTAAATTAACATTATTGATAATTACCAAAATAATTTTGTATATTTCTTTAATGGTTAATTCACCAGTTAAGCTCTTAATATGAAGTGAATTTTCAAATTTCTTGTTTATCAAAAACATAAAGATAGTATTAGTAGTAATAGTAATAATATTTTTTTTTCTTTTTGAAGGGGTTGAATATTAAGATTGATTCATTTCAGATTTAGGCATAAAAACAAGAATTCAATTTATTTGCCTCATAAATAACAATATAGTTTTTACTTTTAAAAACACATTTGATGGATTTAAAATAGTAATAATTGTGTTTTCTTGCATTTATTACAGTTTGTCTTTTGCATTTGTTAAGCACCCTAAGACTGTTTCTCTCCATAAATATGCCAGTCTCCTGTTATATCATTTTTATGTTTTGATTTACTTAGTTGCATACAGGGCAGTATTTATAGATATAAGACAAATGTAATAATTTAATCATCTGGAAATATGTGAAAAAAGGGTTCTCAGAATATTTAAAAGCAAAATTATTACTGTTTGTGTTTAGTGTAAGAATGATGTTTATTAAACCAGCTTTATCTGTTTTCCTCAATACCAACATATTAAATGTCTTTTCCACTAAATTGTAAATTATTTGTAAATCATTAGCATTTTTTACTCATTTGTCGATTAAGTTATTAATCATAGTATACGTGCCACAATTCAGAATCGGTGAAGTATGAATATAGTTTTTGAAATAGTTTTCTGCCACTTTACTTAGCTGGATGTTACTGTGTAATATCATATGCTACCAGGAGAGGATGCTCTACACCTCTCACCGAAGAGGACTCTATGTCCAGTATAATTCATCTACATCTTCTGAAAAAAGTCCCAGAAAAGTGAAGGAGACTGAGTTTTATATATTTAGGCAAAAGAATGTACAACACCAGTCACAGTTTCTTTTGCATCAGTATTCTTTATAACAAAATACAACATGTTTACATTAAATATTCGTCATAACAGTTATGACAAATATTTCATGTAAACATGTTGTATTTTGTAGCTATAGGGTTGTTTTTTGAAGGACATGGCAGCAGAAATTCTACAGGAAAACCGCACTTGTTCATGCAAATGTTTACTTTGCAGGGTGTTCAAAAAGATACTGTTCCCTTTATACTTTCCTTTTTCCACCATCAAATCAAATGCCATTTTAATACAAGCCAGTAGGCAGGTCATGTTTTTGAGTGTAAGCTGGCTTCTGCAGGACACAGACTGATACAGTACTCCTGCATAATATTTAAAAAACAAAGCAGATTTTTCCTATTCATGGCTTTCAATCCACTTATTGTGGTTTCACCCCACTTGCTACTATATGCAACAATACAGATGGTGCACTTACGGAGCACTTTTGCCTGGCTAATTTTGCAACATGGACGCTCTGCAGGAGAAACTCATTATACAGTGTGTGTGTGTCTGTGTGGGGATCTGTGTGCGTGTCTGTGTGTGTACATGGACATGGACATGATATCTCTTTTCTTTGAAATCTCTCTCTCCACTAACATGCTAGCCATTACTAAACAATGTGTGGTATACAGTAGGTAAGTATTCAGATGGAAGGTCTGTGCTCTAAAACCCATAACTGAGAACTATTTGCCAATACATCAAAAAAGACAAAAATAAACACAGAAAGCAGAACATCTTATAATCATTTGCTGCATAATCACAAGGGTGCCTGAGTGTAAGATATGGTTTATGGTAGACATGTAGTGGCACAGTGATTAAAATTCAAAGCACCAGAAATTCAGCTAACTGTAGTAAAGTGAAAACAATGTAGACCTTTGTATGATACAGCACAATTTATGCAAAGCCTTTTTTGTTCACCTTCAAAGAGCACAACCTGAAACAATGTTACTTTTGTTTGTGTCCGCATTTCGTCTCTCCTCATCTGCCACTACTCAGCACTACGCAAAATGTTAAAAATGATTACAGACATTTCTCAAAGATAATTCATGCAGTTAGGCACATGGCTTATTTTATGCATCGCCACGCTGAAATAACGTCTCAGATTAGAAACAAAACCTGCTTAAAATGCCAATTACAATTAAAACAAGACTAAATGTGCAATAATTTAAATATGATATTGCTATAATTTGTCAGTCTATAAAGAAGGTTACAATTTAAGAGATATGCCAAGTATTTAATCGTTCCAGGCCTTCATTTTTTTTCAAATGAGAAAATTTGTTGTTATACTTCTACTTGTTTTTTCTTAATAGAAACAGTTTTAAACTTGATGGAGCCAAGGACCTGGATAAAATATTCCAAGTGATCCAAATGTTCAAAGGCCCCCCTCTTAAATAAACAATAACCAATAATTTTACTAGAATTTTAAGATGCCATGAGAATAATTTGTTTACTCAACTTTCTTATACTCTAAATACTTTGGATGTGACATGATGCATCATGTTTATCCTAGAATTTCTAGTTCCTAAATATAACATAAGTGGGAAATTTGGACATATAATTATTGTTTTGTCATTCTTAATAGTGATTTAGATTTTAACTTTATAAAATTACATCATAGTTTTTAAATTTTTAGCAAATTATTTTTTCACATCCCTTGCTTGGGCTCTACTGTCCCAGTAGTACTAGTATTGAATATTTTTTTCATATATTTTGCAGTAGACTTAATCAGATTAATTAAAGATAATCATTATCAAGAAGAAATAACAAATGCTTTCTGTTATGAATGAAAAGCTGCTTTTAAAAGCAACAAATGCTTTAAGTGAATATTTTAAACCAAAAAGCAAATATACCAACAAATCTCAAAGGTTTTGCACAGCCTCTGATTTAGTTGCAGCTCCTCCCAGGCATGTCCTCAAAGAGGAGAGCAGCGTTTGAGAGATGAATGCAAAATGGGACAGAGGGCAAGGGAGGAGGTTGAACTTGGAGTGTGGTTTTGATGTGTATGTGTGAGATACTTTTACAGGACCAACACTTTTTTATTAACGTTTTTCAGAGAGCTGAGAACTTCCTCAAACTGGAGGATGTTGCAATAAATTAGATGGTGTTGGGGAGTGAGCATGGCGAATCATGGCAGAATCTTTTTGTGTAGCTCTGTTATGATGTCATGATTCACTGCTTTAGATCTAAAAATCTTAATAAGTTGAAGTTTAGAAGGAAGTAAATATAAACCGAGGCATTGTTGTCTCTCTGGTATGGGCAAAGTAATGTGTGTGTTTCACCTTGTGTGTGTTTGTACTCCACAGGGTGAGGTTTAAGCTGGACTCCAGAGAGGTGAAGTGCCTTCGATCCCTGGGAGTGGAACGCATTTCCTTTTGTTGCCCTCCAATTTTTGACTGGCTTGCCCCAGCACATGAGGATGATGGGGCTGTTCCTATTATCCAACTTCCCAGACCCCTCCTTCCACCTCACCCCCACCCTACCCTGCTCTGCCTGTTCCCAAAGCGACTGGCATTCCTGGGGGCCACCAGTGAAGCAGCTTTTAGAGGGAAGGCCCGCTGGCTCCTGGGTGGCCTCTTGTGCACAGGCTCCAAGGGGAGGAGACAATGTCTTATTAATTGACTGGGTGTCTTGGGCAGAGTGCAGGAATTTGCAGAAGGGGGATCGATGGAGGGGCGGGATGACTGAGGAAGATTCACAGTCCACCAACAGAGATTCATTGACCTCTGTTTCAGATTTATGTCCGTTTGATTTACACTGCGGCGAGGAGGACAAGATAGGAGGCAATGCGGAGGTGGCTGCACTGCAGAAACACAGAAACTATTTTTTAAAATAACTTTTAAGTTCTGCAATATGAAAACTTTCCAATTTGGCTGCAATTAGATATTTTTCAAAAAGTCTTAGAGTCCAACCTAATTTCACAACATAGATAATATTTCTGAGATGTATAATACACTAATTTTAGTTTATTTGGACCAAAATAACACATTTTTCTTCTCAAAAAAATTGACATATCCGTTTTCATTTAATCCTAGTGTACTTCTACTTTCCTGCACATTTTATTTCAAGTTTAGCCTGACTTTATTTCATTCAATATTACATCAGTTTTATAAAGCAGCTCCAAATACAGGATGACAACACTACTTCCTGTTAATGCAGTTCACTTTGGTTATTTGTCCCTTCTTCCCCAGTGGCTATTGGTTAAATACATGATGTTCAACATCATTCACCATAAAGATTTGTTTGGCGTTACCTTTAGGCTTTTTAAAAAAATAATAATTAGATGAATTTGAGTATGGTGGCATAGTTTTCTGTTGACGCTAAGGTGCTGAAAAATGTCAAACATCAATGTCAAACAAAGACCGTTCTGCATATGACTTGTGGGTTTGTGCAAGTTTGATGGAGTGGGACAGGACAGGGAGGGGTTGTTTGGGTGGGGGGTGGTGAGGGGGCTGGGATGGGGATGAACCATCTCCCCATGTGGTCTCCCCCCAGGTGTCCTCACCCTAATTCTGTTACATGTGTCCCCCATTAGCACTAATGGAGCAGCCATTGTCCCCCCGTTGTGTGCTGTTGCACCCTCGGCCCAGTCACCTTGAGTCAGTAAACTCAGCTCTGTCATGTTTGGACTGCTTCCCACAGCCAGAGGTCTCCATGACGACTGTGGACCCCACTCACTCACACACGCACTGACTCACTCACACTTCATTTTGTATGCATTAAAATGTAAAAATACATTTGCTGCTTTTGGAAGAGCTGACGCCTTAAAACACAATCTAAGATGCATGATGCATGCATGATGATGTTTAGTAAATGACAAATATTAATGACCCTTTCAGCGCATTATTTGGTTTGTGTTACATCAACACTGTTGTGTAAAGTCCAAAAACTTTGTGACACTGCTTTAAAAATATTTATATGTTATTAATAAAGTGTAGAATTTGCTTTGTAGATAAAAAGTGCCTTTATTATCACTTTTATGCTTTAATTTAAACAAAAGTTTCTGCACAAAAATTTGTTAGACCTAAAATGTCCCTAAAATGTTAATTTCTTTATTTTTATTAAAAAATCTTGCTCTGCAAATGTGCAGAAAACACAGATGTTTCCCACACTTCTTGTAGAAAGATAGACAGTTGGATGGGTAAAGTGAGCGGAGACGAGCGCGCATGTAGACATCTTGCTTGGTACATTTTCAGGTGACCTGGCCCCCATGCTGCATCCATCATGTAGAGACTGATTGAGCTGACCTTCAGGCCTGCCCTACCGACCCCTGGGCTTCCTGTTCTTTGTCAGCCTCTCACAATACCACTGGTATCACACAGACAGGGGAGGTCTGAGAACCGACCAGGGGAGTCCACCCAGGCCACGCTGGGGATGCGGGGGGTAGTGATGGGGTGGGGGCAGGAGTAGAGAGGGTCTTTGGGGAGGGAGCTGAGAACCCCCTTTTCAATTTCACCCGGTCTTTCCAAATTAGAGAAAAGGCAGAGAGTGGTGTCCTCTGTCACCCTGCCACACAGGGACCTTTAAAAAGCAGCCTCAGTGGTTTTTCAAGTGAGGTGTCTTCTCAAGAGACAAAAAAAGAGGAGAAGAATAAGTGGGCGAAGAATTTAATTGTGGCCCTGTGTGAGGACTGGCAGTAGGAGGATGGCCACTCTAGGTTTGTAAAGGATTCAGGCAGTTTGCTTGTCCTTCCTCTGTGCCTCTCTTTGGACCCATGTATTCTGAGGGGCCTTAAGAAGATGATCTTTCTCAGGTGACTCTTATTAACAGTGATGGAAGACATACATTTAGTGAGGTGAGTTCCTGTATGGCAGGGTGACACTACAAGCCCTGAAATTAAATTCTTACTTAGGTAGAGGAGAATGCAGCAAAAGCATAAATGGTTCTGAAAGTGTGTATTCCAAGAGTCCATAGGATTTTGGGGTTGACTTTTTCTGTAAAATATTTTGTTACTTTACCTCTTTTGGGATTGACCTGTTATAGTATCTAAATGAAGCCGATCAAGACATCTGAAAATTGACAAGGAATCCAATTAAATATTACTTTTTGGGAGAGTGCCAACAAGGCAAAAAAAGTTGGGGACCCACTCACACATTAAGACCTTTGGCCTTCCTGGGCTAAGATCTGCTTTTTAAACAACTACCATATGCAAAAGCCTTGCTTGTACATGTGTAAAAACTGCCAGGTCAAGGTGAGAATAGATGAATATGAAAACTCCGCACACAGCACAGTGTAGGTGAATTCTGCACAATGGGAGACTTCTGCTATGATAAGCTTGTTCTTCTTATGTAAAATTTCAATGTCAAATGTAAAAAGGAAAGGTCCTACAGTCAATAGGTGTAGCGGAATTTTAAAAAGTGGATTAGTACTAGAGTACTACAGTACTGTGTAAAAGTCTCAAGTTGCCCCTTATTTCTTTGTATTTTGCTAGGAAAAAGGGAGGCAATTTAGAGACATACATGTATCTATAGCATTTAACTCAAAAGCAGAGTTTGTACAGTTCTAACAAGCTTCAAAGTCAATATTTGGTATGACCATCTTTATTCTTCTACACAGCCTGAACTCCCTTAGGCGAGCTTTCTTGTAATTCCTTTAAGTAGCCTTCAGGAATAGTTCTCCAGGTATCTTGAAGGACAATCAAAGCTCTTCTTTGGATGTTGGCTGCCTTTTGTTCAATTCTCGGTCAAGACGATCCCACACTACTTCAATAATGGGTGATCGTGGCTCAAAGACTTGGCAGTTTGTCTTGGAACCAGAAGGTTGCCGGTTTGATCCCCGGCTCGGACAGTCTCGGTCATTGTGTCCTTGGGCAAGACACTTCACCTACCACCTACTGGTGATGGCCAGAGGGGCCGATGGTGTGATATGGCAGCCTCGCTTCTGTCAGCCTGCCCCAGGGTGGCTGTGGCTACAACTATAGCTTGCATTCACACCAGTGTGTGAGAGTGAATGAATAGTGGAATTGCACAGCACTTTGAGGGCCCTGAAAAGCGCTATATAAAGGCAATCCATTATTATTATTAATGTTGACGTCTGGCTCTGGGGAGCACAATCCTTGACTCATGGTGTTCCATTGTGTGTTTTTCTATCCAGGTATGCTTTTACCGCATTGCCAGTTTGTCATGCCAGTGTCATGTCATGCTAAAAAATGTAGCCGTTACCAATAAGATGGTTTCCAGATGATAAACTCTTATTTTGGACATATAAAGCAAACAGACCAGTATATACACACATACACATATACACAGATACCTGCATATACATGTACACATACGTACACATATTTGCTCAAACAAAATAAACAAAGTCTCGGTGACTTGGAATAATCCCTACCCCACAGTCAACACTCTACAGACTTACCATATTCATCCTTATCCCCAGTTCCCTTTAGCACTATAATCTATAATAGATATCATTTAGATATAAATTATCATAATTATATATACTAGCAGTCATCAGTTTCATTAATTTCATATTCTATATTGCATGGTGGATCAAAATCTCTCTGTTTCTCTTACTTAAACATGGCTTCTTGACAGCCACCCTTCCACTAAGACTATTCGTGAACAATAGATCATTTGTCTGAAAGTGATCAGGAACACGGACTGGTCTGAAAATGATTGAAAAAGCAGCCATGTTAAAAAATTTTTTTTTTTTGAAAGACCTTCAGAAAGCTTGGAGAAGTATTGCTCAAGATAAAAAATAACAAGACAATTTAGCTCCTAGGAAGCAAAATATGCACAAGATATGACACATAGTTACTGCTCATTAACAGCAACATAGAGAACCAACTGCTCGGGCTGAAAAGGATCCAGATAAATTTTAAAAAGAGTATGCTTCTATTTTTTTATTTATTTTTTTTATTTTTTAGCAGCGTTCACAACACCACCTTTATGTTTCTCTCTGGTTTATTTATGCTTATACATTCATGTTCATATGTGCGTTCCAGTTCTTAGTCATGAGGATACATGAAGTGCTGTCTAAAGTACCTACTGGTTACCATGACAATACTTCTTCAGAGAGGTTTGGGACAATCACCTACCTGTATTCCTTGTATTCCTTCAATGTACAAGTGATCTTAATATGAGTTGTCCTTGCGTCCCAAGATACATGACTGTGCGAATAAATTGTGTTAATCGATTCTGGATTCCCAAAGGACCCATTCATTACATGGTCAAAGTAAATGCTTATTACCTCCACGCATGCTCTTTCAACACACAATATGTACAACATCCTTGTAATGGTTAATTTATATGAATAAAATCAATAACGCTGCATTGAGCGACCCTGAAGGTAACAAAATCCTGGGTAAAAGAAATGCTATGTGAGTTGTCATGAAAAAGAGGGATTAAGAATATCTTAACGACCGGCGGGGGAGGGGTGGGGGGGCAACGACTCATAATAGTGAAACACAGAAATTTAAAATAAATACCAGTTTATGATCATAAATAAAAACCTATATGACACATATTTTATTTTCTGTTCTATTTCACTGTGTAAATATGTATTTTTTTTTAGTTTTACTTATACTTACACTGGTTAACCCATCAAAGCTTAAATTCTGTTATAGAAACCTGAAGTTTCACTTTGGTTTGTAAAATGCTTGCCACAGAAGGGAGTGCAATTTGTTTGATTTGGCAGAATTTCATCCCTAATGCCCTTCTTGATGCAAACACAGAGAGGTTTTGTGTATCCAGCTCAGGTTGAACCAGCAACCTTGGACTTGCTAAGCAAACATGTAAGCCATTACACTATGTAACAATTTGTAACAATCGCCCATAGTTTTGCAACGGCTGTGTCAGTAGAGCCTGTAATTAATGCCTTTTCATTAAGTCATGAATGTTAGTATCGCATCCTCATACTTATATTGTGTTTTTTAAAAATGATCTAATTATTGTTGATGTTATTGGTAGCAGCTTTTAGTTGTCATTATTTCATACAAGCTGTAGATGATTACAAAGAAATACCTGAAGAGAGAGAAAAAAAAGCTGGAAGTTGTTAGACTTAAGACATTACAGCTGAAATGGTGAAATATGATTCTGGAAAAGCCTGATGATTTTTTTCCCCGAATGAGAATGAAAATCCTCATGAAAAATGAAAATGTATTTTTTTGTAAAATGACTCAGTTATTGCTGTGGGACTATGATTTGTATGATACAATGCGGAAACTAAGGTTTATTGTTTTCTTAAAGATAGAAAGAAATTATTGATGAGAGACTCCACCAAGTAATAGAAGATAGCAGAACAAAGGCTAACACCAATCTTTGCATGACCTTTAATTGCAAACAAATTGATGTTATGGTGCATAAAGAAACCTTATAAATCTTTTAAATGTACCCCTTTGAATCACTACTGCATTTCGATTCCTGTTACCTACCTTCATCAAGAATAACATGAAATGTTAAAGCTAACAGTGTAGCCACTATCTCAATGACCTACTGTCAGCTGCTCCCTGTCCCTCAGAGTCCTGGAAGCACCTGGTCAGGATGTGGTCTTCTATGTCTCAGCCCAGACTGCAGACCTATGGCCCAGCACACTGAAGCTCCACTTCTTTTTCTTCAAATTCATTTGCATTGCTAATGCACAGGAGACAGCTGTCATCTTGCTGCGACCATGATCAATCCAAAGCCAGGGGGAAAAGGTGGAGGGAAGGAGAAAAAAAGATAAATAAAACTGCCGGATAAATAGGTTGGCCTATTATCTTCTGGCCTTGCATGGGTGCCAGTCCTTGAGAGAATGAATTTCAATGAAAGTCTCTTTTCACTGGGGGGAAGAAGAAAGAGAATAAAATACTGGGGGGAAAATGCCTAGAGAAACAATTGGAAGCAGAAAATTAAAAGAGGGTTGAAGGAAAGCAAACAAGTTTTGTTTTCAGCTCCCTTGTTGAAAGTACTCTCCATAAAACAATGGAAAACATTATAAAGGTAAGGTGATTCATCCTGAGCATGTATCCATGTGAGGGCTCTTCATTCAGCATGTAGACATGTCTTTTCTTGAGAACACATATACCTGATTACTCAGTTTTCTTTTTTTGTGTGTGTGTTTTTTTTTATTTATTTTTTTTAGATTTCCTGAAAGTCTGACTGGTCAGGATTGTTTACAGCAGTCTGGTACAGCAACAACAGTGTTGTATTTTTTCCCTTGAAGTAAATGAAATGCCCTTGTATCAATAGGTCTTTCATTCAAACCCTGTATTTTCTATTTGTGATGTAGCTGACAGTTATAGCTTGTGATGGAGCCATGTGGAGGCTGATTTTTATTTTCATAATGTTTTTTCAGTTTCTAGTATTAAAGAGGGAAAACATACTCGAAGAATATTCCTGGTGTTTCACTGAAGTTACAGGTAAACACTGATGAAAAGTCATTTAGGTACAAGTAGTACACTTCACTGAAAAATGTTAGAGTGTCATCTTTTTACATACTAAAGAATTTTACCTGATTACATATTATTTATTTAGAAAGACTAATAATAAGAAATAGTGTGGTAATAATGGTGTACTAAGGTGGAAACAATTAATAGTAGGTAGGTAATAGAAGGTAATAATATGGAGATAGCGGGTTATTACCAATTAATTACCAAAGTAATAGTCTAGTACTAACAAATAAATATTGGCACCAACTTTGTCACAACAATGGTTTTAGCCATGTACTATTACACTAACATTTACATAATTTTGTAATAAAGAACCATAGAGGGACAACAATGTGGCTAAACCAATCAATAGTGTTAGCATGGTATTATAAACTAGTATTAATATAATAATAGCTGTATAGTAGTAGTATAGTAATTAATAATTAATTTACAAAAGGCATATACTGACTTTCAAGTGATAGTAACCTCATAATAATAAGGCAATACTGATTCATGATTGAACACATTTAACATAATATCATATATTTTATCATATTGTACTACAGTAATAAATGCTATCTTATGTTGCCAACATCCTTCTTTGGAGGTAAACGGTGTAAATATTACGTTTAACTTGCTATTTCCGTATTAATAGCGCCCAGTTTCCACCTTATTACACAACTATTATCACCTTATTACCAAGCTGCAATCAAAAGTACAACTAAAAGCACATACAAGAGAAAACAATGGCATGTCATTGACTTGGGTATTAATAATACGGCAAAGTGCTATTGGAATTTTTGGGGGGGCATTTTTCCTAAAATTGGATTTTTTGAAACGTAAGGTATATTAAAATGTGAAATGTAATGCTTTTGATTGACTAACAGACTACTTTGCTGTAATCCTTTTTATCTGTGATCATTGCAAATAAGAAGAGCTCTGATTCAAAAGCCTTCTTGAGTTTGTGCCTCAATTTGTTCATTTATTTGTTTATTTAGAGGATATTGGAAACAGCCGCTTAGTGTGTTAGGTAAACCCAGCCAAAGCTAATGCAGTCTAAAAAAAAGCCTTCCTTCAATAAATCCATCCTTCATGAAGCTTATATAGTGTGTGAATGTGTGTGTGAATGGGTGGATGACTGGATATGTAAAGCGCTTTGGGGTCCTTAGGGACTAGTAAAGCGCTATATAAATACAGGCCATTTACCATTTATATTTGGGATTGATGCTGTATCCACCTTTTTTGTGTCAGCAAAACCAAAAATGATGTCCTCAAAAATGTTCATATAGTTGAATCAACAGCCATCAAAGGAACTTTTAAGACAATCTAAAGTTAATTAACCCTTAATTAAGGTTGTAGGACTCCTGTATTAGACTGCAGAAGTTTAAGCTGAACTGGGTAGGGATAGCTTTTTCTTTTTATTGCTACTATTGCATACAATACCTCGTAATAAATGCTGCACTAATTAGTTATCCTGAAGGAGCAATACTGGAAGTGTAAGATTTAAACAAAGTAGCCAGACAGAAGCCTTTAATTTGGGGACCACATGATGACAATGGAGGTAAGTGAAGACACAAGAAGCTATTACTTTTCCTTCACTGCCTTCACTTTCTCTGCTAATAATGTTTGCCTAAGCGGGACTGAGGGAAATGAGGTGGAAAACTCGGAGTGTGCTTGTGTGTGTGTGTGTGTGAGTTGGGGGTGGATCTATTTCTGTGTGTGGGGTGGGTTTGGTGTGAGGAGGGAATCAATTGATTCCTGCTAAAGGAGTAGCAACAATGTTTCATCTTAAGATGTCATCTCTCTCTATCTCCCTTGCTCTTTCGCACCCCCCCCCCCCCCCCCCCCCCCCCACACACACACACACACAAGCCTGTTGATGTCAGGAGCAGCAGCAGTAATCCCTGTTCTAGGCCGCCCAGATCATTATAGACTCTGATCTGCAGTCCCTGAAAGAGGGAATTAGCTGGGAACACAATCCCAGCGACCTTTGTGACACAGGGACAAAGCCTCAGCTGCCGGGGGTCCACATCCCTAAATCAGCCCATATGGCTCAGACAAAACTGTTACAATGGTCGCTACAAAGGAAGCACAGTGGGAGGGTTGGCCGGACTGCCTCCCTGTATACGTGTTCCCGCAATATCTGTCAGTATGTCTGTGTTTGTTCATTAATATGTTGATCTTGATTGTGGATTATCAAACGGACAATTTGTGCTGTAGGAACTCCCCTTCAAGTAGTGTAAGAGGTGTAAGAGGTTTTCCTCCTACTTCTGTCGTGAATAAGAGCATCATGCAGGACTTGAGACAGTGTGTGTATTTGTATTTGTATCTTTGTGAGGAACTACTTCAGATAAGCAAATTTTGTGACCTTCGTTTTTCGCCACTTTGCAACACACATCCAAATGTGTAATTTGGGGTTGATACTCTGGTGCAGCTTAAGAGTTAAGAAGTTCCTATGTCACAGAGCATCCTCACAGAGATGAAAGTGCAGGCGTTTTTGTGTGCTCCTCCTTTAGAGCATGTTTCCTATATGTAAGCCTTTCCTCTGCCCTTATGTGAGCTGATAGGCTTCCTAAGAGCCCCCCTGGTGAGTTCATGCTCGGCAGCTCTTTGTATTTTCGGTGATTGGGAAGAACCCCCTTCTTTTAGAATACACACAAGCGCTCTCCCACTCTGCTTCTCTCTGTGTCTCACACATACACACACATATTTCTTGCATCACCTCGGATTTTTTTCTTAATCCTCAAAACTTTTGGCTGTAGTTTGAGAGGTTTGGAGACCTGTCAAGAAAAAAAAGAGCAGGATCACTCCCCAGACTGCCCTCCTTCTCCAGCTCTCACCTGTCACAAAGGCAAATAAGGCAGTGCCCATTCAGTTTCACACTGGAGGGTATACTCTGCTCTACTAGGTGAAAGTCCACTTTTATTTCATATGTGTGCTTTTTCACTCTTTATACTAGCCTACTATATACTGGCCAAAGGTTGTTATGGATTTTCTTTCTTTCTTTTTTGTTTTGTTGGGTACTGCAGTTTTAACATAGAAATTTATTATGTGTTTGTGTTCACTGTTTTGAAAATGTATGTATTTGGATGCTTTGGACATGTTTGCTCACATCATAACTATCCTATTTTGTCAGAAAATACAATGGAGGAGCAAGTAAACAAGGTTTATGCACACCGCATGTCTTCATTTTGGCTCAGATGCAAAATTTTATAGAAATTGTGCTTAGTTTCCCTCCATTTTTCTGTTAGCTATCGTCTGGCGGGTGGAATATTACAGGATAACAGCTCTTATAATCTGTCATTGCTGGACTATTGCCGTCAATATGATGAGCCTTGCTCCTTTTTGGATGTTTTGAACACGCTCTCAACTATTCAGACTTTCACAAAGGCAGCAGCAAACTGGAAATGTACCTTGAAGTGATGTTCACTCAATTTAATCTATTCAGGAATTTAAGAGTGAAATCATTTCATACTTTCATACTAGCCTAACATTTGTTGCTTTGAGCTATTTCAGAGGCAGCGGTAATAACAAAGGTCGTCAATAATAGTGAATTGCATGCATTGTCTCGCAATGAATCCAATTCACAAAAAGTGGGGAGTACTTAGTGCTGCTAGATGGTTATGAGGCTCCCGTTTTCACCTATCAGAACAAGATATTTCTCTAATGGTCCTTGCTGATTTGAAGTGGTCCACTTTTTGCTCCTATGGCACACTTCATCAGATATTTAAAACACTGGAAATTATTACACAAAGCTGCTATTGAAGCTGAGAATATGAACGCTGAGGTACCATGTGCTTCCGCATGACCTGTTTTCCAGGCGTGGGTCCTGTTAACGTGTGTCATGGTCCATGTTGAGTCAGTAGTGTTACAGCAGAGGTGCATTTTCTCTTGGGGCCATATTCTCTCTTTCTCTCTTCTCTCCACTCTCTTCTCCACTCTTCACCCTCTCCAATTAGGGGAGCTCCAGCTGTGTACCAGTCAGGATCAGAGGCTCGTTCTATTAGCCAAATCCATTTGTGTAGCGATTGAATCACTCCCCAATCTTCTCTTTTCATCCCCCGGCCCCCACACCCCAAATACACATCCATACACCCATGCTTTCATGAGTGCCCCTTGGAACCCCCACCCCACCCCCACCCAAGCCTTGCTGACAGCTCTGCAAACCCTAAATCTGAAGACATGAAAAATGAAATACAGATACAGTATGTCCACCTTAACCAGTTGTGTGGATGACCCTGCAGAAATACTTTGAAAATTCAATTCAGGTTGTTGTGGGGTTTGTTTGTTTTTTAACACAAAATAAAACTGTTGGATTTATAAGACATGACTTATTTCCATATGGATGATGTTCAACTAATTTGTTATTAAAGAAAGTTCTTTAAAAAGAACCAGTGCAATACTAATTAGAGATGGAAAGGAATTAACGTGAAATAAAGAAATATGGCTCATTCGTGTTGAACTGAATGCTAAATGATTGACTCAAGAAAATAAAATGTATTTTTTGATTTTCTGCACACTGATCAGAATGCTCGGGGAGTTGATGTATTTAAAGCTGTTTTAAAAATAATTCTGACATTTAAAGTTAAATAAAGCTTTTCTACCTTAATAAAGAAAGTGAATTAAAATGAATGTAATACTTTCTAGGAATTCAGTTAAAGTTGCAAGAAGCAGAAGTAAAGCAGACTTGCAGAGCTGCAGAGAAGGAACAGAACCAGAGAAAATAATACATACCGTACACTGAAAAGCAGGTTTCCCTCGTCTTACTGTGCTCAAAAAAGATAATTCTTAAATTCAGTCCCTGTTGAATTCTTGCCTGTCCTTGATAGAGTTTCCCATTTATTCCAGAAGGTGGCACAATTGTGTAGGAACTGGTCACAAGCTTGGCATTCATCATGGTGCCATTGATGCAATATAAAAAGCTTGTCACTGAGGTCTTGTTCCTTAGACAGTCATAGAAAACAGTATATCCATCTTTGTGCACTGTATGTTAAGAGACCTCTTGACCCTTTGCCCTGAAGACAGTGTTAACAAGTTGCCAAAATGTCACGGTCTTTTAGTTTTGCAAAAAAAAAAAAAAAATGTTGGTTGAAAAGAAAGCATCAGATGAAGAGTATGTAGCCCTTCCATGGAGTCATATAATTCAAACCCACCAAGGGCGAGTCTTTTATAAATCCTCCCCTTAGTCGAGTGTACTTTCCTGTCTTCCGCTCGATCTCACTCTTTTTTTATTCTCTCTCTCTCTCTCTTACACACACACACACACACACACACACACACACACACACACACACACACACACACACACACACACACACACACACACACACACACAAGCCTTTGTTTCTCTATCTCTGTCCTTGCTTGCTCTCTTGAGTGACAGTGTCTGGTCCTCAACAATTTTAATGGCTGTCAATTTTAGCTGGGATAAAACACCAGCAGAAACCGACTCGGTGGTTCCCGGTGTTCTGCAGCTTACAGGACATTTGCTTGATTAAAAACTATTTAAGCATCTGCTAGCCTAACCTTAACAAAAAAGAGCATCACTTGAAGATTTTTAAGTTTAAATAAAAGTTCAATATCCTCACTGAGGGTAAACCTTGTGTTTTATATGGCAAGATTTCTCACAGGGACTTTACACTGACCCTTTTTTATCCCTGGACTTTGAAATTAATGTGACAGAAATGTCTTCAAAATACTATTTTGTCCTGCTTTGAGGAGGTGTGGACATTGTTAATGACCCCCATCAAGAAGGCTACATTTTGAATTTCTTCATCCTTTGCTTAGTGAGGATAGTGTTTCAGAAACTTTAAGAATCAGCAGTTTCACTGAAATTTCAAGGAAAGTTTGCCCACTCTAAACTTTTGCTGATATAAGTGGACTGATGTGAATCAATCAACCAAAAACTGAAAAATCATGTTTATGGACTTGACTTCCTTATCTTAAAATACATAAATAAATAAGATTACAATACAATAATGTACAAATTGTTTAAAAAACCTTTTTAAAAAAAATGAAATCAAGAAGGGAGTTATTTTAAACAGACTGGTGGTCAAATTCAAACATCTACACTGCTTAGTGAAACCATTCTCTTCAAAAATATCAGATTGTTATACACGATTCAAATTTTGGACACATTGTGCATTTTATTAGATATATAGAGTCAATTCGACACAGGTGCCCTGCCATGAAATCATATAATACCTATAATGTTCAGTTTTGTTGATACTATTATTTATTAATACCAGGAGGACATTGCTTAAATTGTTAAATTGTTTATAATCAGCTATTTCTGCTATTATGACCTTAAAATGACCTCTCAGTATATCATAGCCCAGCGGACCACAGCTGTCACCTATAAATAATAAACATATGATTATATATATCCACAGAAAAATTAACATTTCGAGCTTTGTGAAAATACATTTTAAGGCATTGTTGTTGTACTGGACTGTGTTAGAATGTGCAGATACAGTTAATAAAGCAATCATTAGGAATATATACATAGATAGTTTGCAACCTGCTTAAAATGCCAGGTTTCTGTGCATGAGTGTATTTTCTGTTACTTTCAGGGTTCTTTTTGAATGACAGCTAAAAAAGACAGCGAAACTTAAAGGATAAGTCTTTGCATGTAATTTCGATGGAAACAAAGCTGGCTATACAGCTACATGTAGATATTTGCAGCGAGCACTCAGTGAGAATGCTTTGCTTTGAACATGTCTGATTTCAAGAGGGTGTAAAGTGGCCTTGTCTTTCCAATATGGTGCTATATAACTGAATATGTGAAATAACTGTGAGTTAAAATTGATTTACTTGCTTTCCATTAAGTGTTAACGTGTACAGTCAGAAAAGACTTGATCAGTCCCTAATGGTAAACAAAAGAATGACTGATACCTCTTGAAATAGTTCTTGCATTAACTCATTATGGGATGATGGCATAAGGAGAGCTGTCACGTAACTTTCTAAAGATTTTCAAATACATAATAAAAAATATGAAGTATCGCACAGCTGTGGCAAAAGCACACACTTCAAACCAAGCAGAGTGCAACTGCACATGTACATGGTATCCTCGCAGAATTTCTTTTGTGCTCAAAACACTATAGGAAGAAAACATTTGGAGGCAGAGGCATCGAATGTATTCACAGGGGAGCACACTTTCTGATCCTACTCACACTCCTCGTGTATTTTCCTGCCCGTTGGTTGGCCCACTCCGCACAACCTGAAGTTCAAGCCTGAGAGATGCCTCCTGGTACTCCTGATGACAGGAGTTTAAGAAAAATAGCTGCGGCTAAAAGGCTTGGCAAGGTATTCTACATGGGCATCCGAGTGTGTTTGTTTGAGGGGGTACACTTGACCTCCTCCCTCTCGAGGAGCAATGGAGGAGACAGTGGAGAGCTTCTCAGGGCTGCCAGTCAGACTTTATCCTCTCATGGTGTGGCTGCTGCTGCATGTCTCAGCTCACACCTCCACAATGAAAACACAGTGAATAAATTGTCATGTTGAGTGTTTGATGTTACACCTTTTTGTTCAACAAATTACTGCGTTTCTGGCTCGCAGTGTTTATTTATAAGAATTATTTATGGTTTTACCCTTTTTTAAAACATCTTACAGCCTTGAAATTGAAATTTGAATTAATTGAGCTGCTCTTTATAGTTGTTTTGTAACAAAGTTCTTTTTGCTTTTCATTTGGCACTAAAAAATAACTTGTGTCATTGTTACATTCAGGAGACGATGCGAGGTAGACTCAAGAAACACACACAAAATACTCAGAACCAGGAATTTCCTTCCTTTGTGTGTCCATGTGTTGGGGTGGCAGTGGGGTTATTGGAAGTCATTCTGGCGGCAAAGAGATTATTCTTGTCACTGGGGGGCTGTGTGATGTCCTTGGCTTGTGACCTTTCCACATATTTGCAAAAAATGTGTTTTCCAGAAGTTGTAAAAAACTCTTGGGAATGAAGCCTTGATGCCATTAAATCCTGCAGTGCAGTGCTACAATAAAATTATTTTTTCACCTTCTTCAGTTTACTTTCATTATTTTTTTATTGAAAACTTGAACAAGAGATTGAATAAATCCAAGGTCACACGTCGTCCACATGCTGCACATATACTCTATAAAAATCCCCGAGAAAAACAGTCTCACTCGGTCTCAGAACTTTGAATCACGCCTCTAACTTGGTTTTGTTTTCATCGTGTCTCATCCACTCTCAAGATGATAGTGCTGATTGTGATTTGTATTTTCAAAGCTGGGGCGGGAAAGCGTGTGGGTGGGTGTTAAGGGGGTGTAGGTGTTTGCAGCAGGAAAAAGACAATACAATTAAATGATTAATGCACAGAGGGGCCACTGACAATTAAAACTATTATAGAAATTAAAATGGCATTATGTCACAGTGGAAAGCTGATGATACCCGTGCCGTCTTTTTAAAAGCAATTTTCATAATTCCAATAATTGAAATTACGGCATATTCATTCATTTACTGGGTGAGGAGGGCTAAGAGCGGCTACTAATGAAATGCAATCATTAGCATCCAAACAAAGTAATTGGGTTGTCTTTTATCCTTGGAGATAGGTGATAAGGCACAATCACCCCCATCACCCCCTCCATCAAAATGCAAAAGCAAGTAATTAAAGCACAGACAAAGATGAGACCAGCGCTGCTGCTGTGCTGTACACCTCTGAAAACAGTACTGATTGCCTTGATTAGAGACCTTACTGTACCCTCTGATTTTGTTTATGGATACTCTGGCATTCTTGGGGAAAAGAAGGGGTTGTGGGTGGATGGGTGTGAGTTCTAAATGTGTTTCTGAAATTGCAAGAAAACACATTCAGAAAGATGAGAAATTCTCCAAAAATGTTATATATACATTAAAGCATATGCCACGGTTGGTGCTTTTGCAGGCGATGGAGCTTGAAACTCCCACCTAAGCGCACATTTATCTCAGTTAGATATTAGCTCCTTGTACATGCTTAAGTAAATGGAAAGTAGTACTACTCTGTAGTGACAATTACCAACCTGCTCCCGAGGACAGAGCGGCAAGAAAGGGGAGGATGGCTGGAGGTGGAGAGGTGAGTGGAGAAGAAGAGAGAGGTTGAAATGAGAGGAAGATGGGCACATGAAGAGTCTTGAAGAAAAGAGCTCCTTCTCACTCGTCTCTCTAGTGGGGACGCCATTCTCTCTCCCCTTTCTTGGCTACCTCCTCTGTGGCGTTCAGGGTGCTTCTTCCCAGTATGCCCCCTTCCCCCAACCCACATCCCCACACCCCTCTTCCACCATCCTGGGAGAGTGTCATTAGGCCCTCCTGGAGGGGAGTCAAGAATATAATGCGAGAGGGGCCAACTTCTAAAAAAAGAGCCCAGTGGAACCTTTTCTACTTGTGCTGTCCCCTCATTAACAGCCTCCTCTGCTCTATGCCAGCTCCAAACTTCAATCACACCTTCTTCTTTGCGCCCATCTTCATCTCCAGTGTAAGGTAGCTTGTGTATCTACCCCCCTGAGGGCCAGGGAGGGAGTCCATTTCTTGCTAGTTCGGCAGAGAGTTGACACAGTCACCTCCTCCCAGGCCCTAACACTATACTTCCACCTCTTCTGTGATGGACTGATGGGCGAATAACAAAAGAACCTAGAGGGGAAAGAAACTCCTCTTCTTATAGCCTTGGCCCTGAAGCCCACCATTCCATTTCGCAGCCTGTGAAAGTAGGGCTTTTCATCTCAAAAGATCAACACATTTCTCTCCTGCAGGCACCTACACCACTTCTCTCTCCCATTTTCTCCCTCTCCTCTCTTTCTATACACCTCTCTCATTCTTACTCCTTGGCAAATGGGAAAACTGTCCTTGGTTGGATTCTGTTTTTCAAAGGAATCAATTCTCCTTTGTACACACTTGATCTGACCCTGTGACAGGCATTAAGTGTGTCTTCTGCCTGATACAGAGGCTCGTGTTCTGTGTGCTGATGGACGCTGCCCATTATCACACACAAGTGCAAGCACACACTCATGGACACTCACAAAAAGGGGCATTTGTTCACATATCCATGCATGCAGACACATGTCCACATTCACACAAGCATGGATTCACGGTTATGCTGCACCGAGCCACTTGCATGCAAACAACAACAGACACATACTGATTCACACAGTCTTGGTGAGTGTGGCCTTTGAGATAATGTGCAGAGAATATCGGTAAAATCCCTGTGACTGAGAATTCATCAGGTATGTCCTGCTGAGCTCAAACTAATGGCTTTGACAGGAGCACTAAATGGGTTGAAGAGGTCGCAAGGCAGAAATGTTCAAACCTGAAGATAAATTGGGAAGAAAAATGAGGAGTGATGATGAAATTTGAGGTTATTTATGGGCACCAACCAGCTGCAGGTAAATGTGCAGCCTTGAGTAGTGAAATCGATAGCTTCTGATGGGCTTAACAAAATAAGAAATATTAGAACACTAATAACTTTATGACCTGTTACTTTAGTGGGGAATGAGTTGTGAACACACCACTGACATGTGATCACCTTTCAAGGTAAAAAACCCTGCTTAGAACAACAAATACGACAAGTAGAATGCAATGGGATGTTTTTAGAGCTCTTATTAAAAACATTTGACTGAAAACATCTGCAAACTGCAGGAAAGAAATGGTGCTGTGAGAACATAGAACCAAAACTCTAAAATTACAAGTAAGATAACAGCTCCGATAACCATATCAGGGATGGTAACACACAATGTATATTAACAATGTTATACTATAATATTATACTGCTTGCAGGAAACCTCAGGCCCAGTCTGAGCATGCCTTAGAAGTAAGGAGCTGAATTTTGAAAAAGCTTAGTCAGTGATCAGTCAGTACACTTGTGTCCATGAAAGCACAGAAAAAATATGTTGGAGGGAAACATTTGCTAATTATACTGATATTTTATCTTTTTGTTAAACTCATATCACTTTAAAAATATGTTATATTTTTCATGACTGGCACTTATTGTCTGTTACACAGTTTTCAGTGCAGCTGAAGCCTTCCACAGTGTAATATTATAGTTCAACATAAAAAAAGATGCTTGATCATGTATTTTTCATATAAATAATATCGATGTTAATGTTTTCCAAAAGATGCTGTGTCAAAGGTAAGTGAAAACAAAATGCAAAACTTTCCAAATTTCATAAACTCACATTTTATTCAAAATAGATCATCCAACACATATTGAACGTTTAAACTCAGACATTTTACAATTTAATGAAAAATATTACTTCATTCTGAGACACCAAAAGTCTGGAAAAGTACCTGGTACTAAAAAGAAACAGTCGCCTGGACATTTTGCAACTAATTAGGTTTACTTGCAACAGTTCAGTAACAAGACTGGGTATAAAAAGAGCATCTTAGAGAGGCAGACTTTCTTAGAGGTCAAGATGGGCAAAGGTTGCCCTGTCTGCAAAAGAACTTGGTCTGCATATTGTGGAGTCATTTCTGAATGATGTTCCTCAAAGTATTTGTTTGAGTATTTAATTTTATACAGCACATAATATAATCAAAAGATGCTGAGAAGCTGAAGAAATCTGTTAAATCTGCCAAGAGGCAGATCAATATTGGATATCTGTCTGCCTGTCTGTCTGTCTTTCATTATTCAGATAGAAGACTAGTCCTGTCTGTTCTGATTTCATTCTCAACTAGAATATACAGATCTCCATCACTTGTCCTGTCTTTATTCTCAGCTTTACCTGTCTTTTGAATGCTCTTTAATTGTCTGTGATTTCTCTGTTGTTGGTGTGTGTTGCTGCAGATACAAAACCCCACAGAGCCTTGAAAAGGCAAAAAATGAGAAAAGAGGCTGAGGAAAAGCGAAAGGGGAGACGAAAGAATGTGTTTGATTAGTGCAAGTTTGCTCAAGCTCAAGTTCACCATTGTGTTCCTTGTGGATGTGTGAATGTTACTGCGAGCAGAAAGGCTAAGAAAAGACAGACATGTGAAACATGCACACTGACATTTCTTAATCAAATATGGCAATCAGGGGGCCAACCAACAGTATACCATTTGCAATCCCTTTTAATTCATAATCAAAATCTGAGCAAATGAGGCAGAAATTGAGAAAGACTGAGGGGTGGGAGGGAGCAAGAGAGAAGGAAAGAGAGGGAGAGAGATGCAGGTCATTACGTCTCTTTTTACTGGCCCGATGAGAGCAATGTAGAATTAATCAGAGGCCATTAGGCTGTATTTACTTACCACTGCAGGGGCTCAGATCTCTCTCTCCCTCTTTCTCTGGATACAATCCCCTGATATGATCCTACTCTGCCCCAGCCCTATAACAGAAGATGGAGCAGGGCTAAGAATAAGGGTATAACGAGAATGATCCCGCATACAAGTGTGTGTGTGAGAGAGAGAGAGAGTGTGCATGTGAGCTTGTGTCTGTATTTCTGGACATTATGTTGCATCATGTGGGTGTTGTATGCACCGAGGACCCGAGTGGTACAGAGAGGAAAGGAGGGGAGCTGGAGAGATGCTCTTAAATCAGAGTGTGTAATCCCCTGTGGGGTCAGCCTGCGGCCTCTGATGTTGACTCACAACTCAGGCTATCACACATCTCTCTCCCTCTCTCTCCTAATGCACTGCTGCCATTACTCACCCAGGTCCCGCCAGTGCTCAAATCTCTCTGATAATGGTTCTGATAAAGGACAAAGTTAGCACCATTTGAAGAAAATGGAGATCATACCTCTTATAAAAGGAGAAACTTGAGTTTTTAAATGGTGTGATATTTGATATTTATGGTTAATAACTATATTATTAATGCTTTATAGACTAACTTCCTGGTTGCACACTGCTGGTCTATGATACCAGAAATATTAACAGTGTTACATAAGTTAAAGAAATATGAACAAGCACTTGGTGACAGTGGAAAGGAAAAATTCCCCTTTAACAGGAAGAAACTTCTGGCAGAATCAGGCTCAGTGAACACACATGCAGTGACCTGTTGAGTTGAGGGGAAAGAGAAGAGAGCAAAGAGAGACAGGAGAACAAACAATGGGAAAGAGAGAGAGTTTCACAATTAGTAATGATTAAATGCAGAATGGTGTATAAACACACAGGGAGTGAAAAGATTTTTCAAAATGGAAGCTTCTAAGCCTAATCTTAAAAGTAGAGAGTACACAAAGGGTATGAATCCATACCCGTTCTTCTTTTGAAAAGACTAGGAATCCCAAGTAAGTCTGACGTCTAAGAGAGTTCTGTTTGGATAATAGTACTATGAGGTTTTTACAATATGATGTGGCCTTGATATTCAAGATTTTGTATGTAAGGAGAAGTTGACATAAAAAAAGAGTGCTATTAACTCATTCACTGCCAATTGCTGGCAGTGAATGAGTTAAATGACAGTTTTTTCAGTTTTTACTACATCATAAAATGTTTCCTCTGTAAAGTTGACCTTGGATTCTACCTGTATTATTATTGGTCCACTGCACAAAAACACCTGAAAAGTCCTATCTGAAACAAGTTATTTTAGCTTCATTCTCCGTCACTGTAATGAGGCAATTCCTTGCAAAATTCAACAAGTGGGTGGGACTTCTGTGCTCAGTGCATCTGTGCTCACAGCCAGAAACCTAAAATGACCAGTATTAGAGAAACACCCTCCTCTTGACATCATAAACATCCAAAAGGGGATCAACTGTCTAAGTGTTGAAAGCAGTCTGTACCACAAGGTTTTGGTTCTGATTGATTACTTGCCTAAACACTAATCTGATGATTTGAAATTTTGGCTATGTTTAATATGGATAGTGGAGCAGTATGTATTCATTGAACACTTTAAAAGGTACATCGTGCAAGTACTGAGTTGGACCCTTTTTGCCTTCAGAACTTTTTCCCAGAATTTCTTTGTGGCATAGATTCAACAATGCACTGGACACCTTCTTTTATCATAAAGGCATGGAGATGGGCAAACCTCAGATAGGTTGTAATATATAAATGATACTCAGTTGGTAGGTGCCCAAAGCATGCCAAGAAAATACCCCACACCATCACACCACCAACACCCGCATCAACAATTGCTACAAGGCAAGATGGATTCAGGCTTTCATGTTGTTTACACCGAAACTGGACTCTAGCGTTGCAACAGAAATTAGTCTTCTGCTGTTGTACACCATTCATTTCAAGGTTCAACATCTGTCTCTTCTGCAATGCTTATAGATATTTTGACTATCTAGTATTAGATATTATTAAAAATAATAATAAGAAAATGAAGAAGGTTCAACATACTCTGCATTCAGAGATGCAGAATATGCACACCTTGGTTTTTGACTTCCTTTCAGCTTAAAGCAGTCTAGTCATTCTCCTCTGACTTCCATGACATTTGTCCTGGTTCCTAGGACTGTGATTTGTGGGCTCTGATGTTGTGCCTGAAATCTGCTGGAGCCATTCTTCCAGTTTTAGGGTTACAGGTCCTAACTATCCTATTACCTTCCACTTCTGCACCAGTTGTTCCTTCAGCTCCTGGTACTTCCCCTGGTTTCTGATGTTGGTGTTTGCTGGGGTTGCCACATCTATCTCAAACAGTCTTCTGCTCCTTGTCAACCACCATTATGGTTGGTTGGCCAGCAGCTGCTTTTCTGTCTGGAAGCTGAAGTCCTAAAAGACCTTAGCCCTGTAGTTCTTTACCATCTATGTTTACATCTTTCATCGGGACTTGCAGTAAACTATATCAGCCACTTGGTTGTACTTAGTAATATGCTGTCCCTTCTTGATCATACATCCTGCTACAATGTGTTGGGTATTTCCCTGGGCATCTTTGCACAGTCTGTAACTTGGGTCAGGTCTTTTGAGGTGGCCCTTTCTAGTTTCTAATAGGATTTCTTTATGTCAAGCACTTCCTTTGTCTGTCTATGGTTCCTCCTGTGGAGAGGCTTGGTCATCCATGATAGTTCTCTTCCTGTTCCACATTACCCTCCCTCTTCAACTGGCTCAGGCACTCCTAAAGCAGCTTTTTCTGCTGTTCCAAGATCAGCTGGATGAGGTGGCCAGGGTGAGGAAAAAGCATCTCTGTGAGTTGAAGTAAAAATATGCAAACTCCAGACAGATTTTGCATGTTTTCAAATCACATGTACATAAATCATACACCTGAGTGTCCTAGCTGACCAGCACGTTTGAATCTGGAACACTGTAGAGCTCAGAGGACATGTTTAGTTGACCAGTTGTGAGTTCTTTTTCACAGTAAACCACCTTTATGTTGTTTTTGGTCAATTCTATCAATTGCTATATTTCTGTTTCAAAAATATTAATTATAGTTGCTTTATAAAACAGACATATATGCTAGTATAGATCTTAATGCATGGTTGTCATGATTTTTTGTCAGAATGTTTGCTCATTTAGTTGGGGTTACAATGCTTCATTTGTGGGGTGAAGGGTGGGGGCGTTTTTTAATTGATGTATATTTAAATGTAAAAATAAAATAAAGTAATGTTAGAAATAGATTTCACATTTTCATGCATATTCACGTTTCATTACACAATTCAGGAGTATTTCAATACGTGACAAACAAACCTGCCATTTAACGAACATTAAAGGCACGTTTATGATCTCTAAAGTATTAATAAATTACTTATTAACATCCATTAAGTAACTGGGTTCAACTGATAAAGCTTATGTGAAGGATGCCTTATTAGAACATGTTCAATGCGAGAAGAGACTCTCTGCTTTGAGAAAAAAAAACAAGTTTTCTATTAGTTATTTTGTCATGTGACCTGAAAATGCAACTTTAGGGTCAGCTTTCAGCGACTGTTGACGTTAATTCACCGGTTGAGACGGCACTTTAAAGTCCCTGGCACTGACTGACCACGCCATTACAGAACAAACCTTTTTAAACAACTGATAGTGAGACAAAGGAGGCTGCAGCATACTTTCTGTGGGCGATATGAGCAAACAGTTAATGACGTTTACTCAAGATTACACGGGGCTCACCACCAAAGGAGTCTGTCTTGGAAAGAGAAAGAACCAGCAGAAAAGAGAAATACGCCAAAGAACAAAAGGAAGGCAATTCAATGCTTCGGTCATTTAGTCTACATTGTTGTTTGTCTGTTTGTTGGGTGTGCCAGAGGAGTGGAGGAATGCTATGTTTAGAAGTGAATAATTTGTCCAGGCCTTGAATGACACATACAGGCACAACTCTGGCTGACTCACACAAAAGCATGTGATGAAAGCATTTCATGAATAAATCCTAATTTAAGAAGAATAAAAATTTCTCAAACAGTATCACTCATCATGTAATGCAATAAGTCAGTGTGACACCAAAGAATACTTACTTGGATCATGCTGATTGCGCTTAGAGCAAAAAAAAAATGTCAGTCAAAGTCTTAGGCTGAGAGTAAATGACAGAAAAATTATGTTATTTTAGGTAGACTTGTTTTTCCAGAGCCTAAACATTGTACTTAAGTAATCTATGTCCCCTTCTAGCAGATGGGATCGGTTTACTAAAATCACAGACTGAGTAGTCAAACAAATAAGTATTCATAGAAGCCAGGTGAAAAAAACAAACAAAAATAAAAAGTAAAAAAACAATCCTATTTCTCAGAAATGCACTGAAATACAAGTAGAGACTAAAATTCATTGAAGAGTACACAAGAAATGTCTAAAACAATATATAAATGTGCTAATGCAGATTTTTTGTTTTTGTCAAGTTCTAAACACAGCATGGACACCTGCATAAAATATGAAGACCTAAGGAAATCTGGTACTCATTTACACAGTGAGAGTGTAAAAGTGGCATTCCTTTGGAGTCATACTAAATTTTAGTTAAAAAACAAACAGTGATGGGAATAAAGAGTCAGTTGTATTTGAGGACTGGTAACAAATTGTCCATTCTAACTCTAACCTTATCAGCTCCTTTATGCATTTGGACATTGCAAAACATTGCACACCAAAAAAAAAAGAAGAAGCCTAAAATATAGGCATTTTTGCCTATTACTTTATTGGTTATACAACTAGACATTTTTGTTATGTGAGTGAATGGACCATTGAAAGGTGTTTCAGAGAAAGTGTGCATGAAAGGTAAAAAAAAAATTGATGCTTAATCTAAGTTATTGATTTGAAAGCCTAACTTGAACCACATGCTCCAGCAGTGCATGTATATCTAAAGGGTTTGGCTGTAAAGGTTAACTGAAGTTCCCACACCATTAAAGGACTAAAGTTTAGTGTCTAATTTCCTTTCATGTCCCCAACAAACAGAGCCAGACGGCTGTCTCTTCCGCCCAGATACGTCTGCAGCCGTACTGTAAAAAGCACCACAACAACTGCAGCTGATTCCTCCCCGAACGTGTAATTTTCTCATTTAGCTCACAAGCGTTTGGCCCGACACCAATTAGCACAGGGCCCTGACCTCGGATGTCTGTACCAGGAGACATGGCGCTCAACGACGCACCACGTGGCGTGCCTCAATCAGCCACTTGCACCCTCTTTTCTATTTTGCAGCCATCAAATCATTGCTATATACATAATTCATACACCTCAGATTTGGAGGTTTATTATAACCCCTCTTTTACTCTGAGGGTATGATTATATGTCAGCTTCAACTTTATAAAAATAGGAGAAAAGGGCTGTCTTTCTCTCTCATCTACATGCCATCATTTTGCATAGAGTTACATGTTGTTGCAGTTTGTGATATCAAGTAAGTTTTGTCATTTCTGCATCTCTGGCTATTACACACTAGTGATAGTGAATGTTAATGTGTGTGCTCTTGAAAATAATATTTCGTCTGGCTATGTTATGCAATACCAAATCTCGCCATAGGGGGGTGGGGTCATACCAGAGTGCTAGTGCTGTCACCCATGCCCTCTTAATATTGAGAGAGCCATGAATGTCAAAGGGGAGGGTGTAATTGGTTTCAGGGATATCTAAATGTAATGGGTAGATTTATAATATGAAATTTTGATAACTGTCGAGAACCAGGAGGCAGATCCTGTGTTTTCTTGTTCAGGTATATGATGGAGACGAGTGTGAGGAAAGTATCATTATAATGTTCTGTATTAACTTGTAATTCTAAAAAATTAGAGCTTTCATCCTGGGAAACTTCATGCAGGACTATAAATAGTAAGTAATACATGTGAAATGTAACTGTGGTGTGACATTAGAGTGCACTGAGCTCATTAGATTGGAGTAAATTAAGTTGTTATTAACCTCTTGAGTTCATCTTATTTGAAAAATGTTCATTTTTGTGGAATCACGCTGTATTCGATTAGCATCCTGCTTTATTTATTTTCGAATAATTAAGGGACGTTTGCACTGGTTTCTGCAAGCTTGTGATGTATGTTGGTGCGAACAGGTGTTTACGTATGTAAATGTATACATGTGAGCATATGCGAGTCCATTTGCACATGTGTGCATGCACATGTGTAAGTGTGCAGCATGCACATGTCTCTCCTCCTTGACGTTGTCTGTGCACCCCACCAGGCAGCTCTTGGCCTCCTCCTTTCATTGCTAAGAAACCATCCATTCTGTGTGAGTAATCAGAGCTGTGCCTCCAGGAGCCCAGCCAAGCCTCTCATCCTTGGGCTGCTCAAGAGCTGCTTTAATTAACCATCATACCACAGATGGGATCGATTTTTCCCCCCCCCCTCTCCACCCCCTCTATCTCACCCTTTCTCTATGCCTCTCTCGCTCCCTCTCTCTTGTTGCCTCTCTCTCTCTCTCTTGCCCTTCTATCTCTGCTGCTTCTTTCCTCCACCCTTCTCTCCCATACACAAGCCCCATAATTGCACTGGAACGGTGCCAGCCGCCAGTCAGGCCCCAGACTACAGGCCTCTCCTCTCTCTCTGTTCTCCTCCTCAGCCCCTGGCCTCACCTGCTCAATACCTTATTAGTGTCGGGATCTGTAGAGAGTCATTGCGGATTAACTAAAGAGATGTGAGATTGATTTCTGCCCCTGCAGATAAAATTGAAGTTTTCTTCATGTGTGTGCACATGAGCACAAGTGTGTGTATGTGTGCGTCTGTGTGCGCGTGGGTATGTGTCAACGAGGGATGGAGGCTGAAAAAGAAAAATAAGAGTAGGAAAGATGGTTCTTTTTTTTAAACAAAAGACAAAGCCTGGCTCTTTTAGGCTGCAGCCTTGTGTGAATATACTGGATCCATGTGCATGTTGTGTGTGTTTGTGCATTACTCTCTCTTCAGTATGTATGAGGGTTTTTGAAATGAGGGTTTGCTAATTTGCTATTGGAAGACCCACTTGAGCCTCTACCTCTCACACAACAAATTAATCCCCCCTCTTGCTTTACCTTCATTGGTTTTCATGTGGCGCTATGACGGCACTACGCAGACCCATATTCCTCCTGTGTTACAGTGTATTCGTGAAAGAGCTTCTCCATCCATACACATGACCACACACATAGGGAAAAAAACCATACATGCACACCCACCTCCATGACAAATCTGAAAGTCCAATCTCTGATTCTAATCTTCCGGAGGAATAGTCACCAGAAATGCCCTATTCTTGTACGTATGTTCAGGTAAATAGCGCCCTATTGATTATTCATGGTTCAGGGATGGCTATAAATGTGTCAACGAGGTCTCAGAGGAAGGCAGTTGGGTGAGAGATTAACATCTATTTCAGAGATAGGTGAATTTGTAGTAGAGGAGAGGTGGGTGGGGGTGGTCGCAGGCAGATTGTGTGTGAGCGGGGAGTTGCAGGAGGTTGGGGCTGGAGCGAGGTGGAGGGTTGTCTCCTCAGGATTGTGCTGTAATCACAGGCCTCCGTCTACATGGCACATCTCAAGAGTGGTGTCAGCTGGGCTCTCTTCTGTTTGCTAATAGCAGGGGGTCAGGCCTCGCTCACAAAGAGGTGCGTTTGATCCCCAGGTATGGGACACAGAGGGAAGAAGATGACACTACTGAATACTAACAGGTTGTGCTACATGCCTGCTTATCTTTTGTATAATGTGTGTGTGAGTGTGTGTGTGTTTGACGTCCTAATGGTATGTGCTTTGCAAAGAGATTAGTGGGTGTAAAGGTTGAAATATGAGC
The DNA here is from genome assembly GCF_900408965.1 of Simochromis diagramma. Lineage (NCBI taxonomy): Eukaryota > Metazoa > Chordata > Actinopteri > Cichliformes > Cichlidae > Simochromis > Simochromis diagramma. The sequence continues at coordinate 7,015,595 of NW_024387030.1, read as the reverse complement.
TTGTTTCAAATAAACCACCCAAACCAAAAACAAGAAAAACAGAAGAAATCATATAGGGTCTAAGTGACACATACTAAGAGCTACATTATTAGTTCTTATACTGGTATTAGATATATGCACAGCAATAATAATATAAGAATGCATAACATAAAAGAGAGACTATTTTAACTAGCCTTGAGAAGCCAAAGAAACTTTCCAAACAAACTAGCCCTGTTCTTGTTGTTTGATGGCAGGTGCATTGCCTTTGTGTGTTACAGCTGCTGATTTGTAGTGCGGTGTTTGTGCGTTTGTATAGAAGCCGTTGCGGTGGCGGTTGTGTAGCAGTTCACGGGTTCCAGGGCCCAGCTGCCAGAGTGAGGCAGAAGAGTCAGACATCATTGTGGTGTGATTTCCTCCTCTCCTTGCAGATGGAGTGTTTTTGTCAGAGCGAGGGCCACAGTGATTGCCTCTTCGCCACCGGTGTCAGCCCAGGATAATACTGCAGCCGTCCCCCCAGGAACAAAACAGGATCAGCACAATCCATTTTCTTTTTCACGGCCAAAATGGAATAATTTCAAAGAGACAATCCTTGGTAGTCTCCAAAGCCCAGGAAAAATCAAAAGACAACCATTATGGCAAAAACTGTGAAAGAGGTGTCCCACCTTTCTCCTTGGCTCTGCCAAATACGATGCCCAGCTCTAACTAACAAGCACGGCTACAGATAGACAATGAAAGTGGATTGAAGAGCAAAGCTAGCAATCTCACAAAACGCAGCACTAAAGCGACACATGACAGATTCATGCACAGAGACTACAGATGAAGAAGCAGCAAGTGTAGTCCCCAGCATGGCCCCTTACATTAGATACCACACTCAGATCTTTATATTTAAAATATTGTGGTTTTATTTTTGAGTCCATACATCTGCAGCAATCTGAGTTCTATGGCAACCTGCCCTTTACAATCCTAATGACACTTCAGCAAAGTGTGGTGGCTGAGAGAGGGCGGGAGCCGGGAGGCTTTCCCTCAGAAAGAGCTGAGAGCATCTTATTGGAAAAAGGGGCTAAGAGTGTTGTTGTTGTGATGCCTGACTCCATATTCTTGGGTCATAGATATTCAAGAAGCGCTCCTCCCTTTCCATTTTCTCTTCCTGTTGCCATAGCACATCAGTCGGGACATGCAGTCCTATACTCAGCCACCTGCAAATGAATATCCGTGCAGAGATGGCAGTGTGACGGGGCTTGAGCATGATGGTTTTATGTTTAATAAAGATGGGGACATGCTGGAAAACTCTCCTGAAAGTGATTTTTTCTGCACATTATGGTGCAACAGAAATAATCAAAAGTGTCTTATCCACACTTTTTTTTGTGCATTTAAGAGAAATAACTCTTCACACATTTCTCAAGAACTTGGCATGACACATCTCAGGTTTAAAGCTCTGCTATGCACAGGTGCTTGAAGGACAATATCGGAGTAGTAGTCTATTATTGTACAGTGTGAATGAATGAAGAGTGATTGAGTGCAGTACTCCACGCCACCTATATAAAGCAGAAGTATTGCAATGTGAGGGCCAGAGAGAGGGAGAGAGAGAGAGAGTATGAGAGAGCTCTAGAGGCCTAAATGGGGCAAAGGGAAGTGGAAGTGTCCAGTAGGGGGTCTGCTGCTGTGGGAAGAGAGGGAAGGTGGGGGAGGAGGGCTTGCTCTATGCAGTGCCTGGGCCAATGCATGAGGGTTTGTGGCTAAGTGTCTCATCAGCATCCAGCTCAGGTGCTGCCAGGACCCACGCACTAACTATGCCCTGACTTGATTGTAATTGCCTGAATTCAACTCCCGCTGCTCCCTCCTGGCAATATCACAGGCACATTTAACTCCAGAGAGCCTGGGGACTGTGCAGCAGGGCCACAGAGAGCAGCTGACTGCCTCTTGTTGAAGCCTGTGGGCTACAGGGGGATCCTCTCTTGTGCTGTCTGCTTTGTGGGGGAGGGTCACAGGTGCATGCACTCTCTTTATCTGGGTGTTTATGAACATGAAACAAATGCGTCTGGATTGGATATAACCTGAGAGTGATGGTATTTGCTGTGTTTTTCATGTTGCTTCAAGAGAGTGAAATTTTGCCACCGCCGTCCCGGGCCGCCAAAAACCTCTACATGCAAAATGTGTGCTAGCAGCAAGCACTAGTCATGAAATTTGAATTATCCGTGTGGTTTCAGAGCTATGAGAACCATAAATTATTTAACATTATCTTTAAAATTTCCACACAATCAAACGGCAGAACACTCCCTGTTCCTGTCAGCCTGTGTTTATCATGTCCAATTCAAAACCAAAGTATACACTTGATTGCTTCATTTTGCCACCCACAATATTTTTATTTTACACACAGTTGTGATGCTGCATACTGTAGTTATGCTAATGTTTTGTGGGTTGAAAATCACTCAACAGAAACAGTGAGATGGAAAAAGAAAAAAAAGCCCAGACCACCATCAACGATGTAGCATTAAGTCCATTGGGACTCTCTCCTAAAATGCATCTGAATTTGGTTCCAAATCTATAGTTATAGAAAACTGAAGCTGCGAGCATTTGAGCCCCCTTTGTGACATTTACGACTGACAAGGGCATGGATAAAGTACTTCCCCCTTACGGCGACAAAAGCCCATATTCAAACACAACATCTAAAATTACAAGAAAAAATAGATTTTCCAGTGGTAATACGTAATCTATGTTTCCTAATCGTCCAGCTTTGAAAACTGCAGCAGGGTTAACTTAAAAAAGTTAGCCTGTGGCGCTCCTCATCCTGTGATAATAGGCCTGTCTGTAATGAAGAACAGGCTTGTTGCCAACAGGTGGTCTCTTTAAAAGACCAGAGCCACAGCACTCAGGATGGGGAAAAAACTGCCATGGCAAAATGTGTCAGAATCTAATGTTCTGCAGAGTGAAAAGCCTGTTTTCTGTCTTTTGTTCCCAGCTAGAGATTCAGCCTTGTTCCTCATTGTTCAGGGCACAAACGAGCAACAGTCTTTTTTGACACTGAGCCACAGATGAATAAAGACTGGAGCTGACTAGTCACAGGAAAGAGCTTTCTTTTTGGAGGGCTTGGAGCCCATTAGGAGTTTGTGAGATATGAATGGATATGAATCCTCTCCTTCGACCCCACAAAAAATACTGGACCCACGGAAGACAAGGAACACCTCTGTGTCTTTTTACTGAGGTTCCCAAGGACATTTCAAGACATCTGGCAGAGGAAGGACTGATTGACAGCCAGGAATTACATAGAGTCAAAAAGGAAGTGGCTCTTTGTTCATTTGGAAGGGTACAGGTACACTATGCCTACACAGACATAGAGCACCAACCACTGACACTAGTGTTGACATATTGACTTTGTGTTCTTGATATAAGCAGTAGGAAAGAGGAGAGGTAATTGCCATGATTTGAAACTGCATTACTGTGATATAAACTTTACATTTTTGTTAGATCCACCGTAGGAAGCTGCATGCATAATGTGCCAATGAATAAATCAGACAGGATAAAGATAATGAGATATTTAGGAAGCCACTTCACGTAGACGCTAGATAGCGTATTTGGCTCAATGGGCAGATGATGGGTGGATCCCAGAGAAAGCAGCCCACAAAATACGAGCTTTTGTCCAACTCCATAATCCATTTGTTACACTCAGACCAATTTGTCCTCATTAACCCTCATAAGGGGACTGTGTTTGAGACAAAAGCTCCAGAGGAACAATGAGAATACCCCCGGCCTCCCCGCGTCCACATCGCCACAGCTCAAGTGCTCCCCTTCCCAGCACATTGTGGCCCCTTGTTGCCTAGAAGGTTCCAGTCTATGAGCAAGAGATGGACAGACCCCAACAAGCGGGGTTCACCTGAAAGAAGGGGTGAAAAGAAATTTCCCCATTTCCGCGTTAGAATGAAATATCTTCCGAAAAACACAATGCGACGTCTGCCGTTGTATTCAGGTCACTCCATCAATCAACTCTGAAATAAATCTTGACAAGATGTACAAAGAGCAACTGGAGAGAAAAGGAAGGGGAGTTACAGTAATTTCCCAAGACGTGAGAAAGTTGTTTTTCTGGACTTGTCAGTTTGTCACACCTGCTGCAAAAATTATTTTGAAAGTGACATTGCTATTTTTATTCAGTTAGAAGAAGAATTTCTGTCCTGTGGCTCTGAAAAATAGACTGTGCCTGGGTCTGCTAGCCATGAATTCAAGCTGCTGGTTTTTATAACATATATACAATATTATAATATAGAATTTTAAAAAAAAATGTTTTCGATCAATCTGTTGAGTTTTTGTTTTAAAAACAATTAATTGAGTGCTTTTCTCGCCTCTAAACTGGGCTCATTCACTTCACAGTATTAAAACCCAGCTAATTTGAATGTTTATGACACTTCATATTTGCACTAAATTTAAGAGGACATTATTGCACATTTTATACAATTACATTTAATGGACAGGTCTTGTTAGTACTTACTTTACATTTATTTATTTATTTCATGACATCAACTCTCCAAGATAATATGCAATGCCCCTTCCTCGATGGAAACATATTACGTATACTTAATAAACACAAATTTATTATAACACACAATGACAGGCAACAGATGATTTATCTACATGACAAAATAACTTTTTCAAGTTATGTGATGAACTCTTATTTAAAAATAAAATATAAAGTATAGCAGTATAACGTTTCAGAAACCAGTGATTCCTGATGTTTTTGGCACGAGACAAAAAAAGAAGCATGTTTTAAGTATCTCTGAATTGATGCGAGTTCTTCTAAAGTCAAATTTTCCTTATAAATATTTAAAGTTTGCAGATTATCATCTCGACCAACTGTGGCCGTAGTGTGTTAAAAACAGTGCCATTTCTAATACCAATTAATACTTATGGGGGTAAAAGTTAAGTATTTTTTTTCCTTTTGATAAATTTGCTGCTCAAAAATACGACTTTAAATGCAGAAATCTGCGTAACAAATACTTGTGTTAGTATTTTTCTTAAGCTTCTATATACATCGTCTTCTACTGAAGCAGTTTCAAGATAAAGCAACAGCCCTTCAGATTTGCTGATAGCTGGAAAAAAATAAATCATAATTACAGCTTCACTCACTAGCGAAGTTAAAGCTCTATGCAAAAGCCTTTTATGAACATGTCACAGTGTCAAACGCAGCAGCGTCCCATTTAATGCTGGTTTGTTGGGTCTCCAATATGTTTCCCAAACAGAGTTGCAGTAATCAGGTCATTTGTTATAATGACAACCATTAGGGGTGATCATCGTCACACAGCAGTCAGGCAGATAAATCAGGTGCACTCTCCCTCCTTTCTCTGATTCATCTCGACTAGACACACACACACACACACACACACTGTCATGCATAAACGCACACACTTGCCTTCCTATCATTAGGGTGTGAAAATGAAAATGTCAAAGATCCAATATACATGCATTCTATAATGTTAAATTTAAAAGAGTATTTTAGGTTATGTGTTATCTATTTGAGCTGAAATTTGAAACTACTTATTTTTCATAAAGTTATAATATAAGCAAAAATATACTGATTATAAGGCTGGATACTATGTTGACATTTGGTTTCATTTACAGAACAAATTATTCACAGTGAAACTGTTTTTTGATCAATCTGATTAATATTATTTGCACTACTAATTTCTACCTATAAAAGTCACAAACTGCATTTAGCTTTGAATTTTAGATTTAACTAATATAGTAATAGCTGTGATTAAACCACGAGTCAGAGTTTTCATGGAGGAAAATATAGATTTATTTACAGAAAATTTACATTTCATTTAACTGTTATAGCAGTACATGATTTCCATCCAATATCATCAAATGTCATATGAAGAGTTTTTGGGAGTTTTTAATGACACAGACGATGAGAATGCTGCTAATGAGTAGCTGAGAGTTGGAGGAAAAGAAAATGATGACACACTGTGAATGCTTGAGCAGCTGAACTTGAGTATTTGTTTGTGCTTATGAATATATCACAATGTACAATCTGTTCCAAATTCAGGCCCAAACTCAGTCGCCCTCTTCAGCAGAGCTGCTTTCACTGCGCTTATCTTCTCATCCAGCTCTGTCAGGCTGCAGGACTGAAAGACAAAGTAAGAAAAAAACTGATCAGCTCACTTAATATAGGTTAACCTCCACTTACAAAGTACTGCGAGAGGAAAGGAAGCACAACAAACCTGAGCATGGGACGTCTTTTGTCGTTTGTGCAGGTGACTCTACAAAACAAGCACACAAATACACATAAGACCTTCTTAATTAGGGCAATTTTTAAACAAGCTTTGAGAAGCATACTGAGGTGCTCATCTGTGCTCCTTCCTACTTTGCCCTCTTGAGGACAGAAAAAAGTATTATCCCAGAAAGGAATACAACGCAGTAGAAAAAGGGAATACACAAAGCTGAGGATAAGGAAAAGCTCTATTTTAATCTAAAACATTTTTGTGTCCTTATTGGATGCTTTTACAATAAATAGGTAAACAATAAACACTGGGAGACAGATAAAGGTGGCCTCACCTAACAAGACCTTCATCAAAAATGAATAGAAAACTTCATGTATGTGAGACTGTGTAAGCTTCTGTACCTTTAGTTCCAATTTTCAAACACGGTCAATTTTTTATTGATATGTTGCTGTCTAATTTTGTTAGGAAGCCTCCATTAATATTCAGTATTTAAATGCTGTCCCTGGAATCATGGGCCGACTGTGTACAGCTTTTTGGAAAACACCAAACTAATGCAAAAAAGGGAGGGCTGGGTTGGAGGGGCGGGGGCGAACTTGGAATATAAAAGACCCCCATCCTCATCAGTTTATTCAAAGACACTCAACAACTCTTGCTCAGCTCACACAAACATGCAGTGAGTCAAAAGCAGATGGAGAGCAGCATACTCACAGAAGCAGCATGCTGTGCTGAGAAATACCAGGATGAAGAGACATGTAGCATCTCAAGTACACTTAGATAACTAACACACTGGACAGACTCCTTCAGCTTGGGAAATCAGAGTCTGTGTGACTGCTGATGTCTGACAGGTTGAATAGAAAGTCCAATAAATTACCTACTGTCATCTTTTGAGTCAGCGTCATCTCAATAGCAATGAACAGTTGTCAATTCTGAGATTCATCCGTCTGCCCTCACCTAAACGTTTACGTAAATCTAACCAAAGGCACTGCAGTTCTGATTTAAATCAGCTTAAGTGTTACTTGAAGAGTGAAACGTGTTGAAGTATCAAAGCATAACAGAAGAAATTCCATTCTCATAACCCACAAACTCCTTTCAGTAAGTAGATATCACTCTGAAATGATTTTTCCTACAGCAAACCAATACTCTCCATGCCAATTTAGGCATCATACACAACTGAGGTGACAGTGTGTAAAATGGACAAACTAAAATTCGAACTAAACTAAAGCCTTCTTACCAATGCAGTATGGATCTTTTGTCTTTCTCCGATACGAAAAGGGTGCCATCTGTCGTGAATTGAACCTCAAACTAGCATCCTGATCACAACCAGAGCCTCAATACTCAAAAGTCATTAAGAAGTGCAAACTAGTTGCAATTCCATTTGGAAATGGAAGCAAAGTTGTTTTCAGTTCCAATGCGACAACATAAAAGCACTTCAAAACAAAACGGAGAAGGAGCAGACTGTCGTGTTCAACAATTTCCAAATTCTCTATGATTACTATGACTTGAATAAGGGAAAAGAAAAAAAAAAAATCACTGACAACACGTTGGGGGGGGGGGGGACCCACACATACACACACACACACACACACACACACACACACACACACACACACACACACACACACACACAAAAAAACTCTAATCAGAGCAGGACGCATGATTTATATGCTCCACATTAACACGCCTGTAAACTTCAGTCTCACGAGGGCCCAGAGAGTCTTTTGTGTGAACAGGGAGGTTTGCCTTCATGGTTAGTTTCTTTCAGTCAGGCTCCTCAGGTGAAATGCAGCACCTGCTTACTGTATGAATCGCAGCAGACAGGCTGGCAGCTGGCAATAGCTGGAAATAAACTGGCTAAAACTGACACAAATTGTGCAACTCATAGAATTTCACTAAGACATATGGCAATTAAACTACATTCAGTGCCTTAAAATTAATTCTCATTCCTCTTTCAAACATGTATGACCTCTGCCATAAATAACTATTAACGCCTTTGATGTATCTGTATTTGTATTTTGAAGCCAGAGGACTCACTGTGGATTGAAAGTACTCAGGCGAGAGTCCCTCCAACTCGAGTATACGATCCTCCAACTTCTTGAGTCGCTGGTAGACACTCAATGGAACTGGACCCACTGAGGAGTAAAACACTTGTTGAACAGTTTGAAAATTGAAATTTAGAGTAGGAGCAAACAAAGAATGACTGATAACAACAGATAAACCAAATAATAGATCACTTTATAAATAAAGGCTTACTATAAGTAAAAAATACAGTGCCAATAAAAGGTGTCATGTAATTGCTGAGTTAAATATATTGTATATATATATTGTTATATACAAGACAAAAATAATTTGAGCCTTACAATAACTTCCTGTCTCTCACCTGCTGGAAGTTTGAGGTGAGCCTCGATGTTGTTGAGTCGTTCCTCTATGGCTGCATTTCCACAGTCTCTCGTCAATGGCCCCCTCTGTTTATCCCCAGCCTCTGCTTGGTCTCCCCCACTACGGGTCTGGGGTCCGTAAGTGTTTACCACTCGTGTGACTGCCCAGCCAAGAAACAAACACAGAAGATACAACTCGGTCCTAAACAGATTCTAGTAAACAACATGTTTTAGTTTAATTACACAAATGATAGTTTAAAAAATAAGCTGTTAAAAATTGTGACATTTTCTTACCTTTTACGTGGCTTTTAAAACCCGGGTAAGGAGTGAATACGGCATCTGTTCTGGCACAGCTGTTTTCTACAGATGATCACATTTAATATAAATTGCAATTAGAATTACCAAATGCAATTAAACATGATTACCAAAAGCTGTATATGTATATCACACCTGAATAACAACTACTCCTGATTTCTGTTACTGGTGTCTCACACAGGCTTTGAATTTAAAAAAGGTTCTTCTGTCTCGTGTTTTTCTGGACTAAGCAGGTTGTGTTTTGAGGCCGAGTGTGTTAGCTACTTCAGCCCCACTCTTGGAGCAGTTCAGCCTGACCTCTCGCCTGTGGAAATCAGCTCTCTCCCAAACATTGGCAATCTGTGTGCAGGCACCCTCTCCCCACCCCCCCCCCACCTCTCTCCCATTCTCACCCTGATTGCAGTCGATCACGTTGCAAAACTCGCGTACATTGTTTTCATTGATCTCCATCTGCTTGCGTTCCATAAATGCAGATATTCTTCGCTCAATCTAGGGTTACAATGAAGACAACATAATAAGATACAATGGATTGATGAGGTGGCAAGAATGCTATGTTTTTGACTATTTAACGATAATGATGTGGGACAAACACGGTGCGGCAATTTACATTTCAGAAATTTCCAGGTAGCCAAAAAAGTTGAACTGCTTGCCATCATCACATGATGGAATATGAATACTGTTTGCTTGGCTACCAAAATAAATGCACAACAGAATGGGGCCTCTTGTCCTTCATCCACATGCAATCTCAGAGTAATGAGCATCCACTTCATAATCCATCAAGGACCTGGCCCTCTCTCAAAACCCTCCAGCAATGTGGTCTGTTCTACCCCACCGCAGCACTAAAGGACCCCTTATTCTCTACCGAACTCAGCTTATCAGGTCTCCATCAAGCATTTGCTTTGCTGCGGCACGTCATGTGCACATCCTCTGGAGCAATTACTTATGATTATTCATTTGCTTGACAGAGTGTAAAGAGGGCTCTAAAATTTCACTGCCAGAACAGCTGACAGATCTGCTGACAGCGACCAACCTCTGACTTCCCAGCTCGGATCTGAACCATGACGTCATCAGCCGCCGTCTTGCTCTCTGTAGCCCCGGAGCTGTGCAAATGGTGCTCAGACTGCGTGGCCGTCTGTGCACTGCTTGAAGATGAGATGACAGCATCTTCTGATGTGTTCTTTAAAGAGGATGCATCAGCATCAGCATCCAACAACGCCTTTAGGCTTTCTGAAACAGCCTAAATAAACAGCAGGCCAGAAAGAAGAATATTAGATGTAATTATTTAAAGCTCTGAAGAATAATCGAAAATTTAAAATTCAGATATTGTTAATTCTAATCTACTTTTATTTCCTTGCAATGATAACACAATAAAAAGCTGCATAATAATCTATGTCAGCTCTTGAAATTCCTCTAAAGTTTTTACCTGTAATTTAGCGATATGTCCTTGTAATGAGCTGTAAACATGAGCAGGTGGAGATGATTGAAGATTCACAGCGCTGGGGTTGACATCTATTTTCAAAGCAGCATCCCCAAATTTCAGCTTAATTTCAGGAAAGACAACGTGTGGATGTTACTGTGAATCAGCATTTAACATGCAATTGCATGCCAACAGGACAATATATACATTTGTCTCATATATGCAAGTTACAATTGATTGATGTGAAAGTACATAAACTATTTTTGATAATTAACTGGGTAATTATTATTGATTTGTTACTGTTCAAGAAAAAGCATTTGGTGGTATCAGCTTCAATTTAATGTAAAATAAAGGATTATTTTCCTCTTGTTTTCAGCTGTTTTTTTGTCACTGTAAAATTAATATATTTGGCTTTGCAATGGTGGTCAATCAATACATAATTAAAAATAAGATTATCCCAGACTTAGGAAAATAATGAACTTCGATAGATTCATAAAGCGGGTGAAAGGCGATGGTTTTATTTTATTCAATGCATATTTTATTTGTGCTTTACCACACAAATAGCAGGGCTTGAGATCATTTACTGCATGTATGGAATAAAGAGGTTTATTTAGATGTGTATTCAATCCAATACGAGAAGCACGGCAACGGGGATAACGACATGAAACATTGCTGTTACTGATGAAACAGAATGCCTAGTTAAGCCCAGTCAAGGCACAAGCTCGATCTTATATCTTAAATTACTTTCAAAACAACACTGAACCATTTAAAGCACAGTTACTTTGCAACAACCTGCTTGTCAAAAAAAAGCACCACAGCGCTGTGTGAGTGACAATGAATGAACAGTGTGGGTCCGCTAAGCAGCCCTGCTAACACCACATTGCTAAAAACATTAGCATGCAGCCAGCTAACACCCCGGACTGAAAGGAGCGATGTCCGAAACAAGGCAGCTTAAACAATCCAAACAAACCTCTTCCCCGAAGTCTGCTAGCAGTTGCAGTAACGAATCCATACAGTCTGTATAGCTGGACATTTTACTGGAGTCACTGGGAGGAGCATGATCTCTACTTAGCTTCATTGCCTCCGCCATTGCTGTTCGACAAGCCGAAGAATACTGTGCGCTGATTGGTTCGAGTGCAGGCTTCTGCGTGTGCGCGCTTAACGAAGTCGAGGCTCCACACACGCATGCGTACACGCGCACAACCGTAGTTGTGAGAATATTAATATTACTGCTAAAATACTAGTAATAATAAATGCTTAAATTAAATTCACTATTTTTACTGGGTTTTATTGTGCAAGTATTTCTGAAAGCTTTAAGGCATTTCTCTTTTTCAGTCTTTTAACAGATTGAAAGGAAATTGTTTACATAATTCTTAAAGTCAAGGATCAACTTTTAAAACTGCAATTACAATTAAGTATATATCAGTTTTCTGTAGATATAGATGTTAGATACTTAGATATTATCAGGCTCCATGATAGCAAATTGAAAAAACAAACAGCATAAAAAAACAAATAAAGTTATAAAATGTGAAATTTAAAAATCTTTGAACTGTTCTTGGACACAGGGTGGGTAAGGTCATCTCTCTATATATAGAAAAACTGATTTTATAAAACTTTGAAAAACCTGTTTTATAGCTTTATTTCCAAACATTTCATGCACATTTCATCTTTTACCCAACTGTTTCTACTTCTCTTCAGTCTGTTCCCATAAAATCCAAACTAAATATGCCTATTAATTACTATCATCAAATATAATAGCACTCTTCATGCATTAGTGACCCTGTGGTTTTATACAGTAATCTATTAGCAGTCAAGCAACATTTTATTGTTGCCTCTAGTCAAGTTATTAAGCTAATGTTGTAACGTCATACACTGGTAGACAGTTCTATTAACAATCAAGTATTATTTTAATATTAATAAAATAATTTTATGACTTGTATTCTCTACCTGAAAACAAGCCTGTAAGTAGTGCCACATCTGGAACATATTATTAAATGCCCAAAGATGTCCAGTCTCTGAACTTTCTCTTTTAACGCCTTTTAAAGCATGTTTTAAATCATTTATTCTCTGTCGTCTTATGGCATGTTTATCTGTCAAATTTTATTTTCACTATATGTTTAGAATGCCAGCTCTTATATATTTGTATGACCTGCAATTTTTATTACGTTTATTTTAAAACACTGTGATATATACAAAGCAGGCTCCCCGTCTACTGAACTCACTCAAATGTGCCGTTAACTGTATTCTCAGTCACTTACTTTTCAAACAGGCGAAATAATGGTCACTCAATTATAAAGATATTGTCCCTCTGACCGCAGTGGACTGTGCAGCAGGGCATTGGGATGGGAACCTGGTTACAATGGCGTATTTTTTGTGTTGAGTGACTGTGGGAAAATCTCCCTCCTCTATTCAGACATTTTTCCCTTCTTTTCATATAATGAGGAGAGAGACTGATGAAGGAAACAACAGAAAAAGAACAATTACAGGCAAAGAGAAGGCACAACCACTCAGAACTCAATAATGCTCTTTAGGAGGGTTAATCATTTTAGGAAGGGGTCTGAAGACAAGCCTTTTTACTTTAATTCATCTCTGAGGTGATATTTTCCCCCCCAAAACAGGAAGGAACTGTAACACTTGACATGGTTTGACATGCTGAGCTATTGCTGAATGTTCCCACACAGCAAGGCGCTCAGAAATTAAAAAACTGCTCATTTAATTTGGCTGGCTTCAGACCAAAGAGCTGTTTATTCTTCTAACGGGGAAGAGTTGTGATTTAAGGCATTTATATGAGCCATTAAAAAAACATGATAGCCTACTTGAGCTCAATGTTTTTACATTTAGCTATATTTACATTTTGAAACCAAAACTAAGTATTACAGATATTCACAATCTTTAAATGTCACCTTTTCCTCTAATATGTTCCTACATCTTAAAAACAATTTTAGAGGATTAAAAAACCAGTGGTTGAAGAAGTATTTACGAGTGCTACAGCCTAAAAATATTCCTTTACAAGTTAAAGTTCATGCACAACGGCCTTAGTCATTGTTGGCTTACACTGTGGGGTCATTATTACTGATGCATCAACATAAGTAGTACTGTATTTATCTAATTGGCTGAAAGTAAGGTACAGCAAACTGATTTAAATGCGCTAACTTGCTTCCAGAGAATGATTTGACCTCTGGTTTTTCTTGCTGTTATTAAATCATATTAATTGTAGATTCCTAACATAACATTACAATTTATAACCATTTATTAAGTATTTATGCACTGCTTGTAAATGCTAAAGCCATTATAGAGAATTGCTGAAAAGTGTTACAAGGATACCTTAATGGTTCTTTGTGCAACTTAATAAGATTTTTTTTCTTTGCTTTACAAGAATGTGTTCTTGGCAGGCAGAGGGAATTTGTGCTATACAGGAAATAAGGTGGTCCTAGTGTTAGAGGGAAGTGAGTGAAGAGGGATTGTTGCTGCCTCTTGCCTCAGTCACATCAGCCACCTGCAGGAAAGTAAAAAGGTCCGCTTTTGAGCCTGTCTGCTGCACGGTGGCAGATTATGTTGACAGAGCATGAGACGGAGTAAAGGCCAGACATGAGGATCAGGAGAAAGAGGCAGCACAATGTAAAGAGCGAAGTGGATTGCAGTAAGAAGGTTTTGTCTCATTTCCCCCAGAGAGGAATAATTAAAAGTATTCCTTTCTTGTGAGTTTGGGACCAAGCTTCCCACAGATCAGCTCATTATGTACTGCTTTTAAGTAATAAAAAGGTATACATGGAAACAAATGTAAATTTTGCAGAAAAAATGTTTTTTTTAAAAAAGACTAGTCATGGTGCTGGATTTGAGAGTGATTTCAGTAGCTTTTTACAGATTTTTTCTGAACTGCTTTGGCACATTACTTGCAACACTTTTGGAATTCTCAGTTCTGAAGATGCATGCAAACATAAGCAGTATTTACATGTGCATGAACTGTAAAGGTAAAACGTTTATGTACTGTTGTCTTCTATGTCCACTAATATAGTGGAAATCACTGGGCTGCCACTTTTGTCCACTTGGTCACAGATTCCGACTGAACTCCTAATCCTCCCTATGAAGTGTAACAGGGGAAGAACTGCTTTGTTTGGTAGACCCATCAACTGCAGTTCTCTTTCTATTTGCTGTTGTTTCTCCTTGTTACACTGCCACACATCCTCGCTTGTCTCCCTATACTAACGCTATTGTCCCAGAAAAAGGTTTATTTGGGCTCCTACTAGTTCATAAACTGTTGTAAATCTATATCTATATACAAGCATTTATACATATATAATTATATGGACTTTTACATGTGATGGCTTATACAAAGAAATAATGCTATTATATTTTGGAGAATAAAACTATTCAGTTGATAGAAACACTTTTTTTTTTAACACAAATACATTTTTTTATTCTTTACACTAGACAACTAGTCATTAGACTTTGCTTTTAGGTGCTTTGGAGTCCTCCCACCGTCCAAAGCTGTACTTGTTAATTGGTGTGGATGTAAGAGTGTGTGGTTGTCTGTCTCTCTGCTGATCCTGTGATGGAGTGGTGACCTGCCGAGGATGTTCCCTGCCTCTATTCCCACTCACCCCAGGACCTAGAATTGTGTGATACCAACACGTTCGGGCTGGTGATACAGTATCAACTATTGACAATAGTACCATGTTTATCGGGTTTAAGTTTATGATTAGCGACATAGTTTAGGATGCAAGTCAATTACCATTAGTTAACTGGCAACAAAAATAGTAAATTAGTAAATTCAATTTTTTTTATTTGTATAGCACTTTTCAAGATAAATATCACAAAATGCTTCACAATGAAAATAATAAAACATAAAAACATGTAGTCCACAGATCTCGAGCTCAAAGGGAGCTTGAAAGCACTGTCATGAAAGCTCTGTCTCCTTAGTTTTTTTTGTCTTGTGTGCTGCACAGCTAGCAGATCCTGATCACATGACCCCAGGGACCTGCAGGGGAAGTATGCATGTAAAGCCTCACTGATGTGCAAAATCTTAAAGCAGACTGTCAAGTTAACTGGGAGCTAGTGGAACTAAATTAGCAACAGTGACAGGTGGGAGGCGAGTGACTTGGAAGACTTATTCAAAAGTTTCGTGGCAGCATTCTGAACCACCTGCAAATGTTCGAAAGAGGTTTTGTTAAGACATGTAAACAATGAATATGAATAATCCAGATGTGATGAAATAAAGACATGACTAAATCAGAGTATGACACAGTGGAGCTCAGCTTAGCAATATTTCTTAAGTGATAAAAGCAAGCGTGAACCAGATATTTAACATTAGCAAAGTTAAAGCTGAATCAAAGTGTTCTATAGACATTTTGGCAAATAGCAAGTGTAACTACAATTTCCATCAGAAATGTGTTCAGGGCACAAAAAAGGACTTTCATTTTCTCCTGGAAAATTTTCAGTCATCCAACTGATAATAAAATCTAACCAACTAGGCAACTATTTAACTTAGAAACAGCTTGAAGCTTAAAACAGATATATAACAAGATGTCATCTGCATAGAGTGATAAGAAATCTTAAATTATGCTGAAAAGGGACTAGATATAAGAAAAAAAGAAAAGGCCCCAAAACAGTACCTTGCAGCACACACTAGGCAAGAGAACTGGAAAAACATCTTTACTTGGAAGCAGCTACAGGAATTATTCAGTATCTTTTTCCTCCTTACACTAAGGGAAACCCAGCTCTTCATAATTCATTGTGAGTTAGCAATGCAATGTGATGCAGCCTCAACTAAAAGTTAGCCACAAGGGACAGGGAGGTAAGTTATTGCTTTAAGCCACTTCTGATTGTGAAGCGCATTAATAATATGGACAAAGTGTTAAGGATCCTCATGAAGTTATTAACTGGCTTTTACTGCTGTGCACTGCTGTTTCTGCCACATTTAGTCTACAATCACAAGAGAAAGATGTAAGTCTATACCAGCACTCGAGCTCTTTCCTGTGTGTTTGCTTAATCAGCTTAATACAGGTCAATTTGAATGTTATGGAGCAATTCAAGAGGTCTAATGTTTGATCAGTGTTCATATATGGTTTTACCTTCTTTTTTTAAATGTAGCTTTTAACAGCTTCATCAGAACACAATAGAAGTTGTTTCATGGTAGTTTATCCAGTGAAACTTAATGATTCCAGCTGAGCAAGCATTTGGTGACAGTGCAGAGGAAGAACTCCTCTAACAAGAAGAAACCTGTTGCATGACCAAATCCAGGGAAGGCTGCCTCTAATGAATAGGATGAGTGGAGAAAATATCAGTATTGAAAAACAGAAAATAACCACCAAGCCTTGGTGAGCCGGTAAGCTTAGATCAGAAATATTCAGATAGAGAGCCAGACTTAAAAAAGGCACAGAGATAGTGAGAAAACAGAGAGAATAAAAAGTTAATTAAATGAGAGCAGCAGTACTGGATGATGGAGGTCAACCAGGAACTGGCTCTTGTAGCAGCATAGTCAGGAGCTGCCAGTAGCTCTAAGCTTTGCTTCAAAAGTAGAAAGGGTTTCTGACTCTTAAATCAAACCTGGTTCAACAGGGGATCAGTTTAAAAACACAATGAAGCTTAGTCATTAAGGGAATTAATTTTATTTTTATTTCTGGAAGATGAATGTGATCTTTATTGCTAGTTCTGATCAGTACTGATTTTGGATCGCTGCCAGGCTTTTATGGGGTTATTCTGATAAGGAATTAGAATAGGGAAGTAATACATGTGTAGACTACTTTTCAGCATCACTCTGACAGAGGATAGTCCTAACTTTGACAAGGTATAAGGCCTAAGGATATATTTTTTTAAATAATATACAATATTTAATGAAATGTTCTGCTCACAATAAAAACAGATGCCATGGTAATGCCAACCAGAGTAACTGTTTGCAAGGTCTTAAAAACAAAACACTTCTTGATTTAGAAATTAAAAAGTTTACAATTCACAATGTTCTTATAGTTCAATCGATTTACTTGGTCTGATTTACAGGTAAAAGTAAATTTTTGGGTAATGTGAAAAGTATTGGCTCTACCATAGATCCTTCAGGAACTCCATGACTAACTTCTGCATGTGGAGAGGAGTAAACATGAGAAAACTGGAATCTAGTGAACAAAATTAAGATTATGGATAAAACAGTGGGAGTTTTGAGTGAAGTTCATCCGTGAACCCGTGATGAAGTTGCCATTTTAGATAAAAAACAGAGTATAGACCTGGAGGATAATACACAATCCAGTTGTATTTTCCATTTTAGTTTTCAAATTAGTTTTAGTCTACTAACAAGGAGATGTTTGGTTAATGAAGAGCATTTCTTTCATTCATTCAATTAATGAATTACTCTTGCAGTAGTTATTTGTAGTAATGAACCTACAGAGACTGTTACTTCACTAGCAGTTTCTAAACAGATGCAATTTAAGAATATGTATTATAGTCTGGCAATATATAGTCACTATTACAGTCACAATGAAAGCTACAGCTATGACTACAGCTGTGAAATGTATGTAGTGGAATATAAAATTGCACCAGTACTGTACTTAAGTAAATGCAGCCAATTACATTTCACTACTGGTCGGGTTTCATACTTATAAAAGTCTGACCAAGTCACCAGTGGCAACTTAGTCCACCTACATTGTCCTTAACGCAGCTGAGACAGTAGTCAGCAGAGCCTAAATGGCTGAAGTGAAGAGCAGTGAGTCAGAGTGCTTCAATCACTCAGCAGTCTTTCCCTGAGAGGCTGTATGTAGATAGTTCCCTTGTTATTATGTCTTCGGTTAGAGCTATGGAAACGTGTCCGAATCATATTCGTGTGCGCCTTAACACTTAACATGAGATATCTGTCATGAATAATGATAGAGAAAGCATAAAGGAAAGTGATGTTGTAGTGGGGATGCACAATGTTTCTGAGCATCACCAGCAATTTTAGTAGAAGCCCTGCATGTACAGCTGGTGGAAAAAGTATTCCAATTCTCAAATACAAGTACAAAACTATGCCTCTTAATCAAAATGTACATATAGTACAAATGTTTCAAATGTAACAGGATTCATTATCCATCTCAATAAAACCACCAGTGTGGTTTTTTAAGTCATTTTGAATATTTTTTCTAATAGACCTACTTCTTATGTACCATTGTAAAGTTTTAACTGAATGGGATGGAGCTAATATGGGTGAATGGGTTTTTATCTCTAGGGCTTAGAGATAATGGTCCAAAAAAGTGAAAAATATCTAGTGGGCAGCAATTAAAAGGGTGAAATGCCTTGTTGATGTCACTGTAGAATGGCCAGATTCCTATGCAACCAAACAAGCTATGCAGAAGAGCATCTCTGAATGCACACATTCAACGTTGAATCAGATGGGCTACAGCAGAAGAGCAAACTGTGTTCCACTCCTCTTAGAACAGGAAAATGATGGTAAAATCCACATAAGCTCAAAAAATTGCACAAAAGAAGACTGGAAAAATACAACCTGGCCTCATGAGTCTTAATTTTTGCAACATTTGGAAGGTAGAGTTGTAAACAACATGAAAGCTTAGATCCATTCTGCTATCAATATCACCAGTTCAGGCTGCTGCTGGTGGTGTAATTGTGTGGCAGATATTTTTCTGGTACACTTTGGGCCCTTTAGCACCAACTGAATATTGTTTAAACACTGCAGCCTACCTGAGTATTGTTGCCGACCATGCTCATCCCTTCATGAGCACAGTGTGCCCATCCTCAAATGGCTAATTCCAGCAGGATAATGCACCATGTCAGAAAACTCTAATCATGTCAAACTTGTTTCTTGAACATGAGAATGAATTTATTGTACTCAAATGGCCTCAACAGTTACCACATTTCAATCCAGTAGAGCACCTTTAGGATGCGGTAGAACAGGACATTTGCATTGTGAATGAACAGCTGAAATCTACAACAACTATGTGATGCTACCATGTACCAAAATCCTCCTTGCTGAGTCTGCCATGAAGAATTAAGGAAGTTCTGAAAGCAAAGGGGGGCAAAACTGATATATCTGTCACAGGGTAACTAATGAGGTGGCTGGCTTATTACTAAATTATAGGTAGTGTTATTCCATAAATATTTATATGTTGTTTGCTTTTGTGGATACTTCAAAGAAAGGTTGTTTTTTTGTACAAAGTTGGTTACAAATGCAGAAATGGTACATAAAGAGCATGGGCTCGGTTAAAACAACACACTAATTTTTTGTGTTTTGGATGTCAGATGTCAAATTTTGGTCCACATCACTGTTCCCTCTAAGCTGAGCACGTGAGCAATCGTGCACTGCTGACACAGTCTCCGCGCACTGAAAGTCAGCAAAATAAAATAAATACATGTTTTTACTTTTATTCCAATTCAGTCTGGATCTTTTTTTTGTGCGCAGTGCAGATTTTCTGTGTGGGGAGACCGTGTCAGCAGTGCGCGATTGCTCACGCGCACAGCTTAGAGGGAACATATATATAGTAAATTAAAATTTGTATCTAAAATGCAGTGAAAGTGAAATGGAAAAGTAAACAAGTACTTTTTATTAAAGAAATATACTTTGCATCTTTTCATTGTTGTTACTTGTTTGGATTGATCCTGCTAAGAATTGAAAGAGCAGTGACAAAATAATTCTGTAACGCTGAAAAGAAACCCAACTAAAAATGTGTTACTTTTCACTCAGTTCCCAGGTAATGCACCTAATCTCAGTCTGCAACTCTGTCTCCCTGCGGGCCTGTAAATACATCCTAGCATATTACTCCCCCCATTCCCCATTGCATGACACCATCCCTGCCCCCACCTTCAGCTGACTGCACCTGTCACCTGGGGGCCTCTGCCTACATTCAGGATCAATTTACATAACCTCATTTAGCAGTTCACAAATCAGAGCCATTAAGAGCTACTAACAGGAACCAAGGGTTCTAATTTAGCTTGCCTTTCACAGTGGGAAAATTGTTCAGTTCAGGCCTACAAATAAAGATTCAGGTCTTGGCTTTGATTGTTGATTGTGATGGTAAATGTACAGATGATTAGAACAGATTTTCTCCCTGTATTGATTTCCTGCCAAAACACAGCAGGCACTGGTCCTGTACTGGGAAACCACAAGAAGAGGTGAGTGCTAAAGAGTTTGTGGCAGACATTGATATATACATATATTAAGCATTTTAGGTATAATGCATTTAATAAAATCATTATAACGGCCTCATTTTTTGGCATGGCTGGAGGTGCACTTACATGTATTATTAGTTGTGCTGGTTATTGCATGTTAAAAAAATGTTGAAATTATTCTCTGGAAAATGCAATGAAAGTGACAGCAAAATTAATCAGGGATTTGAGGATTTATTCAAAATGACAGTGTATTTACAGTAACCTAGCACTGTCATTTCTCTTTGCACATTAGACAATATCCCTCAAATTTCAGCTGAACAATAATTTGAAGACTAAAATGTGTTTATTTACATTTGTGTGGCAACGTGACAGTAGCAAAACCAATTCAGAGTGGTGAATAGCTGAAGTCAAGAGCTGAAAAATTATTTTCAATCTGCATTCAATTTGGCAAAGATGGGGCTCATGGAATAAAGAGGCTGATTCAGATTTCCACTTGTTCAACACTGAACTTGGTGGTACGGCATTGTGAATGTGGGATTTTAGGGAGCAATTTTTTTTGGGGGGGGGGGAACATGTTTAATTAATCAACAAATCAGCACTCTCCTCACTAGCGTTCCAGGCCCATATGTTTGCACTTCACACTGTAGGATAAGGAGGAGGCTCCATAAGAGATGCATCCAGCCGCCTACAGATTTTGTCTACTGCTGCTGCAAAATGTGATTGCATAACATCAGTCATCAGCAGGCAGATAAGAGCTTCAATAACAGTAGGCCCATAGAGTTGGCAAGGTTCAGACCATGTGTGATGAAAGACCCAGACACATGCATTGACTGTATAAAAGCTTTGGGGGTCAAGTCACACAAAAATGAAAATGTTTATGAGGTGTGATTCAGTAAAGTGGCCCTGTCCAGCTTCGGTCCAGCTCATTTTTAGTCGTTTCACTTGAGGATAATTTATTACAAGTGTGCAGAGCAGGTCTATGTGGGGGTTGGGATTTAGCAGAATGGTGCTTGAAAATGCTATAGCAACCAACAAGAGGTTGTGGGCCTTTGGTAAAAGCAACTCAGATTGTGGAAAAAAAAAAAGGAGATAAGATAGCATGCTGATTGTGAGAGTGAAACATGACATTTCCACATAACACTCTATTAAAAAACACAGTTTTGTCTGTTTTTTAAGCAAAGAGGCAGGCTAAACTAAATGAGAGTGAATATAAGTGTTGTACAAATTGCCTTTTGATGATTAGAACCAACACAGAGTTTTTAAGGTATTTAAATTGAGCTCAAGCATGACTTTCATACAGTTTTAGCTCAGAATAAATCGTTCAGCAGATGGACTTACTGAGGCAGCTTGACTCAAACTCCTTTCCCCCCTAAAAAGTCCAAGCCTGAGTGAGATTAAATGTTAACAAGAAGTTGGACCCAAGCCATTCCCTTGTCCGTCACTCCTTAAAAAAGGGACAAGGGGACAGACAACTGTTGTTGGTGTGTAGCCTAGACGAATTACTTTTAATGAACATGTAATTAATGGAAATAGACTGAACGGTTTCAAAGCAAACAACGATTCTAATTGATTTGCATTTTCCCTTTTTGGGCTCTCCGATTCCTTTTGTCAGGCCTTTCTATTGATTACCCGCTATGTGTATCGCTCCGCATGTGTTTTCCTTCATTAAGAGATAACGGGTTCCTGATTACTCCCATCCCTGGGTTTAATGTTGCTTAATGTCTACTTTGTTCCCGTGTCATGTCGGAGGGCAGCGAGAATAATGAGAGAGTGGGTGGGCCGTGATTGGCCTGCAGTAAGGCAATAGTGTTTTGGACGCCGGCTGCAAGGGGATCAGTGAAGAGGTTAAAAAAGCAGAACCTTTAGGGCTGGCTGAAGCGCAGCGTGTGGCCCCTGAGTCCGATTCACTCTCACTTACACTGCTGTTTTCTGTTAAACTGCCATTTGACTATCAACACCTGACACTCCTATATTGAGCTGCCTGTCAGCCTGACATCCATGAAATGCGTGTTACAGGCTTTTTTCTTTCCCCCGACTAAGTGTTTAACATAAATGCGCTGCCATGCAGCTTCTCTTCGGGGATTAGGATATAAACCCCCATTCTGTCGATTTCCGTTCATTTAGCCTGTAAATTGACCAAGTAAGAAACCACATAGCCTATATCCTACTGAGCAATTCAGCCACCGGAATAACATACAGTGACAATTGGCCAAAAAGGAGAACTACCGCGTTGTGAACAGAATTGCATGTTAGCTAATTGTTAATTTAAGCGGCTCGCAGTGGCTAATTATGTCGGCACAGCCAAGCCATTTGCATGATGGACCAGCCACCTGCCTGAAGGCGCTGCCAGGGCAAACTATATAATTACTGAACAGCAGTGGGGCAATTTTTGACTGTCGCCCCTTTTGTGTCACATGAATTCCTCGTAATGACATATTTCATTAGGGGGGCAAATATCACCCCTCCTCCTGTAGCCGAACAAAACATGCAAGTCTCAACAGGTCCTAATATACAGGACCTATTTACATCCACCTCCACCCCGTGTTTTTATTAACCTGTAGTTATGTGCGTCTTTACTGTGAGTTAAATGGACGCGCTGTGCCTTTTCTCAGCTCGGCTCATATAGACTGTGCTCTGGTTAAAAGGGACCATGGCTTTTCTTAAAGTGATTGCAGCCTGAACTCATTAAGCTGTCAAATGTCCAGGCTTTGGGATCTTGATTGCTTATTGTGTAGCAACATTCAAGGAATTTTTTTTTCAGTCTGCAAAGAGACGCAGCCTACCCCACCATTCACTCACACAGGAGAATGGACTGACTGCTGGATTATCCATGGATTCAGTGCGGTTTAATCAAGTTGTCCCTCTTTACTGAGAGCATATGGGAAGTTGCATTCATTTTATGCTTTAAGTTTTCACGTTAGGCATGTGTGTGAAGCCTTTAATGCTTACTGGGCAAAGCAAAAAAGAAAAATCAGGGTAACTGGTTTCGACTTTTAAGGTTTCTTACCTGAAAATGTTACCATAGAGCTCTGGAAGAACTATTCATAGCAGTGGCACATATAACAATACCAGATACAAAAAAGAAAGCTTAGTATTGGTTAAAAATTGTAATAAATAAATAAATAAATAAATAAAATAAAGTATGGTTAAAAGTAGGTGGACTCATTATACCTATCAGCTGAGAATTACTATCATTAATTTTTATTTGGATGAAGTACTCCCAATGCTGTAGGTGGTCAGTGGTAACTGCAGTGATGAGTAGTTACTAAACAGAAGCTGTTTTTACTAAAATCTTAATTTGTAAATTGTAGCTTTCAAATCAGTTTAGAAGAGTAATAGAAAACAGAGCTCGGAGTAAGCCCATGTATCTTTACATTTACATATAGATATTGAGTATATCCACTTACTTACTCTGCAGCACTCCTTTTAATATTGCCTAACATCCTTTATAAACTAAACACACTTTTTTGTGTTAATTCCTCTAAAAAATGTTATTATAGCCTATAATTCATAAGTGCTCTCATATTTATAGCATGCAAATCAATTTAAATTCACTTTAGGTCTCACTATTTGAAAGGGACAGCCTTGGACTATTCAAACCTTCATTAAATGGAGAAGTTATTGCTGCAGGCCTATAGAGCGAGCAGCGGCACCCGGGTCGGTCTGGAGGGTCTGGTGTTAACGGGGTTAGTGATGGCTCGTTGGTTTCTAAAGGACTCCTGCTGGTACTGTACACAGACATGACAACTCCGCTTTAGTCTGGTCTCATTTAATTGGCATGTTTAACAGGAGCACACACAGCGTGGGCGCGCACACCAGCTCACTCGTTTACTTGAATTTCTATCCTGATGAGGACCTTCCACACAGAGACTTAAGTCTCAATCCAGCCTTATTCTTATCCACATTTCTGTCAAATGTCAAAAGTATGTTTACATTTATGTGGCGTTGGGTGAGTGCACAAAAGAAACATATTTCAGATTGTTACTTTTGGACAAACACACAAGTAGAGTAGTTTTGAAGGTATGGAGAGTTGATGAAACAATTCATGTATTGTGCCATACAAAACTGGGTTGGTTTATGATGCTTGGATATGAACCTGCTCATTTTGTCTTTTGGATTAAAAAAAAACTATACCCACTCAGGTCACAAAGGATGGCAGTAGCCTTGCAGTGTTTATAAGATCCTCTCCTGAAATAAGCTCATACAGACCCATGAAAGCAGGCTAGGGCCTATTCTGAAGGACAGGGGAACTAAGGACCATGGCCAAAATATAGTTCGAAAGATTTTAACAGTACTTGTAAATAGGTATTTTTTTAGCGGTGGAAAGGTGGGGAATGTCTACAAAACTTAAAGTTTAAAGAAAATTAACAATTTATTGTTTTAAAGTATAAAGACTGATCAAAACATTTCTTTTTTTTTTTGTTTCTAAGTGTCTGAAGTGCAAATGTGTAAAAATATGCTGTGAATGTTTTTTTCCCAAGTTTGTACAATATTAAGTAATTAAATAAGAGCATTAGTATTAAATATTTGTAGTACGCGTTTTATAAACTGCTTTTCACAAACAAGCAGTCACAAAGCACTGTACAACAAAATAGCTTACAATAAATAAGAAAATTAAGTGCTGTAATGGCAATACAAAAGTTAAGACACAGAATAAAGTTTACTAGTTAATAAAGTAAAGTAGCTTAAAAAGTATCAGCAAAGTCGGTTAAGCAAAAAAAAAAAAGTGTTTTATTTTATCAATACATTTTTATCAATATTTAGGGGGTTCCATAATATCCCGGTTTACATGTTATGTCATCATGTAACAAGAGAATGGAAATCAGGTGACACTGCTTCTAAACATGGTCACTGAATACAAGGTATAATGTCCACTGTTTAAGTTAAATCCAACTAGATCCTGGTGTCCAGTGCTACTCATAATGCCAATTTCTACAGCCCAAAATCCTTAGCCTATTATTTATTATTCTTTTTCTACCCCAAGTCTATTCTAATTTTATGGCTACTTACATTAAGAACTCCTAATGTATCTTGAACTTAAGCCGAACTGGGTCTTCTATGGATACAGGTAGAAAATGATTTCATTAGTTTAGAAGAAGAGAGCCTACGGTTAACATGTGACACCCACTGCCTGCCCTCCAACCGCAGATATAACCGTGTTATTGCACATAACTAAGATTTCATTTTTGTAACAGATTTTCCTTTCACTTTAAAACTATCAATAATATAAGAAACTTAACCACCTGCTATTTTATAACATTTAGTTTGTTGGTGTTTGTTTCTGATTTCAAGTTTAACCTTTGGCTTGTAGGATGTCCTCAGTGTGAATCTACATAAATAAGTTGTGAGTATGCATTCCTGTCTAAATAACAAGTTAGAAATAAGTAAGTACACAGAGGTTAGATTTAATTTCTAATATTTTCAAGAACAATCGTGAAATAAAATGCTTTCCTTTTATCTGGGCAAACTGAATATGTATCATCTATTAAACATGCATTTGTAGCTTTATTAGAAATTCTCTTTCACCGTTGCTCAGTTTGGGCATTCAGGTTTTCTGTGGCCAGAACTGGTTGATATCATCCAACTCTGACAAAGAAAAATATGCAGTATCACTGTTTCCCTTTTACTTTACAAATTGTCTGTGCAAGCCTAGAAATCAGAACAAATTACAGTTTCTAAGTCCTACTCTGTGTCAGTTTTTAAAATGATTTATTTGCTTTCTGTAAAGCAAGAACAACAACAAATTCAATATTTTATAAAATTATCTAAACGAACATAATTTGTGGCAACCACTACCAGCATAAAAAATGGCACGTGACCACATGAAGCTTCTGTTTTGGGAGGTTTCAATATGTTGGTGTGTGTATTTTGATTTTAAGCAGCCTAAAATTTGTTTACATTTCTAAAATCAAATTTGTATAGAACTAATTTTTCAACCTCTTGTCCTACTCTGGCAATGGAGGTGCAGAGGCCAGCACTCCCCTTTAGATTTCTTAATATAAGATGATTGCTAATCTGCACCCCCCTTTTTATAGACCCCATCCTCATGTTGTTTCATTTAGAAAAACCAAACCAAACAGTATAAAAACAAACAATTAAAAAAAATCAAAACTGACACTCTTTTTGACGGTGACTTTAACATCTATGCAGATGACACTCTCCTTACAATCAATTACCTCTAATGAAAAAAACATGTTAAATCTACAAAACCTAAGAGCCTGGTGTTGATTTAGCAGAAATCTCTTATGCAAGAACTCTGAATAAGTTTTTTCCAGACAATTTAGAGTGCTTTACTTATTTTGATGTTATTACAAAATGATCAGGAACAAGTGAAATATAAATCTAAATGTTTCAGTGTCATGTCTAATCCAAATACAGAATTTTGCATACAAATTTATTAGTATTTAGAAATTCTGCACCCTACTGTAAATAGCATAACATACCTGGGACTTTTTCTTTTACTTACTTTAATAATTCCAAAGGAGAGATGAATTTTTGTTGATCACTTTAGGGAATGTTTTTAATTGCGATTTTGATTGTTTTATATAGATTAATCAATTAAATTATGAAACTCTAGAGAGCTCACTTTAATCTTTTTTTTTTTAATCCTTTTTGCATTGAGAGTTTCGAACAAAGTTACTTCTTGAAATTTTACAGTGGCACCACGACAACGTCCAACATGAGAAATGCGACTTAACCATCTGCAAAATTCTCTGCCTTAATTGTCCTTGAGGAATATGTTGAACCCAAGCTGCCAAACATGATTAATTTACAGACTTCTTTTTTTACTCGTGCAAAAATATACGAGAACATCTATTTACAAGTTTCGTCGGTTTTTGGGTTGTGCATGAAGTCCATTAAGTATTGAATTGAAAAGTCGTGTGATTTGTGCCGTTTTCTTTTCTTTTTCTTTTTTTCTTTCTTTCTTTCTTTCGGTTTTTTTTTTTTTTTTTTTTTTTTTTTTTTTTTTTTACCCAAGCAGTATTATTAAAATGAAGATAAATTGCAGCCAGTCTCAGGGAAATTTTTCTCAAAAGAAACAAAGACAACACCGAAGATATATAAAATGCGCTTTGTTCATCAGAGGGAGGGATAAAGAAAGACTCCACTCAGCGAGCTCTGAATGCTGCATTTCATGCCTTCAACAATTATGCTGAAAGGTCAAGTATTACAGCATCTTGTGTTCCGCTTTGCATGCAAAGTATTTCAGTTCGCAAATGACCCTCGTTTGCGCTCTTTGCACAATGGCTCGAAGAAGCAGATAAACGTAGCACAATTAAAGATTTTTGCTGCTAGCTCACAATAACATTTACCAAGGGGGGTGATTGCATTTGCTGTGTAATTGTCCTATTTGTAATCCTCATGAATGCTTGGGCCTGCTGCAATGAAATGTTTAGGAACTTAAGAAAGAAGAACGAGAGTGGCTGTATTTAAAAAGAACACAGTTTTCATATATACATATAGATTTATAAGATTATACAACGACTAATATGAAAATGCTTTTTTTGAGTATATCTTATGTAATAAATGCAGACTTTGTGCTCATTTTTCATTTTCCCATTGACGTATTCTTTTCAGCACCGTGGACAGCACCCGTGTCATCATTAACATCTAAATCAGAAGAAAAGCAATTAAACGCACTACAAACACTTACTTAGCATATTATTATTATTATTATTATTATTATTATTATTATTATTATTTGTTTATGTGAAATTCAAATAATTATTGGAGCACTTCTTACTGTGGAGAATAGGCCACGCCATCGTCACATACTCAGCAGCAATGTATGTCAGGAATCACACACCAGTGAACAAAATCACCAACGACTCACTAGTTTTTGTTTAATGATTGCAGGTCTGTTAATATTAATTGGTAATCTACGTGAGCATTACTCTTATTTGAATTTTTCCCAATATAAAAAAAACTTTTGAAAACTGTTTTGTAAGTTGTAGTTTTAGAACAAATTAAAAAAACAAAACAAAAAAACCCCAAGCTACTGATAACTGCCCTGCAAAGCTCACTGTATCTAGTTAGCTGTTAGGCTGTCTCTTTACCGCGATGTCGATATTTGTTGGGTTTAATAAAAAGAATCTAATAAAATGCTTAATGTGCTCTGAAAAGAAATCCACACTTTATACATTTTGAGGGAAAATTAAAATAAAAGTTAAAGAGACCCCAGCCCCCGCTTTTATTTCATTTCTGAAGCTATATATATATATATATATATATATATATATATATATATATATATATATATATATATATATATATATATATATATATATATATATATATATATATATATATACATACATATATATACATTTTGTCCTCCTCAACTTTAAATTGAGTATTGACTACGTACTACTGATACACTGGGTCCCTGGGTGAATGAAATTCAGCAGCTAGTCACTAACTCAAATATGATTACCTTGAGATTAGAGACTAATTGCCTGGGGTTCGTGAAGACAGCCCACAATAAAGGCAGGAAGACTTGAGAAGTTGCACTGTGGGTTTCTACAAAAGAGAGCGATGAGAGCACACACGTTTCCAACAAGTCATTCTCAACAGCTACAAGCTGCACACAAAGACCACACACCGCGCCAAAGACATGTTAATGTAATCCCAAAGTTCTCACTTCTCTCCCGAACAAAACCTGCTCTGCAAAATACCTAATAGAAGATAGTTTCTGATGCTGGTAAGATTTCACTTAAAGTCTCTAAAATTGCTTTTCTAGGGGCTGCCTGGTGCCCTTAAACTGCATCTTTCTCTGGCTTCAAGGGAAAGACCTACTGCGTGCTTGGAAAGGAGACGGACGTGAGTTTAGTGCCTAATTTTTTTGAACATCACATTTTTTATACGATAATACTGACTGAATATGTTTTTGGATTTTAAATATAAAGTTGTAGAAAATCAGTTAATGTTCTTGTATTTGTATTAACATTAGCCCCCATTAAGCAAAAAGCACTGCTGAGCCCCAGTTCTCTGAGTGTTTTGCAGAATTTGTGCTAAAATGGGACTTATGCAAAAGTCATATAATCAACTTGTGGTCCAGTTGTGGACTAAGGCTTCTAACTGTACTATATGAGCCGCATGTACTTTGGCCACCAATGCATACGGTAAGTATCAGAAAAAATAGAGAATATTAAAAAATACAAAACAAAAAAAACCCCCAAAACATAATGGTCACCTCGGGCGTCAAATAAAGCTGGGTGACTTTGAAAAACAGTAGTATGTGAATAGTTGAGTACATTCCGGTCTAGAAATAAAGAAGTTTCCATATAATTAATAAAATTTCAGGAATTAAAAGTGCAGCAGGACCGGAAAAGTCAGATAGGCAAATGGAAGGAAAAATTACTTTGGTTGGACCATGTGGAGTAAAGATCAATTATCTCAAGACAACGGATAAACATCCAGAGAAGTTTTATTAAAGTGTATGCTTTAAACCCTCACTTATTTCAGGCAGCATCAGAAATGAAAGCCAGTAGAAGCCAAGAAGCTGGAGGATTAAAAAAAAAAAGCTTTAAAGATAAATTATTTTCATTACGTATCCTGACTGAAAGGCTCTGAAATTATAGCTTTATGACACATGACAGCGCTGATTTGAAAACAACTTACCCTGGTCAAGCCATAACCGAAAATCGCCCATCATTAACCCCGTCGCTTAGCTACCACATTGTTTACTGTTTAAGACCTATATCTCTGTTAGGTGGCAGGAGAATAGTCTCTAATGATTATTATACCTTTTATTTACCGAACCCTACAACTAAAGGAAAATAAATTACAGCTTGCGTTCTTTATTTTGAAAATAAAGATATCTCCAAGTGTCAAACATCCCACAGGGTTAAAAAAAAAATCTACAGTCTAATATTTAACATATATAAATATCTGTGTGGAGGCAGGTTTGTTTTTAATGCCCGACACAAACAGCCTGTTTCCTTTCAATTCCCGGATTGATTATTGATGAACCTTCTGATAGCCCCGCGCCAACAGTTCACCTCACGACTCTTTTGAGAAGAATACGGCGCTGTTTGGCGAGGGATTTCATCGATAAGCTGCCCTTTGAGCAGCGTTTGTGTTTGATGTTGGGAGTCGAGGTACCTTACCTTTCTGACTCACGCCGAGAGAAAACACACATACAGAAAGAGAAAAGAAAAAAGCACATAAAAGGCTCAGTTTACTCTGCAGGGTATGCTTGTGTGAGTTGCAGCCATGAAACGATAAGCCTGCGAGGTATGTGATTTAGCAGGAGAAAAAACAGGGGGTGGGGGGTGAAATAGGCCCCAGTATTTACTGTCATGTCAGAACTAATGTGGCATTTAGTTATTTTTTTCCACGTTCTGACAAATCTGAACGTATTTTGAAAACTTCTAGTTGCTTATTCTTTCTTGCATTTTATCTGCAAAAAACTAATAATAATAATAATAATAATAATAATAATAATAATAATAATAACCCTGCTGTTTTGTTGTCTTTACCTAAATAATTATTTAATTTCACAACAAAGTTTAACTGTTTGGGTTCCATAATTTATTAATAGGACTGTTTTGCTGTAAGTCAAATATCTATATAAGTTACAAAGAAATAAAACGTACAAATACCAGTGAAACGACAACAAACCGGCAATAGCGTCAAAAACTTTGTACAACAAATAGCTAAAATTCAAACCTTTTACTGAAATATACAAGCTAGATCTACGGCTTACATTAAATTCTATTATGAATCAGAGTCATCACATTTGTGTTTGAGGAGGGAAATTTAAGAGCACCCAGCAGTCCTGCAGTCTATCTGCGTCTCTGTTTCGGGTTTAGTTATCCCAACTATGGGGCCTATTTGACTGCTGATTCTTCCTTTGTGTCAATATAATTTACATAAATAAATCCCAAGACTTTTACATCCGCAGTTTGTGAACAAGTGTTTCTTCCACAAGAGTCACACTTCCTTTCGAAATGGGGAGGAGAAAAAATTCAAGAAGAGCTGCGTCGGTTTCACTCGGTTCTTGTTCAAGTGCGCACATTTACAGTGAAACTTGCCGAGCATTAACATAAAAATGTCTTTTCTTTTTTAAAATTAGATTTAATTCATAGCCGGCGCCTCTTGTCACCATGTCCTGCCGTATAACAGGGCTGAACACTGCAAGGCCGAGCCGTACTCTGCGCCGGGGGAGTTGAGGTGGGAGAGGCCGGCCACTTGGCTCTGAAGTGAGGGCGGACTGGAGGAGTGCTGCGCCAAGTCTGGAGAGTGACCTGTGCTTCCCACCTGCTGGCTCTGATGCTGGCCGAGGCCGGACGTGTTGTTAGACATAATCATGACATTGCCCCCTTGCTGGTGGTGCGTCTGAGCGGAGGATGTGGGCGTGTGGCCGCTGCCTTGGCACGGCTTCCCATCCTTTACCAGCACCGGCACAGCTACTCTCCGAGGTGACTGCTGCTGCTGTTGTTGGCAGGAGCCGCTCTCCTGCTGCATCTGCTGCTGGGAGGCTTTGTCTTTTGCCTGCCTCTTCATTTTATACCGGTGATTCTGGAACCAGATTTTCACCTGGGTCGGGGTGAGGTGGATCATACTTGCCAGGTGTTCCCTCTCCGGCGCCGACAGGTATTTCTGCTGCTTGAAGCGTCGCTCCAGCTCATACACCTGCGCCTGGGAGAACAGCACTCGCCTCTTTCTCCTCGGTGTGGTTGACAGAGAGCCCATGCCTTTACCCACGTCTGCCAGGGAACTGAGACTGCCCATGCTGCCCATGTTCATCCCGGACGATGAGCCCATGAAGCGGGAAACTGAGGGGGGAAAATAATTGTAATTAAATTCAATTTTTTTTAAAAGTTATATTCTCGTGTTACATAGAGACATTTATATGGAGAGAAAATTTAGTATGGA
Organism: Simochromis diagramma; assembly: GCF_900408965.1. Classification (NCBI taxonomy): domain Eukaryota; kingdom Metazoa; phylum Chordata; class Actinopteri; order Cichliformes; family Cichlidae; genus Simochromis; species Simochromis diagramma. The sequence goes on along the minus strand of NW_024387030.1, from coordinate 6,983,334 downwards.
CAAATATCATTTGCAGATGCAAAATCAACAATGTTACTCAATTATCAGCTTTTTATAAATCTTCACGGGTCTCAAAGAAGCAGACACCTTTATTTACAACACCTAAAACTCAAAAGTGTCAAAGTGAAAGCGTGTTCATAAACTACATCGACCAAATTTAAGGTGCCGCTCATAAATGACAGCAAAGCTGTTACTGCTGGATGAGTGTGAAAGCCCTGAAGGAAAACTGTTCCATTATTTTTCTGTCGTGAGAATCTTTACAAATATTGAAATCTCTGGATTAAAAACTTGAATATTTGCGCGATTTCTGCCCCTCCTTAATGATAACATCTAAAGTACCGAAACTTGAAAAATGCCAATTTTGTGCCGAAAAACGTAAAGATTATAAAAACTGTACTGCAACTCCTAAAACACAGCACCGCGAAACATCCGCAAAAATCTGGATTTCAGCTCAATGCGGACTGTGATAACTCCAAGCTGGAGTCAAAGAACAGGTGCAGGATACTCACTGGTGGAAAAACGCGGATCTGGGTTGGCTCCGTACCAGCCGGTTGCCGTGGCGCTGCCCCTCATGCCGTCTTGGTAAGACGGCAGGTCGCCCATGTTGCCCAGGTTGCCGTTACAGTAGCCCCCCATGGCCGTGTGTGACAGCTGAGAAACACCTGCCGCAGTCATGTGGTAAGCCGCAGACACAGTCCCATTATGGCCCATGTGGTGCTGCTGCATCGCCGCCTGTGAGACTTGCGGCTGCCGGTAAGAAGTGAGAGGTGCCCCCAAGTTGTTATTCTCCATACTTACTTTCTTATAGCTCTCCTCAAGGGGACTCAAGATATCGGAAACAGAAAAAGGAGTCGTATGCTTAGGGCTCATCGACATTGTTCTGGGGCTGGAGAGGGAGAAATTAGAAGGCAAGGCAATCTCTCCTTCTGCCTTTTTTTTTTTTTTTTTTGGCCAAAGCCCCTCTGCTTCCTGTTGTCTCAACGTCGATCCTGGTAGATGAACACGTAAGAGAGCGCCTCAAGTCCGCCTTAATTGGATTGAGTGGGAGCTCGGTGCTGGCTTTGGTTTGTTTTAGCTGGGTGCCAGGTTTAAGGCTACCATCAGAGGCGGGGCATCGCCAACAATACAAAACAGCTCTAGCCTCCTTTCGTCGAGCGTAATTTCATTTACAAGACATGTGCTCCCCTCCCACTAACAATAACATAAGCACCGTACATGATCATAAATGTTCATCCCCGAGACTGCAAGCGGTGTCCGAGCACGCTGCAGCTGCTGCATGTGTGGAGTTTGGGACTTGTTGATGTTGCTGATGAACACGTGGCTGCACCTTGAGATTGCAGTGACCACAATACACTTTATTAACTGTAGTGATGTTTACGAGGGCCTCTTGATGAAAGGAGGCCTATATGGACTTGAGAGTTGGAGAACCACTCCTCAGTTGAACTACTGACTTTTAATGGCCATGAGAGGCCTCCAGTGATTGCAGGATTGTTTGTGTTATGCCTTATCGTACTCAGACATGCAAAAGTGCACTTGCGCGGAGGGAAAATGACTGATACTGATAAGTAAATAAATACACATCCGCGTGTTAAGTGGCTGCGTAAATGATTAACCCCCCTCGTTTTTTTCTTTTTTTCCTTTTGATATCATTGGACGCAAGGAGCGCATTACCTAAATTCAGATGCACACACTCGTCTAAGAGACCCAGTGAAAAAAATTGAGTCTGGAGTAGGAGAGGCTCTCATGCGAAGTTAACGGCGTTCAAATAGCTACTCTCCTGCAGCACAACGCCAGGTAGCCCTCAGTAGCATCTTGCCTTAATGCTCAAGGAGGCATTACCGTTTAACCCAATCATATCTCATTTGTAAAATTTTGTATGTTTGTATGAGAAAATATTTTTTAAAAGCCTTTTGGTGCCTCTGAGTTCACTTTTAGGTGGAATTCTCCTCTTCACAAACAATATATATATATATATATATATATATATATATATATATATATATATATATATATATATATATATATACTATCATTATCATTATTATTATTATTTAGGATTATTTTAGCTATAAATCAATATCTTACGTATAGGTTACAAATCCCACGAATTTATAAAATTACACCGAACAAAACAAATAGGCGAATTAAAATCGATGCAGTAACTTCTACTTACACAGTCTGTGGATGCCTTGAGCCTGTTCACATATTAAACAGATAAAACAGCTGATAATGTAGAGGTCTTGTGGGGCGGTCTAACGTCAGGTGCCAGATGCCGCAGAAGTCTGCGCCTGCAGACTCAAACCATCTCACCTACAGGAATTAAGGAAACACAGCGTCTTCTGGTGGCAACCCCGCTTGGCCGTTGCGCTGTGATCTCCTTCACTCCGCTGTGATTCTAAATGTTTTTGGGTTTTTTTTAATTAAATGATATAATATTTGCTTGTTTGTCATAGTAAGAATGGCGCAGTAAAGGCAAAGACCTGCCAAACGGGAGCTAGGGTCAGCGCCGTGAGTGTGTAGCCTGCAGTGGCATACAGATCACTGCCAGTTTGTCACGGGAATCACCAGTTCTGCTATTTTCCTGGCTTGTGAATATTTCACGGCTGCCTGCATGTCCTTGCAGGATAATCTGCGCTCTATTTACAGCCCACTAGTCCAATTTAAGGAGCCCCCACAATATACATATCAAAACAATTCAATCCATTCTATTCCAAAACAACCCAATCCAATCTTTAATGAAGCAATATTGTCATATAGTCCAAGACTAAATGTTACAGCTGCAATAAATTGTTCGGATGATAGCCGCGGTGCGGGTGCATAATCGCAGGCAATTAAAATTACAGCATCTTTCTGCATCCAAGGTAAATCTTGCTTATGCATTCCTTAATTACGGAATTTCGCAAGACATTCTTAATCATCTAAATCAGTACTTTTTTCTTGTTCTGGCACACAGTTATTACGGCCAATTAGTGGCAATTAGTTCAAATGTTCCGACTAATTCCTCACAATAATGAGGACACTTTGAAGTGGCGGGTATGAGGCTACCGAGCCTTTGTTACTGAGGCTTCATGTTGTTAGTTATGAACTGATTGGTGCATGATATAATCAACAGAGCAACTACAGACCTTGAAAAATAAAATGCGGACGATAAAAAGTAAAAAGGAAGTTGCTTGCTGTTGTTAATATCAATTAAACCCGTAATTTCTTTTACATTAAAAGATATCCAGAGCAGCAGGAAAATAACAAATGCACCACGTTTAAATGTTATATAAAAATACTGAACTTTACAAATTAATTTCCAAAAACATCCACACTCGCGTTTTCATCAATTTATCAAGTATACATAAAATAAATCTATCTCTCTTGAAATAATACGACAAATAATAAATACCATGTTATTAAATTAGTGCAAGTTGTATTCAAAACCAGCATAGCGTTCAGGCCACTTTACAAAGTTATCTTTGTTAAATGTCAACAGTGTTCTTGTGCCAAAACACTAACCCTGTCTGATAAACCTGCTGACTCTGGCTTTATCAAAGTGGTCAGATTAGAGGTGCAGCAACTACCTGCTATTGCTCCTGCAGCCTTTGGCTTGCCTGAATACTCTTTTCTTTCGAAACTCCAACTTTTGTTTTCTTGACTAAGCTACATCTCATTCACCTTGTACCCGTAAACAGCCTAAAATAGAAGGATAGAAGAAAAAATAGAGAGAAAAAGTGGGCTGCATGTGTGTGCTTCATCATTTCACGTGAAAGTCCTGACGACCTCGTGAGTCATTTCCTTGTTTCAGCTTCAACTGTGAACTACAGGAGGTCACTAATTAGTAATAACCCTTTATTTCCCCACCTCATAATTTATCCAATCAGCTCACGTCATTCTGAATTTTTGAGATTTATTTTGTAGACGTTGAAAAATCCACTTGGTTCAAATGAGAGGTGTTGTTGGACCCTGTCACACAGCCTATGAGGAAATGCTGAAACATGACGTCACGAGACGAAGCCAATATGATGCCACTAGGGGCAGACATACTGCTGCATCCAATCAGCAGCTTCAAACTAACGTAGTAGTTGAGTTCCAAAAAGTGAAACCAGTGTTTTTCCAGTGAAGCACGACCCCTAGCGGTCCAGAGGCTCTCTCCATCAAAGCAACGAAAATCACCCTTTAGTGGATTTCTTTCATGAAGGGAGTGAGAGGGTTTCCGAAATGATACCGTGTGTTCTTGCGCCATCTGGAGGTTGATGCTTTATGAGCAGCATATCCCAAATAAATTATTGCAGTCACGTGGAATTTATTGATAAATACCCACAGATTCATTTTGAGGACATGATAATTCTCACCACATGAATGTTATGAAAAATAATGCCATTACACAAATTCACAAGTGGGGCAAGCTAGGAAAGCTCTTTAGTGTTTTAACTAAAACTAGACTTTTGGGATTATCTGTTGAAAGTCACTAACAGTTATTTGATCAGACAGTCTTATATCTGTATGGGTGTAGAGGTGTAGGGCAATGAAGACATTTCATATAATGACGTTTTTCAGGTTATCATTATTTATCTGGATGTAGTTCTTTTATTGGATCTTATGTTACTTTTTGATTTATTCCTTTATTGTTTAACTTCTAAGTTTTTACATTTCTAGACCTTCTGGCCTGTGTTTGTCTTTTAAGTTTTGTGTTATTGTACAGAACTTTGGTCAGCCCTGTTGTTGTTTTTAAAGGTGCTTTATGAATAAAGTGGTATGGTATGGTATGGTATGGTATGGAATGGGATTTTAAGTGGCACAGACAGAAATATCTGCCTGTATATTTTAGATTGAGACCAAATGAATACAAGACAACGGGAGCTGTTTAACCCTAAAGACATTATTATGCAGTGTAAACTTGCAAAACTTAAGGAAGCTCTTTCTGCATTTGGACATGAGTAATTTATTGATAGATGTATTTATTTTAGTTTCTTTTTGTTTGTCTTGCTCTATGGTGACATGTATTGAATGACTCTATACCATATTTGTGTGTATTTTCTCTTTTACCCAAGGAGGGGGTAATATAACGCTAAAGCTTTTCAAATTTAAACTAAATATTTTCACTCTTTGGCCCTTCCACAGAAAAACACACACACACACACACACACACACACACACACACACACACACACACACACACACACACACACACACACACACACACACACACACACACACACACACATATATATATCTTTTTTTTTAAAATATGCCACACTAACCTATATCAGTCAGTCTATTTTTTAAATGTGCAGTATGGAGTATAAAACTATAAAATGTCTAATATGTGATACACAGACTCTGACTGAAGTACAAAAACATCATGGTGAACATCAAGAGAAACATGAAAGTATAAGGAAACTGAATAGTTTGAACAGGCCAAAAAGAATACAATTAGCTTTTCTGTATATGTTAGAAAAGAACTCAAACTGCGGTAGTTTTGGTTTAGTATTAAATCACCTATGAAAAAGTGCTGGAAAGTCCGATCATTACACAATACCCAAATTCTCACAGTGGGTATAGCAAACTGCAATAAGGGATCTCATGTCTCCCAGCAGAATTTAAATGCAACAAAGTGAGGTTGGTCATGACCCTCAAAACCTGAAAGACCAATATTTTCAGTGTAGAAGTGTTGTTGCCACATCTGTTTGTTGAGTTACTTCCTCCAACAAGCAATCAAATCCTTGCCATTAGATACAATCTGGACTAAACGCAAAGGCGAAAATGGTGGCATGTGGAACTGAGGAAGGTGCACTGTGAATACCATGAAGAGCAACTGAACCCTCTTATGTCCTGAGCTTATCAACAAAGGATCAAAGAAGGGTCGTTCCCACCTGATGACTCAGTATTTGATGCACCTACTAATCCATTCTTATTTCCAACATTATGAGTATCATCATCAGATCATATTAGCTGTAAAACTACATTCACATTTCTTTAAGTACTTAAATGTAGCACTACTTCACTTGAGTCATGTTATTGGACTTCACCTTTCTACTTCAGAGAAAAAAATACTATACTTATAATCTGTGAGTTAGTTACACTGAACATTAAAATGACTAAAGGTGTAATAATAAAGTAATAATAAATCTTCTGTATTAATTTTGATACTGGGAGGATTAAGAGGATATTCCTTTACTTCTACTTTATATTGGACTTGAGTATCTTTTGAATACAGTATTCTTACAGATAAGCATCTCAAAAACTTCTCAGCCTCAAATACCATTAAATTCTGTGGTACTGATGTGTTATCCAGTTTATTACAATTAAATGATCGTTGATCTGGTTTATTGATTTAAATCAGGATATATCTTAGTTATTATTGAATTTCTGTAATCCATGCCATCTCGCATGTTTCAGGACTAAACATGACTGTATTTTTATCATAGCTGATAACGTGATTATCAAATGTTTCATTTACCGTTTAACCAAAAGTCTTTCATTATAAAGTAAGAGGAACATTATCGATATGCTAATATCAATAATCTTTAGGGACTTTTTCAGCTTTGACTGCAATTATTTATATTTGTCATTGGTTGTAGCAATAACAGCTAGAGCCTATCCCTGCTGTCACTGGGCGAAGGGTGAGGTACACCCAGGATATAGGCTACATCAGTCTAGCCTGCATTTTTAGGACTGAGGGGGGAGGCTGGAGTACCCGGAGAGATCCCATGCAGGCACCAGATAAAAATGTAGACTCCACACAGAAAAACCCCCGTCAGCTAAGTGCAAACCAGGAGGTGATAGCCACTGTAGAAATAAGCTAATGCTCTCTTTTTCATTTACTTATTTTACTCCTGCTTAAAATATAACTTTACATTAGTCTTTCAGATGTAAAAGGATTTAAACATAGTGGACATGCTGATGTAATGCTTTTCTCACTTTATGTAGTGTTGAGTGAGAAAAGCCTTACATGTATATCTGCTCAAATTATTTTTTTGCTCAAAGGGGTGAACAAAGCACATTAGAAGATGGTGCCCCACTCGGAGGTAAAGGCATGCTCAAAAGCTAGGGGCAAAACACTGAGACCGCTGGGAGGGCTGACTGCTAAACCTTGATGTTACTCCATTCTAAAAAACAAAATAGCTAAACTACAGCAAAGCAAACTCAGAAGTCAATATATTCTTGCATGAAGAACACAATAAACCAGAAGAGGAGCAACAGTGAAACTAATTTATGAGTTTTGTGTGGAGGCAGGGCAGGACTGGGACAAAAAATCAGCCTGGGCATTTTGAGCCCACCGGGTATTATAGGAAAAGCCATAAAGCCTTTGAATGAAAACAGTGATGTACACTGTCTTGTTGGTATATATGTATCAATCTAATAAACTTAAACTTACGGCATCCTCCCGATTCTGGTATTTTAAACAGTATTTAGCAGAAATATTAAACAACAAAATAAAGGAACCACTCCGCACCCTCCGCCTCATGATGCTTAATCAACGTAATAGACTTTAATTTAATGCATTTGTAAAACAAATGCACAGAAACCTTTTTTTTTTGGTTTTTTCTCTCTTTTTTTTTTTTACAATAATTAAATAGATTCAACATCTTTCTTCAACAGAATTGCAGATTGCACAGATGATACCTTCCCAAAGGAAAAAGTACTATGGCTTAGGGTGTATATTAGATTTAATAGTTACTATATACAATAATGGATTTTTATACATTTAAGATTAACATTTTGGTTGTAAGATTCAGATAATCATTTATTAAAAGCTAGACATTTTAAATGAGAATAAGAAAGAAAGGTATTTCATTGTGACCCCCTTTCCCTGTTAATGCCCTACCTGGCCCCCTGGCAAAACTTTGCTAGATCCGCCCCTGCACAGTTACCAGCTGTCAGCTACTTAGAAAAGGATCCTGGTGTTATTTATCTCTCAGAAACAGTTCATAACTTCCCGTCAACTCATTCATGTCACCTAAAAGGTAAACCTGTTTCTCCATCACCTGTTCAGCTCTGATGATTCAGTAAGGACATCCCCTGGTTTCATCTTCATGTTTCCCTCTCACCACATATCCAAACCGATATCATGACCAGCAGCTTTTACAGCTGTGGCTCCAGCAAACATCAGCTGATACTAGAAATTAATATTAAATAAAGTCTAATCGCATTCATTTTCATCTCAATACGGAACTTTAAAGTTCGACCTCATCGGCTGTAATTTGCCCAGGCCAGAGTCGATCATGACCAGTTGGCCAGTCCACCACCTTTCAAACAAAAAACATCGGCCCATAAAAATGAAAAATCATCATAGGCCCACCGGGCAATTGCCCAGTATGCCCGATGGCCAGTTATGTGTGGAGGCCTAAGAGGTGTGATGCTTGCAGATTCAGACAAGAGAAAAAAGAAAGGCGAACAGCTTTCCATAACACAATAATGAAAGAAAAAACAAGAAGAACGTTTTTGACTTTGATTTGTAGGTTTGTAGTATAGAAAGCAAGCAAAATATCATCTAGCTGATGTTTGCAAAATAACCGTAAAGGCCGGTTTGGGGTTAAAATGTTTGGTCTTAATGTTTTCTCTACAAATAAATATAAGATTTTACATTTTTAAAAAACAGTTTGAAAAGGTGGCAATATTTGGTGAGCATCTTTACAACAATTTAAAACTCCTCCATGTGGCCTTAGCATGGACCTTATAGCTCCTTATAACTTTCCTGGAGGGGCCCCAGTGCAGGCCAGTGAGTAAAACTATAGGATGGGTATGTATTAGCCTGCCCATCCTTTTCAGGCAATTCTTCTGACCAACTTAAAAAACCAATGGCAACCTCTAAAAAGCCTGTCTTTGTCACCCTTAAACCCCAAGATGCTTTAAAACACCATTGTGCAGTTAAACCTCATAAATTTGTCGCAGGGACTGATTAAACATCACGGGAATTGAAACACTAAAGATTTTGTCTCGGTCCCTTTTGGATGAGGGACAATGGTCCATTCACAGAGAGACACCCAAACAAAAAGAGCATTTAAGGAGAGATGCAGCGAGCTGAGGGGTTCGGCCAGTCCCCTCCATATGTGATACAAGGTGGCCCCAGTGATGCGGACAAAGGGCCAGGTGACAGTGACGATGGGCTGCAGGGTCACAGGACGAGCAAACAACATTATAGGGGGCGTGAAAGCAGAAGACCCCCCTCATCACTGATGAAAAACTGACATGATTTTAAACACTGAGGCATATTTTTCAAGATAAGCATGAGTGGACCTGCTTTCTTGAGGTGGCACAGCAATGTTAAAAAATAGTCACGTATGTATTATATTTAGGAAGAGCTATAATATTACAAGTAACATTGTAGTGAATGTTTTTGTATTACTCTCGAGGATTGGTTTAAACTGTTGCCTGAATGCAGACACACAAAAACCCAAATTTGTTGTGTTTATACTAGAAAACAACAGTAAGAGCTCATTTTGCCTTTTTAAATCATTTGTAAATTAGAACAGTTCAATTGTGGAATAAATAATATTACATTTCTGTATGAGAAGTGAAAAAGGGTTGATGATTTGCCTTCAGTTACTGCTATGCCCCTCAAAAATCACATCATCATCATAATCACACACACACACACACACACACACACACACACACACACACACACACACACACACACACACACACACACACACCAAGATTTCCAGATAAAGTTAATAGCTATATTAAGACCACTTTCCTCAGAATAACAAAAGTTAATTGTATAAGGGAAAAGCAGCTCTTAGTCCCAGACAACAACAGCGTGCTGTAGAGGGACAGGCCTTAATGTTTACTGGCTATTCTTATGCCAAACCTAGTCTGTTCAGATGTGATGTTTGCTCAGCTTTTGGGTGCAAAATTCGTTTTTAACATTATAAAAGCTCCCTGGGGCCTCTGTCAAGACCTGCTACATTTTTTTAGATAAAAAACAATAATCTTTTTTTCTTTTAAGGTTGTTTTTATTTTAGAACTTCACATAAATCTTTACACAAAACCTTTTGTAGGAAAACGAAAACCTTTTATCTTTAGCTTAGTCTTTAGAAATGCATGCACAGGGTACACGCTTTTGGGGCCAACACATAAAAAAAGAAAGAAAGAAAGAAAGAAAGAAAGCACATTACATTGTCAAAATATACAAAATATGAAGAATTTTATTAATAATTTTGTTCACAGAAAGACAGTTAAATCTTTAAAAAAGTATCCTTAAAACCAACAAATGGCATATTCTCCCTTCATACTTATATAGCGGCTTTGCCCCTATTCTCCTATCCTCTTCTACCGCCTAATGCAGCTACTGGAACTCAATTATCAAGTCATTTATGTAAATATTACATTTAAAAAGGCTTAAAAATCACACGAATACACCTCGGTAATTAAAAATCTAAAGGCTACAGCAATAAGCCATGTAAGAGAAAACAACATTTAAAATTTCCGCATACGTGCGTAAGAAAAATGTGCAAAATATAATTCGTTCTATAGAAAAAAAATCTAAACGTTTAAGTTGCTCGAACATTTACAAAACATTCAGAAAACATTTGATGCCGTTCTAAATGAGTTAAACGAGACCTTTACTTGAAAGAATTAAGATGAACCGAATCACTCCAAAAGTCTCTCCAGGCGAAGCTGGAGGCCGCCGCCACTGCCGGAAAGTGTCGGTGGTACCTTGGAGGAAGAGCAACGGGGGATGGATGCTGAAGAGATGTGTAAGCTAAAGGGAAGGGCACCGGCTGAGATGACGGAGGTAAACACCCAAATTTCTCAGAGTCAAGTAAGCATGTGTGAAAGGGTTTCCCGTCTCGGACCAGGATCGGAACAACGACTCTGCGCAACACCGGCGGCTGCGGGATTTCTACGTCCTGCAGTGCTCCTTCTGCTCGACCTCGCTTCATCTTGTAGCGGTGGTTCTGAAACCAGATCTTCACCTGGGTTGGAGTCAGGCTCAGCAGCCGTGCCAGCTGTTCTCTCTCCGGACCCGACAGGTAGCGCTGCTGGCGGAAGCGCCTTTCCAGCTCAAGGGTCTGGGCCTTGGAGAACAAAACGCGGCGTTTCTTGCTCTTCTTGCTCTGCTCAGGCTCTGAATCGAGGGACGGGTCATCGGGCTTAGTTGAGTCAGGAGAGGCCTCGAAATTGCAATCGTCAGAAGCTGTAGAAAAAAAAACCAGCAAGTTAGAATAAGCATTGTTTAAACTGATGTGTCTATCTATCTATCTATCTATCTATCTATCTATCTATCTATCTATCTATCTATCTATCTATCATTTTTGAGAAAGCAAATTGTTAAAACATTTCAGGGTAGTCTTAGTTTTTTCCGCCCTTGTTTTTAAATGCTGGTTGCTTTTAAAATTCATTATCACCCATCTGTCATGGCTTTAAACGCCCACTTACACATGCAAAGGCTCCGCTCGCAGTCGATCCATGAGCTGTAGGGTGAGCTGGAAGAGCAAGAAGAGTAAATCGGGGAAGACCGCTTTGCTGCATCCGCATCCTGCTCAGGCAAATCCAGGATGCTCCTTACGGAAAAACTGAACTTGGTCGGTGCAGCCATCCTTTCCTTGCATGCACTCTGGGTTTGTTCTGGCCGATAAGAAGCAAGCACTCAAACCAAATCTATCAAAAAAGTCCACTTCACGCACTGTCCAAACACCAGTGTGCGCGCTGGCCTCCGTATTTACACAAACAGCACTTCATAAGCTGCAAACACAAGGGGCTCGCTTATAAATAGCCTCCTCCTCTGCTGAGTACCTGAATAGCTCGAGTGCTGACACCCAATGATGGTTAGGTGTGAACTGAGAAAAAAATCCTCAGAGCTTCAAGAATGAGCGAAGGAAACACTCGTCATCATTACCGATTCGTCCCGTATCGTCAAACTGGGAAACAGATAATGGTAATTGTTGGAGCTGAATCACATCTTGGGTGGCAACTGACAACAGAGCCCGTCCCATCCCCCCCACACCCCCCCTCTCTCTCCTACACCTCGCCCCCCTCCTCCCCCTTTTTTGCCCAAACAACGTGTCCAATATTTGCATACAAAGTGAGCAATTAGCGTGATGCCTGCCAGTTGGTTTAACTAATACGCCTCTAATGGGCGTATTAATTGCAGGCGTGAGAAGTCTTGACGTTTATGGACGGCGGAGGATTTCCAGACTTTTTTCCGAAACGTCCTTTTTGGACTAGATGATTTATTATCATGTTTAATTTTTGGGCAAACAGAAATGTTAAAACTTGGTTTGGAAGATATGATTTGAAATAAGGGTGTTATATTATTGACAAATATTTTTTTAAGGTATTTGTATTTTATCGTGTTTAGAACTGCTAATATAATAGCGATAACTGTAACCCAACAGCAGATTTTTACCTAACTTTAACACGAAAATAAGCCTGGGGGATTTTCTGATAAATTGCTGCAGTGGTTGGTCAATTTGTTACCCTTGTGCTAGCCTATAAAGCACATTAATTGCAAAGCGTGAATCCAGTCTCATGTCAACACGATGTTGGTGGTGGTGGTGGTGGGGGTGCTTTTCCTCCTCCCTACTTCTAGTAACTGATATTGATATCCACCCTCAGCCACTTCACCAAGGTGCACGAGGGCCGAGGAGGAGAGTAGTGGTGGACATGCCTTCCCAGTCGTCCTGGGTGGTCGGACGAGGGGGAACACAAATACATGCCAACCAGAGAAGGGGAACAAAGGGGGAAAATGTAGCCCCGCGTCCGAGACCCGTTGGAAGCATTTGTTCCAGTCAAGATTTTGCATTTGTTCAGTCCAGCAATAATGCCTGATTGACGCCCCGGCACAATGTCCTTTAACTTAGCAAGATAAATCCGAGCTTGTTCTGTGTTGTCATGGTTTTGAATGGAGCTGAATAGGATCTGGGACACTATCTACTGCTCTGCGTCTACTGCCACCAAGTCTATAGCTCAAAGCAATATTCAGGACTTGTTAAATTCCATTTAGATTTCCGAGTTCAAAAAAAGTCGCTGACCTGTATTATTACTCCGCCAAAATGCTCTGAAATCCACCTTTACCTATCGCTTTACACTGTTTTTAAGCACACGTAATCTCGTCCATGAAAACCAAACAGTGTTAAGTAACCTTTAAGTGTTTACATCACGCACAAACGTCTTAAAAGACGCACTCCTCCCGAAGCACATTTTGTGTGTACACATCGGCCTCCCAGTGGTTGACAAACAGCAGAGGATTACAGTACTGCAGGTTAGCTGGAGTGGGTAGTTTACAGAGGGCACTCGATTGGAGAGCAAAAACACCCAAAAGCAAAGAAAAGTCATGTCCAAAGAGCGGGAATTTCTTTGACCCAGCAGCCCCTTAATCTATTTAACACCCGCGGGCTTCAGCCAGAGTGGGCTCTCTGCATCTCCCAAGAGCTCTCCACTGCCAAATATTTACTCTGTTGTTCAGCTCTCCATTCCCAATCCCTCCTCAGCCAAATGGAGATTTTTCTCTCATTCTCTCATGGTTCTAGTCAGCAGCTGAACTGACAGTTTCCCTAGAGCTTTCCCTAGAAGTTCGACGAAGAGACCTCTTTCTGTTTTCCACCCTGCAATCATATATCTATCTATCTATCTATCTATATATATATATATATATATATATATATATATATATATATATATATATATATATATATATATACCTAGTGACTGTAGAAAGCAACATTTAACATATGCAATGATAATTTTTTGTCAATAACTGTATTTTTTTTTAAGAAAGCTTAGAGGTTATTCCTCCAGTCAGAAAACGTTTAAGCTTTTAAAATGAATGTTTAATGAAGTCTGTTCCATATAACATTCTCAAGTCATTTAATCAGTATTTGGTTTATAAGCTCATTTAAAAAAAAAGAAATCGACAGAGTGCAAGTAAGACTGTCCTAACCCGGAATATTAGATTTTATAGGATTAATTCACAGACCTGAGTTCATGGATTTGCATTTTTTTTAATTTATATTTTTATACACAGTGCTTAACTTGAGATATCACTTAATTATGTAAAATTACATTCCTATCCGCACTAAATCCTTAAGACAGAATTTTTGGACTGTACTTTCATGAACTACTAACAAGAAAGTTTAAAGCAAAGAAAAACTCAGCAGTAAAAATCTGGAGTCAGTTTGGAATCAGTAATCTTTTTATTCCGACTCACTCCAAACCCATGCCACAGCATGAATAAACCAACTGCTGACATATATGTATTATATTTGTGTTTAAAGCTGTCGCATCGGAGTAAAAGACAAAAACTGCTGAAAAAAACAACAACATTTATCTGATTTCAGTCTGACTGATTATTTAACACCTATGGCAACAATGGTTCCTCTGTTACTTCTCAGTTTAGTGTGGTGTCTCAGCGTAACATCACGCTCCAGCAGCTGCACCTGCTGCTGATGTCCTCTCCTGTAAATACCATTAGCATTTTGGACAGGGGCTGTGGGGGATAATTACTTGGCAGCCACATCGCTCTCGCTGCAGTAAACTGGAGTCTTGTGAGGCTGCTTGACCGTACAGCAGCTGTATGTTTGTACTCGGTGAAAGTGTGTCAAAAAGTATTGTTTTTAAAGACAATAAACCAGTGTGTGTCAAAGACGTTTTTATAAAAAGGAGTTACAAAACTCCTGAAGAAACTAAAAATATACAAGAAAGTATTCTAAAAATAAATAAATAAATAAATAATAAAAATAAAACAAATCCACGGGAGGCAAAAATATTTGAGAGCACCCTGAATTTCAAACTGATGATTTTAGTGGAAAATAAATCACCTTTAGAAATAAGAATGAAGTGGAGACAGAAACACCAAGAAAAAATGAAGTTAAAAGCTAAATATTCATCTTGATCATTTAATCATACAATAAAGTTAGCACTGATCATTTATTGACCACTGAAAAGAAACAAACACACCTGTCAGTGCAGTCCTGATAGATACTTTAGCAAACTCAGAATAACAGTTTATGTTCGGTGCAAAGCATGATCAATATACACCTTTTGAAGTCAAGTTGATGGAGAGACCCACATTTATAAATATTTACAAATTAATTGATATATAACTGAGCTCTTGTCCTGATTATGACAAGACCGATATACAATAAATGACTAATTGTAATCGTTCTATTGACTTCTGATGGCATTAAAAGCAGACATGTATAAATGGATCCATATGCATTCAGAGATGATTTAAAATCTACAACATTAATAACATGAGTGTTCTGTTACCAAAATGCTTTCAGGCAAGAAAATTCAATTTCACACAATTTCATTGTTCATTTAAGAGAAACAGCATTACTAAAAACAAACAAACCAAGTAAAGTCTTTTTCATTCATGCTTTTACATACGCTTACTTTATATTTCGACTGCATGATGTATATTTTTAAAGCCTTCTGAGTGTTGTAGATGCATCTGACATGTGTGATACTTGGTTGCCCTCTGCAGGATTCACATTAAAACTGAGAGGCAGACTCGTCTTAGCATTTTCCAACCAATCACGAGCTGTGGGAGGAGTTTATTTCACTAGTCTTTAAGTTCTTTTGAGCAATGTAGCTCCAGCACCCTTAGTATCCCTGCGCCAACATATACAGGCAAACAGATATGACAGCTCTGCAGTGTCTAGCTTAATGTTTTCATCTATTTTTACTAATTCTTTGTTTCCTGAAGGGCTTCAGATTTGTGAACTATACAGCTATGGGGGAGAAGAGACTCTTGCTCTTATTGTCCTTACACGTATTTTTCCTTGCTAATCTTATGACGTTATGTTATGATGTTTGCAAAATGAAACTACAAGGAGAATGCAATGCTTTATAAAATACAACACCCTTGAAAACAAACACGTACAGCATATTTATGCTCGTAACTGATAATCTTAAAAAAAATTATATATATATATATATATATATATATATATATATATATATATATATATATATATATTTAAATGCATGGTTTATAGATAGTTCACCACCACCATAAGAAATATCAGCTGCTTAACATTTGTTAACAGCTTTCTTTGTGCCAACTGTTCAGTGGGTCTAACAAGCCAGGGTCAAAGGCCAGTTTTCACTCCTTTTAGCTGTAATACATAACCGATTATGGTTTTGTAAGGTGTGTAAAAACTATTGATTTTTTTTAACTGACTTTTTATTTTTGTTTCTCCAGTAAATATAGATTATCTAAAAAAGGTCGTATTTCATATACAGTAGAACCTTCAATTTGAATTGACGTTTTTGTGTGTGTGTGTGTGTGTACCAAGTAACTTGAACTTATCAAGATAAAAACAACTTGGCCTGACATATATTCACACAGACAACCAATAGCAGGAGGGATGAACGCAGTGTTTAAGGAAAGAAATGCAAATAAACGTATACTTGCGTAACAGACACGTCACAAGCATATTTGAAAGTGAAATAAGTTCAGTCTAAACAGGTGAAATAGAACTCAATATAGTTACAATTTTACTAATTGAACGAGCCAATCCAGGGAAGTAAAAACTTATCATTTATCAGGCAATTAAAATTGTATATGTGTAGTATATGATTCTGGTATTTTATTAAAAAGTCGTGGAATAATATTTAAGAAATGTTTGACGTGTTCCCTGAAGATCCACCAGATGGCGCCACTGCATTTTACAATACACAGACTTGCCCAGGTAAAGTGTGTGTTGGCACAGCAGCGTTTGTGACCCCCTGCACGGCGTGTCACCAACAAGGACGTACGGTGAAACTAAAGAAGATTAAAACAAATTGGTCACAATTTTGTGTCAACAAAGACCAAATGGAAAGATTTTGAGCCGGTTCTAACTAATTCAGCTATTTGATGCTCAAAAATGTAATCCCTTTACATTATTATTATTAATATTATTATTAATAATAAAAACAATATTTAACTCACTCCACCCTTATCTTCAGACAAAATTTGTTCTCATTCCTGTCTCCACAATGCGTCCCGATTAAGGAGGCCTCGGTGCTTCAGTGCTGATATTCCTGTGTAATCCTCTCTTCTTTATGAAACACATCAATCACAATTTAACTGCATGTTCCCAGAGAGAACGATGAAATGGTATTCTTATTTCTACCATCCTTAAATTAACATGTACTTCTATTTTTCGGCGCCAGACTCCAAATTAAATAACAAAAAAGGGGGCTATCAGAGGGCCAGTATTTTGTCAATGTCCACGCTGACATTATACATCTGACTCTCTCCGACCTCTGTTTGTGTATGAGGATATTGAACACTCCGTCCACTCAGTAATCTAATAACACTGCGTAAAAATCTGAAGCTCGTGTGCCCAAACTTGACTAATTGCAGGAATGTTTCCGCGCTTATGCGGGGATCTTAATGGATTAGGAAATTTAATATAAGTCCAGCCCAGGTATGACTCAAGGATTCCTCGTATCTACAACGCATAACATAGCGGTGTGGTCTGTATCAACACCCCATTTGCACTTTTTTTGTGCACAAAGTAATCGGCGCGTAAAAGCGCAATAAAGGTAGAGCTCTCCATTTCCCCCCCCCCAGTGTCCTTGGTACGGGACAAAGAGAGGTCCAAATTAGGGCGGAATGAAATATTTAATACTAATGGATGCCAGGTGCCAGACGAACAGATGTCAAAGTGATGTATGCTTAAAAGTGTCGTAAATATTGTTTCTTTTTGTCCCTCTCCGCTGAAACCCAGGCCTGGCCTCTGAAACACGACTACATTCGTCGTTAACCTGCGTTCGTCCTCATTAAGGCCGCACTAAAGTTACCGGGCCACTCAGTCCTGGAGAAGTGCTAACCTGTAGAAAGACTTTAATGGTGTCACCGCTATTTGGACTGCAAAGGTTAGAATCGTCGGTGCGGGTTATTTTAAAGGCGCCAAGCGATGGCATTATCCTAAAAAACAGCAGTGTCCACACAGTAAAAATCCACACAGTCTTATCTCGTTTGTATCAAACAACTGGAGGGGAAATCACGTCTTTTCCGCTTTAATAACGCGGATTAGTGGTGCTCTTGGGTGACAAGCTGCTGCTGGACCTCAATTTTCCGAGCAGCACACGCACGCACACACATACACTATAACTCTCAGCACGTGTGTATCTTATTGCAGATGTCAGTCATTTTGGGGACAGTTAGTATGAGATGACAGACCTCCAACCCCTTTGTGAAACAAGAAATCACTGCGTGTCCCCATAATAACCCATTAGTGGTAACTTGGATTTCCCACAGGATCTTACTGGGAACATTAAACCTAGAGCTGGGAACTTTTTTTTTAACACCCCTCTGTAACTTTCTCCACGGATAATCTGAGCAGCGTGGTGGCTCTGCGTCTCAAGGTTGCAGATAAGAAACTCTGTCTTACACACATTTTTTTTCAGACCACAAAGAGGAAGTAGCAGTCTGGGCGGATTACAGTCAAAGCGTCTCAATCCAATTTCAAGAGCTTGTTTCATGACACAGGGGCTTAAGTCCCACTGGTACAAAGTCACACAGCTAATAATAATAATAATAATAATAATAATAATAATAATAATAATAATAATGCACAAAGACTTTAATTGCAGTTATTGTAATATTATTATTGTATTATTGTAATATGCCGTAGGTATTTGGTATTTGGTTTAGCTATTAAAGTGATCTTTGCGAAATATTGGACATATCAATACCCCCCCCCCCCCCCCCTTTATGTGCTGCCTCTTAATTTCAAGAAAAGATGATTATTACGAATTCATTATTAAAGTCTTGTTACGGACTTTAAATGCGCACTGTTTGACAATGGTCTTGTGGTTTCTATAGTAAGTGTGTCACTTTATTTCTGTGTCACACTTTCATTCGTCTTGATATGACGGTGTCATCCGATTGAGTGGAGAGTAAAAGGTAAAAATGTGGTAGCTCAAACTACATTAAATGGAACTAATGACGCATTAGAACGGTGTCTAATTGATCTGATTAAAGGGCTATCAGCTACATGGTTGATGCCTGCTAGAGGATGCAGAACGTAGCCGTTTCGTCATCATCATCATTTTGAACATCATCATTATTATCGCATTTGCGGTGGATAGAAAACGAATGTATTTGAATACGAGAATTTCTCAGTTTCGATACTGACGATTTTTAGAAAGATTACATCATTTAGGCTGTTACGTTAATAAAACGTTATTTAAAATTATTATGAGATTATTTTAGCATCCACGAAAATTAGAATGTCCTCCCATCTTTGAATTAATTCGGTCTGAGTCGTAAATTGATTTGTAAGATAAATGTTAGTGATTTACGTTTGCATCTCCAGTAAAGTGGGCTAATATAAAATTAGATGCACCAATTTTTGAATGGAACTAAAAGACACACGGCAAATAAGTTGCGTTTAAAATGAGAGTTTCTTTTGCATTTCCACGAGGCTTAATCGAAATCCTGCAACCACACAACTGTTTTAACGGGTTTACAGTTTAGCAGATACCAAAACAGTCTAACAGCCTGAGAAACCAAAACCAGGGAGTCTAGTTCAGCTTTTTCTTTTGTTGTTTTTAAAATTTTGTATAGCTGCACCACAGCCTTGTGGTGACAACTGAGCTCCTCATGCCTTTACTTGTCGAACATGAGGAAATTAAAAAGAAAAGGTGGGTTAGTGACTTCGCTCACACACGAAGCGGATAGTTGTGGTAAGAGTGCCTGTGTCATCCGAATTTATGGCTGTTTTGCTAGTAGCACAGGCAAACAAAACCATGGAACCCTTTCTTATCACTAATTAACTTTTTCCCTCTACCCAGATAGAGGCCTTAAGATGTCGTTTATAACCTATGGATATGTTTTTCCAAATAAGAGGATGAGGCACACCCCATAACTTTGCTCTAAAGAAGAATATTATCGCGTTGTGGTCTTCATGTGACGTGGACCGCATGAATTTCCGTTTGTTTCATTGGAAATGCAAATTGGACGAAGCGCTTACGTTTTTCACTCAGCATGTTACATGATAAGCATTCACAGCTTAACATGTTTATCTGCTGAGTGTTGATGGATTATCATCAGCATTACATCCCAGTGTTCAGTTTTCTGACAGTCTCTTTCTTTTGGAAAAGAAGAAAAGCAGAAGTAAATCGAAACTAGGTATTTTTGCCAATATGTAGCTTCGATATTCATGAAAACGATCACAACCACGCCATGCACTTTGACGTGAACTGCAATATAAGGAGTTAAACGTGCAGCCATGCAGTATGTGTTGCTCCCAAACACAGCTGTTTGGAGCTTGCGATTCCACTGAAGGCAAATAGAAGAACGGAACTATAAACAAGTGAAACAAATAATTACAATTCCTAAAGTCGTCTTCTTTTTAAGCTCATAAAAATATTAATAAACGGTCAATTGTCTTGCTCTCAAACAGACCACGTTATTAAAGCATCCTGGTTTTAAAAACGGAGAGAGAGAAACAGCTTTAATAAGAAAAACCTGAAGGGGCTCAAAGGCACATCAGTGCAAACAAGCAGAGGAAGTGTTAGAAATTCAAGCATGTGACGTTGTGTGATGTTATTTAGAAAATACCCCTCAAGCATTAAATTATGGATTTCGACGTGCTATGGAAGAGCTGCACTTGCGCAGGCATTGTGCGTGCGCAACACCACCGGACGCACGCTGTTTGTGTGGGCCATCAAACGCTGGGGTATGCAGTCGTCCGCTTGGCAGCATATAGCACCAAATAACATGACTCAGTACATCCTGCAGGAGCTGGACTATTTCAAATAGAGCATGTTCGTGTTTTTAACGAAGCATTAATACTGTAGCCTATATACATACTTTTTTTTTTTTTTAAAGTCTTAAAATAAAAGTGTAGACTGTAACTTTAAAAACCCAACAACAAGCCTACTGTTTTTCAGAATAGACAAGAGGATAAGCCTGTTACCAATCCATCTCTGATTTCACAGAAACCTTATTAGACAGAGGAAAATCATTTGGGTTATGCTCTCTCCTGCAGAGCACAGGACGAAGCTCTGACTCTATCATTACGCAATTTGTCTGACAAGTGATGCGTTGCCTTCACTTGAGGTATGAACAATTCAATTCGACACGGACCATTCTGGGCTCGTGAACAGTACAGGCGTGTGACAGCCATGTAGAGTGTGCAAATCGTGCGTGGAGGCTCACTGATGCCAACATACTCCATACAGGCTAAACCGCTATTATTTACACATTTAGTCTGATAGTGACGACACAATTTTTTAAATTTATTTGTATGTGTTTAATCCACTCTAGCAGCATTCTTTAAAAATACACTATTATTATTAGTACTAGTTGCGTTTTACCGTTAATAAAAGTACAATTTACAATAATTATTATTAAAAATAACAGTCATGATAATTTGCAACAGTTTCACTGACTGCAATAATCACATTATTTTTAATTAATTTATGGGAATTTTTGAACAACTGCGTAAAAATGTACTGTCTATTCTTTACAACTACCGTTTAAATGTTAATAGTTGCGGTGCCATTAATCAGATAAAGCATGTATTTCGCTAGCATTATTATTATTATTATTGTTTTAAAACGTCACCCAGTTTCAGATAGCCTCACCTTAGACGTGTATTATGTCACAGAAACGGGAGGAAGGTGCATGCCCGTCCGGCCTAAAAAATGCAGAAGATGAAGCAGTTTGGGAAGACCTTTGATCCCTCGCTCCTGACCTTGTGTTATTTCAGCTACCAGAGGCACCCCAAGGCAAACAAGATGGGCACGTTTCCCCGCCGTAAACATTATCCTTGTTGCATCAGCGGCCTGGGAGCGGAGGAGGGTGGGCAGGTGGGTGCACAAGAGGTGATGCAGCGATAAATACATTTACAAAAACAAACAAAAAAATAAATAAAATAAAACAGAAGAAAGAGTCCATTAAGACAACCCCAACTGGTCTTCTTATGACAAATAACCGTTCATGAAGGCAAAAACAACTCCAGCGTGGGGGAAAAAAGTAATTTACGCGTTTTTAAAGACACGTCTAACCGACTTGCATTGCCGTGGAGGCACTATAATTTGTTCAGTTTCTGAGTTTGACGCGATCCTAGCAAAGGTGGGAAAGCTAATCATAATATAGGCATCCAGCATCCAGCCTGCAGAGCTGTGCGTGCTGAAACAAATACCGAGAAAGACTTTGTGTACATTCTGGCCCCTCAAAGCCGCTTCGGTGTTTAATGTTAGCAGAGGTTTTCAACAATATTCTTAATTGCACTGCAGCGCAGGGGTGCTGTTTGATGTTTACATGCACACTGATCTCTTTAGACTGTACAGAGATGAAGGTCAGTCATGCACCGTGGCCTTCTTAAAATATGACACGGAAAATCCAAAGCATGTGTCAAAACGGGGAGTGAGCGAAGGCGCAAAATTATGGCGTGTGTTTGTTTCTCGTGTCGGGGAGCAACAAATCTTTCTTATTGCTTGCAACTGGGGTTTCTGTGCAGAAAGTGCTTGCCTGCTGAACATGTGAAAGTAAGGAATATTCCCTCTATAACACACTGAGCTGCAAACGTTGAGCTTGAAAGGCAATCGCGTAAAGGTTAAGAAATAAAAGGTAATTATGTTATCACATAAGAACCTTAACAACCTGCATTCCATTAACGCTCGCTGGGCATAATTGGCTAAAAAAAATTGGCCTGCTTTGCGCAGGCTAAGCCTAAAGAGACGTGCAGCTTATAATAGAAACGTGAAAATAAATAATTGTTTAAAAAAAAAACAATGATTTGAATTGTATTTTTCTTTTGACACGTGTCCGACTAAAAAAACGAAATAATACCTAATGTCAAATGGGCACAAAATTGAAACCTGGCCATGGTTTTGTGCCATGTATTTTCAAACTGCATGACAAGAGAGATTAAATTCTAAAGATTAAACTTATTCGCCTCATTTTCACCAAATCGCTGGCGCGTTTGGTCTGCTGTCAGTCTATGCTCGACGCCTGAAAGAGAATAAAAGAAGGAGAAGAAGAAAAGAAATACTTGGGTGACAAATAAGAAAAAAAGTTATGATAACCTTCAAGTGCAATGAGATAGAATTTACAAACATCAACCAGCCAATTACATTACAGAAAAGCAATCATTCATTTCCTGCCATTTCCTTAATGATGCCATTTAAAAGCTTGAGATGAAAGTTAGTGTGGCGGAGCATAAAGCCACACAAAGTCGGGTCTTTGGAGCTGAACTTTTATTTTATTTTGAAAGGCAACTGATTATTATAAAAACAGCTGCATAAAATAAAACCGGTTACTGCTGGGGTCGAAAATGCACACATTTGTGGGGTTTCCCCCTATAAATAAATTCACATAATATTTCAGTTGGTGTTTCCTTGTGATGCTCACAAATAGGAACCTGTTTGTCATCTTTTTTTGGTATTTTCACATCATTGTTGAAAGAGTGAAGATGCGATCCCGTACGGATACTGGATTGCACTCAACCTGCCTCAAAAACAAAGCCATTCATGGTGGCATGTCCCCGTTTTTTGGATAGCAGGATGAGAGGGACCCGGGTGTGTGGGTGTGTGTGACACTCTGAAGTTGTCATGACAAACTTCTGGGCCAATGATAATTTAGATCTGTGCAAACTCGAAGGCAAATGGGAGGGTCCGATCCAATCAGCGGGGGGAGAACCCTCGGAAGCCCAGCCTCCTGATTTCAACAGATTGAAATGTAAGCCTGTCTCCAGCGCCGTCAGGAAACAGATCGAGAATTTTGTCTCTCTTGTTCCTTATCGCGCAAGAAGATTTTCTTGGACGCGATTTTAGAAAGTGGACACGCTGGACGCGGAGCAGGACCCACGCAGGAGGCACAAAGCGGACACCGTATTCTTCATTTGCGGCTTTAACACGATGGGTGAGTTCAGTGTCGTATCGCTTTTTGGTTTCTTGACAGAGATGCAGCGATCGGTGCAACTTCTTAAAGCAAGGTGGGGGGAATTTAGCGAGATATTGTCTGTGGTGTTAGTTTAGTCTTTAATCCAGAGGATATAAAACAGGACGATGAGTAATTATGTGGAGGTTACGCACGAATTTTGGCACTTCCCACCGGACATCGGTGTGAAATCTACCCTGCATGAACGACAGCTATCAGCGATCACTTAACACAGTTGATCCATAACTTCAGTTGTTTAGCGGGAGTGAAAACTTTGCTGAAAAAACAAAAATTCAAGTTTAAAATCAAGTGCAAATGTGAGAAGGTGGATTTTCCCCCCCGTCGTATATAAATAACAAAACTTGAAATATGTTGACTGAGACACAAATAAACTATCAGCATATCTGCTGAAATTCATATCTGTAATATAAGCATATATTATTTAAATATTCTGTTATATTATAAATAAGGGGTCGTTAGCAGTGTGGAGGGCCTTGGGTTGGTTACCTAATCGCTGTCTCACTGTTGTGCCCTTCTGTGTGTTTGTTTTTGACACCAGAGCCTGCCTTCGGTGAAGTGAACCAACTCGGTGGTGTTTTCGTAAACGGCAGGCCGCTCCCCAACGCCATCCGGCTCAGGATAGTGGAGCTGGCCCAACTCGGGATTCGACCCTGTGACATCAGCAGGCAGTTGCGCGTGTCCCACGGCTGTGTCAGCAAGATCCTGGCTCGCTACAACGAGACCGGCTCCATCCTCCCGGGGGCAATCGGAGGCAGCAAGCCGCGGGTCACCACACCCACCGTTGTCAAACACATACGGACATACAAGCAGAGAGACCCGGGGATTTTTGCCTGGGAGATCCGAGACAGGCTACTCGCTGACGGGGTTTGCGACAAGTTCAACCTGCCCTCCGTCAGCTCCATCAGTCGGATCCTCCGAAACAAGATTGGGAATCTGTCCCAGCAAAGCCAGTATGAGTCGGGCAAGCAGGCGCCTCATCCACCGCCACAACCAACGTTACCCTACAACCACTTATACTCATACCCGACGTCCAAAGTGCCCACTCCCCCTGGCATGCCCACCCTTCCCGGACACATGGCCATGCACAGGATATGGCCTTCCTCGCACTCTGTAACTGATATTCTGGGGATACGGTCTATTACAGAGCAACAAAGTAAGCATGGCTGCATGGAGGGCGGTTACATTTGTTTATTGCACCACATATAACCAACTTTTGAAGGGGTTTTGCGCGCAAGAGTGCGAATGTGTGTGTGTATGTGTGTGTGTATTTGGAATAAAACCGGCACTTGTGTTTTTTTTTCTCCCTTTGAGTTAGTGTAATTGTTTTTATAGGCCTCCAAAAGTAACTATTGGAACGTTATAAACCCACAGGCCTTTTTGGAGAGAGAAAGCTTAAATGCCATTTGACCTGCCTGCTGATATTGATTTTAAAAGGAGGCAGGTTAGTTCAGAAACAGATGGTCCAGCTTGCAAGAATAATTAAGAGGCGGATGTGGAATATTAGAGGGACAGCGGAGGGAAAGGCGGTGAGACGAAGTGTATCAAAATGAGGTGTGCTGAATGTTTGCCATGACTTGGAGCGAGTCGTTTTGTGCAGAACTGTGCATTCAGCGGTTTGCCCGATTCAGGCCTCAAATAAGTATCTCGCATTAGAATGCGTTTTCTGCTGCGTGGGTTGTGTTTTGTCCACATGCAGGTAGGCCCAGATAACTTTGTCTTGTACTCAACAAAACCGCAATTGTTTTGGAAACAGTGAAACAGGATCCAGCATAAATCAGTGCTAATGGTCGGCTCGGTGGTGTGAGAGGGCTTCTTCTAAGAGCTTGTTTTCCAGTGGCAGGAAGGGAAGTGTTGTCAGTCCATTGCCGCAATCCTGTTGCTGTCAGGATTCAGGGCTGCCATGCAGAAACACGCCCCGGCCTCTTCCACTTCCACCGCCATGCAAATCTTCACTCGAGCAATATAAATAACATAAATGTAAAGCAGATATCCACGAAAGCTCACGGGGTGGGGGTGGGGGGAGAACAGTGTTTTGAGCGGCTGCCTTTATAAACAATTTATGCATTTCTAAATTATTAGCAGATGCTTGTGGCAGGTTTTTGAACGCTGAGTTGAAGTTTTTAGTACATTTAGTGAAGTGAGAGATTTGCCACATACTTTTTAAATGGGTTTGGAATTAATGGAAATGATAAGAAATAAAATAAAATA
This sequence comes from Simochromis diagramma, assembly GCF_900408965.1. Classification (NCBI taxonomy): domain Eukaryota; kingdom Metazoa; phylum Chordata; class Actinopteri; order Cichliformes; family Cichlidae; genus Simochromis; species Simochromis diagramma. Next base: position 6,957,281 of record NW_024387030.1, on the reverse strand, counting down.
AAACACGTGCACGGCTAAAAATGTAAAATATTAGTGACTTTGTCTAGGGTAGTTTTTATTTTTACGCACACGAACAACGGTGGGTTGATAAAGTCGCAGAGTGTTGTAATATTAATATGTGCAGCACGCAGTTTGTTTAAAGCTCTTTGTCGAAATTGTTGTGATGGCTTCTCTCACAGTAAACAACGGGGAATCTATGTAGTGTGCTCATCATGCACAAGAAGGAGACGATGAAAGTCAATTCAATTTGTCTCCGACAGCGAGACAATTTGTTTTTTTTTCTCTAATATCCTTGACCCAGAGAGAGGGAGTCGCTTTAGCCATAACTTAAAAAAGAAAATGGATTAAAAAAACCCCAACTACATTTAGTCCCATCGATTCTGAGCACATTTTCTTTACGACGAATAAAATAAATAAATACATAATTAAAAATATGACAGATAATTTCACCTTTGTGTTAGGTTCTCATTCACAACCCTAAAGAAAAATATAAATTTACGACAAAAGGCAATTATCAGGCAAAAAATACTTTCCCCAAACTTTTATTTTCAGAAGAGATTATCTCAATTTCAGACATCTGGAAAATTTTTGAAAAAAATAATACAGAGTCTAGGTTTCATACACTTGAAACTCGGCTGAAATACAGTACATCGGATAATAGATAATACAAAGATAATTGTTTAATGGCTCAAGGAAACATTTAAAGAAGCATTACGCACAGGAAAGACCTTCAACCTACGTGCTATTCATGCCTAAATTGACAAATAATCAGTTCAGAATGTCACAGGGTTTATTGTCTTGTGCAACCTGGCTAACCTGCGGTTAACGGATGCATGAATCACAGCAGCGGCCTGTGCCGGTCTTTTTTCCCCCTAACCTTAGCACAATCTCCTCCTGACCGCCCTCTCTTCTCTCTTTCTCTTTTGCCCCCCTCCCAGTTAGTGACAGTCCATCCTTTCCCAGCACCAAACTAGAAGAATGGAGCGCTATTAACAGGACTAATTTCCCACCAGCAAGCTCTTCACTAGTCAATGGCATGGATAAGGCGCATTTAGAACCTGAGGCAAAATACACACAGGTAAAAAAGTGGAAATCTCAATTTTAATTTTTTTTTTTTTAATCAGGAGTACAGAAAGAGCGAAAAGAGTGTAGGCTATTAATCTACTTGCAGACTTGAGTATTCTTCTATTTTAACAGTTAGCATGGAAACTTCCCATTTCACAGCATTAATGCGCTCCTTCTGCTGGCTGGGGTGCATTTTTATTTCACTCTCTCTTCTCTTTTTTTTATTCTGGCTTTACAAGGGCCAGTTCGTTTAGGCCCTGCTGCTTGGTCAGTGCTTTTATGGATGATTACAGAGCAGATTATTTAACAATAAGCACATCAAAGGGGGTTTAAATAGCCTAGTTATTATTAACTTTTAGGATTTTGAAAATTAAGTGTAGCGTGCTTCACACTCGAGACAATAGCTGGACCCCTGAATAAGAGCCAGTTGCCGCCTGTTTTCGTTTCCCTGGTAAATTATACAGTATTTGAATTGGCTGGTTTTAATGCTGTAGCCTAGTCAACGACAACCATCGTCCCGTCATTTGTCTGTGAGTTTTAAAGTAGGCTTTGGGATATTGTTGTGTCCTTAATGGCAGTCCTGCAGCTCTAAGCGTCCGGTGCATTCGTTATTTTGCTGGAGCGGTTAAGTCCACGCTAAAAACGCCGACTCAAACGTACAATAGTCAAAAATTAATACACGAATCGTTACTGACTTTCATGCAACTTAAGATGTTTTTCGTTTTATTTCCTAATGTTATGTAGCTTTAATAAAATGTATATGGCCAAACTCAATAAGCTGCAAGTCTGAAAGTGATTGGATAGATTTTTATTCAGCTTTATCTCCGCTTTTCTATCTAAAACTAACGCAGGTCTACACACCACTCATCGCAGGCCTTTAATGTCATTTCCCTCCCAAATCACGCTTGTGTGCGCATGCTTTCCTTTTCTTCTTTTATTTTGAAAGGGCTTGTGATTCTGGTCACTGACAGAAAACGTTTCCATGCACATCATTTATTTTGCTACTTTATCATGGGGGACCTTTCATTCTCATTATGAAGGGAAAAAAAAGATTGAACCGATGCTGGAAGATTGGGAGCGCTCAAAGTGGACGCACACTAACTGTCTGAGCGGTTAGCCAAGCAGCTATACAAAAACAGAAGTGAGCCATTAAATGCAGAAAATAACAACTCCATAAATTACACAGTTTATTGCATGAAAAACAAAGAATGGCGAAGCAAGAACTGTTCCACCAAAACACTGAGGATTAAAATGTGCCCCATCACTCCCATTTTATACATGCAGACTCTGCAGCCTGCTAAGATCTAATGTGACTTTAGACTTTGTTAAATTTGTGTTTGTCAGACAGGCTGAGACGCAGGGAAAGTGCGTTCTTGCCAGGATCGTGTTCAAACAAGATGGCTAAACAACTTTGTATCTATCAAACTACAAGTCACTTTTTACCACCAGTTTCAAAGCACGATCTTTCTTGCAGCAGCAGGGAACTTTTCGTTTTTGGTTTTCTTTTTTAATTTTTCTAAAGGTTGACTTTCAGCTAAGAAAACTAACCAAAGCTGGCCAATGAAAACCTTTGACGGCTTTACATTTCTGACAAATTTCCTAACACCTATTTTTCCATAAGGACCAAGACCGCGGCTAGAAACCTTTGGCCTCTGCTCTGAAGGCAAAGCGGGCAGATGCACCCGTGTGTGCTTCTCTGCAAGATAGCGAGCATCATTAACACAGATTAAGGTTAAATCACGAACCGCGGGTCGGAGTTAATGCAAAAGTGTTTTAAAAACACCAGAAAGAGGCGAAATGTTTAACAAAACATAGCCTACATATTATATATATCTAAAAAAAATATTTTAAATTTGTACTCTCTAGAAATTTAACAAAAACAAACAAACAAACAAACTCGTAAATGTCCTGAAGTTTAGTTTAAATTATTTATTTAAAAAATAAATACAGGGATTAGAGCAGCAGTAAATTCGCTAAAGTATTTTGTCGCATAGTCGACCAAATACACCAAGTGTTTTATTTATTTTTATTATTATTCATAACAATGAAACACTTTAATGTTATTATTATTAATATGAATTTTAAAACTTTTTAATAGTAATGTTAAAGTAAGTACAAGTGATGTAATTCAAGTTTAAAAAAGTTTTATATATACGGAGGGCGGAGGATGAAAGAACAGGTCCGCCTAATAAATTATACAATCAGATACAAGATCAGTCCCATAAATTCGCCTTTTGTATACTCGTTTGATTTTGTTGACTTTGTGTCAGACAGGTGTTGATTCAACTATGTGGTCATTCCTGAGGCTGCAGTTAGTTGTGTTCTTGCAGTAGTCAATTGCGTAAAACTGAAAGGGAGTTTCTTTTCTTTTCTTTCTCTCTATATACTATATATCTATATCTATGTTATATCTATACCTATAGATAGATAGACATTGCCATGAGCCGAATGTGTGTCTGTATGTATAAGTATACCATGTGCAAACACTAGGCTGTGTGTAATATATGATGTTTTTCAAGAGTGGAAATGTGTTAATTTTGGGGAAACTGTTTAATTACATTTGTTGATTTAAATTGGAAAAAAACAACAATAATATAATGGGCTGTCTGTACAGGACTTAATGAAATACATTTCAGTATATTTGAGTGAAGTTATGATACAAAACACCCGCATACTCATACACACATGGTCAGACACCCACAAACAACTGCCCCAGACACCCACAGCCACCCAGTACAGACCCACAGACACCTGCAGGCCCAGGCCCAGGCCCAGGCATGCACACACACACACACACACACACACACACACACACACACACACACACACACACACACACACACACACACACACACACACACGCACAGTTTTTTCTCTGTACTTGTGTTTTTATAATCACCGCAAATGCCAGTTAGGAAGATAATTTTTCATATCTCTTTTAAGATAGTTGCCAGTGACTTTGTCAGTCAAGCAAGTCTATGAAAATAAGTGAGAGGAACAGAAAAGATCCCAGTTGTATAGAAATAATTCTCAGTAGTCCGGGACCACCCAGGAACAGAAATTCTGCCTCCCTGCTGAAATGCTTTGGTGAATTCCTCAAGTTAAGTCCTGTCGCTGTGCCAGAGAAGCAAAGCCCATTCCTGGTTCGAACCATGATATTTCCCCTGTGCGTGCCTTTTCCCTCTCAGTCTGTCATGACATCCTTTAAGTGCCACCCCCAACCAGCCTGTCTCCCATCATATGGCGCAGTTTATCAGCAACACTGGTGCAATGTCCACTTTTGAGTAGAAAACAAGCTCCATATAGTGCACGTATGCTTCCCGAAACTGGGAAAATATTTATTTTCATGTGGTAGCTGTGAAGTTAGAATTAAGCTCTCTGCTGTTTATAATTCAACCAACATCACTTTCACTTTCTTCTACAGCTTGCCCCAGTTTTTCTTTCCTTTTCTAATTACAACAGCTGCTTTTGTGTGTTTCCCTGGGATGGGCAGAAATTTTTTGAACTTATTACAGTCCCTATTTAGGAAAATGTCTGTGGCAAACAATTTCCTTTTGATCATTTTTTAGAAAAGGAAAATGACTAATGATGAAATGAGTTATTAGTGACTTTTTAAACCTATAATTAAGAGGCTCTTATCTTAATCTTATTTTCCCCTTTCTTCTTTAAATCCCAGACGCCGAATGGCTTGCCCACAGTGAACAGCTATGTCACAGCACCCAGCATCCCTCCCTACCACCCTCCCACCCAAGTGTCACCCTACATGGGGTACAGCGCCACCACGTCGGCCTATGTGACCGGACCCACGTGGCAGCCAGCCAGTGGCAATGCTCTATCTCCCCACAGCTGTGACATCGCCACCCCGCTGGCCTTCAAGAGGATGTCAGCCAACCGTGACGCCATCCACCCAGTCGCCGCCTCGGCGCTGTGAAGTCAACTCCACAGACTGATGGGAGAAAGGGGGGTGGGAGGGTGTGAAGGGGAGTGGGTTGGGTGAGAGACGGAGAGGACATTCAACTCCAAGTCTGTCCGTGGTGGCAACTGTTTTCCACTCCCACTGCCAGCTTTCTATGAAGGACTCGGCCCCAGGACTCATATTTGCGCCACTGGGTATATGATGCTCCTCCGAGCTAAGCGCAGTCAGACCAAAGACACACAACGAATAAAAAGCCTGTCAGTTTTTACAGCAAATGTGTTGTCTAAAAGTACTTGCAGGACAGGTGTTCCAAAGACTGACATATGACTGCTACACCACCCATCAACATAATTCCTCTCAGATTCTTTACTGCACATCTGCAAATGTCTCTGGGCAAAATGGGGTAATGTATAACTTCATGAATACAGAATCAAAGAAAAGGGAAAAAAAACTTTACATTAGTGTTTCAGGGTGCTTAATAATAATAATTGCTATTGTTTTTTTATGTTTGTATGCTTTTTGTTTATGATTTGATAAAAGTAACTGTGTTATGGAGCGTTGTTTTCCACTTCTCTAAAAGTGTAGCCTATGCAAGAGCTTCAAAGGGAAGTTTATTTATTAGATTAAAGGTACGTTGAATGAAGTGCAATTAGTCTTACAGAAAGCATGGACATCTCCACGCACATTTAGACAGAATTGGCATTGGGCACATTGGAGTCTAGAGCATTAACATAATTAATTGTCAAATGTTGCACAATGAAATTGAATGTATCTTATTAAATTGTTTGGCTTTTATTGGTCTTCGTGGAGTTTTCTGGCTGTTTGGGGATTCCTCAACACTTATTATTCGGAGAACAGAAAACAAGTGCACCATCACAGCTAAAAATATTTCATCTCTTTTTCTTCCAGCTATTCTAGACTCAGGGCATTGTGGCCTACTGGCCTGTTTTACATGAGCAGGAAACTGCTTTCCATAAAAGAAAAAAAAAAAAAGACGTGTGCACGCTGACAAGGCCTGTATTTTCTATTACCATGCGTCATGGCTCACTAGGAAACTTCATCAGAAATGCTTTGGGAGCACGAGGGTTTGCGACCACTTGAAGCAATTCTTTGAAAGTCCTTTGGCCATTAAAAATGGGTACATGTCTTCTCACCTCATTACATTTAATGCGGTCCTTTCTGTAATCATAAAAAAATATACCTGTGCATTAGAGTGACAAAAACACAATTTGAGTAATTTGGGTTCGCACTATTTTTCGACTATTCCCATAAAAATTATAAATAAAAATAAAACACAAATGAATAAAATGTGCAAAACGTAAGAGAAATTTGGACATTTCCCACTGCAACCAAACTGAAAAAAAAAAAGTCAAAATGCAGTGTATATTTATACTTTGAAACATAGAATATTAATTCCAGTAAAGCCCTGCTGTCTTTAAAAAAATAATAATAACAGCCTAATGTCATGCATTATAATTTTCAACCATTTTAAGTCATAGAATTTTTTTCATATGGTTTTGTGGGAAAAGTAGTAAATAAAAATATGAGCTTTTCAAACAAATTTGAGATCTGTGTGCCCAAGAGTCCTAGACTCCTGGGGTCAGGTGCAGTCCATGTACATTCAGAGAGCCACAAATAGGCTCATTGGCCTGCGGTTTCCAAGGTCATCAGACATGTGACCCAAACACGAACCTCCAGCAGCCACATAAAGGGCCAAATAGGGCTGTCAGGGCCAACTCAACGTGTTCATTACAAAGGAAAAGCACACAGGCCATCTGACAAATGACATGTTTGCAAAATGATGCAAAAATACTTTCTGAAAGTGTAGAGGGGGGAAGAGTGTAGTGTAATAAATTACGAGTGAGTCTGGCAAGCCTTGTCTAGCCCTGCAGTGGAAACCACAGATTTACACAAACTGGGCTTTAGTTGAAGTTGTAGATTGATAACTTGATATAGGTGCTTACCCAGCTCTTTCGCATAGCATTACCTGCTGCCGATGGTTCAGTAGGTGCGCGGCTCAGTTTTTCTTTCCCTCCCGCGATACAGCATAAACAGCCTCTGCACGTGACAGTGTCAACAGTCCTCCCCATGCAGGAGCTGATTTGACTTGGAAAGCAGTCTTCCCCGCATCCAGTGGTCACGGACCGTTGCTCAGGGATCGTAGTGTTTCTTTGACCGTATGTGAACCACATCACAGAGACGTGATGTTCACTCGCTGTACCAGCCAGCCATCGCGGCCAGCCTTTTACCATCCACCATCCATCATGAACGGCAAATGATAGTTAAGTCTCTGAGTGGCATGAAAGAGTCGTTACACGCTCTGTTCTTTACCTCAGCCGACACACAACAAGGCCAAACAACTTTTCCTTTCAACTAAGCTACATGAACTGCACACAGCCTTGTTAGTCTAGTCTGACTCACAGAACAAAATTAAAATGTGGTTGTCTTAATTGACAACAGTATTCAAAAAACAGGAACAGTGTGTTTTCTAGACAGGAGGAAGCTTCTCGAAAGTCTAACAATCCCTGCTCTTGTAGTTTAATGTTGGTCAGCTTTATGGAAAGAGAGGTCTAAAAGGCGTACTTAAAAAAAAATAATAAGGGCAGACACGTGTTTACAATTAATTAAGTTGAGTCTGACTTCAGTGTCATATGGTTATCTTTACTTCTCCGCATGCAATTAGAAGCAAGACAGCCATTTACAGAGTAACACTGAGCAGAGAAAGTAATACCGGCTGAATACAGGACTTCATGCGTGCTTCTGCTCAATGAACACTTTTAAAAGCAGCTGACAACAGCCAGAATGTTTTCTTAATGTCTTAAAACAACAACAGTGAGGAGACAGGTGAGCAAAATGGAAAAAAATAAGTGCCGTGTTTTTAAAAATCACGTCTGGTGCCGTGCCTTTGTGTGTGTGCATGCATGGCTGACTGCTTTTTACCTACAGTGTAAATTGCAGACATTTTAATATACTAATCATTAACCACATTTGCACTGGGAAAGGCAGGTAGAGCCATGCCCAGGTTGCAGCCCTGTCAAAGCGGAGCCACTGAATTGAGATGTTACAGATGAGGGTGGGAAAATCCATAAAAAGGGTGCAAAGAAAATGACGTGAGGGAGACTTATAAGATTTATGATTATTGCAGTGTGCAGGGAATTCATGGTAAAGTTGCACAAGCTTTTAAAATACAGATAGAGATTCAGAACTCCACTACATAAAGGACAGGTTAAGCGCTTACAATTCCATCAGTCTGCAAGCCACAGTTGTTAGTCTCTCACCGTGGGCCCCTAGGCAAAAACTAGGAGCCGTTCCATTTTGGCAGAGAGTGACTCCCACATTAATGATGACTGTCAAATGCCAACGTGGCTCACTATACCAGCTACCAGATGAAGTTAAGATGAGTCTCTTCGAGAAGCCACTATGCCTAAGGCTGTGCAACAGGTGTGTGTATATATGTGTTTTTGAATATTTGTATAAGAAACAGACTGAGAGAGAGAGAAAGAGAATGTGTGTGGTAACCCCCTCGATCCCTGCAGCCCCATTTGAATTCTTGGGGCTTGTTATTTTAGCTTGCACTAAATTTTCGAGCGCTGACTACCCGCCAGAGAGAGAAAGACTGACACTAAGTTGGCTACGAAGCGCTCGGATGACAAAAAGGAGAGTGATGAAGTGGCAAACTGTAGAAAGGGGATATTCTTATATCGATGCCAAGATGAAACGGTCCCAGTTAAGACAAAAACAACAACACGAATCTACTGTTACAGGACACGCAACACACAATTATACAGTGACGAAGATGTGGGTTCATTTTTTTTTTTTATTTGTTACCAATACATAAAAGAACTGTCCAGTTGTTTTTGTTTTGAGGTTTTTTTTTTTCAGGAAGGACTTAAAAAGGAAAATCCACACAACATTTTACCAATAAAACCTTGAAAACATATAAAACTCAGATTCTTTTTTGGAGGTACATTAAAAACAGAAGAATCCCATCGAATACTGTCCATTTTCATGGTGCAGGGTTAATGTTGACAGTGGCATGCTGCAAGCAAAACCTTCATATTTTCCATAGCACCTATCTTGACAAAGCCAGAAAATGATTATTGAAAAAACTGAACTGCATGTAAAATTGTTGTTGTTGTTTTTTTTTTTTAAATAACGTGGAAAGCAGGAAGCTCTCAAAGATGTTGACAGTTTTGTGACTTATTGTCTCAGGCAGGACGGTTTGCCCCCAGCATCCAGTATAATTATGGAACGACATCAAAAGAGACTCTCCGCGTGCCTTTGCGATGCCAGGGGCTTCTGGTGCCAAGTTTGATCCGTGTATTAAGAACAAACTGGCAAAAACATATGCATTAATAACTTTTGCAATAAGCTTTCATAACGTCAGTGTTCTTGTTAGACATTAAAACACTATTTCTGCTAAGGCTCAGTAGTACATGGATGAAAATAGGTGTAATCAATAAGCAGACTTCCAAGGAATCCTCCAAAAGTTGCAGTAGCACTGGGAGCAGTGCTTTGCTGCACAATGAGGTGTTCTTGAAGGCTGCTGAATTTAAATTTAAATATGATTTCTACTGTTTTATGCACACTGTGTCTGAACCTCCTGATTGCATCTTGTATTTGCATTTATGAATACATATACCATAAAAAGATGAATATGTATATATATATATTATGATGTGATAAAATAGGAGACTGGAGATTGATCGTTGTACAAACTCATCTTAATTGAGGATATATGTTCAAGTATAGCTGTAAATAGACAGAAGTCAGGATAATCATAAAAATGCCTTCACTCTATTTTTGGTGTTTTATGTCATTTGAACACATTTCAAGTATTTCTATATAAATAGAGTTCATATTCTGAAGCGTTCAGCTCATTCTACTTTTTCTTTGTCTATTTAATCTGTGATTGTTGCACCAAACCAGTGAGATGAGCCCAAAAAAGAAGAAAAACATGAGAACTACAACCAATGAAATGTGAAAACACTATGTTAATGCATGACTTCATTAGGAACACTGATTTGTCAATGATTTTAAACTCAATGAAGACTATTTTCAGGTATTAGAACAGTTCCTTCAGACTCAAAATGTGTTGTAGCATTTTGAATGTGGGAAATGAAAGCTGCATTTTAAAACATAATATAATGCTGATTTGGTATTTTGAGTTTTTTGTATTCAAGATAAAAAAAAAATCGAATTTATTCCGATATGACTCTGATCAGGTAACGATACTTGCAATAAGGCACAGTTCATAAGGCACCATTGTGGGGTTCCCTGTTTTGTTACCAGTTTCTCTGCAGCCACTCAGACACATATTCATAGACCAACAGCATTACTGCTCCACCTGTGAGAGAATATAAGAGAAGTACCCGTTGTGAATTTGATTTTCAGAGGCTTTACTTCCCCAGTGAGTTTCTGAGAGCAGGAACATGTGAAAAGCTTGTAGCACTTGTTTACAAAGGAGGTGGACGGTATCTCTAGCTCACTGTATTTCCATTTAAAGCTTATTATTGTGGAATATTATGTAAATACTGTTCCTTGGAATCTGCTGAGAAGGAAATAGTGTTTGCTACAGCCTTATTTCACTGGAAGCACTGCATGCAAAGTTGAAATGCTAATATGCTTAAGGGAAGGCTTTTTCTTGCTTAATCGCTCTCTTCAGCAGCCTTATCTGCTGCAACAGGAAAGCTGTGAGGATGACAATGATTTCAATATTAACACGAGGAATTTTTTTTTTTCTTACCTGGTCCAAGCCTCATTATCTTGGGAACCAATCCCTTGTATAGTGCCAAATACCTGCAAAGAAAGGAAAGAAAAGCTGTAAGGTGTTAATGTGCAAAGATTTTAGCTAGAATCCAGTATATGTAAATCGTTTCAGTTTGCGTAATGGCTGTGCTGCGATGGAGTTGAAATGTAAATTAGTGCAAATGGAGTGGTGGTGTGTAAATTTTAGACTGCACATAAGTACTTCTCATGTGTCCTACTTCATATGTCAAATCCAGCACAACTCAGAGGCAAATTTTAAACCTCTGACATCACTCCATTTATTAAATATTATTTTAGATGCTTTGCAGATCTCAAAGAAAACCAATGTAAGTGAACTCTTGTGTATTATAATCTATTATCATTTGATCTAAAAAAGAAATTCAGAAGCTGCCTAGCAATACATGAATCAAGCCCCAGCTTTATTAGATGTAATGTATGCAATGCATCAATACTTACAGTTCGCTATTATAATAAGCAAGTTCTGAATAGAGTCATTTTTACATAATAAATCTATTTGTTTTTGGAAGTGTTTGACTGATCTGAGTCCTTCCATATGCTGGTTGTATACATGTGCCTGTGCTCTTGCTTGTGAATGCATGAATGAGTATACATGTGAGAGCCTGTCTGTCAGTCTGTCTGTCTGCTGCGCTGCCTGTCTGTCACTCCATCAGGTATATAGGGTCCAGCGGCCAGCGCTACCGAGTACCTGCTCCTTAATGCATTCAAGGTGATCAGTGGCTGTCCGCCTCCGCCTCGTGCTCCCTGTCCCGCTCCCTGCCCCCGCCACTGATGGCGTTAATAAGGCTCGACCCACTTCCTCCCTGGCCCTCTGTCTGATTAGATTGACCCGTGGAGCGCCGTGCGGCTCGTTAGGGTCTGCTTAACGACGTCTCCCATAGGGACCACTAATTAGCTGGGACTGTGTTGTGTTAGAGAAGGGGACTGGATGTGGCGGATGGGGCACCATCCATGCACCCCTGCAACGATAACATTTCAGTGCCATTCTTGCAACAACCTCTATACTAACAACATCCACTAACTACAAACATATCGCTGGCCCTTGTCTAGCGGAGCAGCATGGGGGAAAGTGGAAAGCCTGAGGCAATTGCTAGCATAACATACATCTTTCCTTGAAGCTTCCATTTAGAGCTGTCATTCTTTGAGGCATGAAAATATGTTAACATTTACTAAACAACTGACAGACTGCAGAAATGTATGATCGTACTCATGGGGAATACAGCCCAGAATCTAACATCATTATTTAGTTTCCATTCATTGGATCACAGTTTTGCATGAAGCTATTCGTGCTTTTTTGCTGTATTTAGTGTAGGAAAGTCACTCCACACAATCAAACCCTGCTAACTTGTAGCTCCAGCTGGTACATTTGTCTTCTCTGACAGCCAGTTTGGCAGATAACCAACTATCGACTGCTAACAAAACAGACAAAGTGGCTCATTAATTCTTGAATGAATCAGCATTCCAGCTTTTGTCCCGAACATCCCCTGTTTTTCTCCTCCCACATTTGTCCATACCCCTCTTCGCGGTACACTAGTGCCATGGTCTGGAAGCAGGTGCGGTACTTGATCTCTCCTGGCACTGGCTGGGGGCCCTGGATCCGGCTCTTGGCTACATCGAAGGGAATATTCACACAGGAGGAGATGGTCCCAGACAACAGGCCGATGGTAAACTTGCGCAGGAACTCTAGGGTAGGGTCCTGAAAAAGGAGGAGATAAAATTAGGTATGCCTTTTTAAGGGTGATACTTATATTTTTAAAGTGTGAACCACAGGGTTAAATTTGGTCCCATAAAACATAAACAGCAAATAGAGCCTTTGGAAATAAAAAAGAAAGTAGTGACAGGGAGTTGACAAAGTCAGCGCTGAGACATTATGTGTCTACGTCTATGAGCGAATGTGGGGGAGAGCATGAGGGGACTTGTGCATATGATTGCAAAGCTTGCATGAAAGCCCTGATCATTTTATGGTAGCGGGGGGCAGATTAGTGCTTCCTGACTGCAGTGCAGCATTCTGATTGGCTGAGCAGAAGCACATGTTCACCGGGGAGCCAAGACAGAGGATTTATAAACAGGGTTCATGCAGGCAGACTGGGGAGGCATATGGGGACAATTTGGGTAATTGGGCTGTGACTCGGCACAGGGGTATTACTGTACCAAAGAAGCCCAGACTCAGAGAGCTCTGACAGCTAATTGGCCAGGATATTTTTACAAATGACAGCAGCCTCTCTGGTCCAGGCCTTTCTCAAGCGGCTGGACACCCTGAGAGCCGTGGTAAATCAACAGCTAATCCCACTTTTTCTATTTTTTTCAAGTGGGATGTGGAGAAGGGGGCAACGTAACTGTGGCCTAAGTACACCCATCAACCCACTTCCTAACAGCCTTAAGCAAACATCTCCTCACACATTCACTTGTGAATGATGGCAGTGTGCTATCTGCCTCCTCTGTTAGTCAAAAGGCCACATGAGAGAAACCTGGACTCGACAGTCTGAATTCGACTGCAGACAAGTTTGAGTTGCAAGCTCATTGCTCATGTTGCTGACACAAGGCCTTTGAAGAAACACCACTATCAGCTCAGCCTGTGAATTGCACAACGTCCACAATATTTCTGCTTTTGCTGTCTCGACAATGGCCACTGTTAGCATCTAACAAACAGGATCGCTCCATCAATGTGCATCGAGACGGATAATTCCCAAAAAGCAACTGCCACAATCTAAGAAGGGAGCTATTTGAGTCATCCAGCCACATAATTATCATTCACAGAAGATGACCACTTGGTTCTCTGTACATCATGCGTCATTGGAAAAATGTTGAAAATTTAGCAGAGCCTGGCCTCCCACTGTAACCTCCTCTTGAAAATAGTACAGTTGTCTGCTTCCAATTAGTTCATTGGAGTTAATCTAATGCTCCAGTTTGCACATGTGGAACTGGCGTATGGTAACGTTTCCATTAAACAAAATTAACTTTTGTTTGGGCCATCAGGAACTGCCGGATGTGTAATCTGAAACTTTGAGGATGTTATGAAGAGCAAACAGAAGAGGTATTAGTGGGGCTGATCTTACAAGTCCTCTCTGATTTTTGCTTCCTTCCCTCCATGCCAGTCAGGCTAACTAATAATACTGTTAAATACATTTGGTATTTCCCTGTGGCAAGGTTGTTGGCACACATGCATATCACATCCTATGGATAGCAAAAAAACTGGGTGTAGTCAAGGTTACCAATGTCAAAGCAAGGTTAAAGTGGTTTGGAAAAAAACCCCAAAACAAGTAAGTGTGTGATCATAGATTATGATTGGCATATTACCGGGTTGGTAGGAATAGCGTCCTTCACATTGAAGTAGAAGCCAAAGTAGATCATGTTGAAAACTCCATGGCGCCCCAGTGTTGATGTTAATCCTTTATTAAGGCCCCTCAGTCCAAAGCCGTCTGACTTAATTATCCGTCTTGCTTGGGCAAAAGAGGAGGGTTGCTGTATTGGAAAGATTGAATTCGAAAGAAACACATGTGAGCAGATTTCTATGGAAAGATGTGTAGATTACCAATATTTTACACATTATGACAATATTTGATTTCAGTCAACCTCTTTGAAGGAATCCCTGTTGGCCTGGAGACTGACTTTCACCACCTCGAATGGATTGATCACTAAAGCCTCAGTCAAGCCAGAACCAAGCCCTGCTGCAGACAGCGCCTAAAGGGGAGTTGGACGTGATTTAGGACTCAGAATATGGAGATAATATTTGGGTAGAGACAGAGCAAACTAGATAAACTGATGAAGACAATGAAGAGTGACAACGTGTCCGGGTTACAAGAGCTGCCGTTGTTATTTCATTTCCAGAAACCTGAGTCTTTTTGTCTTGTCTAAAATATGTATTCGTCACAGCCATCATTGTTACTTCTTAATAAATGCTTTAAGACGCCTGTGTTTATCATCAGACAGAACGCCAGATGACAGATGGGGATGAGAGGAAGGTGAGTAGAAAGTAGGAATGTGAGCAAGGTAACAAACTTGCACTGAAGAAGCCAAAAAATTATTTTCTGCTTTCATTCATCTCATCACAATCAACATGCACTAATGTAGCACCGATTTTATACAACTGGCTGTTGCAACACTGCATGTACTTACATTGGTCTGTCTATTTCTGCATCTAAGTGTGTGTGTACATGTGTGCGTGCATGCGTGCTCAGAGCGAGGCGTAATGGGAACATGTCAAGAACGTGTCTATAGCTCATTACTCTTCCTGCCTCTTTATCCTGCTGTCAGAGCCCCGGGACCCATCCTCTCAGACATGCCTCGTGATGTTTACACAGCCAGCGAGCCACGTTTTAATTCCTTATTTGTATTATTACTGTGTGTGTCCTCATTAATCAGAGTGAAGGCATTCAGCTGTGCCATGCTGAATAGGGGGGAAGAGAGAGCACCATTCACAACCAATCTGTAATTCACTTGCACTAATGATCTGATGTGATTACAGTACTTGATATGCGAGGGCCTCTGGGGGGAATGGGGTTAGAGGTACTTGAGGAAGAGGAAGGGGTGGAAAGAAGATAGTCAGAAGGAGGCATAAGAAGAGTGGGAAGAGGGCATGATGAATGGGACAGGTAAACATTACTCCAGAAATGGCTGTAAAAACAAGATGAGGATATTCTCCACGCTGGGGCTGCTTTGACACTGAGCTACAGGTAAGCCATCCATCATGGCTGACACTTGGCTGCCACCTGAATAGGTGGTGTGCGGTGACCACACCCCACCAATACAAATCTTTCTAGCTTAAAACTCTGACTCAATATAACAGAAAACCAATTACTCAAGAAGGATGAAACCTCTTCTTACCTCATGGCCTGTGGTGTAACCAGTCTCCAGAATTAACAACCGCCAAGCAAGTTGGTCAAGTTGGTTTTAAAGTACTGTGTTAAATATTAGACTATTTTGGCTCTACTTCCAAACATCGGGGTTTGAAAGAAGTGGTGACTATGAAGTTTTGTGGGTTCATCTTGACTTTAAGAGGTAATCTGTGTTTATGTCCAGGCTATAAAGAATCCCACCTGCTTAACTTGGGGATGAAGAGAAAAAGGTGCTACGATATAAACGATATAATCCCAGTGGGTTGTCCCAGTGTAGCCACGCTGCGATAAAATAACGTGATTAAAGTTAACTAAATGGGAACTTGAAATTTTAATACACTGATTTTTAACTGCCTTTTTTCTCGAATTGGGATTAGTTGCTGTTGGATGTGCAGTTGAGGTTGGGTAAACAATATTATCTGATCAGCTGTCTCAGTTGTTATGAATTCAACTTTTAGATCACTAGCATGTCACAAACTTTGCTGGACTCCTTTTGCTGTTTTAAATTGTAAGGTCTGACTTCCCATATGGCTGAGCTTATTTAAAAATGACTGAATGTCACAGCAGACAGGCAGTATTGTTACCGCCATAGCTTTTCTACTTGCTTTACATTCATTGTAGAATTGCAAAGTGATTTTTTGTCTGTGTCAGCAGTGAAGGGGCACACTCATTTTGTTTGAATAAGCATTAATCAAATTGTCAATGGACAAACCAGACTGCAGATTCCAGGATTATACCGAGTGCAAGCACTATGATTGCTGTTGTGACTCCAGGTTACAGCTTTGGGTTGTCTTTTATATTAACACAACATACAGCATGGGCAAAACGCAGCACCTGCTCAATGTTAAGTCTGCACCGTAGTCTTATGGTAACTGTTGCTGTTATGCAACATTTAGCTCCTTCCTATCTTCAATTAAAAAAAAAAAATCTGAATAGATTCTCACACAGTGTGAGTCAATGAAATGAAAACAAAGTAATTATTACTTGTGTAATTTTAAAAAAGCCTTCTAATAAGCTGCCAGTTATACTGGATTAACACATACGTAGCAGCACCGAACAAACGCTTGTAGTTTTTGTGGCTGCTCTGTTGCTGGGAATGAAGCTCATAAAAGCAAAGGTTCAGCCAGAGACATGGAGTCATTAGTGCCACACTGATCACAGCTGATGACAAGCTGATGTCCCAAACTGAGTGCCAACTACATATACATGCTGCTTCATACATTTAAATGCTAAACTGAGGTGAAAGTGGAACATTCAGGGTTTGTTTCAGAAGTTCTGAAAATGACATTGACAGCTACATAAATGACTAAATGTGTGCTGAATTGCTCGCACTATGCCAACAGTATTAATTTAAGCTCTGGAACTCATTTCATGTTTATCTTGTCCAATGTGTGACCAAGATAAAAAACACAAAATGAGTAAGAATTTCCCTTCTAAACCTATTCCTGCATTACTAAAAGTTTTACATGAAACAGCACTGAAAATGAAATGTTAACAAGGACATTTACATTTTTATTAATTCATTTGCATGGCAAAATTATTCTTGGCATTTGTCTTTGTTTTAAAAGCCTTTGGCAGGTGAGCTGTTTTTATACTCTAAAACATTATTCCAAATCCGGTGTGCGTGCGTATTTATTTTTTCAAGTGAGAGTGTATTCAGGTGTCCCTGGATGGAAGACTCACCACACCGGGAGACAAAGGGGTCAAATTCAGCAACTTCTTGTACTGCTCAAAGGTGAAAAACTGCAGTGGGAAAGATCAGGATAAAAGCGCTGTCAGAAAGTGACATCTGTGCACACATACACACCCACATATGGTGTACATAAAGAAAGCTACCTTAAAAACACACAAAAGGAAAGGGGGAACTACATGAAGATTGCATGTATTTAGTAAACGAACATGAAATGACGGTACGCTTTGAATTTCAGACCTTGATCTTTGTGGAAAGACAAAAGTCTCAAAAGCAGACAGATCCACGGATCTGTTTATTTGACCAAGGGCAAAATGCCAGCAAGACCGTTTTAATCGGAGCTTTAATTTGTTTTCTGGCTCCAGACATTTCTCACCACCTAGCTTTGTTCTCAATGTGAGTGATTACCCCATCTTCTCAGTGTGAGTGCTTACTTTTAAAGTTCACACATCCTTGTTTCCAGCATCTCATTACAGAGGTGTTCTATGCCAAGCATCAGGGCCCTCTGCGCCACCCACCCCTCCCGCTCACCCCAATCCCTGTCACCCCATTACACGTTAGCTCCAAATGCTAAACCTCATTACAAATATCCAAAGATGGCTCTCAAGAGATGGCTTTCTTTCAAATGCTTGTAAGTCAATATTTGGAAGACCAACAGAACGAACAGGAGTGGCTGAGGAGGCAGACATGGCAGAGGGCGTCATGTGTTTAATCAACACGTGTGTAACATGTTAGAACGATTGTGGTTTGAGTGTTTTCATATGGGAGTGAAGCAGTTTGCAAAGAAACCAGATCCTGAGCGTTGCATCATATGCCGAGAAGCTCTGCGGCCGTCAGTGAACAAAGAGCCATGTCCTTTGTCTCACCTTGACTGCTCTCTTCGGTGTCTCTGCTAGAATAGGAGGTAGGATTCCCTTGTAGAATCCAAATACTCTGTAGAAAGAGGAAATAAAATGTTTCTCTGGCACTGAATTCGACTTACGTTTTTGTAAAATGTTAGTTTACTTTTACATTGTACGTGTAGTGTATCAACACTACACGTACATCGGATCAACCAAACTGCTGCTGAAATATCCTCTAATACACTCATAACTTTACATCAACTTATTATTCATCGTTGTAATGCAATACAGCTCAACACCACAGCAACTCTAACTTAGGATACAAAGTACAGATTGCATAGGATTTAGGAAGTTTTAGTTATGCATTTTGACATGTTCCAAGACAAGTTTCAAATGGCTGCTCACTGATTTTCATATTGTATGGAAATAAATGGAAGCCAATGAACGTCAAAAGGCAGCGTGGTGCAGTGGACAGCACTGTCGCCTTGCATCAAGAAGCTTTAATCCACTATTCAGGGCTATGCATGCTTGATAAAGACTTGGCTTTGCGTGATGTCGCAGTGACTTGCTAGTCAAATTTGAGTTAAGGAATTCATACAATGTGCAGAATTCCTGTTTAAGGTTTATATAAAGGTTTAAAAATCACAAAGGGATTGGCGTGGCATTTTCTCTTCCTCCTTATTCAGCAAGGCACATTTTCAGATATACTTTCAAACCACAAACCCTGGTAAACATGTTCTACATGAACATGCTGAGGAAATGATTTAAGGGTGTTTTTTCAGTATTTGATATGTTGGATATTTCAGAAGCAGTAGCTGTATAATTTTAGTCAATTTGGGTAGTTTGCCTGTGCTCAATCATACGTCCAGCCATGATTTAAGGCAGAGTCAGAGCCAGGAAAAATAATAAAATGATACAGTGAGTTATTCATATTGAGATGTGTACCTACATGGAACACAGGCTATATTTTGGAAAAGCGAATTTTATGTAATGCCTTCACAAACTAAATGAACAGATTGTTAAATTAGTCATTAACACACTTATTGGGTGCTTTTTTTGAATTATATACAAATCTCTTCTTAACCTTTCCATGCTGTGTTCAGATTCACTCAGATTCTTGGATATAAGCTGAGTTACCCTCTCATAGGTAAATGCCCCTTTGTAACCAGATGAGGTATGTTAACGGCTGATGGAAAAGTAACAAAAGAGCACATATATAGATTCACACGAATGTCTGACTGGTTTTTGATGTACACATGCAAGAGGACAGTAGTAGGCTTTGTTTTGCACACTGCATGTTTCGTATACATTCAGAAGTGCACACACATGCATTTCCCACAGCCTTCAGTTAGGTCAAAACATGTTAGAACATTTAGGACATTTGTTTGAACTGGTCTAGTTTACACTAATGGGGCCAGATTGACATATTTTAACTTTTTCTTACTAGTTGTAATATGTTGTTTTTGTCAAACTTTACCACGTGTGCCACAGGCTCCAGGTCTAAAACGCAGCACATCTGAAGCATCGGATACTTTGAGTCATTAGCTTTTGTGTTGATAGCAAACTGTTCCTGGCAACAGCTACCTCTCCTCCACTATTATCATTCCTAAATGTTGTTTTAAGGGGACTGTCTTGAATTAAAACAGGTAAAACAGGTTTAAATCTTCAAAGAAGGGAAGCAGCAGAGGCCACTACTCTTATACTATCAGTATAAAGGACAGGACAGGTCAGGACATTTTTATCCATAATAAATCAATCAATCTGAAGATGGGGTTATGTATGTGTAATTGCGATAAATATTTCAATAAATATTTTGTTTAATTGCCGTGCAAAGCTCAGGGCAACGATGTGTAAACACATAACAAACGTGTTGCTATGGAAAAACTACATTCTTTTGTGGTCACCACCCATCACAAGCTTTTTAGATTTCCCGCTTCCTTGTTTATTTACCATTGAGATATTTTCCATGATACAAATTCCATTCATGGAAAATGCAAAATATGCTCTTCGATCACAAGGTTTCAAAGCTTCCTCTGTTCAATTTTTTTTGTTGCTACCTTACTTCTTGAAAGAACACTTTCAAATGACATCAGTGGTTATTGTGAAACTGCAAGATGGCCTTAATAAAAAAGTTTCATTCAGCTGTTTTCTTTTCTTTTAAAAAAAAAAAAAAAAAAAAATACAAAACAAAATAAATATTCCGTGGCTAGTTATCTGTGCCAGCTCTAACCTCGAAAAGTGAAAACACACATCAGTGAATCAGAGATGCACATTATGACATGCCCTTCATTACAATGTGGAATACAAGTCATTTTGAAGGAATAGTTACCAGAAACCTGATGGCGTTCTGAAGATTTACTTCTAAAACTCAAGGCTGATATTACAAAGTCTTTGCTATGCTACAAAATAAGAATTCCTCTTTCTCGACCTGCAGATAGAGACTCAAGTAGAGGCTCCAAATGTGGGTTGATGCACAGCTAAAAAAAAAGGTTCAGAGAAAAGACACCATTTACTCGGTATTTTGATTTAATAATAAACACTTCTCAGTTGTTTCAGGAAATCATCTAGCCTCCCCCCCATTTGTCATCTAAACAAACACACCACCCTGACAGCAATTAATGGGGCTAAGGAGTCAAAAACTAATCTTTTAGGCCTTTCCAAGGAGTTTACTGACAAATAAAAAGTAGCCTTATTACCAAAAATAATTTCTTTATCTAAAAATAAAAAATAATAGATAATAATATTCTGTAAATGTACACATGGTCATTAAATATTTGTTGTGGCGAAGGGAAAGCGAAACTATCAGAGAGGGCAAACTGATATTGAATACAAGTCAAAGAGGACAACATGGCGTGGCCGACTGTATCCTGTGAACAGCAGCACCAGCTCTGTTGTGGCAACATTCTCTAAAAGTCAACAGAGATGATCTTGGTTGATTGGGTACAAGTGTAAATATTTTTGCTGCTGGAACACATTTCCACTGACTATAACCTGAGACCGACAGGCGATTACGCTTGCACAGAATCCACAACGGCGAGGGCGCCTAGCAAAAACAGCAGCAAACCACAACTAATTATCAAAAGACTTTTCATCAGGTGATCCAGCCTATTTGATCAACACCTGAAGCTACACAAGCAGCGCTGGCTCTGGGTAATTGAGCCCACATTATCATGCCAGAGCAAGGGATTATCGCTGAGCAAAATGCTGCCTGGAAGCCAAAAATGAATCTCTTATATGGTTTGTGTAAACAAGTTATTTCAGTCAGACGGAAGGCCTTTCCCTCTCCTCTCTTTGTCCATGCAAATGGTGGCCACAGATTTCCCGGGTGTGGTCAGGCTGGGGAGCCACCAGGTGATGAAGGAGGAGTGAAATTTGTTACAGAACAAATATGGCCTCTAGTGAGTGGCCATCATTTGAATCCTTATTTGATTGCCAATGTAAAGTACACACTAAGTCCCTTTTTGTCTTTCCTAAACAAATGGCCTCCTGACACAGAGCGAGGGATGAGGGATATGTGTATCCCAGCATTAGGTGGGTGTACTTGTATGCTTGTGTGTGTAATTTGGCTTTCATTTTCATAAACCTTTCCTTTTTTAACAGCCTTCATCCATCTGGAGAGAAGCGTGTCAGTGACACAACTACACAAAAAAGACCAACTAAATAAATCCACTAACAGCGATACCAGTGACAGAAATAAAAACAGACAAAAATAGCGTAACAGTGAAAATGTGCAAACCTGGAAAGTTGCTGCTATTTACATTTTGGAAACACACATTTTATTTTCACAGTCTTTGAGGAAACTGACAGAAAAATGTTGCACAGGGAATATTTTAGCATTTCCTAGTACCTGTTAAAACTTGACATTGCTCCTAACAGGAACTAAATAACAGAATTCCCAGTGGCCAGGATTAAATCCACCAAAACTGCTTCCGTTTATGCAACTTAGATGTCACCTAAGTCACGAATAGCTATAACTAGAATTAAAAAAAACCCTGTGTTACTGAGGTAAGAGATTGTACGATAAACACTTTTACCTGGTGTAACAAAAGGACGCTATAGCACATGTTGTGGTTGTCAGGGGTTTGAGATTTGGATTAATCTAGCAGTCTGTAAGATAAGTAAGTTTAACAGTAGTTTAACAGTATACTGTTCTTTCTTGCTTTGACTCTGAATCATTAGTTTTTATTCATCTCTGGCTCTCTTCCACGTTGTGTCTTTTGTCCTGACTCCCTCCGCTCACCCCTTACCGGTCGCGGCAGACGGCTGCCCCACCCTAAGCCTGGTTCATGTTTCTTCCACATAAAAGGGAGTTTTTCCTTCCCACTGTTTCCAAATGTTTCCTCATAGTTGATCGTATGATTTTGGGGGTTTTCTTTCTAGTATTATTGGGTCTTTACCTTTCATTATAAAGCACCTTGAGGAAACTCTTGTTGGGATTTGGCACTATATAAATAGAATTGAGGATTAGATATATGTGTATTTTCCTTTATAAATGCAATGCAAGTAGGTCAGTTTAGGATCAAAACTAAAAACAGAAGGAAGCAGCTGGCCTTGACAATGTCTCTTTACCTCCTTACTATATCTCCATCAAAAGCTCACTAATAATCTTGGACTATCTTTCCTTTATAAGCTATAAAACTTAATTTCCCTTCAGAGATCCCAGTTATGCATGTTTCCAAAAATGCCAAATATTCCTTTAACCTATTCCTTTCACCGTCACATTTCATACATGATCTGGATCATCATAATCGTATCTGCTCTTCTTCACACTACCACAAATGTATACATATTTTTTGCATGGGTGGTCCCAGCTGGATTCAACCCCACATCCCTCAACCCTACAGTGTTAGTTCCAGGCATTAGTCACTCATCTTCAGTATTTCCACCGTTCTTATGTAATGCATGGACCCTTTTAATATAACCATGGCCGCGCTTTGGGTCCCGACCCAGTCTCTGGATACCACACTAGCAAAGAATGCTAGAGAATAGAGTCTTTTTGTTTGCCTCCAGACGGAAACACTTAACACATGCTCACGCTGCTGCACCCACATGCAAAAAAAGAAAGAAGTGCAGACTGTAAGGCAATACACAACCAAGTGTTAGTGAGTGTAGTTCACACGGTCACACACTTATGAGCACAGCTACAGGATTTCATGCTATATTTCAGAGATGGCAAATGTAAAATTTTAACAGATATAACTCTTAATTCGTGTTAAGCATTCACGTGCATCTCCTTGTATATGAAATTAAATACTATAGGTGCAGCTATTGTGTCCAGGCTTGTGTCTTTCTTCAGCTTAGTCACTGAGCTCAACTTTAGAGCTCAGGTTTCCTCCCTCACCGCCTCAAAGAGGGAGAGAGAGAGTGAGAGAGAGGTCTGGTGTTGGCCCTGTTCTGCCATGAGCTGACGGGAGAAGTTTATTTTTAATAATAATTCTACAACAGTGGGGCCTAACACTATTTATATAAATTATAACTAAGTGGTTTGGCCTGTAGGTAAACCTCAATGTGCTACTGGGGAGTGATTACATACTCAGCAAAAATATACTGTTAATGATAATTGGTCGACAAGGAAGTGGATCTTCCGTATTCAGTGATTCTGCGGCACGTCTCGACTTTGTTAGATGAGATCATACTCAAACAGCACTCAAAAGCTTATGTTGATATTGTGAACGCCACGCTTTATGTCAACCATTTTATGTGCCAAAAGAATTCTCTGGAAATTCGTACAAGGTTAGTCCCGCAGGACACACCCAAAAAGTAGGCAAAGAAGCGTTAAATGTCACACTGTCAGCATGCGTATGGGGTGAAGAGGGCACGGCTACTGTAACAGCATAAGTGTGTGTGTTGAACTCCAGCCAACTGAGGATTTCTAACTGTCACTAGCCAGCCTCTTGCCTTGCGCTCACTCACACCTTGCAGCAGATCAACTTTATATCCGCAGTAAAGCTGTCGGCTCATCGTAAACAGAGCGAGTGGCAAACACTTTCTCCTACGCCTGCTCTATCTCACAGACCTGTGACAGGGCAGGCAGACGAGGAGGGAGCATGGCAGGATGGCTGTCTTTAGTTAGTCTACTCGTATCCTGTACGAGATACAGCGTATAATAAGGTATGTTCAGTGGTTTGCTGCACGATATTTTTGGAGGCTGACAGACACATCAGCCATTTTTAAGGAAGCCAAACTGTAATGCTCACATCCTTATAGCCACCAAACCACATAACTTTTGGTTACATTTAAATAAAGCAGCATGTTTGGAAGAAATGTCACTCACAGCATAGCTGACTACATACTTTTCTCCCTGATATGCTTTTAGTATGACAGCAACAGTAGCTTTTCCTAAGAATTAAAGACATAAAAAGCATAGCATAGCATACCTATGGACACAACAGCATAAGCAAACACCAAGTTTTTGGTGGCCAACTTAAAGTTTTGCCTTGATGTCACAGTACATTTTATTGTTCTAGGTTGTTGTAATAAAGATGCATTCATTGAGTTTGTGCTTGACTTTTGCCCCTCAAGGAATTATTAAAAAGAAACGAATTTAATAAGCATAGGCAAATAATGGCACTATCAACCTTTGTGTTTTTCATGTGCAGGAAAACAGAAAGACTCATGAGTGGCTTCCCGTGTTATTTTGAATCACTACTGAGGATAACCTACCCTTCACTCTGGAAAATTGTCCGGAAGCAGTGACCCAGGCTCTTGTAGCTGGTGGGGTCAGTGGTTCCTCTTTGGATCTGAAACCTGCAACAAGAAATTTCTGATTAAAAATTCAGTTACTTTAAATATTATGATCATCAGCTCCATCAACTTATGTTAACTCTGCATAGGGACTGTTATCATAGCTAGATGTTGGTTTCTTTTAATTTCTATCCCCATTTCCTGTGTAGGCTATACTCCGACATGGCTTCAAAAGCACAAATTTGAGCTTGTTTTCCCTCTATTTTCTTCCCTCTCTTTTTTCCCTCCTCCACTATGATGAGAGGCTCCTTCCACCAGGTCCCCTCAGTGCAGGAGAGAACTTAAACATTTATTTAACCCAACTGATCCAATTAACCATGCAACACACCAGGACCAGGCCTTTTGCACAAAGCATTTCAGGTACTAACATGCCAGCAAGCCTATAGTAACAGCTCTTGAGTTACGTGTAAATTTTTAATACGATGGAGCCAGTCGAGTGACTTTTTGTTGTACAGCAAACATGCAGGTACCTCTCTAATAAAGTCTGGTGAGCTGTGTGTAAATCTTGAAAGAATGAATAGAAATCATGCTTGTTAGTGGTAAAGAGCTTCAGGTACTCATTTAAGACTCCTCATTTAACACCACTGTATGCCTTGGAATTAGAGAAAACATGATGAAATAACTAAAGTCTTATATGTGAAATGAGATGATGACAACTGTGTTTAACAAGATGACAAAATCTAACTTGAAGATCTTAAATAACATTAGCAATTCTGAGGAGCGAAGCAGGAGACACGAGTAAAAAAAGCAGGCAGTAATGGGACAAGAGAAAGATTCCCTCCTCATATGGCTTCAACTTCTAGGTCACAAGGTCAGCAGTAAGTCGTCCACGCGGGTGCCTGATGGGGCCATAAAGAGCCCCCAGGTTCCAGTGGAGGGGAAGTTTAGTGGGGTGAGCGGCCTTTCATATCACTAACAGATTAACATCTTAGAGGGGTGTCCCTCAAATCCTATTTGGTGGATTCCCAAATAGCTTGTAACTGGTTCCTGAAAACTAGTAAAAACAGGATAATAAATAGATGTCTGACACCATATTAAAGACAAGAAGAAAAGAAGGACTCAAGGTATGAGATGATGGTGAAACAGGGGGTACTGGGAGGAGGCAAAGACCAAGAAGATTTAAGACCACAGGGGCTTGTAAACAAATTCAAATCTGGCTTAATTAGAGTCATATGATGAAGGGGTCAAGGATGGAAGGCACTCTGTCCTCAGTCTCCCCCTGTCTCCTTTGCTTGCCCTACTTCGACCCGAACTGGCCCTAAGAGAGTGAGGTTGGCAATGCCGTGGTCCAGTTCCAGCCCCCTGACTCCACTCGTAACCCCGGGGTCACCTCATTTCCTCATGGCCCTCTTCTACCCTGTCATAAAAGCCAGGGACCAAGCAGAAAGGCCCAGGGAGTAGAAGATAATAGGGATGAATATAAGAACTTATGGCAGCAGGGGAACTGTCAGGCCCCTGGCTAGGAAACTGCTTATGTTGCTTTTCACAGCAACCAGTTGTAGAAAACAAGACCCAAAGCTTCAGTTGGTTGTGAGTGAATGTCCTGTTTGGGGGGATTTGTGCAGACAAAAAGCTCTAGTTTCTGTTAACACGGCCTCAGTGAATACAAAGATATACTGGTTGGCTGAAGAAGAGCAAAAGATATCCTTTATATTGCTCTGGCAGATTTGCTTGGCCTTGGAGTCAGCCCTGCAAGTCATAAACTCTACAGACGGAAGACCCAAGGAAAACCCTGGGGCTTCTTTAAAACACACTGCTTGGAGCATCTTCTTCAATCATCAGTGAAAGCTAATGGAGATACAGTATACCAAGAGGTGATGAAATCTGCAAGTTCATCAAGGCTCCCCCATTTGTTCTTCACCCACATCCTACTCTCTCTGTACTTGTGCTTTATAGGCCCAGAGCTACCCGGGAGAGGGTGAAGGCGAGGGCAGGTTGGTGATTCTGCAAACGAGACAAGCACTCTTGTTTAAATAATACGAAAGACCTCGTCCACCTGACCTCCAATACCTATAAAAGCACAAATGTCAGGCATCCACAAAGATGTCAAAAAGGTAAAGGAATGTGCAGTAGAAGGCTAGAGCCCCATTCTTTGTATTTTTATGGATAGCAGAGGAGTGTTTCAGGGCTTAGCAAGGCTATGCCCGCTCCCAGACCCTTGTGGTAATGGGCTTGAATGGGCCACCGACAAAATGGGCTGTCATCTCATAGATGGTGAGATGTGGAGGCGAACCTACAGACTGTGTTAAAAAAAAAAAGCCTATAGGAAGGGGGTTGCTAGGTTGATTCAAACGCATAGGTTTGACTGGGCAGATTTAAAAGCCTTTCTTAAGAGATATGGATATTCCCTTAAAAGAAATTAATAGCTGGATGAGTTTGATGACTTGCTATTTATTTAAAAACTCTTATTTATAGCTGTTCAGACAGACTGACATTTAATTAAAACACTAAGTAGAGAAGTAATGACCTAATCTACAACAGGCAGTTACCTATACCTATCTATTATACTGTAGTATTTCATATAGTGCAATTTTCCCCAAGTATGAATGTTTTATGATTTATGTGTTTTGCTGCGTATTTGGACTGGTTGCTACAGTGAGAGCCTTGATCTGCCCATGCCTTCCCACTTGGAATGCCAAGTGCTTTGACAAAAAAGGAGAGAAACAAAAAATATGATTGAAGAAAAAGAAGAAGTGAATCACAAGGGGGGAGGAATGAAAGTTGAGCAATTTCTCATGTTAGATCTGAAGTACATAAGACAATCCAGAAGGAAACATAAAGGGGAAGTCTATTTTTTACAACCAGACAGTTAATTTTAATGAGCAGGATCATAAAGATGGTAAAAGTCCATTGCATTGGTACATGAGGTTACGACCACATTTCCGACATAAATGGTCCAACATGGCAAATTCCTTCAATTGTGACTTTAGCCATACAGTCTTGCATCAGGGTAAAGAGCCAAAATAAAAGGCTCCCGTCTTATTGTTTTGACAACGGAGATGACTTAGTCCCACATGAGTAAATAGTGTGTTCGATTTAAAAAGCACCATAAATTAAGGTGTATCACACTTAAGTTTGATTTCAACTCATCTATGCCCTGTCCATAAAGAAATGAGCAAAGAAAAAATTGATATATTAAATCTATAATAAAACTGTTACAGGAAAAACTGAGAATAGGAGCAGAAGGGATATAAAGACAAAC
Organism: Simochromis diagramma; assembly: GCF_900408965.1. Lineage (NCBI taxonomy): Eukaryota > Metazoa > Chordata > Actinopteri > Cichliformes > Cichlidae > Simochromis > Simochromis diagramma. The sequence continues at coordinate 6,929,200 of NW_024387030.1, read as the reverse complement.
CTTTGGAGAACAGAATAGGAAAAAATATTAAAGGGGAAGAAGATGTGAGATGGGAGCTCAAGGGAAGTGATAAACTTTTGGTGCTTGCAACACGGCAGGCTGCCAGAGTTTGATCTGGACCAGGCCAGGTTAGGTTTCACCAGCACCCACTGGATCTGGGAAAGCCCAAATTATACATGCAGTCTGGATATCAGAAAAAAAGTTAGTCTGGTTGTTAAAGGGGCTACAAAATCCTTCTGTCATTCTGGATTCTCTCTCACACTGATAAAACTGATTCCTCTGAATCCCAGTGGTGATGTTGGGACTGTTTCGCTAGTCCAGATGTCTGCTCATATGCTGTGACCCTTGTGACCTGAGATCAGGCAGTGTTACTGGAGAAGAGCAAGAAAAAAAGCTGCATAAAACACCATGAGGCAGGGCCAGTCTAAGACTGGGACCTCAAATGCTTTGAGCATTACAAACTTCTGCTTGACTAAGAGATAACTCTGTGTTAGAGTGGACTGTAGCAAATTTAGAACGTGACTACTGCAGAAGTGGATCAGATAGGTGGAAAAAATGAGCAGTCTTACCACCATTTCCAGAAAACGATTGCATAACAGGAAGGATTTCTTGGGTGTTTAATCTAGAATCTTTTAACCTCTGCCAACTGCTGTTAGCTGAAATTATGGCGCTATGGTGCAGTTTTAACTATGGCATCATATAAAAGTAAAAGTAAAACAGTAAAACCTCTTTTGCAGGTTCTTCAAGTACAAATTAAGAACAAAGAAAAAAACTCAGGTTACTATAACTCAATATTATTATTTTTTATCATGACTAAAACTAGACCAACTCTCTTTTTCGATAATTAAGGTACTAGTCTTTCGAATGATTATCTCATCAGTCATAGAGTAGTCCAGGAGAGGACAGTAGAAGCCACGGTTGGGAACTTCTGCAATATTGTTTAGACTCCCATGAGCTACCAACATAGACTCCCCTGACAGCAGGTAACTGCTGGCTGTAAAAAAGTGTGCTCCAGACAGAAGACAACTACCACGCATGTTGCCAGGAAGAAACCCAAGAGTTACGCTGACATGTCTCAGCCTTGGCTCAGATCTCTACTGAATTTGCCAATAATCATACTTAACCTCCTAGGACCTGACATCACATTTTGGGTTATTTAGACCAAAATACTAAAATTTACTCGATAAGGGCCTGATATCCACTTACGAGGACATTATACTGCTACTGTTCTATCAAAATTTTAAACGAATATCCTCATATGTGGCTCTTACTTTTCTTAAAAACAAAAATAAGGTAAAAAAAAAAAAAAAATCTGGTAATTCTTTGTTTTTACATTCATCGGGCCCCAATATGCCGAAATATCAAAGAGAAATTAAAAATGCATGCGGTGGAAGAGTTCGGGTCTTAGGAGGTTAAACTACAGAGGCCTTGTTTCAAGAAATTCAGTCATCTTGCTGTTATATTCTTCATTTGTTTAAACATTTGTGTCATGATGTTTTAGAGTGTAGATGCCAATTTGTCTCAGGGCTTGTAATATTGTTATTTAAAGACTTACTGATCAGAAAGTTGTTGAAAAAGAGTCACCCAGCCATGTGTGGATAAAGAAGAATACTGTTACCTTTCTCTGTTGCTTTTCTTTCAACTTTCTTTTCATCACATATATCTCTTAAACTCTTTCTTGGACAAACTGCTATCTGCCCTTACCTGGTATCACTGACTAAGAAGTAAGCATAACGCTTTGTGCAAGTGCAGGCCACAGTAACTTTTACTGGACGCCATCCAGATCTTTTAGCTTAAATCCAGTTATTTTAAGAGCTTGAGTGACATGAAGAATTATGGATCTAGTCAGTGATGCAGACCTATGAAAGTTACAACCAAATCATGCCAAGGTTTTTAAATAAATCTGGAATGCTTGAGCAGTGACTTCTTCTCACCCACAGGCCAGATCACTTTCAGAGCAATGTCAACTACATATTACACACCATTGTGTAGTCCGGTGCAGTAAACATGCTTGGCCCTATCTGCCTAAACACTGCATGAACAAATGGGAACAAACTTATACCTACGCTTTAGGCACCAGTACGAAATATCAATTTAATTGGATTTAAAAGATTTAATGACTGAAAGAAAAGAGGCAATCTAGAGAGTAAAGAAACTGCCAAACAACTACGAGTTGTTCCAAAGCAACAACAATTTCTGCTGAGCTTAAAATGCTGTGTAAGAGCGACTCCAATGTGGGAATAGCTTCTCGCGGGAGGCTGGAACTTTAGTAATAAATAAAGGATGCACAGACATGTATGTCTGAGTTTTGAAATGGTGCGGCAGGGGGGCAGCCGTGTGGTTGCAGCACAGTGAGGGTGTAGTGAAATCAAAGCCCTCTATGTTTTTACTCTGTAATTAGTGCACTGGAATGTGAACCTCTTCACTGATAATGAATACAGGTGCTCAACTACAAACACTGACAGGCCATATGCTCTTTACATGCACCTCTATAACACAAACTTCTATAATAATCCATATGACTGTTAGCTATAGCTCAAACAGCTGTGTGTAACTCTAGTAACATCTGTCACAACTGTAAAACTATGGGTGTGGTTTTTAAGGGCTTTTTTATGGTTGAAAGTCAGGTTAAAATAAGTGGGTAGTAACATCTTTCAGACATGCATGCCTTTCTGTTAATCCAACCAAACTGTAACATGTCAGCGGTTTGTCGAAATTTCCATTTAATCCACAATAGCCGTCAACCTAAATGGATTGTTTCTGTAACACTTCCAAAAAAAAAAAAAAGTCTGAATGAATACAGTCATATTGATGTAGGATGATTTTACATACGGGGTGAGTACCAATAAGGACGCCAAAGAACTTGATGATCTAACTCTAGACTTCATTCAGAAGAGTATGGTTTGAAACCAAGAAGAAATGTAGCTTTCTGGACAACAACACAAACAAAAGTTCTTGGGTTGCAAACTGGTGCAACGCCAAGAGCGCAACTGTTGTGCCTTCAGCTGAATATGAGAAAACCAGGCAACCAAACAGGATGACAAACAGACTGTAAGGATCATACAATATAAGCTATTTTTCTGTGATGTTTTGGCATGTTTGAATAAACCCGTGAAAAACACTGATGTAAAAGTCACCAATGTCACGATGACACAAATCTGGCTTGACTAAGCAGTGACTTGCCTGAAAAGAGATGGAACATTTCAGTTCTTAGTTCTTTGATATTTTAAACGTTTTTCATTAAAACTGCTCGACAGAAGGAAGGGTATATTCAGGGATATGTCACTGTTTTTCACTGAACTATTTTTGGACTTATTGATGGCGTCATCTTGGGAGAGCTGCCCACATATAACGCAAGAGCTGACAAACTTCTTTGAAGGTGAAGTTGCACTTAAAGGAAGGTTAGAGGAAGGAGCCTTGTTTTGATTTTTGAATGAATTTTATTTTTCACTGTGCAATACAATAAAGTCACAATGGAGCAACAGTTACAAAAAAATCAAAAATAACACAAAACCACCAAAAAGTCAAACACCCATCATATAAAAGACAGAAGGATCTCATAATGTTTCAAAAGCAATTTAAAAAAAAGTTTTTTACTCTATTTTTGCAGCATCTGCAGAAAGTTTAGTATAGTAGTGCACAGGTTTTGGAAAAACTGTGGTTATGATGCATAAAGGTATAAGTTAGGCACATTAAAACACTTGGTAGGAGAAAGATTATGGTTACGGTTAACAAAACCACAAATGTTAATTGCAGGTCTGTGACAAAATGAACTGTCAGCATAAACGTGGGGTGTATTGACCGATGCACCTCCTCAACCCACCGCACCCCTACTTTCTGCCTTTCTACATCGTTCGCATTTCAGTCAGGACCGCTTCAGCGAAAGAAAATTATTATTTCCATTTGCAGTAATTTATATTTGGTGGTTCTGTGCTGTTCTAGTAGTCTCTACCCACCCTTTAAAGTGCATCAATGGAAAAAAAGCCTGAAGCAGGAAAACCAGCAGTACAGCTCTCTAGGTTACAGAGGAGAGGAGGCATTAATGCCAACCTATATACACAGATACACAGGATGAAAAGAAAGAGTTGGTATGAAGGTGGGCTGCAAAGCTGCTTGCAGAGAAAGCAGTGAAGACAGACTAAAGTAGAGCATTGCGATTGCGGGGCGATCGTGGCTCAAGAGTTGGGAGTTCGCCTTGTAATCGGAAGGTTGCCGGTTTGACCCCTGCCTCGGACAGTCTCGGTTGTTGTGTCCTTGGGCAAGACACTTCACCCGTTGCCTACTGGTGGTGGTCAGAGGGCCCGGTGGCGCCAGTGTCCGGCAGCCTCGCCTCTGTCAGTGCGCCCCAGGGTGGCTGTGGCTACAATGTAGCTTGCCATCACGAATGTATGTGTGTGAATGGGTGGATGACTGGTTGTGTAAAGCGCTTTGGGGTCCTTAGGGACTAGTAAAGCACTATACAAATACAGGTCATTTACCATTTTTACCACTGCCATTTGAGTATACAGAATAGCATTAGTTATTATTAGCATTAGTAATACTATTCTACAATACCAGATGAACTATGATTGCTAGCTTGGCTTGACTTTGAGGATTGCCTCAACCTGTGCTATGCTCAATATGAGTAAAAATAATCAACATAATCATATAAATAATTATTCATAGTGTGTTATTAGGATGGCAGACTTGGTAAGTACAACAGTCTAATGAACCATATTACAAACACTTCTGTTGAACTGCATTTTTCACCATTGAGAAATGCAAGCGAGCGTGACTAGGCTATGACTATTTATATTGTAGTCCTGCCAAATATGCAGTTCTGCTCTGCCCATGAAAAGAATTGCTCTCTGCCTTTTGAACTGGACTCACAACTAACTCACTCAAACAATGCACTGACTAAGTTGAGTTTATCCTGCATTCGCCCGGCATGTGTCTAGCTTTACATTTTGAGCGAAGCCTTGCCCTGCGGACTGAGAGCGCTGGGGGGGATTAGAAGCCAGCTTGACTACCGCTGACCTGCCTTTCCTTTACAAGGAAAGATCAGCTATCAGACTGCTACTGCTTTGTGCCCTGCTGTTTGAGGGTTGTGTCAGGGATTCCTCCTTAAGTGCACAGGGGTTCACCAAACAGTTGGGGGCAAACAGACGTGGAGGGAGGAGGCCTGAAACCTCTCACTATCCTTAATGCTGTCACATGTTGCCCAAAAAGCCTGGATGTCATCTGTCAAAGCCCTCATCAAAGAGCACTTTCAAGCTCAGCAAGTTTCATGCGTGCTGTGACCAAATGAAGGTAGTGTTTCCATGGATACTGCCCCAATTGAGGGCTAGTACCAGGTTTTTCTAATCAGGCTTGAAACAAGCTACTGGCAGGCTTAGTGGTTTGCAGTGACAGCCATGTCATACAACACAATTTACAGAATTGCACAATTCAATACAAATCTTCTAAACATGTACAACAGGGATCTAAAACAAAACATTATATAATCGCTCAACTAACTACAAATTCAGAAGAAAAGATGCAAGTTTAAACAATAGATTCCACATGATATTGATGAAGTAGTTATGTAATAAGGTTCATATTAACAACCGTAGTGGTTAAACAACAACAGGTTAACTGAGACGTTTGCTGAAAAACTGAAACCACAGAAGAATGCAAAAACACGAGAAAGCGTTTGTATTTAAAAGGTTAAAAAGTTGAATGAAGCGCAGTTAGAGGACAAAGAAAGAGACTTAGAGGAACAAACAAGGAATAAGTAAGGAGAGGATACAAAAAACTAGATTGGCAAAAAGGCAGAATTGGTGCAGAGGGCGACAAGATAGAAAGAAGGAGTGGCTCCATCAGAGCGGTTGCTTAAAAAATATGGGGCCTTATTAAAACAAACACATCCGATCATGTATGCACTGTAGAAGCAAAAAATAGCTTCCCTGTGACACAAGCTGCTTAGGCAGACACAGACATGAGGAAGGTGTGGTTTCATTCTCTGGAAGGAAGCACAGCATAAGGGTTGATGGGAAGCTGTTTCAGATGTGTGTGTGAGTATGTTTGCGCATGCATGTTTATAAGGGTGGAGCTCCATGTAACAGGATCTCAACATGAAGGGAAATGCGGGCTCATTGAGACTCTCTAATGAGAGGGGGAACCTGATCAGATTCAGATGGGGTGCCCCGAGCGCACAGCCCCCCTACAGAAAGTGCCGCCCGACACCCTTTGTTACCTCCAAGTGAGCTGAGAACAGCCCATGAACCATGTAACTAGGTGGTTTCCAGGTTAATGAAAAGCTGTAACTCCGGTCCCACTGTCTCTCTCGGCTAGAGTGACGACTGCCCTCCCCTTCCCACGTCGTATCACCCCCCCCCCCCATCTTCACCTCCACATTCCTGCCCATGTCCATGACGGGAGTATCAGGGTCAAGGGCAATTAACTTTGCTTTGTGCGAAGTATGCTTTATTTATATCTGAGGCTTTTTATTATCCAGAGGAGTACACAATATAAGAAAAGTCAAAACCTCTGAGTGGTATATTTTAAATTAAATTATCTGAAATTGTATGACAATTAACAGAAATGTGCATTATATTACCAAAAGGGCAATTCACACTAAATTCACTTTACAGTTAAGAATTTTTTTTATCAAGACATAACCTCTACTGATTCATTTGCTGCACAAAAATATAAAATGCTGTCTTGTGCCCAAGGAACTGTATGTTTAACTCTCTTTTAACGATGAAAGCGGTTGTAAGTCAAACTGATGGCAGGTGGGCTCAGCAGGAGTCCCTCAGATGTAAGATAGATGTACTTGTTAGCAAAGGTGAGTAACAGGAGTCATGGCTTGACTGGTCAGTAAACACACCACAGAGAGTTAAAGTGCAGCAACAAAGGCAAAAATACACACTCTGAGTCATCTGACAAGACTTTTACTTTTGCCCATATTTAAAGCAATGTCGAATGTGCTTTAATGAAATGCTGGCTATCATTACTCAAAAGTGCTTTAATAGATATGTAGAGCTATTACATTGTCTAGCTATTTCTTTATCTACCAAATCAGTCATCTTGGACGAGTAAAAGCTGCCAAATGGTCCGTGACATTACATTTTGTTGATTCATAACAGCAGTATTTGGCTACTGGTGGAGAAGCAAACTGCTGATGTTAGTCCTAAATCTGCAGTTCGCTCCCCCCGTCCCTGTGAAAGAGGAGAAAGCCAAATCCTCATTTGCAATACAGGTAAACATCAACTCCACGGCAGGTACACATTAGGGCGGGTTTACTTTAAAAGAAAGAAAAAGGGAGAAAGAAAAAAAGGAAGAAAAAAAAGCTCCTTTGATTCTGTGTTGGTGGAAAAAAGTAAATTTACACCAGTTGCTGTTCAATTTGGACCGGTGGACAATAAAGCAGGAGCCAGTGCCTAATAAGAGCCATGCCTGAGAGAGAGAGGGAGAGACACAGAGAGCGAGAGAAACCCAGTGGAGGTGTGTCTGCGTCTCGGCTCCAAGGTTCCTGCTAATAGATTTCAGCTCCCTCAGTTTCCCAATTAGCTGGTATGTAATGCTTGGTTTATGAATTCATGCGTAGATACTAAGTGTTAGAACATGTGTGAACATGTACAGTGTGAATGCATATTTACACATACATGGCATTGTATGTGTACGGCAAAGATACAAGCTGTGTGTGTCATTATCACGCCAAATAAACAGCAACTACCTGTTGTTTATAAATTCATATACTGACTATAGTGGTGATTTAAATTAATTTTTAAAAATCCCCTATTTAAGACAGAAAGGAATCAGATTACACTGACCAATTCCCAGCCAAAATCTGCCTATCAACGTCAACACATGGCGACACAAACAGAAAACAAACAGATAAACCTGTCCAGTTTTAGTGCAGCTTTTACCACTTTTTAAGGAAGAGCATTACAAAGCAAATAGTGAGTGCACTTTTAACCCTGACCCTGTGTGAGGATGGACAGGCAGCGCTCAAGACTTACCTGTAATAAACCCCAATAGCTTCCACACATGACCATAAATCACACGGTATGCCTTCAAAGTATCGAATATCGACTAATACAACACCGCTCACCCCTGGCTTTTATCCCCCGTGCTTCCTTTTCTGTGTTCTGGTGGTGGCACTGCCTTTAAAGTGCAACCATCTCACTTTTTTAAAAGGCACGCCGAGCAATTTATTTACCAAGAAACTGCAGCCGTAAATGACAGAAAAAGCTGCACAATTTACGGACAAGTAGTGAATGGGGGTAGGGGGGCCCAGAATGAAGCCAGGGGTCTTGGCTGGGCCTGTGAAAGCCTATAAAGCTTTAGTAGTAGCCCACGACCTGTTTATGGCTGGCTGAGACGCTGTGGTGTGAGGCTCCTGATCACTCTGCAGCTCGTGACTGCTGCCGCTCTTGCATAACACACAAACAGGAGATGGTAACGGAAACAAGGCATTAAAACACTGCAAACAGATTCGGTGACATGGGCTTTATTCTGCAAGTCTCAGAAAGAAAAGGTCTGGGCCTTTTTTTAAATAAGGTAACGAGGCAAAAAAAAGAAGAGTGACTTAAAAACAGAAAACATCTAACCTTAACATTGTGTGAGGAATAAATGGGTAAATGATGCATTTCATTTTCCACGAAACGTCTGAGGCTCTTGGCATTTGTCTTGGCCTGCTTAAATGTGGATTGCAGAACTGGCTTGGCATGCTGAGCTGGGGGACCTGGTATGCTCGGAACTTCACAGCATAGATGCAAATGCCCACCAAGAAGATTCAAGGCAGATGTGGACTGAAATGGCGTCCTTGTAAGTAGCCATTTGGTAAAGGTATTGCAGGAATTTTTTATTTTGAAAATGTGGCTCACCTCGTCTTCACCACATCGAGGGGATGCATCAAGCAGATCTCTACCAGACCTAAAAAAAAGTAAAAAAAAAAAAAACAGTCAAGATTATTCACTTTAAAAAGAATAGGTAATCCGGTCTATATTTTCCTTGCTTTCTTTTTTGTTCACTGCACTGATGACTGCTTACAAATGCAGATAAATGAAAAGCATTTTTTATCAGTCACTGGATGATTTCCAACGGTTTCAAGATTGTATTTCTGCAAATGCACTCCTTCTGCGTTCTGCACAGACTGTTTACCAGCATGAAACCAAAGCCTGCTCAAACATGACTGGTCAATACAACTGGACTACAAACAGAAACCAGACATTTCTGATGGTTAAGACAGCATTAAGTATGTTGAAGAAAGATTCATTGGCAGCATACGTTTGTCAGAAATGAGAGTAATTGAAAATTATGAGTTTGAGTCTCTATAGTTTCAAGTTGGCTTTCCAAATGCTCAGCAATTGCTACTTAGTCTAAATTGAGCATATTTAGGTTTGGGACAGTCAGCCCATGCACACAATTTTTTTAAGAGATTTTAGTAAAACATAACTAAATGTGAATAAAATAATAAATAATCTACAAACAGTGATAACGTGACAAACGTTTATCAGTATATTTTGTTTGTCATGACTTTTTTGTCAGTCTTCTTGTTCTGTTTTTGTAAATCACATCAGTGCTGTGAGCCAATCAAATCTTCCACATCGATCATGTGAACTTGTAGATGTATGTGAAATCTCTGTGACCATCAGATAGCAACACAGTGTGTGTGTGACAGTCACCCTGTAAACAATCTGATAAGAAGCTTGTTTAACGTCTAACTGGGGAAAAACAGTGAATGTTCGTTCATGTGATATGTTTCGCTTTCATTTTAAACCCATTTAAATTGGAAAGTTCTGTAAAAATACATTTTTTCATGTTTCTACCAAATGGTTTTGAGGTGCAACCCATGCAAGTCCTAGCAACTTTACATAAGAACCTCATCATCACTCTGATTATCACTCTGCCTTTTGGAAACAGCAGCTACTTCAGTAATTCTCAGTTTTTTATGCATTGGTCTGAATGAGAGATCCGGCAAGACTTCTTTTTCTTTCCAAAAACCCTCTGAGTGCTGAAGCCACCGACTATATCACCCGTGCAAACCCAGTACATCAGCAATATGCCAGCAGAATCAATGCAACCGGGTGATCATTGAAAGACTCTGAGGTTTCACACACATGCTAACTATGTGCATCTGTGTTGAAAAGCCACTGCTTTGGCACGGAGGCTCTCTGACTCAATCAGGATTTTTTTTTTGAACTGGCGATTCTCACTGCATCCCTTTACTGGGGCTCTGAGGGCTTCCCTTGCAGATTCCACTGTGTGTGTACACAGCTGCTGTGCAATATGGGGTCTTTCTAATTTGCTCAATTAAACATATTGTCTATAAAAGCGTGTGTCTTCTGGGGTTTTTCCAGGGAAGTAATTATCAAGTGAAATACCACAGTAAAAATTACTTTGTCTACAGTTGCATCTTAATGTACGAATGGGAGAACTAAGAAGCACTGAACCAAGTTGCCAGTGGCAGAGAGTCAAACAAAATTCCATCTGTTACGGCTCAGTTGACCTGACTTTGGTTCTTAATGACACTGCGCTGGAGAGGTAAATGCAACCGTCCATTGGACAGATTGTTTTCTGTCCTCTCTATTAATAGGCCTGATGTGAAGACGAGGCGCATCAAATCTTTCAACGGGTAATCAGATTACATGATGAAACCAAACCTGCCTGTTTGCTCGATCAGCCTGTTTACTAGAGGAGGAAGTGCAAAGGGGAAAAAGAGACAACTTCTTCAAACAGTGGACACTTGTGAGGAAGGCAAACAAAGATAAAGACATACAACTCTCCCCAACTCATTGTGAGCCTCTGTGTGATCTAAGTTAAAAGTAAAGCAGGAGTCGCATGTAAAATAGGTCCAACATCACGCCATAGTCAGCAGAGCAGGATTGCTCCTGCATTAAGTGTAATGGAGGGAAAATGCAAAACGTATTTTCGTGAATTGATGTGGAAATGAAATATGAGTTAGCCATTACTACTTGTATCATAACAAAAGGTGCTACTACATTTTTATGGCTAAATAAAAGCCCGTGTCTCTAGGTTGTAGAATGAGCAGAGATTAAAACAAACCAGAAATTACACTGAAAACAACAGAGCAGAAAATCTATTAGTAATCTATTATTTACATTTTTTTAAAACCATGAAATACATTTTGCATCTGTGCGTATCTAAATAGAGAAAAAGACGAAGATGCTTCTTTTGGCCGTTGACTTATTCACAAGAGGTCGACACAGCAGGCGGCTCGGCACATTTCATTTGGCAGATTTTCCCCCACATGCTGTTCCTGATGCAACCCCATAGGAGATGTGTGTCTCCTCCAAAGGGAAGTGTAAACCATTACACTATGGTGTGACTATCTGTGCACATCTGAGTACTTTACTAAAATGATTACTCTAGTTTTTCGGGCCTTGTGATCAACCTCAGATTACAGGAAATCTGTCATCCAGTTTCCCATACATGGATTAAATGTAACCCTAGACTAACAGAAAAATCTAATCCCTACTGAAAAACAACTTTTGATTTAGGGTTAGGTTTAATCTATGTATGGGAAACTGGGCCTAAAGGATACATAATTATAACCAAACCAGTATATCTCTGACTCACTCACTGGCCTGCACCAGTTACCAGTCACTTTGTGGAGCATTGGACTGCCATTACCTCATAAGACTTTGTTGTTATACTATCTCTTACCGTACATACTAAATCTCCATTTGCACTATTTGCCTATTTGCACTACTCTGCCTGGTTTACACTCAATGTCATTTACCCTTACCTGAATATTGTATATTGTATATTGCATAGCTTTCTTGTTAATTTGTATTGTATTTATTTAGTTAAATTTTTACTTTTTAATTATTTTATTTGCATTTTTTAATCACTCTCTTATATTTAAATGTTCATTTGCTATTTCATCTAGGGTTTGAGAGTAACGAAATTTCTATTCTCTGTATGTCCTGTACATGTGGCAGAATTGACAAATAAAGTTGACTTTGACTTTGACTTTGACTATAAGTAGATACTCTTTACCAACTGACAGGTCTGCCACAGTATGCAATTTAGGTACAGCAATTCATGAGGTGTGTTTCACTTCTCAGGGTATCATTATGTAAGTCTAAGTGCATTATGGACCACAGCGTGTCAGTTAGCAATGTATGCTGCTTTGTTCCTCCAAGATGGCAGTTGCAAAAGGATTAAGTGATGACAAGCACTAATGCAAAACTCAGCTGTGTTTGTCTGAGTATTTGTCTAACACCCTTGCAAACAGGACATCTGAAGAAGAGTTGATGGCAGATGAACTGACAGGCTGTGTGGACTTGAAGAAAAAAAATAAAGTTTGTGGCCATAATCCTAAACTGACCTCTACATGACATCTCACTCACACACAGCAGTTTATTTATAAGACACTCCATAGTGATTTCCAGCAGTGCTGAAAAATCGATTCATTTGCATTAGAAATCAATTTTATATTAGCACATATAATCACACTGAAGTTTTCTATTTGTTAAAAAACCTGTAAACAGCAGCTAGTTGTATGCAACCAATTTGTGATTATTTTGATAACTCCAAGTCAAACATATTTGCATTTTGGGAAAACTAGGTGGAATAAAACAGAACAATGATGTGGCGTGTCCTCTCACTCAAAGTACAAAGAATACACTGCGAGAAAGGGCACAGCAATTACATAAGTGATGACAGGTCCACAAAAGATGCAAGTTGTTGCTGCAATAAATTCTGATTTATAGAGACTATTCTCAGAGAAGCAATTAATTCCAAACAATTATGTTAGACAGCTCATTTTTTTCCTGCTAATGTCCAATGGAAACACTTCATCAAACTGTCTCTGTGTAAAAAACCAAGTATGTAATTTCCTCGACATTCTCACACCGCTGTGCCCCAGTGTATCCTGCCTTTCTGTTCCAACTGCCAGTGCAAAATGCTTTTTAATCATACAGTGCGGCCATAGTGAACCCACACACTCTCGAGAGCACTTCACACTCAACAGTCTCTGATGCAGTCACCGAGCATGCTGAGGACGCACTAAAGGGATGATACTACTGAACTTTTCTTATATTTAGCCAGAGTTTGGCTGCAACTCTTTCTGCAATTGCTTCCCTCCTCCAGCTGCAAGGAGGAGCCTAATATTACAGTGACCCACCATCTGGTTGATGTTTATGGCTTTGCCATGCATCAGTGAGTTGCATATTAGAAAATTCCATTATTTAAAGGTTCTTTTATTTCTGATACACAATAGTACTGACAGGGCTTGTCATTCAGCACATTGCAGACACACATACACACACGGAGGCGCACGCGCTAATGGCAAAGGAGTGTCTGGAGCGCAGCCATTTAGACACACTTAAATATACGCCGCCACACTTGTATTTCAGACACATGCATTCAAGGCTAAGATGCAGTGTGAAGGTGAACTGAGCAGTGGAAACAAAAGAGCTGAGATTAATGTGGCACAACATTAGGTGAATTTTATGCCCATCGCCAATGCAGAGTGGTGAAAAAGAGCTTTTATTTTGGCTCTCACATTCACCACATGTCTGAAAAACAACGAGGATCGGTGGTAAAAACTGCTGCATCACACCACAGTCAATCTTTTTGTTTTTCCTACACAGTGCAGTGACTCTTTGGAGCAGAACCAACAAGTAGCTTCACTGGTAGCACGGGTATTCAGACATTCCAGGTCGTCTGATAACTTGTCCAAAGAAAGAAGATCATACATCACACAGATGAGATGATTATCTTCATTGGTTTTGGCATGGGAATGCATACAGTTTGCTCCCACGCAAAAGTGAGAAAGAACAACAATAGCGCACCAGGGAATGATTGCTCAATGGGTGCAGGTGTCATCCATCTTGCCAAGACACACATTGAATGACTGTAATTCCCAGCAACCACAAGGAGAAGGTCAATGCTTGGAAGCAAGATTTTCCTTGCTTAATGGGCTAATACTTGAAAGACAAACTAGCTGGTTATTTCTCATGCTTACTTGACCCAATGAATGCTATAATCTCAAACAATGGCTTAAACACTACTTTCTTAACAATATTTATAATATATTAATTATTTAAATTTAATAATAACTTATTTTAATTAATTCTATAAAATACTGACACTTTGAAAGTTGTAAAGATGTCAAAATTATGTAAACTGTACACTTTGTTAGTGAAATATCATGAAGAGCACGAAGAGATAAAAAAAAAGGTGACAGATAAACAGCTTGGTGAATTTTTTTCTAATGCATTTTAAAACCGATCCAACATTGCTAATTGTTTTCCAAAACCAACGTATTACTTGGTTCATTGAGAGCCAGAGCAGAAAATCGCAGCTTGCTCTGTGGTTTCAAGGCGTGACAAGAAGCACGAGTGTCATAATGACAAAGCGTCACCTTGCAGGCTGACTCGAGTTTTAACAAGGGCACCTGACTGAACCTGCAGGAAATATCTCATGCCTCCATGTCCTCCATTAATACCTTTCAAAACACATCGGACCTGGAATGCTAAACAAACCCTGCAAGGTGTTGCTCCACTGCAGTCACAAAGCCAACATGATATCCATCAGCAGCGAGGCTGGGCACGCTGATTTAGAAAATCAACTTAATTTTAAGCTCTTTTAAAGCAGAAAGAAGGGACAAAGGGAAAAATGAAAGAAGAATGTCTTTGCGATCAGATAAATTAAAAAATGCAGCGGTAGAGATGATGAACTCATGGGAATCACCAGATAAGTAAGTCACGGTTTATTTTGGCTGCATCTTCACCTTCGTGCTATTTAACAAAACAAAACCCAATACACACACACACACGCACGCACACGCACACACACACACACACACACACACACACACACATATATATACGTATATATGTGAAAAATAAAATAAAAAAAAACAAGACAAATCGAGGAAGTGCATGATATAAATGTGACATAAAAGTGCCCAAATAACATGGGGTCTCCCTGTTTCGGTCAAGCCATTAAACTTTAGTTACTACCAAGTAAGGCAAACCGTAGTACTGAAATACAGCCCTTGAGCCAAAGGTGTTTTCACAGAAAACAGCTGGTGTAATGGTTCCAAACTGATCACATTAAAACTGAAATGGAGTATAAACCATTTTCATCCAATCATAGCAGAAGCTATCTGTCATAAGTGTATAATGATGCCATGGGGAGAAAGTGAAATGCCTTTCTAGAAAATAAACCTGTATATTACAGATAATTAAAAAGAGAGGTAACTAAAGTAGCCAAAAAGCATTTCTTCATTATCTAAAGGAATGATGAATAAGGAATCTTAGTGACTTTTTCTTCTAGGAATGGGTCATCTAAATCATATATGGAGAAACTTACTGCATATGAATTTATTTATTTAAAAGAAAGCTTAGTACATGTGGAAAAAGAAAGCCGAGAGAGTGAGCCTGAGAGAAAGACAGAGAGAGATAGACAGGGCTATTATGAGCTATTAATCACAAATATCACCAATCATGCTTCCTGTTGTGGGAGTGCAGAAGCTTCCCAGTTAAGTCCCCAAACACTCCCTAATTCTACACTTGAAAAAGCTCAAAGGGTGCTTAGAAAAACAAGCAGGGCCATCTCTAGTGACAGTGGGGGATTTTTTTTTTTTTTTTTACCCCCGGGGGGCTCTGACATGAAGTGCAAGCATTCACACTTTCTCTGGGTCTGAGATGTCTACTACATCATAAGGCACACACTGTGGATATTCTCACCGAAGTTAAGCCATTGAAGCTAAAATATTAGATCTAAAAGGTTCAGGATGTTAAAACTAGAATTAACAAACTGTTACATACATTTATAGACATAAAGTATCTTCCACGTTGCAGTGCGGTAGAATTAAAAAGGGCAAAACTGGGAATTACAATGCGTGTAAACACTTCAAATTACTTTTCAAATCTTTAAGAACACATTCAGAGTTTCACCATCCCAGATAGTTTTTATGCAATTCCTCTTCTATGTTAAAATAAATAAGTTCTTAATAACAAATGACACATTTCCTGTCTCCTGCAGAGCCTTGGCATGCCCTGTTTACAGGTCAGAAGCCATAAATGCATGAGTTGGCAAGAAGTGAGTGAAAAAAAAGAATCCTTTCCCTTCACCTTATACTGCCGCCTTTTTGTGTAACAGTTGAGCAATTTCCATCAAATCAAACAGCTCCTTATTTTATTTATTTATTTTTCTGTTTTCTGGCCTTAATAAATGGTAGGAGGAAACAAACAAAGATTGCATTTATCATGGAATATGCTGACTAGAATATTACATTTGTAAATGATATATTGGTTATTCCATAAGTGTGCTGTCTCCAGTTTAGATTTATCTTGGAAGTCATGGCATATTTCCCCCACTGGCTATGCACAGGGAAAGCATGACTCTGTCTCTGTCTGTCAAACTTGAGATGAACTCTGCGATATTGATGGAAGTGTAAAGGTGAGTCAGGTGCATGTGCAGCTGACTGGGTCAACCTGAGCTGTCTGCCCTGATAGACAAATGATAGATATCAGTGTCAGTGTGAGAGCCTGCATCCTTCATTACTGTCACTGGTTTCTTAAAACTTGTGGTGACATCTTTTCTTTTTTCTCTACATGGCCATCTGTAGGAAAAACAATACGATGCAAATAGCTACACCGTGAAGGCGGAAGTGGCTATCAGGCGGAGAAGAAAAGGGTACAAAATGGATGCAAAACCTGGTGTAACTGATGTTTGACAGGAAGTGCTCCGTGTCCTCTCAGGGTGATTTCTTTCATGAGGATTGCTTTTTAAGCAAATTTTCTCCAACTCCTGCAGGACACCTGTCACCATCTAAATAAACTCTGTAATCCTCTAACAAAGGTTAGAGGGTGTGAAGTATGGCTCTACAAATATGAGCGCAACATGCAACTATAAACCCTTCAGGAGGTTTGAGCTGCTACATTGTCCACTGGAAACCAGTTGTTCCCCAACCTGTGGGTTGTGACAGGTCACGAGATAAAACGCTCCAACAGCAGTACTAAAAAAAATTAAAAACATTTGACTATGTTATACTTGTTTCTCATACCATTAAAAATACATTCTTTTATTCTTTGTTGTAAAACACTTTACATTTTTAACATACTGAGACTTTTATTGCCGTCAAAAAGGAGAGACAAGGAGCTGCCTGAAGTATAGATCAGTATTTGTAACACAAACTCAGTTGAAAAATGACAATACAATTGACAACAGAGCCACTAACAACTACAGTTCCTCTTAAACTTAAAAGTTCCAGAGCAAATTTAAGATTCAAAAAAGCTGTTTTACGTATACAGATGATTCATACATTTCATTAAAAAAATTAAAAGGCACAGTAAGTCAAATGTAAATGCACTGACTATTTTTATATGTAAAATATAAAATATGGTTAAATATAATCTCCAAACAAAGCTGTCATTTTATTAAAAATAAGTGATAAGCATAGCACGGGCAACATTGTTAATACGTTTCCTTGCTACTTCACTACAATCCTTAAAATCTGGGTATCAGTCATTGTACCATCTTGCTAAATTAAAGGAATGACGACAGAGGGGATATTTTATTATATATATATTATATACCTGTTTAGATTTTTCTAGGCAAAGAATTAGATTTAATTCACGCAAATATTTGATAAAAGAAATACCGGGATTTGAACTTCCACCATTATGCATGACAGACACAAACGTCTTAAGGATATGTTTTTATTTCCGGAGGCTTTGCAGCCACCCATTTCATTCAACTGCCTCTACAAGCCCAGTGTAACATCTGCCAAATCAGCAGGTGAAAACCATGTAATTTTTAACTCAAATTATATGTCCGAGGCTCATGAAATGTTTTCGCTTGAAAACATTAATAATTATTTTCACATCTCTTTACACATCCACTTTGTGTACTTTCCCTAAAAATAACCTGCTGGTGCGAAACCTCAGATTAAGCCTACAGGTCAGATCTGGCCAGGAAACAAAGTGCATGCTTCTTGACTGTTGGTACCAGTTGATTTTATTACTATGTATTATAATATTATATATAAATTAATTTGTGACAATATTATTTAGACGTAAGACATGTCTTTAAAAAAAAGGAACTACAGCATTAAGAGATTTCACTTTCACACCATCTACACAGAGCCTTGATAGAGAGAGATTACAGGTAACCAAAACAGTGCAAAAACATAAACAGCTCGTCCTCTCCACAAACTCCTCTCTACCATCATGACTTCAGACAATAACAAAGAAACTGAGATGTTTATTTTCTGCATTAAGTTTATGCTACAGTGGATTTGCACACTGAAACTGATATAGCCCTGAAATGACTCTCTGGATCAAAATATTTGACTGCTGTTGTCAAATGTCCTCTGTTTTTAAAAACAACTCTTTCAGCCATTATGCAGGCTGGCATGTGTGTATACGTGGTGCTAAGCTTGTTTAGTGCACATTATGTCAGCCTTTAGACATTATTTTGTGGTCATCACCCCACATTGTTCTAGTCTGCACATGTTAAATAATTACACTATTACACAACTCTCCTCCGCCATGTAATGACACTGGAGAAGAAAATGAGCAGTAAGCACTGCTACCGAAGTGTTGAAGAGCAAATTGATTCTCAGCTTATACTTGTTCCCCTGGGGGTACCTCTGATGTTCTCATACGTTAGGTGGAATGACTTTTGAGTATTTTCCCTAATCTAAAAAGCCTGATATATAGACTGTCACTATAACAAATGGACTACGAGCTATGACAGGCCAGCTTCACAGTACACACTACACAATTACCAACTGTGCCGTGGGGAAGGAGTGAAAACTAGCTGGAAAGTAAGCAGAGAAATCAAAATATAAACCAAAACTTGTGACAGAAATTAAAATTAGGAGCATTTATGTGCAGGGTTTAAATCATTTCTTTGAACTGAATTATTTTAATGGAATCAGCTAATGAGAGCATGTTGACAGTGTGGAAAAAAGCGGAAATTAACTGGAAGGGCGCAGAACTGTGCCTGGATGGTGTACATTCATCTTAAAAAACAGCAAATATTGCATTTATTGAGTTAATAATTTAGAGAATAATTATCCTTGTTTGTTGATAAATGAAAAAAGTATTATTGCTGAACACAGTAACAAACTACATCCCTCATACCTGAGATGGCAACAATGGCTAGAAATAACGCTCTTTGTTAAAAGCATCTTTGGATATCAATGGCTTTCCTCAGTACTAGTCTTACAGCAGAGTAATTGTTCTCCATCACTGAAGATAAAACCTGACCCTTTGTTATATAAGACACACCTACACACACACACACCACATGAACTTCTGCTTTTACAAAAATTGTTGCATAATTTTCACCCTCCGGTATAATACCTTTAAAAAGCTGTACTCTCGCACACACTTCTCTGCTTTTGTCTGTTAGAAAACAACCCCTATCAAAGCCAATTGGCTTAACTGGCAGTTGTGCTTCATTTGCAGATAAGTGGGCAAAAGACATGAGTCACTAGTTTGGCACAAATTCAGTGGAATTACCAAGGATGATTGGATCAAAAATGTATGACACCAGATACCAATGACTGCACCTGAATCAACTTGTGCGCTGCCAATCAGATCGGCACTTCAACCATCTATGCAAAAGAGGAGCAGCTGCATCGGAAAGTTTCCTTAAAAGTGCAAATAAGGAAGAATTTCACTTGACTGCAATATATCAATTTAGCCAGTTACAAAGCTTAAAATTTTGTCACCTGCTCCACTGACTTTGGCCAGGAGCTAAAAATTATGCTGAGAAAATCTATATATAATGATATAGCTTAAATAGATCACTTCATGGCTGAATTTTGAGTAAGCGATGACAATAAAACACATTTAATTAGCAACAATTTTATAGTTGCATATATCTAGCTTCTTCTGCATGGCTTAATATTTACACCAAAAAAAGTTGGGTTAATAATATGACCACATATTTTGGGATACAGAATATTTTTTAACTCTATTAATGTTTGAAATGTCCTCACACATTTTCATACATATAAAAATACATATATAATAGTGAGTTCAAAGTCAGTTCATATGAAACTTTAGCTTGGTTAGTTGGACGCTCAAATGATAAGGCTTCAAGGTTATGCGATGTAAGACAAATAGGATTGAAACTACTGGGGTTTTGCTCTGATTTGAGATGCAAAGTGGCACCGAGGGGGTTTGCTAGGGCTGACTAGATGCAGTGGTGCTGGGAAAAACATCACGACTACTTCCTAGACGAGAATAAAAAAAAGTCGCTGCTGACTACAATTTCACAGCTAAAATAACAACCTCTAGTATTTTTATGAAATTGTACAGATACACAGCACATGGGCCATTATGCCGAGTCTTTATATGCTGCTGAGTGATGTGGAGCAGAATGGTAAATGGGTAGTAAGTGGAGTTTTCACCACGTGCACTGCCAGCATTAACTTCACCGCCACGTCACCGCGTCGCTATAACATCACTTCTCTGGCTGTAACCTATAGTTCTTAGAAAATTCACGTTTTGTAAATAAAAATTACACCTCATCCCATCTTCAACCCCCAGAGGGGAGAGCTGTGTCATTACTGTCACCTAGTGGATGGATGTGAGACAGAGATGGAGTAATACACAAAGAGGTGAGAGAAAGAGAGGGGGGGGGGGGGGGGGGATGGAAAGCACATGTGGCCATTGACAAAAAATGACTCTGCCTGAGAGAAAGGAAAGCAGCTGCAGAAACCTTATTTAATGTATCAAGCAAATGGGAAATTAACCACCAGTAGTGTGTGTCACTGTAATAACTGTAAGATTTTAGTATCTGCTATACAGTTGTCATAGACAATCAATTTTTCTTTGTTTTTAAAAAAAAATGGAGACAGAACTGACCGCTCGGCCAAAACAAGCGTAAATTCCCCCGGAAGCTCACCTGAGTCCATAAAAGCTGATAATAGAGCCAATAATTGGGAGGGAACACCAATAATGGAGTTTTAGTGAGGCAGTAAATTCTTTAATTAGTTGTTAACACCTTGTGTCTATATGCTGAAGTCCCCCCGTTACAAGCTGCTGTCTACAGCAGGCTGGATGGACACTAAGGCTGAAGCCCAGTGACTCATCTTTTAAAAAAGAGAAGACCATCACTTTCAGTGTTATAAGGCTGTTGAGCACCTGTGTGCTATAATGGCAAGCTGCTGGGAGACATATAAAGCTAGAAAAGCTACCATGTGCAAAGTTGTAACTTTGCAGCTCAGGATCTAGCTTGAGGTTGAAAATACAGCCAGTGCAGAAATCTTCTGCGGACCCAGGCTTCATGCCACCTGGAAGAAAGTGCATTTTGGCTGACATTTCGGGACGCATCATGGTAGGGACGTTCTCCAAACATACAATCTTTGTGGGCACTGGGTAAGGCTGCAAGGTAGATAAATGCAAATGATGCAGGGACTGAAAAACCAGCGGACATTCCTGAAGAGTGATACCATCTTTCAGGCAACAAACTATCCATGGTAGAAGTGATACAGTAGGAAAGAGAGTGAAAAGGCTCACGGGGTGGTCTGTCCTTTTTATTCTGGGCTGCCTGAAAAGTATAAGGGGCAAAAAGAGAAGAGCTACAAGGCTGCTATAGGAGTAGAGGCTATACTCACTGCAGTAGCAAAGGGGAAGTACCCGCATGGTTCCCCTCTTGTCTTAAGCCGAGAGAGTTAAAGGCAGGAAGCCATTACCAAGTGTAAATGCACTCAGCCATCACTGCTTAAACACAGTCAAAATATGTTCCAGCACTTGAAAACAGTGGGAGGAGGTTGTTCTTGTTTAAATGTCTCTTTTATATATAAGACTCTCATACAAGACATCCAACTGAACAGCTTCACACATATAGTCAGCAAGCTTGCTGTGTCTCTTTCCAAACATTGCATAATGCAGCTCCAGATGCACGCTGGTGGTTTGAGCCTGATGAGAGACCGTGATTATGTTACATATGACCGTGGTTGGATGCAGTAATTATGCAATCAGGAGCAAAGCTTTGTGTTTTGTCTATGATTTATCAACATTATTTGAAACGGGGTAATAAATTGTCACAGACGGGTGGACAGGCAGGCTTATTGGCTTAAAGCGTGACAGGTCGTCGCCGACAGCTTTTTTGGCAGATGGCCCAGTGCCACGTCGCTAACCCAGCATCAGGGAAACTATACTTGGGCCTAATCACAATACAGGCCTTATCCTCAGCCTATCGGTGCTTTCAAGGTCACAGATATACAAATAAGAGATGTAGAGATAGGGTACCAGATGCAGAGAGGCTTAGCAAGGGAGAAACTGGTTCTGTCATGTGCTGTGTGAACTGAAAGTGCTGGGAGTAAAAAAAAAAAGAAAAAAAAAAAAAGGTCAATTTAGGGAAATCCACCATAAACCAGAACAAACACAGCAGTATACCTGCAGTCTTAGACAGTTAAGTCAAGACTGCATACATGATCACATGCCACTCAGAGCTGGAAATGAGACTCCAGGCTCTCTAGATGTAGTCATTTAAGAGACAAACCGAGGCGCTGCTTCACTGACACTGAATGAGGGATCGACTTTTTGAATTGACTCAGTGTCCAAAGTGATGCAGAGAAAGGTCAAGCAAACATTCTCCGGGTCTCAGATTCATTGTCAATGGAGCAGATCCGCGTTTTGTCTCTCTGATGGCCTCCGATTATAGCATTGGCTCTTCGGTTTCTGGCTTTGTGAGAAACTTGCTGCTGAAGGAAACAGACAGAACCAAAGGTCACACATGTACTGAGCAGCATTTAGAAGGAGCCTTTTTAAATATATACTCCAGGAGTATCACATAATGCACATGCATGAAAATCACTGTCAAAAAAAAGAGCTTACATGTAAGCTAACATGCTTTAATTCAAAGCTGCACCGAGTTAATTTCACATGTGTGGATGCCAAATTGTTAATGAAATTCAGCAACACGCAAAGGACGAAATAGCTCCATCATCCTGTAATTGAGGGGTCAGGATCTCCTCGTTGGACAAACTCCAGCTGAACCATGCACGCTTGTGGTGGTCGCTTTTATCCTGCCGTTTGCCAGAAAAGCTGAAATAACTCCAAACTGTCAGCAGAGAATTATGAATGAGAGGTAGTGGGGTTTTTTTGTTGTTGTTTTTCAAAAGGGGGGAGAAAGTCACACAGTAACCAGACTAACAATATTAAAAGGAGTTTTTCCCAAAACATAACATACACCATTTAAAACCGATCCGTAAAATGAAATAAATCGTAAAAAGGAAAGTGCAACTGTTTTATTGAGTATTTTGGAGGATTTAAGTAAATTTAATTACAACGTAACTGAATCTTTAAAAAAAGTGAGATAAAACATCATAAATTTCAGTGACCATTTTTATTTTTGTGTCAAATGGAAACACAGTATTTTCTTTTGGATTTGGTTATGTAAAGGCTCATAAAACTAACAGATGACACCTTGGCTCCGATTCACGTCAATGTGTGAGGGCCGTTGTGTAGGCGCTAGTCAGGCCTTGGGACAGATCCTGACATGTCCTAAAAGGATCCATCAGTTTGCTTATGTTTAGCCATTACTGAAGCCAGTTTGGCGACAGCGCTCTAGCTGCATGGCCTGTGTACATTTGGAGCAAGAGTGAGCCGCTGCGGTGTGAGAGCAGCAAATGCTTTTTGGGCATCAACCTTGCTATGACAGATGCTAACGATGAACTCTTGACACTGGCTCAACGGGTTTATGTTCCACATGTGTGTCTCTGTTACTGTCTCTGGTTTCCAGAAGGCTGCCCTGACTGACTCACTGTGGACATGGGTATGCTGTGTATGTGCATATGTGTGTGTGTGTGTGTTGAGGCCAGGGTGAGATGAGAGGAGCAGCAGGATCTGTAGCTATCTGGGAGGTTGCGCATAATGACACACCGGGGACAGATTAGGTTCCTGTCCATCAGGGTTCCATCAGGAAGACTCTGATTTACAGCCATGCTGACCAGCCCGCTTGCCCTCCACCCAAAGCAAACATACACGGAAAACACCACTACCTCTGTGTGGAGGCAGCTGGTGGGCTTGCACACATGTTGCATTTGGCTACCTCACACTCCGGTCATTTTTTTTCTCTTTACTTTAATGTCAGCGTAGATTCCAATGCAGGACTGTGATGAAGCAAAAAGACAAGCTTAAAATCACAATTTGATGTGAAATTCTTTGAGTGTGTGCACACATGTCTGACTAAGCATTCTACTTTAGGGCTTACCTCCCCTGAACAGTGAAAGAAGGGAGATGGACAGATCCATTAAACAAGATGTCACCCCCAAACACAACAATGATTAATCACACGCTGCAAATTATAAGCACCTGTATGAATGGACGGCAAAGGTCTCTCCCACTGTCTGACTGCATGCTTTCACTCTCTCAGACAGACACCCCACCACCTCCACAACCCCACAAGCCCCTTCTTTTCTTGCTGACCCTCTGCACCCCCCTCCCAACCTCACTCATACCAACAGGAAGTCTGCGTGAAATGAAATAACTCACTGGGCACAGAAATAGCCATTTTAACTTTAACTCCCTATGATTTCTGACACTTAAATATTGTCTCTTTTTTCCATCGAGGATACAGAAATTAAATTAAAAAATTAAATGCAAGAAAAAACACAACGTGTAAAAAGAAAAAGGTCATTTTTTGTTCCTCTTCCAACAAGCTGAATTTGGTTTTTGAAGACTGTGGCCCTCTGTGTAAAAATCACCTGAATTCATTATGCTAACAAGCTGGCCCTGCTGATGGGCACACTGGCTGATGTGAGGAAATGTGAGTTTGATTAATGTGGGCAAAATTGAGCTGTGCAGACTGCTCCCCAGCCCCAGTTAAAGGAGTCGCCTGCCATCAGGCTCAAAAGTCTGCGAGCTGCAGAGCGGCACTCCGACCAGAAGTCCTCCCAACACTTCACAGCAAATCTGCAGCAGACCTTACCTCTGTTGACACACAAAACAAAAGTGGCCCCTGCCTGGACCTGTGTTAATCTAACTGGCACACAGACCCCTAAATTAAAACCATATTTCTGATAGCTTACACAGTGAGAGAGATGTGCTTTGTGTTCTGCGTGCATGTCAAATAGACCTAGGCTGGTTTGTCTCTGGTTGTGATCTTCCAGTACTTTTAAACTAGCCAGACCACAGCAAGGAGGCAGGACCAACCCGGCCAACAAATCAGACCCTCTTCAAAGCCTGTCCCACAAGAAGAAACATCTCACGGACCCAGTGTATCAGTTGGCTTGGTTCAAAAGCAGCGACCCTCCAGTCTTTAGAGGAGCATGGCCCACCGACGTGCATGAAGAAGTAGAGGTGGAGATGGGAGGGGGAGGTGGAGGAAAGGAGGGGGAGAGCAAAACTGAGCAACACAGAGCCCCCAGGTACCTGCCTGTACAGTGCTTCTCTCCAAATGTTTACTTTGGATCAGACTAGCAGCCAAATGGTTGCAATTGACCCTCTACCAGGACGAGTTAGAGAGTGAACATGAGCCTTTTCCTTCTGGGAAAAAACATGGAGGAAAGCCACACACTCCTGAGCACACGCACACACAAATATGCATATCAACTAAATGAGTAAGTTAAATCTACAATCATTATAATAATACAAGAAAACAAACTTTAAGTATACATTGTTATGGCTGAGTCAATGCCTCACAAAGCCTTTTTGCTCAAAATAAAAGCGTGCACTAAAATTTCATAAATAAGTTGGAAAGAGGCCAGAAAATGAGAGCCGTCTAAAAAAAACAACAACCAGAAAACCTTGCACACACACAAAGTCCACCTGCCACAGGTGTTAAAGCTCAGGCCTGTTGAGGCTCAGTGTGGTGGAGAAAATGGTGGCTGGCACACAGGATTGTGTCAGACACTGTCACCACCAAAAACATTCAATTCTACAGACTCAGAGACCTCCTTTGCCATTGGTCATCCACTCAAGAACAGAGAGAGGCTAGGATGTGATGAGGGTTGCACAGAGGAGGCTTGCTGGCCCCATAGACTAAATAAAACCTCTTAATCCTCATAAACTACTCCATATGAGTATTACATCCCTAACTATGCACAGCTCTTCCAAGGGAATGGAACTCATTTTGTGGATACAACATTACCAGAATTCCTCCTGTAGCTGCCTGGCTTCCATAATGGGTTCCGTGTTCTGCTGAAGACCGCTCCATTGCGAACCCTCAATTTCCCCACAAATATTGATGACAGAACGCGCTTATGATGAAAAATGCCCCGGAAAATGTAAATGAGCGGGCTGGCTAGATGCAATGATTACCGTCTATGACTGAGTATGTGTGTTCGGACAGGGAGTGCATGTTGCCTGAAAAGGATACAAACTATGTGCATAAGCCCTTTAGGGATTTGTTGCACCACAAGAAGACGAAAAAAAAAAAAAAAACAGCAGACCTAACATGACACCCACTTTCTAAACGTGATCATACAGACCTCCACAGTTGATATGATTCATCAATAAAAATCACATTCAAAACAAACACGTTCATGTAAACATTTCCCTTGTCAGCTGGCCTATTCATTCTGAACACGCAAGCCCTCTGAGCATACACCTGAGCAGTGTAAGCGTGCGTCGGCTCGGGCAGGAAACAAGGAGGGGGGGGCGTTTGGGAGGGGGGCAGGTAGGCGTTTCACTTCAGGCCAGTCATTTGTCACAATTGTCACTGAATGCACAAACACAAATTACTGAATTATAACTGCGGATGTGTGTGTCGTGCCTTGGCTAAATCAAAACAGCGCTGGGAGCTGTCATAACAGGGGCTGCGTGGTGTCTGGGCCACCATGGGGTGAGGGAGGGGAGGGTTGGGGTGGGGTCATACTCAGAGTCAGTTTATGCGACTGCTGTTTAGGTTGTTAGGTGTTTATGGGGGTAAACACAATATGGATGCATGGCTGACTGACATGGAAGAGAAATCAAGTTTGTATAATAAACATCCAGATGCATATTAAAGGTGCAGCAGTTAGCATTTTGAAACACTAATACATCACTGTCACATTAACTTTGATATATTGGTATAACTGCTGTAAACAAATCATGGAAACATGCAGTAGCTGCCTCCCTGCTTCCTGAAAGAAAGACAATGAGGCTACTTTGTTGAAATGATTGCACAGAATACGCTTAAAGTCAGTGTGTCTTGGCGAAGCGAGGCATACGAAAATAATTCCTTGGGTTTGGGCTTATAATTTCTGAAAATATTTTTGTCTTTCAATCTAAAAGTTAAGATTTTTGAGGAACTGAGCCTTCTCACTAATTTCTAACAAAATTTGCCATCAGCTCAGTAACAACTCAGTAAGGCTACCAGATTGGTTAGCAATGCATTCATGAATACAGTCTAAGCATACGTTCTAAAACAGTAAATCAACGACAACCATTTTACTTCTGGATACAACAAAAGTGCCTCATCCATCTGCTAAAACAAAACACCCAGTGTGGATAAATGAGATATTGCCTTACACTGACTCACTCTATTGTGCAGCGAGCGTGTGTGTCGAGGTGAACCACACAGGTACGGTGGCCCAGACACAGGAAACGTATTAACATGGACCACCGTTTACTCTTCTAACCACACTGCGTCCCACGGGGACATGGATAAAAAGCTCAAGCCAAAAACAAACACACACACGCACACACACTCAAACACGCACGCACACAAATCCAAACATATAAATTCACATACACTAGACAGACAGGCACACATGAATTTTCAATATACACCCTACTTTTGAGCAATAAAACAGACTCTTATCCATAAAGAAATGCAGATATACAAACACACAAATCAAGCCATACACACAATTTCAGACATAAATGAAAATATTTACACATGCACGCATACACACCCTCGCTCTCCTTCAGATAAACTCTACAGAAGCTCACACAGAAAGAGACATTTTAACTAACAGAGAGAAGCACTAGTTTCTCTACCTCTGCATGTTAACACCTGTCCACACAGACATTCAGACATTCACAAACTATCCATTAACACCTACATAAAACACCTACAGGCGCCCGTACTCTATTAAAGGTCAGCACCCAGCTCCTCAATTTCATGGCCCATGTATGAGGGAGGCAAAGGTGATTGTGATGACAGAAGGGCATGCGAGCTGCACCGCTGCAGACACACATGCACATACCTGGAGAACATGCAAGAGACTGCCCCTGTAGGGCCATAGAAACATCTGTGTTATACATGTGATTAGAAATAAATGCAAAGTTAAGGAGATGAGAGATAGACAAAAAATAATTATAATAAGAAGGATTATTTTGATTTTCAACTCTTTGTCTTGGATTTCTCCATCTGTATTTATTCATATTCCTCTTTCTAAAAATTGGAAATATCTGCTTTCCAGTTTTTTGCTCCTTTTATCCAGCCAGGTCTTTTAGAGGTATCGAGTTATCCTCTTTGGCTATCCAACTCTCTCTCAACTCTCCTCTTCCCCCCACCCCCTGACTCAGGAACTATGTCTCTTCCATGGCTGGGAGGTTGTAATTTGTTACAGGCGGCTGGGCAAGCAGAGTGGTCTCCCTCTTATCTGGACAAGGGATCACCAGGAAAATCATATCAGAGCGAAGGCGTGTTTAAATATAGCCGTAATTGCGGCAATCATTTCTTGCTGTCTCTTCGACCCCCACCTACTGCTTTAAAGGCCCCACCCTCCGCTCCCTTAACTTTCTCTCTCAAGCCTCCCCAACAGGCCCCCGCCATTCCCAATTCCCTGACGTTTTTTTTCCCCTTGGCTTTTCAGAACAACCTCCCTCTTCCCCAGCATTTCCTCTTCTAGTATCCATTTAATCCTGGCTCGTGGTGTGGGCTGGGGGGCTGACAGTTGCATGACAAGGAATGTTTCCCTTTGTAAGAGCCTACTTCCTCCTTGCGCAGTTTTAGCCTAATTGAAATGTTTCCTATTGAGCTCAATCAAGGGGGCAATTACCTAATTATTCGCTTATGCCTAACTCGACCCAGTAGAGAGAGACTGAGGTGGAGTGAGGGGAGAGGGCTAAAAAGAGGGGACAGAGGAGGAGGTGGAATAGAGGACAGCAATATGAATTTTGAGATAAAGACAGGAAAATATGAGGAAAAATGTAAAGAGCAACTAAAGGAACAAATTAGTAGCCACGTTTTTCTAACTGGGAATAGAATCTTAAAATGTACGGGCAGCAAGGAAAAGAGGTTAAAGCTGTGCAAAAGTGCAGAAAGGTTTTATAATTATCACATAATTATTAAATACTACTAAACATACTGCCTTTACAATGAGCCCCTCAACCCATGTAAATGAGGGGTGCTGCTCTGCACCCTCCATGAGGCTGGCATATAGGAACCTGCACCAGATTTCAATCTGGTGCAGGTTCTGGTTAGAACAGCCTGCTGTTGCCACCTTCAGTCCATACAGGCAGCACTGAAATCTTCCAGTCAGCAAAAAAAAGCAGACTTTCTGGAGAGGTAGCAGAATGATAGTGAGGAACTCAACCACAGCTACCAGGTCAGCCTAAGGAAACATGAGATGGGAAGGGTGGGGCTAGATAGCTGTGTCTATACTTTTAAAAGCTGTGGATTATTCACTAATAAAGTGATGGTGGAAAGCACTGCAATATTAAAATAAAAATATAAAAACAAATGCTGTATTTCCAGATATTTTTTATTTGAGAAAATGAAATAAACTCTTCTGCAAATATGTAAAACTTGTCATTAAGATCTTTTTAATTCACTTTATGAAAAAGTTTCAGTATAGAGCACAAGGCTAGTTGAGATGACCATTTTTGCAGTGCATAGTGTAAGAAGGTGGTTTTCTGAGAAAGCATCTGGTTTTATGGGCTCATAAGAAAAAGTATTATCAAAGAGAGGAGCAAGGGGAACGGGGGAGACGAGAGGGAGACATTAAAGGAGCTGGAATGTTTTGTCCCGGCTTTGCCGGCCTCCAACACATTTAATAATGAGACAGGTAATAAAACACACTCACACTTGCACACACACATACAACATGGCAATGGGAAGGTGTTTTCATACGTTTTCTTCTACACTCTACTGACATTAAAATAGATTGCCTATGTCATGTTCTAAACCATAATAAACAAAATTTTATAGCTCATTTGAAAATGGAGTAGGTTAAAAAGCAATCAGTACATCGTTAAAAGTATCCATCTTGTGAAAAGTAAAGCTTTACTTCTGAATAATTTATTTCAGCTCTGTGAATAATGTCTCTTAGCCATGTGAAGGATGGCATAAATATCACTACCTGTGTGAGAGACGCAGTGTATTTTCTGATGTGAATTCTGTCCTTCTTCTCTCTCATCTCCTATAGCCCACCTCTAGCCGCAGCTTCAACAAGTGTTGGCTGGATGACTCTTAAATCAATCATTTAAATATATGGATAAATCAGCAAGCCGTCTGGGTTTAAGCACACATGCCGTAGCTTAATTCACCCGAGGAAACGAGCACAGCAGCCATATTTCAGCCAACATGTGCACCACTGTTGTCTAAACAAGCGCTGCAAGGCAGGCCGCAGAGGAGGGTCCTGGCTGGAGGTCATGGAAAGCAGTTATAATGCATGCACACAAACTAAAAAAGAAGAAGAAAAAAAATTTATTTATATATATATATATATATATATATATATATATATATATATATATATATATATATATATATATATATATATATACACACACACACACACACACACACACACACACACACACGCTCAGGCAGAGAAGAGAGCAAAGGCCCGGTGTTGAGGTCATGGAAATCAGATATAATGCTGCCTTTCACCAGGGAAAATGAGAGGAGCACTGGATCATACACTCAAAGTTGCTTTCCTGACAAGCAAGTGCGTGTATACATATGTGCATTCACAAATGCTTCGCAGTCTTAAAGACACACGAAAACAAGCAGGCAAACATACAACAGCACGCTATGCTCAGACACACACATGATCATGCTGACCTCTTCAGTCTGCAGAGAGAAGAAAAATGGAAGCTCATTCTCTCACAGGCTGGGTGGGCTGGTCAGCTGGACATAGTGGGGCAGTGCATCTGGGAATTCTGCTGAAATACTTTACACACGCAAATACTCACATTATAACGTCTCTATTTTCACAAGTTCACAGAAACTTGGTCTCAGCTCTTCCACCTCCCCTGCGTGCTAAAAGCAAGTCTGACAAGCTCAAAAAGATAGCGGTAGCAAAAGAAAGGGGAAAAAAAGGTAAAAACAAAACAAGAGGAAGCCAAAATGGAGAAGAGAAGTAAGAAGAGGCCAAAACACAGAAGGAGGGAGCAGATCTGTGAGTCGTCCAGGTGGTCCTTACCCCTGGAGCCTGCATGGGTACTGCACTGATGTAAAGAGCAAAACCTGAAACCCATGCAAATGTGATCACCGGAGCCTTGATTGGAACGGCCGCATATGATTAAATATAATTGCAAAGAACCTTTTCCAAATGCTTTAGTGGTTTTAAAAAAGTAGGAAGGAAGGATTTAAAACCAATTCCAAGCCTTTTTTAGATAAATGCGCGAGAAAGAGAATGTTTGTGAGGAAAGACTATATTCTGCAGGACAGTGAGACAGAAGAAGATAACAACTTGATTTGCTTCTTTCAAATCGGGGCTGGTTGTTACATGCAAGCAATGAGCAGGGAGGATTTGCTGGCAGATAAAATACGCTGGGGTTCGGGGGCAGACCCGTCACACTTGGATGATTGATGGCTCAGTCTGAATGCTTAAGTCAACAGAGCATGAGCACGTCTCAGCAGCCCAGCCTAGGCCCTCCACTCAGCACCTATTCAAGGGTCAGGTGCTTCAGAACACACTCACTGTGCAACTGCTCCCATTATCTTATCACAGCCTGCACTGAGAAGCAAAGAAAAAACAGAGGGTCCGTTTTTAAAACAAAGACCATGAATTTTTAAATTTGCTGATTTTCATTTTTGAATGATGGCTCAAATTTTTCTCAGCTGTTCAAACTTTTTTTTTCCTTTTTTAATCCCAGTAGTTACAGTCCTGCTTTTGTTGCTGGGAATTTTATACAAATGTATAATGTTATGGAGAAATACTCATTTAATCCAGCATAGGTGTGTGCAGCTACTAGAGCAAGTGTCTATAGGTAAGACTGCAAGCACAGACAGAAAATATTTAGTGTCGATGTGCATGCACGTTTCTGTGCATGTGTGTGTCTAACCCTCCTTTGTGTGAAGAAGGATTTGGAGTGTTCTGGGTCACTTGCTCCAGGGGGGCTGGTGTCCACCATGGTGATTTGCAGGCTTTTCCACTTCAACACCTTGTCAACCAACCTCTCTAACCCTCTTCCAAAATCTCCACCCACCTTACTCCATCATGTCATGAAAGAATTCAGGTAAGAAATCTGGGAAGTACTTGTCACAATGGCTGTAATTAGAAATGTGGATCTCCTCATCTACATCTGGGAGAGATGAACACAGTTTACAGTACACCATGAGGCCTCCCATAATTTGGAGGAAAACTTGGGTCTTATTTTCATAGTTTTGGCCATCTCTTCCATGTTTTATGATAACATTTTACTTACCAGACAAAATTTACTGCAGAGTGCAATCAGGGAAGTAACAGGAGCTGACAGATGGACAGACGATAACATGGTTTGGATAATATAATTAAAAAGGGAATTTGTTTACAACCTGTCTAAATGTCTGACCGCAAGTGGACAGCGTGTATAGTGTGTTTACAGATGATGCTGAGACCTCAAGTTGGTGGAGAAAAATTTTGAAAACTTAAAAAAAAACTAAACTCAAGTTATACAAGTTAATATAATCTAGTAATATGAAGCTGTTGTAAGGTTTAAACCAGTTCTTTTTCAGGATTATCGCTTGAGCAACCAGGCCACCCTGCCTGAGCGATGCACTGAAACTACAAATTTAAAAAAGCAGCAGTTATCAGTTAGCTTTGGAACTGATGGACAACAAATAGTCTTGGAAAGTCACAGATAACTGCCTCAGAGTTCCATTATGATCTGTGCCTGTTAGGTTTCCACATGTCAAACTTGCATAAATTAAACGCAGATGCACTACACACACACACACACACACACTTAGCTACAACAGTCTTCACTGAGAGTGTGTTTAAACAAAGTAAAATTAAATTGTGGAGATGAAGCTGGAGTTTGAAATGTGGTCCATGTGCCGAGCAAACATATGTTTAAAATGCAGCAGATATGTGCATATACAATGGCATGGAGGTGCCCGTTTTCTACTCTAACCCCCCAGCAAGACAGAAAGAAAGACAGAGGAGAAGAAAGAAGCAGAAATGGAGTCGGGAAGCAAAGAGCAGGAGACAAATCCAGACAGAAATGGTCTTGTGGTCTGAGTCATTTTGATCAGTGTGTTTGTCTTCTGCTCCAAATGAATGGCAGATGCTACAAGGTGGACTACTAACAACAGTCAAGGCTCCTTTAACAGATACACACATATACATGGAGTCTCTCCCTCTCTCACACACACAGGCAGACAAACTCAACAGTATATAGTTTACCTATGTGATACAGTGTTGCTTCAATTTATGTTTGATTAGGAGCAGGCCTCAGTCATTAAGGAGGAGATAAAGCTTGAGGGGCGGAAGGAGAAGGAAACTGAGACAGTTTTGACATGCTGTAGGTCTCTGCTGGAATAGAGCTCAATAAATCGCCTGGATTTCAGGCTCTGTCATGGTTCCGCCCAGACCTTAATGTACATATTGTATGTGTGTGTTTGTGCAGGAGTCTACAGATGTCTCAGGAATAGACGCACGGCCCTGACGGAACCTCCACACCCATGCATATATGAGTATATTGTATGTGTGTGCATGCCCAAGTGTCTTTTGTATGTATGTCTCTTCCTGTGGGGCCTGCAGCTGTGATGGGACCTACATCACAACACAAACATCAGGAAAATAGCTAAGAACACAATCACTGGATCACACAAGATCACATTCAGTGACTCAGCAGGGGCCTGGGGAGCACTAACGAAACAATCACAAGTAGACAAAACACAAGGCAGCATGCACGTGCACGCACAGACACACACACACACACACACACACACACACACACACACACACACACACACACACACACACACACACACACACACAGAGCAAAACAGGAACAGCATTTAACCTTCACTCTGTAGGGGGAATCTCATCTCTGATTTCCCCAATTTCCCTCCATTGATTTGCTCCCTGTTGGAGCCAGATGAGAATGAGGATGGCACAACAAAGGCTGGCGCTCTTGAGCTTCCCTCTGGTCATCAGTGTCCACATCGTCATCCTGACCAACTCCTCCACCCCCACCACCTCCCAATCCCTTTCTCACTCACCCACCCACTGCCACCCTTGGCCCCATGGGTTGGGTGCCTCCCAGCAGACTGGCTCGTCCTGATTGCGCCTGATTTGGGTTAAGTGATTATTACCCTGCTGCGGTTTGGGTAGGGACTCGCCCACATGCTGGAAACAAGGAAGGAGGGAAACATCTCCCTCTTAAACACACACACACACACACACTGCGTATTTAGGTGTGTATCTAAGGGTGAAGGGCAGAAAGAGAGAAACTACTCGAATGGGAAAAGATGACTGCAAATGACAAAAAAGGTTATATTAATGTGCATTTTCAACTCTATCATTATGCAAGTATTAGTAAGTGGTTCAGCTTTTCCAGCTGGGTGCCATTTAATCATTGCAGAGGATGAGATGATGAAACGTAGTGACATACCTAGCAGTCAAACCTCATAAAATGACAAATGTAAGCCATTTAATCTAATGAATACCTGATGTTTTTATTTTTATTAATTCAGAGCATTTCCAAAAGGGCACTTTTGGTCCTTGGAATCTTTTGGAATACCCTAAGGTT
The DNA here is from genome assembly GCF_900408965.1 of Simochromis diagramma. Lineage (NCBI taxonomy): Eukaryota > Metazoa > Chordata > Actinopteri > Cichliformes > Cichlidae > Simochromis > Simochromis diagramma. Next base: position 6,894,392 of record NW_024387030.1, on the reverse strand, counting down.
CTATTAACATGTAAATTTAGGAAGTATCAGTCATGCAAGATTTTTTATATATTTGGCTATAATTAATATGATTAAACATTGTAAGTTCCGTGAATAAGTTTGATATTGAATATTCTGTTTCTGGGAGAAAGCAACAAATGCAGTTACCAGCCATACCAGAAATCAGTTTCTGGTATTTGATGGAAGACAAAAATCAAGAAAAAGGATTTGTGATTGAAATGTTGGGGCAATACAGCTAAAAACAGAGAGACAGAAGTGATTTGGACATTTTTTCTATGACGACTTTGATCAAAACCAAAGCAAAGAAAAGCTATTCAAGATCTGAAAACCACTACTTTAGAGTTTAGAGGAGCAGAATGTTCCATGATTCAAGCAAGTCACTTTTTATTGTTTTTATCCAACTTTTCAACTTCATTCAAGCATGAAAAATGTATTGCAAGGCTTTCAATTTCTGCTGCTTTCGCTCTTTTATCCAAAAAATGACAGACAGAGACGGGCCGACTTTGGAGAAAAAACACACACACTATATATGCTAAAGCATCAATATAGCATAGTAACAAAGATGTCACAGGAGAAGCACAGAGGGAGGGAAAAAGCGAAAATGTTCCAAACACATATTTATGACCCAGAGTTAAACTGTCTCTCACTCTGTAATTCTCAGAGCTTTTTACTGCAGGCTGGGGGTGAACAAAGTGCACGTTCTGTTATTCTACCGTCCGTCTCGTCTTACATCCACCCATCAGATTTAGAGCTGAGGTTTCAGGGCCTCCACTATAGAGACTGAAGGCCTTTGGTGCATTAGGAACACCCTGAAAATTGGGTAGAGTTCAGGATGGGTTATGGGTTGCTATTCATATTCTCTTCCTTTCTGATTTGCTATTTCTGGACACACAGCATAGTTTCCTGAGCCAGTTCACTCTGAACTTGCGCTAAAATGTCATTTTTTGACAGATTCTTGGTTCAAATTGCTTCGATTATGATTTGCGACTCACGTAAGAATAATGAAACTTTGACTTTAGTTTATTGTGGCTGCTAAAATTAAAGCATTCACTCAGTTTAAAGGAAATTTAAAAAGAAATAGGAATATTTTAGCAGAAATATTTTTGATATTTTTGACTTTTCATTACTTTTCCAGGCATTCACAAAAACCAGTGATATCTGACACTACAACTGTTTTTTTGTCTAACACTTTAACCAGTAGTAATAAGCTTATATGTTTACATTTGCTTACACATGTGGCCACTCTGTGAATCCCATCATCTTCTTCAAATTAAAAGCAGCTTTCTTTTTGCTTAATTTACCTACCCTATCAGATGTTCTTATCATTATGAATTCAAGGTGTCCTGAGTTCACACTGCAGAAAATAAGCGAACAGCTGGAGTCCAGCTTTGGCTCCTTAAACATAGCCACGCTCGGGCCGTACAACTCCCAGCTAAGATACTCGGCCCAGAAGCACATGAAAAGAGAAAAAGCAATGAGTTCGAAAAGAATACACACAGAACCTCTGAACGGCGGAAAGCCAAAAAACACACCATAATCTAAACCATACCAATATAATCATGGTGGGAAAGATTCAGCAAAGCATGCACACCTGCTCAATGGAGAACGTCCATATGGGAGGGATATTTCACAAGTTCAACAATGAATTTTAATCACGGGGCTGCAGTGGACAGAATGCAAAGTAAATGTTAATGCCAAGAAAAGAGTTTAATCTAGGAAAATGTATTTGAATTACCAAAATGTTCCTAAAAAGAGCTGCGCGGCATAACAGTTTGTGTTACTTAAATAAAGATTTCTATAAGCAGTAACTGAATACAGCACATTAGCTTTCCTGCTTCTACGTTACCACAGCATACAGTTAGTAAAGGGGACACTTACTTATATGTATGCACTCACAAGCCACTATATTAGGTACACCTGTTCAACTGGTCATAAATATCTGATCAGCCAATCACATGACAGCAACTCAGCGGACTGAGGTATGTAGACAGGATCAAAATGACCCTCTGAAGTTCAGACTGAGCATCAGAATGAGGAAAAAGGGTGATTTTAGGTGACTTTGATTGTTGCATGGTTGCTGGTGTCAGCCAGCCTGTTCTATATATTTCAGAAGCTGGGATTTTCCCACACAACCATCTCTGTGTTTACAGAGAATGGTCTGAAAAAGAGAAAATAGCCATTTACAGCCCATCTGAAGACCACATTGGATGCTCCTCCTGCCAGCTAAAAGCAGGAAAATGAGGCTACAATTCACACAGGTTCACCAAAATTGAACAACAGAAGTGCTGATGGAACAGTCAGAATTTGGTGTAAACAACATAAAAGCATGGATCTGACCGGCTTTGTATCAATGGTTCAGGCCCCTGTTGGTGGTGTAATGATGTTCTGGATTTTTGCTTGGCACACTTTGGGCCCTTTGGTACCAATTAAATCATTAAACCAATTACATTTCAGAGCCTGTCTAGGGCTACGTTCACACTGCAGGTTTTAATGCTCAATTCCGATTTTTTGATCAAACCCGATTTTTTTGTCTGCTTGTTCACACTACAAATAAAATGCACACTAGTGTGAACTCTCAAAGCGGCCCGCATGCGCAAAAGAAGACGTCACACACAACGCGCTCTGTTTAGAACCAGAGCAAACAATATTGTTTGACTGATGGGCCTTAATATAAAGACTTTGGACTTCACGTTTCCCAATTTTTGCTTTAAGTTATTAGGTTATTTATATAATATTGCTTATTGCTGTTTTAGAGAGGAGCGGTGCTTCAAAGGATAGTTGCAGATTTCTGTCAGAATCTACAGATTATACAGGGAGTGCAGAATTATTAGGCAGATGAGTATTTTGTCCACATCATCCTCTTCATGCATGTTGTCTTACTCCAAGCTGTATAGGCTCGAAAGCCTACTACCAATTAAGCATATTAGGTGATGTGCATCTCTGTAATGAGAAGGGGTGTGGTCTAATGACATCAACACCCTATATCAGGTGTGCATAATTATTAGGCAACGTCCTTTCCTTTGGCAAAATGGGTCAAAAGAAGGACTTGACAGGCACAGAAAAGTCAAAAATAGTGAGATATCTTGCAAAGGGATGCAGCAGTCTCAAAATTGCAAAGCTTCTGAAGCGTGATCATCGAACAATCAAGCGTTTCATTCAAAATAGTCAACAGGGTCGCAAGAAGCGTGTGGAAAAACCAAGGCGCAAAATAACTGCCCATGAACTGAGAAAAGTCAAGCGTGCAGCTGCCAAGATGCCACTTGCCACCAGCTTGGCCATATTTCAGAGCTGCAACATCACTGGAGTGCCCAAAAGCACAAGGTGTGCAATACTCAGAGACATGGCCAAGGTAAGAAAGGCTGAAAGACGACCACCACTGAACAAGACACACAAGCTGAAACGTCAAGACTGGGCCAAGAAATATCTCAAGACTGGTTTTTCTAAGGTTTTATGGACTGATGAAATGAGAGTGAGTCTTGATGGGCCAGATGGATGGGCCCGTGGCTGGATTGGTAAAGGGCAGAGAGCTCCAGTCCGACTCAGACGCCAGCAAGGTGGAGGTGGAGTACTGGTTTGGGCTGGTATCATCAAAGATGAGCTTGTGGGGCCTTTTTGGGTTGAGGATGGAGTCAAGCTCAACTCCCAGTCCTACTGCCAGTTTCTGGAAGACACCTTCTTCAAGCAGTGGTACAGGAAGAAGTCTGCATCCTTCAAGAAAAACATGATTTTCATGCAGGACAATGCTCCATCACACGCATCCAAGTACTCCACAGCGTGGCTGGCAAGAAAGGGTATAACAGAAGAAAAACTAATGACATGGCCACCTTGTTCACCTGATCTGAACCCCATTGAGAACCTGTGGTCCATCATCAAATGTGAGATTTACAAGGAGGGAAAACAGTACACCTCTCTGAACAGTGTCTGGGAGGCTGTGGTTGCTGCTGCACGCAATGTTGATGGTGAACAGATCAAAACACTGACAGAATCCATGGATGGCAGGCTTTTGAGTGTCCTTGCAAAGAAAGGTGGCTATATTGGTCGCTGATTTGTTTTTGTTTTGTTTTTGAATGTCAGAAATGTATATTTGTGAAGGTGGAGATGTTATATTGGTTTCACTGGTAAAAATAAATAATTGAAATGGGTATATATTTGTTTTTTGTTAAGTTGCCTAATAATTATGCACAGTAATAGTCACCTGCACACACAGATATCCCCCTAAAATAGCTAAAACTAAAAACTACTTCCAAAAACATTCAGCTTTGATATTAATGAGTTTTTTGGGTTCATTGAGAACGTGGCTGTTGTTCAATAATAAAATTATTCCTCAAAAATACAACTTGCCTAATAATTCTGCACTCCCTGTACAGTACAAATAAAATGTTCACGTTTCTCCAACGTTGTCTTCCCAACAGTTTCACTGACATCTACACTGGATGGCCAGGAAGCATTCGCGATGTCTTCTTGGGCGCTTCTCCAGAACTGATAATTGGCGTCTGTCTTGTGTCAGTGACGTAAAAGATGGATTTAATGCGACATGACCATTCAAACAGCAGTCGCTTTCTAAAACATCGGATATGTATTGGATTCAGTACCACATACGAAAGTGACCCAGATCGGATTTGAAAATATTGGATTTGTGCCGTTCACACTGTCATACCATGATCGGATATGTGTCGTATAGGGTCAAAAAAATCGGATTTGATGCGCTTTCGCCTGCAGTGTGAACGTAGCCTAAGTATTGTTGCTGATCATGTCCATACCCTTATGACCACACTGTACCTGAAGGATGTTTCAGGCAGGTTAATAGGGCATTTCACAAAAGTCACATCATCTCAAACTGGTTTCTTGAACATAATATTGATTTCACAGTACTCACATGGCTACGATAAAGTGTTTGATCAGTGTATATTTGCATGAACAAAACAAATCAAAGTGTATGTTAAGACACTGTCTTAACCCTCTCAAGGCAGGCGTTGCCGATTTGCAACAGTTAAAACCTAACAACCTGATTACCCCACATACATATTTTATGAAGTTTTTTTTACTCAGAAGTACCACTGCAGGACTTGGTTGTGCATTAGCAACAAAAAGTTTAATTTGACCCTGAGAGGATGATTACAATGTGACAAATGACCAACCTAAGCCTCAATGCTGATGCAGCTAAACACACACATACATGTTCAAACACACCTCCCTTCCAAACCACTAAAATAAAGAAATCATTCACTGAGGGATTTGTACTCGCATTATTACACAATAATAATATTGGGAAGAGGCCCAACAGTGTAATGAAACAACATGTTTCAGATAGCACTGGTGAAAAGCATGAATTCTCAGCCTTGTGGAGCATGGGTACAGAACTAAACCACACATAGCAAAAACCTGGTGCTAAATTTTGAGAAGCAAATTGGTCTGCTTTTAATTATGTAGAAAAGCAGTCAGACATTAAGGCTGGAATGCAGGGTGTGAATAGATTCTTCAACAGCAACTGATTTCAGATGTTTACCACGCATGAGCTGTTTTAAAAGTTGAAAATGGTGCACTAAAGTGGAAAACATAACACTGAACATGATTTAATTTTTTTTTGGAAGAGGCAATAGATGAATTATGTCTGACATCAATGCATGGCATGCTGAATGAGTGCAGGAATACACTTCTCTTAATATATCTGACATGACAACATGAAATACAGTATGGACATGATAGCTAAGTAGATACTTAGGAGAGTGCTGTAAGAGTGCGCACTGCTAAATTTAACGAGTGAATCATCCCACCTCTCCAAGTCAAAACCTAGTAACATGTGATTGCATGGCCTGCTTCATACAACGTGAATATGCGTAAGTGTATTCTCAAGCAAATCAAAATTCTACATTGGGTCACTGGGGCATAATACAGCATTGCATATAGTTGTCTAAACAAGGGCAGAGGAGAGCAAAAACATCAGCTGAGAAGGGGAAGGGTAGACCACCAAGGTTATTCCTCCTCTCCGTATTTACTTAAACTTTCATGGCTTGGCTGAGGTCCTACAGGGCCATCTTTCACCCCATGTTTTCCCCTCCTTCACACCCCAAAACAGCATGCAGCGGAAGTGGTTTCCTGTAGCAGCCGTCTGACAAGTATGTACATCCTAAACAGGTCAGCACATGTGAACACATACAAGGAGGGAAACAAATCCCTATTGGTCAGTTTGACCTGTGGCTAAGGTCAAGCAAATGGGAATGTTACCATCTTGGGGTTCTCACAGAGGAACGTAATCTGCTCAACTATCCCACTTTAATGAGCCCTAAAGGTTTGGCTGAAGTAGATGACTTTGAGTTTGCTTTCAGTGTTTCAATTTATTTTATTTTGGAAGTTGAATTTAGCTTTCTATTGCTGAACATGCTTGCAAAACCTGGACAGCAAAGAGATGGAAAGTCTCCCTGTCTGACTGGGTGAGACAACTTATTTCTGGGGAGGAATGCTGTGGGTTCACCCTTCCCAGGGGACCCGAGACCAGGATGACTGCTTGTTTTCTTATGGTCCCCTGTGGTTCCCCTCAATGCCTATAACAGCACCAAATACACTAAAATCACTGAAAAATATTCTGATCATGACATCAGGTCACTAACCAGCCGTCTGTGTATTTTCATGAGGTGTAAGTAAGTAAGACCTCCTTGTTAGAATAGGCGTACTGCTATGGTGCACATCTTCACTCTATGCACGTAACCGACTTCCCACAGAGGTCTCGTGCTTTGACAGGGAAGGTGTGTGTGTGTGTGTGCGTGTGTATTTGTATGGGGGGGGAGGCTGTGGAAAATAGAGGCAAGTTTTATGACCCATGTTCCTTGTCCTCCTGTAAAAATCACACCAGCCGTTTTCCAGCATCGCAGCAGCATCATCAGCCATGCAGCCAATGAAAACAATGGAGCGTGTGGAGAGGAAACAAGGCAAACAAAGAGGGGAAAAAAACCCTCTGAGACAGAAATACCTGCAGGTCTACTTTATATTTATACATCATCCTTTCCCTTCCCATCAGACACTGAGGTAGACCGCTTACCTACTCGCTCACATGTCAAAATCTTTAAGGAGCACACAACCTCAGAGAAGTTCTCATGGCTTTTCAGCAGCAATCCAACCTGGCAATCTTCCAGAGCCCTCTGTAGACATTTTTTGGGTTTGACCCAAAAGACCCCCCCTCCACAGAACAAAGATGCATCACTGCATAGACCCACCACATGTGTGTGGGTAAATGGGCACAGTTTTGTAATTCCATATTACCAAAGGAAAGCTGCCAGGCTACTCTGCCGTCACCCTAATTGTGATTGTCAAACTCTCTATTGAATTATGTGTAGAGAGGAGGAATGTATGTCTCTACTAAGCCTTGAAGATGAGAGAGCAGGAAACGCCAAAGTGGCTGTCCTGTGAGGTCCTGTCTACAGAGGTCGGATGAAGACATGCATTGTGTGTATGATTCATGTGCCACATTGCATTAGTATACAACAACGGCTGAGAGGAGGCAGATTGGCTTGGAACGCTGGAGGAGAGGGACAAGGCATTTGTATTCTCCTGTTCACGTAATACATGGTAACAAGGGTGATTTGCACAGTTAAATCAAAACCAACTGATGGTGACATTGAAATCTAATGCATCTTATGATGATGAAGCTCTTCAGTGTGCTTTGCATCGCAGCCCACTGCAAACCATTTGCTTCTCGGGAGACTCAGTCACTTGAGGTAACATGAAGAGTTAGTTAACCTGCGAGAGCGTGCTTGAACTCTAATGCGCTGCAGATGTAACCATCTTAGAAGTCACACTTTTTATTGAAAGCTGACTGCACTGTTGCTTCATTGCGCCTCTATCCCTTAAAGGAAATGTTTAGAGAATGACAATTGTGTCTGTTTATCTGGGGATGCAAGGAATGATACTGAGACCACTTTGATCAAGAGACACACACGTTTTGCGTTATAGTAACATGACTGTTTTGTTGGGGACGTTTAAGAAAGAACAGGCTGTAACCTCTGCTAAGGCAGCACTAACGTAGGCTAGGTGCAAGATACTGTAGATGCATGATAGGGGACTTCTGTGAAGGTTTCCAAAGGACATGCCTGCCAGGCAGCCACATTACTCATGTACTTGGAAAGTTTATTGTGAAATTGGCTATGCATTACAGGGACCTAATGTGGGCTGCTGGCAGTCCTGCACACTGCCTGTGGTGAGGCTATCTTACACAGTCAGTGGGATTTATCTACTATTATGATCAGACCCACAGCAGACCTGCCTAAACACAACTTATCAAATATAACATCCAGCCTACGGAAAACGCATGAGAGAAAGCTCAAGATGTGCGAACCGGGCCCAATCAGAAGCTAAAACCATGTGAGAAAGTAGAATCTAGGCATTAGATGCACCTCTTATTCTTCATCAAACATCCCCCCTCCTTCAAGGCTCCTCCTCATCCCCCCTTCCCTCTCAGACCACCCCCTTCACCGGCTCCATTGCTCCAGGAGATCCTATCATTTCTCCCGCAGACTAGATTTCTTGGGTGACTTCAAAGCTTGTTCACTAAGTGTTTAGAAGAATGCAATGGAAACAGGAAAATAATGTTCTGATTTCTGTAAACTTTATAACATCTGCTTTTGCTTAGTGCTGCTGCAGTGCGAAGCAGGGGCTCCATACTGTGTTCACTTTGGGTCACTTTTTTTCCCACAGTTTAGCATTTGCGCTGTGTGCACAATGGGAAGTGAAAAAAAATTGTCTCTTGGATGAAGAATGTAATCTTAAGGGTAACAAAAATGACATTAATTAAGCTTTGGGAAAAGGAAAAGCGCTTGTTTTTCACGTGGGCCAGTTTCATTCATTCCCGTGTCCTGTCACACATCATTTGAAAAGCAGGTAAGGATGAATCCCACAAGAAAGGTAATAGTTTACCCTTCGAAGACTTAATTTTCATTGCTGTTTGTGTAACCTTCATCTTCTGAGAATTCAGAGGATGCAATGAGTACATTTCCACTGAGAGGGAAAGGAACCAGGCGAGGCTTTGCGAGTGTCCCAAAAGGCCTGTGAGTAATGTTGTTGGCACCGTACAAGCATACACACAGACTAACGCTACCTCCTTGTGTATACACAAGATGACAAGCAGTTTTTAAGGCCAAGCCAGATAACTCCATCACAATCTCCCCATGCTAACAGGGCAGCATGACAAGAGTGCTGTGTATACACGCACAGCATCTGACTGGCAGCCTCGGGGCTCCTGTCTCCTTTCCCCTAACTCAATCATGCTCAGGTTTCACTCTCGCCCATCCGAGGCTAACTCGCTTCCTCTCTCTATCCCCTCATTCTACCCCCCATCCTTCAAGTCCTTAACCCACATCCCACCCATACAGTATTAGTTCCAAGTCCAATATACATGCGTTTCAAATCATCACGTAAAAGAGAAAATCTTACACCAAATGGCTATTCACATTATTGCATTTCCTAAAACTGAACTAGCCATTATGTCAAAATTAAAAAGGAATATATTTGGAATTTCATACACTTTCAAAGGATAATCGACAATACAGATTTATCCAGGCACTGCAAGATATTTTTAGTAGGATTCAGTCCAAGGCCAACAAAGACACATGTGGAGCTTCAGAGACAGCAGCCTTAAACATTTAATTCTCCATGAACACAGTTAAAGGAAAAATCCTCCCTAAATCACCCTGACACTGCTGAAGAAAAATAAGCGCTGGCAGTGCACCTTGCACTTCTCCGTTTCATTGTTTGGTTGTATATTTTTCATATTCCAGGGAAAGTGCCAAAATATCAAAGGCATTAAGTCATGCTGAGCCATTTCCATTGCAGATGTAAAGGCATCTGGCATGTTTGCAGGGAAATTTTTCACTCCTTTAAAACTTTAAATGTCAGGATTTGCTGTCACTCTCTCATCGTTTGAAAAGCCTTGTTTCCCTTCGAAATGTAACAGTTGAACACAGAAAAAGAGAAGGACGAGATGTCTACAAGCTGCAGTAAACCACAATACAAGTCGGTACACAGCATCTTGCTGCCCACAAAATACTGTATACTGACGTGTCCTGTTAGCGAGCCAAGAAAACAGTCTGTCTGACCTGACAGATTTGGTACACATACATACAGAAATGTTCCTCTCAGAGCAGAACTTTCATCAGGTGGGTTAGATTTTATATGGCCTATTTGAGACCGAGATTTAGTTTCTTTTAAAAAAGTTGCTGGAAACAATGCAAACCTTTACTCAACTTTTAAAAACAAAAATCATCAGTGCTATCTATATTTAAAACAACAACAAAAAACATTTGTTTTAAACTAGATGGGCAGCTAGCTGAAAAGAACTTTTATTCAATTCAATTTTCAATTCAATTTTATTTATATAGCGCCAAATCACAACATAAGTCGCCTCAAGGCGCTTCATAGATACAGAGAAAAACCCAACAATCATATGACCCCGTATGAGCAAGCACTTTGGCAACAGTGGGAAGGAAAAACTCCCTTTTAACAGGAAGAAACCTCCGGCAGAACCAGGCTCAGGGAGGGGCGGCCATCTGCTGCGACCGGTTGGGGTGAGAGAAGGAAGACAGGATAAAATTACTTATTTGTAACAATCAACTCAATAAAGTGTCTTTGCCTACAGTCAAAGTTTTGGGTTATTATCTCAAAACATTGACTCAATAATTCAAAATCTTGAGTTACATATCTCTAAATTTGAACTTAGAAGTGACTCAAATTTTTAAGATAGTCAAAAAATTTAAATTTTGAGATAATAACCCCACATTATTTGTCTTTAGCTGTGTAAACAACTTTCCATGGAAATCATAATCTTACTATAAATGCTAATTTACATTAGGGCTGCCACAAACGATTATTTTGATAGTCGACTAGTCACCGATTATTTTTGCGATTAGTCGACTAATCAGATCATGCATCCATTGGAGGTAAAACGTACAGCTTATTGCACTAGCAAGCATCTGCTCTTATATAACTATCATTAGCTTACAGCTTTAAGTGTTTAAGGTATGTGCTAACGAAAAATCAAGACAAGATGATAGTTTATTAAATTTTAATAAAATGTGCAGATTGTTTCAGCGGAGTTTAATAAATTCAGCCGTCTGCTCCTTGCTATCTAAAATATAACAGGACACCGGAGTATATTCTCGAGCATCTCAAACTATAACTTTAATCTCAGCCAAACCAATTTACTCAGGAACATATAAAATATTGAAAAAAGCGCCTTGAACCCCGGCTAGCTATCAAGCTGGTGGGTAACAGACGTCTCCAAAAATGTCGAAGCGCTTTTGAAAATATGTGGTGTCTTGATAACCTGAGCAGATATTTGAAGTTTACACAGCTACATTCTCACCTGAAAATATGTTAAACATTTATTTTGTGACCCAGAAAGAATAATAAGAGTAATGTTAAAACTAACTAGCTGCCGCCATTGTTGGAAACTGAGCAGGGCCGTGCTATGAATTCTGGGATAGATTGGGCCACGAAGTATACACCCGACCCATCCTTCAAATCTGGGGAAATGAAGGACGCATTTGTCGGCGCATTTGTCGGAGTCTTCGAATTTGGAAAGTCTTCGTCGTGTCGCTGTAACGTAATTGTACGTGCAGTGCTGCCATCTTCTGTTTCAGTCCGTTATTACACCCTTAAATCCTACTACTTATCCCTGCGTCTTTTGGGATCTTACAAAGCTTCAAACGACGCGTCAAGTATTCAATTAGTCTTCGACGATTTTAATAGTCGACGTAATCGTGACTAGTCGACTAATCGTGGCAGCCCTAATTTACATGAATAAAATCTTCTGGATAAATACATAACAAGCTGCTCCCAACAATCTTAAATTTTAATTTATGAAGAATTAAGCCTAAGATTAGGCTTTCGGCAAGTTCCAAATTCTTAAGAGATTATATGCAATCTCTTCTGCCGTGGTTTGCAGCCTGAAAACATAAAGATTGGATAAACTGGGACTAAACTAACCACAGGTGTGAATGAACAATTCTAGATAAATCTAATGTGCATAACTAGTGTACAAAGACTTGTGGACAGTACAGGAGGATGGGCAAAACATGAAAAGTCCATGGAGTTCAAGAAGAGTCCATCAACAAGACACTTGAATCAAGAACCCCGAAGTGGTAATGAGCCAGACATTGTGGACACATGACACAATCTTCAGCTCCAGAGTGCAGATTATCTATCTATATGACCAAATAGGAACATTTTTATTTTCCCCTCTGTCTTGTTATAATGTTGAAGAATGGCCAGAAAAATGTTTAGGCAGAATATTTCCATAACGATATTAAAATGTAATATAAAAATGAACTTTAATATGCACTGGAAACATGACACGGTTAGTATCTCAAAAGGGGAACACGCAAAGTACATTTCAAATAATTTATTTGCTCACTAAGCAGAACGCTGGCAGTACTCAGAGGTACATTCAAATTAAACCAGACCACAAGCTGGTGGGGGGCAAATCCTTGTCAAGCCAGTGTGAAACTGAACATGTGCCGAGCCCAGACGATCCAGCCCTGCTCTGTTCTGTGTAAGTTAGGACTTTACGCATGCACTTGTAGAAACTGTGACAATGCCATTTTGTTTACAGCACTTTTTTTTGCTAGCAGTGTTTAAAGGTTAATAAGTTACAGATGAAGTGTCAAGTTTGTTTCTAGGATGAGGAAGTAATGCAGTGAGGATGTTAAACACTATACAAGTTAAGAGGGTCAAGTGCAATGTATTGTTAGACTCTGAGTAGGGATGAGTGTAAAGCCCACTTACACATATACTGTATGTTTGTTTGCAGGAATGCAGGCATTATATTCTCCTTCATATGAGAACATTAGATAGAAGAAGCAAGCATATCTAATTGTGTGCATACAACACATTCAGTGGTCAAGCAATGCCCTGAATGTTTTCTAAACTAATCTTGTGTCTTTTCTTTTCCTTGTTTTCAAAAACTCAGTCAAGGGAAAACAGAAAATGAGAAAAAATAAACACGGAGGAGAGTGGCAGACCTACAGCAAGGAGTAGCAGAAAAACAACACAGACTATATGAGACTATTTTTTTCCTTGTATTTGTTGATGTCATCAAAAATGTCTGAAATAATTAGTTAATGATTAATGACTAACAATAATTGATAATAATAATTTTTTTTGTAAAAATCCACTTAACTTCAACAAAGCTTTCTATACTACCAAAGCTCCCAAAACTTGCTATAAAATATATAGGACATACCTTCAAACAATCTTATCTTTCAGCTCTTAAAGCCAAAGTAATTGTAACTTGAAATTGAAAATTAATACTATATTTGAATGTTACTATGGAAACACTGGAGCCCGAACTTGACAGAGGTTCAAGAGGCAAGCAGGCAGTGACACTTTCCCTAATGACCATCTTTTGCAGTTGGCCGTGTCTATCAGGCAGACGGGGGAGGAGTTTAAGTGCTGCTAATTTTCCCTGGTCGTGGGTAAACATTAATTTCATGGCCAGTTGGAGTCAGTATGTGTCTGTCTTAATTGAACTGCAAAAAAAGTGACATCTTTTCTGTCCAATAGCTCGCCTTCTAACTGTCACATCCTTCTCCCCAAACTAACTCCATCCAGGTCCAGCCATTTGCTTCCTGCTTTAGACGCCCACTCCTATGATGAATGGGCCCAAGCTCCATTCAATTACGCCCAAAGTGCGAAGACGCAGGGACAATGGAAACTGGCCTCAGCAGTGCAGCGCAGACCCGCAGCATTCTTCGCAACAATTTAGTCTAATTAGCATCAAGTCCAGCCCCATCCATCATACTCCTCAAGAAACATAAACAAACTGTCAGCTCTAGCGTAACAAACAGATCGGCCAGCTACTTAGCACAAATTATTCTTACATGAAACGCAGCTTCTCAGGCAACCCCTCCCCCCATTCAGGCCATCTGGGGGAATGGAGAGCTATTAAAATTGAAGACATATGTTTCAGTCAAGTTCAACTCTCTAGAGTGCCACAGTGGACACAGTGACAGTTCACTCTGCTGGCTCGAGTCTGACGCGTTGCGGCTGCAGGACTCACTGAAAGCAATGTGGTGACCAGAATTCGTTTTTGCAAGGGGGTCTGTGTATTACACAGACAGTGCACATATGCAGACATGTCACATATATGTGCTTTTGTGTACAGTATAAGAAATATACTGTACATGTGTGTGCATGTCCATAAGTATTACTAATGGTGTATAAACCATGGTTTCATGCGTTTCCCATGTATTTTCAAACCCGAGCACTATATATATATATATATATATACACACATTTATATTTTATCATATACAGACCAAAAAAGGGTCAATAACCTCAAAGATGCTGCAACTATTAAGCAACTGAAATGACTCATAAATTTACGCTGTTTTATTGAACTGAACGGACATTTGAGTCCACTTTTATATCTAACAAGAAATTTGTCACAAAAAACAAGAAAAAGCCTACAATCAGGTAAAGAACATCACCGCCTTCTTATAAATGCCAAAGCCAGAGAAACTATCATCAAGGACCTATTAATGCAAATAAGAATTAACTGTGATTTTGAGTAGACGCAGACTACACAAATGAAAAGTTTACACAATCAACACTTAACAAAACCAGAAACCTTTTGATCACATTTACGATTTTAGCTTTTGATTGACTTTTAAGTGGCTGCCTGACCCACCAAGGAAATGGGCCAACCAAATTTAAAACATTCCTTTGATTAAAAAAAAAAATGCCATTGAAGATATGCTGTGGTTGCATTAAAATACAATTAGGCACATTCCTCTTACGCTTATCTTGGTGCTTATAATCAGTTATGAGGCCTGTATGATAAACAAGTGTAAATACATTATCTTTAATGAATTCAAAAATTTTAAAAACGTCTTATTAGAATGAAACCAGTGCAATAAAAAGCCACATCTCTGCTGACTGGTGTAAACTGAACTAAGCTATACAGTAAGCTTGTTTTAGAGTGACCGTGTGCTGCATTGGACCTCCACCAATCCTACTCTCAAAAAAAAATAAAATAAAAATGAGCCTCTACGGGGACCATGCTTAATTTGTCGATTTTCCATTTCCTTTTAGATGTTCTGCAGAGTGTGAAATGCTTTGCTAATTATCTAGGAAGTTTGGCAGGCGAGGCTTGTTGTTTTTAGAGCGCTGATGGCAAGCCTCACTCGTCCCCGCAAAGAAGGATCTGTGCAGACTCACAATGACAAATAAACCAGACCACTCCTCATACCAGCTGTTAACAGAAAATAATGTTCAACAAAGACGCAAAATTGTTACTTTGTGCTATTTTTTCTTTAACGTACTTCTTGCACAAGTGACGATGGTTAATGTTTCAAAACAAAACCAAAGAAGCTGAAAGTGAGAGAGATTTTGACAGGCAGGCTGCAGAGGAGCTGGATGCTTGGCCAAGGTGAGACTGCAGGGTTATTCTAATCAAGCTAATTCCCGGCAAACCTCAAAATGATGTCATCCAGTGTTTGGTCATTAGAGATTCCTGTCAAGAGGCCAAGACTAATTCTCATTCGGTCGTGAATCCAGCTCACCTACTTTTTCTTTACAATCATCTTTTTTTCTTCTTTTTTTTTTTTTAAACAGAGAAATTAAAAAGACACACATTGTATAAAACTACGCGCAGGGAGGGATCAGTTTCTCTACAATGACTAATAAATGGATTACATTTGTCGTGTAGTCAGCTCACAGCATCTCAGCCTAATTCACATACATGCAAAACCACCCTTTCCCCCCTTGCTTTCCCACAAAGCTCAATTTTTCATGTAGGACTTTTATGCAGAGCTTTACGCCCCGTTTCTTCCCTGATGGGTATCACTCACAAGCCGTTAAGCTTCTGAACTGCTCTTTGGCCCATACTGTCAGATCTGTGACTCAGCTCGCAGAGTGATTCTCAGATCCAATGCACAACTGGATCAGAGGAGCGAGTGCCAGTGCTGTCTTGTGTTTTCTTTTTATCATGCGGCCACTCCCAGATCTTTATGAGCTCTTGTTTTTCATCTCCTCTTAACTACTTGTCTTTAATGTACCCTTTTCAATGACCACATCAGTTTGTCCGCACGCTTTGTAGCATGGCAGGCTAGGCACAGCAACGATGGTCATACAAGTTGTATCTTGTACTTGGACCACTTAAATCCAGCCTTCATATACACAGATGAGCCATAAGGTTAAAGCCACACCGTTTAGGTCCTCTAGGGGTTTAATTTCAGTTTGGTTAAAACGCCAATTTTTCTTAAAAGGGGATGAATTAAAAAAAAAAAAAACTCCCAGAGATTTATTTATTTATTTTACACCACAAGCCTGGATTTTTAATCAAGAATAAAAGCAAAAAAAAAGAAAAGAAAAAAAGCTGTATTATTGAGATTTATTTCACACATTATCAGAGCAGTCTTTAAACTTTACGGCTTTCAGCACTAACATGCTTATACTACACAATAACGGCTTCACATGAGCTTCTTCACCTGGAAGATGGGACTGCGATGGGACCATTTGTAAGAAGATTATGGTCTTGGTTTCAGAATTGTTACAGTCCATGTTTAACCAGTTGGTGCATGAAGATATAACCTCTGGGTCTCAGCAGGGAATTCCTTGGGTGTTGTGGTTGTGGTGTGAGACATCTGGAATCAGATTTGTCACAGTACATTTATGGATGTTCTACTGGATTCTTGTTGGGGAGTTTGGAGGCTACTGGTCTCCCACAAGCCCCCAGTTGGCCTGCAGGGAGCGAGTGCTATTGAAGAGTGATGTTAACATGAGGAGTGTGTATAATTATAATGTATTATATCAAGATGATCAATGCTGTTTATTTTACTTGCTGTCAGTGGTTGTACGTTAACTGAAATATTAAAGAGTCCCAACCAGGGCTGAAACTAATGATTATTATCATTATTAATTAGTGTGTCAAAGATCTCCTGGACTAATTCTTTAATTGATGAAAACGCCAGATATTCTCTGAAAGGCTGCAAATTGTTTGTCAGTTAAACTGTTCTCTCATAATTTATCATAAGGCTGATTGATCAAAGAGTCTTATTTTGTTAGACACAAAGACTAAAATCCCAAAAGTTGCAGTTTAGCATTAATGGATACAGAGAAACTCACCAAGCCTTATAGAAAATGAATTTTGGGAAGATTTGACTCCTCATTTGGTACACTGGCTCTTGGTAAAATTTTCAGTCAATTCAAATTAATTAGTCAACAAAATTTAAAGTCCTCCTTCTGGTATCATTGTTAAAATGGACTTCCCTCTCCTGAAAAGCTCTTGTATGTCTGGCAATCCATGACATGACATTGCATTATCAATATTATCAATATTATCCTGTTAGGTTAAAAAAAAAACACTTTTTTTTGAGTATTTTTCTTCTTCAGTTATCCAAATATTTTTATGTATAGTAGACAACTGTCTTGAAATGTATTACAGAGTCTCTGATACCATTGTTATTATGGGCAACGTATCATATTGCAGAATGGTATCATATTGTAACTTACTTTGTGGTTCTCACTACTTCTTAATATTTATAAACACAGCCCTTGGGCATCATAATGGCCATGAAATTACCTTTGCTGCAGAAATAAGTAAGTTAGTAATTAATTAATCAGTATGTAATTAAAGAAAGTAAAGTTATAGCAGAGGGGAACAACTGATAATAATTTTTAATTGTGATTTAATGACTCATCATTTTATTAAAATCTTATTTTTTCTTTTTAAAATTATTAAAAATTAGACATGCCTAGTAAGTTTGGTCAATTAAGTAATAAGTAATAAGTAATAATTAACGCTGATATTTTTCTTTCTTTTTGGGATTGCTCCTTTATGATATTTCCTTTAGTGAAAGACACACTTCTTTATATGGTAGAGTAATACCAACAAATGGAAACTCTGACTGTACAGCACAGGTTGATGATGCTGTGAAATAAAGTGAAGCCACAGAAACCACATTTGCTTTTCACATTTATTTCTCCTGCTGTTGTTGCATACTGCCAACTTACTGCATATAGTGTAATAAGCTAAATATTATGTGGGTTGTGTATGTTTACAGGTCCACACAAACACTGTCAAGCCACCTTAAGGAGGCTGCAGAAAAATAACTCCCCTGATCTACCATACTGCTCACCATGTGATGAAGCTGACTAAAGCATTTCATATACACACAGGCCTGGCACAGTACAGTAAATCACTCCCTCTACTGACGGTAGTAGGAGAGCTGCTGCATTTCAGGTGCAGTTCATCTGGCAGAAGTTTCAGAGGCCTGCCTCCAGAGAAAGAAAACAAACCCCTGATCTGCTTTCCCGCGAACGGCTCCCAGCGAGCCAGCCAGCGGCCTCCAGGAGGTTGTCCAGCCACTCCGGCCCCTCGGACCAGGATGTTTGGGTTAGAAAATGACTTTGCTACTCCCTCAGCCCCTTTCTCTAATTGCCCCAAGGGTAATTACCTTGTCTCCCTTCCACTTAAGAAAAACCAAGAGCCATACTGTTATTGTATCAAGTAGAAAGCAAAGTTTTCAAAAATTAGTAATATTGTTCTAATCATTATCACAGTTACTAGAATAATAAATGTATTAAATTTGAAAATGTAGGCGATGTAAATATCAATGAACTATTAAAATAAAGAGTAGTAACAACTGGTGGTCTAATAACAGATCTACTTACTTTCTCCTGTTTATACAGCGGCTTACAGAATGACCTCAAATAATCCAGCAGAAAATACTTTACTAACACCTTAACATAATCACAATAAAAACAAAAATTTGCCAAACCGCAGTTGTCTAAATAAGATCACTCAAGACTTTTCCCGCAATTAAAAAAACACAACAAAAAAAACCTACTCTCACTTTAAATTCTAAATATGATGGCGAGTGGGGGGGGCTATAATCGCAGAAGCATGACTGTGTCATTCTGCCTTCCTCAGCCTCGGGACTGATAGATTGGTGCCGAGTGCAGTTTCTCCCTTGGGTGTGATATATCAGGCTGCAACGGTCCAAGTACCATTATGAAACACACCCGAGAGTACCGCAATTCAGGAAAGACCAGAACACCAACGGAGCTCTCGAAAGATTTCGCCTTGTGCGGTATAGGCAAAGATGCAGGAAAATGTTCTGACTGATTCCCCTCTAACTTCAACAAACCACGTGCAGACCTGGAAAACACAAATTTGGGTTATGGAGGTAAATAAAACTTCTAATCAGAATATGGAAAATTATAGGCTCAATGGAAAAAAAATAATCGGTGCTAATATGTAAGTGAGAAAAGGAGTAGCGTTACATGTTGAAAAACACGCTCAGCTATAGTTATTGTTGGATTCACATTCTCCTTTTGAAGACAGCAACATCAGTGCTTCGCTATAGAAACAGCTGTCCACCTGTGTGTTCCTTTAAAGCTTCTGGGGGATTCTTATCGAGAAAGCATCTGTTAGAGCCTCTGATTACAGAGCTGCCCAGCTGAGCGCTCGCACTGTCAGACCGCTGATAACTTAACCGTCCTCTGTCCCATTTCTCGGCCACTGCTTTCCCCCCTGGACGTGCTTCAAACACCGCGGAGCTGCCAGGCCAGCGCCCTGTGAGGTCTCTGTTCTACTGAAAGCATCTCAGTGTGAAATCTTGTTTTAAAACTCACACGGGCTATAGAAAATACACTCTGTGTCGCATCTGAGTCACGATTTGGATCTCAGAGTGGGATGAAACAATTTTAAAGAATTGTTGTGCTGAAGGAAAGCTTGGATGCCTTTCAGAATAAATATAGACAAAGTCTGCTGCACACCTTAGTCTTACTGGTAATACTAACATTTCCAGTGACACCTGCAGCAAACTAAACACAGATGTGAAGGATATCTCAGACTTTGAGAGTTCTGGTAAAATGAAATCATTTGCACGTGCACGTGAAAGGATCCACACAGTTATCCCCCTTCATATTACCTGAAAACCCATTACCATAACCATGCTTTACTACTAAAAGTGCAGATGAGAAAAGAAAAAAATGCTTAACTCAACACACGAGTCAAAACTAATCATATTCATGAAATAATTTAACCACATTGTTCTCTAAAAAGAAAACATTTTAATCCTCATTAAATAGCAAATTAATGCCCACATTTGAAAAGCCTGGATTGTTTTCTTTCTTCTATGAACAGATGTTTTACACTCTGTCTTTTTCTCAGAAATAAAAACCAGATACATTCAGAATGCACCGTCTTCAGACCCACAGCCTTAACCAACAGATGAACATTAACACACTAACTCGCTGCTCTTTTCTACAACTTAGCAGCTTCCTTTCCATCTCTGCTGCTTATCCTTATTTCAAATAAATTGAAAAGAACTGGTGCATACCTCTCACTGTTCTTCACAAACTCTTTCCAGACTGTGACATTTGTGTCCACTTTGATTTTACTGCAGAACTCTTTGATTTCAAAATGATAATGAAATGGTAAACAAATTCCTAGCATGACCTTTCATTCCGTTTTGTTTCTCATTATCAGATTTTTCCTCATCCTCTGCCAGAGTCCACTTAACTATGTCATCCTCCGACCACTCAAGATCAGAAATAATACAAAGTGTCTATAAATTTGAGCTTCCCTAATTAAAGCCTTGCCCCAAGACATGTTCCTCGCATGGCCACCAGGCACGGGATACGTCCTCTGAAACGACACAAATTGGCCCATGAGCACAACAAATTACATTATGATTACTGCACTGGCCCAAATGCTGTTCATCTTGATAGAGTTAACCCAAAGTGGCTAAGCCTGTCTCCCAACTGCAGAGCTAAAAAAAGGGGAGAAAGAATTACAGTTTTTGGCCAGGGCTTACTGTAAAAACCTGTGTTGTAAATTTCCAGCTCATCCAGAGAATCACAGGGCAGACACACACAAAGCTCACATCCATCAATGCATACACACACACACACAAATACATATACACAGAAAAAGCCATGTAATTCAGGGTTTTTAGTTTGTCCGGTTTTGTTTTTGTTTTTTTGACAGTACTTATTATGTTTATTTATATTTCAGTGCTTACAGCAGGAGCATGGAGGGTTTGTAATTACAGTATCTGAACTCTTGTATCAAATTCAGTTGAAATAACATGAGGTTTGCCGTGGCCTTGGCTTTTTTGAGGGGAGAAGATTTCCTGTAACAAAACAAAAACTATTAAACAAGCTATCAAAAGTCAGTGAGCCTGAAAAATTAGCATTAGGAATCCATCCAGTGGTTACCTCTACCACAGTAGAACAGGCCCACATGTCTGACCTGCTACCAACTGTGGCTATGAGTTACAGGGCAGGAGGTTAAATGCCCAATTCAAGACTTTTCAACACATGTCAGTGTTCATAGGGAACAAGGTGGTAGAGGATAACCAGAGGACATGCTGCTCTTGAGTCAAAATCCTCAAAAATCAGAATGTTAAAATGTAATTTGGAAATTTTCATAAAGTTTAAAGGTAGAAATGTCTAGGAGGTCTAGGAGGGATGGAGGGATGACTGACAGCTGTTCTCCAAAGAAAGAATTTGTTTCTACTGTGACTTAATTGCGAGGTTGAAGACTCAAAAATATATCTGAAAACATAATCCAGATGCATGCAGAACACACACACACTCACTTAAGTATATCTATTTCCTTGGATGCATTTGCACGCATGTCCGCTCAAACACTTGCAATTATATCCCATTTCCCAGCATAAATTTCTCATCTGGATGCACATACACGCAAAAACAAACAAACAAACACATACACTTGACCATTTTGTGGCATGAAAACACAGCCCCCACACACGCACAGCCATTTCCTTCACACGAATGCATAATTCAGCTGCACACATACACACACCTAAACACAGAGTTGATTCTCACAACTGTAAATGCAACATTTCTTACAAGGTCACTCTCTTTCTGCCCCCTTCACTACTTAGTCTAAGTGCTCAATTAAGCATAGCTTGTTGTGCTGATTTTCCTCCCAGTTTTATTATTGTTGCCATGTGCTGCTCTATGTATGCCTTCACTTTTCACTTCTGAATTTTGGTGTGATCTCAGTGGGCCCTACACATCTGTCCTCCACCTAGTTTAGCATTCTATTTTATGCTCCCCACACATACAGTGCAAAATGATGACGTGTACGGCTGGCACGCTGACTAGTAAAGTGTCGTGTGGCGAAAGGTGTAGAGGCTCTTTGTGATCATCCTGTTTGCAGTATGAAATCATTGCAATGATGCAATGAAACACCATTTGTGCCACAATCTAAAAATCAGCTGCCTGTAGTGCACTGTGCTGTTTTTAATAAAAAGTACCTCTAAATAGAAGGCAATGATCCAGAGAAAGCCTCCCATGTTGAGCAATCATAATTTTCTTCCTGAATCCATACTTACCATAACAGCATAATTATTATTATTATTCTAAGAACTTGTATGTATGATAAATGTCCTGTGAGTGCAGGCTCTTAGGCCGGGCTTGCTAAGATGTATGCACGGTACCACAACTTAATAGTGCAATGATGCTTAATAAACAGAAGCATCATCGCACAGATCAGACTGACTATAACTGGTTGCAATCAAGTTGTTGCAATAGCGGCATCCAAAATCACTGTTTTAACAATTCCAGCAAATAATTACTGGGAGAACCGGGACAGCTGAATTATGCAGTCTTGAATGCTCACGCTGAGAATGTCAGGAGAATGTTGTGGGGTCTTTGCACTTGACCTTCCATGCATGCACAAAATAGGAGATCCGCTTCAATCACATTCGCACTACTTCAAACTTCAAACACTGTCTGGCTTAGACAAGGACGCTTCCTGAATAGAGCATTTAGGAATTAATATACACACATGCACAGACTTTGAATTTACAACCAGTGTCAGACATTTGTTTTCTCATGAACATCAGAGTTGCAGTGCACACACACAGACACATACACATATTTAATATGTATATGGGATATAAATATACATATATATACATATATATATACATATATATATATATATATATATATATATATATATATATATATATATATATATATATATATATATACACATACACATACATACACACACACACACACACACACAATTTAATACATTTATTTTTTAAAGAGACTATAGTTTGCGTATTCTTTAATGTCACCCACACACCAATAAAGCATGTGGTGGACAATCATAATGTTTATAGCTGTTTGCTTTGGGGGAAAATAACTATAGGCTCAATTATCATCAATTAAAATCAAAGATTTACTACGCATTAAAAAGCCCGAAATGACATTAAGTGTTAGAATGGCTGCAAAAGATTGGCTGTAATAGAACACTGTATGCATTTATGCGGCTGTTTCATAAATTAGGCAGTTTTGTATCATTCATGTATCCCGCTGGACTTTCCCTGACTAACAATGCTGATTCAGAAGTCATAGCAGTGCGCGCGTCCTCCCCTGGCTCCCTCTCAAAGTTTAAACCGTGCGCGTAACCGTGCGAGCTCGAGCAAGTACTATCCGGTAATTGGGCCTCGCGTCTTGGCTGGACTCATTTCACACACAGCCTTCCTCTGGGTGCTCTCTCCCCAACGCTTGGCCTCCTCCGACCCCCAGAAACTCCACCAGTGAAACATTTTCATAAATCATGTCGTTAAGATAACGTCGGGAGCGCGTCTGGAGCTCATACGTCACATCACATCATAACACACTAAATAGGGACTTTTTTTTTTTAATAGTCTTACCTGCCAGCTGACGGATTAACGTCTTAAACGCATCAGTAAGATACAGGAATTTGTTACACCTTAACCTAACTCTACTATGCTTTTCAAAAGATAGTTTAAAAAGAAAAATAGCGATTGTTTAAATCCATTTGAATTTCGTAAGCTTTACGTTTTACACTGAGAGACTACAGGCCTGTTCACTTTTGAATTTAGCGTTAAGGACTCTGTGTTCTAAGGTTTGACAGAGACCGATCTCCCTCGGAGTCGGGAAATTTCAGTGAATATTGATGGCTCTTGTCAAAATAACGATGATTCACATGCAGCCTAAAGCCTTGTAAGACATTTAACTCGAAGACACGGCTAAAGTGAAACAGTGAAGATTGCGCTGCTGGAATTAAGAGTTAAATTCTACTTTAATACCATAATCAACGAGGCTATTTCCATGGCCATGACATGACTATGGCGCGTCTACTCTAGCGATTATGCACTTTTAAATGAAGAAAATGGATGTTTAGATTGTTTTCAATGTAGGGTAACTAAAACATTTCAGACACAGGCGTGTACTGCTGTGAAAACGCAGTTGCAACGCTTGTAGCGGGGAGTCGGGGCGTACGACCGCCTGCACCCTGTCTCTTAACGCAGAAGGAAGAAGCTCATGAGGTTCCTCACGTCTGTCTCCCAACGAAAAATCACCACAATGATGTCTGCTTTGTGCGCGTATAGTGGACAATATGCTTTTGGGAGATGTTGCAGCTGTTTTTGGACTATAGGATCATTTTGTTTGTTAAAATATACCTTACTGATTTTTTTTAAGTTTCATTTAAGATCTGAGGGCTAATTCGGGACTAATCATACCGATCTAAAATATATCAACCGACGCCAAATTGTGCAAAAGCATTCATTATTTGATCATCAAAATCTCAGCGCCAGTTAACCTTTTGGCTTCTAACTATTTTGGGATGCGAGGCATTTGTAGTGCATTAATTAGACTACCATTAAACTTGATGCCTGTTCGCATTCAGCTAATTTCTTATGGCATTGTGATCATTCACATCTACCGGGGAAGGTAATTAGTTAACGGAGATAATAAATCTTCGGTGTTTGTTTTAGGATTGATTGGTGTGTTGTACTTCTTCCATATTAAATGAGGGGTTACTTTAATTACATGCTGCACACCCTGAAGCGTGCAATTTATTCCTAAAGAAACATCGTGGAGAATTTCACTCGGATTCATGTGTGAGATCACTTCGATCGAGAAATCAGTTCGTCTATCAGACAGAAAGATTTCAGCAGGTATTCGTGTTAAATCCCGCTTCTTCTTTTTAAAGAGAAGAAAACACACGTGTCCGGTTAAGTAGTCATCCTTCAGCACTATCATGGCTCATTTTAGCCAAGCCATCCACGACCCCATGGGTGGACATGTGTCTGTCAAAGACGGAGTAAAAAAATGTATAAGGGTGCTTTTTAATCTAAGCCAAAACACATATTAAATATGAGTGATGTGAGCCGCCACATGCCCTAGGCTGAGACAAAAAAGAAGAAAAAATGATGAGAGGCAGAGAGAGCTGATTTAGAGGAATAGGCCAAGAAGCACCCCATCCAGAATCAACATTACTTCAAACATGAGGTCATCTAAACATCTGTCTACAACATGTCCGCCGGGAGTTCAATCAAAGCCCTGCTGAAACATGTAGGCTACAATTGTTTCTGGAAATAAATATTAGGCCTAATTCGGCTGTGATTGGTGCAGCCGCTCGGGAATCGCGGAGAAAAAACACTCTTCCTTAACTGCGCGTCTCTGTCAGTGGATAACCCCCACCACTGCAAAGACACACACACACACAGCCTATGCGCACACACTTTGGTTTGACTTTATTTATTTGATTCCTCCTCTCCTCTTTTCTTCCTCTCCTACATTTAGGTTAAGTGGCTTTATTTGTTCTTTCCCGACTGATTTCAGGTCCGCTGTTTAAAACCAATTATATCAAAGGAGCTGCGGTGCGGTCTGAGCGAGGCTCTGACAGTCTGGAGGGAGAGCTGCAGTAATCACACGCGGGGCGTCTGTCTCATGTCGTCACAGTCCATTTGCTGGAGACGGATCGATTTACTCATGGAGTTTTAAAAAAGCATCTACCGAGGAAATAACAAAGGACTTTGAGAAAACATTACAGCAAAGAGCATGTAACTGGATAGATTTTCTATTTTTATATTTGGTCCATTCGGTACTTAATCATAATGACTGCATTATTTTAATATTTATACTCTTTCAATGTTTTCCTTCTCTTTCTTTTTTTTTTTTAGCTTAAAGGAAATTATTACTATACTATATGCCTTGTTCCCCCTCCAAATAAGAAAACACGTTTTTAAGCTGCCTTTAAGATGCAGCACAAATGGCTACTGTCTCCTTGCATCCAAAGGTAGTGACTGAAGCTTGGCCTCTAAAAAGTTGCAACTTCCCTTTACCAAGAAACTAAACATAACATGCAACTACTACCCCCTTGTGGATAAAGTTTGAATGACCATTAAAAAGTAATAAAAATATATATATAAAATTATATATATATATATATATGAACGAACTGATAAACGACAATGGTCATTTTACCTATTTTGGTAAAAATTTACTAATTTACAATAGTAAATTTAAAAAAAAATAAAATAAAACTAGCTGTAAAATCATACTGCTCTTTATCTTTTAGTATATTTTAGTCAGATATGTTACAAAAACAAGAATTAGGCAGTTTTGGGTGGATAAGTTTAATGTTGAGTTTGTATAAATAAGCAAATAAACCAGTGTTACATTAAATAAACGAATAAACACATTTAAATCTGTAACAAAAAAAAAAAAAAAAAAAAACCAACACATTTTTAATCAATGTAAACTAAGTAAAACAAGCAACCCCACTGTGGAAGCTAAACTGAATTATTTTATAATTCTAACCATAATAATTCTGTTGTGATAATATGTGGAATGTAGACCTATTGCAAACGCACTGGTAACAACAATGAACAATTTCCTCAACTTCTACTTTATAAGATTCATTTGTAAATATTGTCTACTCTCTTATTTTGTTGTGTCAACAATGCAGTTGTTTAACACACCCTCACACAATACAGAGTACATGCTGCTCCTCAAAAGATGGGCCTAAAACTACTAACCACAACTAAGATTTAAACTTTGTGAGGAAGGAGAGACTGAAATTAATGTTTCAGTTTTGTTTAAAAACAAAATAATTTGCAAAAAAGTATATTTCACAGAAACTCGATATTCACCAAAAAACATATTGAAACAGACACACAGACTCCACAAACTGTCAGCTTATCACAGGAAAGAAGTTCACAACCCGTCTTTACAAAGAAATGGAGCTCAGTTAGTGTTGACCCTATAAAAAGGTCAAAAATAGCTGCTTGCACCTAGAATGCCAAGCTGAAATCAGATCACTTTACAGAGTGACGAATACAGCTTTCTTCGCTCAAACCGCATTTAACTAAAGCCCTCTGACCAGGTTGTACATAAATTATCTCCAGTCTCCCTGTTAACACAGAATCAAGATTTTCAAAAAAGTTAAAACAGTGAGGTCTTTCTCTTCTGGTATAACCCTCTGCCCCCTGAACGCCCCCATCACAGATGAGTGCGAATCAAGACAGAAGGTTGTCAGACCCAGGGGGCTTGTGAGGAATCGACAAGGATAGACAAGCTGCAATAATATAATATAACACCTCATTTCATATATATATATCTATATCTATATCTTTAAAGATATATAGATATAGATATATATATGTACATAATTTGCCTTTAAATTGATAATGACAAATATAGCACAGGAACAAACCGGTCACAAAAGGCCTCTACCCACTTTTAGCTTTAACCACATAAAAAGTAAGAACAATGGCATGACAACTGAAACACCAGTTTAGCCCATAACAGAAGACTGCAAGTCAGCAAAATTGCCATGCACATAAAAAAAGGAGACTGATGAAATAGAATACATGTTCTAGGCTTCACTTTCACCTCGATAGACAATCTTTTGATGAAAGGAGGCGAATATAATGTTGAGCAAGAGGTTTCGTAGGCATTTGTAAAGTTACTGGGTTTGACTCTATAGCTAATCCGTGTGATGAAGTAATTTACATTTTTTTTTATTGTTTCAATACAAATGCAAAAGAAATATAAATACTGCACGCAATATTAATATAAATATGGAAGTGCAATATAAATATTGCTCCGAAATACTGAGAGAAAATTGCGAATGATTCAAACAATATTTTGGCATATCAAAAGTGAATATTATATTAGTCCAGTCTTTAAATATTTAGGAAATATATTCTTAAATTGGAAGATTAAGCTAAAAACTATATGTAGACAAAAAATAAATCATAGATAAATTCAGTGAGGAGGACATCAGCAACAACATGAAAAATAACATTATATAGACAAACCAAATGGTTTGTCTATATAAAAAAAAAAATACCATTTTGCTAATTTTTTTGCAAAAAAAATGAGCAATCATGCAACTGCAAAACTGACACTTCAGTCTACAAACAAACAATGGCTAGAGGAACACAACTACCTTAATGTCTAAATAAACATATAATATTCATGTTAAAGGTTGAGTTAATGTAGACAAAAATCAGGCAGTGAGAAGCTTTTAGAAAATGAAAATTTCACCATAAAAGAAATTCTGTTGGAATGACTGCATCCTTGTATGCATTAAAAGACTTTAACAAAGCATCCACAATACTTTCTTTTTCTCCCCCTCACATCCAATGTAGAAATCCACACAAACCACAAGTTCAAACTGTCAGACAGTGAGCTGCACATCAAGAGTAATGAAAACTAAAGCTGAAGTTTCACAGTGGTTCTTTTTAAAGGGTAAATGATTACTCAAATTCAATGACTAACCGTGCAAATCTTTAACCAAAGACATTCCAGCAACTGCAGAATCACTGACAACAGCGGAGACTTCTGCTTATTTGTCCAAATCATTCCCTGGCTATCCTACAATATAAGCAAAATAAAAACTATAGTTTTATATATACACATCTCACAAAAATGTACCAGTATAAAGAACAGTGGACGCACAGTTTCTAACGCAGTGAACCACAACCAGTGTGTGGCCAATTTCAACATTTCAAATGTAACGCATTTCACATTCACCACTCAGAAAGTGTTGTGAAGCGAGACAAAGACAAAACAAAGCTCAGTTCTGCTCCCTTTCTGGTTAGGCATGGTGTCTTTCATACAGAATCAAAACTCATAATCCTGAAGTGACAGAACCCCAGTTTGACTCTGATGTCTAAGTTTTATATAACACTTAAAATTGAGAGAAAAACGAGCAAATTAAATACATAATTAAATTTAAAATTAAGAAAGAGACTTTTTCTAAGCTGATGAACTTTAAAGTCTCTTTTTTTCAAAAATATAAATATAGTTAAATTAATTAAATCCTAATTAACCCCTGTTTAATTTGGGAGTCTTTAGGAAAAACTGTTCTAGCACCAAAGTTATCAAATATTTCAATATTTTGAGACAAGGCTAATCGAATATTGAAACATGGTAATGAACAGTATATTTGCATAATGACTGAAATCTAGCACCACTGATTAACAATTAGCTGTTAACATGTGGTGCTAGTTTGCAAATATGCAAACATGCTGTTTATGAGGTTGGGAAAACCTGCAGTCAGCTGAGAATGAAGAAGTCACTTGGATGAGTGACGCTACGTTACTTTTTTTAGGAAACCATAAAAGCGTTAGTAAACTATCCCTTCTCACTGTGAAATTTAATTAACTTTCATTTGATTAGATATATAATAAGACCACTAATTACTATTGCCTTCTTTTTATGAAGTGTGACTATCTCTAGCCAGACACATTGAAATTGGCTATAAAGATCTCCTCTTTTAAAATAAGCAGTGAATCCATCTGTATATCCCCGACTATGCAAACCCAGTAACCCACTTCCATCATGGTGTCAGATGAAGGTAAATAAATCACAACCCAAGTGATTTAACTTGAAACATAAAAACGCAAAAATAGAACAACTCATTTTGCACTCCACAAATATGTAAATAGTACAGCCTTGAGTTCCCTGGGATTTTCTAAAGGTCGTCGAGTGTGGAGCGCTCAGTGATGACGTTGCCTGAGAGCACTGGGGCTAAAATGAATGTAGCATTTGTTGAGTTTCATTTCAGAGTTGCTGTCAATTGTTTTTAGAACACAGTGAAGGACATTTGTGTTACTGATTGTAATAAAGCTGTTTGCTGTTCACATTTTTAAAAAAGTTGTTTTTTTGTTAGTTCTTCATGTTCTGTCTCTGATGATAAGAAGGATGGTGTGTATTTCATGATCTTTCAAGTGTCTTATATCCATAGACAAAAGTCACTTTAAAGGTTATTTAGTTTGTTCTCGCTTTGCAACTGTGACCCACTCAATTTGAACTTCTTTTTTTCCACTCACATGGTAGCCAGAGGTTTAAACTTTACGTTTCATTTTGGAGTCTTTAGAAATACTCTATTCTAGCTCCAACACTGTTAAAATATTTGAACATTTGAGACAATCCAGAATGGCCTAATCTAATACTAAAACACAGTAATGGTAAGGCGACATATATCTTCTCTATGCACAAAAAGTATATAGAGTAATAAAGTAAACCCATAAAAATATTTTGAATTCTAATATGTTGGAAAAATAAAGAGTTTATTAGCACCATTTAAAACCAATTTGAGTATTTTTTTTTTTTGCAAGCACTTCTGAAGACATTAAAAACGGTTAACTTCTTCAACTTCAGCTTTTTCTAGGTTTATCACAGAAATATCTGAGAGTTGCTGGTGTAAAACTGACAGATTGGACTTCAACACATTTAACCGTGCCGATCTTATGCAAACAGTCTCAGAAAAAAATCAGCATAATTTCAAAACTGCTGTAACCACATGTGCATACTTCACTGCTCCTCATATCCACCTTTAATGTAACATAACTTTTAGCAACTTTAATGGAAGTCTGCCTCTCTCTCCATCCTTCAGTGGAGTCCTCACTAAGAAGAATATCATCAGTCTACTGAGTTTCTATTTTGAAAATGTTACTCAACTGATAAACAAATGCAGATTTTGATCTGGGAGCCAATCAATAACGCGCATTTCCAAGACTATTAGCCTACTACATATCCAAGGAAAACAAATAGTGATAGAAAACAACTTGCATGGAAGTTATACTTTTAATAACAGTGATGCCAAAATGAGCATTTACCTAATTTCTTTGTCTAAACTGGTACTGAATAATGTCGTCCAGCAATTACATCCTAATATCGTTCAGCAATTTGTTAAAGCTGAAAGCTAAGTTGATTAGCAGTGGCGCGCATGCGCACAATTGGCTTTATGTCCCGGTGTGCAAAACCAGCATTTGAGGAGGGTGGGAATTATCTTGGCAGCACAAGAAAATCTTTGGGCTCCACGGACAACGAAAAACAGTTAGTAGCGTTTAATGAGAAAGTAGTGGAGAAGTGCGTCGGTGCTTTTCGTGTAGCGATGCTGCTTTCACCTCGCTACGTTCACGCTTTCAGAAGTGTTAAGGAATTTCAATAAATCGTCTAAAAATCATTAAAAGTTAAACCATGGTTGGACTTACCAGCGGATCCACCGGCGATGACCTGACGAGAGGCTTCTCGGAGCATGCTCTGTGGCTTTGTGGCTGTCATTTTTAGTGTTTTTAGATGCCCTGTCACAGAAAACACGGCCATACGCTGTTACACGCCCTGTAGGGTTACTGCTACTGTGGCGTTAATGCTGTATTACACCTACGTCGGTGCTCATTAACTCGCAACAAACCTGTGGGTTTCGTGCTCTTCGGTGGGGCTGCTCGGTGATGTCGTGCCCCGTGCGGCTCACGGTTGACTCAGAGGTTCCTCTGCTCCTGTAGCGGCAGCCCACGCTGGAGACAGCGCAGCAGCGATATCTATCCGAGTGCTCACGGGCTAGGCTAGGCTAGGCTAGGCTAATATGGAGTAGTTACCCCCCCCCCCCCCCACGGGCCCACACTTACCTCTCCACTCTCTGAATAGTTTAATTTAATCCAGCCACCGATAAACGTAAAGCAAACAATCCTATGTATAGATAATTAATATGCACTTAGTGCTTTATATTAAACAAAGGCAGCTATTAAATCTTTATGCATTGTTTATATTACAAATGCAGGCGTTTTAATTAAATTAATTATAATCCTATAATATTAGATGGGTCAAAGCCCTGGTGTACACGCCAGAATGAGACCACTCACGAGCACTATTCGTGGTTTTCAGGGGTTTGGGGATCTAGAAGCAACACACTATACAATACCTCTTCAATAAATTAATAAAATAAAATCAGATACTGGCACCCCCCCGGCATCTATGGTGTAATTGCCATGCACCGTGAACTCAGACGTCACTCGGTAGAAGTCAACGTGAAAACACAGTAGTGGGGCAAGTCAGATTACACAGTCAAACAGCTTTGTGGTACAAGGTCCATGTGATGTGGTGTTGTACAAGTGTGTAAATAGGTCAGCTAAAGACAAATTTGGAGATTATCCCATTTGTCCAAAGTTCATATTTGAAAGTGTTTATAACGGTTTAAAGTCATGCATTTTGCTTTATCTGTAGAATGCATGCATATCTGCATAATATCTGCGTGAGCCCTTTTGTAATGTACCGACATTGTGATCCATAGAGGTCAATTAAGAGCAGGTGCTGTAGATTCCCATTGCTTTTCCAGTTAAATGTGTTGTTTTACAAAGATGTGAAATGTATGTAGGACTCACACTGTTGAATCCCTGTAACATTATTTATCGTATATTTATAAGTTTGAACAGGGTCATTTTTTGTGTAGTGCTGAGTTGAGTATTTTTACTCTTCACAATATAATTTGTTCTGTTATTCAAACTTTTTTCTTCCTCCAGCACTGTTTTTTTCCTCTCTTTTTTTTGTCTCTGTGTTACTTTTAAGCAAATTGATGCATTTAGGATGCCAAACTGCACTCTGAAGAAACTAGTTAAGAAATATCACCTGCTTTGTGTATTTTCAAAGAACATAAGGTTACAGAGAAAACAGCAAAGGGTAAACTCTGGATGACTTTGTGAAGTAAACAGTCAGATACGAACACAATGTTTTTAACTATGTACAGACATCCTCCTTTGCAAACATTAGTCTAGTTAAACACACAGCCAGTAAGACTTTCAAGGTAAGTAAATGTTCATCTACAGCTACAACATTGAGATTGTTTACTATAAATTCAAATAGAGCATGTGGCCTTATTGCACCATGGAAAAAGTGCAAAAGATATTCTTTTTTGTTTACAAATGAAGGCATGTAGAAATTTAGCAGTGAGCCCTATAATAGAATTTCATATTGTATGAGAGTAGTTATGGAATAACTAGAGCTCCAGACAAGCTATAAAAATCTGGGATTTATAGCATACATTTGGCAGGAAAATACCATTACCACTTTGACCTCCTTGGATAAGAAAAAGCAGAGCATGATAATATATACTTGGAAGGCTGTGTACAACCGGCACAGAAGGTAAGTTTATGGACAAAATGAATGAGAGAAGAAGTTCTGTGCTCTCCAAGGGACGCTTTGGCTAGAACACGATTCTTGTCACCATTGCTTAAACCTTCTGATTCATGATTAAACTTTACAGTACTTAGTAGCAGGAGTGTTTCATAAGGGAAAGCCAGTGGAACATTTGTTCCAGGAAAAGAAAATAGGACAAGTGTTAATAGCATTTAAAATGTTTCTACCATTTACTTAGACACATAATTAATAAAAATGGAAGCACGCCTCACCCCCAAGTAGTCATGCCAGGTGGCCGCCCATCCCTGAGCCCAACTCAACAGAGATTTCTTCCTGTTAAACGGGAGTTTTTCCTTCCCACTCTTGCCAATTGCTTGCTCCTAGAGGGTTGTCTGACTGTTGGGGCTTTCTCTTTGCTATTGCAGGGTCTTTATCTTACAATATAAAACACCTAGAGGCAACTGATGTTGTGATTTGATGCCATTTAAATAAAACAATTGAAAATTGAATAAAAAAAAAAAAAAAAAGTACTTAGTTGCAATACTTTCTACCACTCTGAAGTATTAAATAGTCTACATAACAAAATTTATACAAAACTGGAGCTAAAAAAAAAAAAGTCAGAGGAATTTATCATTTATTTTAATAACCACACACAGACATACAAGCTACATCTTTTAAACAATTGCAACATATGTCAATACAGTAACCACACGTACTCTGCTACACAAAGGAAACTACATTTTCCCCACACAAATGTGACATTTGTGGTAAACATTTCCTAATGTTATGGAGAAATAAATAGCTATTATGAACATAAGCAAGACAGTGGTTTATCCAAAACAGTTCAAGTCATTATAATATTTTGATAGCTCTTTAAAAAAAAATTTAAAAAAGAAAGTGTTCTCTCCTTTTGTTTGCCTGATGATCGATTAAAAATAATGTAATTTTAAATATACTGTATGTTTAGTGTAATTAGGGAAGACCATTTTGTCTTATTGTGAAAGAACAAAGCAAGAAAATACTATCAATTCACTGTTTCCAGTAACTCAAGAGTCAATTATTTTTCCAACTTTCAACTTTTTAGACTATTTTTCAACTAAATCTGAATCTGTCCATTTGCTAGAGAGACATCTGTGAGGGGCATCAACTGAAATTTCTGACATTTGCAGGACAAAATATTTCATTAATTAGTTAATTGAGAAATTAGTCATTTCAATCTACCATATTAATTGCTATTTGCCACCCTACATTAGTCCAATATTATATTATGGGTAATTAACAGATTAAAATGTATGAATCTGTCCTAAAATACGCAACATTAGCTCCTTTCTAAACGAGCAGCAGCTCTTCATCATATTCAGACTCTTGCTTCATTGTCATTTACTTTTGATCGCTGATGATGAATAATTCTAGTGACACACAGGCAGACAAATTAAGATTTCTGCAAGTGGGAACATCGAGTACCATCAAGTCCTCAGATCATTACAGTATTTCAGGAATGGTTCTTATGTCCAATTTCAACACTGAATTCCCAAGTGAACTAGCACCTATGAAATGCAAAGTTGAAACACCTGTGTTGAAATAAATAGTCTAAAAGACTGATCCTGACATTTCTAATTCTAACTCTTAATAAGAAGAACAACAATAATAAAAACTTTAATAAAAGTACCTCTTCTGTAAGAATGAAAACTCAGGACATGCAACCCAGTGCACTCCAGATGAATGCAAAGTAATAGTAACTGCTGTCATCAAACCTCCCTCTACTAACAGTCTTTCTCAATTTTTTTTATTTTCGCAATTCACAGTAGCGTGGGGCCCTTGGTGGTGTAGTTCATGGTTGGGAAGTGCCTGCTGTCTGCATCCCAGTGGCTGAGGGGCTGGTGAGAGGCAGATGGGAGGCTGGGGTTCCAGTGGTTAATGTAGCTGGCCATGAGCAGAGTCAGCTCCAGTATCTGACATGAGAGTGAAAACAGATTTTAACAGCCTAAAGTCAATGATATTAATGAGTTTTATGTAATTCTAGTGAGCTGGAAGCCCAGAAAATGCAAGAAAGCCAACTGAATATGTTTACCTTGATTAGGTAAATGCAATCTGACCACAAATAGATATATAATTACAATGATAAAAGCAGGAAGTATACCTTAGGTTTAGGCATTGCAAAGACCAGCTTCTCCACGCTCTTCTTCCCGGCTCCAGCCTCCCTCTGTTGGCTCGTGACCACCATGAAATCATCACGACAACCACCAAAGGTAATCACAGACTGGTAGGAGTACGTGACCAGAGTGTGCTGAAAAAAAAGGAGCATTGCCAGTGTGAAATCTGCAGTGAAGTGGATATAAACAGAATTCATGTTCAGATTTTATTGCTGACCCCATTATATAGTATGGAATTCACTTAGGAAATCATTTTGGTTTCTCCTTCTTTTTGAGGAGTAAATTGAGTGTGAAGATATGTGACATAATTTCCAGCAACTTATTCTGATTTTCACTTTGTTTTCTCCCATTTCTTTCTGAAGGCACATGGTCTGCACGCCAGACCAAGAATGAAATGAATCAACATGAGCTGCAGAAAATTACAGAGCTCACGTTAGCATAGTTTACATGTTGGAACTGCTGTGTGTCAGGGTCAAGTATGTCAATTCAGAGGCTGGCCGTTTTATTTTCCTTGGGATTTCTGGTGTTCGAAACACCACAGAACGAAAATCATTCCAGACCAGTGGGTCAAGAAAGCTTTGCAGCTGTGTCCTATCCAGCTGCTGCAGCAGTTAAAAGCTATCTCTAGATTTAACAGCTATAAAGTCAAGCCGGAAATTCAATAAAAGAATGGACTTTCTAAATTCTAAATTGTTCTGGCAGCAGATTTTATTCTGAAAACACATGACAGGATGGTCTGCTCAGCTTGAAACTCACCATTGTGTAGTCCAGCACACACAATCCATCCTCATTGACTGCCAGCCACACCTGGCTCTGCTCAATAGGAGAGGGGGGTACAGGCTGTGGACAGGGGAAACAAAGAAGGGTCGTTTTACAGATGTTATACAGCTTCGTCTCAAACAGGTTTGGGCTTGAAAGCTTAGTTCAAGGTTTTGGTTCAAAATGATCTAAGTATGCTTTTTGGTTTTGATGAAGAATCACATCAAGACCGACATTTAAAGATTGATTACACAAACAGGAGGCGATAAAGTTTCACATAGAATAACATCAGTCACAAAACAACACAAGAGATGTATTCAACTTTTTTTTGTTACCTTGGCACTGAAGAGCTTGGCTCCAAACAAAGGCCATTTCCGAGCCACAGTTAGGTATATTCTTACACACTCGGATGCACTGCACCCACGCAGCATTGACCACTTAGTGGCGAGACGCTCGGTAAGGTCTCTGAGAGGATAAAAGGAACAGTGGTGAGTTAAAATATGGCAGGATAACAAAGCTTTATAAAGACACGAGTTCTCAGATCAGGTTCTAGATTAAGAAATTGTGGAATGGTACATTTATTCGTTTTTGGGGTTTTTTTCTTTACTTGAGCTGCTCTGAGCTGCAGTCCTGTTTGTAGCGTTTTGGGTAGAAGCGTTCTAAGGCTTGAAGGAGAATTATTTGAGATTTAGGCTGAGAAGAGCCAGAGGGAGAGGAGGCACCTGGTCTGTCCAAATCACCATGTTCAACCTGGAGGACAAAAGAAAAGAGATAGTTAGTAGACAAAAAGGCTTTCGAAAACGCACAAAATCATACATTTCAGCACTGTAGATAAAAGAATAGCATTTTTTTCCTTCCAAAAAAAGTCTCTTTTTCTTGATAGAATTGTTACAGACCTGGGCCAAGAGGGCAGCCACTTCAAGAGCCAGCTCTTTGTTTACAGGAAAATGGCCTTGCTGGACTTCATCATTCACCTGGTATGCCAGCAGGAGGCGCTCTCGTTCCATTTCTCCCTTTACCTGAGATCTGAAATACAACCTGCATACAAGAGCATATTGTTATCAAGGCCGTTTTCTTGGGAGAAACTGAAAATTGAGATATAACATCAGCATATTTCACTTTGCAGTCTATAACATTTTAAAAAAAATCTTTAAATACATCTCTATGACTATAGAGTAAAAGTACAATGTTGCTGATGTGTTTGAGTGCTTCAAAATTGAGATATGAAAATAGAAGTCATACCTGTTCTTGTATGTTAGCCGGACAATCCGTGTCCCTTCATTTTTCCCAGGATGCAGCTCCTTTAGAGCCTGTTCCCATTTGGAAATAACATCACAGATCTGGGAAAAGCAAAAGTTAGTCTCAAGTCATACAAGCACACATTTTTTTCACTCATGTTACAGTGAGCTGGTGATCTAGAGATTCTGATTTGTACACAAACTCTTATATACAGTGCATTGCATGAGCCAGACAGACCTATACTTTTGTGGAATGGTGGATTCTTTTAACAACAATAATTAAAAAAAATCTAGAGGCACTACTTTAAATATGACTGGGTAGAATTAAAACACAGAAAGGTTGTCATATACTAGACCACATCCTAAGTTGTAAAAAAAATGTTTGGACAGTGTCAATTTGCCAAAAAATAATCCCACTACTCACTACTGATCCTCTAACTTATTAGAAAATTTGAGACAGATGATCTACCTTCAAACCACAGAGCCAAAAACCATCAGTGATTTCTGTACAGCAGCTTTCTCCCATCTACTAATGGTCTGTGACCCACAGCCCTACCTTGGCAGATGGCTGCAGGCAGTGCTCCAGGTCTTTGCCAGATGGATCATCAGTGAAGAGGGAAAATCCAGTCAGCTGTGGTTTCCTCATGCTAATCCTCTGGTTCAGCGTGTTGAGGAACTCCTCCACTGTAGTCGACCCATCGAATCCCACTACCTATAGTAGAAAACAAAGGACACAGCTGGCACTGAGTTTCAGATTCTGCAGTGGTTGCAGGAGTTTGTAGTTCCACTGGCAGTCAAAAAACTGCAACAGCAGATTAGAAATGTAACAGAAATAAAAAGGAGGTTCATTTTCCAAAAAGGACATATACAAAGTACAGTTGGGAAGGTATAGATGCAAACTAAAATATATACAACTAAAGGAAAGCCTAGAGGAAATTTGTGCATGAAGATTGTATTATTTGCTTCTCGAAACAGGGGTATAGTCATTACAACACCTGTGCTAGCTACCTGGTAAGCTATGTGTTACCTGGTAGGTGTTGTTCATGAAATGAACTGGGATGCTGAAAGGTAGTGAATGGTGGTAGGGGTTCCGCAAAAGGATGGAAACTATCTCCATACGTGAAGGTTTAGCCTCCCGCTCTCCATTCTGCAGAGTTCGCTCCAAAGATCTCTGACAATACACTGCATATTTCCCCACCTCACTCCTGTATGTGGTGGGAAAAAGGGAAAAGATAATTAGAAGAGGTTTTTATGTATTGGGAGTTTTTCTGCTATATTTTAAGGTGTGGATTAAGTTAGCTCACCTTGGGTTAGCATTGCGTTGCAGATACTGTCTCAGGTACCACAGAAAATGTTGCTGAGGGAGGAACAGAGCCACACACAAAGACAACAGCTGCCAGCACTGCAGGGAGAGATAGAAAAAGAAGACATATTTTAACTAACACGTTTTATCTTAAAATATATTTTTAAAAAATAAATTTTTAAAAAATATATTTTAAGTACATAAAAAAAGTACATTTAAAAATTAATGTCTGAGCGCTTTAAACATGGCTCTTGGCTCTTTACTGTGTAGTGGGTTGACCTGTGTGAGAGAGTAGTTGTGTGGCGTCCGACAGTTGGTCTGTTTGATGAGCTGACAGTAAATTTCATTCTGCAGCTCTGGGTGGTTCAGGCACACTTGCAAAGCATTCTGGGCCAGCGAGGTGTGGTAATCAATAGATGGAGACTCAACTAGCACATTGATGAAGAGCTGACAGGACTGCAAAATGTCAAAGAAACAAAATTTAATGGCACTGAGCTACCAACAGGTGGAGACAAACACAAACCCAGAAATCTGAACACAAAAGTAAGGGACACATATTGAAAGCAACTTAAAACAGTTAAATTAATACAGGATTGGGTGATCATAACACTCGGGTGAGATGAAAACAACAAAAAATATCCCAGCATGAGGTCAAGAAGAGCTCCAGTGTAAGGGGGGGGAAAAAGGGTGAATGTCATTACTTTGTTCTCATTCAGTGTGACAGCTGAAGACAAAGACGCCATTTAACAGGTTTAATCAGTCTTGTCAGTCTCATTAATACTTCAAAGACATGAAGTAGAGCATAGACTTGAAAAGCATGCAACGTCCTTTCATTCAGTTTCATTGTGTGTGTTTGGGACAATTTTTAAGGCTGGATGGTCAGAGAGAGCCGATCTATTCAGCCATCAATCCTAATGTAGTTGGTGGGGCTGTGAAGCATAAATTGGAAGGAAGGGGCTTCTGGTTGACATGAGAGGAAAAGAATCTGCCATCTCCCTACAAGGTCCTTGTTCTGCTCTGATCCCATTTCTTCTTCCCTATCGTGTAGTTTCCATATCCATTGCTGTCACTCTGTGAAGGCCTTGACCTCCCATGTCTCCTCTTAAAAGAGGGCTACCTTCACGCTGGCTCTAAACCACAGGAACAGTTAGCTTCAATGAAAGCAGATAATCAAGGCCATTATCTCTCTTCAACACTTTTGATGAGCTGGGCCCCTCGGTCCTCAGCCTTTGATCTGGTTTAGTGGCAGGAGGGGTGGGGGGGGAAGACGGCTGCAGAGCTCATCCAAGAGTACAAGGGGTTAAAGAGGGGGACAAACTGGAGTGGGATGGATGATGTCTTGAACAGATCCTCACAGTGAGAGGGAGATAGAGAAGTGGAAAGGGATTCCGAGAAAGGGATAAAAGGGAAAAGCTTAATCAAAAGTAAGTGGGATGGAACAAAAGAAAGAGAAGGGTGAGAGGTGGGCACACTGACCTTGAAAAGCTTGAGAGCCTCTGTCTGCAGAGCTTCAGAGGGCAGCGTGGTGAGAGGCGAGCGGAGACCCTCCTTACAGAAGCTCAAGGCCTCACTCTTCCACAACACAGACTCTGGGAAAAGACGGTGAAAGACACACATATATAAAAAGGCACAAACATAACACGAGTACACACAGACAAACAAAGATTGAGTTTCAAAGCTTTAATGACTCAACAGCTGATAAAAATTCATATACGGTGCTACAGTCTCAAACAGTGTCTGCAATGTAGATCAAAATAACATGCAGCATGCTACTGTGTGCATTTATACCCACTTATAGATATTCTAAGCCAGGGGTGTCAAACATAAGGCCTGGGGGCCAGAATTGGCCCAGCAAAGACACCAAACTGGCCCACTGGGCACTCTGGAAAACATGAACTGCAATTTTGCAAGTTTTATAGCTTATCATAATGAAAAAGTCCTGCATCATGGCTATTCATACTATATCAAAGTAATCAACCAATAAAACATTGTTTCTGGTTTTATCTACTATAGAAGTGTCTGAAAAAAGAACTTTTTTGTCAACGAGCAAAACAATTCTGCTGTTTAATTACAAGACAATTTGGCCGATGAGTTACCAGAGCTGTTTTTGTAATTTTACACATTACAAAAATTTACACATTTTACATTTTTTTTATAATGTAAGTCCAAAGCCAGCCAGGTGATGGAATCAAACTCAAGACATTCTTACTGTGAGGCAACTGTGCTAATCGATGAAATCTAATAAATGAAATGACGTCACCTGATTGGCAGCCTATATAACCTGGCTTCCTTTCAAGACAGCTCACTCTATTCCTTGAAGGCTGCTGCCTTTGAGGCACCCAACTTGATTTTCATTTACTTTGGTTTGATCGAGTTATAGTTCTCCCATTTTATTCACCTTTTGTCAGATTATGATAATAAATTTGCTTAATGAAAATTGTTATTGTGTTGCTCTCTC
Source organism: Simochromis diagramma (assembly GCF_900408965.1). Classification (NCBI taxonomy): domain Eukaryota; kingdom Metazoa; phylum Chordata; class Actinopteri; order Cichliformes; family Cichlidae; genus Simochromis; species Simochromis diagramma. Next base: position 6,853,259 of record NW_024387030.1, on the reverse strand, counting down.
TTCTTTTGATGTACTTGAGTGAGCCAGCCATAACAAGTGGGGGCTTGTCCAGGATAAAGTACAAACTTTTGTAACAAAGTAAACCGCTGTTTTGGGTTACTAAAACACTATCTTACGAGCTAATGATAGTGACTATGCGATTATAACACCCTGGTGTTTTCCTGTTAATTCTCTGCTGTCAATAATTAAAATCAAATAACAACATCAGAAAAAAACATCAGAAAGGTTTGGATATGATTGAACTATTTTTGTTGAGAAATATGGATTTCTTACCAGGGTCTCCGTCAGCATCAAGCAGTTTACCAATGAGCTGCTCATACTCTGTGCCTACTTTGAAGGCTGCATTGCTACAAGCTGCTACAGTCAGGTGATACAACCAGGTATCCTATGTAAAATAAAACATACTAATTAATATGAAAACAGAATTTTATTTCTTTTTTTTGAATGAAAAACAACTCATTAACATATTTATTGTTGGACTACCTTCTCCTGTTTGGTGCCAATGAGCAGATATGTAGGACTCTGGTCTCTCGGTTGGACCACTAAGGTGTAGTGGGAGGAGAGAAAACCTCGAGAGCCTGCCTCATAGTCCTCATCTGAATCGCAGGAGCGATCTACTTCCTGAACTGATGCCTCCCGCATTTGCAGCTGACCCAGAGGAAGCTGAAAAAGAGAAAGGCAAATCAGCATCAGCTAGGGAGCACTAAAATAAGTCTTGTCAATGTCAGGAGTAGAGAGATGTTTGTTTAATAGACCTTGTCCTCCTGGTTGCGATAGTAGTAGAAAACCTTTCCAACCAAAGAACACCACACTAGTTTTGAGTGGCCGTGTTTGACCTGAAAGCACAAGACAAAAAAATAAGCAAAGTTTCAGGACAAATCCAAAGTTACCAGGAAGTTACTCACTACAATGAATATATGATATTAGAAAGCTTGTGAATTTTTCAAACTCTAGACATAGACTGAAATATGATCATTAGGAAATTTCTGCTTCTGTCCATCTGTTGGGAAGCCAGTGTGAAAATCACTTAAGAAGTAAAGTGCAAGCTAATTCCTGCCAAAAGAAAACAGTCCATCCACATACACGACTCCCCTGCTGCATTCATTCAGTGTCATATTAAACAGTGATGCAGCTGGAGATGATAATCACATGTCATTTTCCCGAGAAGGGGTTCTTTCAAAGCGTTTCTTGTATCTGAATGGAGCAATGATGTCACTGGAGGATGCCTTCCAGACGAAGCCAGCTGTGCTTCCCTCAGAAGGGGGTTATCGAGGTTAACTAAGCTCTGAGAGGAAGAACATCCCCAGCCTTATCTGTTATCATGTCACAACAGATCAAAGCCAACTCACAGGAAGGGAGTATGGTGTTGGTGAGAGGACAAGGGCTCCATCATCTTAGCTTGGGGTTGTCAGTCATCTGCCAGTAAGTCATCACACACACACGCACGCGTCAGATGTTTAAGTGTTTTAATTTTAGCAAAACAAGCAGGCCTCAGTTAAGAAAAGGCAGGGGGAGACTAGAGGAAGGTGGAGGGAAAGAGGAAAGAAGCTCTGCAGTGTTCCAACAGCTCTAATCTTGTGGTGTTGTCCCAACATGAAGGAGTTCTTTTAAGAATCTGCTTTAAGAGTGCTCTATTCGATCCTCACTTAAAGAGTGCCCACTGTATTATGGATTATATCTGCCATGTTTTCCTGCATTGTCTTTAAAAGACAAAAAGCTTCTAAAAGCCTATAAAAAATATATATATTTTTGAGTGTTATACAACTACCCCAACAAGCAGAACTTTAATATCATATCGAAATACTTTGCTTCCTTTTCTAAGAGATCCGGATGATAAGATTGTTAAAGTTGTGATAGTCAGTGTGATCTTTGATATAACTTTTAGCACTGCACAAATCTGAATGCACTCTCACCAGAGGCCCACATATGATCACTGTGCAGTCTCTTATCCATCTTTATATTTTGTTTGGTTCACTAGAACTAAAAATGTTTAAATAATGACTTCTGACCTTCGTAAGCCAACCTCTCACAGAGGGCTTTGCAGTCGTCTCCATGGTAAGTGGGCTACTGGCCTGGACTTTGAGTATATTCTGCAGAACCCTGATCCACTCCTCCAGGATGTTGGGTGAATCCGCGGTCAGATAGAAGGTCTTCTTCTCTGTAATCAGCTGATTAGATGGAAAAGAGAAATATGGGAAAAATGCTAAGCCAAGCCAACTGAGACAGCAGCATCATGTCAGAAGAGATCAGAATCAGCTTCTGAAGAGCCATGAAAACATTCCAGTCCGATGCTATACCTGATGTCATCTCAGGCCGCTTCTGTGGTATGCAGCAGTAAAGCTCTGTTGTTATTTAGTGCTATATTAAGCACGCTGTGTGTGAATGAGCATCCTAGTGCAAAGTCTGTCTCTTTTTTTTTCTTACAGTTTTAAAACTGTGGATTCTAACCAATAATTTAAATGCTTTGAGTAGTAGTGCCAATTTTGGGTATCCTATGTTTGGGATCTCTTACAGAAAAGCAGTGTGTTTGCACTCACTTGAAATGTCTGCGCTCCTTCTCCACGTACTATACAGCAGGAAGAGTTTAGCTCAATCTGACCCTGAGGTTTCCTGATCACGTCACTCTGAAAACACATGCGTAAAAACATCACAACTTCTGTCCAAGATTATACAGAAATACAACCAAAAAAACAAACAAACCCAAAAAACAAAGAATGCGGTGAGCACGAATGAACATTTTTGTTAAATTTAGATATAAAAGTTGTAAATAACACATGCCTTTACAGCAGCCATCCTGTACTTAAACACACCAATCTTCGAAATATTTCTACAATGTTTTCCATGCAGGCTGAAAAACCTTAGAAGGAAGCAGACAGGCATGCTCGAAGCGAGACACACTCACAGGAGATTTGTAGTACAGGATCTCTCCATTCCTCAGGATGAACCAGCGGCGCTTCCAGGCTTTCACCTGACTGCCCATCTTGAGCAGATATCCAGACTTCTCCAGCATCTCCTACAGACATAAACAGCACAGGTAAAGTTATACTCAATAACTGTGACTGATTAATCGCTGGTATACTAGTGATTATCTTGATTAAAGAGTTTAAAGTGGAGGTGCCTCTACTCACAGGCCCAGTGCTCTCACAAGAGTAGGATGAGGTCCGCTGGACTTTATGCTCTGGTTCAGAGTAGTCACTGTCTAGGGAGTAGGCATCAGGAGGAATGGCATAATCGCTCTCTGAACTGATGGAGGACATGGACACACCTGGGGTACCAGAGAATCATGGGGAAAACAGAAGAAGACACAGAGGCAAGGTAACTTAAGGAGTGTTGGTAAAGGCCAACATTGCAATTAAATATTCATATTTTACAGAGAACAAAAGATTCAAGACTATTGCACTGTTGCAATGCAGTTTTTTTGCATATATTGTTTTTTTTCTGTGCTGTCTGCACTGTAATCCATAACAATCACCTCTCTTGACAGCTCTCGGGCTGCCAGGGACGCTTCCCTTCCTATCGGGGCTCAGAATGGAGGTCCGCACGCTGGCCAGAGAGCTGCTATCGTCCTCCGACCCAGAGTCATCATCTGGCAGAGGCACACTGCTGATCTGAGTGGCTTTCTACAGCACACAAAATAAAATAACACAGATGAAAGGTGGTGTTGTGCAACACATAGTGTTGTTAGGCTGTATATTAGCATCCAAACTGGACAAAGTTAAGCAAATGTGAAAACGCAAAGAAAATTTCACTCACCCCTTTCAGTGTGGTGTATACTGGTACGCTGATATTCTTATAGATCAGCTGGGTGAACGGGCCTGCTGCTGGATACTGGGGTAAGTTGGATCCTGCAGCGTAAACATGCATTAAAGGACAAGCAACGTTTTTAACAAGGTCTATGCTTATTTTAGGGTTATATGCCCCATAGACATGTTTGGAGTAGTGGTCTGTGTAGCACTGATTTCTAGCTCTGTTCCACTTATTAACTATATTAGAGATATGGCCAATGTGATGTCATCCAGTCAACAAAGTTGGTATGAGGATTTTAGCCACTGCTGCCTTTTTGTTTCAAACTGAATGCAACAAACAAAGTCAAACCCAAGGGACACTACACCCATGAGTTAGCCATAACCTAAAGCATAATGGTAAATGGGCTGATTCTTATATAGCGCTTTTCTAATCTAAGCCCTTTATATAACTTGCCTTGTTCACATAAGCACTTGTTTTTATGCTCTTTCCATGCAAGTCCTTTCTATCTAATGTTCACATGCATTCATACTCAGGTGGATGCATCAGAGAGCAACTTGGGGTTAGTATCTTGCCCAACGATATTTGGCTTGCAGACTGGAGCTAACAGGGATTGAACCCCCAACCTTCTGATTAGTAGGTGACCTGCTCTACCTCCTGTCATGTTGTATTCAATTAGACACACTAGTAACAAACACTAAACTCAGATTCAGAAGGCCGAGTGGTTGTTTTCCCGTAAGCTTCTATATAGTCTGATCTGACGAGCTGCCTCTCTCTGGCTATTAGAGTTTTAAGGCACTTTTCAGATGATAAACTGCCTATGGTTCAAAATAAAAAGTTCAAATCCACCGGCACTTTTACGAAGAGGTCTTTGAGTGAGAGAGAGAGAGCGGGGAAAACAGTGCATGTAACCAACTGCAGACCTGCTGCCCACCATGGGTTAAAGTGGGTTGGAATGATACAGAAAGCCATTCTGGCACCTTCAGTTAATGAGTAATTAATTGGTGGTTTAAGTTCGTTTAATACAAAGTGCGGTGCAGTGCAAGTTCATTTTTCATCTGCAAATTGGTGGTCATTTTAGCTGATGCCACAGGGACATTTAAATCGCTACATGATTCCGCCGCACACATTTATGACACGTGAACGTTTTCCATGCAGCTGTCTGCTAGCTAAGGATACAGTGTCTGTATTTTCCAGGAAGATGAAACATTAGTTGTGTGATAGCTTTACTGTCTGAAATAAAGAAAGATATATATAAAAAAAGAGAAAACACAAGAGGAAGATGTTCTTTAAAAAGGTAAGAACTAAACAGCAAGTAACATTATGTAATTTGGAAATTTAAAGCTTATATCCAAGTAGCCATAATGGCTCATGTCACATGCGTTTATGGGTTGTAAAATATAGTTGAGCAGGAAACAACCTCAGAACCAGCAGGAGCACAGGTCAGCCAATCACAGCCTGTGTACAAAGAAAATCTACCGGAGCTCACAACAGAAATGATTATGTCATTTATTTCTAAATGTCAAAAGACATAAAAAATGCACAATTATGAGTAGATTAACTGGGATTAAATAAACTATGATCAGAATACAGTATACAGTAGTGAGGACAGTGAGTAAGGGAAAAGGAAAAGGAAAAAACAGTAATCCAGTTTGCTAGTATCAAAAGAGTCTCCAACATTTTCCAGCAGTCCTTTGCTACAATCAAAATTGATATTAGCTGCAGCAGCAGCTTTGTTTTCCTCCTAACTTTGCTCCCTTGCCATCTTTGTTTCAATGCAGACACTTACTTCCACACATCTGTGCTAGCTGTGTTAGCCTTCTGCAACTCCAAAGTTTGGTAACCTTCTGCAACACCAGCAAACGTCAAAGACGAATGAGCAGTGTTTTAAGGCCAGCATGTTTCTTATCAACCAGAATCCATCTATTGCCCCTAACCAGGACTTTTAGCAAATCTAATAAAGCACATCAGTCATTGTCAGGATGTTGATTAATATATGTATTTTAGCTGTGCTTCATTTCACACTAAGAACATTTTTTAATGCATTTTACCATTTTAAAAATGTAAAAAGTATTCTACTATAAAGTAAGACAAGTCAGGACAAATCCATTTTTACACATTTTTCTATCCACTGAAAGGAAATTTTTAAATTATCTTCATGTAAAACAAAGTTTAAAAAAATTACTTCCCATGGTTTAATTGGGTGGATACCTGAATTTGCCTGCCACTGATGCAGCTTAAGAGAAAAACATGCCTGGAAGCTGAAAAAGCTGAGCAAGCAGCAACTTAATCCATAACAGTGATTTGGCAGTCAGCTGCATGTACATAGCAGTTACAAATTTCAATCGTCCAAGTGCTGTCAAACTTTAGCTCCTGCATCCTGACAAAATGGATGATGTTGCAGCAATAATTACACCCAGACCAAATCCTTTCATCGCAGCTGATTAAAAAGCAGCCTCTCTATATACCCCCCCTCCAAGGCTCTAAATAAAGACAAGGTAGGGAGGGGGCAGTCCTCCTGGAGATCAGCCCACACCTGCACAGGTGTGGGGAGCCTCAGGCCAAAGGAAGTGACATCAAAAGCAGCAATGACAGATCCAAACAGACCCCACTCAACCCACACATCAGCTCAAGCATCAGCTGAATGACATGCCTCTTCACAGTACTGACTCACTTCCCACAACAGAAGCACCACCACCACCCAAGCTGAAGACACAGATGCAGAACAATGAGCACAAACCCAATGTTATAGTGGAGAAAATCTTTTTTCTGGCATCCTGATTACAGACTTTAATTCCTTGTTATAGTATAACCGTTTTGATGACTGAGTGGATGACTAGCTTCTTGCTTCTGGGTGCAGGGGACTCACCTCGTCCAGGGCTTCTGCCTCCAAGACTGGCCTCTGACACTCTCATTCCTGACTTAGCCACAGCGTAGATCCGACTCTCCTGCAGAAAGCAACACAGTCAGAAATATTCATGATTATTCAACTTAAACATGACTACCACCTTCAAAGAGACAGATAGGTATTTTGGCACTTGGTAAATCTTTAAGGAAACAGCTTGACATACTGCAAAACATTAAGAAAATTAAGGTAATGCATGCATTAAAAAACAAACAAACACAACAAAAAAACAAGAAGCATTCATATGTTGCATATTTAATACTTGTCTCTCATACCCACGAAGGGAATCGATGTAAAGGCGGTGTTGGCGGTTTGAGAACTTCCGGATCTAATCGGTCTAACTCTTCTGCAAGCCCCACAAATGAAACCCCATCCCGGGACAGCTCATCTGACGCTGGGCCCTCCACTACTCCATCCATGCTGTCTGGGAGCCCATCATCAATGTCGGTCTCTTCCACAACCTGAGAGAAAGGTGAAGAGGTGGTGCCTGCGCTCTTAAGAGTGGAGGAGGTGGAAGAAGGTGTCATAATGTCTATGTTAACATTGAGGTGGTGGAGTTTGTCCAGGCTGGGCTGAGGCTGGCTGTAGTGCTTCTTGACCAGCTGGATGCTGTCTCTGGGGGTGAGGGGAGTCCGTACCTTAGGTAGCGTCATGCTGGTGCCTGACTGGTTACCCAGTGGCTGGTGAGGTTTGGGAAAGGGATTGCTGGTGGAGGGGGAACGAGACAGCAGCACACTGTTGGGTGCCATTATAAAAGACGACTCTGGAGAACTTGATCCATGTGCCATCTCGTAGGCCGAAGATGAAGATGAAGAGGATGAGGACGAATGAAGGCACTGAGAGCGGAACTTGCTATTGAGCTCATCAGATGAGTTGTCTCTGTCAGAGGACCCTGCCTGACCCTCTGTAAGCTCTGGTGCACTGATGGAAACAGAATTGTTGCTCCGACTCTGAGAGAGAAGATCATGAGTGAGGTCTCCGAGGCAAATCCCTTTACTGACTTGTTCAGGAGTCCTTTTCACATCTGAGGAAATACAAGAGTGTGATTAAATCTGAGACAGCCTATTAAAGAAGCGGAGAATGCTGATAAAAATGGTTTATTACATTTGTTTATCACAGAGTGCCACGCTTCAAGGAGCTAGACTTTCTTGTAATTTTTCAAAGTGGCCTTGAGCAATACTTTTCTGGGATTTCTGATGGTGTTTTAAAGGTTTTCTTGGGACACTGGATGCTTTTTCACTCATTATCATTCCAGTCCTGGAGAATGATTCATTGGCTTGTTAACTCACCTAACTCTGACCTATGAATCATTCAAGCATAAAAAAAAAGGCACCTAACCCAAGGGATGAGCCAGTGATGTATCAACATGGAACAGACAACTTAGCAACAAACCAATTTCTAATTGTATCCTTAGCCAATTTGTTACTGTCAGCCACTCACAAAAAACACATAATTTCCACCAATTTCTTTAGCTGAATCGATGACATGCCAAAGATAACAGTTTGACAGGCATAAAACAGTATTTTTGCACCAACTAGGTCATTCCCAAATAGCCATTATCCAAAACTGCATATTTCAGCATCGTGTGCAGTGTGTGATTAAAAGAAATTGAGCAAACAACATGTGGAGAACAAAAGAAGAAGTGGTAGACCTAAACAAAATCTCCAGCAGATGAGCAGTATTTGAAAAGTTATGGATTGGCCTTGTCAGACCATCATCGTGTCAGCAACATCACTGAAGCAGTGTGGGATCCAGACAGAGAGCAAAACAAAAGGCAACAAACATCCAAAGAAGAGCTTTGGATGTCCTTCATGAAACCCGGAGAACTATTCCTGAAGACTATTTAGCACATTAGAAGAAAGCTTGCCTAAGAGTTCAGCCTGTGTTGCAGAATAAAGGTGGTCATACCAAATACAGACTTTCAAGCTTGTTAGAATTGTAAACACTGTAGTTCCATTTGTGTTTCCATGTATTAATAAATCATTGGACCCATTTCCCTAGCATAATATAAAGAAATGAGGAGTGTCTCAAGACTTTTTCACAATATTTTATTCATATTATTTAAAAATTACTCTTTGATTTTTTTTTTAATATTGCACTAATAAGCAGCAATAAACATTTTGGATACCCATTAGAATTTGTAATGGTTTAAAATCAGCCTCAAGTTTCCCCCCATTGTTACTGGTTCTACCTGGTCATGCGATGTGCCCAGCTTGCATTCCTTCCCCATCCCAGCATAATACAAATTAAGGACAGCACACCTGCTGGTGGGGTCTTGATGTTTGAGCTGGCCCTGCGGGAACCTGTCTGTCTCCAGCTGTCATCTTGGGCAGGTGGTGTGCCAGGGCAGCTGGGAGGAAACAGGGGGCTGTTGGGCACCAGGTGTGTATCCATTACCGGGGAAGTGGCCGGGGATGCAGAGGATGTAGGTTTCTCTAAGAGGGCTAGAAAAGAAAGACAACGCCACTATATTTTGAAGTCTGAGATCTCAAGTGTTTCTCTACTTTGACTTTTATAGTTTATAGTCTCTAAACACCTGCACAGTACTCACATTGCAGTTTGTCTTGCAGCAACATTATCTGTTCTGTCTGCTTCAGGTTCGCCACTTTCAGCTGCTGGTTTTCTTGCTCCATCTGTAACTCAGCATATATGCGACATTAACCACAAGTCAATGTACTACTACTACTAATAAACTATATAAACTAGTTATTAGGGATGCATCCATACATATGTTACCTCTCTTAGCTTAAAGGTGACCCAGTCTTTAATCTTGGCAGCCTTCTCCTCAATGACTTTTGCCTCCTGGGCTCTGACTAAGATCTATAAGCCAGAGAAAACAGGTTTTGTGGAATTTTTCAACATACACTTCATGAACATAAATGGACATTTCTGTTCTTTATCTGATGGCTCCAGACATACCTGTTTTTCCAGCTGCATCTCTAAGCTCTTTATTACAGCATCTTTCTCTTGAACCTGATTGGTCAGCTCTTGATACTTTCTGTACAGCGAGCTCTCGGATTCATTGGTTTGTATGTTTGCAGACTTCAGCTTCTCTTCCATGACATGGATCTGAAATACATAATTAGAGGAGTGAATGCACACGCAGGGCCAAAAGACAGCTCAAATTTACGTGGTTGTTTAATTTTGATGGGCACTACACAAAGCCAAAAAGAACTGTTTTCTAAGCTCTTAGGTATTTATCGTTTTTTAAAAACAAGAAAAAAGAAAAAGAAAAAAAAGAGAAGAAATGGTGCCATTAAATTACCACTTGGGGAAAACACCTGGAGCAGACAGTAATGACAGCAAATTAGAGATTAAACCTGACACCAAAAGTGGCTGAGTATGTGTGATATCTATGAGGATTGTAATCCTAAAACCACACAATCCTTTTATTAAGTCCCATTAAAGGCTTACAAAAAACTCTGTCAAGTCAGGCTGGATTTTCTTTTTCCTTTTGCTGTAATAATATACAGACACCGTCCACCTACTAAAGATGAGTACAGTGAGTCAAGTATAAGCTGAAATGGTGCCCATTTACCTGTTTTTCAGCATGCTCAGCCCGCTGGTCAGCCTCGGTCACTCTCTGCTCCAGCTCCTGCATCTGAAGCACGGACAAAAGATGAGGTTAAAATGGTTTCTGACTTGGGTCAGCTGTCTCTGTTTGCCAAGGAAGTGGGTTGAAGGCTTGGGTGGTCAAGGGAAAATCCCAGGCTCTCACTAAGTTAAAGGTTGACTTCTTGCCCTCTGTGAAAAGTTATGTTTAATTTAAAGATTAAAAACCATCTACAGGTGCTATTAACACAGATCATACAGGCCTTGTTATACGGATGTAACTCCAAGCTAGAAGTTTACCTGGTATACAAGCAAACACTTGCAAGAGTGTGCAAAAGTAACACACTTAGTCCTTAATAATCACTACTACTACTGAAAAGACATTTAAAAGATGAATGTAGTGAGACATTTTTAACAGAGCAGCTATAATAGGAAAGCATTTTAATAGATGGGACATTTCAGAATTAGTAACAGGATAGTGAAAGTGGCAGAGAAAGTAAAATAAAGGGTAATGAGGATTCAACAAAGTCTGAGGACACCTAACAATGAATTACACCTTGAGCAAAAGGACATAGGCATACTGCAGTCATAGCTGAGAGGCCCTCAGACGAGCCTGAACATCTTTCACTCTACCACTTCTGGTCAAACACAAGTGTGATGGAATAATGCTAGGGTGCGTGCACAAGCTTGCGTCACCTTTTGTGCAAGCATGCATACTCATGCTTTCAAAGGCAAACACTGTCCATCCTGCAAGTATGCACACATCTGCAAGGACTGTCTCTCTCAAACACACACACATACAGAGAAGTGTTTGCACAGAATACACAGGACACCTTTTCTTATGAGGTCAGTGACCCTGCTGAAAGGAGAACAAACATACTAATGGATTCACTCTGCTTGAGAGATGCATTTGAATTCCTCTCGAAATTTTTGTTCCCCTTTTCTTTGTCTCTCTCAATCTTCCTTTATGCCTTCTCATCACCTCGACAAAGGCCCCCTGATTCCCAGAATCCAACATTCACAACATTTGAACACTTCCCCGCAGCCGGCTTAACACTCACTAAAGCCAGAGCACATCTGCAATGGGAGATGTGGGTGGAGACTGATGGTTAGTGGTTGGATGACTGCTCACCTCAAGGTCAAAAGCCTTCATCATGAGTCAAGCTCAACCCGTACTTGTCTTTATTTAACAAAACGGAATCGGAAGAGGCTAAAAAGGACTTTAGGTAATGGCAAAGTACTGCAGAGGTCACAGTCTGGACTTCTCTGCCACACAGTTTTCACAGGTACAAAGAACCTTTGAAGGAACTCTACCTTGGGAAGTTCTGGGAAAATAGCACTTTTCTAAAAGGATAAGAACTCTGGGAGTGCTTAACATTTTTAACTGATTGAGTATTTGGAACATTTGATTTAGTTTTTGAAACATAGTTGCGGTTTATGCAGTTTGTCGATACTTCAACACAAGTTTCAGCAGAAAGCATGCAACACACGGACCAATGAAAAGGTTCAGATTGTATTATTTACACTTCTTCTTCCGGCTGGTCAGTTAAGGCGTTACCACAGTAGATCACCTGTCATCCCCCTTCTGTCATACTAACCATCTAAATGCCCATAAATTCATAAATCCTTCTTTCCTTTTTTATTGTTTCCTCCAAATGTGTCTTCTCTCTCTTCACTGTCTTCAGCCAACAGTCAGACGGTTTCCACCAAGCCCAAGCTGGCCAACAACACAAGAGGCGGTCATTATTAACCTAACTCATATGAAATTCTTATTGATCATCTGCATGTTTGATTTGCCAAAGATTTTATGCCAGATGCCCTTCCTCGAGCAACCCTCCCTATTTATCCAGGCTTAGGACCAGCATTAGGAGCACACTGGCTTGTGCCTGAAGAAATGCCTCATCAGGTTTAGTGGACAGAAGGAGTTGGTTGTTTGATTGTGGGTCATGGAATTAAAGTAAAATCTAGCAAACACTCTTAATGTAAACCCTCCTGTGTGGTCTTTACAGAAAGTCAAATTGTACACATAAGGCGCTAGAACTACAGTCATAAATTAGTTTGATCAAAGTAATATGGAGTGACAATGATAAATGAACAGGAATGCTTTTGAATACAGATTTTAAACAGTCTGTGCTGTTGCAGCGATAAAAATAAACCGAGTGCTTGGATTGATTTGATTAGTCAGTCTATATAATCAAATGGCTAAGCTGATGGCAACAAACTGACCTTAAGCCTTGAGATATGGATACAGACAGTGTAATCTGGAACTGTTATTTAAGCTCTGGTTGTTTAGTTATGGAACAGTCCAACTGAGGCCTGAGTTGCTTAACAGGAGTGACACAATTATATTAGCTTTTCTGAATCGGTCAGCCCACAGTGCAACACATCACCTTGTGCTGTTGAGAATTCTTAAAATGGATAAGCTGGAAATTAAATTTTGCAGCTGTTTCTCTAAAGTTATTCTTTAGAGAAAGAACTAGTAAGCAGTTGATAAACTACACTGTTCCCAATCCTTCAAATCCACACTAATTTGACACTTTCTTTGGCCACCAATTACTGCCTTAGTGGCCAAAGATATGACCCCGGAAAAACACATCAGTGAGCCACACTTTTGCACTGGGTAGTTTATTTGGAGTCAGACCCATATACATGTCTTACTGCCATAAATACTCAATAGGGTAGCCAATCCATGACTGAAAATAGTCTCCAACAAATGCACCTCCCATTTGTGTAACGTAAAACTTGAGAACCCAGCTGTTTAACTCTTTTTAAAGGATATGCTGATAATAATGTTACCAGATTCATCCTTCAGTGTGTGTGTCTCACACACACACACTCGCAGGCAAAACCTTGTAGGTAATTTTGTTTTAGGTTTATATTGACTGTCTGTCTTTCCCTCATGAGAATTCATGTGGGACTGATAACAGAGTGGTGGAGATAAAATGAAAGCAGGCAAGAGACAGCAGATCATCCATTTCCCAGGCAGCTAACAGATATGTCACAACTAAAGATCTGTTTGCTTTTGCTGCCAAAACCAAGTGACAGAAATCTGAGCCCACAGATTGTATTTCAAGCCAGCTGGCTTGATTATCTAAATCAGAGTTTCTCCTCCATTCCCAACCCAGACTCGCCTCTACCAAAATCATTTTCATTCTGTTGCTTTAAAACATTTGCACTCATGTCAGTAAGATAGATCTATTGGGCTCAATAACTGCAAGAGGCTCTGATTCTGTGGTGGCAAAACAAACCCAAAACATCACCCCTCCACCACCGTGCTTGACAGTTAGTATGAGATGTCTGTGCTGATATGCTGCGTTTATGGTGCTGCACATTATGACCAAAGATCTCCGTGGTCTTGGAGATGTACGGAATAAGGATGCATTTCATTTTTCACAGGACTGGATAACTGTGAAAATGTTTTTTACATGACTGTTATTCTTTCAGGATCCCAAAATCTCATAGTTACAATTAATTTTCTTTTCTTTTATAATACTCATGGTTAACACTGATCACAAGGGCCACTACATTACATTACAGAGGAAACTGTAAAAGATAAACCGTCTAAAAACGGGTTTCACAGTAAAAGATTTGCCTACTGAGGCGTTCCACCTGCCTCCCAATGTTAAACATCAACTTTGCACAGTTGACAGCTAAACTCTCCCACTCAGTTATTAAATATTAAAACCGCTTTTTTCCCCCCTCAAAACAAGTTAAAGAAATAAAATACTGAGAAATGATAATAATACACGCATACATACGTGAGGTGAGCATTAGGCACCGGTTGCCATTATGCATTTCCTTATGTTTAAATTAACTTTTTACAATGAAACATGCATGGACATGGGGAAAAGAGGTAATTTTATCAGCAAGACAGACGATAAAATGTCAGAAGGTTTCATAGGCTACAAAGAAGTTAAACAGCCTTTATATCAAGTCCAGACTTTTACAGTTAAACTATTAAAAAGGCGGCTGATCCAAACAAGTCTCCTCATGAAAATAAATGTTTATGCACACCAGTGTGTACTTGGTGACCTCTCTGCAGCCCTCCTTGCTGACTGAGAACACTTGTCTAAGTCAGATAACAGCATTTTACTCCTGGGGCCATGTAAGGCTTATGGGAGAGATTAATTCAATTTGTCCAGCATCCAATTAGCCAAGTAATGAAAGGAAACCTAGAAGTGGGAAGGCCACCCAATTTAAAAATTCCTCTGAATGAGGTATAGCCAGGACTGCCTAATTAGATGTGAAACTCTAAACTTTCTGGATTTACCTCCTCAAAGCTCCAAATCCACCAACTCCCATTAAGGTTTCTGATTGAACTTTTCATCTAAAAGTCACCTCTTGTGAAGGGTCCCTCTGACGTCTAAAGTTTTCTTTTCTGTACCGAGTTAAAAAGATGTATTTGTTAAAAATGCTGTGAATGGCAGGTCAGTTGTAACTAAATGGATTATTTTAGTCATTTCTGGGGAGGATTTTATTGCTTTGATCACTTCAGTCAGTGTGTTTAAATGAAGTTTGCTAGTTTTGTTTCCTTTAGATTACCGTTCATTTGTTAAACACATGTATGCCCTCCCTTCAAATTATTAACTTTGGCTTTTTGGTGGCTCCAAAAGCTGCATTTGCTATTTTAGAAACTCTTCAATTCTTATGGAGAAGTTTCTTTTTTTTTTAGGCTAACTGCCAACCACCATAGGTTACACTTTCCCAGTCTACAGTTAAAACTCAAACAAATTCCTGAATGCAGTAATCTTCCTGTTACACTCCTCGCATGGCAAATGGGGCATCTCCTTCCCTCTTTCTTTTCTCCTTCACTCTCCGTCAGCCTCTCGAGATAAATGCCATGTCACAGGCAACCGCGTCAATTTTTTTTTTTTTCATGTTTTTCCATACCAAAGTGGGTCAATGTGTAAAACACTCCTAACTTGGCAAGAGAGGAGATGAAGAGCGTGAAGCAGTCTTTCCAAACAGCAATAACATGACGGAATGGTAGTCACTCAGCACCCTCCCCCCCTCAAGAAAGCTCAGAAAAAAACACACTCAGCAGCACGGGACTCCACTTAAACCCAGCTCCGCACTGTGTGTTTGTGTTTGTCAGAGTTTACAGTGTGTGTATATGTTTATAACAGAGCGAGCAAAGGAGTAAGTGAGAGATTAATTAACCTTTTCACAGAAAAACGAATGTTTTAGCAGCATTGCCAAAAAGAACATTTAACAATGAATGTGTGGTTTTTATTGGACAGAAAATGAGAAAGAGAGTAATTAGTCACTTTTCAAAAAAAAAAAAAAGAAAAAAGTTTGAACTCTCCTGTTTTAGAAATGAGAAACAAACAATGAGAATATACAGTATAGCTCCCTCACACATGCACTCCAGGCCTGAGCTTTTCTAGTCATTACATGGCGCAGCTGCATGCATCTGACATTGAACTGATTTCACCCTTGCAGGCTCCAAGCACAAATTATGTCTGACCTTAAAGGTACAGTGTGTAATATCTCTGCTAGATGTCGGAGATTGGAGGTTACAGTCAACTTAATTCTGTTTTCTTACCCCTCCTAACGCAAGTGCATAATCCTAACAGTAGGACAGAAAACTCTGGCAGCTGTTTATCTGTGACAAGTGGACGCTGTCAGTCTGCAGTTTACCTCAGCTGGTGTCCACTGTTATTTACTCTGGAGTAGATTGTAAACTTTATGAAAGGAGACGGTATACGAGTCGATGAGGCAACTTCTGTTGATGACAGTGAAACTCATGCGAGTTCTTGAACTTTTCTATCGGTAATCTCTGCTATTTTTGGTACAACACCTTTCGTCTGATTTCACCCAGCAAGAGCCAGTAACCACCTGAACTAGTGGTGGGTGGATCGATCCAAATATCGATTATATCAATACCAAGTCAGCATCGGTATTGGATCGATACTAGCCTGGTGAGATCGATTCTTTACTTTAAGTTCCGCTCTTGTTTGCAATGCTGTGGTTTCAGGAAAGACAAAGAAGCCTGGTCGCCGGACTCACTGCTGCTATGTCAGCACAGAGCAGGCACACTTTGCTCCCCCTACCCCCTCTTGTGTTTAGCTGTTGCGCTGTCACGTGACATGACTAAGGCTACGTCCACACTAATGCGTTTTCATTTGAAAACGCATCATTTTCTCTCTGTTTCGGCCTCCCGTCCACACAGAGACGGCGTTTTCCCCGAGTAAAAACGCGCTCTTGAAAAAGCATACAGTTCAAAACTGAGCTGTCCCGTCGCAGTGTGGACGCTCGAAAATGCAGACTTTCAAAAACGATGATGCATTTTAGTCATGTGATGCAGTCATGTGACCAATTACACATAGATAGCGGAGGGCATTATACAGCAGTTGTTTTGTTTGCTCTCAATTTTGACAGCCCTATTAAAGATTAATATCAGTCTGTACATGCTCCAGATAGCTTTTCTTCAAATTATTTAATTCTCACTCACTTTGGTAACTTTGTACTTTTTGTGTTACTTGCAGCAACAACTCCACCTCATTGTTAGTCCATTTAAAAAACTCGGTGCTTTTCCTCGACCTTTTGCCGCGACGTTTCAAAGAGCCGGAAAGTAAATAAACGGCAGACAGAAATGAGGCAGGTAGAATCTTCTTGCGTTTCACGCATGCGCAATACTGGAACGTAAGCATTTTCGTTCGTTTCAGTGTAGACGCACAACTCTGTGAAAACGACTGAAAACGCTAGTGTGGATGTGGAGTGTTTTCGGACGGAAACGCCGTTTTCAAATCTATCCGGGCTAGTGTGGACATAGTCTTAGACGCTTTGGGGGAAGGGTTAAGTTGTTTACATAATATTTATATTTTCACCAGTTGTTGTTGAGAATTTTAATTGTAATTTTTGTATTATAGTTTCTCAACAGTACTTGTTTGTTTTCATTTGTTTACTGGTTTGCATGCATCCACCTTATTTATTGAAAAGTATTGGTATCGGCGATACTGGCCTGTATTTACTTTGTATCGGATCGATACCAAAATATGCAGTATCACACACCACTACTGTGAACCGTTGCAAACCAATCAAGGAATACAGATTTTTCCCTAGCATGTCCAGTATTGAGGTTTTGCAGACATGTGACCACTAACCATGTGACATTAACTTGTGGGCAATCATACTGACAATGTAGGGTCAAGTAAATAAAATCACAGACACCCAGGCCTAGAGTCTAATCTGCTAACCATGTGGCAACCACTAGTCGTGAGGGAAAAATTAATATTCTGACTGATTTTGAGTAGCTATGAGTAGTTCCTTCAGGCTGACAGCAATCACAAGGAAAATGATTCCTAAAGTCCCAGCCTGCAGACCAATCAGTGACCCCCTGGCAACTGTCTCTTCAGAAACTTTTTCACACTTTTTCATGTTTTAATATCACTGAGTTACTAGGTAGTGAGTATTTGCAATGCGGTGAATAAGATGTGAAATTAAACCATGGCAGTCTGTATCAACCAAAGCAATCACTCAGAGGTTTTTGGTTCAGCGTCTTCTTTATGGTTTCATCCGACAAGAGCCAGCAACATCCAGGAAGTAGTGTCAATAGGTCGGGGAACACAAATCTTTCCGTAGCAGTCTGTGGTTGTATTACATCCGATATGGTGGACAACTTTCAAATAACGTGCACAGGACTTGATACCAATACCCAGGAAAATCCTTGATACCATAGGGAAAGAAATTAAGAGGTTGCTTTATAAAGAGCAAAACAATATAAACAATAACATCAGTAACAATATTGTTTTCAAGTTAGATTACTGTAGTTCATTTGCAATCTAACAGTAACATACAAGATGAACTCTGTTGCGCTCAATATTAATTTGATCTCTTTATAAGCTTATTGGTGCAGCCATCCACAACAATTACAGGGTTATGTCTGGACTGTAAACGTACTGCTGACTGACTGACCGAACCACTCCACAAATCTGGAAGTGCAAATGATAAAGCAAGTGAACACTGTGGCAAATAAAAGTACCTGAAAGCTATTCCGAACTCAAAACCCGTCCATATGTAAATCAGATCAACACAAAAATTGATTTCTGCTGCTAAACTCATGCTTTCCTCTAATCCAAACATTTCCAGTTTTACCAACAAATCTTAAGCAGAAAGCTGAATCTCCTGATGACAGCTGATTACTTTCCAAAGTGTCTGGTAGACAGGCTTTACAACAGCCACAGTTTTACAAGCTTTTGGCCAGCGATTGGCGGTTATTTCCCCAGCTTGAGGGTAAGCACCAGAAGTGAGTTAAACGGTAAATATTCCTTTTGGCTTAAACTGCAGCCAACCTCTGATGACACACAATGAGTGGACCGAGTGTTTACCAAATAAGCTGGATAAGCTCATCTGTCTTCCCTCGCACTCATAAACATACAGTCATCCAAACCTGTATTTCTAACTGAGTCACGTGCTTTAATAGTTTCCTCATGCACAAAACACTTTAAACACACTGCCAGATCACAAGAAGAAGAAGGTGATGAAGCAATGTGATCTGAGTGTTTGTTCAGAACATCTAGCGGCATGTCTAATTTTGCAGATCAAAGTAGCATGATAAGTTTAAATTAAATTTCCATAATGTTATGGTTCAAAAAGCCAAAAGCAGTTCATACTAAACTGTTCATGCCACATCACTGCTATATTAGGCTCAAACTTTAAAACTCAGGCTTTAAAACTCAGTCCTTACCGAAAAAAAAAATGGTTCTGAGGCTTGTAAACCAATATTTTATGATAAATTTACCACGTTTTTGTTTGACAGATTTCTTGGTAGCACAGTCAGGCATCTATCTACCAACCTCCCACTCTACCACCTGAGCCACAGCCGCACACATGTTTAACCTTGTACAAAAACTAATAAGACAGGATTTGAGCTCCACTACATGACAGCTATAACTGTGTCACTTTGACTGAATAAGGATCAGATTATAAAGGCCCCATAAGAGCTTGACTGGTGTTGAAATGGGAATCATTCTTGTGTATTAAGGAATTTACACTTGGTGATAAGTAACTGCACACTCCTCTAAAAACTTAAGAGTATAATGCCGTCTAGAACTATTGGCCTGTTCAGTACTGTCAACTCCTTGTATGCATTTCTAGCCTACTTGTTTGCCATCATTTTTTAATTTATCAGCAACAGCATAACCACCCCAATGGAAGGACTCATAGATGTGATCAAAATCAAGGAGATTGCAAAAAACTTTCGGAATGGATATGAGGGTCAAATATGTTTTGATAATGCTCCATGCACAACCATGAACGCTGGCAACAATGTAGCCATTTATGTAGGTCACATTTTAGACTCTACAGAGAATCACATCTGAACTCTAAAATCAGTCTCGTGTTAACCGCTACACCATGGAGCCACTTAAACTTCTTTTGGCTGCTCCATTATTTGCATAGTCACCTCATTGTAGACACACTTCCTGACGCCACTCTTCCAGGGGTTTTGCATCTCTTCCCAGTCCCAAAACCATTCACATGCAATCGAAATGTCTTAACCAATACACCATGGAGTACTAATTAAGCTCTCAATTACACTTTTAACAAAATGAAATGAACAAATTAGCATTTGCACTAAGTTCTAAAGCAACATTACCATATTTCTATGTTACTGTAGTATAACTCTGAACCTGTAAGAGTTGGAAAATTGTGCCAATAACTGTTAAACGTCCCAAATGTCAATACAGTTCTAGTGTCTTTTAAAGAGGGAGTAGTAAATGAGTGAATAAGAGAATGATTTGGGGATTTTGGGCAGAGTTTCTATGTGTAACTACTACCCATGATGCTTTTCACTCTCACCTTCTCTGCCAGCAGCTCTCGGATTTTCCCTGCCTGGAGCCGGAACCTCAGCAGCTGCATTTCAAGAGTGATACAGCGTTTCTGCCAATCCACACTGGCCGCTCCAGCGGCTCCTGCCCCGCTGCTCTCCAACACGTCAGCCATGGCGAGAATTCAGGGCTCTTCCTCTGGACTGAAATACAGAAAACACAAATCTGCTTGTAAACTTTGGGCATGCATGGTTTGACTTTAATAGTTATGAATGGGCTGCACAAACTTGAAAATTTGCAAATTTGATCAAAGACTGAAAATGACATCCCTGAGCAGGAGGTTAAAAAAAAAAAAAAATCATCCTGGAAAGGCATTTCCCTACGAGGCTCAGCTTCTGTTTTCATTTACAGCACAAAACCTTTGCTGACCACACTTCCCATGATTCACTGACGAAACGTGAGTAAGGAAAATACTAACGATGAATCCACAATGACACAAGTTTAATGAAAGCTTCCTCTTACTTTCTGTGTTGCTTTGTGACACATAAAAAGAAACCTACATGCAAACACAAGTGTTAGGCACATAAATAAACATTGTAGAGAGATCACCACAGGATTATTTTTTATTTGCCTTTCCTATTCTTTCTTAGTCTCTGCACATGCCCACACACACTGAACAAAACCTCAGCAGGGAGACTTTTTGTCAGTGGGGGAGCCGGTTCATGTGTACTGGCTCTCAGGTCTGCCAGCCACAAAGCAGGTCAGTGCTCTGCTTTTTAGCCAAATTACCTACTAACCCAATCCCCTGCCCTCCCCCCTATGCAATCCCTTCTTAATTACAAGGAAGGAGCAAAACGGGATCCTGTGCAGCACAATAGTGTCTTTCTGCATGACAGTCCCATCACAGCTAAAGAGGAGGGGGCACCAGCTTGCTGCAGCAAAGAAAGGAGGAAAGAATGTGTGACAGTGAATGGACCGAGCTCTGAATGTGGGAAACTGGGGCGCTTAAGTTGTTTTTACCTGAGGACGATTGACTGGTGGCTTTTTTTCCCTCGACAAGATACTCATTTAAAAAGGTTAAAGGCCTGCTGTGTGAACATCCCGAAATAAAAGTAGTTCTAATGATCAGCTTTGAGGTTGTGTGCCTAATGTGCAGGTTTGTGTGAACATTTGCACATCAAAATGAAAACAAATGAAGCTCAAGGAAGTTATAAAAGCTGAGTTTTCAGACAGAAAGACATCCAGTCTCAAAGTGCAGCCAGACACCATCAGCAGAACAGCAGACGTTCAAAGTCCGGCAACTATAACTGCAACATGGCGCTCCCTACAATTAGCATGCTCGTAAATACAGGCCTAGAAAACAAATTACAGAAGTCATGCGAGTGGAGGTTTTACCAGCCAACCGCTGTGCCCAGCCTGGACAGTCAAGGTCCATCTACCAAGAGTTCCCCTGTGTCTCTGTCTCTCTCTGGGGCAAACTGGAGGGTATGAGGGTCATGCAAAGTCAGACGCCATTGTGGGTAAGAGGTTGGATCCCTTGGCTTGAATAAGCCTTTCTGGGTCATACTGTGCAGAACAGGGAAAGACAACGCCAGATGCTCCTCCAGGAGCTAAAACAGCTGGGTGTAAACAAGCCATTTGCTTGTTAAACACTCTCAGCACTGCTATGCTAATTCTCCCTGAACCAATTCCTTTAGTGCTCTTTGCTTGTTGGAGACATTAAAGGTTGTTAAAGCTAAGGGCAACCTGTGCCAGGATCCCAGTTGAATAATCAGCAAGTGTAAAGTTAAACTTGCTCAAGGTGAGGAGGGAAGGCAAATAAAGATTACAGAAATGTTTTCTGCTCACTTCCTCAGAGTGCATGCGGATAAAAATCAACCCCACAACACCAGCTTGTCAAGAATTAGTTTATTCTCAAGGTGTGTGGGAGCAATACAGCCCAACGTGAATTAAACTGGAGTCATTTTATCCTTTTCAAGTATAGCCCTCCATCATGGGATGGTTTACAGAAATGCAGAAGGCAATTTTCCACTGAGTCTAGTGTTAAATATGATCTGATAAATACTATTCTCTACTCAAGTATCGTCTCTTGTGCTGGAAACATTCAGGTGGTAGGGGTAGAAAGAAAGAAAGTCAAGACAACAAAAACAAGCTTTCCAGGATCTGCACGGTAGATCCATGTTTAGTAACACTTGGGCCACCCAGAGCGGACTGTGTGGGGAGATGCATGCGAGGGATGTAGCGCAGAACGGCGAGTGCTCTCCTGGCAGCAGATAGATGTGAAGGCCCTGGGAGCTTCTCTACTTCCATCTAGCTGCAAGAACTTGCACACAGCCACAGCCAGAGCAAACACTGGGAAAGACGTCTGGATGGAAACGCCACCGCAACGATCCCAGCAGGATAGTTTCTACGCCTGCCATTGGAGACGACCGCTTCCCACTGACAGTTATACTGCAGTATTCCTCAAACTGAGTGAGATTTGGTATTCAGTAAGGAGAGGTTTTATTCATAATCACAGATTGAAATAAAGGAATTTGTGTGGACAGCGTGTGAATGCACCTTTGCCATTCTGCGCACAAAAAAAAAAAAAAAAAAAAAGGAGTCTCAAGTCGGTCCTTTCGTTGACATGAACCTCTTTAATCACCACGTATTCAAACACACACTCCGCGGTCAGTCGTAACTCTTCAGCGCTTGCTTACCAGAGCACAGGCAGGCGCAGATGGAGATACACAGAGGACTAGATTGGAAACAGACACATGTGCGTGCACACCACTGACACACTGCTGAGCATGCAGCTGTGGTGATGTAAGTGATTAGGTGGTTCAGTCATATCATCCCCACCAGACATTTCAAATCCCCGATGTTGTTGTCTCCACAGAGGTCCAACTTGGCTTCCCTGCGTTTTGGCATGTCCCCCCACTTTGAAAAAGACTCCCATGAGACAGCACAGCAGCGTGTGCGTAAATCTGGGTCAGTCACAGCAGATTTGTGTCAGCGTGGCAGATCCCTCTGTGCATGAGAGCTGACACAGAAAACCTATCCGAGAGCACGAGGAGTCAAGTGTGGGTGTTTTAAATATTGCCTTATCGTCTCCTCGGTGGCCTCATGTGTTTAACAAAGGGGTTGACTCCCATCTGGTCAGGTAGGCCTCACACTTTATATTTTTTTTAAGAATCAGTGCCTCACCGTTTATTAACCTTTGACCCGATTCATGATAGAAACATAGAAAAACAACATCATTTGCTGTTGTTTTTATAGTTATACTCAAAGGGTAACTTTACAATTCTAAAATTACACATTTAAACCACCGCAGAGCCTTGTGGATGTTTTTAGGCTATTTTTAAAATCTCAACTACACCTCACCTTTATCCTCCCCAGTTATCTTATCTGTCTTGTCTTACTCACCTCTCCTCCAACACCTCTCACTTTCCATCCTCCTCCCTTCTTTCCTCCACATCCTCTCCTCCTCTTCCTAACCTTTGCCAGCAAGCAAACCTGCAGCTCTCTCCCAGCCCAGGTTAATGACAGGCCTCAGCAAACTGACCACACACATTATCAGTCTCGGGCTTAAATACAGGCCCTGACATTCCTCTGCACTGAGGTGTAAACATCTACCTCTGCAACTCTTCTGTCCTTTGCACACACTTTTAAGTCCTGGCTTCTGCAGTTATCGCTGCAGGGCATAGAAAGCCTTTGCTTTTGACATAAAATCCAAGAGTTATAGCAGGAGACACGCTTAAACACACTGTGTGGAACGGAATACATATACATATATACATCTTGGGTCTATATATCAGCCTGAGAATGTGTTAAATCACAGCAATAGCCCCTGCCGGAGAAGTCAGTTTGATCTGGAGCAGCAATGTGAGCCTTTATGATTTCCCCACATGTTAAAAAAGATGATGGGATTTAAAAAAAAAGAAAAGCTGCGCACTTTACTCTAAGGTCATGCAAACCCAATGCAACAGATGTTATTTCCTTCTTACTTCACATGCAGGCATCGCAGTTTTAATATACGTATTTAGAGCTAACCCAAGGGCGAGACTTTATACGAAAAAAGGTCCACAAGGAACAGGTGTGTGCACAGCTCAGCAGCACAGCATCAACCGTAAAGCGTAGGTCTGCAGAAACAAAAAAAAAGTTAACCGAGCCATCAGGAACCTCTCAAAATACACAGGCGTCTTTTGTCCCCAGCAGCCTCCTGCACGCGACTTTATTTAATTTTGCACGATCATAAAATTCCGCGAGTGACTGAAGATATAAATGAAATAGATCACTTAATATCATGTGCTTTTAAAACGGACCACTTTAAGGCTTCTTTACCTTGTGACTTCGTTGTTTATGCCCACCTCTCAGTCGAGTCTCTCCTCTCACGGACACCTTCCCCGGCAACTCGTCGCAACTCGGCTCATAACGTCTCCGTCACCGCGTCGACTTCCACTCGCTTCTCTCATTCATTTCTTTGCTTTCATGTCTTGTGTCGGTCCGCCCCGGTGCCGTCCTTCGTTTTCTTTTGGAGCGCAGCGACTTCAGTGCAACTCACTCACAGCTCCATTCAACAGACTCATCCCATTTTCCTTTAAAGGGCCGAGTGCGGGATCAAATTTCTCCAGGAGTCAGGCCCCCCTCTTGTGCGCAGAAGCTGCTCAGGATATTGCATTAAGGCAGACTTGGGTTTTCCCTTTAGGATGTAAACAAAGAGCAGTGAATATTACTTTACTGAAGAAGAAAAAAAATCCCTATAGTCTATAAACCCGAGGAGAGATGAAACAGCTTCATGTTTTAAGGCCAAGGATGTTGTAAAAATGGGGCGACAGGAGATGTCTGGTCACCCCAATTTTTATTTAGAATACATCATCAAAAAATCTTAAGAAAGTTTTACAGTAGTTCATTATTAGTTCTTTTAGATTTTCAGTCTGAACCATAGTGGTTGGTCTACTGCTGATAAATTTCGAGCATTGGCAAAAAGCATGCCTGCCTTTTCTCCCTCAGTTTAGCCTGTCGATTATCAAACATATTTCATGTAAAAATGTTTGAGAATTAATCAAAATTTATCTCTTACTTTAAAGAAACGTTTGAGAAGTATGAGAAGTATGGCAGCAAATACTACTGTTCAGTTTTGTTGATGTTGGACCTGACCTGCCACAAGGTTCACTTTTGGGGCCTTTACTGTTTTTGTTACATCTGCACCCTCTTCAGTACACTTTGAACATTTTCAAGGACATTTCTTATCACTGGTATGTTGATGACATTCAGTTATATATCTCTATTTAGTTACAAAATGTTTCTAAGCTACAGATCTTACATAGTTGCTTAGACTCAACTAACAGTTGAATGGCTGACAACAATCCTTGTTTGTGCGCCTAACAGATTTGTGTCTAAGTTAATGAAAACTCTAGGTCCTCTTGCCACTTCTGCTATATCTTCTATCAGGAAGATTGGTCACTTTGGATGTTAACGTTAAATCTCTGGTTCACTTTAGCTTTCTTCACTTAAGAAATATTGCCAAGTTGAATTTCTTATGTCATGCTTGGCGTTGGAAATTTATCTTCATCACTTAATTTCATCACATTACAAAACTTCCCTGGAACATCTGCAGAATTATCTGAATGCTGCTCCAAGACTTGTTGGTCACGCCCTTGCTGACCCAGCTGCACTGGCTCCCCAGTAACTTCAGAGTCCACTTCAGGATTATGTTTTTAACTTTAAGCGCTCCGAGCAGCGGCACACATCAGTGAACTTGAGGTCCTTGACCTCATGTGTTCAGCAGCCGCTGGCTGTGCAGCAAGAGCACAAAGCTGATAACTAAATGTGACAAACTCGTCTTTTCAAACTTGCTTTTTGGTAACTTTTTGTTCCGATATCCTTGCATTTTTGTTGTGAAGTACCTTTTACTTTTAAAATAACATTTTAAAAGCAGCTTGTATATTACCGCTGATATCAAGAATTTAAAGACCACCATGTGTGAGCACTAAAAAGTCCAAATTTGAGGTTTTAAGTAGCCTAATTACAGTTTGTATGTTTATTGGCAAAGCTTGCAGGCTGGGCTTTACTGGAATCAAAAGTTGTTAAACCAATGTGTGGTGCTTTGCCACTGTACTGAATAATTATCTAGGCAGTAAAAGAATTGTTAGGGGATCATTTGGGAGTAGCTGAAAACACACCAACGAAATACAAGTAGGCTCAGGTCTTGCATCCCCTTCAGAGTCCTGGTCTTATTTCCTTAAACCTCAGAAGGATTCCCTCAAATGTCAGAAGTAGTTCAGATTCAAGCGGCTTTAATCAGCAGTGTAGTCTGAAAACAAATGGGGCCTAATCAGAAAGCCAGACTAGTGGCCCTGGTGGGAAGATCGGTTTCTACTCATGGACTTTGCATATCTCCATCTGGAACGTTTTATAGTGTCTCTCTGTCTGTCTGTGCATTTCAAATGCTGCATGTTATACCCAAATAAAAAAATCATTAGTAGCAAGCTTCCTTTTACATTTACACAGCATCTGATACTAAGCAGCAGCAGCAGTTCAGTTTCAAGTCGCTCAGTGTAATAACAAAACAGCAACAACAAAAAGATCTAATTAAAATATGGCCAAAAATGGATCTGTGGCATATTTTATTTTAAAGTTGGTTTGTTAATGTAACAAGCATGCAGTGGTGAGACACGCCCTGCTGCGTCCGCTGACTGATGTAGTAAATACGGAGGGCATGCATGAAGACATATTCGGACAGAGACCGAGATTGCACACAAATAACCACAAAAATCTTCTCAGCTGATGATGTTGCAAAAAGTGGACAGAGATATGAGGCACAGTAACAACATGTGTTTATTTAGTTATTTTTAGCGAGCACCAACTTCATGTCGTAACTGTTTCTAGCAGTTCAAAGTTAAGCTGATGTTGAAGGTAAAGTTGAGTATTTGTTCACTTAAAATATTGAAGAATACAGTGTGTAGAGTTGACCTGATGGTGGGGCTGTTTTAAAGCGTAAATGATCTTCATTTTTATTTCAACACTGTCATGGAGATATCCATCAAAGAGATACAACATTGTGCAAAAGTCTTGAGTCAATCCCTCACTTCTTTATCTTTTATATGTGGTCTTGGACTATAGTTCTCCATTTCTGAAGGTATTTCAAAGTCTTTCTTTGGACGTTGATTGCTCTTTATTCCTTTTCCTTCAGTCTGACCATTTTCACAGAAATGATTCTTTGTTTGTTGGCACTAACCTATGAATCCTTAAAGTATAAAAAGACACTTAAATCAAGGGATGAACCAGTGTTGTGTCTACATGTAACAGACAACTTGGCAAAGAATCTTAAGAATTATAAAAATATATTTTTAAACCCTTTGTTATTAGAAGTCTATCATAAAAAGACAGGAATTGTTTCCATTTCTTTAGTTTAATCCATGAAAAAGATAACACAGTTTGCTATGCATACAATAGTGTTTTTCCACAAACTAGGTGATTCCCAAAGAACTATTATCTGAAAACTTTGCATGTCTTAGCAAACTGTAATCTGGACAAGTTGAGGATAAAAGAAGAGAAGTGATAGGCCTAAAATCCTCTCTACAACAAATTAACAGTATCTGAAATTCATCTCCTTGAGAAATAGTAAATAATCTAGCAAAGACCTGACACAGGACCTGAGAGATGCTTCTGGGCCTTCAGGTGATCCATCCACTGTTCAATGGAGCCTCATCAGAAACAGGCTCGCTTGAAAGGTGGCTGTCAAGAAGCAATTCTTAAGGAAAAAAACAGAGAGAAAGGGCTGAGGAGCGCCAAATTACACTAACACAGGGAAATCTGTAGCAACTGGTCTTTTGTGATGAATCCACATTTGAAAATTTTGGCTGAAACCACTGTCAGTATGTATGGAGGTGGTCAGGAAAGAGATATAATGATGAGTGTCTACAGCCATCTGTACACAGGTGTAGATGCACAGTGGAGTGTTTTGTGTTTGCATTTTAGCCAGAGGCATTGGAGAGCTTCTCACAGTTGATGGAATTATGGACACAAATGTAGAGAATGCAACAAAAGGCAGCCAATATCCAAAGAGCAGATTTGGATGTCCTTCAAGAAACCCGGAGAACTATTCCTGAAGAAATTACTAGAAAGCTTGCCCAAGAGAGTTCAGGCTGTTGTACAAGCTGTGTTTTTACCTTATATACTGTATTTACATGTATGTTTGCACATAATTTAATAAATTACTGCACCCATTTTGTCCAAGAAAAATATAAAGAAATTAGGGTTACTTTTGCAAAGTACTTCAGTATTTCAGTCTGGGTCTGAATACTGGACCTACCAGCTGACAGGCACTGGCTTGATCATACTGCTTGCATGGCTAAAACCCATATGACAGATGTGTTCAGCTTCTAGATCTATAAAGAGAAGCCACTGAAGAAGTTCCTTAAACCTGCTTTCTGTCTAATGGCCCTCAGGGAGGTGAGGGCTACTGGGGATACTGTGGTTGCAAAAACAAGTCAGATTTATAGAAGTTTATATGAAAACGTCTCTAATGCTCACTTCATCTATGACCTCAGCAAATACTCTACTGATGAGTTTATAGTCTCCGCTGCTATTTTCAAGTCTTAATAAATTCAACATGATGTTTGCTTTATAAATTATGGTCCCATTAGTGACCAAAAGGATGATGCTTCAGGGCAGGTCAACGAGGCTTCACAACAGGGCTTCACTAACCAACGGATGACATCATGCTTCACAGTCCATACTAATAAACTTCTGCTTTTGTTTTGGACTGATACGGGATTCACACTGCATGTGAATACCTTTATTTTGATTGTAAACTGCATAGACATAGGAAACATGTCATTAAATTAAAAAAAAATCATTTTAAAAAACTTGCTGGGTTTTGCTGGTTGCATCAACATTTTCTAACATGATTAACTGCAACTTTCTGGGGAAAATGTTTCCAAACTTCATCCTGGAAATGATCGATTTAGACTGGGAGGGTGAGTTTACAGCAGGGATTTTGGCATTATAGCTGGCCGGCCAAAAGGCTCTGCCTTGTGTTGCACAATAAGTCAGTGCCTCAGTGCTCTCAGTCAAAACAACTGGTGTCAGGCCTACATGGTTTACATGCCTATTCTCGGGCACAGCTGCCAGTGCACTGGGGGGAGGCAGGACAGTAAAGAGGGAGCTTAAGGCCAGTTTCATCAAGTGTTCACAGATTAATGTGTTTTCTTACAGCTATTTAACTTGCAGAGCTATGTGATGACCCAGACTGTGACAGGGTCACTGAGCAGACCCGGGAGATCCAAGTGACCCATCGTCAGAGCTGAGAGGAAGTGGTAGATGACAGTAGTCTGAGATAAAGTGGACTTTGTAGCCGACATTAGGCAGAGATAATAAAACAGAACAATGATTGTTTGATACTTGAAGATTTCTTAAAGAAATGAAGAAATCTCCTCTTCTCTGCAAGGCCACAGTCTGGTGTACCTTTTTTCCCTCACTGTCTACATGCAGCATATGTTATTTTGATTAAATCCAGTACACTCATGCAGACAACCTGTTGTGAATGCATTTTAGCACATCAACAAAAAGCCCTGAAAAGAGACAATATAATTACACACAAAAATACTGTACTTTATACTGTGAGGTAAAGACCCTACAATAATAGACAGAACACCCCATCAAAGAGACGACTCCTTTGAGCAAGGACAGTGGGAAGGAAAAACTCCCTGTTTTTAAAAGGAAGAAACCTCCAGCAGAGCCAGGCTCATGGAGGGGCAGCCATCTGCGTAACCACTTGCGGGTTAGGTGAAGTTTACGGGACAAAAGACACACGTTTGAGTGTTACTTTGCAATGTTTGGAATATATATCAGTGAAATCAGATTGTGTGTCCAGTTGGAATGCTTTCATATGGAGGAATCTTCTCTGTTGACATGACTCAGATAGAGGGTAGAGTGACACAGATTTGTCAGTGCTGCTTCACTTTCAAGGTTCCACAAACCAAAATAAAAGCAGAAAAATCTGCTTTCAGTCTTCAATCACTTCACATCCAAATGGAGCAGACTGCAGGGAAAAAAATTCACCGTAGACTCAGTCATTCCAGCCTTGCATTTGAAAGCCATAATTTGAGCAAACAAGTAAAGAGAGGTTGTTTTTATGATGACTCCTGAATTTTTTTATATGACCAAAGCTTCTAGTTTGAGTCCTGTTTTTGTTTCTTAATGTGTATTCTTTTCCTCTTGTATTTTGCTTATTTAATTCAGTGAGTTTTTATCTGAAAGTTCACAAAAAAGAAAAAAAAACATAAATTAAGTAAGTGAAATTAGATGGCTGACAGACACTGACAGTGAAGCTTCTCTGTGGCTTTTTTAGTCCACTTGTCTTGGCCTTCACTATAGCACTAAAGCAGAGCATTGCTCTTTTTCTCTCTCGCTCTCTCACATGTTGACTGGCTTTTTAACTACTGGAGATTTTGTTAGGCTAACAAATAGGTCTCCTTTTCCCCCTCTGATGTCCTTTGAGCATTTTACTACCATTTGGCCAGCCGTGCTGGAACCACAGAGGGAGTGGAGCATGATGGAAACTCCATATAAAAAGAAAATAAACCAAACTCACTTAAACAGCAACATTGTGAGAGAGAGGACACTGCTGTGGATGAGAAATGCAAAGGACAACACGTTTGACACTGAGGGGAGTTGATGAACATACATTATGAGTTTTTATGGCGGAAAAAACTACTCACCATTTCATTTTTCCCCCCTCTGTGATAACAAGACCGTTAACTCCTCTCCCTTTGCCTTTCTCTTATTTCCTTTGCTTCCTATTTCGGTTTGCTGTGCTTCTTTTCACTCTGTGTGTGGTCTGCTTGATGAGCGACAGTGCATCTTTAAGCTGACAAAGGCCAGCAGTGAAGGTAGGGGTCATCTTCCTTTTGGTCACTGCTGTAAAAGGACACACACACACGCACTCCAAAAGCCACTGTCCTACATTAGATTTATTTTTGGAGCGATTGCACAACTAAAGCTGGATTCATTTGACAATTTTAAAATCACAGCCGTTTTAATTGATGACAAAAATCTTCGTACAGCCACTTTCATCAATATGAGGAAGTGTGGCGGTGGTTTCTCAAGCTATTTAAGCACTCCTGGTGGAATATAGACTGTCTTTTGTTAGAATATACTCAAAAAAGAAACAAAGCAGAAAAAAAGCTCTGTTTACACTTGCAGTATTTTACACTTTAAAAAAAAAAAATCATTCCACTAATGCGCAAACATGCATAAAATAGGTGGATAGTAAGGCGTTTCTGTTTTTGTTTGTTTGCCATATATGCTATGTATTCTGGCTTAAAAGTAATTTTCTGGCCTATAGTCACATACACCACATAACACATGGTAATGTTACCAGTTGTTATGGCAAACTCCTTGTTTATTATAAGCTGCTTTTTGTCCTGCAGGATCGGGGAACAAATTCTAGCTTCTTAATAAATGCAGCACCAACATTAGTGTGTACACTGTGACTTAATGCTGATCATGTGCAGCAGACGTTAAAGCAGAGGTCTGGCACTGTGCACACTGTCAACATCAGCAGCGCTTAGGATCTATTGGAAAATACATCTGGTGAGTGAGATGTAGTGCAGTGTGCTTAGTGACAATGTCCTTGGAGGCAGACAGCATGAGTGTGGTCAGGCAATGATCCCTAAATCACAGGTCCAGGCAGTGATGACTGTTTAGCCACTCCACAATAACACTCATTTCATAAAGCTGCACGTGGGAGTGTATGCACGAGCGTGACTCACACGCGTGAGTGTGTACCTCTAAAGAACATAAGTAAGCATGTGTTTTTCTACAGAATCTGCATGTGTGTTTGCACATGAGTTAATGCCTGTCTGTGTGCAGGACGAAGCCTTGTAAAGATCTAAATTACCACACAGAATCTCGTGGTCGTGCTTTGCAGCAAATTACCATAGGTGATCTGGCCAGAGTGTTTACATTTGGTCGGAGTGCAAATCGTAGCCAGTCCACAAACCACCAGACCACAATTGTTGAATATAGTTTTCCACCCAAACTAAAGCTGTGAAACTAGCCACGTTCACATCCTGCGGTCACAAATTCCCAACTTCAGTCAAAAAAGATTTCACTCTGACAAGCTCCTAGTGTCATTGGATTATGCAATTGAAAATTTAGCTGCCCTTTAAGACGGCTTACATGTGCCATTTAAGAGGGAAAGGTTTGGTGTCTTTCCTAACACTTTTAGATAGAGGAGGGATTCAACCTTTTAACCTTACAGCTATGTGACGGTCTCATTTGTCAACAGGCTAGCTTAGAAAGAGCTTTTGCAGCTGTCACAGAGCTAAATACTCTGGAGCACTTTCTAATGTCTCAGTGAAATCCACTTACTTTCCTTTTGGTATTGTTAGATCAGATGATTCATAATTATTTCTCATTGTAAACATGATAATTGGCTGTAGTTTCATGTAGACAATCCTCACAAGAAAACAATTGCGCATTTTATATCCTTTCAGTATGTGTTCCACTAGATGTAGAGACAGAAAAACTGACTAACACACCTAACTAAATACCCTTGGATTTTTGTGAATGCAAGTGAGAGTAAGTAGGAGCATCCACTTGCGAGAATTGCAGATATCAAAGTGATTTCAATCCATCATGGTGATTCCCACAGACAAAACAGCCAACGCTGAGGACAGACAAGATCTGCAGTGACACAATACACTCTCTGTTTACACTGGGAAGTGGGGAATCGAGTGGGGAATAAGCTAAGGAGACGAATAATGATGGTGGAAGAGATAGAATTCGAGTGTACTGCCAGATAGCATGCATGTGTGCTGAGAAAATTGGATAAAAACACAGTGAAAAGGGTGGAGGTTGAAAAAGCAGGGTGTTTTGCAAGCAGAGGGTGAGGCAATGTCACATGACCCTCTGAAACTCTATGGATGGGGAGCTGTGAAAACCAGAGCACAATGGAGAGTATGAGAGCATTAAATGGACAAAACCCAACATTAAAAACTGTGACTCTAGCCTGAAGGCTGTACTCCTCCGGGGATATTCTGGCTGAGTCCCACCCTGCGTCTGGTCCAGTGTCAGTGGTTACAGAGTGTTTTGCATGCAGGGATCTAAAGATCCGGCTTTGATAAGTGCTTTGTTTGACACAGACAGAGAGGATGTGAGGCGTGGGTGCCACTGCTTTAAAGAAACAAGAATTCAAAAATGAAAATGCCCATTTCTGTGCACTTTTATCATGGCTACATTGGCTTTCATTCTGTCTTTAAACTTTATATGAGGCCAGCGGTGGGAAAAAAAAATAGTAATTTGGTTTTACTGAAGTGGAAGCAAATGCAAAATCTTTAAAGTCACGTATATTTGCTTGCCCTTTTTTCTAATTTAGAGTCAGAGAGGAAGTTTAAAACAACTCAATAAAAGGTTACTGCCAGTTAGGTTAGCACAGAGACTGGGAACAGAGGGAAACAGCCAGCAACTCTCTCTACCTGAAACAAACCCCTTGCAAGTAAAGTACCTTGCTGAAGTGCACTGTAAAATGGAAACACTCAAGACCAAGCACTTGTAAATTGGATGGCACACACACTATCACCATGGAGGTCAAACAGAGCTTTTCTTTTCCTTTTTCTCCAACTGTCTTTCTTTATTCTGGTCCTCTGGAGAGAGCTGTGTCAATGTGTTAATACAAACACACACATAGACATGTGGTGCTGGAGGTGGCCAGTGCAGAGTGAGAAAGGAGTTCCAGTAGAAGGTGTAAAGCCCACACAGATCTTTATACAGTCTGAACCCCCCTGCTGTAGTCTCCACATATTTAAAGCTTGATGTCTTTTGCATTGTCAGAAGAGTGTGAATGCCCCACAAAGGAAAAAACACCAACACAGCCTTGTTTTTCTAAGCGATACCACACACATGTTGACGTGTCTTGATTTGACTTGACTTTCTTACATTAGAAAAAAGGTTTGTATATGCAACACAATGCCAAATCAATCACTCTGCAATCTGTTGCAGAGTGTTCATTAGCACTTGCTGGTTACACAGGCTGACAGAGAAAACCAAAGCACCAAGTGACCGCCGGAAGGGAAACTGTTGCCTATATTCTCAAACCAGACATTTATGATGCCATAAATCTCCTGCTCAGTCAGGGCTCAGAGGTGTTTGTTAAGGTGGAGATGTAAATGCAGACAAACATGCTTTATTGTTAAAAAAGACCCACTAGTCAGGAGCCACGAAGCACATTCACGTGCACATGAATAAACATGTAACCACATTAGAAAATGAACTGTTTCTCATGATGAAATGTCATAAAATATCCTAAAATACACATTTTGCTGTGCATCTTGCACACGGCAGCTCAACTCATAGACTAAAACACTAAAAATAATACTCTCTCATGTTTGCTGCTGTGGGTGGTCTTTAGCATCCAAAGAGAGGAAAATAACGACACAGCTCAAGATGTTAAACAACAATGCTCATGTAAAGAAATGTCATGATTTGCAATGAAGCTAGGAGGCTAATAACATTTCTAACATGCAGGTAAGACACGTCATTTGTCTTACTTTGAAAGCAGAGTAAGAAGCCAACAGTCCACACTAAAGTGCCAAATTACAGACATTACCAACTTTACGAGCACGGTGCCAGTATGAATAAAATTCTGATTCTGAAGTGGCTTTGTGCTTGACCTGTGCCCTTTATGCTGTTGACTATCACATTGTCTTCATCACATAATGTGGATGCTTTAGAGTGGTTCTCCTCATATATGTCTGAACAATCCTTCACGGTACTTGCACCGTAAGGTTCTGTTTTGGGGCCTTCACGGTTTCTGTTACATCAGCTCTCCCTTCAGCACATTTTAAATAATTTTTGTGATATCTTTATTACTGCTACACCGATGGCATTCAGTTATAAACCTCTTTTTAACTCTCAGGATATTACTAACTTACATAGTTACATAGTTGCTTGGACTCTCTGAGAAATTGGCTGGCTGCGAATTTTCTCCAAATTAATGAAGAGAAAACAGAAGCCCTGGTTTGTTTCCCTGACAGATTTGTACCTGAGGAAATGGAAACTTTGAGTCCCTTTGCCAGATTTACTAAATATTATATCAGAAACTTTGGGGTGTCCATTGAGTCAGCTTTCACTTTGAATGCTCACATGAAATCTCTGGTTTGTTCTTAATTTCTTAACTTTAGAAGTATTACCAAGTTCAGATCCATTGTGTCATGCCCTAAATTGGAGATTGTCATTCATTCCTTTACTTCATCACATTTAGATTATTGTAATGCGTTGTTTACTTGTCTTAACAAAACCTCCCTGAAACATCTGTGGGTTGTTCACATGTCACACCCATGCAAATTCAGTTACACTGCCTCTCATTAACTTCAGAGTCTCCTTTAAGATTAGGGTTTTGACTTTTAGAGCTTTGCATGGACAAGCACCAGGACACATCAGTGAACTTTATATCCATACATCCCCAGCAGGTCCTTTGAGTTCATGTAATCAACGCCTGCTGCTTGCATAGCATACAGGCAGAGAACAAAAGGGAGATTTTTGCAACACTTGTTCCCAAACTTGAGAACTGTCTACTTCTAAGCCTGAGATCCGTCGAGTTGAAGTTCTCTTTTTAAAAACAGGGTGATGTTTCGATTTGATGTTGTAGCATTTTTGCTGTGAAAGACAGTGAAAGATCCACATGCCTGTAAAATCAAATCAAGATTCAACACTTGGAATATTCTTCTATGTGTTCATCACAGAAACAAGACTGCATATTCATCCAGCCCACATGTAATTGAAAAACCTCTGAAAAGGTACAAGACGAGTACCCCCCCCCCCCCCCCCAAAAAAAAAACAACTAATGAAGCTTTGGTATGTAATGCAAACATGCATTGCAGTTAAATGCTGATTTCGTCTCAGAGTAGAAGGATGCAGAACTATGATGAAATGTGTAATGAGCATGGTGGAAAGACTCAAAACAACACATGCACACATATTCACCCCCCCCCCCCAGCCATTTTTTTTCTTGACAGATCTGATGTCAGCCTCTTTCATCTCAGTGGGAGCTGATGTCATACCCATGCAGTCAATGACTTTGACAGCATTTGGACTCAGAAGGGATGGAAAAGGCAGATATGGAGGGAGTGAATGGACGGATAAAGAGAGAATGGGCCAGAGGGAGAATTATTACTTAGGAGAAAAAAAAGCAACAAAAACATTTAGAGAGAGGGAGGGAGAAGGGGTGAGGAGACAAGCAGTGAGGAGACATGTAAAGAGTAAGGGTCACAAAAAGAAATAAAAAATAAAAAAAACACAAAGTTTCAGCTGGGGCGGGGGGCAGAGTGATGGCTTTAGCAGAGTCAGGTAGAGCTGAAATTATTATAGTGAGGAGAGGAGAGAAAAAACAGCTCTCTCTTGCACGACTTAAGAACCAGACATGGTTTCCCTGCTTCTGTGGTATCGTCTGTCTGTGTGCAACTTAAGCAATGTTGACAGAGAAAGAGAGACTCATGGGGGCTGAATTTAAAAAAAAAGAGCGAGAGAAAGTGGGAAAAAGTAAAAGTAATGAAAAGAGGAAACAGATTAGAATAGCAAATGCAGTTTTCTGTCTTGACCGAGCCGGAAAAGGTTCAGTCCATTCGGTAATTTTAGGGGTACTCTGCCCTCTGCTGGACAGCAACTACATTGCCCTTCGTGAGCTGCTGTTTTTATTTTCCTCCTCAAGGGGACTCCCAGAGCTACAGCAACTGTGTCACACACAAGATTCAGATGATAAAAAAGTTCACGCCAAACTCACATAGAAGGAATAAAAGTAAAACTGATGTTAATCAGCTGGTTCCAATTGGTACCAGAAGACTTATTCTGTTTTAGTAAGGAGCAGTTGTCTCCAATATCGACCCTGTTTGAAGTGGTTATGCATTTTTAAAACAACTGAATTTATTTGTCTGCACTCACCAGCTAATCTATCAGGTATTCCTGTTAAAGTGCTCATTGAAACTCCTATCTAATCAGCCAATCACATGACAGCAACTCTGTGCATTTAAGCATGCACATGGATAAAATAACCTGCCAGTGTAAGTGGCACTTCTCTGGGTGAAAATACCTTGTTGAAGCCAGAGGAGCTTTGAACTGATAGGAATGCAACAGTATCTTTAAAAACACTCATTACATTAAAGCTATGCAGAAGAGCATTTCTGACTGTGCAACATCTCAAACCTTGAAGCAGATGGACTACACCAGCAGAAGACCGCACCGAGTTTCTTCAAGGTTTGAACTATTATGTTCGACTCCTAATATTTTGGATTTGTCTGGTCTTCTTAGTGTCTTCTTACATCTTGCTTTGTCTTTATCTGTTTTATCATTCCACATGTCGTTGCTTCCTGTTTTGTTTCATTCATCCTTTGTAGCTTGTACCCTGCCAT
The DNA here is from genome assembly GCF_900408965.1 of Simochromis diagramma. Classification (NCBI taxonomy): domain Eukaryota; kingdom Metazoa; phylum Chordata; class Actinopteri; order Cichliformes; family Cichlidae; genus Simochromis; species Simochromis diagramma. The sequence goes on along the minus strand of NW_024387030.1, from coordinate 6,815,895 downwards.
TACTTTTAATTTCTTTAATCACTTGTCAGCTGTATCTGGTTACCCTGGTGCTTTCCATCTCTCTGATTGCCTCATGCGTCTATTTAAAGCCCCAGTTGCCTAAGTTCTTTGTTGAGTCATACTGTGTTATTTGTTTCTCCTCTCCCATGTGTGTGCTCATTGGATTTATGTTTTTGGTACCTTTTGGGTTTCCTGCTCAGAGGGTTTTTTTTGTTGTTTTTTGGGGGTTGTTTGCTGCCTTTGAAATTACTTGCTTCTGGTCTTTGGTTCTGGTCAACCTTCCAAACCAAAAGATTGTGTCAGGGGTGTCTTGTAACGGGATGCGAAGGTGAAACGGGAGTTTTACAAGATGGTAGTGAGACCTACTATGACTGGTTTGGAGACCCAAACTTTACAAACCCTAACCCAAAAATAGGAGGTGGCTACTTTGAAGATCTTAGCATTTTCATTGGGAGTGATGCGAAATGAGTATTCCAAAGGTACAGCTCGGGTTGAGGCGTTTGGAGAGGAAGCTAGAGATGGTTTGGCTAAGATGGTTTGGCTGCCATCTCTCATCTCCTCCACACATCACTTATTCACTTGGACACTAGAAGGGGGAATTATGTTAAAATGCTCTTCATAGACTACAGCTCTGCATTTAATACCATAATTCCCTCCACATTCACCACCAAGCTGGAGCATCTGGGACTCAGCTCATCTATGTGTCAGTGGATCTCCAACTTCCTAACTGGCAGACCACAGGCAGTAAGGATGGGCAGACATGTCTCAGCCTCCATCACTCTCAGCACTGGAGCCCCCCAGGGGTGTGTTCTGAGCCCCTTGCTGTACTCTCTGTACACATATGACTGTGTGGCCACTACCAGCTCCACCACCATCATCAAGTTTGCTGACGACACCGTCGTGGTGGGCCTGATCTCTGATAACAACGAGACGGCCTACCTGAAGGAGATTAGGAATCTGGAGAACTGGTGCCAGAGGAACAACCTCCTCCTAAACATCAGTAAGACAAAGGAGCTGATAGTGGACTTCAGCACTAAGCAGGAGAGGAACTACCAGACCCCCGTCATCAACGAGTGCTCAGTGGAGAGAGTGGACAGCTTCAAATACCTCGGGGTTCACATCACGCAGGACCTGTCATGGTCCTGTCACATCAACACCGTGGTGAAAAAGGCCGGACAGCGTCTCTACCACCTCAGATGCGTGAGAGACTTCCAACTGCCCTCCAAGGTGCTCAGGAACTTTTACTCCTGCACCATAGAGAGCATCCTGACGGGAAACATCTCAACCTGGTTCGGGAACAGCACCATGCAGGACAGACGAGCTCTACAGAGGGTTGTGCGGTCAGCTGAGCGCACCATCCGCTCCGAGCTCCCTGACCTGCACTCAATCTACAGCAGGCGGTGCTGGACCAAGGCCAGGAAGATCGTGAAGGACCTCAGCCATCCCAACAACGGACTGTTCTCTCTGTTGAAGTCAGACCTCTTCGGCATGTCAATGGCTGTGAACAAAGAGAAACTTGTAAATAACTCGTGAAAGAATAAAGTTACGTTGAAACCAAGCACACCATTGTTTTTCTTATGACATTACCAATAAGTTTGATGTGTCACATGGCCCTCTTCCTATTGAAAAAACAAAAGTTGTATCCAAGATGGCCGACTTCTAAAAGGCCACCATGGTCACCACCCATCTTGAGGAGTTTGCCCCCTCACATATACTAATGTGCCACAAACAGGACTTTAATATCACCGACCATTCCCATTTTATTACGGTGTATCCATATAAATGGCCCACCCTGTAGATTTCTTCATATATTCTTATATATTTTCTATATTGTGTATTTTGTGTATTGTGTATTTTGTTGTACAGTTATTTTATTTTTAACTTTAATTTTTATATTTTATTTTATTCTTTCCTAGTTAAATTTAGCCTTCGTTTTAATTTTCATATTTATTTCCTATCCTATTCATAGTCTTTTATTTTAGGTCACGAGCAGTTGTCTAAGCATTTCACTGCATATCGTACTGTGTATGACTGTGTATGTGACAAATAAAATTTGAATTTGAATTTGATTTGGATATGTGCAGAGGATGTTTAGTGGATGTATTAGGGGAAAATATGGAGCTGCTAGGCAGGGGGAATAGAGACCATGGGAAATGCATGAATGCAGTGAAGGAGATGCAGGGGTTGATGTGAAGCTGCTAGGGATAGGGTGAGATGGAGGTAGATGAGCCACTGTAGCAACCTTTACAGGGTGCAGCCAAAAGGAGTGCTTGACCATGTCCATCCCTTTGATTTCTGTACTCAACACTCTAGTGTCCAATTCGGGGTATAAAGAGACGATCCTCATGAGAAAAATGATGAATTTTAGTGTCTTGGTTCAGTAAATTAGTCAAATTTTTTCAAATTTTACAACCAACTTTTCAAAAGGGGAGATACTTTGCTTTGTGTGAAGTTGTAGTTCAATAATTTGTGGTAATTTGCATTTTAAATCGTGTGTATATATTATTAGAAACATCTGTTTTGCCATTAAGGAAGCCGGTAAAGCTCATTTTCATCCATCGGGAAATCAAATGTGAAACTGTGCTGATGTTTGGTCTTGTGGGTTGGAATCTAAAAAGTGAAAATCGTTACACATGCGTTGTATCTGTTTTCCAGCTGTATAACAGAAGTCACAGGAACAACTTGCCTTGCAAACACATTGAAATTGTGCTGAGCCGAGTTTACAAGTTTATATTTACATAGCGACAACACTGAACATGGAGTTCAGACTGAGGGGAAACCAGACTCCTGTTTTCCTGTTAGACTCCCTTTATAATGCAATAATTTAAGGAAATGTTATGACACATTTTAGGTTTTTAAATTTGTCCACATTTTGAAGAGACTTTAAAATGTGATCTCATGTCCCAATTTCAACTTTTTTTCTCCCTCCTGCTCCCCTCCTGCTTGCACCCCTCCTCCAACTCTCAGAAAACTCTTGCAAGTCTCAAAACTATCACAGATGCTGCCACCGTGACAACACACACATACTGACACAGTCAATTTGTCCTTTGTCTAGTCTTGTATTTAATCTACTCCTCTGCCAATGCCTCATTCGCCATATCCTTAATCAAGTTGGGCAGCAAGAAAAGACAATGTTGTGTAAGACAATGGAAATGGATAAATTTCTGAGAGGGGGTGGAGCGTCTTTCAAGTATGAGCCCTGGCAACAGGTCACGACCTCTGTATCGGCTCGTTATTAGGGACGAGCAACCAGAGAAAGAAAGCGACGAGGACAGTTGAGCACTCTCCTTGCTCTCAGCCCCAGCAGCCTCCTGCCACTCTTAAACCCCCAACAACGCCACATCCCATTGATTAACGGACACTTTGATCAAAGGGGAATTCCAGCCCTCAGTCTCTCGCCTTCCCTATCTTGCTTTATTCGGTGAACTGGAGCGAAGGATGGAGGGCATACTGGTTATTCAGTTCCTGGTATACTGATTAGGACACAATGAAGCCTCACGCTGGGTCGGTTGTGTGTGTTCCTTTACTGTTCTATATGCAGACATGCATGGACACAAACGCACAGGCTACACATTCTGAGCTTCTGCAGTCTAAGACTATGCCCCTATAGCAGGTGGTGTGAGGGGAGCAACTGCTTGTGTCTAGTTGGACTCTGTCGGTTGTTGGCCGACAGCCTTAACAATTGTCAGCATTGGTAAGACTGACAAGAATGACTCAAGAGGAAAAAAACACACTCAAACCGTGAAGAGACTGAAGTCATGGAAAAGGGAAAAATGAGAAATGGAAAGAATTGAACGAAAGATTAATCCAGGGGGTCAAATATGTTTCAAAGTGGTTGATATTTACAAAGAGTGTTGCGTATTTGATGTTAAATTTTAGGTCGGTGGAATTTATTTTCTAACTGCTATTAGGGGTAAGATTTACCCGAAATTTTGCCATAAATACTTATAAAAGTACGTATCCGATGCAGCAACTGTCCAGCTGGTATGGAATATATGCTGGAAGAACATGCATGCAGTTTTTATGCTTGACAAAAAGTCGCTTAATCCTATGTATCGTTTGCACATTCAGTCTGCAATGCTAGTTCTTTTAGTTTAAGGTTTTAAAGCTGAAGTGATGACATCACCTGGATGGTTTGTATGAAATGATCAGTTCCACAGAAGAGTACATGACTTTAAATCTGTGGAGTTCCTCAAATGGTAATACTACAGTTGGCAATGAGTTTATCATTTTTTTGCTCAAATATCATCTTTGTTGCATGTTAACCAGTCACTCAGCTACAGCGGATGTTGTGATAAGCACAATCTTTGTACACTGCTCTGACAGGGAAAGCTTTGACAAGTCACATATCTATCACTCCTTCACAGTATCCGCTAACACATATCCCCTTCATGTTCCTCTCACTTCCTCGCTGGGATTTGTGCCATCTGAAGTATGCCTGTTCAGTTTTCGTGCCGCATTAACCACAGATTTTCCACACCAACCGAGACTAATGCAAAGAGCAGAACTAGGCGGGGGTGTCGTGTGTGCTCGGTGTTCACAGGGATTTTCTGATACAATCATTTAGTCATCATCTGTCTTTTGATCTTGCTGATAAATTTTTGACTTGTAGAGGCAAAGCGTGTTTTATTTTTATGTATTTATTTTGCATTAAATATTAATTCTGAATATGAGATTTTTAATATGCATTTATTCCGTCACCATTGATCTTCTGGGGAACATCAGAGAGCGTACTGATTTTAATGTGGCTTCAAAAAGAGCTTCTTGGTGAATCTCATACGACAGTCAGGGTGTAGGTGTGATTCTGCACCATTTTCTGCAGAGGTGAGAGGATTGAAAGCAATCATTTTCTTTCACTTATCCAATTTAAGGTCATGGAGGTGCTGGAATCCATCTCAGCACGGTAAAAAGCAGGACACACAGTGGACTGATCGCCAGCCCGTCACAGGCCTAAAGATAGACAACCATCCACACTTGTATTTACACCTGTAGCCAATTCGCAATCCCAGTTCTGAGAAAGTCTGCATGCTATTTGAAATGTGAATAAAAACAGAATGCAATGATGCAACAAAAGACTGGAAAAGTAAATGATGGTAAAAAGAAACAGCTGGAGGAACATTTTGCAACTTGCTAGATTCACTGGCAACAGGTCAGTAACACGATTGAATATACAAAATGCACATATGTTTCTATACAATACATAATATCAACAGATTCAGATAATTTGGAGAAATTTCTGTGAGCAAGGTACAAGGCTGAAAATCAGTACTGGATGTCTGTGATCTTTAAGTCCTCAGGTAGCACTGCATTAATAACAGACACGATTCTGTCATGGAAATCACTGCTTAGGCTTTGGGAATTTGAGACAAATTGGAAAATTACTCTTTGGTCAGACAAAATGAAATTTGAAATTCTTTTTGGAAAAGAGAGTGAGCGCTGCATCCTCTGGACAAAAGAAGAGAGAGACCATCCCCTTATCAATGCTCAGTTTCAAAGCCTACATCTGTGATATTATGAGACTGCATTAGTGCCTATGGAATTAATAGCTTGCACATCTTAAAAGGCACCATCAATGCTGAAAGGTATATACAAGTTTTAGAGCAACATATGCTCCCATCCGGGGGACTTTTTCTTCTGGGAAGCTACATTTCAGCAAGAGTCTAAACCACATACTGCCTCAATCACAACAGCATGGCTTTATAGTAGAGTTTGGGTGCTGTACTGGCCTGCTGCAGTCCAGATCTGTCATGGGCTAAATGCATTTGGCACAATGAAATTGAGACATGTTAAGCAGCTAGAATTCTATATCAGATAAGGCTGGGACAATGCGCCTCTCCATATAGTCCAGTAGCTGGTATCTTTGTTTCACAGACAGGAAGAGGTGATGCTACACAGTGGTAAACATGACCCTTTCCCAGTTTTTTTGAGACATGTTGCTGCCGTCAAATTCAAAATGACCTTTACTTTTTCTTAACCGGATACATTTTCTCAGCTTAAACATCTCATTTGTTTTCTATGTTCTATTGTAAATAAAACATCAATTTTTGGAATGGGAGCTGCAGAACCAGTGGATGTCTTTGCAAAAACTAGAAACCGGAGTAACTGGAGAGAAGCCATGCAGGCAGGGAGACAACATCCAACTCCACACTGAAGGGTCCTAGCCTGGATTTTATCCTAGAACCGTCTTGCTGTGATGAGGCAGTGCTAACTGCTGCACCACCACACTAGCCAGATTGCATTTATCAGTTGGCAATTGATTGGTCAGCTGGTATTGTTACCAATATCAGGTGCCAATACCGGCCATGGTAAGCACCATTATTTGGAGGTAAAACTGAGAGGAATCCAAAAAAAAGAGTTCCATAATTTTACTGGAAAATTTTTACTGGAAAATTGCAAACTTTGCCATAGCAAATAGTATAGTTCAGACTCCTTCCATTCATAAGGAAGATGTACCTTTCAGTGTAGGTTAGAATATCCAGATCAATGCAACAAGAGCAGGAGCAGAGGAAGTAAAGCCGGGAAGATTTTGTTATGACGGGCTAGGCCACCTCACAGGGCTTGTGGTTTCTCCCTCCTGCTAGGGCCGGAGTTTCCTCTCAACACCTGATTCAGCATCCCACATCTGTCCCGAATTAGCATGCTAATGGACGTGCCTAAGCCCCTGGAGCCAGCCAACAAGGGGCTGAGGCAAACAGATCCCCATGACACACAGACTAATTCAGCCAGACGGACAGCCCGCAGGAACGCCTCACATGTTCCACACAGAGGGAATGCAAAACATCCTGCATTCAGCAGCACCTCAGACTACAGAGCACATCTGGGCCGCAGATGTAACCAGAAAAGAGACGAGAGGTTGCTGTATGGTTCTACGTGCATGCTCGGGTGCTTGTGTGTAAGAGTGACTGTTTGCATTCATATTTAGAGCATATGACACATTTGTTTTTCATACAGAGGCTGTGCACACGTGTGTCTATGTATATAACCAAATGGGCCATAGCAGGGTGAGCCGTTTTGTGGGCGGAAAGAGAGAAGATCAGACGCAAAGCTTCACAGGAGTAAATACAATCAACTATTGAGAGCTGGATTCTGTCTGAGGCGTGGAGGCTCGGCATGTATGCAAGCAAAGGAGTTGTTTCAGGTCAGTGGAAGACGCAGATGTTCTGACCACTACAGACACCCTCCCTGAAAGCATAAAAAAGGAAACAAAATACTGAAGATAAAGTAGCATCAATGCATATAGCATATAAATATTAATGCCTAATAAAAAGCAGATCCAGCCTGTGCTTGAAGCCTGCACAGGGCATCTTGCCACATCTTGCTTGAGTTGAGTTTGTCTTTAAACTTCACGAGATGCAGTGCCTTTAGTAAGGATCTAATGACTCGTGACTGATCGCATGACCAAGGCGGCTTTAAATAGCATCACTGAAATGCTTAAGTTGCTGTTGGTTGAAAGGCTCACTCTCTTTATTGTATACTCACCATTATAAATGCCTAGGTCAACAAGGGGTAATCAGACCAGATCATTTCCTTTACTTTGTGCCCTTTACATCAGCTTTTAAAAAAAAATACACATCCTACACCTGTGCATCTTACAAGAAGCTTCTGCTTTGTTGGTTTATGTACACTATCCCTGGACTTTATAGGATGGCTGCAAGCCTTTAAAATCCAAACTAAAATTAGCATTGTTATAGGGGCGGACTGTGCCACAAAAGGATCTATTCATCTTCTACTTATCTGATTCAGCGTTGAGAAGGGGTTGGAGTCTATCCAACTGTCATAGAGCTAGAGGCACACCCTGGACACCCTTGCCAATATATACCAAGGCTAACATACAGAGACAGACAACGCTTCATATTAAAGTCAGTACTTTAAACCCATGCAAGCCACAAGAAAACTCACAGAAACACAGAGAAAACATGTCTGGATTCAAACCTAGTACCTTCTTCCTGTGAGGCAAGAACTACACCACTGTTCAGTACTTAAAAATGTTTTAAAATCTTAATAAGTAATTTCAGGACATATAAAACACTTGTTTTTCATCATATATTGGGAACATTGACCTTTATTGTTATAACAAAAACACACAATTTTTTACTTTTTAATAGGTTTAATATGAATTCTCATAAATACCCCATAAACCCTGGGTCTGAAGTATATCATGGTATAGTAGGTTATATTTATCACTCAGGTGTAAGCAAGGCCTTAAACAGGCTGTCTGCTGTGATTTCATTGTTTTGTCAGTTTGCAGTACTGTTTCTGTCCACTGGAGGACACTTGTGCTCTTTATGTACAAAGTGCGACCTAAGAGACTGAAGTTCCTGAACACACCATGTTTTCAAAAACCCTGAGGTGAGCACTGTACAAATTCAGATTTCTCCTTGAGAGCGAGTCTCGTAGCCTCCACCAATACACGTACTATATAAATGACAACAGAAGCATTGTTTATTTCCTCCCTGAGTAGATCAAAGAGTGATTATAATGTACATTTTGAAGAATTTAAAGTTGCCTTTTTACTCTTTTCAAATAAATATAAAGTTTCAGTGATCATTATTTACATTTTACACAGCCTCCCAGCTATTTTGGAAACAGTTATATTCTTTGTCTCTGTTTCCAAAAGTCAGAAGGACCACATACAGAGCACAAAGGACACACAGCACATTAAAAGGCAGAATACACACATGTAAAAACATCCTCACAAGCATATCATGTGTGCACCGTATCAGACACCTTGTGAACCTTCCTATGCATTAGCAGTATCATATTTCTCAATAAACTCTACAAGATACCGGAGGCATACTTCCTGTCACAAATGAAACACCTGTAGGTCTCATGAATGACTGGAAACAGCTTCATATGAAACCGCAGCAGAATGTGGCTCGGCAGGTGAACTTTCCTGGCATTGTACTTGTCGTTGTCCTCAGATCTTATTAAGCTACTGTTTCCCTTCCTCTCTGTTGCACATTTCTTTACCCTCCCCCCAGAGGGAAATCCAGTACAGTGTTTAAGAAGTCCTGTGGGACACAGAGAGAAGAGCAAGGTAAACACATTGAGCAGAGCCAGTAAAAAGACAAGAGACTGGGAGCTGTCAAGTGAGTCAACATGTTCCAGAAAGTCCACAAACAGAAGCTGAACCACTGCCCATTATTAGTCATCGCCAAGTAACAAGACATCTCTCTTTTGAGAATATAGAAAGGTGCAATGGGTATATAACCTAAATGATCATAAACGTGTGATATTCTCGCTTTGAATGATTAAAAGAAACTGTTCTGATTTAATAAAAAAAAAGGAACACTGGAATATTTTCAAGTTTTTAACCTCATTAAATGAAAGTAGAATAAAAACCGGAAGCAGAAACTCTTCATAACAAGACATCAATCTCTGCTGACTTCTCCTATATGGTAAATAGGTATCACAGACTTTAATTGCCTTGTGATTGGTGTAGGTAAGGGGGCATAAAACCAAAATAATGAGCTGAAAGATGCTAAAATGTTTGGGCTCTTTCAGCTCATTGTTGTTATTATAAAAAGGTTGATACTAACAGTATAAATCTAGTAGATACACACTGAGCCAGCTTAATGTTCTTTTCCTAAAATCTAAGCTGTCCAATAAGCCGCCTTGATTGAAAAGTAAAGACAACATAAACAGAATAACAAATGTTTATCTGTAAGCCAAACACTGTTTTGCTTTTGAGGTTTAATGAGTCAGGGGAGGTGGACCGCATGACTCAAAGCAAATACCAGGATACATAGACCTTTGGCAAAAACTGCATCCTGACTGAGAGATCCTGATTGAGAAACCCCTACAGTGTGTGTTAGTGTTTGTCTCTTATTTTTTATAGCTATGTCTGTGGACGCTTGCATGTGTGTGTGTGTGTGTTCTGAATGCTCATCACTTGAAGAAAGAACAAGTTATTTCCCACAATGTGGTTAACACCTCTGTTTAATCTCGCCTCTCCTCCTTTTCTTTTCTTTCCCCCTCCTGCTGAATGAAAGAGTAAGTGGGCTCAGGTTGTAATTACAGTAATGAATGATTTTGCTGTACCTTTCCGCCCATGTAACATACTTTTTCTGAAGCCCCTTTCACCCCTCCCTGTCCCACTGGAAGTGGGCTGGCTGCTCAGGTCTCTTTGTTTTTGGTAAGGAGATCCCCTGTTTATGTGGAGCTGGGTGTCCCTGGGTGTTCTTTTTAACCAGATTTCTTTGATCTGCTCCTCCTACTCTGCATAGCCATGTGTCTCTGTGCACTTGTGTATCTTGTGTGGTTTTAGTGGATTCAGGAGGCTTCATACTGGAAATGTTTCCTGAAAGACCCAGTTCGTCCAACTCCACTTACAATACTGTGCAAAAGTTTTGAGCCACGCCTCGTTTCTATATGCTTTACCTAGAGGATGTCAAATAGGTGCCGTGATTTATTGAATCAAGAGCAAACATACATGAAAATGCAGAACACAAGGCAAAACCGACATTGTACAATTCTTTCTTTTATTTGGCTTTCTTGTAATTTCTTTAAGTAGTATCTTTAAGATGTATCTCTCACGTTCTCTGATTTATTTATTGATTTTGCCTAAATTTTGTTCTCTGTGTTTTTGAGGGGCAACTATCTCTGCCATAGATAGTTTTTAAGCCTTTTTACAAGTCAACTGCCGTGGCATGGCGTATATCTTAACAATTTTTCTGAGCAATACATAAATTAATTTAAGCTGGCCTAACTTAGCTATCTTAAGTAAACTATAAGTAGTTTTTCTAAGGCAACAAATCTGCATGTTTTCTTAAGTACAAGCATCTTATTAGATTTGTCAGCATGCTGATGTATCTCCAATGACACAAACTGACTTAATTAATGCTTTTCTAACATTTTTGTTCTATAAATTACATAGTGTACGAGTTTTTGCTTAGGGGCTTTTTTGAGATACAGCTGTTTCTGTGGGATTCAGCAAAATTTGGCTGCAGCCACGTAATGACTGACCCGTGAGCAGGCAGCTGTCTGTTAAAGGGTGAAATAATTTCCTCTCTAGCTTCCTTGTTTTTGTAAAATCACCCCAGACACCAGAAAATACAGCTTTACAAAGCATTGCTTATTCAGCTGATGCAGCATATCACATACAGTTTTGTTAAGCACTTGTGCTTTTGGAGCAGGAGAGGTAAAACATACAATTTTCAAGTTTTACAAGCTCATGAAGACGTATAGGAAGACAAAGAAATTTTGAAAAAGTTGTAAACCAGTGTTGTTGATTGCAGAAAATATTGTGTGTTTTGCAAGTTCCTTCAGCCCCTTTGAAAAATAAAGAATTCAAATTGCAGGGCTGCGGTCTAATGCTTTACTCCAGCCTCCTGTTTGGCCTTTCACCCTCACACCTCTTAACTCTCTGGCTCACAGCTGGACCGCTCCTACAGGCTTACGCAGCGTTACTACCTGTCAGACAGACCAAGTGCTGGAGAAATGGCTGGGTGAGTGGGTGGCAGTGTGGGGCTGACGTGACTCATCCTGCCTCCCTCATGCAAAACTCACCTCTTAGCAAAAACAGCAGAGTAGTGGGAGAGGAAAAATGATATGAAACCCAAAGTCGCTGACCCCTGGTTCCACAGGCAGTTCACAGAGAGTTGAGTCAGAGGTGTAGGACAGCTAGCTAATTCCTCCTTTCCTCAGCGGGCTCCAGTGTGAGCTTGCATGCAGTATTATCCTCTAAAATTACAGCACATGCAGTACAACTGGAGGAAAAACGGAAATCCTTTTTAAATTGAGAGTGAAGTCAACTTTTGGACACAAAGTGGACAGCTGTTCCAAGGCATTATAAGTTAACTCCAATGTTTGCCCTAAAGGGAAAAGCTGACAATGATGTAGCATTTAAAGCATTACATGATTATTGCTTTATTGTATTTAGATGACTTATTTTGCCTTTAAAATCCTGCTAGATTCCTGCATGTATCCACTCCTCTTTGTTGCGGCTACCACTGGGCGCAGTTCCTCTATTGGTCACTAAAAGCAGGCTCCTGGCTACAAAATTTCTCTTGGAAAACAAAGTGTTATTTTTCTCATGAAATGATAGGGTTTCAGACATTAATTTCACTTCCTCTAACAGTTGTTTTGAACATAATTTCAAAATCTTTTTGCGGTGCGGGTGTGTTTATTGGATTCCCTGTCTCACATTTTGTGTCACACACACAAAAAAGTAGCTATCACTGCAAAATTTAGTTTTGCGTTTCCTCATTTCTTCAAAATTACCCAGAATCAATCAAACCCACATTTAGAGTATCTGGCTTTAAAAAAAAAACAAAAAAAACCCCCACCAAATGCCATCTGTAGGAAACGAACGAATGTCCCCAAGGAACGAATGCAAGTTTTCAAGAAAAGAGAAGATCACAGCACCAGGAAAAGTTTAAAATTTAATGCTCCAGTTTTAGATGCATGGATCGAATCAATGTTACTATAATTTCTAATGTGATATGCATGCAGAAATGTAAGAAAAAAATCCTAAATTTTGTTGTAAAGTTATGCTTGATTCGACAACAAGCCAGTCTAGAAGTCTACAAACATAAATATTACTGTGTACAGTACATTAGCTTAGATTAAAAAAAATTCACACAACCTTGATACAAACACCCACAGTGTTTGTAGACTTCTAGACTCAATTAGTGAGCTGTGAGAGCAGGGTATCAATCAGCTCACACCAGCCCTATCGATAAGAGTGGCAGGGCTTTAAATGAAACACCCGAGTTAATGGAGAGAGTGTTTCTAATTAGCTGGTAAGCTGGAATTCTCCACAAGGGCACGTGGAACATATGGGCAGATTGTTAATCAACAAACGATGGACTCCTACTCCTGTCACCTCCATAACCTTCCTCCACCCCATCCCTTCAGCCCACTTGTCCCATCCTCAGCTCCCTTAGCTGAGCTTCACAGCAGTCCTGGGAGAGGCATGTAAATCTGGCCCCCTTTGAGCAAGCAACTGGCTTCGGAGAAAATAAATCTGCTGAGGTTCACGATGAGTTCAGCCAAGCCGCTGCTCGAAGCTTTTCTCTCTCTCCTTTTCCTTCTCTCTCTCTCCGAAGCTGTGGCCTTTTCTTTCAAGGCATCTTTTTTCCCCGTCTCTATCTTTCGCTCTCATTCCCATCTTTCTTGCTGCTCTGCTTTTTTCCTCTGTCCCCAAACCTCATCTTAGATTTGCTAATGTTACAGGCAGACAAAACTACAGTGATATCATTGTTCTGATAACAACCTCGGGAGGAAGAGGGACAGTCCCCCTCACATGTGTTGTGTCTGGTCGGGTTTGGTCAAATGTCTGATTCAATCTAGTTTAGTCTAGTTTGGACCAAGCTTGATGCATCGCTATAAGCCTGTTTCCTCAACCCTTGCTTGAAAAGCAGTATGTTCTCTATAGTGGGAACCATATGACAAGAATCTTTAGCAAATTACTCTGAAAGGGCAAGTTTGCATGTCGTGGCTTTAGACGACTATTTGATCTTTTTGTTACATACTAATGCATAAAAGGCTTGAAGTACTGTCTATCAGTTTGAAAAAGAAAACAAAAAAGAGGGCACTTTTGGTTAAGTGTGATGTTTCGTCAGCTCATACATCCACCCCAGCCTCGTCTCTTTGTGATTCCGCCACTGATTATAACTAAAGCCACTAAAGATCACAATAAAACAAGGGCTTATTGTGCTGTTCATACAAATGCAATGCACACAATGCTGCCCAAAACAGACAGTCCTAATGAACACAGCAGGATTTGATGTGGAATAGATATTCATGAGCACACGCTCAGTTGTTTGCATGAACATGGCTGAAGTTTCAGTTTCCAAAGGCTTTATGCGCGCATCTTTAGGGCTCTCTGTGCTTTATCTGTCTCACGTTTAAATTGTATACTTTAGTGTGATGTAGTGGGGAAAAAGCAAAGGTCTTGTAGACCTTTGCTCGTTACTTTTATTGTATTTGTTTATTTAACCAGGAAGTGCCTTGAGATTAAAATATCTTGTTCAACACATGATTACAAGGTTACAAAAACTATAAATAAAATCTCTTTATTAAGAACTACTTATTATAGCTACTGGATTCTTAGAGTGTGCTGTCTGTTAATGGTCTGTGTTGCACTGCATTGATCTAAAATAAAAACAACAATAAAAACAAGAATCTAAATTTATTTGAAACCAGATTTTGACAAACCGCGAATGAAACTCCTCACTTGTTTCGTTAATCTTTATGTTGCTACAGACTTCTTTCAGTGTTGTTTACCGGAGGGAGCGTCTAACTGGTGGTTCATGTCAGGCAGCTCTGTGTTGACATTGCTAAAACCTTTCTTCTGATGTAGCTGTTTATCAGAAATGGACACATAGTTTTGAAAAGAAAGAGGAGGAAGAGGAGGAGGTCTGGTCACTGAGTACTTCCAGACCTCTAATGAATGAAGACAGTGTTCGCCCTACCCCTGCGAACTTTGACCTGTGATGCAGGATAGCTTAGGGTTAGTTGACAAAAAAAAGGAGAACTTTGTCTTGGGAGGATGACTTTATTTACAACGGTTAATTGCATGATATAGCTCCAATCCAGTGAATTGAGCAGTTTCACGCCGACACTGGAGGAAATGTTTTCAAAGGTCTCATTATTGCTTGTGCAAAACGTGTCCTACTTACACTGATATACTGTGTAATATCATCACTGGCTTTCTGTTAAGACCTCAGCGACAAATTGTGTGAGTAATTATAGGCAAACCATTTTTGTCTGTCATTAACTACCCCATCTCCTTATCTCTGGATTTTAGACCAACCCCAGTCTTTTGATATTACTGAAGTCTTCCTTGACAAGCGCTGAGGATGTCTCAAAGTAATGTGCAGCTCATTCAGCAGGGCCTTATCCTTAATCCCTGACCTAGGAGAAGGAGGACTCAGTTTAAACAGGGAGTGGTGGGAGTATAAGATTACACTAAGACTGTAATTATAAGGCCCCTGGGCTGATAGGGAAATGCTAACATACATGAATGCACAAATATACAAGCTCCTGCACACGTGCATGCATTCATTAACTAAGACAAACACAGGGCTGTGGGTATCAAAGATCGAGGTTTGGTTTTAACTAACAAAGGGTTCAAGAATTCCGTAGCTTAGCATTGCTGTTTTAAAACCTGGGTTGTTTTGTAATGATACAAATAATTGAAATATGGAGACAAATTCATATGTGATATGAAGAAAATAAGCCGGTCTCAGTCTGGTCAGAGACCAGTTTTAGAGGATGACTTCAGTGAAGCTCACCTCTCCAACAATGGCCTAAATGGCACCTGTAGCTAGGTGTGCACTGCTTTTAATGGGATAGACATTTTAATTCTTCTTAAAAAGCATTTTGCTGGTTGCAGAGCCGATCACCAATTGGCTAGCACCTTATTCCTTCATTTTTATCTACACTTAGCCCTGCAAAATATGATATGAGACACATAGCTCTGACTGTAAGCACAGAATTCCCACCCACCCTTCCTTCAAACCTTCTGTTTGAAAGGGACAGCCAATCAGAAGAACCTTGCCTAAAAGTGATTTGTTTCAGGCAGTGGATAGAGTGAAGAGATTGCATCTGCTCCCAGTAAAATATAAATAAGGATGATTGTAATGTGTGAAAAATGTAGAACTTTTCTACCACAGTCGAAGAACAAATATGAAGCTGGAAATGAGCATCAAAGGTCCTCTTTAAGCAGAAAGACATCTAGACAGAAATCTGTGGTTCAGGATATACATGAACACTGAAACTCTTATTTAACTATGAGAACAACACTGAAATAGTCCAAACACTAAGGGTTACAAGAAGTCCGAATAAGCCAAAAGCCAAGGTGAAAGTGCTGTCCATTGGTGAAAATCAAAGAGAGCCCTGCAGCATCATCAAAGCCACAGGGGTTAGAGCTGACATAACAAACACAACAAGCAGGCTTGATCCAATTCTCTTCAAACAACCACTAATTTCATGTCGCATATTTGAACATGAATGCCCAACTGTGTTTGCTCTGTGCGCCCTCTGACCCCTGTTCCTCATCCCTATAACCCCCTCCTCATCCTGCCATGCTCAGTAGGACTTAGACCAGCCCACTCAGTGGAACAAAATGCAGGCCTCCTAATCAGCTCATTTAGAGCAGATCAATGGCACTGATGACAAGAGCCTAAGCAGAGACTGTGCACCAAATGAGGGCTGAACAAAACAGCCTTCTTAAATGATTGCCTTGGAGCAAATAACCCCCTGGCTGAGTGGGGTCATGAGGTTGGTGACCTAGGTGGGTGCAGCAGTGGAGGTGTCCGACTGCGCCTGAGAAGGGGGGGGGGAGTTGAGTCCCTGGTGTCCCCGCTGGTGGGCCAGCTGAACAAACAGCTGGGAACAAGGCCAGACTTCAGTGTGCAGAGACACAAAGCTCCAGCCATGGAAGTCCAGTTTTCAGGCAAGACTTTAGACCCACGACAGCATGAAGACAGTGTGCTGCTTTCTTCTCTGGAGAAAAGGCCACCTCTGATCAGGGCACATAGCAAAATGAACACATACCCGTCTAACTGAACCCACACGCATGTACAACAGAGTATGTACACATTTACACACACATGTAGACACAGTCTCTAATCCATTACACAAAAAGGCCTGTGTCTATCTGACTTTTTTCTCAAAATAACACTCCTCTATCTCCAAGCAATTGATCTTCACTCGTCTGTTCCTCCACAGGACATCTACTGTTTCTGCTGACTTTACTGCTCTCTGGCAACTCCTAAATATGTGGCCTTGTTGACATCCCCCCAGTGGTAACCACATTCCATGAATCTTTCCATATCTGCTCAGTGTCTTTCAAGATGTACATTCTTTTGCAATAATGATTATGTAAAAGCTTGGAGCTCTGACAGCTGGAGAAGAAAAAATTCAGAAAAAGATGCTGGCTGTGGCTATTATAGGCCTGGGAAAGCAAGACAGCTAAAGAAAGTGACAGAGGTTGTCCAGATAAATCCATTCCTCACGCACGTCGCCAAACAAAAACACAGAAAAGCCTCGATCAGCTCTGCTCAACCTGAGTCACATGCCCAATTTTTGCGCTCCAGTTCTGGCAAAACAAGGTCAGTGCGAGATATGAAAAGGTTTGGTAAAACACACATGAACAATCGTACACACAGAAAGCCTTGTTTGGGACAGCGGGGGGCGCAAGCTGTGATAATGAGTGGCACAGATGAAAAGGGTGGCTCCTCCCGAGTAAGCAAACTTCACCAGTGGAGCCGTTGTTAACAAGCTGACCTCTGAGCCTTCTCAGTGGGAACATTGCACCACCACCACCAAAACCACCCCACATGAAGCCCCTCAGCTTGCCCTTCTGCATGGGAGCGCACCATAAAAATGACATCATTAAGCCTGATGTTCTGCATAGAGGGACGGCTGGTAAATGGCAAAGCGGAGTGTGAGTCTGGGAACACATCAATCTCTGCAAGCATCTCTACACAATCGATCATTGCGATAACAAAGGAATCCCAGAATGCACTGTGCTTCAAGAGGAAAATTCTTTAAGAAATTTCCAGGAAAAGATGTTCTTCCTGCACAATAACTCCACACTGGTTCTGACGTAGTGCACCAGTGCTTTTTTCTCAGCCGGGACACCCATCATTTTGGAGAAGTCTACAGCAGGTGGACCAAAAATGTTAGGGTAAAAGGTCATGTTGCCACAGCTCGCAGAACCACAGCTTCACACTGTGACAAAATTATACTTCTGTGGTGAATCTATGCAGCGGCTATGATGTAGCCTACACAGTTGGCTGACGCTGTTGCTTGCATTTATACTGTACTTGTGTGGGATTTGTCAATGGTAAGGTGTAGTTACCCTACTATGGTGTAGACTGAAAGCAAAGTTTTTCCTCCTCTTTTAGACAGGAGAGGAAAAATTAGTCTGCAGCTATAAAAGAAAGGCAAAGATTGGAGCGATGACTCTTGCTAATACATTTTATTAGATAAGCACACTCAGTTAGAAAAGTAATTATCAAAATTATACCATTATTTATATAATAACTCATCTTGATGCGACATAAACGGATCAGTTCAAGAATGTTACTGAAAACAAACATTTCTCACTTATACCTAATGGGGTGTTTTTTTTTAATTTATTTTATTTTTTTCTCTTTAAGATAAGTTATCTCAGAAATGAATATGTGGTATTTGTGGCACTGAAAGCATCTAGATAATGTTTGAGCAATTTCAGTCTATTAGTGGGACCTGAAAGTTTTCCAGTGCATTATTCTAATACAGAAATATGTTTGTCTTTTTCCTTGTTTTAACATACTGACAAGAACATCTATAACATTTTTAAATCAAGTTTTGCACCTGCGGATTCTTTTTGGTATGTTCGGAGCACTACAAATTTTAAGCACACTAAAATATTATCCTATTAAGACTAAGTATCTCTGTTAGCAATCTAAACACAAAAAGCAACATTAACATCAATTTGGAGCTATCTTTCCAAGTCCACACTTCTCTTTTAGCTCTGGTCGGCTTTTTCAACTAAATGATTATTTTATGCTAAATGATCCACTGGGAGGTTTCGGTGCTGCCAAAAGAACCAAAGCTATGCACTGAAATCTCTTAAAGAACTTATAGCTGGTTTATTATTATTTGCTGTACAATCTGCTGAGTTAATTTAGGCTTTTGAAACATTACTGCAGTTTTCGCTTGTATGCCTTTCGACTGGTGACATAAGGTGCCACCAAAAAAGTATTTGGATTTCTTAGTGTTTTGCACATTTCCACATTTAAATCTTTGAGATAAAACTTATTATGGGGAAAAAGTTATCCAAACCTACCTGGGCATATGGAAAAAAAAAAGTAATTGCCCCCTAAACCTAATTACTGGTTGTGACACCCTTGGCAGCAAGAACTACAATCAAGCGTTTGCAATAACTGGCAATGAGCATTTCACATCACTGTGGAGACATTTTGGCCCCTTCTTCTTTCCAGAACTGTTTTAATTTGGCCACATTGGAGGGTTTTTGAGCACGAAGGGCCTGTTTTGCTTTAACTAGACCACACCAAAACCTTGATTTTGTTTTTGAACCATTTAGAGGTAGACCTGCTGGTTTGTTTTGGATCATTATCTTGCTGAAAAATCCAAGTGAAGTTGAGCTTCAGAGCACAAACTGATGGCCGGACATTCTCCTTTATTATTTTCTGGTAGAGAGCAGAATCCATGGTTCCATTAATTATGGCGAGCCATCCAGGTCCTGAAGCCACAAATCAGCCCCAGACCAACACATTGTCTGACTGTTGGTATGTAATGCTGTGTTGTAATGGGATGTGAACCTTTTAAAAAACTTCAGCTTTCGTCTCATCAGTCCACAGAATGTTTTCCCAAAAAGTCTTCGGGATCATCAAGATGTTTTTTGGGCAAATATGAGACAAGCCTTTGCGTTTATTTGGTCAGCAGTGGTTGGCACCATTAACTCTCCCATAGATGCCATTTTTGTTTCTTTGTTATTGTTGAATCATGAACTCTGACCTTAGCTGAGGCAAGTGAGGCCTGCAGTTCTTTAAATGATGTTCTGGGTTGTTTTGGGTTGCTAATGAGGTCTTAAAGCGATTTGGGTAGTCTGGCTAAGACTGTTCCAAGTTTTTCCGAGTTGTTCTCTCGTTGCCTGTCAGCATTGTTTGCTGGAGTCCCAGAGCTTTAGAAATTTCTTTGCAACCCTTTCCAGACTGAAAAATGTCAATGACTTTGTTTATCAGATGATGTGTTGCTTTTTTAGAACCTTTAGCCTGCTTCACTTTGTTGGACGGGTTGTATTTAAGTGATTTCCTGATTCAACAGGTGTGGCAGCAATCAGGCATGGGTGTGGCTCGTGAAATTGAAACAAACTTTCCAGAAAAAATGTGTTTAATTACATTTCATTCTTGACTTCATCATTAAGAAATCATAAAAAATGTTTGATGATTAAAAACATTTAAATGTGACAGTTATGCCAAAAACTAAGAAATTGGGAAGTTGGAAAATACTAATCACAGCACTGTACATCCAACTGAAAATAACAGTGAATGTTTTTAATTCGTATTTTGGGTGAATTAACCCTTTATCTCTTCACGTTTGCTGAAAGAACAGTGTGTCACAGTCTGAGAGATACACAGTCAAAATAAAAGTGGATATATGCAGGTAAAAGCAAACACAACCAGAGGCGCCCAACTAAGCCACCCAAACACATACACAAAAACAAAAAATGATCGCTACTCCCTGAGGAGCTACACGAGGAATCCGTTGGGTGTCAGAGCTCACTGTACCACTCTACATTGTAAGGAGACAAAGGGCAGGGGGTGGGGATGGGAGGGTGGAGGGTCACTTCTCCTCACAGCATCTCCAGTTTCAGGCCCTCTAAGGGCAGCCACGGGCGTGTTGCGTAGGAGGATTGTGTCTCATGAGCAAGGTGGGGGTGGAGCATAAACCCTGGACGCTGCATGCACGATTTTCACATGTCAGGAACACCTTTCTGAATATCAGCGGGGACCTCTTGGCACAAGGCGTCAGCACCCGTTCCTCCCGTGCCTCCTCTTTGACCTGTCATCACCTCAGAGATATATTAGAGGATCTCTGTGTGCTGCTGAGTGTACTAGCAAGATTTCTGGTTCTGCTCACCAAATGTCTTAAAGACCACAACAAAGATATCAGCTTTCATCTGACTGTGATTGTATCATATTAATATAAGCATAATTCATTCAATTTATTTTAAAGCTTAAATTTAACACATATGGTTTCAGTGTAGCCTCAATCGTTTGGCCAGGACAACGTGAAAGACCTTGTGCTAAAATCCAGATGCAAGTAGATAACAGCTGTATATTATCATTCCATCTAAGTATACACTCTCTGTCTCTGCACTTCAGATTTTCCCAACTTGGAATGTTGAATTATCTTTTTTTAACACTCCCTCACTGTTTGCATGTGTGCAGCTCTCCTGTCCAAATTGATAATAAATGGTACATTACTGTCCAATGAAAATAACCACCCGTAATGTTTTTTTTAGGGCTGCAAGAAAATATGCTCTGGGCTTATTCAACTGGAGAGATGTGAATTCCCTTTTAAAACTATTGTATGCTGACCAGACACAGATAACTGCCTGTCCGTGCCAGTTCCAGGCAAGCTCTTACTTCCTTTTTGACATGTGGGGACTTCCTCCATTTCACAACAACAAGTCGTGCTGTGCCTGACTTCTCTGTCTTTAATCACAGCACACCAAAACATGTCCTCCTGGTGAGCCACAGGCCACCGATTCAGTTTTGTAAGAGTACCTAATCTGTGCTGCATGGATGGGAAAACTGAACGACTTAAAGGGGAAATCATTTTCTCAATGGCTGCTGAAACCAAAGTGGAATTTGCTGTAGTGGAGAAGAAGCCGTCTAAGCTCTGATTGTAGATAAGAGGGGTCTTTTTTATGTCTGTCACCCATTGTTTTGTTACATTATAAATCTTCCGTGCCGACACCTGATACCTGATAGTGTGGCCCATTTGTCACTCGTGTTTATGTCTGGGATGTGGAGTGCTGCTGGGGTGGAATACACCCAAATACACCCTGCCCCTGAGCACCCCTCAAGGGTGTGGGTGCTGTTGGGATAGGTGACACTGTGAGCAAGCTGGAGGGTCAGCATGAGTGTGAAGGAGGGGCCAGAAAATGTAAGCCTGTCTTCAGGAAAATACAGGTCTTATCATGTCCCAGGGCGAGGAAAATATAAAAAGCAACATAATAAGATTTAGAGTGAGCTTAATGAGTAACTGAGCTAGGAAATGAGTCACAATAAGTGAGAAAAAAATGAAGGAGCAGTTTACCAAAATTATGGGAAAATTATGGGAAAAATCATTATCTTTTATGCTATCTAAGCATGCAGAAAGGTGCGGCTTTATTGGCTTAAAACTGCCTCTAGTGCAATACAATATGCAGGATTTCAATTAGTGGCGCTAATGAAGCAGTGAATGCTAGTTGCCAAACAACATCTGGGCTTGTCACCTGACACTTTGCTGAAATTAGTGCCGTTTTTCCTAAGCGTTTATGTATGAGTCACTGCACCAAAACAACACACTGCACCAAACAGACAGAGGAGGCAGTGTGACATAGCTGATGGCTTTTTTTTAAATCAAATTCTCATGTAGTTTGAATGTATTGGAAACTTCAGTAGTTTTAAGTAAGGCAACCTGACCTGACCTGACCTGTAAGTATCGACCTTCTCTGCGCAATCCAATATGCATAGCTATTAATTCGACAGCACTGGACCAATCCTCACTCCGTCTTTTGCATTCCTAACACAATAACTCTCAATACCAGTGCACTAGTAAATAGTCACAAGCTCTCTGGCGTGAAGAAAATAGCCCAGCACGGAGAAGAAAAGAAAGAATTGAGGAGGCAGGGGCTCAAAGAAAGGATCGGAGCAAAGAAAAGATTAGGCTCTGGAGAAGTACAAGTTTTGCAAAGCTGCCCTGGTTCTTGGCATTAGGCCAGGGACAGGACACAATGCAATGCTGTGCAGATCCAGGGATCTATAGACGCTCACTGGAGCATTGGACTATTGGGCAGAAGGGTAAGGCGGGGGGCTGAGCCCAACTGTTTTCCAAAGCTAAGCACAGAGGACGTGATGGGGGACTATGGTAGCTGAAGCCAGAAGAGGAGCGTGGTTGCAGCAGAGATAGAAATGCAGTCACAGTGTATAGAGGACATTGACCTGACAGTCAGTCAGGGGATATATAGGGGCCTTAGTATCCTGCTTGCACCTGCTCTATGAAAGAAAAGATATAAGGGGGCTGAACAATATACCGTTAACAATCTGCCAACGGGCCATCTTCAGTACACACTGCAGGCCTTTTAATAAGACAGGACAAGAGGGATATGAACTGGATTTTTGTTTCCCCTTCTTGCTTTATATGCTATTGTTAAGCCTTCTCTTTACTTGATTATATTTTCATACACTGCAATCAGTGGTTAATTTCCTTTCTATTCTTTCTGCCCTCTTGGCTGTACGTGGAGGGTCAAAGCTGGAAAAAAAGTGAATAGAAATGAAGAGAGGAGGACAGGGAGGAAGAGGAGAGCGAGGTGCACCCCTCTAAGATCAAAGACTCAGCCCCATTGTGAGGCCTGTACAATGGAGTACAGCACTGAAAACACTTAGAGAAACCCCCCCCCCCCCACGCCATTTCCTCTACTGCCCTAGACCCCTCCTCATCCCCTGGAGACTAACTGACAACACAGTGGTGAGGTAAATGAGTGGGACTGCATATAGTGAACCACAGTTATTTCAGATGTTTGGATAAGTCATAATAAATAAAATGACCGTATGACGAACAAGGTATCAGTTTGTTACAGATGCTGCACACTTGTTTGGGGGATTTTGCCGTGACCAGCAGAACCACAACCACATTAGTGGAACCATATTGCGAGTCTGATTCCAATTTTCTGGTCATGTATTGACAGATAACACATCACTGACTTTTGTTCATGTTATAAAGCTATTAATAAAAATTAGTTTCTAACTACAAGAAAAATGTAAGCCCACAATTCAATTTTTATTTTGGTCAATTCAAATGTTCACTGGCTATGTGTTCAGCTTGCCATCTGGGCAAGCAGTGCTGGGCAGGAAGTAGGAAGGGGTTACAAAAAGATCTGTGCTAACTGTTTTTGCAAAAAGAAAGGGTGTTGTGGTGAAAGTGATTCAAATCATAAAGGTGTGTATTAAACAAGAGCTCTGGAGCGGATGCAACATTCTGTGATAATTTTTTGCAGCTTCATCAGTTTAAGGGTAATCATCACACAGCAAGGTTGTTGGGTCTATTGTTACTTTACAAAAAATATTGTCTATTGTAGCTTTAGGTTTGAAGGATGATTATAATCTCTGCGATTAAGGACAAGTAGCTGTGTTTGTCTTTCAACATTCAGTTCAAACCACCAGCTTCCTCTAATCTACACAAGGTACTTTTACAGAACAAACATTTAAAGTTTTTTAAAATGTATCTAAAGCTATATGACTGCTACATTTCCTGGATTGAGAATGGAGTGCCGTTGCTCCTGTTGGATTGATTTACCATATAACCAATAATTAAAATGTACATAAAGATACCAATAAAAAATGTCACAGCCAAAATGAAATGACACATACTGCATAAATGGAAAATTACCACTTCCTGAAAACAGTTTAGCTCTTATTATGTCATTGAAATACCACCCCGTGTGTTAAAACCCCTTATAAGGGTTCATATCTTTTTATTTCTCTTTCGGTGTCACATTACTTGTAGTGAAAGTAACCGCAACGCAGTGACATATAATATCCTGTCTTCACACAAGCTGGATTAGACATCGATGGGGCCGCCCCCTCAAATGTAAGATGCAAAGACAGATAAACCTGAGTGTTAAGTCTTGTGTACATAAAAAAGTAAAAAAGAAAGTCCCCAAAGATCCCCCACAGAGGCA
Organism: Simochromis diagramma; assembly: GCF_900408965.1. Lineage (NCBI taxonomy): Eukaryota > Metazoa > Chordata > Actinopteri > Cichliformes > Cichlidae > Simochromis > Simochromis diagramma. Next base: position 6,791,483 of record NW_024387030.1, on the reverse strand, counting down.
GAGGAGAGGTAGCGGTTGGGGTTGTGCTCTTTCAGCTGTAACCAGTGAATGAACTTTGAGTAGAACTCTAAATCCTCAAAATAAGAAGAAAAGTGAATTCCTTAAAAAGCTCCACACCTTTTAGTGTATTTACCATTCAGTGTTTCAAGCACACGTGTGATTATTGCCTTCTTGTTAGTCCTTTTTCTCTGAGTTAACTATTTTCTTTTCTTCCCTGCTCTCCTGCCACCTCCTTCTCCCCCTCTTGTGCTTTCCCTCCCTCAAAGCCTGCGGGGTTTATCTGCAGGGATGAGGGAGAGAGGAGAATGAGGAAGACAAGCACTTTCATGGCTGAGTTGGGAGCTATTAGCCCCCTGTGTGCTCGGACCTGCTCTACCTCCTCTCAGTATTAATCTGCAATGACAGGTTCACTGTTTACCAAATCCACCCAAGATCCTGGGGGATGACTGGCCGGCGCCACTCTGCTCCATTAACCTCTGACCTCCAGCATTACGGCACCAGACCGAGGCCAGGGGCTTGGGGTTAGCTGGCCTGAGCACCCGGCTGGACACCTGTCTGAGGTCCGAGACTGAGCTCCTGTCACACATAAACATTGTGTGCGAAAAGACGTATCTTGGCTGGACTTGGTGCCATTGTTCTCAGAGCTGCGGCTCATATACTTGTGTGTATTTTACATTTTCAGGTTTTACTTTCATTTTGAGAGGGTCTGGCAGTTAAAAGTATATACTTTTGGGAAAATCCCTAAATTATCTGTAAAAATAAAAGTAAAACTAACCTGGAACTTAAGGGCCACAAGTCTGGTTCTGTCCAAAAAGTAGAAAATGACTGTTTCCCTAGGCTTTCAGTTTTTATGCTAAGCTAAACTCACTAGCTCTGCCTCTGTACACTGCAGAGGCAACAAAACACTTTTACAGACCATCAAACTATTCCTTTACTATTCGCTGACTGATTGTCTCAAATGGGTTTCCTGAACTGACTGAGCATAATTTACACCACTATCAAGCTTTGGTGGCTGGTACATGAAGTAGAAATCACTTGAAAGGTTTTGAAACAGCTTTGACAAATTAGAAATCCAAGAGAAGAATAGTGAGGCAGCAGTGCTGCTCCTTCTTTCAATTAGACATCCATGTGTCCTGTAATCCATTTGGCAAACCGCTGCACGATGAGTATTACACATTCTTCCTTTGAAGAATCTCAACTTGTTCTCTAATGTGAGCCTTTCTCTTATACTTGTATATATTTTTCTTGTTTTGTATATATCCCTTTGACTGTATGTATTTCTCCTTTTGCTATTTATTCCTGCCGTCTGCAGTTGCATCCCGAAGTTGATGTGAAACACCTACAATTTTGTTGTACATGCACAATGACAATGAACGAGTATTATGTTCTATTCTATTACAATAAATCCCCTCTTCTTTTCACAACAATCTAAAAACATCTATGAACTGAAAAGTTTTGGCTTTTCGGGGAGGAATGTGAGGGAGGCATGTTGTCCCATTCCTCTCTAAAATTCTGTTCAACAGTCCTGGATCATCTTTGCTATATTTTTCATTTCATGATGCACCGAATGCTTTCATTTGGTGAACGATCTGGACTCCAGGCCATTTCAGCTTCTACAGGGTGGGCCATTTATATGGATACACCATAATAAAATGGGAATGCTTGGTGATATTAAAGTCCTGTTTGTGGCACATTAGTATATGTGAGGGGGCAAACTCCTCAAGATGGGCGGTGACCATGGTGGACATTTAGAACTCGGCCATCTTGGATACAACTTCTGTTTTTTCAATAGGAAGAGGGCCATGTGACACATCAAACTTATTGGTAATGTCACAAGAAAAACAATGGTGTGCTTGGTTTCAACGTAACTTTATTCTTTCATGAGTTATTTACAAGTTTCTGACCACTTATAAAATGTGTTCAATGTGCTGCCCATTGTGTTGGATTGTCAATGCAACCCTCTTCTCGCACTCTTCACACAGTGATAGCAACACGGCAGGAGAAATGCCAGCACAGGCATCCAGTATCCGTAGTTTCAGGTGCTGCATATCTCGTATCTTCACACCATAGACAATTGCCTTCAGATGACCCCAAAGATAAAAGTCTAAGGGGTCAGATCGGGAGACCTTGGGGGCCATTCAACAGGCCCACGACGACCAATCCGCTTTCCAGGAAACTGTTCATCTAGGAATGCTCGGACCTGGCACCCATAATGTGGTGGTGCACCATCTTGCTGAAAAAACTCAGGGAATGTGCCAGCTTCAGTGCATAAAGAGGGAAACACATCATCATGTAGCAATTTCAAATATCCAGTGGCCTTGAGGTTTCCATTGATGAAGAATGGACCCACTATCATTGTACCCCATATGCCACACCAAACCATCACTTTTGTTGTTCCAACAGTCTTGGAGGGATCCATCCAATGTGAGTTAGTGTCAGACCAATAGCGGTGGTTTTGTTTGTTAACTTCACCATTCACATAAAAGTTTCCCTCATTACTGAACAAAATCTTCTGCGTGAACTGAGGGTCCTGTTCCTATCTATGAAGCACCTTGAGGCGACTTATGTTGTGATTTGGCGCTATATAAATAAAATTGAATTGAATTGAATTGTTCCAATTTTTGTTTTGCCCATTCTGCTAATTCTGTGCGCCGATCTGGGTCATCCTCGTTGAGATGCTGCAGTAGCTGGAGTTTGTAAGGGTGCCATTTGTGAGTAGCTAATATCCGCCGAAGGGATGTTCGACTAATGCCACTCTCCAGTGACATGTGGCGAGTGCTACGCTGTGGGTTCTTGCTGAATGAAGCTAGGACAGCCACTGATGTTTCTTCATTAGTGACAGTTTTCTTGCGTCCACATTTTGGCAAATCCAACACTGAACCAGTTTTACGAAACTTAGCAAGCAGTTTGCTGACTGTAGCATGGGAGATGGGTGGTCTCGTAGGGTGTCTTGCATTGAAATCTGCTGCAATGACCCGGTTACTGTGTTCACCAGATATCAACATGATTTCGATCCGCTCCTCACGTGTTAACCTCTTCGACATGTCAATGGCTGTGAACAAAGAGAAACTTGTAAATAACTCATGAAAGAATAAAGTCACGTTGAAACCAAGCACACCATTGTTTTTCTTGTGACATTACCAATAAGTTTGATGTGTCACATGACCCTCTTCCTATTGAAAAAACAAAAGTTGTATCCAAGATGGCCGACTTCTAAAAGGCCACCACGGTCACCATCCATCTTGAGGAGTTTGCCCCCTCACATATACTAATGTGCCACAAACAGGACTTTAATATCACCAAGCATTCCCATTTTATTACGGTGTATCCATATAAATGGCCTACCCTGTAATTTGCTGCTTTATAAGAAAGCCCTCCGCAAAGCCAGAACATCTTACTATTCGTCACCGATTGAAGAAAATAAGAACAACCCCAGGTTTCTCTTCAGCACTGTAGCCAGGCTGACAAAAAGTCAGAGCTCTTTTGAGCCAACCATCCCTTTAATGTTAACTAGTAATGACTTCATGAACTTCTTCACAAATAACATTTTAATCATTAGAGAAAAAATTACCAATAAGCATCCCACAGATGTAATATTATCTACAGATACTCTTAGTACCACTGATGTTAAGTTAGACTCTTTTTCTCCAATTGATCTTTCTGAGTTAACTTCAATAATTACTTCCTCCAAACCATCAACGTGTCTTTTAGACCCCATTCCTACAAAACTGCTCAAAGAATTCCTGCCATTAATTAATTCTTTGATCTTAAATATGATCAACCTATCTCTAATAATCGGCTATGTACCACAGGCCTTCAAGCTAGCTGTAGTTAAACCTTTACTCAAAAAGCCACCTCTAGACCCAGCAGTCTTAGCTAATTATAGGCCAATCTCCAACCTTCCTTTCATATCAAAAATCCTTGAAAGAGTAGTTGTCAAACAGCTAACAGATCATCTGCAGAGGAATGGGTTATTTGAAGAGTTTCAGTCAGGTTTCAGAGCTCATCACAGCACAGAAACAGCTTTAGTGAAGGTTACAAATGATCTTCTTATGGCCTCTGACAGTGGACTCATCTCTGTGCTTGTCCTGCTAGACCTTAGTGCAGCATTCGATACTGTTGACCATAATATCCTATTAGAGCGATTAGAACATGCTGTAGGTATTACAGGTACTGTGCTAGGTACTGTGCTGCAGTGGTTTGTATCATATCTATCTAATAGACTCCAATTTGTACATGTAAATGGAGAGTTCTCTTCACACACTGAGGTTAATTATGGAGTTCCACAGGGTTCAGTGCTAGGACCAATTCTGTTTACATTATACATGCTTCCCTTAGGTAGCATCATTAGAAGACATAAGTTTTCACTGCTATGCAGATGACACCCAGCTCTATCTATCTATGAAGCCAGATAACACACACCAATTAGTTAAACTGCAGGAATGTCTTAAAGACATAAAGACCTGGATGGCTGCTAACTTTCTGCTTCTTAATTCAGATAAAACTGAGGTTATTGTACTCGGCCCTGAAAATCTTAGAAATATGGTGTCTAACCAGATTCTTACTCTGGATGGCATTACCTTGGCCTCCAGTAACGCTGTGAGGAACCTTGGAGTCATTAAGTTTTACCAGGACATGTCCTTCAACGCACATATTAAACAAATATGTAAGACTGCGTTCTTCCATTTGCACAACATCTCTAAAGTTAGAAATATCCTGTCTCTTAGTGACGCTGAAAAACTAGTTGATGCATTTATTACTTCCAGGCTGGACTACTGCAATTCATTGTTATCAGGATGTCCAAAAAACTAGCTGAAAAGCCTTCAGCTAATCCAAAATGCTGCAGCAAGAGTACTGACAGGGACTAGAAAGAGAGAGCATATTTCTCCTGTTTTGGCTTCCCTTCATTGGCTTCCTGTTAAATCCAGAATTGAATTCAAAATCCTGCTCCTCACATACAAGGTCTTAAATAATCAGGCCCCATCTTATCTTAATGACCTTGTAGTACCACATCACCCTATTAGAGCACTTCGCTCTCGCACTGCAGAACTACTTGTGGTTCCTAGAGTATTTAAAAGTAGAATGGGAGGGAGAGCCTTCAGTTTTCAGGCCCCTCTTCTGTTAAAACATTCCTTTTTTCTAAAGCATATAGTTAGGGCTGGACCAGGTGACCCTGGATCCTCCCTTAGTTATGCTGCAATAGACGTAGGCTTCCGGGGATTCCCATGATGCATTGAGTTTTTCCTTTCCAGTCACCTTTCTCACTCACTATGTGTTAATAGACATCTCTGCATTGAATCATATCTGTTATTAACCTCTGTCTCTCTTCCACAGCATGTCTTTTATCCTGTTTTCCTTCTCTCACCCCAACCGGTCGCAGCAGATGGCCGCCCCTCGCTGAGCCTGGTTCTGCTGGAGGTTTCTTCCTGTTAAAAGGGAGTTTTTCCTTCTCACTATCGCCAAAGTGCATGCTCACAGGGGGTCCTATGATTGTTGGGTTTTTATCTATGAAGCGCCTTGAGGTGACTTTTGTTGTGATTTGGCGCTTCATAGATAAAATCGAATTGAATTGAATTGAATCTTTTTATCTAGGCAACTCTGTCTCTCTAAGATGCTCTTTTGATTCCCAGTCGTGTTACTGACCTGTTGCCAATTAAACATTGGGTTACTTAATGTAATCCCTGGTTCTTTGATAACAGAGTGAGGTGTTTCACTATGGGAATCACCTCGGCGTGACCAACTACGGAAGCTGCAATGACACCACGTGTGTCTATGACACCCCCGTTGAGCCATGCTCAGGGCTCTGCCTCCTCATTCTAACACGGCCGACCAGCTCCTCCTAACTCATTCCAAGCAGATTTCTTTCCGTGCCTAAGGAAGGAGGGAAATTTTGGTGAAACACCTCACTCTGTTATCAAAAAAACAGGGATTACGTTAAGTAACCCAACGTTCTTTTTCTAACTTTGCTCAGTGTTTCACTATGGGAGATATGGCCCAGTCCCAGATTGCGCCAGCTCCCAAAGCTACGCTCCAGTACTACTCCAGGATTTCAGGTCGAACCTGAGGCACCAGAATCCAGCACTGCCTGAGCCAGGGATAACTGTGCAACATCCAGCCGATAGAACAGGACAAACGTGTGTGGCATAGCCCAGCTTGCCGCTGCACAAATATCCTGGACTGATACACCTCTGAACAAAGCCCAGGATGTGGCCACACCCCTAGTGGAGTGAGCTCGAAGTCCCGGGGGGGCCTGCAAGCCCTTACAGCTATAAGCCAGAGCTATGGCCTCTACAATCCAATGAGCTAGCTCCTGGCGTGATAAGGGCCTGCCCTTGTGAGGGGAGGCCCAGGAAACTAACAGCTGATCTGACTTCCTGAATCCAGCTGTTCTGTCAACATAAGTCCCCAAGGCCCGGACAGGGCACAAAGTGTTCAGCCTCTGCTCCCTCTCTGAGGAGAATGGAGGGGGGTGAAAAGCCAGGAGCTCTACTGTAGAGCTCCTGTATGATGTTTCCAACACTTTAGGGACAAAGGCTGGGTTAGGCCTCAGATGTGCCTTAGAGAGTCCCGGGGCCAGCTGTAGACAAGAGGGGTGAATAGACAGAGCCTGTAATTCACTAACTCGCTTGGCTGTGGTTAGAGCCAACAGCAGAGCGGTTTTAAGAGAGAGAAACTTCAACCCTACTGCCCCAATAGGCTCAAAAGGGTGGTGGGAGAGAGCATCTAAAATGACTGACAGATCCCATAAAGGGACCAGTGGTCTAGAGACTGGGAGCGTTCGACGTGCCCCTCTCATGAGGCGACATACAAGGGGGTGCTGACCAGCCGGTTTATCACCAAACCCCACGTGGCAGGCTGAAATAGCTGCTAAATAGACCTTTATGGTGGAAAAAGCTCTCCTTTTGTCCAGCAAGTCTTGAAGAAAACACAACAGCTCCACCACTGAACACTGAAAAGGGATTATCTGCTTTTCATGGCACCACTCTTCAAAAACACGCCATTTACTGCTGTAAATGGAACGAGTGGAGGAGGCTCTGGTATTCTGAATGGTCTCAATAACCTTCGGAGGCATGCCTGCTGCCTTCAAATTCCACCTTTGGGCCAGGCCCAGAGAGCAACCTGGTCTGGATGGGGATGGTATATCTCCCCACGCACCTGAGACAGAAGGTCCCTGCGGATGGGGAGCGGCCATGGCTTGTCCACCAGAAGCTGGATGATTTCTGCTATCCAGTGTTTGGATGGCCACCGTGGAGCTATTAAAATCAGTGACAGCCCCTGATCCCTCACTCTGATCAGTGTTGGGGAGATCAGGCTGAGGGGAGGGAAAGCATACAGCAGAGTTTTTGGCCATGGATGGGCCAGCGCATCCACGCCCAGTGGCGCATCTGCGTCTGACAGGGAGAAAGACAGAGGGCACTGTGTGTTTTCTTGCGAGGCGAAGAGGTCTACGGCAGCCCGGCCGTATCTCTGCCAAATCTGCTCCACCACCTGTGGGTGAAGCCTCCATTCTCCGAACCGTGGATTTCCTCTGGACAGGAGGTCCGCCCCCCTGTTCAGAATTCCTGGTACGTGAGTTGCCCAAAGGGAGAGGAGCCGAGTGCTGCTCCACACAATTATTTCCCTGGCTAATCTGTGTAGCTGCCGGGAATGGGTGCCGCCCTGGCGGTTGATATAAGCAACTAGAGTGGAGTTGTCTGTTTTCAGTAAAACATGTTGTCCCCGGAGATACAGCAGAAAATGCCATAAGGCTTGGAGAACCGCGCGGAGCTCCAGCACATTTATGTGATTCATAGCGAGTCTCTGTGACCAAACGCCATTCACTGCTCTGTCCATCATAGTGGCACCCCAACCTGACAGGGATGCATCTGTGGTCAGTGTCACCCTCGATGATACTGCCCCGAGAGGTACCCCCGCAGCGAGAGCTGTCGGGCTCCTCCAAGGCCGGAGAGCCGCGATACACGGCTGCATTATTTTTACACCATGACTGAGATGTCGGCGAGGGCACAGCTGCAGAGAAGCGACCCACCGCTGAAAATCTCTCATCATAAGCAGCCCCAAATGTACCACCGATATCACCGAGGCCATGAGGCAGAGGAGGCGGAGACAGAGTTGGAACCGCACGACTTTCCCCAGCTGAAAACGGGAAAGACAGCGAGTGAAGGATGCGATCCTCCGCTTTGAAAGTGCGATACGATAGGAGATGGAGTCTATTCTGAGCCCCCTGTAAACTGTGCAGGTTCCAAGTGGCTCTTTTTCAGGTTGATTGTGAACCCGAGCTCTGTGAGGTGATTCACTACCACCTCGGAGTCTTTGATCGCCTGCTCGCACAATCGTGAGCATATTAGATAATCGTCTATGTAAGAGAAGATTCTGATGCTGCTGTTCCTTAACGGAGACAGTGCTGCCTCCAATCATTTGCTGAACACCCTTGGAGCTAAGGATAGCCTGAATGGGATAGTTTGAAACTCGTACGCTACGCTCTGATAAGCAAACCTGAGATATTTCTTGTGTGGAGGATAAATGGCGATGTGAAAATATGTGTCTGATAGGTTGATTGTAACAAACCAATCGCCTGTGTGAATTGAGCGACAAAGCATCTTGTGTGTGAGCATTCTGAACGTGTACTTTCTCAAATGCTTGTTTAACACACGCAGATCCAGAATAGGACGGCGCGATGTTCCGTCCTTTTTCGGGATGAGGAAATAGTGGGAGTAAAAGCCCTGCTGAGCTTCTTTGCTTGGAACCGCTCTGATCGCCTGTTTGTGTAACAGGGAGGATATTTCCTCCTCCAGCACATTCGCTGAATCGCGACTGGCCACAGAAGCTAACACTCCGCTGAATCTCGGTGGTTTTAACGCAAATTGTAGTCTGTAACCATGGGAAATGGTTGACAAGACCCAGGGATGAACTGCTCATGCGCGCCACCCCTGTCTCCCGGAAGGAGTTGGGGCTCTCCCCCTCGGGAAGAGCGTGAGCTCCCCTTGCTGGGAACAAAGGCAAATGGCAGTGATTTTCTTTTGTTTTTATTTTGAAACTGGGGGGACATTCTGCCCTTGGCAAACTGCCTGGCTGCAGAAATGCACATTTTATTTCTTTTGTTACCCCCAAAACACAGTGAAGTGTCTGGTGACTCTGGGCAGTGCTTGGTGACACAGACAGAGTGCTTAGGAGTGCTTGGTGACACTGCACCATTTGTCCACAAGTCTGTCCTCCCTGAACTGGAGGAGGAGACTGAGAGTGTGCTCCTAGTGAACTGGAAACTTCCAGAGACCCTGAACCTTGGAGTGATTTGGTTACCCCTTCTAACACCTTCCTTCTCTTTGGGGGAGAAGGGAGGGGTGACACCGAATGTTGCAGGTGTGCTAGGCTGACCGCTTCTTTTCCCCTCTCCGGGGTGTGACGGCTTGTTCTTTGCAGCAGCTGCTGCGAAGGAATGCTTGCCCCAAGGTCTTCGGTTCTCTACTTTAGCCTGGTGGGCAGATTGCGGGCCTCCTGCTCCTCTCTGCATTCTGACCCCACTCCGTCCCCCTCTCACAGCTGCTGCTGTTGCGGCAAAGCCAGCTCTTGGCACCTGCTGGGGCTGAGAGTTAGGTTTTCTGGGTAAGCAGAGGTTGAAGGCTGCATTAAGCGAGCATACTGACTGTGCAGCATATTTGTACATCCTTTGATAAATCGTGAGGCGATCCATCTTGTTGGGCAAAGAAATGCTAGAAGAAGCTGAGATTACCCTGAGGATAGGGTGAAGGTGATACGCCACTGAAGGCTCCACTGCTGGGGGTTCGGTCAGCCCCAGTTCACCCATCCCCTGGATCTCAAGCTTAGAGCAGCCCTTGGTCGGAAGCTTGCTTTTAAAAGGGCTTGACCAATAGCGACTAATTTCTTTCATGCAGGCCGGGACTGCTGGCAGAAGCTGCTTCGATGACGGCAAGGCTGGTGGGAGCCTCTTGCCATCATACAGGTCGCGTTCTGCCCATTCGGCATCCTGGGCGGCTGGCCATGGGATGCCTAGCTTGGCGGCACCCCGTTTGCAGACCTCATACAAATTGCTGTCCACCGGGGTGCAACTTCAGCCCCACTTGGTGGCCTGGACTGCTGGGAAAGAAAGGTAGAGTCATCCTCCTGTTCCTCATCCATATCCTCCAGGTGGAGGAGGTCGGAGTCGGCATCGCCCTCCACGTCCTCGCCACCCAGCTAGCCCACGTTTTGATCGAGGAGGTCCTCGGATGATGGGGGCATGAGCGGGGACTCTTCTTCCATCATGTCCGCCCAGCTTGTAGAGGCTCGCGGATGATGGATATCGCTCGTAGCAGTAGCAGCCGAAAGGCAGGGGTCCTGACTGTTCGTTACTGCTACTCTCAGCCTCCTTTCCAGGACTTTCTCTGGCATCAAAACACAGTGTGGGCATCCCTGAGGGTCCGCCAGTGAAGCCTGAGCATGCTTGGCACCCATACAGACGATACACATTGGATTAGGGTCCCTGCCCGAGATGGTGGCAGCGCATGATGTGGGGCACGGACGGGATGCAGCCTCTTTGGCCGTCGGCTCCGAGCTTTTGGCGGGGGTAGGAGCCATAGACATGGTTAGCGAAAAGGGGTGAGACTAGGCTACACCAGGCTCGTCTCGACACGTTAGCCCGTAAGTAGCTGGGACTAGCAGCGGGAGTTAAAATCTGAGCTAGTCGCCACGGGAGTCAGCTCGTCGTGACACGTTAGCTGCACTCCGCTAGCCAATATTGTTAGCAACTTAATGCTAACCAAACCCTAGGTCGACTAACAAGCTGATGCTAGTGAGACCCTAATGTGGTTTGTGGCCTGCTAACAAGTTAACGCTAGCCGGACACGGAACGAACAGCTCGCCGTAACGCGTTAGCCCGAGTTACACAGCGTCGGCTACCTCGCTAACTAAAACCAGGAACCGCTGGGACAGCTCACCTGACGCGGTTGCTGTTCCACAGTGTAACTCTAAGTACACTTCTTTCGAAGGACTTACTCAGCACTATCCAAACTGGAACCGGAAAAACTGTGTTCGGTGGCTTACTCCTACACGGGATGCCTGAGAACTGCTAAGCAGCTAATCAAGTTAGCCTGAATGTGCTGAGGGAGCTCAAAGTAGTTTCTCACAGGAAGAAAGCAAGAATGAGTTAGGAGGAGCTGGTCGGCCGTGTTAGAATGAGGGGGTGGAGCCCTGAGCATGGCTCGACAGGTCTGTCATAGACAGACGTGGTGTCATTGTAGCTTCCGTAGTTGGTCACGCCGAGGCGATTCCCATAGTGAAACACCGAGCGAAGTTAGAAAAAGAACTAATAGTTGCGAAATATTCCTCCAGCTGTTTCTTGTAGTACCACTTACTTTTCCAGCTATTTGCTACTCCTGTCTGAGCAGCAAAAATAGCTTTGAGACATGTTTGTTTAAAATCTAATTTAAAATAATCCTAACATTGCAAACCAATGTTTTATTTGCATTTTACACAGCCTTTTTGAAATTGCTCATTATGCCAAGTCAGTTTGCTGACTCTTGTACTGTTAGGATTTTAGCATGTCAGAGATTGAAGTTCTATCATTGAAGTAAAACAAAAACATACATAAAATTTCAGTTAAGCTTGAGGGCCTTTTACTTGTTCTCTGAATAGTCCCTTACTGGTAACATCTTCAAATCAAATATGTTTATTTGTCTGTCCAAAAGTGCTGTTTAGCACAAAAAATCTTCTATCTTCCTCCAGATTTCCACATGAGCTTACAATATTCTGCCAAACCAAGATTGATTTGTTTATTTCACAGAAAGTCTTTGTGTATTTGTGCTTGTATTGCCCTTGGATGGGGATAAATCGGGATTTAGCAACATTTGACCGTGTTGCTTCCCCTCTGTTACTAAAGTTTGATAAGACTACACAAAAGCAGATTGTGTTTTGCTTTGGAGAGTTATACTCTTTAGTTACAGTTATCTCCTTTTCCCCAAATAATGCAACTTTTGTCAGTGATCGAGAAAGGTTAAATATAAAATAAGCAAAACAATCAACTTATTAAGGCTGGATTCGGGTTAATATCCCCCCAAAATAATCTTATAAGTTATTAGTAACATTAACAATTTTACCATTAAAGACATGTTTTTTCACACTCCCTAAAGCATTAAAGTTATAAACTAAACTTTGTTAGACCACAAACCAAACCTTACCAAAAGAGCATGCAGAGCTGCACCTTCTACTTTGCACCAGATGACATTTAAACATAGATAACTCAGTATTCCTCCTCACCACGTTCTTGTGAAGCACAAGATCTCTGACTGATCTTAAAATGTTTACTTTGTGGTTTTACAAGGGTTCAATATGGACCAAAGCAGGCCTGCGGACTTGTGCGTCAAAGTAAAGTAAGAGACATGTTCAGCTGAAGGTAAACAACTATGAAAAAATGCATTCTGCATTTGTTGAGAATGCATTCTGATGCATGTTGCAGAGAAAAGACAAATCTTTCGAACAAAATCATCTTCTTTGCTGCTAATAGTTTTAAAACAACTGTTGTGTTCACATTCCATGTTGACACTGAGAGCGGATGTTTTGATATGCATGCATACACAGACTTTTTATTCAGTAAAACCATGCGGGAAAAAATGTCAATAAAATGAAATAAAGTTCATAGCAACCATCTAGGCACACATGCTAATAGTAAAGATCTGCAAGAGTGCACATCTCATTGTACAGTCATAATGCACACACCCTCACACACACACATTTCCCAGCAGACTGGTGGCCTGCTGCAAAAAATTACCAGCATGCACATTCATATGCAGTCACATGCATGTAATCACACACACATGCACACTTCTGAAGCCAAACACACTCAGTCTCCCGGCCTGACACGAATAGTGACAAAGCACCAGGTTCTTCCATCAACAGCCTGCAGAGTCACTCCCTCTCCCAATCTGACCTCTGACCTTGATGACAACAGACTGTCATCACCGTCACTCCTGGTAGGTAAACACTACATCCTACAAAAGCCAGCAGACACACAGAATGGTGTGTGTGTCTTTGTGTTAATGTATGCTCACTTTAATGTGTGTGCGCTGTCCTGTTTAAACATTTGTTGTTGTTGTTGTTTTTGGTTTGTCCTTTACCCTGCTTTTTTATTTAACCCTCATGTGTCTTGTTTTATCCCCTCTGCCCTTTAAATAACTAGTTCCTGAATCCAGTCCACCTGCAGCCAGGACTGAGAGCCAACACTCTTTGATTTTTCTGCTGAATGTTCAGGAAAAAGCAAGGTTTAGGGCACACAAGCGTTGCCAAAAAGAGAAATATTTACCCGGAGTGACGCAAGTAGTGCCCCGCTATTGAACCACTCTCAGCTATATTTAGAAGTTCCTCACCACCAGACCAAACTGCTGCTCTCATCAAGATAACATGAAAGACGTAAAATGAATCTTCTTAGCCCCCTACCCGCTTCAAAGTTAACCCTCTCTGCAGATTCCTGCTGTTAGCAACTGATCCGTCACCTTACACATGTGGAAAACCAGACCGTTCTGTCCCAATTACACTGACAGCTCATGTTCTTCCCTTGAAACCTCATAAACTCACTTCATTATTAAAAGGCATTGGACACAATCAGTGAGTGAAGTTTGGACGACAAGAACAAACACATTTGCAACGCTCATGCTTGGTTTCCACAAATCATATATAAGTGTTTATGGGATTTTTCCACAAATTAAACAAATAAAGACGGGGGTGGGTTTGGGCTAGAGGGGAAAAGGGATCGGGGGAGGCAAGGCTCTTGGATGCTGTACGAGCCAGAGCCTGGAACCAGCTGAGGACTCCTCCTCTCCCAGGAGAATCTTCATGTTATGGCCAGCTGGAAACTATTGACAGGACTTTGGGGTTAGTGAGCAACAGAGGAAAGGGTCTTGGTGGAGAGATCACTGGGCCCTGCCTGTCTTGATGAATCCATTTTCTGCAACCAAAGTAAGACCAGAAACCAAGGAAGATGAAGAAGTATGTGTCATATACTGCTGTAATATATTTTCATGCTGGGAGTGTGAAAAAAAAGAAAGACAGACTGAGTGTGAGTCATCAGCTGCATTTCCCGAAAGAGTTCTAGAGAGAGGGGGGGAAAGAAGGATCATCTCCAAATGGGATATATCGTCATTCACGAAAATCAAAAGTTTACATGACTTTGTGACATCCAGTCACAAGGAAAGAAAATGAGAACTACTTCAGCACAAAAACAACTTTTTCAGACGAGTAGGATGAAGACACTGTGCTGATTTGAGTCATCCAGCGCTTGACACTTTGGCGTAATGTTTGAGCAAATCAAGCCTGTGTTGAATTACTGCCATTTTTGCAAAACGTCAAATGGGGAAGTGGTTTTTGAATCTTTGAAACTCAGCTTTTGATGGGTACAAGAAGCATGTGGGTGTTCTCTGGTGCTTTTTGAGTTTATCTCTGACATTTTTAAGACTGGAATCAAAAACCACTCGATTTGGCGTTTTGTCTCAAGTTGTAAGAGGTGGGAGAAACAACAAACAGGGAGAAACAAATCCCAGAAAAAGACAGACCACCAGGTTTTTAAGAGCCAGAGCAGCACAAACAACCTCCATCATCAGGCCATATCACACTGAACAGCAGCTTTACTCAACATTGCGATTACCACATCAACAAAAGAAGGCTTCTCCATGACATCAGCCCTCTGTTTTTGCCATCCACTTGAAAAAAAACAACAATGAGCACTTGGCAATGCAAATTTAATGAGTGAATCATCAGTTTCTCAATAAGGAAAAGAACACTCTCCTAAAATGGAAACATTTGAACAAAACACACGAGTAAAGCAGACTTGATTTCATTCTCGTGAACTAAAGGAGGCATTCTATCCCTTTCTCAAGCACCTTGTTTTATACACGGGGCCTCACAAAGATCTGTCACTTTGATATCCTAAATTCAAGCATGAAGTAATTCATTTCACAACAAGTTCTCTTCCTTTCTGGACTCTGGATGCACATTTTCTATTTTTGTTATTGTTTTACCTGAGCCATGTGGACATCTGTTTTCCATTTCCATTGGTCAAAACCAGAAGGGCATGACTTTCCAACTCCCAAATAACATTTTACTAAAGTATCCAGCAGCAGCAAATATTGGTATTGCCATCAAGTTAAACTACTGTGAACCATGTTTCAAAACATCAATAGTGAGTTGGCTTGTAATGGCACCATCACATTGGTTAATGCAGCTTCAATATTGGCTCGTACACCAATCTTAAACTATATATTTAAATAATTAAATTTAAAGAAATGTAAAAAAAAAAAAAAAAAAGAGCTTAAAGTTTATACAGCATGTTATGCATCAAACAACAGTGGCAAAGCTTCACACATCAATGAGCAGCAGAGATATACCCAGATTTCTTTCTGTGAACTTGACTGACTCTAGGAGATTACATCTTTTAGAAACTTTCCCGAGATTCGTACCTGCACCTGTTCCTGAAGTCAGCAGGCAACAGAATAAAATCTGTGTTGTGTCCATTTTTTACTCATGTTTAGGTTGTTTAGGTTGATGTTTGTGTTCTGAGTTTTCAAAACAGGCACATCCCACAGCAGAGAGTCTAACAAATGATTGCAAGAGCATGATCAGAGTGTTTGGGTTTTTCTACAGCCATGCCCCTGGGATAGTGGTCACAGCCTGGTGGGAGTCTACTCATGTTTTAATTCCAATTGGCTTCCTTTCTTGGAGATGATTAGAAAGTCTGCTGTTCATTACAGATGTTTTTTTCTTTTTCTTTTTTGAGTGGAAAAGAAAATGATTCTCCATCTGACTATTTTGGTTTGCATATGATGGCAGTACAACAGAGAGACAGAATCCTCATCACCTCTCTTTTGTGCCATGCTATGCTGTAGGTGCACATGCAACTGCACGTGCACCTGAAACTAGATATGGCATTTACCGTGAGTGGAAAAATACCCAAGAGTAATGGCATCAAAAGCAGTGCACAAGCAAGTTTGTTGTGTTTTTTTTTCCACAGTTATGGCACAGGAAATTGCTTAATCAGCAATGCCTTTTCACAGCAGTGCAGTTGTTTACACTAACCCTTCACTAACTTTCCTGTTTTGGCATCACTGGTTAACACAAGGTAACAATATAGGATTCTTTTACCTTACAAAAAGAGCTACAAAGTCAATTTGATGCTTCGCTGACTTGAGATAAAACAACTAGCATGTCTTTCCTATGATTCCCAACCTTCCAGTAAGTTGAAAGTATTAAAGTACATTCAGACTATGGACAGCTAACTAAGCTAAAGGCTAACAAAACCAGAAAAATCCTCCTGTCAAAGCTCTGGCTAGTATGTCTTTTGTGTTCATGCACTTGCTAAAGTTTGTACTGCATTTCTAAAGCTTTTGACTTTTTTTTTTTGTTGTTTTATTTTTATTTTTATTTTAGTTTTTTGTTTTGTATTGTTTTGTTTTTTTTAAATCATGAGCCAAGTTAGGTTTAGTTGTTACATCTTCCTGGAAAGCGATACAATCTGATTTCCTAAACCTTTGCTGGTACAGATAACATAGGTTTCTTCATTCTTATTTGAGCTGGGGAGTTTTATCCCCCAGAAAGTAAAAGGTTTTATCACCATAACACTGACAGGGGTTCACAGACCTAAACACCTGATTGGGCAACACCTTGAATCACATTGAGAGCTTCATGAACAACAGAGGCAGCAAAGAGAGATTTGAAGAAGTGAATGAAATTGAGGAAAACCCACCTGACCAAGAAAGCGCAGCCCAGTTATCAACTCACAGGGGCCTATAGGAAAGCACAGAGTTTTTTCAGCTGGGGCACATGTAACACTGAGCTACTTGTGTTGATCTATGGACAGTAAAATTGCTGGTGGAACTAAAAGGCTGCGTTCCCATTCAAACTTGAAGCCTAGCAGAATGGAATCATGCAATTGCAACTTGGTTCCACAGGGGGCGCTGTTGCCTCTGCTCAACAAAATGCTCCAGACTCCTGTTTTAAGGAGATTAGGGGAAATGTGCTGCTTTTTTGCTTTGACCTGCTCTTGGCAAAAGAAATGAAAAGACAAAGGGTAAGAGGATTTCAGGAGGCAAGAGAAGAGGAGTTACTGTCAAGGATATCCCCGGGATAAGAGATGCAGCAAGAGCCATCCTCTGTGCAACAGATGATGACACTAGGGAGTTTCCTCTTGGACTTTGGCTTGCCTAACATGGTCATAAAGACCTGTTCCAGCAGCAAACCCGAGGGCCAACAAACACCTCAGCGGTGAGGAAAACAGGGTGTCATCTCTGTCAGTGATCCTGCACTCCTTCAAACGATGCCCTCATTCATTTATATAACCATTAAATCAGTGGCAGATGTGAAAGAATAACAGTCGGAGGTTGGGTAAGCAAGATGCAGACAGAAAAGGAAATAAAACAAAAGGTGGAAGGTGTTTTTCCAGTATAACTTGTGCAAAACATCAGCGAGTGCAGTCTGCAGGTAATGAAGTAAGGTGTTATTAAAGGCAGATGTTGCTTTAAAAATCACAAATATGCTCTGTTATGGTCATATATCTCGGTGTGTTTGTGTTTCACAATTAAAACATTTACAGACTGTGAGAGGCTTGCTTTTAATTTCACGTCAGATTCAAATTTTTCTTATGAGTTCATGGGAGAAATATGTTAACACGCGCCAGTTTCAAGGCCTCCGGTTGATGCACTTGAAGAAGCGAACATCTATTCTGACTAATGTGTTCGTTCGAACACACTGATCACATCAATAAAGTCACTCAAACAAGATAAAATACTGTTTCAGTTTGATAGTGGTTGAGAAATGACATAGTTTACTACTTATCACCATAAAAACTGACAGCTAATTGGAATAATTTATTTGATTATTAAATGGAATAATATTTCAGTTCTTTTTTCGAAGGATTGGAGGTTACTGAAGACAAAATTACAGACTTTGTTTACTGTAATGATAAATGTTGAATACCGGCAAGAGAAACAATGCGCTTATTATGAGACTAATTTTCAGTTTCCTGTGTAGTCCCTCAAGTCAGTCTATTGTCTGTCCAACTCTTGATATTGTGACATTGTTTCCTTTGCTGAGCCAATTCAGCCCTTTTAAACATAAGCGAGCGGTGAGCTATGTCCACAGGCGTGCAGCCCACCGCCAGAACCTGAAGTGCAGCACGTATGGAGGAAACCGCTCCAGTTGGAGAAATCGAATCCATCTATGGGGAATATCCCAAAATAAACCCCTCTGTTCTCCCATATCGGGCCTTGTATAAATAAGATAGCACTGCAGGCACACTGCACCATGGGAATTAGCCAATCCAGTCCTGTAAACATCAGCCAATGACTTCTGGCAAGCTGGCCAGCTCTCAGGAGGGGAGGTTCTGCATTGGAATTCATAAATAAATCACTTTTCTGGGAGGATTATGTGTCCACACAGCCCCTGTCCGCCTAGCCCCCTCCATCAAAAAATAAACAGGGCCAAGCAGAAATAGCAGAGTTTAAGCACCACTACAGGAAATTATCTGGGCTTCTTGCTATAATTTAGGGACATTATTTTTGTAGCATTTGCATTTCAGTAAGACACAAGCTTTTTTCAGACCATGTTACACAATCAGTACAGTCCCCTCTGCAATGTGTGACTGTACATCTCTGTTAGAGCATAAATAAACAAAACAAGTCACAGAAACAGACTACAGAATTCTTGTGACTTAAGGACGGACCTTTGCTTTCTTTCATTCTTCAAATAGTTTTCATCTCAAATCACTGCTTGTTTTCCAATTGAGTGGTTGTTTTGGGGGACTGCTTGTGCCATTAACAGGTTCCCACAGGAAGTAATGCAGCACTATTTAAACCTACTTAGTCTGGCCCTGCCCCAGCTTTCACGTAATCACCTCTTTAGACAAACACGTGGCCCAAGTGACACATGCATTGGAAACGATAAAAACGAAAGAAAGAACGAGTTTTGATAATAAGCAGAATGTGTAAGACATGCTACCAGTAATCAACACACACGCTGTTGTATCAATGTCTGGTGTGGAAAAATAAACGTGACTGGAGTTTAACACTATTTCAGTTTCACAAAAGTGATTTGTGACAACTATTTGATTGCAGTTAGTGGCGGTGCCATGCTCATAAATGTAAAATGCATTTGTGGACCTCACAAAGGTCTCCTTTTTGAGTAGGTGTGATATGTGTTTGGATTATTGAAATCCGTCACAAATCAACAACATCCAAGGCTAAAAAAAATAAAAATAAAGTCTGAAAGTATCAGATCTTCCAATGTACTTGAAGTCCTCCTTTTGCAAGCCTTCAAGCGATCCATTAAATATATTTAGTCTGTAAAGTTAAGCATGTTTAAAAAAAAACAAGCAAACAAACAAAAAAACAAAACAAAAAAAGGTTTCTGGTCTCGAACGCTAAGATTATGCATTAACAGCAGCATGGCCGCTACCAGTGGCAGGCTGGTGCTGCTAGCTTACTGGAACTGTGTTTACGGTCTTGGTACCTTTTGGAGCATTTTTAATCTGATTACTTGAGAAATTATACAGCTTGCTTTGTGGAGGCTGTACTAACATATCACCAAAGAAGTCTAGGATTCACTTTCGGGAATAAAATTATAGTATTTTATTTATACATGTTATTAGCTAAAGTTAGGAGGTATCTGTGTCCATATACCTTGCTAACCAGACTAACTAGCATTAGCAGATAACTTTGTTCAGGAATAGTTCTCCAGGCTTTTTGAAAGACAATAAACACTGTCACCCAGGCTGCTAGTAACAAAATGTTTAAAGATACATATTATAAGGAAGTCTGGCAACATGGAAACGATATAAATAAATGGGGAGGTGGCTCAAGACTTTGCGCAGCACTGTGCCCCTTGAGCCAACAGTGGTGATTTTGCACTTCATAAATGAATTTGAATTGTACTGAATTACTGCACTTGAATCATTTATGTACAGTCTATTAAAATGAGCACTATAACCTCAAATAGGGATTAAAGTTCATGCAGTCAGGGTAAAGTTATTTAAATAATGAGCACCATGTAAATTTGCATTATTTACTATGTTGTGCTGTTTGCACATAATATAGCTGTTAGCCAGAGAATGCTAACACAAACTTAAAGCTCCATAGAGCTGAGGGTAACACTGTCCACATCACTCAAACAGTTATGTGTTTGTATACAAATGATGATTATAGCTAACATAGTGTCTGGATAACCTTTGGTTCCTGCCTCTGAGTTCTTAATTGGATGGCACATGATCATTACAATAAGCACAAGTGACGCATAAAGTTACCAATTTAAAGATATCTTACAAAACTTGAAACTTTCTTAGACGTAAATAATTAGGAAGAATGATCCAAATGAACTCGTCATGGAATTACAAATAAAGCAAACAAAAGTGCTTAAGTAATTTAAAGCAGTTAAAGGGGGTTGTTTCCAAATGGAGTAGGTGGTTGATGTTATTCTTGCCCTTTTCTAATTTATTCTCATGTGGGCACGAATGGGTTAAACGGCTGAGCAATGAGACGCTTCATGCTTTCAGATGTACACAGAAGCGTCAAAGAGTGGAGCGCTCCTCGCCTCCTCTGCATGTTCCATAATGTCTGCAGAGCAACTTTTACTCATACAGTACAAGGCACAGAAAAGCCTTGTGGGTGGGACGGATGCCTGCAAAAGGAGACATATACACACCAATAAACCCATACATCCTGTTCAATACAGTTTGCACACAGGTGCTGCAACCCCATGGCACACCCAACATACAGGCTGACACATATGCGATATAATGACAGTTATGAATCAGGAAATTAAGTTTATTTTAACACCTGTTTAGTGGTTACTGTGAAAAGATTTTGTTTTTTTTTTCAGCTCTGAAATAACATTACAACATTTTTTTGCGGTCCTGTGACAAGTAGGTCTGGGGAAAGTAGGGGGGCTTCCTTTTTCCACTTCTATAAGATAAGAGAGGAAGTGACATAAGTTCCTGTAGCACACTGTGCAGCAGTGGCACGAGGCTCAGAGCGAGTGCTGCATGTGTTTTACGTTCACAGAAAAGAACTGACATGAACTTGCTCAAATTTGCAAAGTTATCTGATGCTCAATTATATCAGGCCTTCATTATCGTCAATCTCTATTTAATGTTCTTTCCCCATGCTTGACTGAAGATTTTTTTGGGTCTTGATGCTAACTCTTAGATGTACTGAAACAGGTTATTACTAATAATATATAAACTACAGCCTTTTAGTCATAACTTGTTGACTGCAGATAAGAAAATGTCCTAGATTAACCTCTGTTAACTCTGCAGGAAATTTTGAGGGAATAAATGACTTGAGTCTTATCCCATCTGTTAATATTTCCAAAACCTGCTGAGTTTATCAAAACTTTAATATTAACCCAATAATGTGACTTTTCATGGCTTATTCTTAGATCAATGGAGAATCTGTCATCTTGAAATGAAAAATAGCTGCATGACTTTTATTATAGGACAATGCCAGAACTCAAACTCAAATGAATACAGCCAAAATATGGTTTAGTAAGTGGGAAACGAGACTTAAAACGGGATTTTTAAGTCCGATGTGAAAAAGCACATCACAGCAACAAGTGTGACCATGGACAGAGAGGACACATTGAGCAACACTGTTTGTAAACTGAACCCTGAACTAGCGTCTGTCGGGTTCACTGTGTGACTCACAGCCTGCGGTGTCACAAGGGTTTAGCAGCTCAGTAAACACAGGCCGCCACAAAGGAGAAAGTGCCCTGGAAAGTACCCAAATCATCTTAGGCCTCAATCAATTGATAAAAAGGGCCACTCTCTTTATCGCTATGTGCATAGGAAGAAAACAGATTTGCTGAGACAAGAAGTTGCTTGCAGACTGAGCTCTTTTTTGTCTTTGCTTGTTATGAAGACTGCAAGACAAAAGAAAGAATGTGAAACAGTGACAGGAAATGAGACAAATGAGAGTGCCAATTATGTCTCCATTTTCTCAGCCCAAATCAATAAAATGACCTTTAATTCAACATGGCTTTCACTATTTGAAAGTTCTTTTTTTTCTTCTTTTTTAAGAAACCATCCAATTCAGACGTGGTCTCACCTTTTGTTCTGTAAGGAATAGGGTAATGACTCAGAGTTGGCATGGCGCTTGACCAAAATGAGGGCTAGTGAGGGTCAGCGTACCACTCTAGTTTTAGATAATGGTCCGGCAGGGCCACATGAAGACAGAGTCAATGCACTGTCAAAGTTAAAAGTCCAGAGTTTGAACCCACTCCACTTTAGACTTGGCTGCAACTCAGAGAGGCTACAGGCCACTTGCTCAGTCTGATAAACAACTGAGGAGCCCAGTCGGCACAGAAACAGGCCAACTGCGAGCAAGCGGAGGTGAACATGTGCAAATCTTCAACACAGAAAAGTTCCACTTGTCTGATTTGTATAATTTTTTCACACCTGAACACCTGTAGGCCTTAACAAAGGCGCCAGTGTCTCTCTTCTCTCTGTCAGTATTTAATATTTCCCCTCAAACAGACAAGGTGATAGCATTTAACGACTCCAAAATGTCAAGTGATGCATGATGCAACGTACAGAGGAAAACAGAAAACTGTAGGTCAAAAAGTCAAACATCTTGTAAATAGCAGTGAGTATGTTTGGGTGAATACCGGGGGAAAAATGACGCAAGAAAATGGTAACCATCATCACTATATAGACTCCACATCACAGGCTTGTTACTCCAAGCCTTAGCTATGTCACCTGATGTGTGGTATTTAAACACCTTAACATACTGTTTTCCTACTTGATACTGCACAAAACCGGATCTGAAAAGAGCCATGATTGGCTAAGATCTCCCATCACATCACAAGCTGTAAAGTCCAAAAACATACCCCAGCAAAGATAGAGGATGTTTGCTCCCTCTATGACCAACTAAATTGCAATATGTTGAAAGATTATCATGATTTTCTTTCCAACTATGCCAAAAAAAATGTGGCCTATCACAGCTTTAAATTACTGTAAGATTGTTAGACTTTTCTTATTTCTTATTATAATCCTTTTACCTATTCAAGTGATTCTCACCTTCTCAGTCAGAAAGTCACATGGTCTTGAGAATCTTTATGGATGTGTCATGAGATGGAAACATTATAATGTCAGTATGGCTCCTCTTTTTACTTTTGCCACATTGGTTTCACTTAAACTTGCTGATCTGCTTCTTGTTTCTTCCTGTTTGCTTTAGTGAAACAATAGAAAGACATCACCAACAGGAGACATCATTTGTGAATATTTGAAATAACAGTGATCACTTCACTACTGTGGGCTTTTTAAATCGCATAAATTCCCCAGGACCTCTAGACTGTGGGCATTTGACATATTTTAAGGGCATTCATGAGCCCCGGTGAGTTTTGTTTGCACAGACTAGCATTACATCAACACACAAGCACAGGAAGTGGGCAGAAAGGGGACTTCTATAGACTTAAAATAGCTTGTCAAACATCAGAATTTATGTCTCTCGGGTTTTACACCTGATGTGTCTTCTTTCGTACTCTAGTAAGACTCAATAAAAGAGTAACTATTTTAAAAACACAAAAACAGATGAGGGGGATTTGAACCGAAGAGAACCCGCTCTCTAAAAAGACTCCAGCGTAAAGTCAAAGTAAAGCCTCAAACAAAAGACAAGGTAATTTATTTCAGCTCACTTAAGAAAGTGTAGTGGCTGGAAAGTGCGTTAGCCAGTGACACTATTTCTTGGAAATCTCGAGGGGACTCTGTATGGTGGAGGGATGTGAAGTCGGTGCTTCAACTTCGAGGAGGTCACCTCTTTAACAGCCATGAATCACATAAAAATCAACAAGCCAAGACATTCTCACTAGAGCCTTTTTCCATCAAACTATACCAAGGGCCATATGAAGTATCAGGCGTGTCATTGTACGCTGTGTAAGGGAGTACGGGTTAGGAGATAGGTCATAAAAATACCTTAAAACCTTAACCTACTTTAGGAGACTGGGTAATAATTCACTCATCCTCCTTGCTTTGTGTGCATTGGGCTTGTGGGGGGAGTTTTTTCATCTCTTTTCAGAAGTCATCAAATTAAGGTGGAAAGAGCTCATTAATTTCACTTTCCACTGGCCATATCACATGACAGGACAGAGGGTAATGGGAACACTTTTTGTAGGCATAACAAAATTTGTCATATAGCATAAGGAAGACGTACTGTACGACACCAGACTAAACATAAACACACCAAGAGTTTACACTGAGAGCTGGAGGACTGTTAACAGTGCTGGCATGGCTGCTGAAGCACCCACAGTTGCATATGTGCAGACTGCTACACTTCAAACTCCTGATCCATGGCATTGCTGTGCATATCAGAAAACTACAAATTGTATCATGTTATATGTATATATATATATATATATATATGGCTGTTAGCATGTGTAGCATGTGTTCTTTATGCACTCACTGTCTGTAGGAGTACACACTCAATATAAACACAGTCTGGAATATCTAAGAGCTTCTGCTTTGTCATTCTGTCCTGCAGAGGTCCCAGGAGCAGCAGGAAGACAGGAAGCTCCACCCATTCCAAACTCCTTTAGCTCAGACAGCAACTGAGGCCCCCAGCCAGCTCCGTCTTTAAGCTGTTATCATGCGTGCATGAAACCATCTTTACACAAACACACCTTTTTTTCTCTCTCCCTTAGACATAATCCTACAGAAACTTTCTTTTACACAATTTTTAAGCCCAGTGATACAAGGAGACCAAATCAATTAACTTCATCACAATACCAACTTCTCCACTCTCGCCTTCTAACTTCTTCCAAAAACCAAGTGCTCCCACTACTTCGATTCTCCATTTCTTGTCCTCCCCCTCCCATCCTCCGTCCTCTTACTCTCCTCCCACCCCTTCATCTTCCTGGCCCTCTCACTGACAGCTGGCTCTGATTATAGCTGTGAAAAATGGGGCAGTCACGCCAACAATCCCCCCTCCCCAGCATTCCTACAGCATGACTCCGCACTTTCTTGTTACTGGTGCTAGGCCTGTCTTTGCTTCCCTCCCTCTGCATCCCTCAGTTTTACTCTCTCTTTCTTCAGCTGCCTTTTGTTTCTTGCTTGTTTTGCTGCCTAAATACTGTATACTAACATAGAAGGAGGCACAGTTTATGAAAGCAGCTGTTTTTGCTTTGTTTTTTTCAGTTTTGGGTTGGTTTAAAGGGTATTCCCACTGAAAAGATAGAAGAGATACTGAGATAGTGTCACACAGCTTTTTCACATATAAAGGATATTTTAAAAACAAAAGACTGCACTAGAGAAAAACCCCTCCATCACTTTGTGCTGTGATGTTTATGGTACTTTAAACAACTATATAATGATATAGTAAGGCAGAAAACACAATGCTTTGGGGGGGGGGATCATTTGTTGGTGGAATGAGGATCAACAGTGAATGCTGGTTATGTTTTGTTACATGATTTTGCACAACAATCCACACCTATGCTTGTTTGATAAACTTCCTAACTTGGTTGCTCCGTCCATCTTCTGCTTGATATGCTGGAAAACAGGAGACTTGCCCAGAATTCATAACAGATTCTTGACGCCATGAAACTTAAAATAGTTGGCTGGGAATTCTTTTTCTTCATCATGAAAAAAGGGCCGGGGGATTAATAGATAGAGTTTCACAATCGTACAATAAACCTGAAGAATAATACAGAACAATAAAGTTTACGATAGCATTTAATGAAACATGTTACAATGAGTCTTCAATTTACTATGTAAGGTCTACCACTGCCAGCGCTGCAAAGTATTTGTTTTCTAAAACACGATGCATGAAGACAGGTAATGAATTTAGGTCAGTGTTTTGTTGACAGTGTTATGCTTCTCTAAGTACCAGATCAGATATCAGATTAAACTTTGCTTACAGAACATTAAACACTCACTGGCCACTTTATTAGGTACACTTTGTTAGTGCCAGTTTGAGTCCCCTTTTCCTTAACTCCTCATGGCTCAGATTCAAAAAAGTGTTGGGAACATTCTTTAGAGATTGTGGTCCATATTGAAAACAAAGCAAGTTTTTCTTACAGAGGATATACACAGCATGGCAGTATTCTGTTAATTATATCCAGGTTAAAAAGACAGGACAATCTAACTGAATAGCACACTTTTCTAAACAATAGCTTAAGGGGACATCAAGGTTAAATCAAAACCACACAAAAAGAAGAATTTATCAGAAACAGCATCCTCCAGATGGTTAAGATATCAGGTGTCTACTGGTATTAATTCTCTGCTGTTTTTAAAGTTGTTTGCTTGACCTCCCCAATACTTACTGAAAGGTATTTTGCTATTTCTTTCCTTAAAAACATCCATCAATCTGTTGTCTTAGCCACTTATCCATTTCAGGGTCACACTGGGGCCTATACTAGCTATGCTAATGCACAGAGACAGACAAACAGCCCCCCCCCCAAAAAAACCCTGTAAAACAAAAGTGAAATATCTTTTGATTTGACTGTTTCTGTACTAATCATAAGAAAAACTGCCATGCATTAACCACATAATATTTTACATTTATAGCTCCTTAAGGAGAGTTTTTCTTTTGAATGCCCGCTATGAAACAGGCAATACAAAAAGTGGCTGTTCTTTCACGTGTAAAAGATCTCTCAAATTCTTTTGCTAAGTGCATGTAGCTTAGCTTTCCCAAAGCAGTGAAAAGCTAACAACAATTTTCCCACACCCCCGCCATGACTCTTCCCTCTAACAAAAACATCTCTTTCTTCAGCATCTAAGGTGTCATTGTATTTGACACCAGAAATGAATTCTAGTGAAATTATTTTTCTCTTTACCAATAGCAGATCCAGTATTAGCTTACGCATCGCAATCAAATCATGTAATACAACTCCTGCTTTTACTAGATATGTTGAGCATTTCAAAAATGACTCTTGAGCAAATCTAAACAGTAAATCCAGTATAAACTTCTGCATCTAAAAATCTTTAAACAATTCAGTGCACTGCTATTTTTTTAGCTGGATTAGAATAGAGCTGCTACATTGAGCTATTAGGTTTAAGCTAGGTATTGTTCTAAGCTAAGTCAAAAAACCACTAAGTGCAGATGTTTTTAAAAAAAACACCCAGCAGTAATTTACCTGCACTATTCACTGTAATGCCTGCAATCGGGTTTCATTGTCTAATGGGGACTGGTAGAGGGTTGTTACAGCATTATCTGAACACTCCAGAGGCTAGCAGATGCCTTGTGTCAGGTTGCATAAACAAGATGGAACACTTTCATCCATCATGTTGCTGAACTGGGAGCTTTAGGCCCTCTTATCCGGCTCAAGGCATCTTGTTGAAGCAAAGACGTTTTCAGGACGCTGACCTTGATATTACCTTAGTGGAAATAAATCATGGCTGAATACTGAGCTCTGTTAATACCCGCTCTATGGCTCTCTGAACTAAGAGAGGGGTTTCGACATTATAGTTTCACAACTCTTCATCCTCAAATCATGTCAAAGTGTTCAACCCTTGTTTATACCCAAAATTCTATGATAGCATCAGGCAGTGTTAAGCTCATATGACATCAATGTGATGGGGGCTGTTGATTCACAGGCTTTTCAAATACTCATACAGACTCACATCCTGTCTTTTGGCGACGTTCAGACAAAAATAACATAAGAGCACTTACTCAAAAATCACACACAAGATGTAATTATGAAAACCCAAAATACCAAGCTTCATCCTGTGGTGTGATGTTTGTCTAATGTCCCTTGTTTTAATGCAGGCATCAAGGGTGCAAATTGCACGTCAGTGTTGATGTCATTGTGCAATTACGAGACTTTGTAGGTGCATGCTAATATGCGGACTGTAACAGTTTTCAGTGGTATTTCAATCTCATCAGTGAGTCACGCAGTGATAAAATTGCCCACAATGGAAGCTCCAGTACTGTACTCTAGCACAGTCCCACCTACACACCACCCCTTTGTCTCCACAGCTGCACTTATTTTTGCTCTTCACCTGCCAACTCTTTTCCATGCTATTTCTCCATTCACACTGTAGCTTTTCAGAGTACATGAAAACTTGATTGATTAGAATTTCAGCTAGTGTGGATGATTAAAGAAAGTTGAGGTGAACTCCCAGGGTGCTTGGAATCAGCTGTGCAGGCCAAGACTGAGGTTTTATTAAAAAAGGGAAAATGATTGAAGTCACCATATTAAACATAATAACAGGTTTCCCCCTGTAGGGATGGTGCTCATGTGGAACTCATTTCAGCCTCCACTTTATATTGTCTTTGATAATATTGGATCATGCTGACGGCATGTCCTCGCTGTCAGAAGATCCGAACTAGAGTTTCACACGAGCCAGGCATGAAAGTAGATCATAATCTTTAAAAATGGACAGTTTTAAAATATTAATGAAGCTTTTGCATATAGCAGTCTGTGCTTTGCAGTATTTAGTCAAACATTTAATACAGCTCAAGTTAAAAATGAGGATTAGAGGTAATAGTGAAGTAGGTAGTTCCCACCAACAGCCTTTGGACTGTTTTCTCTCTGAGGACTGAGTTGGAGGGCTTCAGTGGAGTAAACACTGTTAATAGACAGTTGGAAAGTTTCAATGAGAAGAAAGAGGGATTGTTTGGGTGTACTTTGGCAGCGGTTTTGGCATATAGTGGTACTGGTAATGGTATGAAGGTGGGGGCTGCTGGCTTGGGATTTTTGGTAAATGTGCCATTATTTACGAGTCGGGTGGGCTGATGGGGACAATAAACTTTCATTTCTGGGAAAGCCATTCAACTTTACTAGACTTTATAGAACCTATAAGAGTACAAGTCAAGTTAAAAAAAAACAGCAAACCAGAAAGTATTTAACAAGCGCAAAAAGTGTTTCCATATTCAGCTGTCACACAACACAGCAATAATGTGAGCACTCCTCTGGGTTGCCATGTCGGCCTGATGTGACACTTACTGGAAACATACACAAGGATTGCTGTGTATGTTTCAGAGGCGACTCTAATGACATCAAAACCACTCACAAAAGCTAAAACTGAACTCCATGCATAATTCATACCAGTTTGTGCTTGTTAAAGCTCCAAATCACAACCGGGCTAACTTGCTGACACACATGTTGTTGGTCAAATTACAATAAACATCTGTTTTGACAAGTAATTTAGCCTCATATTCAGACTTTGGATCTCATAGTATGTAAAAAAAAGAGGCAATCTATGCCAACCGGGTGAAGTAATTCCACTTGTTCTCAATTAGTTTCTTATGTCTGACGAATTCTTTGTGAAATTAGTGTCAGTTCCTTTTAACAAGATATATAGTTCTATAGAAAATGGCATTTGTTTATTGTTCATTTTGAGAAAATCTGGAAATGTAGCTTTCTGTTTTAGGGAGGCAGGAAGTGTTGAGATAGCAGTGTTTAACATCAGCTCCCCCACTGGTCCCAGACCTCAACCTGTTGAAGCAAATGGACCCCTGTGTGTTATATGGCCGCAGGACAATCCCCATTGTCCTGTTGTATGCAAGTGGCTGGAGCCCAGGAGCTACTCTGTTAGGCCCCTGCACCACAGCTTAGCTTTGGCCAGAAAAGTCAACCACAGGCTGATTTTTTCTCATTCAGCCAAAAAGGACTCCACACAGCTGCGCTTTCTTTCACTGCCAGCAAAGAAGACAGTCTGAGAAAGGGAGAGGATAAAGAGAGGCGGAGAGGGGAACAGTTGGGGGCATTTGGACTGGACAAGTTCAAAGACCCAAAGGGTTGTTTTCTTTGAGTAAAAAAAAAGCGGGGAGAGGAAAAAGAAGCTGCTTAGGCTCATCTTGGACATCAAACTCTATTTTGGGCTACGCCGTGTTTGGACGGCAAGCAATCACACCAAATCCCTGAGCTGTTTTTGTTGAGTGATTGGGAACGCTTTTGCCAAATTACAATCAAAGAGGTAAGATGGTGACGTATTCTGGAGAACAGCGAAATGCTGTTTGTGCCTTTGTCTGAGGAAATCATTTTGCCATAGGCTCCTTGATCTTTATCCACATAGCTTGAGTTTTGCTCATTTCCTCTTCATTTTCCATTAAACTGAGAGCTGATATGTTTCACTGGCTCGCATTACTATGTGGGACTCATGGCAGGTCACGGAGAAGCAGTGAGCAGACATAAAACAAAATCATCTCAGGAGGTGCAGTTTAACGGAGGAATAATCTACTGATGCTTAAACACCTGTGGCTCTCAAGACTACAGCAGAGAGTCCCACCACGATATTTTGATCAAGTACACTACCCATGGGTTCCTCATAAAATATGAACTATAGTAGCCCTGAGACCTCAGCATGTTGCGGTTAAAGAAAACGCACACAAATAGATGAAACACCATATTATACAACATAATGTGGTTTTCAGTGTGGAACAAAACTAAACTATTACTCAAAACCAAACTGCACTCTTCATGCAGGTACAAGAATTGGATAGCTCTTTTAAATTCGACAAACAAGTGTCTTCTGTTGTCAAATCTTGCTTCCATCAATTGCATCTTATTAGCAAAGCCAGAGATTATGTCCCACCTAGTGACCTGGAAAAGCTTATTCACGCCTCCGTGACATCTAGGTTGGATTATTGCAACTCCCTTTTACTTTGGTCTTAACTCTACTCTTCTTCATAGACTGCAAATTGTTCAGAATGCGGCTGCTCGTCTCCTTAGTGGTAGTGGGCGGCGTGTCACTATTACCCCTGTCCTTGCCGACCTGCATTGGCTTCCCGTTAAGTATCACATTCAATTCAAAATCCTGCTGCTCACCTTCCAAATTACTAACAATATAGCGCCAGGCTACCTCATTGAGCTACTTAGATTATACACTCCTATTAGAGCACTAAGATCATCTTCCCAGTCACTCTTGGTACTGCCGAGATCCCGGCTGAAGACTAGAGGTGACCGAGCGTTTGCTTTGGCTGCACCCGATCTATGGAATAACCTCCCCATCGCTATCCGCGAGTCTGATTTCATTCAATCTTTCAAATCGCGGTTAAAAACCCACTTATTCAGCCTCGCCTTTTCTACCAGTTAATGCTTGTTTGTTAGTTAGTTTAATGCTTATTTCTATCTTCAGTCTAATCTTAACTACTTTAAATCGTTTTTTAAATTTTTGACTGTTTTATCCTTTACACATATTGTTCTTTTATGCTTTTATATGCATTTCTTTTGCTTCTGTGTTTTTAATGCCATTTAACCTGCTAGCATGTTTGGTACTTTGCCATAGCCTTCATCCTTCCCTGTTACTTCATCTTACCCTCTTATATGTTAAACACTTTGGTACACCACTGGTTTTTAAATGTGCTATATAAATAAAGTTTGTTGTTATTGTTGTTCTATATAATAAAAATATTCTGTATTTGAATTCCAGCTCTATAAATTGGGAAAAGGCCTGGAAACAGCCAACATGGTTATTATGTTTCAATAATATTTGAAACATATGCATACATAATAATAACTGCGCTATTTAGAAAGTCATCATTTGTGATTCATGGGGTCTTTTACTGCTTTTCTTTTATATATTTTGTGTTAAGTCATTTCCTGTGTTTTGTTATCATTCATGTTTGTCATTTTACAGCGTTTGTGTTGAGTCATTTTCTCTGTTATTCATCTTTGTGTATGTTTTACTTCCTGTCTTTTTGAGCTTTTAGTCCACTGTGATAGTTTCCCCTGCCCTCAAGAGTATCACCTGTGTTTAGTCTGCCACACCTGTTTCCAGTTAGTCATCAGTCTCATCAGTGTATACTTATACACCTGCACTTGCTCTCCCAAATCCTGTGCAGGCATCCGATGTGCTGCATTGGTGTGCTACACCAACAGTTTTCTTTACGCTTACCTTATTAGCTTATGATGTGTGTATGATGGCTATATCATATGAGCAGGTGTTTAGCAATAATATTAGAAATATGCCATGAAAATGCTATAACTTAACTTAAATTGTTAACTCCTTTGGCTGGTTATATTTTGTTGTCCTTTCTCATTCAGCTTCCCTCTCTTATCAGCATCTACTGTTACATTCTGTTATTCATTTTTTTGTTTTCTACTTGTATTAATTGCAATGATAATAACAGGAAAAGAAAATGTCTTAAACCCTTAAACATCTCTGATTGTATTCACTAAGTAGCCTGCAAATAGCTATCATTTGTAGCATTCTACTGGCAATAAACACAGGCACCAAAAAGGATCAAATTAGATTTGCAGCAACAATAAAAGCACAGTTTTTCACAATAAATCATCACACGCCTACAACAATGAGGAATTTGACATCGCCATATGCCCTGGGTCAACTGAGGACGGCTCACAAACAACGGATCTTTTTCTCACAGCTCAACATCATTTAATGAAAACCATCAGTTCGCACTTCAACGCTCATTCACGATAAGCGAGCAGTTGTCAAAATTCGAATTCAACAAAACCGCAGGGATAACATGTGAGGAAAGTGGGTAGGATCACACGGGCGGTTGACTCTGTATACTGTCCAGAGTCCGGACACATGGACTCTGTAATTCTAGTCCTGGAGTGACCACACAGGGCTGGTTGTGAGGTCTGGGAGAGCTGCAGAATTGAGACAGATGGGACAAGGGAAGGATTTTTGGGGGGTGAGAGAATGCTTTCCACTGTTCCAACATTATACAAAGCCCATTGATTTTTTGCAAGCGTTGAGTGAGGAGCTGAGGAATATCTGGTTTCAGCGTCCACTGCATGGTCATGACACCTGGGCCAGGGTCATGTCTGTCCAGTCCGGTCGGATCTGGTCACAACAATCACCATGATTCATCATTCCGTCCCTAACTTTTCTGGCCTAAGTGCCATCGCTGTACTGTGAATTTAATGCATTATGCATCACATCGCTGTGGTCATCAACTCATTTCTGTAGCTTGATGGCTTTGACCTCGGCTTCATCTGTCGTGACCCCCAATGTGTGTGTGGAAAACCAAACTATCCCTTCCCATGAGCCCTCTGCATAGACAGAAAGATTGTTCCTCAGGAAACGCAGGTCAGGAAGTCAGAGGCGGAAGCCAGCCTTTCGTTCTAAATACAACCATCCTCTAGAGATTGGCGTGTCAACAGAGAATTGGGCAGTATATCTTCTTTAAACTCTGACCCCTCACTCTCTTGTTTTGTTGCTATTTTTTGCGACTTTGCATTTACCGAAACATCATCATTCTTCTTCTTCTTCTTCTTCTTCTTCTCCTATTTCGCTGCAAATTGGCAGCAAAGGAGCCACAGACTTACATTTCCAACATGGTGTTTGTTTTGAACTCCGGTCATGAATGTGATGCTGTGACGTGTCAAAGCCATCCAAATGAGCCAGGGCTAGCACTGATGCCGCATCCCACCCAGTGTGAGATGAAGGGCAGTGGAAGTGAGTGGATGGGCATGTTGGAGCGATTCATGGGAACAAGATCAGCAAGAGCAGTTGGCGGTTTACCACTAACAATGCTGTGGCTACTCTTATGGACAATTAATCGCTGCTTGTTCTTATTTTGCTCCTTCCCTCAATCCTTCTCTCTCCCTAAACTCTCTTCCTCTGAGGCTAGGTTCGCCCTGCATGATGACCACAGTCCTCCCATATGAATTTGGCAAACATACCATGAAACATGAAAGGAAGCAATCATGGTGTCCTGGCTGTCAAGGCTTATACAGACAAGGACGGGATCACACAAATTGGGAAGTGGGCAGTGGATACAGAAACAAAACCCGTGCAGGATCACAGTAAATATGAGATCACACATGACAGCATATTCAAGGAATCAAAGTCTGTTTTGTATTTTTTTTTGCTCAAACTTGACTATCCTTGACCACTGATTACTCAACAGTCAGCAGAGTGATTAGCTGTCCTGATGAAAAACAAAAAGGAAGTTGTTGAGTAAGCAGTGACTTTTAATAGAAGCAGAAACACAACTGACTCTACTCCTGCAATATGTCACATTTGCAGTAGTGAAAAGCATATGTACTGCGTTAATCATTGTTTTGTTTTTTTCATCTTAAACTCCTTTGTCTTCCACTTTTATTTTTCAGAGGACAAATGTACTCCAATACAGCTGTTTCCACATATTTAAAGTAAAGAAGTAGTTCAGTATACTTTAATTGAGGTTAAAATAACCTGTTGTTATATTTCAGCTAAATGCAGCACTTAAAAGTGTCTCCTCCTCAACATTAAGTACTCAAATAAAGGTCACCTTCCATCTGTTATTTAAAAAGAAAGAAAAAAATATATGCAAATATAACCATCTTCTGAACATTGATTTGATACACTGTAACTACCTTTACTTAAGCATTAATAACATAACAAATAAAGTTGAAAAAAACACAATATTGTACTTTGCAGTTGGATTTAGCATTGAG
Organism: Simochromis diagramma; assembly: GCF_900408965.1. Lineage (NCBI taxonomy): Eukaryota > Metazoa > Chordata > Actinopteri > Cichliformes > Cichlidae > Simochromis > Simochromis diagramma. The sequence goes on along the minus strand of NW_024387030.1, from coordinate 6,757,175 downwards.
GAAATGCTTGTGACTATCATAAAAATATGGATTTTAAGGAAATCTGTATGTTTTTCTTCTATTTAGAAGGAAACATACAACTACAACACTACAACACAAATGGCAACAACAAACATAGCTTTTTTTCACCCTGACTATGTCCCCTCTTCTCAAATCCAACCTACACTGGCACTACTAAGATCTTAAAGGTTGTTTTCCCATGACTGGCAGAAATAACTAAGATGTGCCAGCGACAAACTGAAAACACATTTCTTGCGAAGCAGAGATGTTCCGCTCACAGCTGCATATACAGTAATAACCTTAATATTAAGGAATTGAAAATGCAAGTGTGTGGGGGGATGACTGTTTAGTGAGGTAGAAATCTCACTAAGTGGAAACCACTAAGTGACTGGTATTCATCAACAACCCTATCAAGCCCCAGAATACACATTATGCACCATGCAGCAGTAAAAAGTAAAAATACTACTTATTTCTTCTTTAATACATTGTTTAATGAGCTTGTGGTCACCTTAACTGGGATGTGGTGCAGCACGGTTTGAGATTACCACAATACTAGTTTGAGTAATTGTGAGTTTTGTAGCTGATAAGTCCCTTTGCTTCACACAAGGCCAATGTTAGTGTATCTGTGGAAAGGCTGATTACACAATTCACAAGTTTGTACTGAGCACTAAATTACCTCAAAGCCGCACAACGAAGGAGCTGTCTTTGACTGAGCTGACCTGCTGGTCTAATCTTAGAAATTCCCACTCAATCTAGAACTATTCTGTTGAGGTAAAGTTATGTTTTAGGCAAACGTGCAAAGACTTAAAATACTGTACAAAAATAGAGTTAAATAAGAAATGCTGAGACCAGAGGAGAGAGAAGCAGAAGAACTTTGCCCTCTGTTGGCTGCAGGGAGGAACTGCAGCAAATTGTTGCCACAAGTCACCTCCCATTTATTTGTTGTTCTCCTCCATGACTTCTTTCATCTCCAGTAGTGATAGATGAAAAATTTAACATCCTGTCATCCCACTTAAACATTATCAGTGACCTCAAGCTCAATCCCCATCCTCCCTTCTGAGCTTGGGGTCATCAAAGTCAACGGCGCAGGAGGCAGAAATCAAACGACGCAGCACATGCTGAGGAGTGACTGACTCCAGCGCCAGCAGAGCCTGGAGGAAAAAAAAGGAGGACAGCCTTGACCTCGGAGAGCACAAAACCTCAGAAATCAAGTCTCCTAAGAGAGAGCTCAACTCAGTCAACAGTAAGAGGAAAATACTGCCAGAGAAGTTGATATATGGATCGTGCCTTTTGTGTTTGTACCTTTGGAAGTCAGTGAAAACGTCATGATGCTTCTACGCACCTTAGTTGCAAGATTTCTGTCATTTGTGACAACAGAAAATATTTGGATTTCAAACTCTTTATGAGATATTTTTTTCTTTTTAAAGGAAAGAGAGTCCAGATGAAAATAATGCAGTTTTTTTTTTTTTTTGCAATGCATTGTGTTAAAGTCTTGTCAGTAGTAATTACAGTGGTTTACTGTCTCCATTTTTAAAGCAGCTGACTTTATCCCCTGAGAGCACAGCAGGCTGACTTTTTTCTATATATTTTCATTTTGGCAGGAAACAGGTGCCTCCTCCTAAACCTGGAAGGACAACTGAGTCACACAATAATATCAGCAGGGCACGATATATCTGAGAGTATTAAAAATAAACAAATGCACTGCATGAGGCTTCTTAAGGCCAAGGTCCAGTATGAAGGCATTTCCATCAGTCAGTGGGTAGTTTGTTTTTGAGTTTAGAGCCCTGCTGACCTTGTGCGCTTTAAATCCTTGCAAGTATCTACGGTGAAATTTCCAGCTCCTGCATCACAGTTACATGAGCGTATTCTTCACTTGTGTTACATATTACGAATTCCCACACCAGCTACGGGATTTTTGCATTTGCAAAATGAAAAGAAAAGGGGGAGAAAAGTGATTCTCTTTCTACTTCCCTGCTCTGTTTCTCCCTTAGAGGGAGACAATCGATCTGGCCCACTTAATCAATCAGTGACAGGCCCTTTGAACTGCAGACGAGATTTCTAGCAAGTCTGTCATCCCACCCTGTCGTCTGTGAAAACACTCCGGGGGGAGATTGCTCTGCACAGGCCTGGCTCGTAAAACTCTTTTTTTTAATGTTCCAACACACACCCTTGCTGTTCACTGACAAGGTCCAGAGTAACCGGGTGTTTGCATCTACTTTTAATGCATAGCGAGGAGGATGTTTGAGTTCCAAAAAGGTCAGCTCACGAGGTCTTAGTCAGATACTTGCTTGAGAAGCTGTGGTGTAATCTGGCCTGTTCTATTTCAGCTCGTTTCAACATTTCAGTGCAAAAACAACTTCCCTGCCTCCTTCAGGGCTGCTAGCAGTTAGAGACAAAGCTCTCCACCTCCCCACTCCCCCCCCCTGCATGGCTCCTGTATAGGCAAAGAAGAAGAGGAAGGGGAAAGGGAATGTTTGCCTCTCTATCCCACCCCTCTTCCCTCACTTCCCTGGGGGCAATGCTGTGTAGTAATAAACGTCCTCCATAAATCTCCCCCTCACGCCATCATCCCCTCCTCCATACTCCAACTTTTTTTTCTGTATGTTAACAGCTTCTTTTCTTCTCCCCCTCCTCCTCAACCCTGCTTTTCTTTTCCCTCCTCTCCTTTTCTACTGCAACCCAACCCTGACATTAGGGTCTGCACATGGCCGATGTCATAGACTTTATGAAGGGGGGTGGGCAAGATGAGCCACAATACATGTGTATGGGTTTCACTCTCTGTAGTCTGTCACGCCAGTGCGGTCGAATCTAGTGAGGTCACTCATGTATCAGATTGTCGCCTACAGTACCTGATGAAATGACATGCACGTATTCAATTCAGAAGAGGAGTTTTATACCTGCTGGTAATGAATAACAAATGAGCTGTGGCTGAGAAGAAGAATGCTGTAACAGTGAAATAGCTGTGGTCGGGAAAGAGTTAAAAGTGCGAGTGCCTGAATTCACCGGAAAGTCCCACAAGTGACGTTACAGTCCAGCAATTAAGAGTAAATTAATTACAGAGTAGTGGATGGTAGCTGAAACCCCGAGGATAATACAGTAAACAACTCCAGAAGTACAAGATTTCCATTGCCCTACTCCTCTTCACTTGCCTTTGAAGGCTTCTGATCGGACTTTAATTTTATATAAATATATTTAAGCTGCTTAATTATGAAATGAAGACACTTTTCCCTCCAACAAAATTAACTTTTAACAAATCTAACCCAAAGTTCAGATTCTCCGATCAAGTTAAAGAGAAAAAGAAACTTGTTTTTAGTGCTTTACCCCTCCTAACTGGTAGCCTAAGACTGTTTGGCATTCAAAGCTCACCCAGCACTGGAGTAATCTCACATAAACTGACAAACCAATGCAAGTTTTTTTCTCTACAGTTACTAAAGTTACTGAAAGTTCACGCCCGTTTTTTGAAGCTCCTCCCTGCAGTCGATTGATTAAAAAGCAAATGTCGGGGTTGGTGCAGGGCAGAGGGGGAGAGTTCAGTAGCTCTGAGCAACTTTCTAACAAGTAGACTGGCTTTCTTTTTTTTTTTTTAAAACTACTTTTGTGATTTGATTCCGGTCGCTGCAAAGATGACCACAGCCGTGGTATCGCCTTTCTTCGACTTCGAAGTAATGAACAAGGTAGCTTCCTAACTTTTTCTACCCCCTTCTCTGTGTGTGTGTCTTGTGGGCTGACGTTAGCCTGTTAGCAGCGGGGAGTTAGCCGCTGTGGAGGAATGACGAGCTCCGTGCCCGCGGCCCTCTGCCGCCTGCGCGGAGGCTGTTTTTGTTTTGCTGTTTATTGCTTTGTATTCCGCTTTGAGTCAGCTGCGTGTTTATTTGTTTGCTTCGTCTGTTATTTCCTGTCTTCGGCCTCGTCTCTTGAGGGTTTACGCTATAAGCGCCTTCAAAGTGGACCGAAGCGCTGCGGGAGCGTTAATTTAAAAACTTGTTTAAAAACATGGTGTTTTTATTTACTTGTGTATTTATTTAATGTTCAACATAAGCCACATCCGCTAACTTTAATATCTATGGTTTATGCTTTGAGGTTGGTGTGCAGTTTAGGCAGCCAGTGGCTGTTAAAGTGAAAGCTTTATGTCCTCTTTATTTTAATGAGATCACTTTTGCGCCACTTTTAATGCCGCTTTCAGAGCAGCCACATGCTCGCTAATCATTGACCAGATTTGGCTGGCTTTAGCCCACTTTCTGCCCCTATAAAACTACTTAAACTACCGGCATCGTCTCACCTTAACACTTGATGCGTAATTCGTTTTCATACCCCGTTTTGAGTGTCAGATTGCCTCTCAAAGCGTTTTTGTTTTTCTTTTAGCCTCCCTCTGGAGTTTGTTGGATTTCATTTACACTGTCATGTTTATGTAAATCATGACTAACTGTTCATTTCCACTAGTATGGAAATGTGTGAAAGCAGATCAGGTTTCCCTTGTAATCCACAGAATGTTTGGCCACTTTCTTTCTCTTTCAAATGATGCAGGCTCTTTGTAGCCCACACTGGTCGTCCACAGGCCTCTCATGTGCTGCTGTCCTATTGACTACACAGGCGCACACATTCCTAACCTGGGCAACTTGCCAAACCAGCTGCTGTTCTATAGGCCTGTATCCGCTAATGTGGTCTGAGCCAAAAAACAACAGTCATGCAGGCGGAGGTGTAGCCCCACCAGTCCCACAGTGCCTGTCATTTTTATTTATTTATTCAGGGAGAGTATCTGTACAAATGGTTTATAGGCTCACCTAACAAGCGTTCAGTCACTTTCAGGAGTTGCATCAGGATGGCAATCGGACTTAAAAATCAGGGAGCTGCTGAAAGTAGCTTTTTATTTGTGCTCTACTTTTTCTAATGCTTGCATTTTCTGTACTTTATTTTTCTTGCAGAACAAACTTCTCAGCTACAACAACAACCTGGGTGTCTCCCATCCAATGTCTGTTCCTTGCACTAGCACCAACGTGCCCATCTCCAGCTCCGCCGGACCCCTGCTGGACAGGAAGGCGGTGGGATCTCCCTCAGTGGGAGGCGTGTACCAGCGGCGGCACTCTGTCAGCAGCACAAAGTTCAACCAGAACCAATTTCTGAATAGCCTGAAGGCAGCGGACCAGTCCTCCTCACTCATCTCAGGGGTTGGCAATGCCAGCAACAACAAGGAGAACCGCCTGCGAGACCGCTCCTACTCCGAGACGGGCGAGAGGCTCATCAACAAGTGCCTGGGCCCTGCCAGTCCCACTGGCAGCAGCAGCCAAGTGAACTCCAGCCGTTACAAGACAGAGCTCTGCAGGCCCTTTGAGGAGAACGGTTCCTGCAAATATGGCGACAAATGCCAGTTTGCTCACGGAATCCATGAACTGCGCAGCCTGAGCCGCCATCCTAAGTACAAAACTGAGCTGTGCCGCACCTTCCACACCATCGGTTTCTGCCCATATGGGCCTCGCTGCCATTTCATCCACAATGCCGAGGAGCGTCGTGGACCTCCCCAGCAGTCCTCTCCTCTTAACTCTATGAACAAGATGGAGCGACCTCGGCTGCAGCACAGCTACAGCTTTGCTGGTTTCTCCAACTCAGCTGGGCTGAGAGACAGCCCCACCTCAGTCACCCCTCCACCCATGTTCTTCCCTGATGAGATCCCAGACTGGCCCAGCAGAAATCCCTTCACCTACTCCAGCCAGGAGCTGGCCAGCCTGTTCGGGCCCAGTCTCAATGCCGGTCCTGTAGGCACAGAGCCCAACACCCCTGCACCTCCCTCTCCAACAAGCACATCTTACTATTTCAGACCCATGTTGGAGTCCCCTCAGATGTTGGAGTCTTCATCCAGCCCCCCAGACTCTATGTCGGATCAAGAGGGCTACCAGAGCAGCTCTGGTGGCAGCCTGTGTGGCTCTGAGTCCCCCACGCTGGATAACACCCGCCGCCTTCCCATCTTCAGCCGCCTCTCCATCACTGATGACTAGACTGCACGCATCCACTAGTGACTTTTAAATTTGACGACACAAAGAACATGGCACTCCCCTCTACCTCTGCCCTTCAGACTCCCCTCTGCCCTCGAAGCTCCCTTACACATCACGTTAGTTCCTTGTTAGCATTATGAGGATATAATCAACTAAGGGAACCCTCAGCTAAATCTATCATTTCTTCCCACTTAATCTGCACAGCAAGTTTTAAAAGAAAGTACCCCGCCATGTGTCATAGTGCCAAAAAAGGAGAGGAAACTGAACAATGAAAATGATGAGAACAAGAAATGACTGTTTATGCCAGGTGCCACTTGTTTTTCTTTTTGTTTTTCTTCTTCTTCATGTATTATTGAATGTGTTGCAGCACAAGTGGCCTTGGAAAGGGGTGTGCTTTGCACTAGCCCTCATCCCCCTCCCCTCTCTCCCCTGCCATCCTCCCTGATGATACCACTTCCCCTGAGCTTGCTAGAGGGTGCTCAGTAATGTAACTGTAGCTCTACACCGCAGACGTTTTTACAGACTGAGTTAAGACAAACGGAGAGAAATGACAGACCCTGAAAATATATGAATAGTTTCTTTTTTTTTTTTTTTTTTTTTTTTTTTAAAGAAATGGAGAAAAAAAAGTGCCTGGGCAGTTTCTGCATGTGTTTAGGGTGAATGGACTACTGTTTGTTTTGGTTCTTTCTCATTTGCCCCCACCCACCACCTTCTACCCCTCAGTCAAGCCCCGTCTTATGTAATTTTGAACCGGGTGAGTCTGCAGGAAGGACTTTGAACTGGAAGTTGGTTATGGCCCCCCCCTCTCCTCCTGTTGCTGGTCACTGGCTGTTTCTTCTTTCTTTTTTTTTTCCCCCCTTGGGAAGGAAGTTGATATCAAACTGATCATTAAACCTGCAAGACTTTGTCCTGCCCCCAGCACCTACACCTTCATCTTCACCGATCCGGGGAATTCCAGAATTCCCATAATATAGTTATACGTCGCATGACTTGACAAGATCGGATCTCCAAGCTATTTTACTTTACTTGTCCCCCTCCCCTCCCATCTCCTTCACTTTAGAACCTGCTCCGTGGAGCTCTCTACTCTCATTACATCCCTTTTTGCTTTCTTTATTTGATAATTATTTTTTATTAATGTTATTATTACGGTTATTATTATTATTTGAGAAACTTTCCAGACAGAAGGTTTGCGTGTCACTGCTTATTTAACTTATCAGAACATATTTATTGGTGATCATATGCATTTTTTGTTAATTTTGTTTTTTGTATTTATCTGGATAATGAACAATAGAATATATTTTCTTTTATGTTAAATTATGATCTTCCATATTAATCTAAAGATTGTGAAGACGTTTTTGTCAGTTTTCCTTTTTTTTTTTTTTTCACAGTTTAATATATTGTACTTCAATGACTTTTGTTCTGCAACTACACTTTGTCAAAATGAAACTTAATTTAAAGCAAGAAAAAAAAAATGCAAAAAAAGCCGTTTTGCGTTTTGATTATTTATTGTACTTTGTTTTTCTTACTCCCTCTTATTGGACTGCATTTCCATCTAAACTAGATTTGCTTGTATCCATTCCTCCCCTTGCACATGTTACAGTAATCTGACAGTAACAGTAGCTAACTGTTATGACATTAATTCGATTTTTTATTTTTTTTTTATTTTTTCCCCCTGATCTCTTGTCCCAACTTTGAAGAGGATTATTCCTACTCGGGTTGATGGTAGACTTAAAGGGGTGCTAAAAAGAAAATTAGTAACATGACTCGTTTAGCAGAGTCTAGCAGTTCAGAGGCTGGCTGTGTTGAAATGTGTTTTGTTACAAGCAATAGTTGTGACCAAATGAGTTGAAAGTATATCTTCTTTTAATTCAATTGGATTCTTGATGCTTGATCAGTGGAAGTGCCTCGTTTAATACATTCCAGGTAGCTAAGGGCTCTCCGCCTTTTTATATTTGATAATGGAGGACTTTTTTTTTTTTTTTTTTTTTTTCCTCTCCTCAAGTCACTTGTTCTGTGTTGCCTTCGTGTGTTCGGAAGAGGTGAACAAATTCTGACACAAAGAAAGTAAAACTGTTGAATGTATTTTATTTTATTTTTTTCCCAGCCATGTTTTTTCACTACAGTAATTTCTGTGAGTTTATATGAAAACCTGTTCTCTCTCTTTCTCTCTCGTTCTTTCTCTCTCTTTTTGTAAGTATTGATTGCAGTTAAGTCAATAAACCTGTATTTTTTGAAAAGTTCAACTTTGTGATGAGTGGTGTGTAAAAAGTTCTGGGAAATTGAGCAAATATGGGGCACGTTTATGCTCAGTTTTGGGTACCCATTCAAGCTCTAGAGGGCTTCCCATGAATGTGAGTTAAAAACAAAATCAGTCTTATTCTAAAACCTTACAATTCCAGAGCTTAATCAGTATTCAAGTTTCTTCAGTATCAAAAAATCCAATAATGGCTATGAGGAAGCTCTAATGACTGATACTGCATACTTTAAATGTTGCCATTTGTCCAAAATGTGAAGGGAAAAAAAGAAACTAGTTACATTTGGTAACATCATACCCAAGGAAACTTGGGTTTTAACAAAAGAGGGACACAGTATTATATTTGAGGCTGTAATCAGGTGAGTGCTTTTTCGATGCATAATACAGAACTAAAGGGAGTTTCGGTGTGGTGCAAGTTGATTGGTGAGCTGTGCAGGCAGCAGCCAGGGGTATTGACCCGGGGATAGTCAAAGTCTGAGCAGGCTTGATTACACAAAGACCTGGCATACTTAGTTTCAGCAGAAATATTGATCAGGGGGAGCTGTTACCGTAAAGTTTCCAAGAATAAAAAAACAGATTTGATGAGGTTGTGACCTAATCAATATGTACACAAGGATATTTCAGGTAAAAAGGGGGATAAACGGTGCAGTCATAGTTAACACAATATGCCTTGGGGTTAATTTGATATATTCTGTTTTTACATTGAGAATAAATACAGATAACAATCACAAGTTGGCCATTAATGCGAGTAGAGTGGTATTCGATTTCAGTAGCAACTTCCACTTTATGCACTCGACTCAACATACGCACCGCTTCTGCATTTCCTCGGCCTCTGGACACTTCCCGTCTGTCCATGTTTATATTCTCTCAGATTGCAAAAAAAACCGGAGCAGCAACAGGAACTCCCTCCATACAATGGTGGGTGCTGACCCATCACAGCTGACCCATGGAGGCCTCCTTGTTGCTTTATCCCTGAGAACCTGGGCCTTGTGGCGTCTAGTCTTGATCCTTAGGTCCCTCCATTCTTCATCACCCACCAACCTACTCCCCCATCCCATTTTAGACCAGCTGGAAATGGTCTAAAAACATACTGGTGGTCACGATAAAGCAAAGAAAGTCCTTGATTACATTCAAAACCAGAGAGCATTCATGGTTCCTATAAAATAAAGCAATGATCAACACCAACCACGATGCAAGAGCTTGTTTAGAAGTGAGTTATACAAAGGTGCTCTTAAGGAGTCAGCTTAAAAAGATGAGATGATATAACATGTATATTTAAATGCTACTGATGGAGAGTAATTTCTTGTTGAAAGGCCTCTTTTTTTTGTGGCTTTATGGAATGTTTTACCTGTACAAAGATGGGTGTTGTGTTTGGGAACAACACAGTGAAAATTGCTTGGATTGCAGATGGATGTTTCTATGCACTACCCCTTTTAGAAACTTTGAAAAAGCCTGTTTGCATTCATTTCATTTGAATTCTACAAGAATTTGTTCATAAGAAACAAGGGTCTTGAAACTTAATTAACATCACTTGAAAGATATCATACTCTATATTTCTTTGTAAAAGAGTTTTTGGCAAACAAAACCAATATTGCATAGTGTTCTTGTATCTGCAAATGCCACACAGCGTATAAAACATCGCATATTGTCTTATTTGGTGCAAGCCTGAAGCAAGATGAAAGCGATGGAAACTTGTTGCCACTTCAAAACTGTTCTGCGTATTTGGTTTTAATAAGATAAGAAGCAAAGAAAAAACGAATTCAAAGGAAAGGCTTCTCAAGCTAAATCAGGTGAGCGTTAGTGATGCACACCTTTTTCTTTGCTGCACCCTTTCAGAAGAACATGAAGTGCATGCAGTTTGAGGCTGATGAAAGAGGGCTGTTTCCTGTTTGTGTGGTGTACGCATAGAGGCACCTTGAGATGAAGTACCAGGAAGTGGGTTTCTGAACCTCCGAAGGTGGCGGATGGAGGGGGTCGCCTGCTCTTTGATATGTTTTTGAAAAAAAGAAAAAGAAAGCTTCCATTACTTCATCAAACTTAACAGCAGGTAATTTTCCAATATGGAGACGATGCAGTGACACAGACCAAGCTCGTTCACTCATTGCTTCCTGCAAAACAGGATAAAGCAAGTTTGTAGTTCAGCTCTCAGTCCCAATCTCCATTCACCTTTAACCTGCAGGGTTGAGCAACAGAATGTCAGAGCGTGTACACTTTGCAATTGTGTTATCGCAGGAAGGTCTACCTCCTTGTTTGAGAAAGAGGTGAGTAAATAGTGCTGATGTTCTAACTGTCTTTTATCTACACTGACAGCTGAGAGAAGGGTGGCTGCAGTGCGGTGTGCATGCATGTGTGCATGCTTGTGTGTTACTGCAGCACAGCAGGTGTTGTGGGACAACGGCTAAGGTCAACCTCGAGCGAGGAGGTTAGAGGGAGCTCAGAAATCTGCATGGAAAACGGTAAAGAGATCATCTGTGCAGCAGCAAAACACTGACCCGTGGACATCAAAAGCATAATTTGAGAAAATTATGCTTTGTCACTCTGTGCAAAACAGGCATACAGCCACCCATAAATTCCTAATTAACACATTACACAGTATTCAGGGGGGTTTAACCCATGTGAAGATAAATAAATCTATAAATAGTAATAATGAGCCATTTGCTCTGATGATTCTAAACTGAAACTCTGACAAATCAACCATGACAGGAAAAAGAGTGCCGTCTTAGTGTTTGTCTGTCACAATCCCCATACGCTGACCTTGCTGTCAGATGACAGATTTGCCAAAGGCCTCATTTGCTCTTATACAGTGGCAATGCACAGTCATCCTCTCTGTTTGTCCTCACTTTTAGCTCTGCTCTTTGTTTGTCCATGACTTCGCAAAAGAGGTTGCTGGGAGTTAAAGTCTGGTTTCCTAAATATTGAAATTCTTAACTTAATTATGGGGATGTGTTTTATAATTTGTGCTAACAAGGGACCTTCTCATCCCCCCTCTAATCTCTTCCTGACTATTATCAGCCTGTAGTGAATGCATTTTACTGTTTGTGAAGTTTACCGTTTGAATACAAAACAATATAGATTAGTCACACTGAGTGACACAGAAAGTGGAACACCCAATACCTAAATCTATGGGGGAAAAAAACCCTTGTCGATAACTGCCTTAACAAAGAAAACAATATTAACTATGTCCTTTGAAGGAGCTGCATTGCTGTTTGTAGAATGGCATCACAGCAGTGACGCCACCCTCTTTTATCAATAGCATCAACCTATTTTCACAACCTCATGATTTCCCCTACCATACATGTTTCTGGGTAATCATTTCATAAAATATCTTATCTGAAAGTCATGCTTTAGTAGTTGCTTTACAGTTAGCATTTTGGTAATCACACTGCTGCAATCTCAGTATACAGTATACAGTATATGCACTTTTTTCTGCTGCCCGCAGCAGCCAACGGGCTTTATCTTTGTAGGTCTATGGCTGTATGTGTCACAGCTAGACTCATTGCAGATCAACAAAGACAACAGTCACAAACACTCCCTGATCCCGTGGCTTTAATCCGGGCTCTCCACGCTGCTGTTATCTAGCCGACTGAGGCTGTGACATACTACTTACCCAATAATGACTATTAGCCGTGTCTGGATCCAGTGTCACATGTGCTTTTCCTCCCCTCAGGCTAAAGTGGCAACCCTTGACCTTTTAAAGAAAGGAAGAGAAAACACATGTGTTGAGCAGAGGAGCAGAGAGGTGAGGAGGCTTCAGAGGAGAGAACTGGTGATGGCTGTCTGACAGGTTGTGGAAACACACCCTTCCACTCCTTACTGTGACAGAAAAACAAACACAAAGCCACTAGACTCTCGCTGAGCTCTGCGCTAATGGACAGGTGATGACTTTTTCCTAACGAGACACTGGCCCAGTGGAAACAGGAGATGAGGAGTGACCAATAGGAGAGGCTGTAACAAACCTGACACTGTTTTGCTTTGGGTTTCTGGTCCACTGGGCCGAGTGAGTCACACACAGTTCTCCTGAGTATTGAACCACTTCAGTCTTCCTGTCTTATGACTTCCAGCGTCACGGCCTGATGGGAAAAACGCGGCCTCCATTAGCAGAACAACACTTGCTCTGCTTTATTAAAATGCAAATTCTTGCTTAAATGGCCTTGACAAGCATTTGTATGACAATATTTCTATGACATTTATGAAGGTCACAGCGGGGCTCAGGGCAGCACTGATCATCCGGTAGGTTGTAAACAAGCCTTTTCTATCTGTAACTCACTCAAAGTCTGATTTTCCATCTCTGAATGAGTTTTAGGTGCCTGAAGAGGCACATTACACAATATCTCTCCATGTAAAAGCAAATAATTGTGCAAAAAATAAAGCATATTCATCAGCTAGTCACAAAGCTGAGCTTTGGCTTCGTTTTATTTCGAGGTAAAGTCTGTAAAAACTCCATGTTGGATATCGAAAAGACATGTTACTATATATCCAACTCTTTACTTATGCCTCTGTGTGTGACACAAGACAGTGAATGAGGTTAGCTCGAAGTCACTGAACCATGCTAAAGCTAAAAACAGCACGTTTCCTTACACGTGATTCTCAGTTTTGTTTTGCAGCATCTGTTTCCTCTGGTGACAGCGACACTGGAAAACAGTCTCATTCTCACTTCTTAAACGCAGTTTTCAGTTTCTCACTAGATCAATACTGATTTAAATGACCTCACACGCACATACACACACACACACCCACATGTACATATCACGCTCCTAGAAATAAACTTCCTCCTCCACCCTTACACCTACAGAAGTATATTAGAGAACGACAGACTCAAAGTTGGCTAACTATGAGTCACTCTGGCCTTTTAGAGGTAAAAGCAGACAAAGATGACATCAGTGACAGTTTTACAGGAAGTCCTTGCACCGAGGCCAAGTCTGCACTACACATAGACGATCATCTCTATCTGCAATCTAACACTCAAATGCACTCACATGATGTTGACTTTAAAAAAGTTTTTAAAATTATGAAATAGATAAAGTACAAGCCTTTTCATGGCCAGAAGGATTTAAACAGTGTTTGAAAACTAGACAAAGAATGAACACAGTGACACAGAGAGTACGTCTGGACTTCAGTTACCCTCCTGCTAATATAACCATGACTGTATAAGTTTTTTTTTGTTTGACTTGTAAACAAGCCCTAGATACAGTATCTGGCCTTGGGACGTTAGGGAATAGTTAAAAGTGAACTCTGTCTCTATGTGCGTGTGTATTTCACAATGATCTGCTGGCGGAGACTCAGAGGGACAAAGATAAGAACTGACTGTGAGAAACCACAGATCTCACACCCACTCGTTTACACGTACACACACATATACGAGACAAACGTGCATGCATTCTCCCGCTCGTATGCAAGTCTAAGACAAACACACACATGCATTTAACAGTGCGCTCCCTCAGGAACATGCATGAGGCTTCTCATGATGGAGGAATTTTACTTTAAAAACAACCCAGATTGTTTGGAAGTGTTTGACTGCTGCTCAGATTTCTCAAGGCATGTCTTCGATCAAGATAAGGCCGACCTGAAACCTGTCAAGCTCGCTCCTGCACTGTGCTCGCCCTCAAGCATCACCTGCTAACCTGTTGTGACAAGCACTCGCGTAGGTAGAGAGGAAAAAAGGATTAAAGCCTAACTTTACATGAAGCCTTGAGTAATACTGGCGTAAGGGCATTACTATGACAGACTCATCTTGTGCCCAGTGGGAAACACTTTTGCGCGAGACTTTGTAAACTTTACGAGAAGATGACAAACAGTTGAGTCAAATTCTTATTATTATTACTAGAAGTGAAGTGTGTCTGGGTTCAGGGCTTGGGATCTGAGAAGTGAAACTAAAATTTGAGTCAGACCTAAACCACAAAAATAAGTTTCAAACTTCAGACTTGACTGCTTTGTGACTTGGCCTAAAATGACTTGCTGAAGTGTTAAACTGAGATAATATAAGGTCAATTTCAAAATGCAAAATACCATACTCCTCTAGCTTAAAGTCTTAATTTGCAAACAATAAAGACAACACTGGTTGGATTGGTCCAGTAGGGTTTTGCTGTTACTACTTTGTGCTGGTATCACCATTGAGTGGCTGTTATCGAATCTCCAAATGAATATTGCTGTATAAATTACATTTGTGAGAGAGCTTTTGTTATTATGACTCTTTGCACAGTGCTTATCATGTTACACATTAACACACCAGTACAATTTTATGTCAACATCATCCTGAACTTGTATATACAGGTACATTTATTCAGTCAAGTGTTTAAAAAAACACAATTGTTTATTTCTTGTTAAAAAAATCTGCTCATAAAGTCTGACATCATTAGCCATCTCTGGGTCTAAATTTTTCCAAAGATTTAACACTGAGAATCCAACCAGGGTTAAAAATTATCCAGAGTCTATCAGCACCAATAAAATCATCAGTGTGGCTGTTGTCCCAATATTACAGTAAGGCTTATCAAAAGGGCATCTATCAAAAAGAGGATTTACAAGGTTACTGGAATTAGAAATTGGTAGGACGTTAGCTAGGCCAATGTTACACCATCGTATGACTTAAGCTTTCTATAAAAATAAAACATACAGCTCCTATATACATTTGGACGTCAACAAAGATTGAAAATTAAATACCAGGTAAATGTAGGGTTAGTGAGGTTGTCCTAGCTTACCTTTTATAACATGCTAACTGGTGGCTAGCTACAGTTAGGCTAATATAAACACATTAGCAAAGAGAAGATGTATTAAATGGTTAAATTGGATACATTTGGGTACATTTTTCCTCAATGCACATTCATGTTGAGGGTCCTAGATAAGCTGAGACAAATGTCATCATATAGCAGCAAGAAGATGTTGAAAAAGAAAATCTATCTGTAACATGGAGTTAGTCATTAATATGTTGATGTGTGGTTTGGACAACTCGCTATGAAAAAGTCACGCTCCTGAGCTGGTGTTTGTAATGGTTTGCAGTGTAGCCTGTGAGTTTTTAAAAACTGAGGTTAAAAATGAGTTGCACATGAGTAGAGCTAATGAAAAGCCAGAGAGGCCAAGAGCAACCACCGATGATTTTTAGGGGCTTGTTTCTATCAAATAAAACAAGAGACAAAGTGTTACAACACCTTAAACCTTGGACCTTGGAACAAGGTTGATAGGTCATCACTTAACAAGCAGATTGTATTGGCAAGCAGAGCAATATACTGGTCCAGAGGTGTGTGTTCTGACACCTTACTTATGAGCCTTGAAAACTTTGCTTACATTTCCAAAAAAGTGAAGCAGAGGCCTCTAGAGCTCTGTATTTTTGAAGCCACAGATTCAGTTGAGCAAACATGCCAAATCAATCCAGGGGATGAGTCATCACATAATTGAAGACTGACTGGCTCTGATTTTTAACCCTTAAATACCAAATATAAATAAGAGTTACAACTAAGCTTCACATTAGAGTTGTACTGAAGAAGATCTTGGGGGTTTACAGTATTCAGAATAATCTGCAATACCTTGCCAATCACCTGATATTTTAAATAATATTGCTTATTTGTCTTACTTTAGTTTTCACATTGCCATCTCCTGCATATAACCAATACCTGCTTGCTGATAACATCCCTCAAAAAAGCAGTCAACGTAGAAGAACCACTTAGAAAAGTTCCCAACCCTAATATTGATGTGTTCTTAAGGATTAGAGCTTTAATTTAAGACTCACCTCGATAGAAAACATCTTTCCTGGGGTCTACATCTACCCAAGAAAAAGCTAAATCACCTATACAATAGCTTCACATGGGGAAACAATAAATTGGTTCTCTGAGAGGAACTCATCTGGGTTTTCCACTCTGAGAATCAAACATCATTGTTATCAGCGACACAGAAAAACAAGCAACAAGTTCAATATAATGTGTGAGAGCAGACTGAGGCCCAAAGGAAGGCCGCAGCACAATGCGTGGCAAAAGAGCTCTCGATAAATCACAGCCCTAACCTATTCGCCACCTGTGTCCGCTGCCTTCCCAGAAACACAGTCACACAAGCAGCTGCCCTGCTCTGGAAAATCGTCACGGCCATAATACTCAGACACGAAGTCACACAACAGGAGATTTGGATATCAAATGCCAGCAATGAGTAGAACAAACTCCCTCTTTAATGTAGAAATTGTTACTTTGGCATAAGATTTTAGAATGACGTTCCACAGTGGTGCACACTCAGCTGTACAAATTTATGCCTTGCACACATGCGATCAAACAACACAGCCATTAATTAGATTAGAAGGCCCTCAGCTATTTCCAGTTTTCAGTCTTAAAAGTGCATTGTGGTCTAAGCAAAACCAAAGCCTGAAATAAATTAAAGTCATCCATAAACCATAATGATATTAACAGTGAGACAGTGCCATTCAGATTTATAATGTTTCCCAGTTAAAGTTTGTCAGAATTTCTGGAGGTGACGTATTATATGTGTGTCTGTGTGTGTGTGTGTATATAGTCATATGTAAACACATCCGAATGTGTATGAGCATATAAACACATATAAATGTGTATGAGCATGTGTGCTGAAGGGGGAGGGTTGTTTACTTGGGCAGCCTCTCAGAGAGTGTCTCCTGGCCGGCTCCCACTTCCTGCCCCTGGAGCAGCAGCCTGTCTAGTCAGCCACCTCAGGCTGACAGGGAGACCACATGCTAAAAGACTTATTGGCCTACTTTAGAAGACCTATGGGGTAGAAGGGGACCATAGGCCTGCTTTGGGTGGGGCTGGAACTTTTCTCTCTCTTTTTTTGAAGCAAGATTGGGGGGTCTATGGGGTGTCTGATTTTTTTAATAAAGCTCTCAGCCAGCCTCCCCTCTCTCCCTGGTTTCTTCTGAGTGCTTACAGCTGCGGGGGTTGAGAAGGGGGGCATAGCGGAACAGAGCTCTGCATAGAGAGAGCCCTTCATGAAGTCACATCTGGACCTTTCCCAGAGAAGTCAATGGAGCAGAGAGGCTAATGAAAGTCTTAAGTTATGTAATTGAGCTCTTCCATGTGCACCAGACGGTAATGTTGGCTTGATCTGCAACACAGGAGGTTAGCAAAGTCTTATGGACATTTATGCCCCTCGCAAAGGTCTGATAAATTCAGTCGGGCTCATGTTGCTACTGCCATGCCTGTAGCATGTCACTAACTCAGAATATCTGAGTTCCAGCCCCTTACATGGAGTCCCTGAAGTAAGAGACTTGGCCCGTGGAGCATAACAAACAAGGTTTGGCATTTACTGTTACTAAAAGGCTTACTTTGGTTGATTAGCCCATGTTGTTTTTGCTGTAGTTAGGCTTCCAGTGTCCAGCAGCAGTGGAAAATCACTAGAGAATTATGAACATTAAGTATAACGCATAATTAAATGTGGTGTACAATGATTCTTTTTGAACTTTGTTCAAAGTGTAAACGATTGTAATGCAATTTTGAGCCTTCCAGTTTATGACAAACACATGTCCGCTGGTGTATTGTTATGCTTAGCTGTGACTGGAGCAGAAAGGCTGTAAAATAAACTGCCTGGCTGCTTATGAGTCAAACAGGCAAAGAGCGATCTGCGCTGTGGGATTACATGGTAAGAAGTGGATTGATGAATGTTCGAGAACACCTACACACACAAGTGCACAGAGGCAAACAAGCATGTAGTTTTGTATATATATATGTGTGTGTGTGTGTGTGTTTGTGTTTCCATATGTGTGAGACAACTGTCTGGATTGAATAAGGTCTCCTGTATCATCCCCAGCTTTGATTTACCTTCCACAGCCGAAGGGAGTAAAAGGAGGAGCAGCCAAAGCAGAGGAGATGCTCTTGAAATGAACACCTTGGTAAAACCTGCTGATGTATAAAGTGTCAGTGCTGGGCCCCTCGGTGGCGTCACGCCAAACCAAGAGCCACTATCACCTCCACCGCCGTCACCACCACACCACTCTGCCTTCCATTAATAAAGGAGAAGAATAACAGTGACAGAGAGGAAGATAGGCCAGAGCAACGATACATTACCTGGCAATTAGATGAAGGGCGGAGGCAACGAGGGGAAATGTAGACCATATGGGAGGCTATGTGAGAGGCCACCTGACCCAAGGGGCCCACAATTCTCAAATCAACGCTCCTCGCCAGACTGGACCTGTTTGAAGTCTTACATAATTCTTTGAATACCACCCTCTTCTGCTTTTCTCTCCACTGTGTTTCCAACTTCTTCTCCTCCTCCCCTCTTGCCCTCTGCTTTCCACTCTGAGACCACAACCACAGAGACAGTTCCCGGCCAAGACAAACACAGCCCTGAATCAAATCAATTTTTGAGAAGTTATGGTGCAACTATTACAGCTTAACACGCTGTCGACAAGCCGCATGAGACGGTCCCCTCACGAGTGTGAGAAGAATGAAGACGGTCACAGCTGTAACTTAAGTGATCAGGCACACAAGAGACAAAACAGTGATTGCCATTGACAAAGTCTTTCTTCAGGTCTCTTTTATATAACATGCATTAGTAATCCTGATGATTATTCCCTGGACGTTTCTCAGTGGAAATAAGCATACCGTGACACAGATCTCTTGTGGTGAGTTATTACAGGGCCTCTCCTTGTGTTTTCCAGTGCTTAAAAAGAAAAAAAAAATCTCCAAACATTTCCTCTGTGAAGGAGCAAAAGTTTAGCCTTATTAAAACAAACATGGGATACCTTATGAGAATGGATTTTCATTTTGGTAAATACACTTATTTGCTTTCTTGCATCTTATTTAATGAGAGGATCCATAACATTCATGTGTCCATAAAACATGAAGTTTAGATAAACAAAAGGACAAGAAACAGCCACAGTGACTCTGTCCAAAAGTAACAAAATCTGCCTGTCAGCACTTTCGAGGTTCATTTATTACACATGAGGTCTTTTTTGTTTAAACTGCTGTTTTAAAATAACAAGGAAGGGAGTTTTGCATCTGAGTATTTCTTGGTGGGGTCCTAACATGAAAAGACTCCATACATACATACTCTTGATCACTTATCTACTTATTGCTGGGAGCGCTGGTACACTCTGAACAGGTCATCATGAAAAGACTCACAACTAAGAAATACTCTGGGGCCGTTTATAAAAAAAAACACATCTTTTCCATTGTTTACTGATGGAATAAATATAACATGTTATTACGTTTGTAAGCAGTTCCTTGGCTAGAATCAGGTTTACTTTTTGACTCGCACTCTGCAGACACGAGATTCTGTGCGACTGTGTAAGTGAGATCACACACACTGAGTTAAGTGACACACAAATTTGAGCAAACTAATTTTAAACTCAGCTAATCAGTTGTTAGTCATATCTTGACAAATGGGCTAGAGATATGAGAGCAAAAAAGTGAATAAGCGCACACAGTGTGTGACGGTTCATCCACCAGCTCGACCTGGCTAGCTGATGAACGGCTCGTGGCCAGGTCTACTCGGCTCCAGAAGGGCCAGCAGCAGCTCTGTGGAAATACTGACTCACCAGCACGGGGCCTTAATTCAATTCTCCCTTCTCACAGCTGCAATGGTGGTGGGGGAGAAAGAATTTTATTTCTAAAACACCTCTATTGTTACAACACAAAACATAAAAGAGCTAAAGCAAACTTGCAAGAAAACCAAACCACAGTGTGCACAGGAATAAATCTCACACCTCACATAAACAAGCCCCAGAAACTAACTCACATTAAACATCAAGCAGCACCATGGCACCCAAGCCTCCATAAAAGAAAGGAGTGAGAGACAGAAAGCTGTATCATTAAGGTGGTTGGACCACTGGTAGACTGCCGGCCAATTATAAGCCTCTTATTAGACAACTCTGCTCAGAGAACTTGTGGTCTAATCATATAAAACTTTGAGTACCAGCTCCCTGTGTGCTGCACCACTGGCTTATTAGTTACTGCTCTGTTTTTGGTGCTCCGCTGCGGCAAATTGACTTATACTTTAGACTTACTTTAAAATGCTGTTTCGAGGGAGGCCCTTCTGAATTCTAACAAAAAAAAAAAAAAAGCACAGGGTGAAGCGGCATTGAGGTGTCATTAAAGTCACAGTTTCTTTCACACTGTTCTGTGCAGTTGATGAAAGCTCAATCTTTCATCAGTCTTGCTCAAACATTGTTCTAAGTAATATGGACAGAGCAACAGCAAATACACTGAAAGTTAGGTCATGCTTGCTTAAAACAGGCATATAATATCATGCAAGAAAGTTGCAAATACCATCAACTCAGTGTTTTTGTTCCTTTGTGCATTAATGTTGCAGATTGGAGACACTTTTTTTCTTTTTGAACCAGGTCATTTCACCTCCAAGCAGAAAAACAGAATTTAATCACTGACATTTTTTTTAATCTAACACAGGAAAACAGGAAACAGCAGTGATAAAGGAAGTCGAAGTGAATAACAACAACAGCAATAGCTGTGGTGAAAGAGGCATGACAATTTAACTGTTTGAGTCCTTTAAGGTTTCAGATGCTCAAGCAATATCAAATGAACAGTTGGAAAAGTGCAGATGTTTACATCAACATGTAAACACAGGCAGGGGAGAATAGAAGGGAATGGGACTGCATTGCCCTCTAATCATATGACATTTTAGAGCGTTTGCAGACAGCTTGATGTGGGGGCTGGTGCTGAGCGTGGAAGCATGATCTGTTCTGCAAAAAACACTTTTGTTTCAGCATATATGTATAAACCTCGGCCATTTGCATGCATTTAACCTTTCATTTGTGGTGAAGAGCGATGGCTGCAGGGAAAAGAAGTTTAGCATTACAAAGGGCATGAAGACAAAATGCAGATTTGTTTGTATTAGTGGAATAATTCAACAGAAACCGAGCTAGAGCAGGTAAGCAATACAGCCTCACCGATAAACAGCTATTGAAGGAGCTGGCTCTCTCCAAACTTCACAAATCTGCTTACCAGCAACTGCACTTGTTTTGTTTCACCTATTAATAACCAGAAAAACAATTTCCATCCTGATGTCACAATGACGTTTCCTGCCAGACATGAAGGGGAATAGAAACACAGAATGACACTGAATAAAACAGCTTTTATCAAAAATTCATAAAAATGGCATCTTTACTAACAAATGAAAAGCAATCACTTAGAAAGCAATCACTAGTGGAGGTTTTTCAACTTTGGCCACTGTTATGTCAGGTATACTCCTCTGCCTCTCTGAATGCAAAGCTAAACCAATCATGTTGGAGCTCTAGTGGTATCAATCTTCTCATCTACTTCTTATCTTGAACTTAAAAGCTCTTGTCACGATAAAAAAGAACTATATCTCTGAACTGACTCATTAGTGACTAATGCCAGCCCAGCTTACGCCTTAAAGTGGAAGTTGTAATTCTGATCAACTGGAACCATTACAGTTTGTCTCAATGAACAGATAAAATTTTGTGACAATTTTGATCCGAGTTATTTTTTGTGTCAATTTACCTTTGTGCTTGGACACTAATCACTAGATTACATCTTGTTACTATTTCCAGAAAAACTTTGAGGCTGCTTAAAAGGACCGAATATGTGTATTTCCTCAAGTACTGTTTTCATTGTTTTTAAGTGTTTGAATTTTCAAGAACTCAGAGGAAATCTCCGTACACGGAAGCAGCTAGCACTTAAACACTGTTTTTATTGAGTTGACAGGCATATAAAAACCTCTGCAATAAAGGCAATATGACTACTATATCTGGACCCCCACGCAAACACGGAGACAACAACGACAAGGATTAGATCTTAGAATAAAAACACAAGCCAATGTTTCTCACCACCTACACCCCCTGTGTTCACTCTCCAGTCCGGGATTTGGTGTGAATCTGGGTTCCAGCAGCTGTGTCGTGGGCTGCAGAGACCTCTTGGTCTCCAGGCCAAGTTCCATGTCCGCTCTGATTATAGCACTAGAACAATGCGGGCCATTGTGGAACAGTTAGTCTGGAGCCTTTTCAGTTTTCTCCATTTCCTTCAAACACAGTCATTCACACATATACACACAAAACAGCTGGAATGGACTAAAGCACTGAGAGAATCACTTTAGGGTAAAATGTATGGCATTTTTTCTTTCTTTCTTTTTCTTTTTTTCCCTTTTTCTGAATGAGCATGAAATATAGTTGACTTGGTCCCTGGTGCTCAGGCAACCTGCCAAGACTTGAAGCAGGCAGTTGAAATTCATCGCAGTTAGGCACACACAAAACATGTGCAGTCACATATACACGCACATGCGCTCATGCACATACACCCTCACTGCAGGAGACCTCAGGCCACAGGGGAAGAACAATCTCACATGCCACACAGTGAGGCTCTCTGCAATTAGACAGTCACTTTATCACACTACAAACTTCTCTCTTTCCATCGCTCTCCCTCCCTCACACACACACACACACACACACACACACACACACACACACACACACACACACACACACACACACACACACACACCCAAACAAACACACAGAGGTGTAATCACTCACAAACACACTGCCAAACTCAAAACTACTATTATCTGTCATTAGGGACTCACACACACACACGGTTAGAAACACATCTCGCAGCCTCACATTCTCCATAAGCAGTCAGCTTTGTGCCACTAGCCAGCACGTTACAGCAAAGTGCAGTAGCATGAGTACAGAGAATCCCCATTATGAACAGAGACGTTTTATGTTATGTCTGTCCCTCAAGGGGAAGAGAGGGGAGAGCAGTCATGACCCCTTTGCCCCATAGCCTTTGACCCCTTACCCTGGGGGTTCAGTGGTCATGCTGAGAGTCAATGATGTACACAGGGGTACATAGAAGCATTACCTTTTATATGTGTCCTCGTGTCTCCCCCTTCACCCGTATTTCCTGGAGCACATCTTGAGTTCTACTGTTCTGCATGTGGGCTCATTTCAACATGCAACCTAATGCACATAAGTCACTTTTAACACATGGTTACAGGCATGCAGGGTGTATTTATTTATGAAAAGACACAGTGTATCCCTCACATTTGCTGTACCCTTGTATTTACAGAGTAAGCAACTCCATTCAAGCAGTCACTGGGAGATAGTTTCGGACCCAGAGAGCAAGGCTATGATTAAAATTGTTTACATGGGTTTTTTTTTCCTTTCCAAAGACTAGTATGCACTTTTATTTTGATGTTTACTTTTGTAGGTGTTGGCCAAATTGCATCTGCTGCTTAGCAATTGATATTTTAGGAAATATATTTTATTTTATTTTTAGCTTCCTTTGACACCCAACACATGTGGCCGCAACTGAATAAATCATCAACTAAGAGACTCATAGTGTGAACACCGATAGTGATTGGTCAATAAGAGTCATCCTTTATTCTTTCAGCATGTTTTTGACTGCCGCAGCAAGAAATAAGAGTTGGACAGGATAGCACAGAAAGGCATGGTCAGACTCACTCTAAAGCATGGGCAACTGACTCTGTGTATTACCTGATGAAGCTCAGAGATTATTTGAGTTTAGCCACAGTAAATGTTGCATTTTTCTGTGGACCGTGATACATCTTATAGAAGTAATTTAAAATAAATTCACTGTATTATTCTGAGAGAAACTTACTTTGGGCACAAAATGGAATTTTTAATCAATTTCAAAAGACCCAAGACAATAAAATAGGAAACACAAAGGTTAATAAACAAAACTTTTTTATGTTAGGTCACTAAAAAGCTTTAAAAATATGTAAAAGGGAGTACATCCTTAATTGTGAAGGGTTCAAATCCAAAAATGTTCGGGAACAGCAGCTATTTTATTATAACCAGCTGCAACTGTTTAGTTTCTCACTTAACCTGCTACTTTGCAACTTTTTCTACTTCTTTTGCAACTTAATACAGTTAACTACTGATTCATATCTCAACTCTATATTATAATTATAGTGCTAATTTTCACTTACCTTCAGACTAAGCTATTTTTAAAATCCAAAGTAGCTAGTGTAAGAGAACATGATCTGCCCAAGTAAAGGCTGATGATGTTGTGCTCATCTGCTTCTTTCATATAAAACAAGCGTGTCTCAAAAAATGAACTCTCTCTGTGGAACAGGGAGCAAAGCATGGGGGAGTAAAGTTCAGGAGATGACGCCAGAAAAGATAAACAAATGCAATTCAACTTGACATCATTTCTTTTGGTGTAAACATGCAGATGCAAACAGTGCTAAGACCAGATGGGATGACTTGGAGTGACTCGAACAGATACATAAAATGTTTTACATAAGATGTATGGAGTGCGTGTCTACATGTGTATATGATTATATAAAGCAGTCCATGTTTTCCAGTCTCTAATGGTGCAAATGGAAGCGACTTTGAGTTGAACCTGCCGCCACTTCATATCAGTGTCTCCTTTCAGTCTTCTGATCCGTATAGTTGCCATTAAAGACACCAGAGTTGTCTGGCTGATGTTGGGATACGTCTGGCCCTGCCTGTACACCCTGAGCTATTTCTCTTACCCTATAAAGGTGGTTTGGTTTCAAACAGGCTGCTACAGGTCCCCACATCTGGGATCAGGACTGGGAGACATGGAGCGAATCTTGCCTGTGCACTGCTCTGTGTGTGTGTGTCATTGTGTGATTGCAGATAGTGAAACAGATTTGCTAGAAAGGGCAAACGTGTTGCTGCATGCTGCTAGGATCTGCTGTTTTCTTTTCAGTGAGTAATACTGTAAAATAATCTTTATATAACATCTTCTCAAAAAAAAAAATACAAAAATAAAGGCATTTGGAGTTAAACCCCTAAAGCAAATAAAAGCAAACCTTTGTATATATGTAGTAAATATATAAACCTCCAAGTCAAGAAGGAAAAATGTGTATTCCCTGAATGGCTGTTGAGTTGTTTCTGGAGGTAACTGGCGGTCAATCAATGAAAGTAGAGACAAAGAGTTGCTGCTTTGGTTGCCAACTGCTTGTTGCAGTCGCTTGTAGTTGAATAAAGACACTGACATATGTGAAAAATCTCACAAACTACTACGGTAGTTGTAGTAAAACTTGAAGAAGTGCAATGCAACCTAAAAAAGGAGGCCGCTTGAGTTTAATGTAAAAGCTGGAACTTTAGAAACACGATGGCTGGAGCACAGAGGCAAAACCTTTATATTCAAGGTGAACAGCTTCTGTTTCCAGTGTGTGTTGCACTTTTCAGTCTCACTACTGCTTCCAAATAGTTTGCGAATAAAGAGAAGTCAGCAACGTTCCATTCCAACTACTGGTGGCCACAGCAACTCATCAGTGACCAGTGTACAAAGCAATCATAGGGAAGGTGTCCGTGCAGCACCATATACCTCTTTGTGACCAGTTTTACACTAGTGACTTTCACAACCTCAAAGAACCCTCCCGAACTGGTCACAGAATGCATGTTTTTCTCTAGCAACTGGTAGTTTCTGGGCCTGAGGCTTTAGTGATCTCTTTTTTCTTATCTCTCCCTTTGGCACTTTTTTCCATTAAAAAAACATAAAATAAATAAAGCTTAAATACTAACTAGCTAGTTAAGTGGTAACAAGCTTGCTAGCCCAATTAACACATTTACCATTATCCCCAAAGGGGCGGATGGGGCAGAGTGATGTATAAATAATATCCGAATTTAACAGGGAGCCAATGTTGTATCCTCCAAATGATTTAATAATTATTCTGTTAAATACTAAGAATATTAGACAGTGAAAAGCCATATCTCTTCTGTGTTGGTTGATTTTGCTTTAATTATATAGGGGTGCAGTAAATTACAGCATACAGAAATATGATTTATATCAGGGTTTCTTAAGAAATTAGGTCAACCAGCAGGGCGTGTTTTCTTGTTTTACTTGCCTTATCAGGAGAGCGATTAGAAGAATTGCTCACAACTTTCTTAGTATGAGTATGACTATCCTGCATGACAAAGCATAACATCTGCTTAAAATTACAAATTTGCCACTAGGTGCATTTGTTAGATCCTGAAACCCTCGACTGGCACCTGATTGTTGTCTTTCACAGGAGGTTCCCCTTGTGTTGTGGAACACAAGCTGCTGAAATTTCCATTTTCCAACCACTTTAGAAATAATTCTGTCACACTGGTTTGACACCCGAGAGTGAAAGATGAACCTTGACCGTGGAAACGCCGGTAAACAAAACAACTTCACAACCACAAATTCCATTTCCTGACTAAGCTGGAGCATTAAACCATATCACAAAACCAAGATAAAAACAGTATTACAAACACTTTGAATGAAATCAAATTTAGCTAAATAACAAAGAGATTTTCCTCTTATGAATCAATCCATTGGACAATGAAGTCTATGCTTTTAAACACAGCTATAACTTGCCCCAAATGACTTTTTTCAACTATATTTTTGATTTAGTGTTTCTTTTTTAGTCACAAATGTTTACAGTAACTATGGATAAGCAGTTTTACAGGCTTCTTCTTCTGATAAACATGATGGAAAAGTATATTTGTGTATAAAGAGTCATATTTATATTGTATTATATGTAAGTAATACAATTTAAACTGGTAAACAGGTGTAAGCTGTGAGTGAAAATGAGAGAGTGTGGCTCCTAATATGTCTGTGGTGAAGATTAATAAGAATAAAAGCTGTAAACATATATTTCAACCTAATAATAACGACATAAAATCAGAGCTTAGCCTTTCTACTCCTCTGTCGGGAGGTGATTGTGCAAGGCACCCTTGCATCAGACACCCTATGACAGGTTTGATAAGAGTTGATGGACGTGATTGCACTTCATGCCTCGGGTCCTCGCAGTTTGGCAGGGTTGCAGTCAGGCAGGTCCAGACAAGCTGCAGCTCACAAGAAAGGACATGATCACGTGATCGCAGGATAGGATTTGAGAAAGCGTACAATAAAACTGCCTTTTCTAGAAGGGTCAGAACACAGGGTCGTCTAACTCTGCAGCTGCCTCAAGTAGTTCAAGTGAGTTCAAGTGGAGTAATCACCTCATTTACCGCAAGCCCGTTTACCTCAAAGAAAACGTTTTTAATTACATGCAGTCACATGTTGCACGAGTAGCATGATGTGCACTGTGCTTGAACAGGATAAAAACAACACATGCAGTTGGGTGTGTCTGAGTTATTATTCTCTTCATAGAAATTTCTCTGACCACAATCAGCAAACACAGGTATCTTCTTCTGTTGCCAAAATTGTGTCATACTCTTTATTTGCACAGCTCATGAAGAAGTAACTGAAGCTTAATCGTGGCTCAAGAGTTGGGAGTTCGCCTTGTAATCGGAAGGTTGCCGGTTCGAGCCCCGGCTTGGACAGTCTCGGTCGTTGTGTCCTTGGGCAAGACACTTCACCCGTTGCCTACTGGTGGTGGTCAGAGGGCCCAGTGGCACCAGTGTCCGGCAGCCTCGCCTCTGTCAGTGCGCCCCAGGGTGGCTGTGGCTACAATGTAGCTTGCCATCACCAGTGTGTGAATGTGTGCGTGAATGGGTGGATGACTGGATATGTAAAGCGCTTTGGGGTCCTTAGGGACTAGTAAAGCGCTATATAAATACAGGCCATTTACCATTTACCATTTAATCTCCTACAATTAGGACATGAAAGATTCAGAATTCAGAAAAGTGCTAGCAGACAAGTGAAAGAGATTGTTGGTATATACAGACTGCATTCAGGTTGCCAACGCTCACACCTCAGATGTGTGAACAATTCTTTTAGTGTCATTCTCTTACAGTTATGCTGTCCTAACAAATTTCACATCATATAAAGAGATAAGAGAAGCATCAAAACAAAACTAGATAGACTTTAACAGATGTTTTTTTTCTTTTCTTTTTTCTTGACATCAGGCTTGTTCCACTTTTCAGCACCAACACCGGTCACAGTCTGGTTTCTGGGGAAAAATTAGTATTCCTGCAACCCCCAGTAACCCCTCGACTGGTTGGCGAGAGGACAAGGGGGATGCTGCACGAAAAATCTCCATGCGATTACGTTGGTTACTAGATGGTTGCCGTGGTCACCCGTGGTTTGCGTGAAAGACGCTGACTTGTCTGAAGACAGCATTCATTTACTCTTAAAGCTATAGTGAACCTGTGAAAAGTATGATACAACGTGAAAGCATCTGCTTTCAAAGTAAAACTTGGGCCTTACCACAGTGACGAACACATTTCAAAAGGCACAACTTTTACTTTGAAGTTTCACCACTACTTAGTGAGGAGTTTGTGGGTGTTTGCAGGCAAATTAGCATCTTTAATATGAACTATGAGTAACTACAGCAAACTACTGTGACTACGGTAGTCTTCTAGCAACCGAAGCAATCACCAGGAGGTTTTCAGTACCTCTTTGCGAGCAATTGCATGCTAGTGACTCACAGTGACAATCGCCAACCAGTTGTGAAATATAGATTTTTTTTTACCTCAGAACTGGTGTTTGCCAAATAGTCACTGACAGGTCTCTAGGCCTTGAGACTCATGACTCAAGGCAGCGAATTCGCTTAAGACCAAAAGATAAATCACAGTCTGCAACTGACAAGACAAGTGAGCTGTCACATACACAAACATAGGTGTACAATTAAAGAAATTAACATTATTACAAACTAATAAAACTGTTTAATGAGCAGCTTTGAGCTGATAAACACTAATGAATTAACTGTGGTATTATTGTGCTGTGGAATATAGCATCAAGGCTAACATTACTAGCTTGACACAGCAAACAGAACAACTATGAAGTGGATGTGATGGCTCTAAGTGGGACTTTTTTTTAATTTATCTTTCTTTATTTTTTAACATAACATTGTCACAGTGTAATAAAATGTGAAGTGCCCTGGCTGGCAACAGTGCGTTAGCTTACTAGTACAGGTCAAAAGCTAGTTAGCCAGACATGCTAATGATTATAGATTTTACTATGTTAGAGCAAATCCAAACTAAAAAAGAAAAAATGTTGAAAATCTTCATTATATATAATCCCAAGTGGGCATGTTTAACATGTTTAACAAATCTGAAGTTGTTAAGCTGCAATCAGACACCTCCTGTAAAAGAGTGTTTAGTGAACACAACCGATAAACTAATTTCTCTAGCATAACTTTAAAGTAGGTAAAAGACCATTCCCAGAAAATTAGCTCTCTTTTTCTTTCGTGTAGCCAATTAACTCAAAAAGTAGGCCTGAGTAATTCTGCCATCGGTGTTACAGTTTATAGCCCCGAGACAGTTAAAGCTGGTGAGGGCGTTGCTCTTTTAAAGAAGAGATAACTCAGTCCATGACAAAGGTGTTTCAGTGCCGAAACATGCCTGTGTACGCTTCCTTTATTTTGACATAATAGAAAAATCAATCAACAGGAGACGGCCGCGAGGTTTAAGGGAGGAGTTTGTGAGGGTTTCAGCCAAGGAAACGTGTTTCAACAAGGAGATTGTATAAGCTTGTCACATATGACCTGGTTGCTAAACAAAATAACAGTTTCCACGCCCAAGATCTTCCATTCTGCCAAGTGTGTGTGTGTGTGTGTGTGTGTGTGTGTGTGCTGTAATTGGTTGGCAATATGTGTTAGGCATATATCTGGTTTCTAAATGTTTTCAGCCAGATTCTAGGGGCTTTGAAAAGAGAAAGAGAAAGAGACTGTGCCCATCCATCCTCCACCCGATTTCCACAGTACATTTCAGTTTCTTACCGTAAATGTGTGGTTAACCAGAAAAAGCTGTCTGTGGGGCCAGAGCAAATCTTGAGGGAAGTGCATTTTGAAAAATCAAATTTTTTGGTAAGATCGAGGGCATTGTGGATTTGCTCCTGCTAAGGCTGCGAATCACCCAGGGCTGTGATGATTATTATTTTTTGAGTTGTGCATTTGTATGAGGATTACGCTCATATATGCTGCCTCTCTTTTGCTCCTTTGCTATACACGAGTGCAGATATTGAGGAGGCTAGAGCGTGGCTGGAAAGATAGAAGGCCAAAAACAAGTCTGTGAATGAAAGAAACAGATAGCAAAAGAAAAGGAGTGTGAAGAGGGAATGACAGAACCAGCACGAGTGCACAGAGAAGGGGATGGGGGGTGGGTAGAGGAGGAGGGAGTGACTGAGCATTGCTTTTCAAGAGCACAGAGAACAAAGGCTCTTTTGTGCGTAGTGCTGAGAGAGTGAAGTGGAGCCAGGGCTTAGGGAGTGTTTAACAGTGTACACCGACTGCATTCCTGCAATGTGATTACAAGACGCTTTTAATTTATACTCAGGAAATGGACTTAACTCGTTCCTTTCCTTGCATTCCCTTACACTCTACCTGTTCTTGCTTCCCTTCTTAATTTTGGTTATTTGAGTCTTTTAATGAGCTCACTTTCATCCAGTTAAGTCCAAACAGAACAGAAATTCGTTTTATATCAAACTTAAAGAGGCTTAAAACTATAAACATCCATAAGCACAGTGTATTATCAAAGTTTAACGGACTTCTTGAATACATTTCCTTCCTCGTTCATGAGCCAGATATTCTTAACCATTTGCAGTGTTAATATTTGTGCACTTGCTGGCAGTAAATGCTGTGTTTTTTGGTCCATTACAGCCACCGCAATACGGATGCAACGCTGTGCTGTATAAAGCTGATACGGCTAACGTGTTACCTCATCAGACATCCTGCAGGAAACATTAACATTCACTTAATGGCGAATGCTGGTATAATAAACACATCAGCCGCAACATTACAACCATTACACCCCGTCTGACCTGTCAGGGCACAGACATGGGACATCTGGAGGTGTCCTGGATCTGGGGAGTTTCAAAGCCAGGTCAAGGGTTCTTGAGCACTTTTTGCAGAGCGGTGGTTATGAAGAGTGGATTTGTGTTAATACCATCAGCAGTCAGAGGTTTTAATGTTGTGGTTATTCAGTGTATGTAGCTGTTTAGCTGTTTAATGCTTCACCAGCTTCACCACTTCATTGCAATCTTCAACTTTTAGTAGGCAAAGACAGACAGATAGATACATACATATTGAAAAACAACAGTTTCTCCTTCCACACTAAAAATATCCCAGCATTGTTTACAACCAGAGTGCCAAAACATATTTCTGCCTTCATTATCCAATTTAGCAAATGACATCTGGGCCTCACAGTCTCCTGACTTGGCTTGCCGAGTCAGATTTTCCTGCTGAAGGTGGAACAAGAGAGGGGAAATCTGGAGGATCTGAAGGCTGAGGTCAGGGCATGTGGACGTCAACCTATGGCCTTGCTGCTGCAAAAAAAACAACCCAAAAAAACAGTCCCTGTCTGGAAGTGATCATCACAGCTGCTTGTTATCAGGAGGGAAACATCTGATCTCAGATCATTGGCTTTCCTCCTCCTTCTCATCACTCTCTGCTTCTCTATCGAGTTGGGACGGAGACAAAGGTAAAATCTTGGTGTGTCCTCCTTCCATGAGACTGGCCACTAACTGCTTCTTTTACAGCACACTTCCTTTCCTTTTTGTTATTCCACCCCTTACCCCACCACCCACTGTATTCATACATTCAGATGTAAGCTGAAACTCACATTTCTCCCTGCTTTAAATCCTCCTCCTTGCTGAGTGATTTACTTTTTTTTCTTCCCTCCCCTTTCTCTCTCGACATCTTTGCTCAGACCTCGTTCCAGTAATGAGGCTCTGCATTGTCCAACTCAATCTCAATCTTCCATCAAACGCTGAGGAAAAAAAAAAATTTCACTCAAAGTAAAGAAAACCAGGGGTGGGCTGAGAAAGAGAATGCATGAAACAAGAACAGAAAAACTTTTTGAAAACTCTTTTAAAAGCAGAAATGGCCAGCTCCCCACCCACCACCAGATTAGCTTTTCTTCAGAAAGACGGTATAAAGATTTAATTAGCCAACCGTTTCTGTAAGGCTTAGTCTTTCCTCTCCTTTTTTCTTTTATCTGTATTTCAATATGCCCACTCTGCATTTTCCAGACCACCTAAAAACCTTAACTCCATCATTCTGTGTGTGTGTGTGTGTGTGTGTGTGTGTGTGTGTGTGTGTGTGTGTGTGTGTGTGTGTGTGTGTGTTCTTTTCTTTTGCCTAATCAGAAATCCAGGTCTTTAGTGAATGGAAGGTTTAAAAGGGTGATCTGGGTGAGGAGGGAAAGGGTTTCAAATTGGGAAGGAGGGTGAAGGGGGTGTTACAGTATATTGTCCATCAAAAACAATGCACGTTTTATATTCAGCAGGGATTAAGCATCCTATCAACACGTCTGGAGTGTGTGAAGAGCCACATGAGGAGCTTGTGATTGTGTATATGTCAGGCACATAAGTAGTTTTATATGTATGTTCATGTGACTGGACAAATTTCTCATTTATTTTGACTACACTGACACAAATGCAGCTATATAAGAAAATGCATGTTACTTTAAGCTTCTCTCATCTGCACTATTTAACCCCAATGATTTTATACATCAAATGATCTTTACATGTCTGTGGATGAATACTATTTGCAAGGTAAAAGAACATAAAAACTTTCATAAAAGCCTCTGTAGCATGCTTTACAAAGCTGCTCAGGGCTAGGGGGCTCAAGACTAGATTTAGCACTAATGGTAAAATATATGCAAATCGTCATGCAAACTGTCAGCAGTCAGGCATGATTTGGGGGTAATGTATAGCCTTTTTCCACCAACATGGTGCAAGTGCCTAATCTAGAACCAGTTGCATCCATTTCCATCAAAAAGAAAAAGAAAAAAAACACTGGTGTGCCACAAAATTACTGGGGCCAAAGTTGAAACAACTAAAGTTAGTGGTTATGGTCTGGGCTACCACAAGAAATTCAGCATGATTGGCAGATGCACCGGGGCAGAACTGAAACTGGATGGGCACCATTCTGATGGAAGGAGGTGGTCTGCTTCGTGTCTTGAACAGATAGAAGGGTGTGTGAAATTTAAAAAGACAAGCCTCTGGGTTCTGCTCCATCAGACCCAGTATAGTTGTGCCAAAAATCTACGAACTCCTGATGTATGATTTTTCGCATAAGCTCAGAAGAGACTGTGGTGGCCTGTAGTGCCCTGACAGCATTGAACTCAAAGTGTTTTTACCTTGTAAAACAAAGCATTAGAGATCTGATCTGGTGTTTCCATAAGAATACCTAAATGTCCAACTAACTATAAGTGATTGATTGGTTAAAATAAAACAAAAAAGCAGATACAATAGTCATATAAACTTGGTAATGATACTTTGAAAGCTGAGTCACACGTCCATTCCTTTACCTTAGTACCATATTTAGATTAATACTAAAACTGAAATATTTACAATGATGACATTTGATGAAATAGTTTGTTGCGTGCAATGCACCTACCACAAATGATCCTTTTCAGTCTGTTTTGTAATCTGTAGGTGTAGGAGAAGTATTTGTAGATCTAAAAAGGGCAAACCACAAATGGAGAATATAACATGCTGATGGTCATTCTCAAAATGTAGGTTTCCCTCCCCACCACTGAAGAGTCAAATCTTCAAAGAGTTTCCTTTAGGGACTTAAATAAGGGCCAGCATAGTTGTGATACACTGGATACCAGATAGTGCGGTTGGAGAAACACTAATAGGGGAGGAAAATCTCTACCAGACAATATAATGTTCAACATTTTTGCATCTGGAACTGGCAACCAAACTACTTGAGTTGTTCATCAACGCAGGACTTTTTCCCCGCTTTTGAAATTTTATGGTGCTAAGATAACCATGTTTCAACACTTTCATGGAAGCAATACATAAATTTGGGGGATTTGTGATTAAACCCCTTTGAATACAGTATGTGGAACAAATCCCATTTTAATAGGTGATTGTTTTTGTGCCCGTTGGAAAGTTCACAGTTTCTCAGCAAAGTCTAAATTGCAGCTGAGGTTAGAGGCCGAGAAGCAAAAGAGTGAAAGAAAAAAAAAAAAAGCAAAGCGCCAAAAGAGCTGGACAAGTTTGGAGGAGACAGCTCAGTGTGCCGGAGGGTCTGTTTTGTCAGTTGAAGAGCAAAGCAATGAGGTGAGTAAAGGCGGGAGGACGGTGGGTGGGAAGGAGGCACGGTGAAAGTTAGTCTGTATGAAAAGGTTTTTTTTCTTTTTTTTTTCCACATCAAAGCTCGGCCTGGCAATAGAATTAAAAAGAGGCAATCTGCATTTCCATAAGCTCCTCCTGACCCTCCTGCAACCTCCCCTAACCACCACCCCCTCTTCCACCCCACCTTCATTATTCTCCCACACACCTCAGCTAACCAACAACCATTCTCCTATTTGCGCCAGCAAGACCATGGTCATTTATTATGTTATTTTACCCAAGAACTCCTGTCCTGATCCACGTCTTCCCTCTTCTGACACCTTTCTGAGGAGTTCAACCCTAAACCAGTTTTAGGTAAGTACTCTTGAATGGGAGAAACCTAAATCAATTAAAATCATCTCCATAGAAAAGTTCCCTTTTAATATATTAGATGCCTTCAGGAAAGAAAGAGAACAAGTCCAGTTGCAGAAGTGTATCCCTGCATCTGGATGATAATCTTCAGATAAGATATGTTGCCGAGGCACAAGCTTGATACCACATATCTATGCAATTTTCTAACTAAGCCCCATTCTGTAAATGAGCACATTTACCAGAACATAAACATTTCAGGATACAAAAATTGGATGGTTTGTGCATGTCTGTGTCTAACTCATCGCTTCATGGACTTAAATCTGTCTGTCATTCGTCTGCACACTGTAAGTGTCAACATGACATCTCCAAGACTACATTATCAAACAGTGGATAAATTAGAGAAAAGAGAAAAGAAAATTATTCCAATAATTTGCTTTACAGGAAACTGTTTGGCTGTAATGCTAATTAGTAAATGGTTGCAAACTAAAATGCTAACATGAAGTTGAAAACGGCAACATATAAGCTAAATATCTGCACATTAGTATGGTCACTGTCAAAATGTATATAGCATTTAGTTCAAAGCAGTGCAGTACCAAGGACGAGTTCAGAATTTGCTTTAAAATCTCTTCTGAATGTCTTGGCAGCTAGGTCGCCCATCATGCTGAAAGATGCTGACTAGCAGACTTTACTCTAAAGGTGAACATGCTATGTTTCCATATTGCGGCACATTTTTTTTCACTACAGCTTAGAAAGTAAATGTTTAGTGTCTGAAGACAGGTCGTCATCTTCCATGCAGACAAGCAACTGTAGCAACTAGCGACCATCTACTAGCGACCAAAGCAATCGCAAGCAAGCTTTTGATGAGGCACCGTCTTTGCCCACAATTTAACCTAGCGACGCACTCTCATGCAGTCATTCAAGATGCTGACTGCACACTGCTGGAAGCAGATGACTTAAGTAACTGCCGAATGGCGATTGGTTGACAAGTAGGGCGCAATAGAAAAAGGAGCGATAATGGAGTTTACTGGGAATAGGGGAACTACAAAAAAACCACTTGGTTTCACAGCTCTTTTTGTGTCATAACTTCGGTCTCCTTCTGGATCACAGACCAACAACAACATGTAGAAATCAACCATGCTTTGTACACTGCCACCATCTGACAACAGAGCTCACTGCAGGCAAACGCCCAGTCGCTAAGCTGGAGCGGACAGTGAACGTGCTCCCTCTGCTCGACCATAAAATTAGCTTAACTAACATAACTTCCTCAACTGTTTCATTATAATTACAATGGCTGCTAGCATAGCTTTAGACTCTTAGTCCTTTTATCTCGTAAGTGAAATTTCTATATTTTAGCGTGAAGAAGATTATTAAAAAGAGAGATGACTAATCATCTAAACAGATAATTGGCAGTGTCACTGCTGTCTAGTTCTAAACTGCACATTTTTAACTGGATTAGACTGATTGTGCTGGAATTATTTACCATCCTCAACCGCAGTACTTATATCAGGCATTCAAATATAAGACGGTTTATAATTTATTTATTTTTTATTTAGATAGCACTGCAATTACTTGACAGGTGTAACCTGAAAAACCTGATCAACTGAACTCAATGGAAAATGCCACTCTAAATATAGAGAATCCTCTGTACACATAGGTACAGTTACAGCTGTACATATTCATCTCAATATATGGCGGGTTTTAGCTGTGGGGGTTAAGGGGAGTGCTTGTTGAGGTAAATGACATCATGCTACAAAGTTACATGTCTGCTTGCTTATTTCCCTATACATGTTACATTTAATTGTTCTGACTATTGCTGGATTGTACTGGTTTTTGTTTGTTTTGTTTGGTTGATACTGTGGTTTCTGTTGGTCTACTTCAACATTTTGGGCCATAGCCAGCTCACGATTGCCACTGACTTTTTTGTTCACTGCATGTTAGTGGCTTCCAGATTAAAATCAGCTCCATTTTTCTCGGTTAAAATGTTAAGAGTAAAATGTTTTTGGCCACAGATTCACCTACTTGGGCCAATGTGACATCTAAAGTCTGACCATGTAGCAAAAATACTGCAACTGACTTCGCAAAGGTTATGCTAAGGTTATGCCTCGGATATGTTTTAAGATTTGAACGTGTACTTGAATATAATAGTTCTGTTAATCCCGTTTTTACTAGTGACTTTGCACAGCCATGTTTTGGCATATAAAAAGGCCATGTTGCTATATTTGTCAACCTTTGCTGCCTGCAATGAGCCTCCCACACATCATCTTTTTCAAAGTCTGATCTTTCATTGTCTGTAGGTGCAGTAGACGTGTTTACAGATCTAGAAAGGGCAAACCACAAATGGAGACTATCTAAGAGAGGCTGATGGTCATGGCCAAAATGTGGGTTTCCATCCCCATCACTGGAGACTTAAACCTTGAAAGAACTTCCTTTGGGGGTCTAAAATAAGACCCAGCATAGCTGTGATGCATTGGGTACCACAGACTGTGGTTGGCTAGAGTGATGTGGTTGGAAAGCACAAACAGGAGACGACAAATGTCAAGAGAGAAAGTGTTTACGACACTACGGAGGTAGAAAGACAGCGAAGTAGGACGTACAAGACAAACACAAGTCAAAACGATACCATCGCTGTATATTGTGACATTAAGTTATTAATTCAGTCAAGATGCTGAATAAGCATCATGTTTTATGGTTTAAGCTAACCAGAACTATACCATAAGAATAATAATCATTTGGTCTTAGAGTCCTTTTTCTAAATTTGAATGACCTTAAAAGCCTATGTACCCTTAGTCTTAAAAGCCTTGAATAAAAGATTATACACTTGATAATACTGAAAGTATAGTATTAGATTTTGAACTTTATGTGGATAACATGAATATACATTTTTGTCATCACACAACAAACAGTTACCTGTATTACCCCCTGCCTCAGTTCATGGGAAAAGTCGGATGAACAGAAATAAACAGCTACCGAGCTGTTTTGCACCAAAAAAGATGATTATGATATTTGGGAAGGTACATAAATCAAGAGTTTTATTGACATTTTAGAGAGATAATTTATCTGAAAATGACTCTGTAGTGCATCAGCGCTTTTATAGTGAAATACACTGCTTGTCCGGGACTATGCTGTTTACTTTGTAGGAAAGATTATGCAAGTTGACTATAAAGATTACTGCAAGGGTTACTCTTTAATGAATTAGGTTTATATGGCCCACTAGAGGCAAACAAGCTTTTTTCTCTCCTCTTCTTTCCTCATGTTGTGCATTTTCCATTGTTACACCTCTCTGACCTGTCTTCCCCATGTGATGTTGTGTAATGTATGTATGGTCATAAAGGTAAGATGGCGCTGGCAAAAGGTCGGCAGCCTTAACCCAATTTCCTTCGGGGTCAACCTTCAGGATCAATAAAGTTTTATTGAATTGAAATGAATTTAATATTATATACAGCTATAATATACATGATATAATATTCAAATCCTTTATAAATCAAATATGCTAAATTGCAGCTAATTTATAAATCCAATATAAATCCACCAGCTATGGAGTAAAATATCTGCCTGTGCCGTTTCTAAATACGTTGAATAAGTTCACTGGGTAGTTGCTAAGTTTGTGCTATAGAGATATTGTGGTTTATTTTTTTCTTGGTTTGGTTGGGTTTTTAGACTGTGGTTAGGAAAAGAGGGTTTGGACCCATGATGGTTAACCAGACTTAGAAAGCCCCTTATGAGTGAGGGGAACTGTAGAGGTCGGTTAATTTTTATATCTGATAATCACTATGAGTTGGCTCTTTCCTATTATTTCTTTGTTGTTTCTCTTTCCTATTCTAGTGTAAAATTACTCATTCAAGCAGTGTAAATGTAGAGCTAGGCTAATGTATGTAGACATGTTTCTGATATGCACTGATATTGCTTTTTTTCTTACATTACACACGCAAAGTTGCAAGATGGTGAAGTAGAGTCAAGTCGTGTCTTCGAGCTGCAAACTAGCTTCTGAAATACCTTAATGGAAACTTAATAAACAACAACCTCATCATGTTCAACTTTCAGTGAATCTCTGATACAAGAACTGCAAACATGTGACCTGGAAAGCGTAGCAATATGAAAGAACCTAAAACTGAAATGAAGATGTGTACACACTGATAATAGCGCTGCAGCAAGTTTTTCAGTTTCAGAAGTTTATCAAGTCAATGAAGTAGAATATGTATCTATCTCTGTGTGATTGTTTTGACAAGACAGAGTTGTGAAATCACCAAGTCCAATTTACATCACTGTGTCCCAGTAAAACAATGACCTCATGGTTCAATCGTTTTGTGTTCCACCTGGCAACATAATCACCTAACTTGCAGTTTTCAAAGCTTTCATTTTCTTAAAGTGGTCTTATAGAGCAACAGTTTTACTGGGTTTCTGAAGGTCTTTCAGTGTGTTTCTTTGGACATGGACCGCTTTTTCAGTCCAGTCTGTGTATCTCACCAGTTTCAGACAAATGTTTTATTATTTGTTAGTTCTTTTAATGCTGGCTTATGTATCATTCAAGCATATAAAAGACACCTCACTTAAGGGATGTTCAAGTGATTCGTCTCTTGAAGGTTCTGTCTATACATAACAAACAAAGAACCGATTTTAAACGATGTCTTTACGCACTTTGTTTAGATGAATCTACAAAACATACCAAAGATGACATAACTTGACGTAAAATTATGTCAGCACAAGTTGATTCCCAAAGAGCTAATACCTGAAAGTGTGGCATACACCTGCGTTATCTGCAATGCGAATGCAATGAAACTGAATGAGTGGGGGGAAAAAAGAAGAAATTAAGGGTCTAAAAAATCTGTCTACAGCAGATGAAAATTATCTGAAGTAATGTCCTTAAGAAAAAAGACATCACAACCTGTGATCCAGCTAATGTTGTGGTGGTGTGGGGGATTCTGTCAAAGTCTTTGAAACTATGAAAAGTACCATCAGATTTTGATCTGACCTCAACATTATTGTGCTTCAATAATGTTGAGGTCAGATCAAAATGTTGACAGTATGTTGACAGAGAATTGAAAAAAAGGCAGCCAACATCCAAAGAAAAAAATTGAATGTCCTTCAGACATGCTTTTTCTAAAGTTGTTTTTACATGTTTCTTTTAAAGACAATTACTAACATTATTAGATAAAGATGTCTGGTAAAACTAAAAGCACGTTCCTGGCACACTAACCTGATAAGGACATTTTGGAAAGTCCAAGTGAAAGTCCCTCTTTATTTATTTTCTGGCTAAGTCAGTAATCAGTCTTACATGTTAGATCTCTTTTGAAACACGGTGTACACATTTGAAAACACCCCCACAACCACTTCTCTGTTTAGACAATAGCAGGATTTGGAAAATACGGGT
The DNA here is from genome assembly GCF_900408965.1 of Simochromis diagramma. Taxonomy (NCBI): domain Eukaryota; kingdom Metazoa; phylum Chordata; class Actinopteri; order Cichliformes; family Cichlidae; genus Simochromis; species Simochromis diagramma. Next base: position 6,717,368 of record NW_024387030.1, on the reverse strand, counting down.
GCACTCGTCCAGATTTCATGCTTCCTCAATCACAGTGGAGAGGTGTTGACCCCGGCACTGCTGTGCTAGCTCTCGAGATACTGGGCTCAATTCAACCCTTAAGGCCCTAAAATATGAAACACCCCATTGTGTACAAAACAACTCTGTCCTCTGTGTCTTCTTCCTCCAAGCCGCTTTCGTCCTCTCTGTCTTTACAGTGTATTGAATTCTCAGCCATCACTCATGCGACTGACACTGGAATGTGTTGGTTGGCATAGTTCACTCAAGAGGGATTTTCAGGCAAAACACTATTCAAATGAGGTGCAGTTTTGTTTTGGAACTTCTAATACACCTGTCATTTATTAAGTGGTAGAATAGGTCAACGGACTTTTGTCTCTGGCATGTAATCATCCTTTGTGCCTCTCGCAGAGGCACAAAGGATGGCTTTAAATGACTCCAAATGAGATGAAATCGGTAAACTGCTGCAATTGTTCAGTTGCCTTTTAGTGACTCAACAGTTGGACTCTTTATTGACCACAACACTGATCAGAGCACTAATGATAAAAGAAATGAAGAGCAACAGACCTTGTACCAGCAGAGCAAAATGGGGTTTGCCAAGGCTCAGAAAAACCAGAAGTCTTTGTAATAAAAGACTCAAAACCCTTGTTTACTTCATCAAAACAACAGGCTGAAAACGCAAAATGTCCCGTTCCAAAAAGACAAAAGAGCCACATGTATTTTATTTACGAAAAGCTGAAACGGGAATGAATAATAGATCAGTTCAGGCTATCCTAACATAACCCCAATGAGGAAACGGGGACATTCTGGCTTTTAGACAACATTTTAAACAACAAGGATACCTGGTAGCTACCTTAGATGGTAGTGAAACTCTAAAAATAGATATGAATCTTCATAAATAGGAGAGAGCATTGTGGGCGTGTCGCGGTTTACCTCAGCTTGGAGTCCATTGGTTGAAGTGTGCCAAACCCTTGTATCGTACGAGCTTAGGCAGGGCCAGGAAATCTAAGGGTGGCTTTAGTGTACAGATCAAAAACAAGGCTGAGCTCGGAGCCTACAATAATTGACTGCTCCCTCGCTGCTCTACATTTAACACCTGGTTATTGTTCTTGCTCAATGAGACTGTGGAAATGTTGACTGCGAGGACTTTTTTTATACATCTGACTCTTGTCATTAACTCTTAATAGCAGTTTTATGTAAAAAAAAAAATATAAGGATGGATACAAAATTCAAGCAACAGGTGATACAGATCCTCGGAAGTTAGTGAGGATTTTTTTAAAGCAAAGAGAGTGTACATTTTTATTTAAAGTCATCAGGTTGCTGCAAACAAAAGTTCAAAATCTAATGCAGCACTTCCTTAAAACATGGCTTAGTTCAAAGCCTGGAGTAGTTTGAATTTAGGGGGTTTCTGATTGTTTTGTTTTATTTGCCATCACAGTGAAGGATTAAATGTTTACATTCACAGCATTTAAAGAGGGTACTGAAACCTCTCCCACTTGTTTTCACTTTACTGTAGTTCCTTTCCTCTTTCTCAGATTCACAAGAAACTTTTTCCACTGAAAGACCACAAAACACTTTACTGTGGGCGTGTTTTGTTCATCCCACCATAGTGATTAGTATCCTATAAAAAGCAACCAATATAGAGTATATCAAACATATATTAAAAAAAACTGCCTCCAATTTCATGTTTAAGCATCATTTTTCTGATTCACAGTCTTACCCAGCAAATACAAATACAGCAAGGGGGAAGGGATGTGTTAAGTCAGACGTGCAATGCATATTGGATGCAAAGTAGTTTTTAAGGGTATTTGCAGCACACAGTGCAAGAAAAAGGAAAAGGTTTATGATTTGGAAAGCACTAATCACAGTAGTAACTCCAGCAGTGTCAGGAAGCTGGTTACTGGCACTTAAGGAGCTCTCTAAAAACTCTATCAAACGCTACACAACTGAGAATATTTTCTTATTTACCAGCGAGAGAAAGAGTGACATGAGCTTCACTCTCCAGTAACATCCTCTAAATCACCGCCCTACTCACACCTGGGAGTAATTTGCGAGCAGTATGGGCTCTGATGAATCCGTAACAGATTTAGATTTAACAATCCAAATTGGATGGATTACACAAGCAGAAGACAAGTGCGCCTCCTCGCCTGGCTTTGCCCCATCTTTGTTTAACCGCGATACCGCTGCCACCTTCATCATCGCCATCATGCCCTTCCTCCCAACACTCAACTGACCTGTGACCCAATCTTCCACATCACTCACGGGTCATCAGTAAGAAGAAAGGAGATTTAACGGCTAAGTTGGCTCGGGAAGGCCCGTGGAGGCGGGGGCCGAGCATGTCTCGGAGAATTCCAATCTTCAGCTGACTCCCCCTTTTCTTCCCCTCCCACTGCGCTTTTCTGTTCCCAGTGAGCACCAGAGAGAAAACATCTCCCCTCATTTTTGAGGATGATTATTGGGGCTGGAAAGCACGTCTGTCAGGAGTCCACTGATGAGGAACAGAGACGCCAGCTCTCTCAATGCACGATCTTGGAGAGGCACAGCCAATGATCTGTGGGGAAAAATAACTTCAAAGAAGAGTCTGATATTTTAGAAAACACGCACATTTGCTTTTTATCAGCACCTCCTAAAGGGCAGTAATTAAGCTGAAGTAAGTTGTTCTATAACATTATTCTGTGATCAGTGTTGGGTAACTTAAACTTGAACACCCCTTCTTTTTTCTTGCCCACTTTAGTCATATTATCCATAAGTTGTGCAGCAGCTTGTAAATGTCCTTGATCAAATTTGAATTAGCGCTCATTGCAGTTGACAGACACTGAATGTTCTTCATGCACAATTGGCATTTCACTGCTCTTGCCTTTTATTTAGCCAAAAAATTAAAAGTAATGTGAATATTTCCAACACTGGCCCCTTTAATGCAGCTGCCTGCAACGTGCATAGGGTGCAACAGAAGCTAGTAGGGAACAAAGGGAAATACGGCAAAACTTTAAATTGTGTATCTGACAAAGTAACTTTACTAACTGATTAGTGCAAAACTAAAATGTTGCGTTACTAATGAGTTACTTTACAACAAGTTACTCTCCCCCAGTACTTTCTATTACCAAGTACGCCACCACAAAGTCTGGATGCAATCACAAACTAAGCCAGTTAAGATGTACCCATCAAAGTGGCAAAAATGCACCATATTGAATTTAGGGGACCACAATTGTTAGTAGGCCTCAAGAAGTTACTGATCTCAGCCAAGAAGTCCGGTACACAGCTTTGTGGAAAATCCCAGCCTGTCATTTCTGCTCTTCAGGTTTCTATGGATTAAATTAAGAAGATTTTAGATATTTATATATGTAGCTTGTTTAATTCTTAGCAAGAAAGCAGATTTGCAGCGCTATTCCTTTCTGTAAATCAACAAGTGACTTTACTGAGCTGGATGGGCCAACTAAGCATCTGAGGAGTGAAATTATGTGTTGTTGTCTAAGAAAAGAGACCAAAAAGATTAAAGGATCAAGCAGGAAATCACAAATGCAATCCCACCTTTTCTCTAAAGAGCCTCACATCGCCCATTGAGAGGGAAAGTCATTGGAGGGTATTTGTTCCTGCCAGGATTCCTCAACTCACTGCTTCACTTCTGAAGCAGCGCTGGCATTGCAGAGGTAGGGGGGTTTAGCCTAGAAGCAGGGAGGAATAGTGAGAGGGGCTTGTACAATTATTCCAGCTTGATCAATAACGCTATTAAATGCTAATGCATTCAGTAGAGGCAGACTCAATTTGATTGTGAAGCTTTATTTGAACATGGCAGGAAGCAGCAGCAGCAGAATCACATCAAAGACAGGCTTTGTGAGGAGAGGACCAGATTAGGGCCTCTGACGCAAGGATGGACCTAGCCAAGAGGAGGCCATGAATGCATGCACACACACACATACACACACACGCAAGCCAACACACTGCAAAGGCATTCAATCTATTTTCACATTTTCCGTTCGCCTTTGCTGGATGGCTACACACACAGCTATGCAGAAGCATATGTGCCTGCACATCATCTGCACCCCAACACACAATACACCACAAGATTTATGCTTGCTATTACAATCTAAAGATAGAGGCAGCTCTATCAATCTCCTTATCCGAAGCTCAGCAAAAAAAAGGTTGTAAAACTTCAGCATCATTAACATTTTATTTAATTTATACTATGATTAGTGGTTGTAACAATCCTCTAGGTAATCATTTTAGTTATAAAAGTGCTTTTTATGTTAGTCTTGCATTCAAAAAACAACTTGAAACCAACATACGTTTGTTTTTTACACTTTAAGGAGCAGCTTCAGTGTGTTTTCCAGTACTTTCTTATGTTTCCAACCCGCCTGCGGCACTTTGCTCCAAGTCCATCTGTTCATACTGATGACATAAAGGTTACAAATATATAGTTTCACATTTGTTAATAAAGGCTTTGTAATTTTATAAGACAGTTGGGCAACTAAGCTTCTAGCTAACATCAGTCAAATAGTGCATTTGCTGTGGACTGCACACATTAATAGACATTTGATGCTTCGGTGGCTATTCACAGCAGCATGCTGGGGAACAGCAACTAACTTCAAATTAACAACATTTGCCATGTTTATTGCAGTGCAGGAAGAAATCAACTGTGTTGCTCAGTGATGTGCTTTTTTTTGTGTACTAAAGAATATTTATGGCAAATGGGAATAAGATGTATCAGGTTTTTATTGTATATCTTGATCTTTGTGGTACTTGTTGCCCATAAGTATACAGATTCTTAATAGACAGAAGAATCTGGAAGAGTTTCTTTAATAGTCCCCGCATGATGATCACACAAAGAAGGCCCTGCATTGGCTTTCATGGCTGCGGCCTATGTAGCGTTTGCATGTTGTTTGTGTACTCAGCCTTTACCCCACAGTCCATAGTTGTGAATTCAAGCATTGTCTCTTTATGTTGGACCTGTGATGGACTGGCAACCTGCCCAGGATGTACCCTGAATCTTTCCCAGTGGAAGCCGAGATACTTTGTAACCTCCCTGCAATCTTGAATTGGGTCAAGCAGTTGAAAAACTGTGTGGATAACCAGAACAATGAAGCTCCATGATTTAGATATGCTGTGGCACAAATACCTTTAGCAATACTGGTATGGGAAAATCCACCGGTTCATTGTATTCTTTAGAATCAAACAGCATCCAATATACGGTCTGAAAGCAACTAGTCGAGCCTGACCAAGGTCATGTATAGTCATCCAGATGTTGTCATTAGATTTGCATCTGCCACACCAGAAAAGCTGTGCAGGAGAGGACAGAAAAAGAAAATGTTCATCTGAGAAGCTTATGAAGCACCTGGCTGTGCTAAAAATACAGACCCAGTAAAGTGGGTTAATGTCGCTAAAAATGAATATTCAACTACAACAAAACAGAAACCATGCACACTCCCACCCCTCCTCCCACTCACCCCTCACTCCCACCTCCGACGTACTTTACGATGCCCTGCTTCCTAATAAACATTTGTGGTGTTTGGAATCCATTAGGAGCAATATCCCACTTCTCAAAACATCCTGGCTCATTCTGGGGGAGTGGAGCAAGGAGACGGTGAGCCGCGGGAGAGGAGGGCCTCAAATTTCCATTTCTATTAAAGGCAGACGCAGGGGATTTCAGCCGAGAGAGCAGGAACGCAGAAGAACAGTATACAGTCCGATACTGAAGTGACAGAAAAGGTGATATGAGTGGGGTTGGTGCTGATCATAGAGCTCTTACTTTACATTTAACCCTATGGACAGGGTCATACTTTCGCACAGGGAAGCTGGTTGTAAAGAAACTTGGATCACAGCAACACCAAACTGTGAGAAGTCTTGCAGAGTTAAGAACCAAAGATCAAACTAACAGGAGCCACATGGAACAATGAAATGTTCCTCAAATAAAACAAATGAACCATGTAGGTGTTGACCCAGTCCTTCAGTTAGTGGCCATAAATCTGTTTAGCACCAGTTAGCCAAGGAACTTTTGTTTTCTTAGTGCAGTGTTTGTTGTGATTCTTGGTAAAGGACATTGAAACGTGTCTGATTTCTTTCCTCCTGGGTTGATTGGTTTTATCAGAATAAAACAACATAGAAGCAGAACTCAATGCCAAGGCCACGGGACTAAAACTGCTTTAAAGGATCTGAGAGTTCACGCTTGACAGAACTTCTATTTTCTTTTCTTTCTTTTATTATCTTCTCCTTCTCCCCTGCTTCCCCCTTTAAACTTACAGGTATTGTTAGGTACTGTCACACACTGCTCTTAGTCATATGTATTCCCACCATATCAGTTCTAGTGGGTGTTATCCAGCTCCAAACAAACCTTTAATCCAATTCAGATAGCAGGCACTCAAGTGTCGCAACAATTGTTCCCACTGTGTGAAAGTAAGCCACAATCTAAAAAACACAAGAGCTGCAAGACAAATGTGTGGCCGAGCGCCAACAGTGGGAGGTACAGGAGCGACGGGCCTGAGATTACAGACAAAGCAGGAGTAAACACTGCCTTCAGATAAAAACACAGTCGGGTACTTTTAACAATAGTTCTTTCCTGGTGGGGAGTAACACCAAAGCGCCTTCCTGCATGCGCGCCCCCTTGCATGCGCCCTCACTTCCTGTGGACGCTCAGACATGTGGCTCGCCGGAGACGCGTCAGCACTGACCGACTCTATGTCCCATCAACCTCTGACCTCTGAGCAGCTTTCTCACACACAACAATGGCGAAAACAGAAGAAGCACTTAAAAGCGACAATCCAGCAAAAACGAAAAGAATATACAGTACATGAACACAACGAACAAAATACAAAAAGTCTTTGTTCTTCGCATAAACTCCTCCTGTGGCAGGTGGGCTCGTCTGAATTTTCCCTGTTGTGTTGTGGTCGTGGTGTCCAAAAGAAATACATTTTAGGCAAATAAGCCAATGCCATGGTTTGAATATTTCTCTGTGTGCTTATTTTTTGCAATGCCAAAAAAATCTCATTGATCAAGGTTTAGTTCATTAAACTCATTTTCCACAACAAAATAAAAATCCTAATCGTCTCTGTTCTGTTTTTAATTCAGTGACATCACATACTGACATTTTGCCAAAGCACTTTTGTCTAAAAGATATGAACAAGGTTGAGCTGATGCTGTGATGCACCTGGTGGAGGCTGAAAGGAGTCTCACTTCCAGCTCGTCAAATATGGACATTTCTTAAGGATAGGGGTAAGGATAAAGGCGGGGTTTGCCTTTAAGCTTAAAGTGCAGAGTTAATGATGTAAAGAGCTATATTTTCACCACAGACAGTATAAAATATGGATGCAGCTTCCTGGTCAGGAACATGAAGCGAATGCGTTCGTGCTTTAAACCTGCATTCTATATGAAGGCCACCAGATGGCGATGGCTGTGGTTGCCTATGGAAATACATCCTTTACAATTGTTTCCTAACAAGTTTATGGGCTCAGTCACCCATCTTGGGACAGGCTGAAAAAAAAATCATTTTATAAAATCATTCAAAATTATGTTGGGTTTTTTTGCGGTATGAAACCATTATCCTCATTGGCTAACAACTTATTAATCACAATTTGACAGCCAATGAGAATGCAGCCGCACTGTCAGACCAGCCGCTCCTTGTCACATCCATTTTTTTGAAAGGAAAATGGCAGCAGTCAAAACGCTACATTCATCTTTTTTTAGCCCAAACTATTATGTTTTTCTTAATCTAACCAAGTAGTTTGTGTTACCTAATCCTAACCAAGCAGTTAGTGAAAAACACACAAAATTTAAAAAAAAAACTAAATACTAGAAAAAAGGAACTTTTTAACACAGGACAAAATCCCAAAGTTCAAAGCACAGATTGGATATTTTGGTGGAAAGTAGATGAAATACCTGTTCAACCAACAGTAAATTCTTTTGCCACTATGCTACTTGAAAGACCTGTTCCGAGGTTTCTTTCTGTAAAACACACGTTGCTAATTAGTTGTAGTTCTTTGTTTCTCGGGACACGTAAGATTAAAATCATCAGTGAAGTAGAGGTTAAACTCTTCTGTGGTGCAACAGCTTACAGTCCATGTCAAATGTGATTAGGGGCCAAACTCCAAACAGTATTTTTTTGTGAGGTAACCAGTTTATCCTTTAACATAATTCTTAAATATTACTGTAAACGTAACCAGCTGTAGCTATCAGATAAAAGCAGTGGAGTTTACAGCACAAAGAAGTCTTTCCTTTTGAAATAAAGTGGAGCACAAAATAGATATACTCAAGTAAAGTAAGTGCGTGAAAATGGCCCCTGAGTAAAGGTACCTAAATATAATTAATTTTCAACAGTGGAAAACACACACCAGGTCCCACAAGACATCCTTATCATCAGAAACTCTTCTCATTCCCACTCCCACTCACTGATTCCTGCTTTACTTGCCTCCCTTCCAAACAGCACAATCATCTCAAGGGGCAAACAGTTATCTAGAGAAGAAATTACAGTTCAAACTGGTTAACTGATTCATTATGTTTGTCTTGCTTTCATAAGTTCTGGCAACACATAGTCGACTGACATGAAAAAAAAAGCATATTTCTGGATGGCACATCTCTACGGACAGCTAAAAGCCTCTTTCCTTCTAAATCATAACTATAAATGATGTTTGTGCGCTCCATGCTTTTATGATTTGGGCTGGGGAAGGGGGCTGAGAATCGTAAAAAGAAAAGAGAAAAGGAGAACACAGGATTTGTGGGTAATTGTAGTGGAGGGTGGTGGGAGAGAGAGAGAGGGAGAGCGTATGGGAAAGACTCGGCAGCCAGATGTGTGAGGAATGTTCTGGCTGCTGCAGCGTGCAGAGAGGTGGGTGGATGCATGGGTGGGTGGGTCGGGCGAGCTAGCGAGCGGGGGGGAGGAATAGAAGACCGGTCGAATCGTTAAAGCCTGCAGATCGTTAAAGAGCTGTCAAGCCTCCAATGTTTCACTGTGTATTTCACATCATCTCATGACCAGCCTCACCTCACATGTTGGACTAGAAAGTGGGTACATTTACTCAGGTACTATAATAAGATAATTAGTATCTTAGTAGTATTTCCATATTATTTGAGTGGCCTTTAGATTGATTAGGCTAAATCCTTCCCCTGTTACTGAAGGTCCAAGAGGTCTGAAATGTAAATCCCACCTGTCTTTTCCTTTTTCATAGTTAAAATGCACTAACAGTTATGCAGTGGAATTTGGTCGACTCACGTTGGAAAGTTAAGCAAAAAGTGTTACTTCTTGATATTTTAATTATATTTTGCCAATAATAATTTTGTGCTTCTCCTTAAGTACGATTTTTGGTATTTTAAGCCAGTGATAGTTCTCCCACTGATGCGCACAGCTGCATTACCGCAGGCAGCCCATGGCGATCAATCTGGAGCCACAAGAAGCTGGGCATGTATTTACACAGGCTACCCACAATGCACCTGGAGAGCTCAACCTGCGTCACAGTCTGATAGCATTTTTAAGAAAAGAATAAAAAAAAGCACGCCCTCCATCTGCTTCTCATCATCGTCATCCATCTCGTCTTCCTCCCCCCGCTCTTGTCATCTAGACTCTCTGTTTCATGCTCTGCCTCACCAATTCATCCAACTCTCTACCACTACCACAACCTCTGGAGCTGTGGCATGGATAAATAGGCCGCAACAGCTGGGCCTGAGTCCTGAGCAGGACCACCCCTCCAGACTTGACCAACAACACACCCTTTTCTTTCCCACAATGACCACCAGCACCTCTATGAGTCTGAATCCACATGTTTTAAAGACAGAACTTGAGAGAAGGTTCCTTGTTACTGCCTTTGTTTATGTTATGATTTATTTGGGTGTGGGCGTATTTTTTATTTTTTTTTTTCATTTTTATTCATTGAAATTTACCTTAGGTGTTGATAAATGAGCGTCCAACTGCGTAGTCTGAGCTCATAAAGGGTTTGTTTACACTTTCAAAATGAAGAAAGAAAAGAAAAGATCCAGGTTTTGACTTACAACAACTGCACAAAAGAGTATTTTCCATGTTACCGCGCACGTGCTTCAGGACCATACACAAATATACCCAAAACGTACATGGTTCCAATAAATTCTTGATTGCGCCTTTAAGTTGAGAGCGTGTTGTTTGTTCAGCTGCTGAGGGCCTCAGAGAAAAACCAGGGGAGGCCGCAGAGAATTCATACCTTCCATTCATCACACGGCGCGGGGGGGGGGTTAAGAAAGAGCAAGGAAATGAAGAGACAAGAGTGTGTGTGTGTGTTTTTTATGCTCTGCTGAGTAAGAAGAGAGGTGCGCTCAGCTTTCTGACAGCTGGCCTGAAACCTCTGCTTGGATGATCTGTTCATGTGACGGTTTTGCTATAAGTTTGCTTATATTTATAGCCGATGCCCTTAAAAGAAAGTGGGTCATTTTCGTGTTTAAGAAACTGATGAATCGGGCACAACAAATACAGGTAAATATGCTTTTTCACTACTTAACAACAGGATGCCACAATCATACTTGTACAGTATACATAAGGCTTTGTTGTGTGTCAAATATTTACACAGCTACATGAAGTGCACTACAAGAACTTGCATCAGGTGCTCATAATGCAAAAGACCTGAATGTTAAACTAGCTTCACCTCCAACTCTTTGGAAGTGTAAAATGGCCAGCTACGGGTGGTTACTGGCTTGCTAAAGGATTGCTAAAGCCGCATTAACACAGGCGTAAGGGCCTAACTGGTCAGTGACCACTGATTGCTAGAGAAAAGCGTGAATTCTGCAACTGATTGGTGAATGGTTGCTGGTTGCAAGCATGAACTTTGTCACAAGGAGTTACACCACGCTGCACCAAAAGCCTTCTTGAGAATGGCTTGTTTGCTAACATGTTCCAGCGTTTGTCACTTTTTTTTGCATGGAAGACTGATTTGTTTGCAAACACTTGCCATTTACTCTCTAAGCAATCTAGACACTTCAAAGTAAAAGCTGCACCTTTTAAACATGTTGGTTTCTGAGGTGAGGCACAACTTTTAATCTGAAGGCAAACATTCTCTGTTTCTAGCTTATGTTGCATTTCTGCTGTTTCACCACAGCTCAGAGTGTAAATGGGGTGTGTTTGCAATCTGCAGCTGGCCAAAGCAATCATAAGGTTTTCGGTGCAGAACCTTCTTTGTGATGGTTTTCACCTAGCAACAGCCACCTACCTCCAACCACTCGCCAAATACACATTTACTCCAGAGGCTCTCAGGGGGGTCCCTTATTGGTCTCTAAGCCTGTTTGACTGAGACACAACACAACTGTCATACACAACTGCACAGTGCATCATGTCCTACAAGGGAGTGTCCCAACTATTTAAACTGAGACACAGCTGTTTCAAGTCTTTGTACTATGCCAAACTAAGAAGCAGTTCGCTGTAGCTTTATGCAATCAATATGAGAGCGGTATCAATCTTCTCATATAATTCCCAGCAAGGAATTTTTCAAAGCAATAATTTCACACGGAGCTGGAACCGGAACGTGTTTAGTTTGGAATTGCATAAAGAAAAGAAGCCAGTGCGCACAGCTACGCTGGCTTACTCTGCTGTTCAAAATTAAACTTTACACCAAGTGGAGCTTTTCTTAAAAAGTATTACCATCTAAAGACTTCAATTCTTTTATTAGACACTGATGTCACAAAGTAACACACAAGTTGTCATTTGGCACCGGCACACAGTGCTGGCTGTAGCAATATTGGACCATGAGCACTGAAGTTCCTTTTTCTTAAAGAGCAACAGACTCTGTTGGGGAATAGCTCCTTTCCAGAATTAACTTACAAGCTTAAAAACAAAACATAAGTGCATTTAAATCTGGCTTTCAAGGGTCCCAAAGAAGCTCCACTGTGTTATTAGCTGTCTGTGAGGCCTCTCTTTGTAGTATGATGGCCTAGAATGTAACATCACCAACACCACAGGACCCATTATATCGCTCAGATGTAATGGGTGCATTGTTATAGTATGTTATAGTATTATAGGTATTATAAATCTTTGTAACTGCATAGCTGTATTAATGAGGAAACATACAGTCACCTTTTAAGTCTCTCTTAAAGTTATCAACTCAAAAGCTGGAACCACAACTTGTATATTATGTAAGCTTGGGTTATCACACAAAAGACTTGAAAATGCACACAAGCGAGTGATGACTAATCGCTGCTGGTTTGTTCATCTGTAATTTCAAGTAGCTCTCCCTTTACTGTCACTATGATTCAACCTGAGATGCATCTCCATTGTGTTCCCACTTCCCCAGTCATGTCCAAGCGTTGCTTCATCTTGCTGTTACTCCATCTTGCTGTTACTCAGTTGCAGCAGTGCTTTTACACAGCTGTCTCATCAGCACTTCTCACTTCCTCAAAATCACAACTGAAAAAAAAACACACAAAAAAAAAACAAAAAAAACCAACAAGATGGCTGACCTTAGATCACGAAGAACACAGCCACTGTGGTAAAGAAATGATTCCAACCACGTGAACCACGCTGCGCCCAGAACAGCTGTGTGCTTTGCTGATTCAACACAATTCTAACGCTTTTAAGGTTTTCTTTCTATTTTTTTTTTTTTAACCGTTTGACCATGTTTGGAGTCAAATATTTTGACATAATCACATTTTCTATCATACCAGCGCCTGTCGGAGCCGAGCCCAGGCCAGGGAAAAGGAACTGGGACAGGAAAAATAAGGAAAGGGCGGGAAGCAAAAAAAACACACAGAGGGGTTGTTTTGAGAGCCTCAATCGTTTATTACCCTCGATTTTCAGTGGCTGAAATTTCAGCCTCGCTGTGAGGAGAAACTCGAACTGGTGGTCCAGCTGTCCACAGCCTGCCAGAGTCAAGAAAACCTCCACTGCACACGCTCTCGCAAACCCACTCCCACACTTCCCCCCCCCCCTCTCACGTCTCTCTCCCAGCCAGGTAATCAATGGGCAATGCACACCCAAACACAACATGGTACTCGGAGAGATCGGGGCAGGCTGTTGTGACATGTAGGCCATACAAACAAATCTGTCACATGGCTCGGTGACCATGTTTCCGGTTGTATGTTTTAGAGCAGGCGAAAAAAAACAAAAACCCCACAAATATTCTTCAATATTCAAATAAATTAATATTCTGTGTTTTTCATTTTCCATTGTTGGGAATCTGTTTCTGCCACATGCAAATATAAAAAAAGATCATATTGTTTACTGTTTTAGTATCATTTTAATTTGCCGCAGGAGAAGGTCTCAGGTGGTTTCAATACAGAGCGAATACAGTGGAAGTGAAGACAGAACAAGAAGCTCCTCTATTGAGCTACTGCTTTGTTTAATGGGGTCATGATCTGTTATCCCAGAAGCTCTCTCTTCTCTTCTCTATCTATCACAGAGTGAATAAAGAACACACTGACCATACGGTGACTCATCATCAAAGCCTCTGCCACACACTGGGAATTAGCGACCTTGGGCACCTGACAATAAGATGTTGTCCAATCTGCTTGTCTTATCAGTCTCCAAGCAGCCTTTCTATATCTGGGAAACTTATCATTAGGTCTTTTCAGGCTAAACTCTCCCACAGTCTCCTACAACTTTCTTCAGCTCAGACACAAGGAAAGATATGCAACCATGGCAATGTGGAGCTTAGCTTTGATCTGGGACATGGTACAGTAAATCAAATCAACTGCGTTCCTTCTTGTGCTACTTTATTTATCTTCAGCACTTTCCATTCACTGTTTAAAGTTACTTCAAGCTGTACAGGTATGCATCTTTTGAATGTAGGTATACCTTCTTCCTTTTTTTTCAAACAGTTGCTATTTTAGCTTTTTTGGGAACAGCTTGTACTTTCCTCCAAACTGGACATTACAGGCGAAGAATACGTGTGCATCTGGCTTTTGAAAGCAAGTGTGTAAGAGTTTAAACATGCATCTGTTAATTTTTTGGCCACTTACCACTGTGATGTTATTCCCCTAAAAGCTGCTGTGAAGAAAACATTTCCCTATTTGCATATGCAGTAGACACAGAGCATTAATTTGGAATTGTGGTCACGTTCAGTTTCAAGTTTTCTTTGAGTGTTTGCTGTAGGTTTCAATAACTTGGAGGGAAATGCCATGTTTCACTGTTTTGGTGCTGCTAAAGGACAGCTGTTCAATCGGAACAGCTATGTGATGAGAAAAGGAGACAAAAAACACTGAAACAATCAGCTGAAAGGCACTCCTTTAAATGCTCTGCAAAGGGAAAGCTGGTCTGTCAATAACTTTCTGTGACTAAATCTACATGATTTCCTGTAATCTGATTCGTGTCACAGTAACTTGAAAACATTAAATCAGCGCGCCCAAGTGCAGGAGGCAGCTGCTCGGGAAGTTGAGCAACAGTTTAGCGGCGAGGATGCAGAGCTCAAGGTTGTTTAATTCGTACTGAATCAGCACAAAAATTTCTAAAGAAATCAGCTATTGCGAGAGAGGGGCACAAGACACGTGCATTTGGAACTGGTGACTTCAAAAGGACTTCTGCTTCAACTGCTGCTATTTGGTGATGACAGTGTGTCAAGTAAGGGGAAATTTATCAGCAAAATATAAGGAAGAAGAAAACTGGTAGCTGTGGCAATGGGTGATGAACAAACCCAATGCCAAATTAAGTACGAAAATTACTGCAAAAGCTTTATTCGGGCCTCCAGCTCTGTTACTGTGAAACACAGCTCTGTGCCTGGCAGTGTCCTAACAAAGCAGCCAACATGAAGCCAAAACTGCAGTTCCTTTGGTGACCACTTGGGAATGGTGCTATTATAAATGTTCATGTTAAAAGGCAAAAAATAAAGATAATTATGATTAGTTTCCCCTCAGGACAACTGCACTGGGGTGCATTTCTATATAATCCCATTCAAATTATATTAGAGGTTAAATTTAAACACTTTTAGATTTTTTTTTCATTAGCCAAAAGTAGCATTCTTTTCAATGCTATAAGGAATTTGGGTTGTACTTTGCTAACCAGGCTAGCTAGCCAGTGCTAGCAATAGCAGATAACATTTAAAACTAAATCTCTTTTGTGCGCCTTTGAAAAGCCAAGATGGTGACAATCAAGCTGCTCCACCAAATTAAGCTCATGGTGCCTACTTCCATCCTTTATTTACAGTTTATTTTATTTTCATTTTAATATAAAAAAAACCATTGTACTTTAACCTTTAGTCATTTTTTTCTTTTATTTCCATTATTATCAGCTTAATAACAGTAGTTGTTGATTCCTAATGACTTTATAATAATGATTACAGCGTGACATAAAATATGTCACATTGAGGCCATCTTACAATGGTGTCGTTTGCTGGTTTTAGAAGTTTGTGATGTCAGTAGTGGCAGAGCAAAATGCATTGCGGAAGAGGGTACAGGGAGGAGGAACACGGTTCATGGTCCAGCAGATGT
Organism: Simochromis diagramma; assembly: GCF_900408965.1. Taxonomy (NCBI): domain Eukaryota; kingdom Metazoa; phylum Chordata; class Actinopteri; order Cichliformes; family Cichlidae; genus Simochromis; species Simochromis diagramma. Next base: position 6,702,014 of record NW_024387030.1, on the reverse strand, counting down.
TTTAGCTTTTGGGTTTTGGCTAGAAAAGGGCAATTAAGAGCTGCTCTTAATGAGGCTGGCAGCCACCCCATACACTGTCTGGTTCAGCGAAAGAATTGCTCATTAGACTGAAATGCCCAGAAAAACACCCACCTCCCCCGATCGCCTTTACCCACACTGGAACAGGAAGTGATGGATCAGACATTTGAAATATTGTAAGCCAGCATCAGACAAAGTTGCTTTCTGTTATGTCTGGCTTTAAAACACTAAGTCCTGTGCGTGTGTGTGTATGTTCATAAGTGCGCATTTGAATGTGTGTCCTTGTGTGCTGGCATGTTTGTTGCACACCAGGCCAAGAGTGGTAATGATGCACATTTTCCATGAGGTAGCTAACTGCGTACCTCCAGGATTAAAAGGCCAGAACAGCCAACCGAACATTACTGATGAGATTGGTAACATTAAAATGCCAAACAACCAAAATAGACCCCGCTCTGATCTTCAGATGTTGTTTTCCCACCCCCTACCCCCAATTTCTGTGCGCCATAAATTTCTAATTTAGCTAATAAATAGTAAGAACCACAGCAAGGACTCCAGGGAGCTGGCTTACAGCTGGTTATCAGTCAGACACAAATACAGACACAGATTTTATTCCCTCCAGTCACCCACACACTTCCAAATCAGGACTCCACAACTGGAAAGTACATTAGTTACGTAGAACACAAATTTGGGGTACCCGAGTTTGTTTCATTCCACTGTATCCTTGTACTCCATTCCAAAGTGCTAATACAGTGATGGCTCTGCATAAATGTAGAAAAGTATTTATTGTTTCAGTAATGTTTATGCAAAACACCAAACATCTTTTTTTCCCATCTAGCATTACAGCAAAATAATTTTTGACCAGTGATCAGACAAAGCAATAACAAAGATGTCACTTTAACTTTCTGTAGTTGTGATGTGCATTTCTCAGTATTCCATTCATGCATCCATCCATCTATTTTCTTCTGCTTACCCAATTCAGGGTCAAAGGGAGGGGTTTGATCATATTCCAGCTGCCACAGGGCGAGAGGCAGGGCCCACTCTGGACAGATTGCCAGCCCGTTGCAGGGTTTCAGTATTCCCATAACAACAATCTGATGAATTGACAAAATATTCAGCAGATTAATGTTCCTCCATTGCTGAAGGATTCTCCACTCTCACGCTATCTGATGAGGCCTGTCCCCGGACCTGTCTGGCATCAGGAGCCCCTGGCACGATGCTCCCTATTGAGTCTTGACAAAAACTAGGTCACTTGCAAAGCTCCTGCTGGACACGCGCAGTGGAAAGAAAATAAACGGGGCAGATGAATGGAGCTCGACTGGAGGTGGACGGGCTTCCTGCGAGGGCCTCAGAGGGATGCTGAGAAGGAGGTTAAGATAATGCAAAGCGAGTAATGTAATGCTGTTTCTGTTATTTGCTATAGCTGTGGAGATTATCGTCCTTCTGATATCTAAGTCTTCCGTTCATTGTTCCATATTTTGTGTGCGATGTAGCTGTCCAAACTTCCTCCTGTTGAGTTCAATAACATTTATCTGATCTTATAAATCATGCAGGAATTTCAAATCCCATGTCTCTTTTATAAGGCATCCTCCCTTCGCTCCAGTGGTTAATGTCTGATAGCAATTAAGCTTTGGGGAACTTTACAAACAAACAAAGATACAACACATATGACCTATTGTTCACAGCACCGCAAAGCCTACAACAAGTTTGCTGCGCACATGTTGTTGTCAACACCACAAAGACGGGGCTTCTAGAAATATCGAGTGGAAACCAGCCGTACAGGAAGTGAGGAGAAAAATGCTCAGACGAAAGACAGGAAATCAGGTGACTTTTATTGTTTTTTTTTTGGAGGGTCTTTTCCCTTGTCGTGTCAAAGTAGGAAAAGATGCAGTAGTGCCAAACAAAACAGGACAAATAACACACCTGAAAGAGCCATATTCCTCCCAGTGAAAGTGAAGCACTGAAGTTCTCAGTCAACAATCTGCAGAGTTATGGAATCGATCCCTGCCCCCACATCCTCCCTTCACCGTGAGCCTGAAGCGTATGTCTGCCAGATGTCCATAGCAGAGAGGGGGATATGAAAGAGCCGAAGACTGGCTAGAGGTGTCTTATATCGGAGGAATTATTATCCTAACAATATAACATGCCGTCAGTCCCTCCAGGAGTAGCAACCCTAGATTTGCATTACAGCCTCATCCCTATCACTGAGCTGACGTTTCAGAAGGACGACAGACAAACAACTAGATAGATAGATAGATAGATAGATAGATAGATAGATAGATAGATAGATAGAGAAGTGTGCTGAAGTTCAAGAAAAGCAATGCATAACTCCTACACTGAGCTAACATGAGCAGCTCAAAAAAAAGATTCCTGAAATCTGTTCTTGAGCTTTTGCAAGTTCTCGTAAGCTACATACACGTAGAGAAACCTGATCCACCGACTTGACTGGAGTTGTACTATGTTGCTCACATGTATACAGACCCTGCTAGATGGATATCTACCCCTCAGCCCCTAGAGCATTCAGTGAATAGATGAGGAGGAGGGTAGACAGTACCTGACATTTACTTAGTACTGCAGGATAGACAGGGCATTGTCTTTGCTGAAATGAGAAACTCTGCCACAGAAGGGCGAGCAGAGGAGAAAGAGGGCAGTGTCAGACAACCTGAGCTCAATCTAATGAAATAATAGCAAGTGCTCTGATGTGGATATCTGGGATATCTAGACTTTATACCCCATTGTCAAACTCTTTCTCGACCTTGGGAAGGGGGGTGACACAAAAAGGGTGAACTCTGCTACACACACTCACTTTCACTGCCCCAAAAAACGACACAGGTCGAATTAAACAAAACTACCTTTAACACGAAGCCTCTGTAGGTGTGAACACAGAGAAAGAGATTTCAAAGATTTGGCTGAGATGGCGCTGATCAACCTCACAGGCTCATCAGGGCCCCGGGCTTGTTTTTCTGATTGTCTGTTGATAGCTAACAGAGAGGTAAACAGGCAGAAAGATGGAGACAAGCAGCACATGTGGCAAGCAGAAACAAACATACAATGTTAAGTCCAAGTCCAATAGCACACGATGTCTCCCGATCTGGATTACTTTCCCGCGTCTGTGCAGCAAGCCAGACCAACATGCTTCCACAAAAACAGCACGAACCACTCAGCATCCATCAGAGAAAAAAGAGGAAGGGAAAGAAGAAGTCAAGAGCTGGTGAAAGGAAGTGAGACTGAAGCCAGCAAAACATCTGTTCTAGATCCTTTTTAGAGAAGTCCGACCCCTTCTTTCAGAGTGTTTTGTTTGTCCATAGGTCAAACACACACACACACACACACACACACACACACACACACACACACACACACACACACACACACACACACACACACACACACACAGATATATATCTATATAAATACACATGCACAATGAGGTGCTCGGAGATGTGTGCACACAGAGGGAGAAGTTAATAAGTCATCAGAACAAGGTTCCATATCTTATTGGGCCTTGTTTTAGCTGCTAGTCCAGGAGAATAATAAACGGGACTGACACAAATCAGTGTTATCTTTTCACTCATGAGGGTGGATGGAGCGAGCCAAAGAGACAAAAAGAGACAAAAAAAGAACACGGGAACAAAAAGGAGGAGAAAAAAGGAGCGAATAAGAGAATGAAAAGCCCCCTTCTGACTCGCAGTGACCCACATACATTTGCCCAGCTTTTCTGGGGCTCGCTCTCTCTTGGCAACCGGCAGCCTCTGTGAAAGAATCCCAGCGTTCAGCCAAAGGCAAAGCCCATGTGAGGGTAGGGGAGGGGAGGGGTGAATGGCAGAGAGCGAGAGAGATGTGGACGGATGGACACGAGGCCCCTCCTTCTCCTCCCAAAGGCCTGTTGCTACTGGTGACCAGCGCTCAATGGATTCCTCCAGATCCAAGAAGGCTAAACAAGCAGCGCCGCAGATTGCAAGCAAAAAAAAGTAAAAATAAACCATCAAAACACCCTGGTATGGGTATGAATGTATAAAATTAGAATTGAAACAAATAAAATGTTCATGTAAATGCATTTGTATTAAACACCCCCTGTTATAATATATCAATATGACATGATCAGACTTTTAAAAATCATCCTTTATACTGCTTAAAGGTTACCAGAGGTAAAGGCTTTTTTTGATGAGTTTATGGCCTCAGACACAAAATTTCGGTCATACTGGGCAAATAATTAAGGCCATTTTGTGTCAGAAAAGAGGATTATCCGTGGTATACTCGCTGACTAACGCTCTATGAGTGACAAGGCACTAGTCAATGACCACAGGGTTTCACAGTTAGATCGATCCCTCAGTCATCTTGTCTGGTTTCAAAGCACCAAGACGGTGATGGTGAGAAGGCTCATCTTGAGGTTTCAGAGCTAGACTTCATTAACCAATGTGTGATATGCCCATCTTTTATGCTGCGTATGGCAGTCGGATTTGCTATGATCTATGGGTTGGAGATGGGGGCACTAACAAGGGATGTTGAATGTGGAGCTGCCAGGCAGGAGGAAAAGAGAAGAAAAACGAAGGACATGCAGAGGGTTGGTTGGTGTGACATACGAGGATACAAAAGATAGGTGAAGATGGACTGCGGGATGGACGGTGACTCCTAAAAGGAGGAGCTGAAAGAAAAAGCACAGAAGTGCCAAAACTGCAGTTCCGTACGTGGCCACTAGTCTCCAATACAAGTCTGCAGACTCCACTGTTACCATGTTTAACTTCTGTTACAAAAAGCAGTGTTTGTTTGTGTGTATAGCTAATTTCTCAAGTGTAGTGGGCTGTTTTTTATATTACTCAACACTTCAAATTAAATAAAAGCTTAAAGGTAACATTATTAATGGCGTGTAATTGGACCATCACAGTTGACTGCCCTAACACTCTCCAAGTAGCCGTGCTCTTGTAGAAGGAAATTCTAGTATTTCTATAAATCTATTAGCAAGAATTTGTATCTATCTTAATCTGTGTGATGGATCCAGACAGTCTGTAGATACAGCTTGCTATTAATTATGTTATGGTAAAATAACAAGCTGCCTAAACTTCTTTAAATTCTTTAAAATTATCTGAATTTTTATTTACTTCCTGCTTTTAATCAGATGTTTAATGAAATCTGCATCCTAATTGCAGCTGTCAGATAGTGTGATGAAATAAAAGCTACACCTACATCTATCCATGTTCATCTTTATCTGATTCAAGGAGAGCAAAAAGAGACAAAACTGCATTATCTTGGCACACTGGTTTTCCCGGGACAGAGCAGCAGCTGCAATCAGTGAACAAACTGAAAAGAGACCAGTAGAAGGTTTTAATAGGGCGTTTGATTGGGGTGTCCAGACTTGTCGCCTAATGATGGATGAATGCGGAGCCTTCTAAGCAACAGTGACATAATCAGAGAACTGTAGGTCAGCTAGTGACAGCTGAGTGGCTGCGGCTGAGCAGGAGAATGGGCCCTTTCAGCTCCAACGCTCACGGACGCTGATCCAAGTTCATTAGCAGTCAGACTGGCTACAGGGCCTGTTGCAGGCTTCTCCAAGCGACACACATGACACACATACACATGTATCAGCAAGCACTGACACACTGAACATCACATAACAAGCAGCTTTTTCTTCTTAAAGTGAATCCGTTTTTGTTCTTAATGGTCCCAGGCTGTGAATTTTCTCCCCTCTGCTCGCCTTTTAATGGCTCTGGCAAAGCGTTTTATCTATAAACAATAAAAGGTTGGGGCTAAAACATTTTTCTCTGGTTTGGCCCCTTCACTACTAATCATCTATACACTCTCCCCTCTTTTCCTGCCATTAAGCTACAATTGAGCCAAAGCCGCAGCCCAGCCAAAGAACCTGATAGTCGTGGAACCCATGCAGCTCTCCCCCACCTTGGAATGCATTTCTGCTGCGCTGCACTTTTCGCCATCCAGCAGGGAATGGATGCAGCCCCCCCAAAAAAAACCCCACCCGCACCCACCCACTCAGACGCAAACACAACACCACTTGCTTTTGGCGAAAATTGCCCCACAAACCTCGCTAGGCCAACAGTATATGCGCATGAACTGACTGACACCGAGCTGCAGAAAGCATCTGCGTACATTTCACTCATGCAACTGTCAGCTGTAATTAATTCGCTTTAATCTATTCATGCCCAAACCTTTTTTATAGCACTTTGCACTCATAGCACTAAGTCAAAGAGACATTTTCTTGTCTTCTGATTTTAGCTCTGAAATGATGATTCTAACTCTGCAATATTTTAGAAAAGTTAAAAAAAAAGAAGAGCAAATTCTTGAAGCAGGGCATTGTTATTTTCATCCTATCCCATTACATATCTCCCAAACCACTGGGCTATACTTATCTTTACATTTTGGTGTTCATTCTCTTACACCAGACCTCTCCCACCATTGCAGACTCCAAATATCAGGGTTTAATAGCACTAATTTAAACTCAAAAGCCTCACACAATCACGAAGAGCCACAAGCACTCACACCCTTCTCCTCATAAATGACCACAACTGAGCGGAGACAAATTCCTCCCCCGTTACACTTTTCAGCCTCCCCAAACCACAGCAGGAGTAATCATGAAGAAAACTACTCCTCTGGCCATAGAACATTTCACTTCATCTTCAACCCCCTCGCATTTCCTTTCTGGTGCATCTTTCACCATACTGTACTCGACTCACTTTTTCCATCACACCCACAAAAAACGCCGACCTCGCACCCCTCATGAGTGGGCCTGCAAACCTGTAGCAGTTTAATTAGAGATGGAGGTGTTTGGACCAAGAATAGATGCGATGCATCAGTGCTCTGAAACTGAAAATGGCAAAGCAGAAAGTCCAGAAAACTGACATGCATTCCTACAGCGAAGCCCCCCCTTACCCCCTCCATCTCCTGCGGGAACTATTCTACTGCCCCCTGGTGGCACAAACCCACAATTAGTGACATTGCACACCTCTTTCCCACAGTACAGTAACACCAAACCGTCCTACACAGTTCATTCACTCTCTCTGTGATGACTCAAACTATACACCGCATTCAATCTGTAATTACATATACCCTAATGTGTTTACCTCATATTAAAAGGCAACTCGCCCATGCTCAGGTAAAGTCAAAGGAGCTGCGGGCTCGTCGTGTGACCAAGGTTTTCCACACCCTGCCACGCTATACCTCACACCCACACGCCTGCAGAGCAGCAGATTGTTTCATGAAGGCATCAACTGGGTTGCGACCTGATTATAGGCGTAATGGATGTGGAGGCAAAGAAAAAAAACGACACCTGAGACTGCCCCCCTCACCCTGGGGCCTGCCATTCTGTAGTGGGACTGTGTATGTGCGTGTTTTTTACAGTCATTTGAGCGTGTGCTTGGATGTTCGCCTAAAAAAAGTTTTTCTCAATTTTAAGACTCACTTTAATACATAACATGAGAGAATTCAGCATTGTTTTACAGTAGCAGGACATAATAAAACCTCAAATCAATGAAAACCCACAAAGGCACCACCCAATAGGGCGAAGGAAGGTATGTTGGGAAAGTTTTGCTGCTCAGCAAACATCAGGCCCTTGGTTTGAATACCTTAACAGGAAGAAACCTCACTATAGACAGACATGCAATAGATGCTCTTTGTACAGCGCAGACAGCCAAACACTGTAAGCACACATAAACAATAAGGATTTGGGACAACATTTAGCAACAGCCTCTTCTCCACCATCATCCCTGTTGCAGACGGTGGTAAATGAGGTAAACCTACGGCTGACAGTGCAGTTGCTTGTCACACTTAAACTGAACCAGATTATGGCCTATAGCCAAGCTGTAGTTGTGGGTGTGAGTTGTGCACATAACTTAGATTCTCCGCTCTGCTTGTGGAGTTGTTTTCTGACAGACTTCCTGTATTACATACTCCACTTACATAGTCATTTCATTTGTTATGCTTAAAGGTAGTACTTGGAAAAGTAGACATTTCTACCAGCTTGAAGGCTTTGCATTCATCTATTGTTTTCACCTTTCTTAGAAAGATAGCAGGAAGATAATTTTGAGTGAGATGTCTATCTGCATATGTAATTTGTAAATGGAATAGCCACATACCACAACTAAAAACTGCACAGGTGCACAGCTCAACCAGGAATGAAGAGCGAACTCAAAGATGAGAGGGGTCTGACCCTTGACTACTGCGTAAAGGCAGAAAACAGTTAGGCCAAGAGGCCGTATAATAAACTATACACTCATCTGGTGTTTAAACCTTCAATAATTATCAGCTGTGATAGCCCAGCTGTTAGTCTTCATAATGTGTTTGTCTATGTGTGTGTGTGTGTAAGCGTGCCATCATGGGAAAATGTGGTCATAGAGACACTGTACCGAGAAATCCAGCAAAGACAGTTCTGAGTATTCGGCTGGTGTGCAGTGTCACGCTTGGATACCTCAGAATTGACTTGCTTTTACTCAAAGTGATAGCATCATAGCTACAAAGTGTGACAGCTCAAATTGAAAAGCAAGTATGAAATGCACTGACTCACAGATACTTTCTGACATTTCCCACAAACCCTGAAAGTCAGTGAGTGTATATTTAGATCGAATGCAGAGTGTGTCTGCATGTGTAGGTGTACATCTGTCTAAGTGCTAAAGCTGGCATGCTTAAACAACGCTAAAATGAGCATGTGTGTGTGTGTGTGTTGATTTTCCTACAGGCCCATAAGCACTGTGGGGTCTTTTCCCCAGCCTGCATTTGAGTAAGTTATAGGCTCTGGCTGCAGTATGGGGAACATAATAGTCTCATTGACTCAATCACAAGCTCTAACCTGCCAGCCTGCCAGCTTTGTGAGCAAGCTGCGGAGTGAGCATTATTGTAAAAAGCCTTTTAAAAGTGCTATTAGGCCACATTAGATGCATGTGTGGCGTGTTAGTTTGAATGGGTTTGTACTGAACAATGTTGTTTTCACACATTGGAAAGAAGGTAGTACATCATGTAGTATATCAGTTCAGACAAAGAGCAATTTTGCTGACAGACTTCATGGAAAAAGAAATCACGAATCAGTTTTCTGTGCTTCTTTTTCCTGTGTGTTCAATTTTGGGTTTCTGCTTTTATAGCTCTGAAAAATATAGAGGTATGCATTCCAGTCGCTGTTTGGTCACATACTGGGTGCATAAGTGCAAAATTAACACAGTGACAATAACAGGATACAGGATCGGGATAAACTAGGGCTGATACACAAACACGAGAGCAAAGAACTAGCTCCTCTGCGCATATCAGAGAGGCTACAGCTGGCCAATCTACATGCTCACAATACACCTGCATGAGTAGACATAGCTGGTTACTTATCAGTAACAAGATATACAAGGGGAAAAGAAGAGGTGTAGGTGAAACCAAAAGAAGAAAGTCCTCTATTACTTGTACAAATAGTCCTTTCCTATATTGAGCACACAGAGTTCACCAGCGATAACAATCTATTTAGACACAGAGCAGCACAACAGGTAGATTGATAAAAAAAAATGACCCCATAAAATGTTTTATTTTATTACTTTGTTATGCAAAAGTATAAACTCCCAGTTGGCAAAGCTTTAACTAAATGCAAAGTCGCCTAGTACCGGCCAATTAAAAAAAACTACTGCAGCTGCTTACGTCTTAAATGTCCCACTGTCACATAATCACCTGGTGACAGATAACAAGTAGTGATGATGCCACAAAAAAACAAAAAACGTATGGTCTGTTGCTGGTACTATGATTTCCTGACCTTTTATGAACATTTCTGATTATTTGCTAATTTTGCTCATTGTGACTGTGAATTGTATACTTTGAAAGGCAAGACGCACGTTTTTATGATGTGAAAAGAACAGCCACAAAACACAATAATAACTATAATACCAATCACAAAGACTCCTAGACTTTTCATGGGTATTCTGGGCAATGACTCATGTCATCACACACTCGTAAACTGAATGTGGGTTAGAAAATACACAGATTTATTGTTCTTCCTAGAATTGCTATCGCTGTCTACAGCAGTTAGACTTGCTAAATATTAACAAGATCTAAGAATAAAGAAGAAAATCTTTTGAAGTCTTTTGTGACTTTTGTGTGTTGTTAGAAATTTCACATAAGCTTAGTGCCAGTGCTGCCTTTATTGGAGATTATGTATGGGAATTTCAGGAGCGGGACCACACCTCCAAACACACTCCTTCCGCTTCTCATCTATATAGGTTCCCCCAGTTCTGCAAGCTGTTCATTCTCATTTAACGTGCCCCACCCTCCCTCCCCTTTTCAATTCTTTAACTTCCTCACTTCTATTTAGTACATGGGGATCTGCCAGGCCCGGGAGCCGTCGCCAGTCACCTTCGAGGCCTTCCCCAAACCGCAGCTCAAGTCATGTCCAAGCATTCACCTTCACCTACTAAAACGCTGTCAAACCTAAATGAGGACGTGGGTCCCTGCTAGTGAAATTCTTATTGAAACTCCTTCACATTGATCATCCACTGGAATCTGGTTCCTTTTCTCTGTTGATATCACTTAAGTTACTTCCTTTTGTTCTGGTTTGTTTTGGGGTTTTTGGTTTCCATTCCTTGTATTTCACCATTAATAAAAGTTTCTGCATGAAGATTTTAATTGATTTTTGCCAGCTATCACCCCCCTTTTGCCTTCAGCACAAAGCAGTCTGGCCAATTTTTCTTTGACTTCCTGCATCAACAAGGAATCCTCTCACAGAGAACTGCTAGTCACTGGGTATTTCGTCTTTTTCAGACCATACTCTGTAAACCCTAGAGATGGTTGTGCAGGGAAATCCCAGTAGATGTGCAGATACTGAACTACTCAGACCAGGCTGTTTGGCATTAAAAGTAACTTAAATCACCTTTCTTCTCTATTCTAACACCCGGTTTGAACTTCAGCAGGTCTGTGATCAGCTGATTAAATGAAAGTGAGTGCATACATTTAAATATTTGTATTGAATGGTGCAGTTTTTTTCCTTTCCCATAAGGGAATCTCCCTGATTTCCCAAATCCATTTAGAAAATTTTTGAATGTATTTTTCAAATCTTTTTGAAAAAGTCTGGGTGGAGTTCTTCATCCTTAATAAGACGTTTAATTTAACTTTAACTTTAGAGTAAATGTTGCATGATCTGATAAAGTCCTTGCTCCAAAAGTGCACAGTATCTTTATAAAGATGCAATCTAGCCTCCTATGTGGAGTAACAGATACAGTCTTTAGTGGTAATGTTTTCCATATATCTATAAGTAGACGTGACTGTTTTTTCTCAGCCTTGTGAGTTCCAGCTATTGAATCCACACAGGACCTAAGGGCCAAGTAAAAGTCTGATTATGATTCCTTTTCCTTCTGTCTTTATCAACTTTATCATCTGAGTTACACATTCATGACCTCCCTCTTGAGGACAATAAACATTAGTCAGAGATGTTTCAGGTTTTTTCTACAAACAAAACGAATCTTACTTCCTTATCCCCTGTGCAGCTTATCTTTTGTAAAGGCATGTGGACTTGCGATCATAGAAGCAATCTGTTTTTGAGTTAGGCAAGGACAGACATTCTCGTGCATATTCAAGTGATTAAAGAAACTATTTAATATAGGTATTAAACAGATCTAAACTTTCTACAAGGGAGTGAGTGGAAGTTGTGCTGTGTTATAGCTGAGAACTTAAGGCGGAGCAAAGTTAACACTTAACTATCTTTGCTTCGTGATTATCAGTTGGAATTAGGACAAAGATAATTAACTACATGTTTAACAAGGGGAAAATCCCAAATATTTACTGTTTCCTACTTTCCATATGTGAGGATCTGCTTATATATATATGAGAACACACAAAATAGTACTAGAAAACAAAAAATCTCTATATGTCTTTCTGTTTCTTTGACCATAAACACCTCCACTGTGATCGGGAGTTAAGAAACCAAACCTGGCACAGAGGTAAACCTTGGGCCCCTGGATCGTCTTATCTAAATTAGATATTATTGTGTCATGTTACCCAGCAACCACCTAACAATGGAGCTAAAATGACCCATTTTTAGCATTTATGCACCTAAAACTTTATAAAAGCATTGTATAATTTGTATTTCATGATAATAACATCTCATCTACAACCATTTTTAAGTTGAACCACACATCATATTATACCATCGCACTACCTGACAACAATAACATAGCTAGGGACTAAAATGGCCTGATTCCAGCACCTACAACACCCCATGAAAGGATCCTATTGTTTAAAATTTATGACACTAACGTCTCATTTATGTCCCCAAAATTTGAATTATAATATCTAAATATGTAAATAAAGCACTGCATTAATATCTTACACATTGTTGTCCAGCACAGGAGATAGAAATATACATTTTATATTTATATTGTATTTAAGGTAAAGCTTGCTTATATTTGAAAGGTGCCCTAAATGTGCTCTAAAAGGAACATTTATGACTAGAATACTCGCAGAAGCCCTCAAGTTGCTTCAGTATATCATTTTTAATGGACAATAAAATGACGAGTTCACAGAGTGCAAGCTAATATATTGTTAAACCGCCTCTGGCTGTTGTGACAGCGCTCAACCGTCGAAGCATTGACAAGATCAATTTCAGAACAGCTGATAGTTTGCGGTTCCAAATATGAATTGTTTCTCCCAAAGGTCTTTGGTTTCTGTACGAAATATCTCTGTGCACTTTTTAAGGTACGATGCACCACAACCACCAATAAACTTAAGTATTTTATTACATTCATTATTTTCTTACAGCAGGAATTTCACATTTGACCACACAGAAGCAACAGCACTGAGTCTGTGAAGCCAAGAAGTCGAATCTATCCAGAACCAAAGCTAAAGGTTTTATTTTCCAACAATCTGCCTGTCAACTTCACAAAACCTCTTATGTCATGTCTCTCCAGTGATCTCTCACCTGCACACACTGACACAGACAGGTGCAGCTTTAGTCTCGAGACGCAGTCGGGTTGATTGTGTCTTGACAACCGTCTTCCCTCCCTCCCTCATTTTTCACCTTATCTCCACAAACATGCACTTTACCTTTTATCTGCGTCTTTAAGAGCCTTTAGCATTTCACATCTGTTCCGACAAACTCCAATAAACACTATCAAATGCTTCCCATATCAACGTCAATCACCTGCTGTTAGTCTGAATAAACAAGCGAAGAAGACTTTGGCCTGAAAGCATAACGGTAAACTGGGGTTAAAGTACTCCAAATTAAGAACAGGCACTATAAAGAGGAAAGTACCTTTAATCTGCTCCGTCTAATCTATCTTCAGCCTGCACTGACCCAGTCTTTGTCACAAGTATTCATGTGTGTGCCTAATATGAAAGAACGAGCATGTATGAGAGAGCACACGATGGATCACTGAATCATTTATTGACTTTGCACGAGCAAGCACATGTGAATTTCTTTAGATGATATTGAGCCTTTGGAATTAACTTACAGAGGCTCTCAATTGTCCCCAATGACGAGGCCACACACTCAGCGAGCGCCACACACTTAACACGGAGGCTGCAATCATGGCAGAGTTTCCCAGGTTAAGAGGGGTCCAGATGGGCTGGGGGATGCTCAGATGGACCACATTCTTGAGAAAATTTAAACCTGCCAGGACATTTTTTAAGATTTGGGTGGTCTGGCAGAGTAATGTTGAGCAGGCAAAGACGCAGAAAAGCACCAACTGTCGGCGAGGTACGACGAGCAGACATCAAAGCAGTCGGGCGCCCGGTGGAAAGTGACCCGCAGTCCAGTCTGGCTAAGTCTGTCACCCTGAGCACTCCGGACCTGCTAAGATCACAGCCGCACTGTCAGAGATCTGCTTCACGCCATCCCAGAGGAGTAATGCTTGAATGCTCACATTCCCAGCAACCCAGAATCCCAGTCAAGGTCGCACGGTGACACCTGCTGAACACAGCTCGCGGAGAGGGTTATGTGCAGGAGAGTGTGAACTCTTAACCCTGTAACCCCGTGACCTTTGCAGCGCCATTTTGGCCTTTCTTTAAACAGTTGCAGGGGACTGATCACAGCTTTCCTTTGAGACCTAACTATTGTATAAAATCAATTATAAAAAAGGAATTTTCCAAATGAATGATATTTAAGAGCTGTATGTATATTTAAACAGTTTTGAGATGGAGTTAATCTGGATTCATTGCAGGCAATGTGTTGACCCCATAAAACTGTAGATACTCATCAGAGCTATGGGATTTATGTGCTTGAGGTTCAGTCAAAGCTCATTACTGATCGCCTGAGCTGTACTCTGGGTGTAGTGCTTATTAGCATGCATGCTAATGTGCTAAATTAGAGTGGGAAAATAATAAAAAGGCTTCTGCCCGAACACAGAATAAAGGCGCTACAGAATCGTCGCCCTTTTGGTTTGGGGGTGGGAAAAAATGGTTTTCATTGGATTTGTTTTGGAAACATTATCAAATATTATGGTAGAAACCTAAAAGAAACACAACCACATCATCTTTTGTGGCTAAGGCGAAGGACTGGAAAAAATACATTAATATGGGATATTCCTCACTGCCATATTTTTCACTTTGAGTTTGTTTTCCTCTGAATTTCCTTCCTCACAATTGGTGGCTGACATGACAACAGGATTCCTTGCAATCAGCATTACCACTTAGCCTCGCTGGTTTCCCAGTCATTGTCTAGACCTGGTAATCTTGGCTCCATGTGATCCCGACCATGTTGTTTTCCAGGGAAATTAAGGGAATGAGGTCAGTGATGAACTCACAAACAATGAGACAGACCTGGTTACTCACTCTGCCTTTGCACGGCCATTCACACAGCACACTGCTACTGCAGAAAACCCCCAAACCTGTAATTCCAGTTCTCCTAACCTATTTTCCATCTAGTTCACTCGAAAGGTCTGTGTATGTGTGTGTGCCTCTTTGCTCGTTTGATTGACAAGTCAGAACAGCCTGAGCAAACATTAAAAGATCCCTGTGAGCGGTAATGAAAGGTTGAAGGGTGTGTGTGTGTGTGTGCTTGTGTGATATCAATCACTAGCGTAAAGCATGCTGACTCACAAAGGTCAAAAACAGCTCAGTAGAAACAAAAAAGGAGCCTCAGGTAAAGTTCCCACTGTTACATCACAACGACCGTCTACTGTCTGGCCACTGGATCTGAGCCAGTGAGCTTGATGGAGGGTAGGGCATGCCAAGATGATGGATGAGAATTAAAGACTATTAGGAACTGGCATCAGTCTAGGAAAGAAAAAGACACGTGCTCAATAACAGGTCAGATCATGCCTCAGTTGTTTCTGTCTCCTGTGAGCTTGGAGATTTAGTGGTGCTTTATAGTCATGTAAAAAAAGAACGTTTTTTCACAGGACCATAAAAAACCTCCACCCCAGGATTTAAGAACCACCTTTAGCAGCAGTAACTTGAAGTAATCATTTTCTATATGACTTCATCAGTCTATCACATTCTTGTGGAGGAATTTTGGCTGATTCTTCTTTACAACACTGCTGAATTCATTGAGAGTTGTAGGCATTCATTTATAGGCAGCTCTCTTATGGTTCCACCACAGCATTTCAGTTAGAATGAGGTCTGGACTTTGACTGGGACATTGCAACACCTCAATCCTTTTTGTTTTATTGTGCTTCACAGTTGGTTTGAGGCATTTTTGCTGATATGCTGTGTTTGGTTTTCTCTTTAATTATGGGGCTGTTCAATGGCTAAACATTTCCACTTTGGCCTTATCTGTCCAAAGTACATTGTTTCAGAAGTCTCTTGTTTTTTTTTTTGGGTTTTTTTTTTGGTGGGGTGGGGGGGGTTCAGATGCATCTTTGCAAACATAAACAATGCTGGCATGATCTTTTTAGAGAGACCTTTTCCAAACATGAAAAACTTATCCATTATTTTCCGATCGTGCTATAAATGTTAATGGTAACTACAATTTTTTGCATTTTCTCTGAGCATTGCATGGTATGACCTTGCAAAGGGCCAGTTTGCTGGGACTGCCTCTCCTGGTAAGACTGAGCCATTCGGGTGTGTTTCAGGCTAGCAAAACATCTGCCTTCATGACGGAGGTCACGCTTGCTGATGTTCAGTAGCTCTAGCAGCTGACTGCTACCTACTCTCTTATTTCCTATGGAAGCAATAAGAGAGTGCTCAGTTTTTACAGGACTGCAAAGAATCCTGGGAAAACTTTGTTTTTCACGACTGTATAATAGATGAAATATCAATCCTAAAATAAGGTCAATATTTTTTTCAAGTACATTTGAAAGGTTTTTGCGGTATTACAGCTTTTTTTCTTCTTTTAAAGTTCTGAGCACTAGATATGCATTTCAGTTAACCTGCCAAAGGCTGTAACTCTCCCAAAACTTTTAATTCGTATGTCAAACTGAACACTTCATGTTAGTGAATAAGGAAAATAAGCATGTTTAATATGTAAAATATATATTATGATATAATAACATATAGCCCTATGACCACATCAGCCTTAAACCTAATGCAATCCTTTGCAATGGAACAGGAGAAGACCGGGGAAGAGCCAGCACGTATGCCACAGCCATCTTCCGCACTCTTCTGCATCTTGTGTGTATCAGTGCAGGCTGGTGACTCATAAAACTGAACAGGAGGAAAGCCAAGCCGCAACGTTATGTTATTTCCATTAGTTGGCTACGTAGCTACACTCCTTATGTTCAAATGAAAAACTTGGAAAAAGCAGCATGACGTTTTAAAAAAAATATATTAATATGGGTTGTGGAGAGGAATG
The DNA here is from genome assembly GCF_900408965.1 of Simochromis diagramma. Classification (NCBI taxonomy): domain Eukaryota; kingdom Metazoa; phylum Chordata; class Actinopteri; order Cichliformes; family Cichlidae; genus Simochromis; species Simochromis diagramma. The sequence goes on along the minus strand of NW_024387030.1, from coordinate 6,685,309 downwards.
AACTTCATGAGAGGTTTTTGTGTCACTAGAAGCCTGGCAGCCTTATAACTTAATAGTCGGCGCTAAAATTTAGAAAACCTGGCCCTTTAAATAGCCGAGATGAAGAGATATCACTCTGTATTTGAGAGTAAACATCACTTTTATAAAGCCAGAAGTGCCCAATTTTAGGTAATACGTAATGATAAGCAGACATGACTGCTATATGCTATATATATATATATATATATATATATATGCTTGTATTTTTTTTTTAAATCATGGTCTGTAAGTTTGTTGTTGTGAACGTACTTCAGGTTTATCCTGTAGTTTATTATTTCCTGTTAGGATTCCAATGCTTAGTTATAGTTTGTTTTTAGCATGTGTTCTCTTTGTCTCCCTTAGTGTTGAGCTTCTGTGTGCATGTGTGTATGGCCTCTCATTACTTAGTCTTAGTTACTTGTCTCTAGTGTCTTGTGTTTAGTTTTACTTCCCTTATCATCTCATTTGATTATTATCACTTGTATCGTGTTACTCTGCTGTGTCCGCTTCTCCAAATTACCTTAATGTGTACAAACTAGAGATGGACCGATCCGATATTACGTATCGGTATCGGTCCGATACTGACCTAAATTACTGGATCGGATATCGGAGAAAAATAAAAAATGTAATCCGATCCATTAAATATCATGAAAGCACCTCACAAAACTTGAAACACGCCGTAACTCACCTCAGAACGTTAGCACGTCGGAGCAGTATGCATCACATGATAGAGCGGCTGTGGCATGCAGGACCTGTCGGTGGTCTGGATAGCATTTGGAGCTTCGCTAGCAACCCGGCATTTCATCTCCGACAAAGTTATCCCGAGAGAAGTAAAGCAAGTGTGTAAGTCCATCTCTGAATGTAAAGCATTCCTGCATTAAGCTTAACAAGCGACTGCCTCTTCTTGCTGCTACTTCAATCATGAAACTGCTTAATGATCAGCTGATTGGCTTTTCTGTCGCAAGTACGTACTCGCAACTCGCGACTCTCTTGTTTGTTTTTGGCCCACTTTGCACCAGAAAGAGGAAACCAGCGGCTGAACAACAGCAGCACGTTTAAGCTTGATAAGCTGTTGTTAGAATTTATTTAATATTACTTTCTACACCAGGATCTTTTTCTATGTAGCTGACGGCTGGTAACTGTGCAGGGGCGGATCTAGCAAAGTTTAGCCAGGGGGGCCGATAGGGCATTAACAGGGAAAAGGGGGCACAAAGAAATACTTTTCTTTCTTATTCTCATTTAAAATGTCTCTTTAATAAATAATTATCTGACACCCAAAGTTTTAATTTGATGTAAAATGAATAGAAGTCAATTACTGTATATAGTAACTATTAAGTCTAATATATATACCCTAGTAAGCTATAGTACTTTTTCCTTTGGGAAGGTACCATCTGTGCAGTCTGCAATTTTGTTGAAGAAAGATGTTGAATCTATTTAATATTTCTTGAAAAATAATTGATTTCTGTGCATTTTTTCCCCCACACTGCATCAAATTAAGGTTGATTACGTCGATTAAGCATCATGAGGTGGAGCGTGAGGGGTGGTTTCCTATTTTTTATTTATTTATTTTTGTTGCTGGGAGTTGGAACCCTATTAGTTAGGTTGCTTAATATTTACGCTAAGCACTCTTTAAAATACCAGAATAGGGAGGATGGTGTAGGTTTGAGTTTATTAGATTGATCAGTATTGCTGAACTATGAAATATTTTTTTTTGCATACAGGTATAACAGAATAGCTTTAGTGTAGTTGTTGTCTTAAACTTGAGTATGAACTTATACAAAATGCAGCAAGATATTTTAAAAAAACAGTTTTGTTGATTAAAAAACACTATATCGGATTCATATCGGTATCGGCAGATATCCAAATTTATGATATCGGTATCGGTATCGGACATAAAAAAGTGGTATCGTGCCATCTCTAGTACAAACAGTCCTATTTTCAATGTTCATCCTCCTGATGTGTTTCTCAGCATTACTCTTGCATGTATCTTCTTTTTTTCATGAACATTGATTTTTGGACTGGCTTCTCATCCACCAATAAAGGTGTGCTTTTTGTTCACTCTGCCTGCAGAGTCTGCATTTGGGTCCTAGTTACACACTTTGTGAGTGTTTTCACTGTTATACGGGAACTCTGTGTGCTCATTGGCTGATATCTTGTGATGAAACATTAGTCAATGAGCATACCCTGTTTTTTCTTACCCTGTTGTTTTTTTTGTCACAAACAACTACAAATTACAAGTTCATTTCATGTTGTAGTTGGTGTAAGCTGCAGCTTGTGACTGAGTCGTTAGTAAATATGGAAACAGGTCTCTGTCACTGAGAAAAAAAATTTGTCCATCCATAAGTCAATAAGAGGGGGTTGGGCTATCTCAAAATGTAATAATTTTTTTAAAGAACTTGAAATTTTCTCAATTTTTTGTTATTTTCTCTTATATTTGTCTTATATTTTGAGACAAAACCTCCAAATTTTGACTTATACAGGGTGTTTTTTTCTGTGTCAGAAAAACTTTTCTTTACATGAGGACACAAGGCAAGGGCACCAAGGGAAGTTTTATCATACTCCTCTTTCCGGTCTTTAAGCGATGACATGAAGAACCCTGCTTCTGGGCCCAAACTACTCTGCGTTTAATAAGGCTGTTGTGTTTTTAACATGTTTTAATGCTTTGTATCTTGTCCTACGTAATCTCAACAAGCCCCTAAAAACAGTCAGTGATCACTGTTGGCCTCTCTCGGTTTTTATTACCACTGTTCATTTTAAAGTTCAGTTTTTAAAACCTTACGATGTAACTACAGCCCAGCCCATGCAGCAGTATATTAATGACTAACCTTATATTGCAGTTGTTCTCCTGACTGAAGTCTGGTCCATTTACAGCATCCTGCCATGCAACTGCATTTGTCCCTAACCATCAGGAACCCTCCCGTTAACTTTTATCGAGTGGAAAAAAGTCAGCATTCATCCTCCAGCTTCACTGTTTATATTATGTTAACACAGCTATGTCGCTAGCGATCACGTAGCACATCATTATATACCAGCTAGCCAAACTTCAGTAACCCCACAAACATCACTGCTGTTTACTTTCCTGTCTTCATTTATGTCGGAAATGGAAGCTAACTCTCTGCTAACTTCTAACTCCATTAAATTTCATAAATTCTGTTTTCATGGATGCCTGGATGTTAAACTAGAGTGTTACACCTGGTAGAGCAGCCACACTGATCATTTTATTAGAGATGAAAGAATTTGGACAGGTTTTCTACTTTCAGTAACGCCGCAGTGATCATTTGACTTTGGGACCTGCAGTGGAGTTTGGGACCAGACACGTCTAATGACGTCAGACTAAAAGACCGGATACAAGTGGAAATCATCTGGTAACTAGAAGAAATCAGAAAGAATTTGATTTGGTCTTTTTTGTTTTTCCTCAAAAAGAAGTGGAGGATCAGCCTGTCTGTGGAGCAAATGTTACCATACTCACAGGAGCATTAAGTCCATTAACATAGCTATAGAATTGTCGTACAATAAAAATATATTTGAGAAGCAGCTGAACAACAGCTGCTATCATTTATTATAGTTGTGTTTAGGCTGCTGTCATATGAATTTAGGAGACTTAAGCAGAACGATTTTAGTGTCAGTGGATGGAACTTTCTGCCGCTAACTATGTGACAAGCACGTCTCACGAAGCCCACTCAGTCATGCTGAGCTTTCCTTTTGACTGGATTTCCAATCTTACTATAATAATGTGTAGTTTGCCTTCTTTGAAAATGTAATCATAATAAAAAATGTGTTTAATTTGATTTTGTATTTTTCATTATGCTTTCATTCCTCTTGTTTATTCTTCTGAGTTTTATTTTGCAATTTTCTTAAGGTGTCTGTATAATAACTGTGTTGTTTAAATTTGTTCTTAATGTCTGTGATGCAAAGCAAAGTAAAAGTAGCTTTATAAAATGACAGAGAAATGTAGCTTTTTGAATGCTGATCTTTACAGATGTGACTGGAAGGCATGTGTAACATCTGTTTTTTTTTTCTTTCCTAATGCTGAATAGTTCCCGCATGAAGCTTTCAAAAGGACATCTGAGCTGTGACCTCGGCCATTTGTCATAATTACACCCGACACTGGAAACTTCACCTGTCACCCTGAAAACGGCTTCTATCGAGCACTTTGTACAGCAGTCACCTGCGAGCAATCACTCATCCACCTTCTCCTGTTCCTTCAAAAATCACACTTCTGCACACACTCGCAGCCATACAGTACCCAAGTCGTGGCCCACAGAGGGCCATTCTATTGCCAGATGCTGGCGTGCAAAGCTTCAGCTTAGGACTATTTTCATAATGACAAGAGAGATTTGTAGAAAGGGGGAGAGTTGTTTGGGAGAGTAGACATGATGTAAAATAACTTAACTGCTTCATAAAATGCATTGGGGGAGGTGGGAGGCAAGCGAGGAGCGTGCAAGAAGAAGGAGAAGCTCCCATGAGAGGAACATGCGAGCTGAGGACCACATTAAGACTACAAAAACCAAGCTGCAGTTTGGGCCAAAATCAACACGAGTAAACTGACCAGATGGTGTTTTTGCTTCGGCCAAATTAAACTTTTTTGGTGCTTGATGTTTTTGGTAGCTGGGTAAACATGTACGACCATTTTTCACCCTCTACTTTAACCCCCTGTTACTCATTTACAGGAGGTATAAACATAATTGATAAATGTTTTTTAATTCTAATTAAGCTGAAAACATAACTTTTTTACTGTATTAATTGCTATCCTAGTGCATACTGCCAACCTATTAATAGTTAATTAAGTAAATATTGAAGTCATCATAAAGAGTTCTACAACAAAGTTTAAAACCATATAGGGTGCTAATTACATTAAGCCCTGCAGCGCTACAGCAAAGTGTGTCAGATAAAGTTGTCTTCTCCTGTGATGAACATTTGTTCTGACAGCTCAACTGTGGCCTGATGCCAGCAGTACAGTACAAGCTTCCTCCCCACATCTCCACGGCCGTGAGAGGAGGAATAACCAAGCAGCATAGCTCACAGGTGGCTCTCCGCAGAGTTCAGCGGGTCGCCCACAGTTTAACATTGTACCTTGGAAATATCAGCTGTCAGTCTGCACATCAAAGCAGCTCCATAAATAAACGCTGACTGTGCCCCTCTGCGTTCCCCTTCCCCAACTTGAGAAGGTGAAGGGGGGTTCTGGCGGTGCAGGAGTGGTTGGAGGCTAAACCACAAAATTGACCCATGCCGGAAATCACACTGTTTTCCTTTACTCTCAAATGGGGGCTTTTCTGATCACAGTAAATGGTTGAACAAACAAGAGCAATGAATGTCCAGCATATTTCATAATCACACGTCATACTGCAGCACACCTGCATAAACAGCGGCCGCACTGTAGCCTCCTGCAGAGCAGCTCCAATGCCAGTGGCTCATATACACAACATACAGTAATAGCCATATTTGGGCCTCAGGCATGCTCCTATATAGTTTCAATACTGAGTGAAAACAGAGCAGAGCTGCAGCGCTCACTCCTACATATCCCAATCAGTGCCACGTTAAGACTTTAGAGCAGAAATAAATATGCTTACACACTGGAATAAAAGCAGCTTTGGTCTCCATAGGTAACTGTGCCGTTCATGTACAACGTTTGCAACGGTGAATTTTTGTTTTTGTTTTGTTTTTTTATCATAGACTGTACATAAAAGATGGACACAGTCACTGTAGCATTAGATTTTCAAAGGCAGTAAAAGACAAGCTTGCTTAGCAACGTAAATATCTGCTAATTAATGCTAAAACAAAACAAAACAATTTCATTCACGAAACTTGGAGCAAAGACGTCTTGGATGGGTTTTAGTGCAGTTAATGAGAGCAGGTTATATTATTTGTAAAATGTTTCATTTAAAAATGCTACCAAAAAGCACCAACACCGCACACAAGGTCGAGTGATCCAGTTCAGTGACTTAAACTAGCTGAGTTGACCCACTAACTTTAGGCCTTCATGAGGTTTAAAGGTGCGAGTTAATCTTTACTAATAATAAAATCATTCTTTTATTTTTACCAGAAGACAAAAAGCCAGAATTAAGGTTCTAGTGTCAGATAAGAATCAGCTACCATAATTAGTATCACAAAGAGCACTATCTGTCAAGTTCTTCTTATCCAAATATGGTCACATGCTTAAAAAACAAAAAGCTTTGCCATTGTCATATGAAACACCAGACCACAAACCAGTGGATGATGTCACGGTGGCTACATCTATTCTTTACGTACAGCCTGTGATCTTTACTCATGCTCTTCCTGTTGGTCATGTGAAAAAATCTAAGAGAGATTTTTTTCTTTTTCTTTGATGATTCTGTTTATCAGGCTTCAAAAGACATTATTTTTATATTTTCATGTAAAATCTGGATTTAAGAAAATACAAACTTATTAAGATTTTCATAAGGCAAGTGTGATTTCTATAAAACACAGCTTCACCTTTTAAAAGCAGCTCAAAGAAAAAAGGTTTGACATTTCTCAGACGTTTCCACTACATTATAATGTAGTGCAGTGGAAACCTAAAGTAGCATAAAAAAAACATAAAAGTCAAATTTTCATGCAGAGTTTAAGTGTCTCGACATGAAACTTAAGAGCAGTACTTTAAATGCAGGTAGCTGCCCTCGTGCTGTGCATATAATGTACCCACAGCTGCAGTAAGAAATATATTTGTACAGTATATCAAAAGCTAGTTAGTTGTTTCTACACCTGGGTGACAAAAATAAAATCAGGTCATGGGTGCCGAGTGGTACAGCGGCAATGATCCAACATAGCAGAGACCCAAACACACACATACATACAAATAGACACACAGTTATAGCCACAGTCACTCAGCCTAATAGTATCCTGGAGTTCCTCAAGAGGCCTGTGTCAAACTTTGCCAAAACCACTGCCAGCGGCTTGGAAGCGCCACATGGAAAACACAAACGCTTGCCTCTACGGGCGAGTCATTCCACAGTTGGAAAACATGAGAGGAGGAGTATGACCCAAGAGGCTTATGCAACAAAAAGCATCTGCATCACCTCTGTGGGGGATAAGTAATACTGTTAGATTCTTATCTTAGATTGTTTGAATAAGAAAATAATGTGCACGGCCACATACGCGTATCTGCACCCCAGCTGTAATTAGTGTAAACAGACAGGTGAGAAGATAGTGTTGCCGTTAAATACAGTTAAGTTGTAATGTCGAAGTGGCAGTTTGCTTGTACCTGTATGCGTGCACGTTCACGGTGCTGCTGTTGGCCTTTCCTAACATAAAGGGAGAAAAGTGAGTGGGATGTTTGTGCAAGTGCACAGAAACCTGTACCACCACATCCCAAAGCTGCTCTACTGAACTGAAATCTCGTGGCTGTTTTAGTACAGTGAACCCATCCGTCATATTAAAGAAACCAGTTTGAGGTGGTCTGAGCTTTGTGATGTGGCGTCTTATCCTGCTGGAAGCAGGCATCAGAAGATGGATCCACCGCCAATAGCCCGAACCTTGAACCTGAAACATGATGGATCCATGCTTTCATGCTGTTTATGCCAAACACTAACTCTAACATCTGAATGTTGCAGTGGAAATCGAACTCATCAAACCAAGCGACATTTTTCCAATCTTCAATTCCCCAATTTTTGGTGATCCCATCTAAACTGCAGCCTTTGCTGAAAGCAGTAGCATCCACTGTGGTCTTCTGCTGCTGGAACCCACCTTCGTTAAGGTTTGGCTTGCCGTGCATTCAGAGATGCTTTACTTCATATCTTAGTTGTAAACATTGTTTACAGTTGTTTTTCTCTCACTTTGCAGTTATCCCAGCAGATCAGCAGTTTCTGAAAGACTAAAACCAGCCTGTGTGATAACATCACACAGGCCGTCATCCATGCCACATTCAAATTTGCTAGAGTTTGCTCAAATTTGCTTCTTCCTCATTCCCCATGATAAAGGATTCACAATAAATATATTATTCATCAGTGATAGAGGAACTGGTTAAAGAGTATTTGGTTGTAACATTGTTTGTTTTTTTACCCTTTGTAACTGTTAAAACTCATCTGAGCTTCGGGGAAACAGTCAAGGAGAACAGTAGACTAAGAGGACACATCAGCTACATAAGGTAACTTAAAAAACAAATCTAATATGACAGAATTCCTGGAAGGTCTCACATTTTCATAGGACTGCCAAATTCTGTGGCAGTTCATCCAGTACATCCAGAAATATTTCACTTTAAGCTGCGTGTTACACCGACACAAAGCATGTGCTTGACTCATAAGCAAAAATGACACAAAAGCCTTTTTAGTCACCATATTTTTGTAGTTATTTGTTGAGATGAAAATGAAAAATGTCACTGCTAACTGGCATAGCGTGAGCGAGCCATCTCTACTCCATCTTAGGTGGCCAAATGAGTGTCGAAGGTCATGTTTGGTAGGTGGAAAACTGTAGTGTAGTTCAAAAGGAGCAAACACAACAGAGCCAGACTCTCCAGTTGGATGCCATCAAAACCAAACTATGATGGTACAACGTCCTAAGTGCAAGAATTCCCACTTCAAAGTCGAGAGCAAGGAAGAACCCGGGCTCCGGCACAATGTGGCGTCTGTTTGAAACTTAGCGGAACATACTAAGACACAACGCAGACTGGGGCCCTTGGGCCTGCTGGTGTGGGGGAAACTGGCATCGGTTGTGTTGGACAGCTAAGACACTCTGATCGGTGCCCAAAAAGCTGGATTTGAAAAGGCCAAGTGGAAACAAAGCTAGACTTGAGATTAAGCAGGGATGACACATGTAAGCGCAAAATAAAGAAGCATACACACCAAAGCTTCTGAAGTAGAGGAGGGGATATATGTTGAATGTGCATCCAAACACAGCCACATCCTCGGCCCACATGAGAAGCAACAGCATTCATTTTAATAACTGCTCCCATTTTCCTTCTTGCCAGCAGCTATTACCATAATTCATGCTCCGCTTCGTACCTGGAGAGCAGAGCTGCTGTTAATTGCCCCGGACATAGAGAAACTACACAAACAGAGAGCAGGAAAATTAAGGTAGGGTGGTTTTAATATCTTTCACAGTATATAATTAAAACAATGCAACAATGTTTCGCTACACTATAGAAGACCCTGCAGTCATGTTTAAGAGTTTTAACAGAAAATTTGACTTACTTACAAAAGTCCCTATTCTGCAGAAAAACAAAAAATCAAGGAACAACCAACACTGAAACTGTAATTAGGTTCAGTAGTCAAATAAATGCTCTTTTTAAACAAAAGGCCTGAGTCCTTTTCAAACATGCACAGTCAGGGATTAATGCAAGATGATTCATTGAAGACATATGAGAAAAATTTGACATTATTTTTCTCTGGTGCTTGCTTTGTTGTGGGATTATGATTAATGATATCTCTTTTCTGAAGGTATTTGAGAAGTTTACAAGGAAAAGCACTCAACACTCAATAACATCCGATCTCTTTTGTAAAGGATTATAAGCTCAAAGAACTGGGAAACCGATGGTTTAAACATTAACAATCCATTGTGTCTTAAGATTATTGGTCTTTCAAAATGAAAAGTAACCAGAGTTAATAATAAATGTGATTTCTGACCTCCATAATATAGTAGTGGAAGTGTTCGAAACGAACTAAAAGTAAAGGAAAAGAAAATCCTTCACCACTTGTTTCAAACATGTATTTACTATCTGATATACTAAAATACAGGATGTTATAAATTGCTTATTTATAGTGCAAACAATGTGAGTTTGAATATGGAAAACAGTTTGCGCAAAAATAAGCAGGGCGTTGGAACATTTCTTCATCTTGGCAGCTTCTCCTTTGACCCCGGGCCTAGATCCGTTGTGCTTGAATGTTGCCTGGTTATGAAAGCACGTTTCACCCGTGCTTACACTGACACAGTACATTGCTTAAATCGGATTGCCTGCGAGTTCACAAGAAGGCTTTGTAGCCGTGAGGTTGTTTATGTTGTTTGTATCCCTCCTACCACCTCTGAATCAGAGTTTCACATACTGTAATAATTCAATAATAGCTCACTTAAGTGTTTGGTAATAACACCTTATCTTCAGTGGTTAACTCTGCACTTTTAACTACATTATAGGGAATCATGATAGCTCCTCCACACTTTCATTTCAAACAATTACCTTTGATATAAATACATGTAAGGCAGCGTGGGAAAGCACTGTTCCATCTCGTTATGCAAAGCCTCGTAGTAGATAAGCTGTGACCGTTAACAAAACGGCAGGTTTCTAGAGCGCTGCAGATGGAAGTTCAAACCGTCAACATCAAGTATGCACAAACCCCTGTTGTGGTTTTACACAGGAGCTTTGCCAGGTACTAACTGGCAGGCTCAGAGGCAAGCTGATTATCCTGACAATCCGAAATACAGATAGTTTTTATTCAGGATGTGTCATCACACAGCTCTGGGACACAGCTCTCAAAGTGTCTCATTTCACATGCCTTAAGATGGGATATAAATAATGAGTGCATCTGTTTTAAAAGGGACCTCAGGGAGCACAGCACACCTGGGAAGGAGGAAAGGTAATCAAGAACATCTCCGAGGTGATTAAAGCTACGCTGGAGCACTTTTCAGACCAAAATATAAATACGTCTATTTGTTTCTATTTATTACAAAGCTCCCCCAAATAACTGCATATCACTGGCTGTGCCTTTTAGTTATAGTGAGGAATCTGCAGCCTGGCATGCCATGCATTACTAAACCAGATTGCATAATAAATGTTAAATCTGGGTTTTTCCTGGTTTAAAGTAGGCCTTTGGGGCTGTGCATGTGTGCACAATTCAGCTGCATATTAGTAAAATAATAGCCTATATATTAATTTTTTTTGAAAGAAAAATTAAATTAAATTTGATGTTGTGATTGAAATCCATCATTCTGTTCAACTTGAAAACATTCAAGACAGCTGTCAGTCTTCCCAGGAATGGACATCCAGGGAACTTCACAACAAGGTCATATGATGTAAAAAAAGAGCTACATATCAGAATCTACAGGCTTTAGTTAGCGTGTTAAATGTTAAAATTCATGACATACAACTGGAAAAGCACTGCTCTTATGATAGCACAGTTTAGGTTTGCAAAATTGCATCTGAACAAACCACAGGAGTCCTTTTGATAGGAAGTGGAGATGTTTGGACATAATGCATAGCACCACATTTGGTGAAAACTAAACACAGCATATCAGCACAAAACCATGTGTCAAACACAATAGTGGACGGTACTTATTTGGGCTTGTTTTGCAGGCAGGACCTGGGCAGTCGAATATGAACTCCTCTGTATACCAAAGGTCATGTGAGGCCATCTGTCTGACAGCTAAAGTCTGGCAAAAACTGTGTCATGCCACAGGACAGTGATCCTAAGCACACCAACAAATATCCAACAAGCCAACTGAATGGCTGAAAAAGATATGAATGATTGTGTTGCAATGAACTAGACAAAGTCCAGACGTCAACCTGATTGAAATCCCCTGTGACAGACTGACCGGTATGTCAAACAGAACATCATTATTGCTGCTAAAGGTGGTCCTACAAGGTGCATTTTTACACACAGCTTCTGCATTTTGGGTTAGTTTTTGCTAAATAAACAATGACATGGTGTAATACGGCATGTGTTGTTACTGTTTATCACATTTTTAGGCCTACTAAAGACTAGATTTTTAAATTTCTTTATATGTATACTTTAGAATCAGCACAATATATATATGTATATATATATATATACATATATATATATATATATATAAAACATAATTTTGGCAACCTGGTGGCACTAGAGGCTTAACAAAGTCAATAGTATCCATCTAGTTCTTGATAATACTAAATAAATAACAAAATAAAATTGAATTGAACATTGAAAATTGAATTAAATTGATACATAAATGCAACTACAGCAGTGGCCCACTTTTTAGCTTATTAAATGGAAAAGAGAAACATATGATTAGATGACAAAACTTTATGTTCCCAGTTGCTCTTTGTCACTGGTGTTAACTTGTATCCTAATATGTGGACCAAAGGATTGAAGTTTCCATATTGCATATGGAAGCTGCATATTTAAATATGGTAGCCCTCCAAATTCCAGCATCTAGCCCAAGACCTCAGTCATCATGCCAGGTGGATGCCATGGCAAAATCAAACATCCAAGTGAGCAGATTTATTTGGCCTCTCTATTGCAGCGTGAAGACACAGAAGTACAGTAAGGTCAAGGAAAAGAAAAGTAAGTGATGAACATGTAGCTCTTCATCCTGTGCTGGTCCAACCCTGACTGCAGGAGGGCCTGACTGCCAAGCAGCCTACATGAGAGGAAAAAGTGACTAAAAAGGTCTGCGATTTCCAGCAGGATCTGAGCAAAAGACCTAAACTCTGTCCAAAGCTGTGAAGGCATGAATGTGCTTTAGCAAAAGCCTGACGCATTCGCTCATTCACACGTCAAACAAGTTTCCCTTCAATGGAGAGCTCTTTCTTCACTGGCTCTGATTCAGTGGAAATGCAAATGTTAAGGCCTTGCCTTGATTTGATGGAACGATTCGTTTTGTCAGTCTGCCTTCCCAACCAAACCTCGGCCTCCGACCCCACCCCCAACACCCTTAATGACGCTCACTAAATGAACCATAGCGCTGTCATTCAGCCCAGTGCTTCTCAATGCCAACCTGACATTCAGCTGCCATCAGTCCCTTCCCTACATGTACACATAGTCAGTTTAGCAAATTCAGTATTGCAATTTAAAAAAATGTAACATCAGACTGCCAGCTATGCTTTGAGAAATGTGTTAAAAGACAGCAAGAAGGTTCTCAAAGCAAACTTACATTACTCTATCTTGATCATTTCATTTACTAATGTTAAACTACCTCATAGAGACCCAGCTTAGTACCCTAATGTATTCTCTTAGGAGAGGACTGGGAGCGAAATCTTTTCCTCCTTCAGCCCCCAAAAAAGATGCTTGCCCAGAATCGGTGAGTGTATTTTAAAAGCTTGTTTAGCTATAAACACTGTAAGAATTTGGAATGGTACAAGCAAACAAAAATCAACCAAGAAGAGTTTTCGCCAAATCTTTGAGGAGGGCCTCAGTAGAGGTTGGAGAAACTTTAAGCCCATTTTCACATTCATACAAAATAGAACTAATAAACAGCTAAGTCAGACTTCATAATTTGCACCTATAAAGACTACTAGCCTGCTTAAGAGTTCTGATTTCTCTCCGGCAATGTAGTTTCAGTCGAGTCGAGCTGTTGCGGATATTCTACATTAATGCTTGGACTTTAATCCACTTCCTGTTAAGCAAACTCTAGACCTGACACAGAGAACAATGAAGTCACACAAGAAAAGCCCGGTGAAACTTAAGCTTAACAAAGTGCGGCGCGCGCGCACACACACAAGCAACACAACACACTCACAAGACAGGTCTTAAATTCCCGCCTTAGGCAGCACACTCACAGGTTCTGAATGTCCTTATTTGGAGTGCGAGAGAGTGATTGGAAGAAGGGTGATGAAGCCACTTGCCGACAGTGCCGATTGAGGCAGGGCCACAGCAGCTTTGTGCCAATTAGTGCATTCGGGCGTGTGAAGAAGACAAACCCTCTTACAGGTAGGTAGGCGTGGCTCTGCTGAAGGGCCCCAGGGCCAATTGGAACTCAAAGCCAATTGATTTGACAAGGCATGTTAATGACCCATATTCTCAGTAGCTGGTGCAAGGTGTGGTAGCAAGGAGGGAGGAGATGGAAAAATTTTTCTCTACTTCTCTTCTACAAACACAAATCTGTCAGCGCACCATCATCTAACTAAACAAACTCCAGTTTTATTATGCTTACATAAAATGCTGAAGTCAGAGCCTGTCATAAATAAATTACAGGTTAAAAACAAAGATGAGTGAAACCTTCATATTTGATGGGCAACTCAACTGCTATAAAATCCTACAAGTGTGCATCATGAAAAGTTACATTTTAAACCCATCTTTGTCCCGTTGCTTGGAAAGCACAGCCATAAAAACTGCCTACTCGACAACCTAATCTTTCAGCAGACTGATGACTCAGGATCAACCTGTGTCCTCAAGCTGCCTGTCCGCTCGCCTGTCGTTGTTGGTGAAAAAGAGCCATCGTGTGGTTAAAGAAGTGAGCTGCAGCTTGCTGTGAACACATGAAAAGTACCTGCTATAATATAAACACCTATAGGCCAGGGGTTTACGCTTTATAAAGGCAACAGGGAAGATTTTTGGCAGTAATTCAGAGGATTGCTTGCATAATTAACCATGATCCTGATAACTGTGATAGAGGCATGCACTCAGAAACACGGAGTGTATAATCTAGGTCACTGCAATTTACACTCTAAAAATAGGCTAAAAATATAGTATTAAAAACAATAATGCTATAAGACTAAGGTTCTGTGTTACATTAGATTTACTACTGTGATTTAGATGGAAATTTGCCCTGAAAACAGGAAATAGGTCCAGTGATTCACTGAAAGCTGTGCAAATATAAATGTGTATAAAGTATATAAGGTCAAATCAAAAAGGTTTGTGGATTTCAAATCAGCTTGAAAGTCAATATCTGGTATGATCTGTGACCATTATTCTTCCACACAGCCTGAACTCTCGCATTGTCATTTCTTTTAGTAGTGTTCAGAAATAGTTCTCCAGGTGTCTTGTAGGACAATCAAAGTTGGCATTTTTCTAGATTCAACTAGAGAAATGTGAACAAATTGTATGTTTTTGCAACAGGCTGCAAGTACTAGTACTAGTTGGTTGCTATGTTCTTAGGTGTAGACACAACACTGCTTTGTGGTCCTGTTTTTATGCTTAAATGAGTCATAGGTCAGTGTTAAGTGGCTCAACAAACAAAAGGCATTCCTCTGAAAATGGTCAAGTACAACGACTGGACTAAAAATGAGTGAAAAGGAGTCCAAAGAAAAACTTCAAAAAACCTTTGGACAGCCTGGAGTACCACTGAGTTGATGTGTGTTTAAGGTCTCTTAACTGTAGACTGTAGGCTTGTGCTTTGCCATGAAAAGTCGTTTTAATTTGAATGTTTGTTTTTTTAAAAACTTTTCATCACCTCACCTGTTTAATCATAACAACCTTGAAAAATGAAGAAAACCATGACGAATACCGGTCTCAGTCGTACGTGTTTCTTTGTTGCTAATTTGCATATAGTTGGTGTTTGGGCATGTTAGCATGCTAAAGTTAGCATTCCGCTAACAAGCCAATCCGGTTGTTCAGTCTGACGTCACTAGCCGTGTCTGGGTCTAAACTCCGCTGCAGGTCCATATATCAAACGATTACTATGGCATTACTGAGAGTAGAAAAACTGTCTAAAGTCCTTCATCTTTAATAAAATGATCAGCGTTCTGCTCTACCAGGTATAACAATTGAGTTTAACATCCAGGCATCCATGAAAACGGAATTTATGACATTTAACGGAGTTAGAAGTTAGCAGGGAGTTAGCTCGCTAGCTTCTATCTAAATACAATATAGCATGTCCTGACTGCGGGGTTTTGGAAACAAATTAAAACGTACAGCTCTGTTATCACTTCCAGCATAAATGAAGACAGAAAACTAAACAGCAGTGACGTTTGTAGGGTTACTGAAGTTGGGCTAGCTGGTATATAATGATGTGCTACGTGACCGCTAGTGACACAGCTATGTTATGGTAAATGGCCTGTATTTATATAGCGCTTTACTAGTCCCTAAGGACCCCAAAGCGCTTTACATATCCAGTCATCCACCCATTCACACACACTGGTGATGGCAAGCTACATTGTAGCCACAGCCACCCTGGGGCACACTGACAGAGGCGAGGCTGCCGGACACTGGCGCCACCGGGCCCTCCGACCACCACCAGTAGGCAACGGGTGAAGTGTCTTGCCCAAGGACACAACGACAGAGACTGTCCAAGCCGGGGATCGAACCGGCAACCTTCCGATTACAAGGCGAACTCCCAACTCTTGAGCCACAATCGCCCCTTTAGCATAATATAAACAAGCTAACTTTTTTCCACTCGATAAAAGTTAACGTGAGTGTTCTCGGTGGTCAGGAACAAATGTAATCGCATGGCAGGATGCTGTAAAAGGACCAAACTTCAGCCAGGAGAACAACTGAGATAATCCATCCACAATACGAGGTTAGTCATTCATATACTGCTGCATGGGCTGGGCTGTAGTTACATCCTAAGGTTTTAAAAACTGAGCTTAAATAAATGATTAGTGGTAATAAAAGCCGAGGGAGGTCAACAGTGATCACTGACTGTTTTAGGAGCTTTTTGAGATTAAATAGAAGAAAATACATAACATTAAACATGTTAACAACACAAAAGCCATATTAAACGCAGACTACTTTAGGCCCGGAAGTAGGATTCGTCACGTCATCACTTAACAATCGAATAGTCTTATTAAAGCATCCCTTTGCTGTCTCTCTATAGCAGGTACAAAACCAAGAAGGTTTTCCACAGAATACTCACCCTTATTCTACAGATTTTGAAGTATCCTGAAAAACTTTACTCATTCCCTGGATGGAAAATATTTTGCAAGATTAAAGCTATATAAAAATAAAGAAAATGACAGAGAGGAGGAGGGATAGCAGATAGTGAACCAGGAAGTGAAGAGGATTAGTAAGGAGGAAGTAGGGAAGCTATGAAGAGGATGAAAAACGGAAAGGTGGTTGACTCAAATGACATGCCTGTGGAGATATCGAGATTTCTGGGAGAGGGGGCAGTGGGCTTTTTAACCAGACTGTTTAAAAACAATCTTAGAAAGTGAGATAATGTTTGAGAAATGGAGAAATAGTGTACTGGTACAGAGTTTTTAAGAGTGAGATGATGTGCAGAGCTGCAATAACTACAGAGGGATAAAAGTGATGATACCATGAAGCTATGGGAAAGAGTTACTGATGCTGAGGATGTTGAAGGTGAAGTATAGAGGTTAGAATAAATTACACTGTGTCTTTGTGGATCTAGAGAAAGAATGTGATTGTGTCTGCTACAGTTTCAGATGTGACCCTGTGAAAATCTTCCTGAAGGAAAGCACTAGAACATGTAGTGACCTAGAAGTTCTCACTCAGAGCACCAGTTACTCAATCACAGGGAAAGTTGCTCATCCCTTGAGGATATGAGCATTTTTGTAAAGCACGTTTGATGGCCTGCTCTGTGATTTCGCATAAGCAGCAATTAGCTCGATGTAAAGAAGTCAAATGTTCAAACAAAGACTTACACCTGCTTAATCTCAGACTGCAGATGTTTTCCAACGCTGAGGGGGGGTTTTAATGTGTGCGCTTTTCCCCCCCAAAATAAACTTTTATATAAGTTTGTTTTATGTTCAAACTGTATGGATGTAAAACAACTAATTTCATCGTCCTATTTACTTTTAATTCTGGGTCTTTAGCCAAGCAGGAGAAAAGATTTAGTTGTATTACTTTTCAGGAGTAGCCATGACCTGATCCAGAGGGAAATCTCTGCTGTGAGCTACTGTACAGATATTCATTGTACCCCGAGGATGAACCCTGAAGAATCCAGAGTTGTCTTTGAGTGAAATGTGGGTAAATGTATACATTTTGTTGACATAGATCATTAAAAAAAGGTTCCATACAAACAAATATCAAGATCCAATAAATATATTTAATCCCAGCAACTGATAAATCATACATGAACAAAAAACAAAATGATTGATATACAGTACAGTGATTTCACTAAAAACCTGTACATTTCTTTTTTTGTTTGTTTCTTTAAAGCAACTGTTACAGTGCATGGGGGGCTAATAATCAGCAGGTTAAAATCTGAGTTTGACGAGATAATTTTTGCACTTGCACATGCACACTGGAGGTAAAAATACCAGAGTATCAACTTTAACACACTTTACATGCACACACAGAGACAGTGTCTCTGTACAACACCCTATGCACACTCAGCACGCCTTCATTCACATATTGCGGAGAATACACTTGCATTTTCTTGTAATTTCTTCCATTAAAGCAGTAGTACTAATTAGCTGCATACCATATTGTAGTTCATTGGATTTTAAAGAGAAGTTAAACATAGCTGGGGCATAGATTATATTGCTTTTAAGCCTTTTGAGTCACATATGAAATAAACATGTTAAAGTTAGATAAAAATGCCATGGGGTTAAAACCACAACATGTTTTTTATTTTTCTCACAAGTTTTTCTCTACACATTATAGTTTCCATTGTAGCATAATAAAAGTTGTTTTCAGTGTATCCACCGGGTGGCAGCACTTCATCCCAGTTTAGAGAGACAGTGAAGGGAAGCCACTGCATTTCAGTGACGCAACACAGATGAAGGTCACCGTTTTACAGAGTCCATCAGTTTCTAATAACTGCTCAAGTCTAAGATGATCAAGCACAGTGTGTCTTTCCTGTAGAACATATACTTTTCAGCAATCATATTCTATATGACATGCTATCAGTATATGCTATCAGTCCTCCAGTACATTGAAATCAAAGTGAAGTGTCTTACCTCTTTTACATTTAAACAGTTAGCACCACATAGAAAGAATGCCATCGCTTCCTGCATATGGAGGCAAGTGTATGCACTTCTTGATCCTTCTACGTCTAGAACTACCATTATTCTGTGTGGGTTACTGCTTTTAAGACATGAATGTTAAAAAGTGTCAGAGTTTTGAGCATTTTAACCTAGTTGCGCTGATAATACGGCTCCACTGATGCACTCTGCCTCACATGGAAACATCCAGCGTAATACCAAAGAGGTCAAATTACACATCATGAATTTATAAAACACATGAGCAACTAATTCCATTTTGGCTGAAAAGTGAGTGTTTCTTCAGTAAATTATTAACAAATTCTGCTGTGCACTTCCTCTCCTTCCTCCTAAAGACCAATAATTCGATGACTCTTTGTAAATAAAAAACAAAATAATGTTCTTTTCTTGGAATTCAATACTTCACCTTCGGTGTCCATCCATGAGATTCTCCGTTCACAGGCTTCACTTGTTCAGCAAACATATTCATACGTGTGCACTGTAACTGGACAGGAAGGAGTATTGTGTTCCAGTGAATGACAGTTACATACATACATGAGGCATGTGTGGCCTCGACAACATTAAAGCAAATAAAATGCAGACAGCGAGCCGTGTGCACGTTTTTGAACAGCTGCAAAAAAAAAAAAAAAAGCACATTACCGAGAAGCTTTGTGCTTTATGCTGATGGTCGTGACTCGTAACCATGACAGCAGAAAGGCGTCCCTGCATTTATTTAGTGCCATCATATAAGCTTGCAGACACACACACCTACAGTCACACACAGTGGCGGAGAAGCTGCCATGCAAGGCCATGACCTGCTCAACGGGAGCAGTTTGGGTATCAACGTCTCACTCAAGGACACTTCATCATGCAGTAAGGAGACAACAGGCAATCAACCCTGATAGCTGGTGGACCAGCTCCACCTTCTGAGCTACTGTCATTAACACACAAGCAGCAAACTGATTGTGGAGACACACAGTATGGCTGCTGAATGAGCTCTGTAAAAAAATGTCACATTATATTGGAAGACAATTTTTTCATGCATTGTTTTTTGTTTTTTAGGCATTGTGGGTATTCTCTAACTGCAGAGAAACATTCGTCGTGACATAAGCTGACAGATGGCGCATTGCTTCCTGGGTGGACGGTATACAAAGGTGTTGAATACAAGTATTTTATTTTGAAAGTTCAGTCACTGCTAACCACCTCACTCAGGCAAGCACATATATAGTGGTATCATACCAGCAGGCTGTTTCCTGTCACACGCAAAAGCTCCTTATTTTTAGCCGTGAATTACCTTTCAAAATAAAATGCTGGTATACAGCACCTTTAAGGATCCTTTTGTAGCTACATTACTACAGTACTTTGAATAATACTAAAGGACAATATGTACATTTTAAAAAGGACATTTCACAACCAAGCTACTTTTTACTATGATTTCTACACAGCAAGCATTCTGCTTTAATATAGACTGATGTGCCCCTGAAAAACATTAATAATGTATTTGTTCGTGAATTAATTCTTCCACAGGACAATCACACATACTCTTTTGCAACAGTAGTTCTTTTACCCAAACACTGTGGGACAGGAGAGAGAGCCCTGATCTCCTTAAGGTCAAGCCCACATGGAAATGGGTGGTGCGTTATGAAATGCAGCAAACACAGCAGCATGTAGTTAACGGTACCCCTGTGTTAACAGTGTGTGATTTGGGCATTTAAAGCCCCAGTTAGGTGTTTGTTGTCTGGCTGTCTGCATACCAGCCCAGTCTGCACAGCTGTGTGTCTTCATCTCACACAGCTGAGGGGTAGGACTGCTTATGAAAAGGAGGGTCGGATTGGGCTGGTTTGGATTGTGTCATTCTATCAATTCCTTGATTCATTCTGCTTTAAGGTAGCCATTAGAATTATTTCCCATCCCTCTGCTCCTCTCTCTCCTTCTCCCACCCCCCACAGTTCCTCCATTCCCTCGGCCACCCCCAGCATCAGATTGATGGTTTGACCAACCATCCTCGGGCCCTTCATGAAAGCGCAGCCTCAGCGTTTTGCGGATGACGAGGCGCTCCACAATGAAGGATGCGCAGAACCAGGGCACCGCGTACTCAGCCGTGATCAGTCCCTTAAAGTTGTAGCGGAACTCAGAGTAGTCCCAAGGGCAGGCGTTGAATTGGCGCAGCAGCAGCCCCGTACCAAACTCCCACAGGTAGGTCCATAAAGTGTAGATGATGCAGCGCAGCAGCACGGGGCAGCGACCGCGCAGCTTTAGGTACATCTGCTCCACAATGAGGATGCAGGTGCCATAGATGAAGAGCGCCCATACACTGGTCACGCCAGGGAACTTCCAGTTGCAGTTGACCACAAACTCCCAGGCTGCAGTAAACATCACCTCACAGAAGTAACCATGGATGGCGTACAGGTACCAGCGTGACAGCGCTGTCAGAGGAACGGGAGCCTCTGGGGTTTCCGATGTCACCATCCTTCCTCCTCTCGCCTTCACACAGACTTTACTGTAGCAAAAAAACAAAGATCTGAAGGAAAAGGAGAGAAAGAAAGATGACAAGCAGGCAACAAGACACTGGTCAGGATACATATTAATTCTAACAATTTTCAAGTTGTACTCTTTAGATTGTATTTATAGTTGGCATTCGTTCTGCTATAGTTATTCAATGTATTAACATCCATTTCTCGTTTTTATTGTTAGTGTCTCTTTCCATCATATCAGAGCTGTACTGACTTTTTGATCATGCAAACGTCAAGGTACGCAGGTTTTTGTGTAGGAAGGAGATAAATCAGTCGACCGGAGCAGTGGAACTATTGAGGAGTGGAGATTTGGATATTAATTAAAACAAGAGCGAAATATGAAAGTGCAAAATGTCCAGGACAGAAACAGCTGCATAAAACTGATAACACAACTTCAGCTCTGCACAGACAGCATGCTAACACAAAGGTAGCAAAGAAGCATGCAGACTCTGGTCCAGCATCCAGAGCCTGTTCTTCAGTTGGTAACAAAGGCAGCGATATCAGGCGTGTGACCTTCGTTTCTATCTGCACATATTTTGAAAGTAGAATCGCTTTGAAAACTCTTTAGGCTTGTTTTCAAATTTGCTTTGTTTTTGTCCGTTTTGCGTTTATATTTAAAAACTAAAAAGATCTTGTGTGTCCTCTTTAGGATAGAGATGTAATGGTGTGTGGGGCTGTAGCCTCAGGTTTATGTTGCTAACTGATAATTATGTGATAATGTATTTCAAGTAATATAATAATCAGTGTAACACATTATTTTCTCCGGCAAGTAATTACATAGTAATTACAGTAATTTGTAATATGCTACAGGGTTTCTTTTTAGTGAAACTCCAACCCTGGGTGTGTTGAAAACTATTCACACATGTTTCTCCTGTACTGTTTGACTTTCTACATTCACACCTATTTTTCATTGCAACTTGACCACAGTGTGGAGGTAGGACAGCAGGGATTATATTGTTTTCCAGTTTCCTTTTCATTTGTTTATGAACTTGTCTGCACTCTTTATGAGTTTGGCCCCCAAAGAAACTCTATCAGTATCTTACTGGAGAGTCTGAAAACAACATACAACAACAAACATACATTACTTTTTCTGATTTTAAATATTACAGCTCCTGCCAACTTCTGAAGTAGTGATGACACAAGTGTAAGCTGTCTGGGGTCTACAGCTATTTGCTGTTATCTTTATTAACAACAGTTTGCCAGGACTGTAATCTTGGATTACAACTTTAATTGTAAATGGTACCAAGCCATAGTTCAATTAAGGACAAGGTGATGAAATACTGTACTGACATCAGGAAGATTAAATTAGAGACTAGAGGGCTGCAGAGCACTTAAACTCTACGCCCTTCCCTCAGCTGATGCTATTTACTGAGTGACTGCGGGTGTTTCTTATGTAAGGTATAGCTTCATCATCTGACTACCTACATCATGTGCTCTTTTTCTAAATCCTGCAGCTTGACACACACACACAGGCTTTGGTATCAGGTATCAGAAGGCCCACGCAGGGCTAGATCCTTCCTCTATTTAAACACTGCATGTCCAATAAAAAAAACACACAAAAGGAAAACAGCTCCATACTGGCAGGTTCAAGGACTACATAGTTTATAAGACCACTGTGTGTATATATCATCTGCTATACAATGTTTCCAGAGGAAACTGTGTCATAGTGGCAGTTATTATACAATAGCTCATAACCGGTCTGTTAAATACAAGCTCTGACAGAGGTTGGGAGTACAAAAGCTGGTTTGAAGAACAAAAGCTGATTTTTTGGGGCTATTTATTCCTTCAAAGGTTTGCTGGGGCCCAGAGTGAGTCCCTGGGGATTAGCACATTTCTCCCAAACAAGAAACAAGGGTTTCATGTGAGGAACTGGGCCACAGCGATGGACCAACTGACCTCCCTAAACCCTTTATACCATCTTTTTGTGGCTCCCTGGGAAATACTCTCCTTCTCATCCCTTCCAGCATGACTGGGTCAGCCAATAGTTGTCAAATATTGTGAGCACAAGCTTTAGCCTTTTGCAAGAACTGGTTCCCGTTAAAGGGTTTACTGCATCAGAACAGCTCCTTGTGACCTTTATGAAAATAATCAAGTAAATTTCCCTTTAGCGCCTGAAAGATAAGGACATTAATGAAATCTTAGCACTTATCTTTAAAGTGGAAAAAACACTGAAGATTCAACACATTCTCACGTTCAGGGTTCTGAAATGACACTGACCTATCGAACATGTAGCGAGTGAATGGTGCTGATGGGTATATGTTATTTGGATGGAGCCAGGCTAGCAGGTTCCACTTCTTTCCACTCTTTGTGCTGAGTATGCTGACTTGATTCAAGCTTAAGCCGTATAGCAGGGGTGGGCAACTCCAGGCCTCGAGGGCTGGTGTCCTGCAGGTTTTAGATGTGTCCCTTGATCCAACACAGCTGATTCAAACGGCTAAATGACCTCCTCAACATGTCCTGAAGTTCTCTAGAGGCCTGGTAACGAACTGATCATGTGATTCAGATGTGCTGACCCAAGGTGATATCTAAAACCTGCAGGACACCGGCACTCGAGGCCTGGAGTTGCCCACCTCTGCCATATAGTCTGTGATCAGACATGAGTCGAATGGCTCTTCTAATCTCACTCTCGGCGTGATAGTGACTTTATCAAAATGTTAAATGTACAGTGCTATGTTGCACTGTATTCACAGACTATGTGTGCAGGATTGGAGATGACCACTTGGTCTGAAAAAATGCACCATTGCCCAAGTGCACAAACTTGCATTATTTTTAATAACCAGCAGGGGGCAATACCTGCAGATGAAGCCTATGATAATAGGCTTCCTAATGCTATATTGACTTACTTTCTCAGTAGAGCAGACAGGGGTAAGGTGAGAGCAAGATGAGTATGCCTCCTATCTGTCTCCTTCCAAGAGAAACGAGACAGATAGTCCATGGCACCACCTATACCTGACACTTGACCCAGTTTACTTTCCATGTAATTTACAGCTTTTCCTTCTAAAACACTTCAAAACAAAAGCCATCCTTCAGGAGTGGGTTAAATACCTGTATACATATACTGGTTAGCTTAATGCATTTTATTCATAGCATCACGTAGTGTAATCAGGCACTCATGAACCTATATCCAAAAAGGATTTAAAACCAATTCTGCGTGAGATGACCAAATCACAAAAGTATTGCATACTGTATATATATATCCCACTGTGGCCAAAGCACATGTGTTTTCTCTGTATTATTGTTGGGTCTTTAAACTAAAATGTAACACGCCTTGTTGTGATTTGGTGCTATATAAATAAAACTGAATTAAATTGAAATGAATTATTCTACTGTCAAGAGGATGAGGGAACATTCAGTAAAGATGCTGTTATTAAGAAACCTTGACTTTCTGGTCTGAATATATTAGAACTTATAAAAAAATATGATAGCACTAATCTTTACCATTGGATACTGGTTTTTATTGGATTTAAGATTTGTGGCCACTGCTGATACCTTTAAAAAGAAGCTTAAGACCCACTTTTGCAGGCTTGCTTTTATTTAGTTTGATCTATTTATGCCATTTATACCACACATGGGGGAACCTGGATACTAAGGTTTATTGATGATTGCGGGTATAAGTAGCAGAATGAATTCTGTGTGTACAGGAATATACCCTCTGCTCAGATTTAGCCAAATGCTGCAAAACTGATCAGACTGTGCTTCACTGGGCAAATAAATAACGACTCAAAGCAAAGTGCAAAAAGCAACATAAGTTTGCAACTTGTCCATTGGCTCTGGGCTTCAGGCAGGCATTGGCTGTGAAAGATTTGCATCCAAATTGAATCTTATTGAAGCTTCTGAAAATGAGGCACTATGCATGAAGATGGATGTAAATCTTTATACTTTTGTTAAAGCGCTTGAATAAAAGCTGAGATCATATTTTTATAGAATGTATGTAGAGGCAAAATTTTTACAAATGCGACATAAACACATGGACCTAAATGTAAATCGTGGTCCTATTTAAAATAAAATTCGCAGGATTTCTTTGAGATATTTTTACTTTCTCACTGAAAAGTCAGCGTAATAAGACCACATCCTCAGTTTCTCAGTTGATCCCCCTCCCACTTATGGTAAAGGGGGAAATAAAGAACACGGCTGGTCAAAATGTTGAACTGAAAATGGCCTTAAAAGAGTTCACAAACTAATAAGCTTTCCATTCTCACTCGAGTATCACATGCCTTAATTCTATTCCCACACTTTCTTCTTTCAGTTCAGTTCCCCCTTCTCTCTTTTTTTTTTGCTTCACTGACAGCAGTCTCATGCCCACTAAGCCGCTAATGACGAAAAATATGTGAGACGACATTCAGCCGTCTAACCCTGGACTTTGTGCCAAAGGGCCTATAGATATATTCGGGGGTGAAAGAAAAGGCTTAAAATGATTAGTAGAGTAGTGCAGCAAACATGACTTGCTCTTAGCTTTATATAAAAAGAAATCATTTTCATTGAAAGTACTGAAAATATGTGGGTTGTTTCTTTCTCTTCAGTAGGTTCCTGTCTCTTGGAAATATATAACAGGGACGTTAATATTATCAGACTCGCTGAAATATTCAGCCGCCCAACCCGTTCTTTACACTACATTTTAAAGAGTTAACACAAAGATAAGATTACAATGGAAACCTCTCTGATTGTTTACTGTGCAATACTTGCTTATGCAGTTTCGTAATAGTGCAATCCTTTTTCTTTGTTTTTTGTACCATATTGTGATGAACGTGGGGAACATCCTCATCCACCGTCACTACCTCTGCTCCATGTAGCCTCACTGTTACACCTGCCTACCGCTAATTCACACACAGCTTCTACTGAGCTTGATTTCTCACACTTGCACATACTCCTCTGCCACTCCTGACTTCCTCATGCAGTACCACAGTTTCTCTCTTGACATCCTATCTTATGCGTTCTCTAGGAAGCATATGATGGCGCCCTCTCACCAGTGTGTCATTTGGCACACCATGGAAAAAATACGGCAAAGAATACCCAGGACTTTTGAGTAGCTATAATGATATATCAGATGAGAATGGGTCAACATTCCCTCCCAGAAGTCCTACAAATGGTCTCTTCAGTTGTTATGTTGAAACAAGAAAGAAAAATGAGATGTTACACAGATATGGCCTAACCTTTGTGAGACATGTTGCTGTCATCAAATTCAAAATGAGCTAGTATTTTTTTTTTCCTCAAAAGCTTTTCTGGAATTGAAAACATTAAACTATGACATGAAAAAAAAACTTATTTGGTTCAATCTTTTGTTACTTTGTTAATTTGAATCAATTTTAAATTTGGTGTCTGGTATCCCTAAAATCGCAGGGAGGTTGTTTTATTATACGTTGAATGTTAACACTGGACACCACAGACATTGCTACCTAACCTTTTTGCTCCATTTTTGCTTTTTAAGGCAAACAGTGGGGGGGCTGATGGGAAATCGGGGGAGAGTTACTGGTGATGACACATACAAAGCTCCCTTGCTGGTTGATGTGATTACATTGTCAGCATCTTAAAAGCTGACAGGACACTTCTGCTCCCTCCTTTAAATGTGTGTGCGTGTAGGCATATCTATTGACTTGTTGCCTCAGCATGACACAGTTCACACACTGGGTGCTATTTGATTCTGCTGCTGTTGCAGTCGTTGTAGGATATCGCCCACCAACCCGCAACCCCAACGGTTCTCTCATCGGGCCAAAGTATTGACCAGCAGGACTCTTTCCAGCTCCTGCTGCTGGGACCCGCATCGCCGTTGCACTCTATTGAGCCCCGCGACGGGACATCACAGTCTGATGGTGATCAGAATGGCAGATGTGATGGAGCTGCCCGCTTTGTAAACCTCAGTATGACCATGGGGAGACACAACACAGGCAGGGTGCTCTCTGAACTGAAAGAGGGGGAAGTGTAACCACGGATTAAGAGGGGTTTGCCTGAGGACACGAGGGTAAACACCAGCTATGTGTGAGCTTTTAAATGAAAAAAAGCTGAGGGTCTGGTTGAAAACAAGGGTGCCAAGTCTCTGAGATGCATCTCTTGACAGCAGTGAAAAAACAGAAGAACGGCACAAATAAAACACACCAAATCAGAATTCAGCCAAAGTCAATATGAAAAAGAAAAGATACACACAGATACCTTTACATTACTAACAGTATGCTGACAGCTGTGAACTCTGACACCATATCAGAAACACACCACGTTGCAGCACAGGATAATCCCTTCATGCACTATATATCTCCCTGTGGCACGGATCCCAGGCCTATGCAGACTTTTAGAAGGTCACTTTTTGAAGGCTGCAGTGGAGTGTATAGAAACCAGCAATATCCATTGCAGCTAAGCGTCAGTCACCAAGGTGACCTAACCACTGTTTCATCTCCACTGATGGAAAAAGCACTGCAGGCGACATGCCCTTGATGTAATCAACTTGAAAATACTGACGCTTTAAAGCAAATGTATTTATGTTTTGTGCCTTCTTCTGCTGAAATACACCAGTCAGAATTGCAATGAGCACACATGATTAGCCACTGGTGCTAAAAATCCAAACAATTTCCAGCTTCTTAAGTGAGATTTTCTAAATGATTATTAGCCCGTTAATTCCCCAAGAGTGTACAGAATGCTGCTAGTTCTATGACTGGGAATCTGTTGGACTGCTGTCCCTTCCTTGATCACCATTAGCTGATCCTGGTCAATACTGCTTTTTTAGAAGCATGATGAGCAAGCGGCAAGAAGTGTGTGTTTAACAGGGCCTACGTAAAAATGTCCGATAAGAGTTAGGGGTGAAAGAAGGGGGATGGGAAAACCTACCGAGGTATCGCAAAATAAACTGATCCCAAATGATTCCAGAAGGCAGGTCGATTACCCCTGAAACAACAAACTGTCACTCTCCTAAATATCACATCTACCTTTTCTGTAAGATGAAGCAAATAAAAGTTCCAATACACCAAAACACGCTCAACAAGCCACATCTATGTGGACTGATCTATTTACAGCTGATCCCAGTGCCTGCACTTAAAAGGCAGGGTATAAAACCTGGCATCAGTAAGACACGGGAACGTGATAAGCATTTAAATGTGAGGATGTACACTATCCTACAGTCTTGAAGGAATTCATCATGATGGGCAGTCACACAAAGATAGAAGTGTTTTTTCTGTAATGCAAAAAACCAAAAAATGTGAAAACTGTGCAAATCCTTGGCCAGTCACTACTTTCAAACCTGATTTCCATGTCGTTGCATTTTGTGTATATAGCTATGTTCTAATTTCTTTCCACTGTGATGCACTTTGCGTTGTATTTATGTGTATCATCAATGAAGGTTATGAAGAATATCCAAGAATCATCGCCTCCATGGCCAGTTGTAGGTATAACATTACTGTAACCACATTATATTTCTTTTCTTTTATTATGTAATCCGTTGTAATCACATTACAATTACCAATCAAGCAGTTTTGTTTTTTACATGTGATGCATCATCTTTTCAGTGATCTGAACAGTGAGCTTTTTCCCCGCTTCACTTGAACTGGAATTAAAAAAATACAAAATAAAAAACTGTAGCTGAGACATTCACAACCTCTGAGGAGTGGAGAGATATGAACATTACTTTTATTAAAGGAAGAGTGCTTTTTCTCTTTTTTGCCAGTCTCATAAAACTATTCGATACTGTTAGCGCAACAGTGATGCTTTTCAAGCATCTGTGACTATACTGGGAGACAGGCCTGTGATATATACATTTCTATAGCAACGCCATGCATGTACGTTCCCTAGTGCCCACAACAGCAAGACAAGCCCGGGCATTTGAGAGGAAGAGCCTCAAGTGCAGCCTCATCTGGAGCATCTTCAACAACTGTTGCTGCTAAAGGTGAAAACCACAAACTTGTTTCACCACTTGAGGCAAAAAAGTACAAACAGGCTGCAGAGGAGATATTAACAGCTGGTGATGTGTGGTCCAAAAGTCAACAATTGCTGGAGCACTTCATATGACAGGAAGAGCAAACAGCGGATGGAAATTATTGATGCAGTGACCGAGGGCTTTAAGGAGGTGGTTTAAAAGCTCGACCCAGGCTACACCATCCCAGGTAGAGAGGGTGTCTCAGTTTTATTATGTGGCAGTATTGTCTGGACAAGTTGAAAGGTTAAGTTGGTTGAGCTGTTAAGTTTAAAGTGATTTTTTTATACTCATACTAACACTACCGAGGCTCCATTCGTGCTTGGATTTGACTTGTGCTGTGGCACTGCTTCTGCAGTACGATCCTGCTGCTGCCACCTTGTCTTTCAATAGATTCACAGCTCAAATTAGGAAGTACGTTAATGGTAAATTTGTATTTGCCTGTATTTGTATAGCGCTTTACACAACCAGTCATCCACCCATTCACACACACATTCACGGCAAGCTACAGTGTAGCCACAGTCACCCTGGGCCGCCAGTGTCTGGCAGACCGGTGGCTGGTTCCTCTGACCACCACCAGCAGGCAACGAGTGAAGTGTCTTGCCCAAGGACACAACGACCGAAACTGTCCAAGCCGGGGCTCGAACCAGCAACCTTCCGATTACAAGGCGAACTCCCAACTCTTGAGCCACGATCGTCCCCAATGACAGTAGTCACTGGAAAAGAAGGCATGGAAACTGTCTTTTAGCTTCCTGAACGCTGCAAGCATCAACAAAACACTCTTTTTTTCTATCAACGTAGATAGAAATTAGTCCTCAGAAATATTATTAATGCTAATTTTCTAGAAATATGACATAATTCTGAGGCTATTTTACCAACCTTTATTAGGAGTATCATGAAACCTTGTTGTTCTTTATTCTTCACTGTACACCACTGACGTGAACTGTATATATAAACAGACAACAGAAGATCATTATTCTAAGAATCCTTATGAAACGGTCATACTTGCTTCTCCATTTGTTTTATGTATAAGGCAGGAAATTTTCATTCGAATCTGCGATAGGGGAATGTTGATAAACTAACCCTTTCCACTATCAACACAACCTTGGTGCTTCGGTTAGAGGAGGTATACTGATGGATGTCACCTTTAAGTTAGCGCTATCTCTGGCAAAACATTTTATTCCAGTCTCTGGATTTCACACTATCCATGATATATATTATAAACAAATGAAAACAGATGGAATTACGAGACAATGATACCTCGATGCTAAAGACAAAGACACACTTCTCCCTCCTTCCTTCACAGCATCCCCCTAATTCCAGAGATTTCCCGGGGGCACGTAAAGTATCCGAGCTGCTGATAGAGCGGGAGAGACGCCACGAGGACTAAAAGCCTGGACACAGCAGTGCCAACAGAGGCTCATATAACTTTATAGTAGGCATTCTTTCTATATCTGCAAGGTGAAAGCCTGAACAAAACAAACAGAGCAGTGGGGGAGGAGTGCACTCAATAAACCGAGTGGTATGAACGCTGAAGGGTTCATTCTCACTGATAGAAACAAATATACCTGATTACCTCTCAATGACCTGATGAAGACTGCAATGAAGACTTTATTACACAAATCAGGTATTACTCAGATTTGTTGATAAAAAACTTTTTTTAAAGAAGAAAAGGTGTTTTTTTCTATATAAGGATGTTTGGTTGCTGCAGTGTTTAGATATGTCTCCAGGGTCGCCTCTTTAAGTTATAGTTCCTGAAATTCATTAAATTGACAGTTACATTCTCGATTATATAAGCTTACAGTTATTCTGAATGGCCACACATAAAACGGGAACACAGAGTGCAGACTCTCCTGTAAAAGCACTTGCAGTGTTTCATTCAGTTGTACTCCTGGAAAGTGACAGAAATAGCTGAGGAGCGTCATGAATGAAACAGGAGAGCCTGACAAGAGGAGTGACTTCAACTCTTTACTGCTTTCTCAGCTCATGCGGTGACGTGGGATTTCCAAAGTTATCTGGCAATCAACGCGCAGTGCAGAGGAAGCGTACTCTGTGCTGCTGGTAGGAATAACATTACGGAGAATGATGTCTAAAGATAAGTGTGTTCGGGTATCCCGGAGGATGGAAATGCACTGGGTTGTTTTCTGTATAGTTAAACTGCATGTCCTTCTGTCATTCTTCTTCTCTGCCAGCTTATATGTCAGTTTATCATCGTTCCTTATTACCCAGTAAATATCTTAAGAATTACCCTTCACAATCCCCAAAATACTCTCATATTGTTTTCACAACCTTCCTCCAATCACACTCATTCCAGCTCTTGAGCTTTTTGCAATTTAGTGAGAGGCCCTGAGATATTGGAGCTAAGCCCTCTATCCAGGGTAGCATAGGGGTCATGGACCATAGATTAGAAATCGTGGAGCAGCTGTAAAGAAAGCAGGAGATTTACTGACATGGTCATCATGCTGCAATGGAGAGTAATGTCTATAATGGAGGGGTGCAGGCGCAAGTTAATCTTCTATCAGACAGCTTCGTAATCAATCTTTGACAGCGCATAATTGAGATTGGTCTCGGTGCACAGGTTTTAGAAGGGAAGAGATCTTTGAAAAACAAAAGAAGCTGAGTGCTGGACTGGCACCTGCTCTGATCAGAGTTTAATACTTGAGTTTTTTAAACCATAAACTCCATAAATCAAGATGTATCCAATAATGATAAACATGACACTAATGTGCTTAGTCCAGAACACAAAGGCAACTTAATGGAAACGCACGTTTTTCACCAGCATATACCAAAGTGCATAAGTGCAAATACAGAATGAACCCATGCCTTGCTCCTCTTTTGTGCATGTATTATAGATACCTCTACGTGGATGTAATTTGCGATCAATATCTTCAGTTCTCTTGCTCAGTGGTGGTTCTTTTTAACTAATTGAAGACTTTTAACGCAACCCTAAAAATATAGACTTACACTTAGCGGCCACATCATTAGGTATATCTGTTCAACCGTTCGTAAACACAAATATCCAATCAGCCATCACATGACAGCAACAATGGAAGTAGACATGGCCAAGACGATCTTTTGAAGTTAAGAGTATCAGAATGGGGAAGAAAGGTGATTTTGAACATGGTTGTTGATGCCAGTATTTCAGAAACTGTTCATCTATTTTTCTGCGCAACCATCTCTGGGGTTTACAGTGACAGTTGTATGAAAAAGAGAAAATATCCAGTGAACAGCAGTTCTCAAATAACCCCTGTAGCAGAAGACCACACCAGCGGCCACTTTGGCCAGCTAAGAACATTAAACGAAGGCTAAAGTTTGCACAGGCTCACCAAAACTGGACAACAGAAGGCTGGAAACTGCTGCCTGGTCTGATGAGTGTTCATTTCTGCTAAGACATTTACATGGTAGGCTCAGGATTCACGGAAACAACACAAAAGCATGGATCCATCCTGCTTCGTGGATGATCAGTGGAAAAAATATAAAGTGAAACTAGGTTAAATGAACTTTACTGTGTGGTGAAAATGACAACAACAACAAAAACGCTGACACTGCTGTGCTGGTGTTGACTGAAATTCACTTTTTTTATTGTCTTTAAAAAAATGTGGGGCTGTGAAGTTTCCTTCACGCGTCTTAAAAAGCCTGATAACTCAAGAGGTTAGCAATTCATATATGTGTATGAAAACAGGTAACAGGTCCATTTGTACAGCTACGTTAATTTAGATGCCCACACGCTGATAAATGCAGTTTTTTCAAGCATTTGCATTTATATTAACGGGTCATTCGGGGAATCCTCACTGTGAAATCTAGTGAATGGCTTATAAATAGGTCGAAAATGTCAATAGAGTCAGTGTAAAAGGCTGAGGCGGGATATAGGCTACAGAGGCTGCAGCAGCAGGGATTATCTCACCCCAAATGATAGTGAACTGCAGGCCTTACATGGAATAAATCAATGAGGGATTTTGAAAATCCAAACCCCATATGGCACCGTGTTTCTGTAAAAACACATCCTACAGTGTGACCATGATCCAGAAGAGAAGTCATGACAGAAAAGAATCGCTTGTCTACTTGTAATTAGATGTCCAAAGTCATCTTATCCTGTCCCTGGAAAACTACGGGCCACTGCGCAGGCCCGGCTGCCGAGACTCCGCTGCAGCATCACGCCTCCTTCCTACTGAGCAGTGCGGTATGGTTATCCTTGACAAATAATAATTAAAAAGGCCAGATTCAAAACAGAGAGGGTTTGAAAACACTTGCTTTCCTCTGACAAAGCCTCCGCGTAATGAAAAAGACACACTTATACGCGCAGGCTGCTTTTATAATGCGCTCATGTACGCTTACATATCCTTATTTTAACAGGTGCAACAGCCTAACTGTGCACAAAACATGTTAAGTGATGACCGGTTCGACCAGTTTTGACACAGGATGTCCAGCTGTTTTTTCCAGCCTCGGTGTACTAAATTTGCGGTACGGTTAACAGAAACGCGGCTGCACAACTATCAACTTGCAAGGAAACACTCATTAGTAACAAGCGGGTGAAATTCCCACGGTTGGATACATTACAAAAACCTGCAAAATAATAACTGTGGAGCCTCACGAATACTTGTTTTGATCATGGCTATTTGTCCTAAATCCTAACATGTTGGCTACATGTCGATGAGCTCCAGCACACCGACGTGAATCATCGTCTGTGCATTTCGTTTACCTTTCGGCTGAGCTCTGCGGTGTCCCTCAGCACACAAGCCGGACGATCAAATGCATCTTCCCCGGAGAGATTGTCCTGGTTGACTCGGTGTCCGCTTCCTGCCGCTCATCTGCTGTCCCCGGCTTCTCCTCCACGGTGTCTCTACTGTCCGATGAAAATTGACACATTTTACTTCACTGCAGCAGCAGCGGCACCAGCAGCACATGCTCAGACAGACTCACGCAGTTCTTGCATCTTTTGGTTAACCGTTTCTGCACCGCAGCTCAGCGTGTGCGAGGCTTCAGGTTGTTTATTATTGGGCTGGAAGTCAGGTGGAAGCCCTCTCATTCAGGTAATGTAGTGTGAAGTCACAGGACGGAAGAAAACCATACACACACGCCCAGTTGGACAATGAATGGCCTACTTTAACAATTTAACTGTGTTAACCTATGTAAACAACACAGGTAAAGACTTTTATGAAGGAATAGTTCCGCAAACACTGACTTGGAATAATAGATCGACATTTCCGAGGCTAGTTTAGTCCTGACTTTCACTGAAGTTGGATTAAAAGTTTTAAATGCAGTTTTGTTTTTGATATCCATACCCTGGCAAAATACTTGAAGAGTCACGCTTTTATGCTTGCCCACCATTTTCAAATCCTACATTATAGCAGGTCTCACTATTATCTTATAAAAACCTTCCATTTCACTGTTGCTGCTATCTGTCTGTCACAAATTAGGCTTGACAGTAGTCTCCACCCTGTCTGCACTCACTTCTACACCTCTCTTCTGCATCCTCCATTGCTTATTTAAACCCAGTTATTTAAACTCATCTACCTTCACCGCCTCCTTCATTGTCTCCTTCTCATTCACACACATATATTCTGTCTTGCTTCTACTTCTACTTTTTCCACTTTTCTCTAGAGCATACCTCCACCTCTCCAGGATTTCCTCCAGCTGCTTCCTATTCTCAATACAGATGACAAAGTCATCTGCAAACACCATAGTCCCCAGAGACTCCTGCTTTCCCTCCATTTGTCCATCATCACTGCAAACTGGAACCGAAGCAGATCTTTGATGTAACCCCCACCTTGAACCCACTGAACTGTCTTGCTGTCCTCATACGTGTCCTGCATCACCCTCACATACTTCTTCTCTGTCAGTCCGGACTGCCTCATGCAATATGACAGTTCCTGTCTTGGCCCCCTATCATATGCTTTATCTAGATCCACAAAATGCACACTGATTCTGACCTTTTCTCTACTTCTCCATCAACACTCTTAATGCAAACATTGCATTAAAGGTTGCAAATTGTACTTCTTATGCCCTCTTGTCCTGCTAGATCTCAGTGCATTGCTCAGTACCATTTACCATAATATTTCATTGCACATGAAATATTATGGTGCAGTATAGTGCAGTATCTTTAATGTTGTAGGAATTAAAGATACTGCACTACCCTTTGAATCTTAACTATCTAAAAGACTCCAATTTGTTCATGTAAATGGAAAGTCCTCATTACACACTAATGTTAATTATGGAGTGCCACAGGGTTCTGTGCGAGGACCAATTCTGTTTACATTATGCCTGCTTCCCATACCATGCATTTTCATTCCTATGCAGATGACACACAGCTCTATCTATCAATGAAACCTGATAACGTACGCAAATTAGTTAAACTGCAGAAATGTCTTGAAGACATAAAGACCTGGATGACCTTAGTGAAAAGACTTTTTTCCCATTTTAGACCAGAATCTGTTATTCAGTGTCCATATTAAACAAATATGTAAAACTGCCTTTTTGCATTTGCGCAAAATCTTTAAAGATTAAAAACATCCTGTCTCAGAGTGATGCTAAAACACTAGTTCATGAATTTATTATTTATAGGACTATTGTAATTTATTACTAGTGGGCTGTCCTAAAAACTACCCGAAAAGCATTCAGCTGGTCCAGAATGCTAAAAAAAGGGGGCTAAAAAGAGAGAATATTTCTCCCGCATTGGCTTCCTGTTGAATCTAGAATCAAATATAAAGTCCTTATTTGATTAATCAGGCCCATCTTATCTTGAAGACTTCATAGAGAACTTTGGTCTCAGACTGCTGGCTTACTTGTGGTTCCTAGGATATTTTAAAGTGGAATGGGAGGCAGAGCCTTCAGCTTTCAGGTCTCTCTTCACAGTTTGGATTTGGGGAACAGAACACCTCTCTACTTCAAAGATTAGGCTTAAAACCTTCCCTTTTTTTAAAAAACATATCCCTTAATTATGCTGTAATAGTCCTAGACTGCTGTGGTTCCCTATGAGTGTTTCTTCTTTAACCCTTTTCAGTCACTATGTGTTTATAGATCACTCCGCATTTCATTTAGTTAATTAGTTATTATGAAGTGCTTGACATGACTGTTGTTATGATTTAGCTCTATATAAACAAAACTGAATTCGATTGAATTATTACAGCTCACCCTTGTTCTTCACACTCAGTACAAGTACAAATGTTCTCCATTACATTCTCTCACTCTCCAGGATGGTGTAAAACAATCTTGTCGATCCCTGTCCTCTCTTCTAAACATCTCCATACCATCACAGGTATGTCATCCAGACCTACCACCTTTCCACTCTTCAAAACGAATCCTCTGCACTTTCTGATTTACTCAATGTCCTCCATCCATTCTCCTCTCTCTCATTTTCTTCATTCGTGAACTTCTAAAAGTATTCCTCGCATCTTTTCAACACACTCTCTTCACTTGTTAGCACATTTCAATCTCTGTCCTTAATCACCCTAAGCTGCTGCACATCCTTTCCCACTCAGTCTCTCTGTCTAGCCAGCTAATACAAGTCTTCTTCTCTTTCCTGAGTGTCCAGCCTGACATATAATTCACTTTAAGCTTTTTCCTTTGCCATCTGTCTTTTTGTTATACACCTAGTCCTAATTTCTTTATGCTCCTGGCCTTACTTCCCTTCCACCTGCACGCACAATATATCTATCTATCGCTCCTTTATATCAGCCAGCTCTCCCCCTTTAGTCCCTAGTCTCACTTCTACCTTATCTCTCACTGCTTCCTAACATTCCTTCCCCCGTCCTCTTTTTCTCTTGCTTCTTTGTCTTCAGCCAACAGTAGCGCAGTTTCCATTGGCACCCAGTTGGCCAACAGCACTAGAGGTGGTCATTGTTAATGCAGACCTCGACTGATCCAGTACGGAAATCTTATTCTTGATGATCAGCATGTTTGATTTGGCAAACATGCCCCCCCCCCAATGGCTGGGTTGTATTTATTTACAAACAGTATATAAAAAGAAACATATTTGACTCATTTGTGCTTTGTTTTCCCGCACACAGACAGGAAGCATTATGTTAAAAGTGGATAATATAAGAGTTGCATCCAAAGAAAAATCACCTGTTTTTGTTTTAGTTCTGTAGTTAAAACATTTTCACAACAAAAGTGAATTACTTTAAGTAATTGCTGCTGCAATATGATGTAAACTGTGGCGCTGACCTCCGTTTCAGCCTAAAACATATTTAATTCTCAGAAAACACATGCAGTACATAAACATAATTTCCAAACATCCATTGTTACTCGTTCCTGTTTAGACCTTTGATCTTAAACTAATGGACATGAGAGGATTTTCCCACAGGCTTCCAGCTGAATGAATATTTTAGGAGTTTGCTGAGGTATGAACCCTCACACATATCCAGTGACGTCTGCATGTCTTTCTCTTTCAGTTAAAAGAAACCAGTCACAGTGTTTAGGGGCATGTGGTAACTTGAGTCTTATTGCCAAACAATTTACTTCAGCAGAAGAAAAGCTGCTGTGTAGTCACAATCCAAGACATACATATAGTTCACAAACAAGAGCTTAAGTAAGGACTTTCCATGAGTCATTATAGGATTTATGAAAACTAATTTAATTCAATGTGCTGGCCAAGAAATATATGAGTCGGGGAGTGTGAATTGTACTGGAAAAATACAGTATGTAAAGTAGATGATACAGTCTAAACAACAGATAATGCACTGCCTGACCCCACGCAGTAACAACAGTAATATTATGTACAATCATTAAACCTGACATAATGCACTACAGGACATAACTGAAATATTAATACGAACTCTAAGTGGTCTTCAAAGTACCTATAACAAGATTTGAAAGGCCATTCAGTGTTTTGAAAAACTTTATTATATGATTATGGTAATCTTATCTGTATGCTTGGGCACATCACTAACCAGGTATGATTTCAACTGGACATTAACGGCAGAGGCTAATATACCACATAGACGGGATTTTCCATGAGGCCACATAAAGTAAGGAGGGATGCTCTTGCAGAATCGTTATGTTGGCAATCAGCATCGATCTCATCATCCAGATGAGCAGACTGGACCAGACTACGCCTTTGTGATATGTAGGAATTGTAGCTGCAGGTACCTTAAACATCGAGTCCAGACAGAGGTGATGATGCCCCAAAGCTTTTAACAAAACATGCTGATCATCTTCCTCTTATCAGATAAGGAAAGCTGGGTGAAATAGCTTGAATAAAGCTGTAAAGGTGTCACAATATGGCTAGCAAAGAGCTGTTTGATTTGCTTTAGCGACAAGTTCTTTACCTCAATATTGTGATTTATTAGCGATTTCTCCCTGTTAACATGTTCCTCCTGTTATTACTAAAACAAGTTTTTATTTACAACGTACCAACTTGAAATCAGTGATCTCCTTTCCCAGATTTTAAATACTTCATTTTTTTTACTGTGTAGATTATTGCATGGATTTGATTTTGAGTCTGTAACATCAACATGGATTTTAACATATCAGTATTAAAAATACATCAGTACCACTTCTCAGTTTCTCTGCTGATTGTGTGTCCTCCCTGAGGAGCTATTTTAGTTAAATATGTAGTTTTCATTCAACTTTGCCTTTACACTAAGAACAGTTCAAAGTATATAGGGGTATTGTGCTTTTTCTTATTGACATTTTTGAGTCTTCATAACTTTGAACCTGGATGTCAGTAAAAAGGAGAGCTGTCATATTCTTACACTTAGTTAGATCAGCCATCAACCCTACATGGCGATGGCTTTCAAATGTTTACCCAAAATGCCAAATTTATTTTAGTTTTCACCTGTGAATGCTCAAAAATCAGATAAAACAGCCAGGTGTACCAAACCCTGTTTCTGCTAATACCCTGTACTTCACTTAATGACTTCTTTTACTACAGAAAGTAGACAGTCTTGTTTCCCCTTATTAGTCCTATAATTTAAATTTTTTACCAATTAGACTGGAATAGTGCAGCAGATAAATCTACATTTCCAGGTGAATACAAGTTGCAAAATTTGTACACATACTCTTTTATTGCTTTTTTGATGAAGCCAACTTTCTATTAGCTAACTGAAAATTCAAGATGAATGTCAACAAAGGCAAAAAGTTCCTCTTTTTTAAAGATTATGTAAACTACACTTCCCTTTTTGAATGATCTTTGTGTCAAATGATACACATTCAACTTTGTAGAAGTCAACTTTAAAAGTCATTTTGT
Source organism: Simochromis diagramma (assembly GCF_900408965.1). NCBI lineage: Eukaryota > Metazoa > Chordata > Actinopteri > Cichliformes > Cichlidae > Simochromis > Simochromis diagramma. The sequence goes on along the minus strand of NW_024387030.1, from coordinate 6,646,238 downwards.
GATTTTTTATATATATATATTTTTTTTAGTTTTTTACATTTTCAAACAGGGTGTGGTGTGCAATAGTATAAATGTGATTTGTCTCAGTTGCATTTCCTGAATGGATTCAGCCCTGAACCCCCAAATCTCGTTTATTTCTTTTATTTATATTTAGAGCAGATTGTCTCCTTGAAGGTCTGCAATTCAAACCCCAGATTCTGCATCCATGTATTGCTTGTCAGGTAAACTGGTGGTTCTAAAGTTGTTTTTGGAGTGACTGTTTAAGCCTTCAACAAAAAAAAAAAAAAGGAAGGAAGAGGCCGATAGCATGCCGTGCCAGCACAGGAGAGATGAGCCAAGTGTGTGGATCAAATATGTAAAATTCAAATGAACTACACAGCAATATAATGACATGAATATTAAAGGTGTGCTTTCAGTGGTGTAAAAGGGTTTTAAGTTATACATTTTGATTTACTTGAAGTCAAAAATGTAAAAATCAAGAGTAACATTTCTTAAATGTATCCAGTGGTTGAAATTCTGTAGTTGTTTCTAAGGTTGAAATGACGGTCAAGATGGAAAATGCAGAAGTTCAAGTAGCTAATAGGATTTTTCACACTTCTCCAAATGGACAAACCTGCAAATTCTGCTGCTTGTATCCACTTTTGAAAGATTGTTTCAGTTATCTGCTGCACTACAAGTACTGTAAACTGTACATGTGCTGTGTCCAACTTTCTAAAGCGTTTCATTGTTAGCATCATTACTAAAAAGTGAGTTCAGCCCACCATCACCTAAAGACAATGATGCAAATTCACTAAATTGGTCAGCAAAACCACCAGCTTTACCCAGCCACTTGATTAGAGACTTTAAGGCTCAGATATGTTCTGATATAAGGCTAAAAAGCCAGCACAGGTTGTCAGGCGTCTACGGAGCCTAGGATGTTACCCCAAAGTGAAAAATGTTTGCAGGAGAAGAGATGTAATCTGCAAAGCTGCTAGCAAACATACAATAAACACACAAAGGACAGGACATGAAAGCAGAGCACACTCCTGCTTTTTTTTTTTTTTTTTTAGTTTTCAGATGTTTGCTTACAAAACATGTTTCTGGTTGTGCATGAAATCTTTTCTAATACTAATCATATAACATATAAAGCAATTAGGAATGAAAAATTCTCCGTTATTTTTTGCATATACCCTGTTTGCATACCTGCAGGAGTAAGAAAGACAGGTAAACACCAGCTTGAAAACAGAACATTCAGTGCAACTTTCACCTCCGTGCACAGACACCAAAGGAAGAGGGGGGAAAATCAATTACCTCTTTTTTTCCTTTTTTAATTACACTTTAGAAGCATAGATGCATTACTTATGAAAAAGGTAGAAAAAACACCAAGTCTTTCTCAATAAGTTAAACCTCTCTGGGCGAAGAGCAGGGCCGACTCACACAACAGAAAATTTCCTAGAAAGCATTGAAATTCAGAAAAACAAAAGACATTTTGAACTCGTGTCACTGAAATCAAAGTGCGTCTCTCTCTCTTTTTTTTTTTTTCCTTTTTAAACTTGAGAAAAAGAAAAACACAGAAGATGCAAGTGGCTTTTGTTACGTTCCTTCCACCCTTTTCCACAGGGTTTTTTGCAAGCATTTTTCTTGAAACTTCAAGTTTCAACGTTTGATCGACAAACAAATAAGCTGAGTTATAACTGGTAAAAAAAGAAAAAAGAAAAACATTAAAATAACAATAACAATAATTACAAAGACAGTAATAACGAGAAATGTAAGTAATAAACACAGTCCTGTACAGTCAGGCTCATTTTCTGATTGACCACAGCCAAACTGATCGATTAGTCTTCAGAAGTCTGATAGACTCATACTGATTGAAGAAAAGTAGCCAATGCTGTCGTCTCCTTTCAGCTGCCCTCGGCTATGGTTATAGTGGGAAAAGCCTCATCCAATTCATATCCCCCGCTGCTGTGGAAGAAACACACGAGGGAAAGGTTTTACACACAGTTAATGACAGCTGACAGCAAAAACTCTCAAAACTGGGCAAAAACCATAATGTTTTACCTCTCATTAAAACGTTAAAGTTTTCATACCCCTTAAACTCTTCTTGGCTTTAAAAATAATACTGAGTATTTAGTTTAACTGCTCTTTACCTTTAATGAAAGCACAAATTGTTTTTGATCTAATGCAACATCAAAACCAGTGTTAATTTTGACAACAAAGCTTAATTAGGTTTTATTCATCATTTAGGCATCTAGATTCTTTTAGCTTTAGATTATAGTTGACTGAATCGAAAGTTTATTTAGTTGACCAAAATATAAAGTGTAACAGTTTACAAAGCACCTTATTTTCATTGACATCAAATTCAAAATGAGTCCACATTGCAACTCTTCTCTCCCTCCAACCCTGTTTATCGGGGGCAGACGTGACAACCTTCCTATGCAAGGAGATCAATTCTGATTGACTGAACGTAATTAGTTCTGATTGGAGTTATCTTATTTTCAAAAAATAAAATAAAAAATACAAAAATTAACACAGGTCAGAACATTTATTTCAATCTGGAATTGCATTAATCCCCCCCCCCCGCCGCCGATTGTTTTGAAGATGGGAGAGTCAGACCACTGTATGAGGTCTTCTCCAGCACATCCAAAACATTCTCAAAGGCCTTAAGGTCCGGATTTAGTTGTGGCTAGTCCTATTCCCTGAACTACTAATCATAATTTGAGTCTGATGAATCCTAACATTGGTATCTTCCAATATCCCTGAAAGAAAAAAAATCCACTGCTGGGAAAAATCTGGTCACTCAGTATATGGTAGTCAGCTGATATTGACCTGACCACATGGAGCAACCCCTGATCATAGCACTGCTTTCACGGGTTTGTAGGGTAGGCACCAACCATGATGGGTGCATTCGCCTCTCTTCTTACCCTGATGTACTCATTACAGACCACATGACCTTCCTCCATTGCTCCAGAGTCTAATCTCTGTTACCTAACAAACTGAACCCTTATTAGCCCAAGTTTAAGGCTACACAGCCACTTAGTCTCAATGCCTCTCTCTTCACACTGTGCTTGTGGAAATGCTCTTACTTTCATCATTAAAACACAGCTGTGACTTCTACTGTTGCCTTTTTTTAGGATTTAAATTCACCAAACATTGAAGTGATGCAACACAGTCATTAACAAAGATTTCCTGATCATATTTCTCCCTCAGTGAGAAGTTCACCACTATTCTTCAAAGTAATGTATCTATAGGTTTGTATCCTAGTTGTAATAGATACAAGCGCCTTAGATGCTTTCTTTGCTTTGATTTTTTTGATTTGTATTTTTCTTTCGTAGCATCTCAGGTTATAGGGGCAGCTGGATAGGCGTATGTTTTGCCTTTCCTCGTTTTTGGCGAAACAACATTGTTAGACAGAACAGCAAAACTATTAACACAAAGCCAATTAAAAATAAGCATCCTCACGGGTAAGTGGGGATTTCTCACCTCACTGAGGTTCGCAGTGAAGGTTGTCCCGCAGAGCGCTCAGTCCAGTTCATGTACCTCGTCCTGGAGGGACGATGAGGGCCGCACTGCTTCACTCATTCGTTTGGCCATAATGTCCCACTGTGGAGCCAATACTTTGGATTTGGCACCTTAAAAAAAAAAAAAAAAAAAAAAGAAGACCATGAGAGATGTCACAGGAGAAAACTAAAATAAATACAGCTCTAGTTTTTTAGTCTACAGGCAAACAAAAGTATTTTCAGATGCTCCCTTATTAGTAAGGGGCTGCACAAAATTATTGCTTTCTTCTGCCCTCTGCTGGCTTCCTAAAGTACTTCAGCACAGAGGAAAAACAACACCAAACCTTATTTTTGCTGCGCTTTAGAAAACAACGTGTGCCTCCACATCTTCCACTTCACTACTTTTTATACGCTTCAATCAAAGCCCATCAGGCCAGCACCATTAACATTCACATTTAGTTGGCAGCAACACAAAGTAGCAATAAAATGATGTAATATTCAAGTTAATTGATGTTTAAATTGAAATTAAAAACTCTATATACACTCCTGCTTGCTAGAGAAGCAACAAAGGCTATTTTGCAAATATTTGTTAGTGAGATTTCATGGCAGACTGTCATTCAGACACAAAGTTTTGTAAGAAGTTATATTTCTGCATTGAGGTCTGAGCGCCTCTCCTCAGCATTTACATGCTACTATTACATAATATTGTTCCTATGCTGTTTTGTGGTCTCTCAGTTTCTTCTTTTCTTTCTACTTTTCTACTCCTCAAACGATTTCAGCAAATCATCGCAATTCTTGATGCTAGAAGGAGACTTTACTCGTCCCTTTCACCAGCTTTTTACTCACAGTAGAAGCTTCTATTCACAATGATGCAGCATATCACTTCATACATATAGAAACATACTAAAGAATTTAACTGGCTGTTCCATATGTATAGTGTTGTCTGGGTTAAGCAAACAAGACAAAACGTAGCAAATTTTAAAAGTAGCAAAGTTGGATGAAAGAAGTTTCTTTTACCACTTGGGGGCAGCAAACACAAACTTGCCATTTAGACAGACAACAAATACAAAAGTCAAGATTTAAGCCTCTTTTGGTCCCCTTTGTGGTCTCTACCAGCTCCTAAGGGAAATACAGCCCTTAGGTTGTTAACGCCTCGCTACTTTCATCAGCTCCTCACTGTGCCTGCTAGCAGCCAAAAAGATGCTGTGAGAGCGTGACAGTAAACCAAAACAGTAAACCTGCAGGCGAAACAGCTGAACAACGAGCTGAAACTCATTACGACGCTCCATAAACTCAATTTGAGCAGCAGACTTGGGTCACAATTTCCTGTGCGTTCTGACCACAAATGATCCCTTTCACTCTGCCACAAAACACAGTCATTTAATAAGACAAATAAATAACGACGTTTAAAAGTAATGAAAATAAACATGCAACAGAAACCCTTTCTGTCCTCTGATATGATTGAGTCAGCTAGTTGGAAGTGAAACAAATGAAAACTAATCCCTAATCCTCGAACCTGGACGATTTCCAACTCAGATCTCCTCCTGGTGTGTTATCCCAGCCTGGGCCTGAGGTGGGCTCATAGAGCAGTGGAGATACTCTCCCTCAGGATACACTTACCGAACCCTCCTGATCCTCCTTTCTCCCGTTACCATGACAACATAGACCGTAGCCTCCAGCTAAAGAAGCAAGGCCGATCGGATCCTGTTGCAATCTCCCTCTTGCTCTCTCCTCTCTCCATCTTTCCCTGGCATTCTCTCCCTCTCTTCATTTCCCAGTCTGTCTCTACCCATCTCCCATTTCACAGGGGAGAAAGAAAGTGGGACATAACCCCCCAAAAAATAAATAAATAACATAACAACATAAGAGCCCCACTCAAACTGGTAACCCTTCGGCAGTGGATCGTAACTATGTGCTGTAGCTGCAGAGGTCGCAGGTGTAGATTTATATTCTGCTTAAATAATCTGTGTTAAATGATTCACAATTAAGAGATAATAAATCTAAATGTGACATAATTACAATAATTTAAAAACTGAATTTTAAAAATAAAAAAGCAAATACATTAAGTATTATTTAATTCAACTTCAAAACATGAGAACTCCCTCTTTTAATGGTCCAAATTTGATCAAATGAGACAAGCAAACTACACCAAGGCAAATTCAAGTTGCCTGTAAGCCTTTCAAAACCCTTTGAATGTTTTTTAAAGGATATTTTCATTTTGAGCCACAAAGGGGATTTTGATTAAAATGCATATTGATGGTACAAGTCTTTAACAACCAAAAAACAAAACAATGTTCAACATATCAAGCATAACTTGGACATGTGCTGAATTCAAGCTTACAGACTTAAATGCTGATATATTTCTGCCTGCCCACAGATGCTGCACATCTGCAAGCCACATTGCAACCCACCCCCATCCCAGCCTGTTCTGTTCTATACGAAAGCCTTGATGCCGCTGCTGCTCTCCCTGCTTTTGGTTTTCCACATATCTGTGAGGAAGGGTGGAGAGGTGCAAGAACAAAGACATGCTGCCAAATATATACCACTGCAGATGGAAATAATCTTCTATGGTGGTTGTGACAAATAGGAGTTCGGTGAATATGACATTCTTTGACGCTGACGAGGCAAACGCATGCAGATTGTATATGTGCTTCAGAGTTTCTAGTCTGTCTGGCTCACCATCCAGTCCATTGTGCTGCTCATAGGTACGCTTGCCCAGGATGGTGGGAGAGCCGTTGTTGAGGATGGGAGAGGACTTTATAGGTGTCAGACTGCCTGTAGAGATTGACCCTCCGCGAGTCGGTGGATTGGGCTTGGATGGACGGGGATGTGCTTCTGAAACATGATCAGAGACACATGAAGAAAATGACAGAGGAAATAAATTCATTTTGTCATAATACCTAGCTCAAGGTATCACACCCAGTTAAAAGTGACCTGAAAAACTAGAAACTGAAAAATGAACATGTAGTGGCGAATTGATCTCACCTAAATACCGAACAACAGACTCCAGAGGTTTACGTTCCACAGGTTTCAGTGGCAAAGGCTTTTTTGGCCTGTCTGGTAATCGCAGAGCACCTGCACACATTCAGTGAAACAACACTGTCATTAGAAATATGAGGACATGTACAGAGTGCCCAAATGTTATAACATGTCATAGTTATGCATGAGGGAAACGGTTCCTTACATTCTGCTTTGATGGCTGCTGTGTTGACTGGGAGGTAGGGGTGCCTGGCCATATATCGAGGTCTGATGATGTCCTGGCAGGTGCGACGTGCCATCCGTGTTAGGCTGGTGGTCTGCAGGTAAAAAGCCTGCCGGGTCTTTACAGCAAACTTGGGGCTGCCACTGTGGCGAAGGGGCAGGCCATGGGGGCTCTAGAGAAGGTTTAGAGGATGAGAAACTTCTTTTGTAACCAAAATGTAGAACAGCCTGTACTAGTAGAAATGTGTATTTACAGTTGAATGCTAAATGATGGATTAGGGAGAGATCAATTTATCACAGGACTAAAGACAAAGAAAACATCTGGACTACAATCATTGCCTGATAGGAATTTAATGGCTACCAAAGGGAAAGACAGATGCCTAGAGTGCTTTTTAACTCCCCCCCATAAAGTACCCGTGAAAGACAGTTAAGTTCTGACACGTCAGTATATGTCAGTAAAGTTGCGGTCCAATGACCATTAGAATAGGTCCTGTTTTTTCCCCAGGGTAGCTGCACAGACAGAGATCACCCTCATTTAATTTCTGATGCAAACCCAGTCATTTTGTTCTATAAGCAGACCTGAAATATGCCAGAAAGTCCCTCAGTTCAGAAGAGAGCTTCAAGGGTTACTCCTAGTAGGCTTTCAAAGGGTAAAGATTTAAAATGCACAACACATTTAAATGACTGGGCATGCTGAATGTTCTGTACTGTAGGGATTTTACTGAAAACTCAACAGGATTGTAATAAAAAATATTTAAAATAAAATAGGATACACTGCTCTTTATTAAAAAGGACAAAAACCACAAGAAGAGAAATGCATAGATGTATGGTGTGTTTGGCATCTGTAGACCCCAAATTAGGACATTGTGGTACTTTCTCTCTTGAAGTAATAAATATTACTTTTTCACAGGTTGTGGTGGCCGCACTCAAAGCTGGAAAGACCTACTTTCCAGCTTTGATTCATTCTCGAGGCTTACTGGGACACTTAATGGAACTGGGCTGTGATTAACTCCACCTTTGCTTTTCCTACTGTCATAAGACAAAATGTTTGCTTTAAAAGAGCATCATTTGGACCATTTTCCCCCAAACAATAATATCATACTGATTCAAGCGTCTCAGATGTCATTTTCATTTTATACAATGACTGGGTTATTTTAAAAAGGCTAAATTAATTTAAGTAATAACCGACATTAGATTTTTCTCTGGAAGATGAACTTTTGGTGAACTACAAGGTTTCCGGCAGACAGTAAGGCTGTTATTTGTGGAAAGGAAACAAAGTCAATATCTAGTGAAGCGTGTGTGAGCTTGTACCATGTTGTTACGGTTGGGTCCGGGCCTCTCGCCATCCAACCTCGTGGGCATCTTCAGCCCTCCGTATTTCTTCCAGTAGGTCCAGCATGAAGCGCACAGGCGACATTGCATGTTGGGAGGTCCCCACGAGTACCACTGGTAGGAGCTGCTGGCTATACACACAAACACACAGCACAAAATCACATGGCTAAGCAGAGATGATTACAAAAAAACCAAAAATGGGTGTAGTGAGCCCTAGCTTTAATCATTCATCATTAAATTAAGTACAGCCTCTAAAATAATTCAAACAATACTTTGCTGCAGGGCACATAAGGCCATTTTCTCTTCTCTCTATTATGGAAATCCAATATCAAATGTGTGCCGCATACAAAGAGCACAGAGCACATCGTTAAATTATCTGTATTAGATTGAAAATACACCGATCTGAAGACAAGGATGATGGAGATCAACATAGGCTGATGATCTTGGATGCTAGCTAAATAAAAATTAGGAAAATCAGTACAAAAGGATGTTGTCATCACGTATACTAAAACTACAGACGCAGTACCCAAGATCCATACCAGGTTAATTATCGAGCGCAATTAAAGAAGCAAATAGATTTTCACACCGAGACTGAAAGATGTTTAATTGTCGCATCAAAACTGATTAGGATTTGCAAACATCTGAGGCTTTGACTGTATATCTATCACGACAATCTCATTTCCTCTAAGGAGGAGAAAGAACTCTTACATCAGGACACAAATAACAGTAGCTACTGCATTTGCGCAATAACAGGACACAACAGAATGACTTACTGTAGCAGCTTTCACAGGCTCTACCCAAGCCTGGGGTCGGCACTGAGCCTGGAGGTCCTGGGACCGCTGTACCCGCTGTACCCACTGTACCTGCTGTACCCACTGTACCCGCTGCTCCATTTACCAGAGCTGGCTTTACATTGTTACTCAGCTGGTTAGGGTTTGGCTTGTTACTGAAATAAGAAGAGATACAGAGACAAGACATTCACCAAGAGAACAAATAATATTCATCAGCCTGCAACCAGAGACAGTAGTTCCACTGATCCAGTACTGAGAGCGTTCGTGAATAATAAAAGAAGAGTTTGTACTGTATAATGAGCGACAAGTGCTGAACTTTAAAATACCAGAGTTGTTGCTGTGACCTTCTCCGCAGCATCGACTGATTTAATACTTGATAATATGCAGGAAAATGAAAGCAGGCTGATAAAATGCTGCATCAAAGTACTCACTAGTTGGGGATGTAGACCTGCTTCAACTTGCTTTCTGCCTCGGCTGCTTTTAATCGTTTCTGGAGCAGAAAAGGAGGTTGTTGACGAGAAGTGCAGTTAGACCTAGTGAATTTCTAACCTTTAGGTACCAACAACAGATTTGTGAATCGCATGCAAATATAAAATTAATTAATATGGGTCACTTAGTTTTCTTTTTTCCTTAAGAAATGTATAAAGGAAGTTGTTACCTGCTGTACATATCTATCTGTGGTCTTCCACATGTAGTAATACTCAATAATACTCGTCAGGGATTTCCAGGGCAACTACACAGGGACAGAAGAGGAAAATAATTATGGTTTTAGTTGAAGTGATGTTATGGGAACAGATAGAAAGAGAGGAAATCTTGCTGAAGGCAGGGAATGTAAAATTAAAGCTGAAACTCTTGATTACATGATCATTAACGACTTTAACTAACTGAGAAATTAAGATTGGTACTCAAATAAGATGATTCTCCCTTTTGTGACATTTATAATTATAAATGCTAAAATATCTGTGTATTTCTTTCACATTTTAAGGAACACACACGCATTCAACCTGATGTAGTACTCGCTCATTAAAAAGGTAAAGATACGATTAAAAAACTGAAGCTAAATCGTTACATTGCCTCTATGAAGTTTGAAAGAATATGAGCCTTTAAGTGGTGGCCCCACCCATACTGATGGTGTAGTCTTGTTGTTGGAAAAAAACCTCAAGTAGAAACAAAAGTCTGCAGCACTGACGGCAGATGGCCACCAGGTGGCGGACTGATGCACACAGTGAGAGAACACTAAAGGCAGCGCCACTCTTCTCAGCACAGAAGAACATGAGGCGCTTCAGCAGAGAAGAGGCAGCTTTCACTGGATGTTTGTTTAAAAATGCTCACTATTCATTCTTACCATGGGGCTGGACACAGTGCTTCTTTACAAGACTACTGTTATGCTTGAAAGTTGCATAAAAGGAAAATCAGCTGAACACCTAAATGAAGTCTAAAATGGGGAGAATCATAGGACTGGTTTGAGCTGTAAAGGTGTTGGCAAGTTAACTTCTAGAGGGTACGTATTACAGCCAGAGCTCTCTCCGGGATATTCCTTTATAATGTTTTCTGTACATAAAATTCACAATTTAATTTCAGTGCAAATTGCTGCATAAGTTGATAATTATAAAGCATGATGAGCTGAGAAAAATCTGTAAAATAAAACGAATTCAAGTGGCTGTATTTGCAGCTCTTAAATAAACCAAGGACACTTTGCAATACATTTTGTTATTCCATTTGAAACCCAAAGTGGAAAACAGCACTTCTATGTCTGTCTGCCCGGTTCTCAGCTTACAGTCTTTATGTAGTTTCATATACTGCACACAAATATGACAGAACAAAAGCATGCTTCCTAAAATCAAATCCTACTGTTTTCCCACTTACAAAATCCTGCTGGATGTCGGTAAAGTCTTTGCCGTATTTCTCGAGGGCCTCCTCAAAGAGGTTGGCCTCCGAGGCGCTCCACTCCTCCATTTCATCCCTGCAGAGGACGGGTCCACCCTGAGGAACCAGTGCTGCGATGGCTCGAGTCATGTCGTAGCCTGTAGCATGGAGGGTGTCCATGGCATGAAACTAAATGCGAGACAAATCCATGTCAGTGCATGAGTTGAACCAATCATGCATTTCATTGCAGCTATATGATTATAGTTTACCAGTTTAGAGTGTGTAGACACAGCCTCCATGAGAGTATCTGAGCTGTTTCTGTGTGTCTGCATGTGTGTTTGTGTACATGTGGGTAGCTAGGGCTCTCATCCATGTTTTATATATGAGGAAAGGATCTAGGGCAGAATAGACCCACACTAGGCTGGCTAGGTTTTGGGGCCAAATGCTTGTTAAGGATAACCAGACACAGGCTTCAACAATCACTAACAGACTCACGCGCAAGGATTTTCTGATTAACAGTCCTCCTTCTCCACAACACCTTTCACATGTCATGTGTTAACAGTTTATATCAAATCATATATATGTCTATCTCACCAAGGTGATGTCCCTGGAGGCTGCAGCAGCACTCATATGTAGGCTGGGCTGTCGGACAGAGCTACTGCAGTCCAAAGCTCTGGCAAAGGTACCTACTGACCTGTGGGACACATGAGAAACTACTGATATAGTTCCCTTTACAGAACAAACATGGAAGTCATATCAGCAAAGTCCTAACTTTGGTTCTTCCTAATAAAATATTCAACTCTGTAGTGTGGTCAGACAGATAATGCACCTCAAGCAAATTTAGACCTCAACAGGCTAAAACTGCTTAGCAACCAAATATGGCTTGAAAACTAGATAGTCACAGATTTTAGGAAACGTTTGTAGTACTTATTAGTTTTAGTGAATTCATGTATTTTCTCTCACGCTGAGAATTAAATAACTGCAGCATCTTTACCAGGTGCAATCATAGCGTTTCACAACAAATCAAAAGTTCTACCACATTTAAATCTTCAATCTTCCTGAGCAGCAGTGCGCCGCTTTCAGTGCGGCGGCTATTTTATTTTCTATTTCTTATTCCCTGCAAGTCCCACTCAGATTACTTGCACTTGTGTGTCCATAATGTGCACTGGATCTGCTCAGCTGTGTAAAAACAATGACTCCTCAACTTGAATTACATAAAGGGGAATAGAATGAAGTCTCAGGGAGCCATAGTTGAGACCATTTGTTGTAAATCTTCTCCCTCAACCACCTCAGGACAGAAAATACAACAACAACAAGCATGCTTCTGGTGCCACTCCTCGCTGATGTGCCCTTGCTCTCTCCACCAGTTATGGGGGTTGGGCTGGGTCAGCTTGACAGAGAAATTGATGTTTGCTCTCTGGCAAGTCGGAGCTCCACGGTAAAATAATGTGCCCATACAAGTAGTCAGAAACGGACTTCCAGGAAGCGATGTAAAAATAGCAGCTGAGCTGGAACCGGTCCAGATGTGCACAAAGACATGGTGTCAAAGAGAAAATTGGAACAATTTAAAGAGGTGAGGTTTTTAAATTTAATGACTCAAAAAACTTCTTTATGGCACCCCATAATGCCCGTTCAGCATGATGGGTGTTTTTATTTTTTTTTAACCTTGCCTTGACCTTTCTAGTGACCTTTAGGAAGTTTTAGACTAGCTCTTGGATTCACTTCGGATTCAAGTACACCTGATTAAATGTAGTGCACTCCCTGAAAAGAAAAAAAAAAGTATGCATGTGTTTTATAATAACTGTCATAATTGTTTTTAGATGCACACAAATAAAAGCCAGACGTCACGGCTCTAAGACTGGATGGATTAAGTTTACTTGACACAGTTTTTTAATAAGTGAGGTAAATTTATCTTAGCATAACTAACTTTATAACTAACTCTCTCTGAAATTGAAAGAAATTACAAAAATCAGATTTGTTTTTGTTATTGTTATACATTTCATGTCTGAGCTGACTTACCGTGCTACTACTAAAAACTGATCAATCTGTTTCTCTGTCAGTGAGCTGTTGGGGTCCCAGATCTTCTCCTCCATTTTCTCCAGGTCCCTGCCATCATCCTCACCTAAATGCACCACAAGACAAACAAATGTGGATGCAAGTCCATTTTTAATGCTCTCCAAGATTGCCATGGGTCTTTATCAGGGGGAAAAAACAACAGCAAACACAAAAAACTCAAGTTCAATTGTCTGCAATTTTCCTTTTAGATTAAAATAATAAATAAATCCTGCTTTGTGTGGGGCTTTAATGAATCCCAGAGTTGAAGAGGTGGGCTCTGTCAAGTTGCCAGCCTTCAACCAACGAGCCAGCCTGCCTGAGATTCTAACACATGTAGAAGAATTTCATTAACATGGGTTTAATTAGCAAGCCTAGTGTCCCATGGTGCTTTAATTGCAATTTCAGATGCATCCCACCTGCTAAGAATAAAATTCTGGCAAAACACAGGATGCCAGCAAAACACCATAATCTGGCAGAAAAACAGTCACATTTGAAAATGATTACCTGATTAATGATTACCTTACAAACTATTGGCAGAGAATGCCCGGAAAATATCCTTCTGCTCATCTAAATGGAAATAATAGTGGATTTGTGTTACTAACAAGTTGGATTTAAAAACATTACAGTTTGTACAAAACTGTCAAGTCCCAGTTATTAAAATGAATGCTTACAAATATTTTGCTACACTTTACGACCTATTATATTTCATCGTGGGTGTATACCTCAACGACAGCTTTTTTGATGTCAGATTTGGGATGCGTTATGAACAGTTGTCTTCTCTGCGGGTGACTGTAAAGTCATCAATTGTGCAACACGAATGCAATAAACTGTTATTTCAAATGCTGTGATTATGTATAATCATTGTTAGTCCACAGTGTGATTGCCATGGAAACCCAACTTGGTTGTTCTCTCAACTTTACTCGTAACAGAAAAGAGGAAAAAAAGTGGTGTATTAAGGCAGAAAAGTCATAAAAGTTCATGACATGTTCCTGAAATTTGAGCAGTTGCACAAATATTAAAAAGTTTGACAGTCGTGGCTCAGACTGTTAAACTTTTCCCATTAATGCAGACATATTGCTAAAAAAAATAATCAGTCCACTGCAGGGTAAAAAGTGCCCTGCAGAAAATGGATACAGTGCTTCTAAGCGAATAAGTCATTTTTAAAAAGCAGCCAAAAATTTTAAGCACAACGTACCTTCCTTCAGGAGGTCGGTGATGTCGGCCTGGTACTTGTTCCCAACACGGATCTCCCCCTTATCAGCCAGCAGGGTCTTCTGCTGAGGGTCGTATACCAGCGAGTAGAAGAAGGCATCCTGGGAAATACAGATGACAGGAAGGTGTGAGGATGCAATGAAAGGAACAGGAAGCGGGATGGGCGAGCGGAGAGGCGAAAGAGTGGGGTGTATCAGTTGGTCTGCGTGCGTGTGTGTTTGTGTCTGTGTATTTCCCCCCTCTCCTAGTCTCTCGTCTCCTCATTACAGTACGTGAAAAGAACATTCTAGGTCAACACGTTGAATAATTCATCTGGAAACAAGAATCTTTAAACTCATAAGATTCTTACTCTCCTCTTCTCACTCACACACACACACACACACACTGAAATCTAAAACCTAATTACAGTCGAGACCCCATCATGACCACGTACCTCTCTGTCCAGGTAGGACTTCAGGGCTTCTGTCTCGTTCAGCAGCGTCACACAGCACTTTCCCCTGAAGGATGTAAGAAACACAGTTAAGGAAGAAGTGAGAGAAAAAGAAAGAAGAAAAAAAATTAAGAAAGACACAGGAGGAAGTCATAGAGGAGAAAAGTATGAGCCAATATTTGACATGTGAAACATAGAAAAGCAGACGGGGCTTAAAGTCCATGGGATTTTAAGTGGTTATGTAAGTGCAAGATGAAAGCTGCTCTCTGGTCCAAACTCCTCTGCAAGAGAAATGTAGGATACAGCTCAGAATCTCCAATGATGGTATTGATTCAGGTCCAGTTTGCCCAGCTTGGTTTTTTGGGGTGTTTTTTGGGATAAATCCTGGTCCAGTGTGTTGACACCAACAGCACTCATCCCTGTCCCCAAACTGCTACAGTCTGAACTGGGATTATTTACCAGCTAATTAGTCATACCTCTCTAGCCTGAAGCAAATACGATTTGGCAGGGTAATAAACTCAAGCACACTGTGTAACCTCGCCACACACTGTTAAGTTAGAAAACTTAATCAAGCTTGAATTCTCACTAAACAAACTGCTCATCAGAGCATTTTTATTCGAGCAGATGTCAGTTTGCTCTTCTTGTGATTTCAGAAATGTCAAGTAATAATACGCTAATGATTAGGTAGGTTTGCCTCGAGCTTACTGATGAGCAGAGGTAGGTTTATATCTAGAAACAGCTTTCTGTTGACATTTACTGCTCAGCGTGTACCCTGCATTTGAGTGGATTACTTTGTGTCTGTCTTTCTCACCAGCACAGCTTCACGTATAGCAGGCAATGTGACATCAAGGAAATTGCAGTATTTGCATCAAAAAGCATGAATACACATTATAACAGTATAAATGAGTCCATGCAATGCATGTAAATGAAAAATTGCAACATGGAAATGGGAATAATCAGAAGAAATTTGCAAATATTTGTTATACTGTAGGTCTTAACATTATGATGCCATCAACATTCGCTTTTCAGTATTCGAAAATTATCTTATTAATCAATGAAAACAACGTAAACTGCATTAGTGATGTGAATAAGTCCACCTTTCCTACACTTGATCTAAATTTCCTACTTAAGCAAAAGGTGATTCACAGTCAATAATGCTGCAATCCATCTAAATTTTAGGGTCGAGTTACACAGGCCCAGAGACCAGTTACCAATCATCTGGCAAATCACTCGACATGGGGGAAAAACAAATGTTCCTCAATCTGGTCCAAGTGGTTGCTGACCTACACTGGCTGCAAAAAGGTGCTGCACCAAAAACCTCTGTGTGATTTCTCCGGTCGCTAGCAGATTGCTGCAGTCGCACAAGAGCAACTGCAGCCACTGGAGGTATACACATTTTTTATCCCCCCCTCGCAACTGGTGGTTGCCAGATGGTTACTAACCGGTCTCTAGGCCTGCGTAACTGAGGTGTTAATCAGCCTAAATTTTTACTCATTTACAGTATCAATACTGCATTAAGCCACTGCTCATTAGCTGAAAATTTCTAACCACTACCAATTTTTATTAACCCCCTATTGGCTTGAAGCCAACACAGAAAAACGACAAAGCATTCATCCCTGATAGTATTCATAAAAAAAAAAAAAGACAACAAAACAAAAAATGAGTTGCCATTTTTTCATCTTGTTATAACCATAAATTCATAACTCTTTTTCTAAAAACAAGTCGGTTCTGTCTGTCTTGTTTTCTCTTCACCGACCCCCTACCGTCTAGGAAAATTTCATCAGAAATGTTCTGTTTGGAGAAAAAGTTGGGTTTGTTGAATCAACAGTAACCCAAAAGATTTGGATGAAAAGATGAAGAAACATTTAGTGAACAGAACTTCAGTCACAGCATGAGATGGGTATTTGAAACCAAAATAGAATGTCAAGTAGGTGGGTGGGTTTAGAAGTTGCACAAGCAAGTCCCACAAAAAGAAGGTAAATAAAGCATCTAGTCCTGTGACACAAATGAAGTGTACCTGATGTGTGTGGCTGGTAAAGACTCCAGCTGGCGAGAAAGGAAGAGCTCTCTGTGTCTGAGCTGGTGTTTCTGTTTCTCCGGGAGATCCCGCATCTCTGGATTCTCCATCTCCTCCTCCAGCTCCCCTAGGTGAAGAAAAAGAAAAGAAAAAAGGAGGAGGAGTGTCAAACATAAGTACTTTAGATGAGGCAGAACGATGAAGTCCATAAGCGGGGGGAAAAAAAGTGAGAATGGCAAGTGAATCGGCTGAAGCCACACACTCCACACAGAGGATGCACATTTGATGAGCTGCAACGATGGAGCCCCCAAGGAGCGGGAGAGCTGTGCATATATACAGATATTTTACATAAAGTGGTATGAATCAAACAGGATGTCAAGTGGACTGAGATCGCTTGGCTCAGTTCTACAAAAAGTGAAGTAAAAGGCCCAATCCAGCCTTTGAGGGTGTAAGGTAGCACAGAGTGACACAGTTTAATGTGCTATTGTTGGTAGTTATTCCTGCTATAATACAATCAGAAATCTAATCAAAATATAATCAAGAATCAATAAAATCCAATAAGAAAATAATCACAACAATGATAAATATTTAAATCTTTCAACCCAGACTGTCTTTGTGTGTGTGCACTCGTTCTGTGCAACCGCGACCTTGAGCTCTGTGTGCGTAAGTAGTTAGCCTAAACAATCGTCTGTGTGACAGAAAAGTGGAGCAGGCAGAGAGACAGATGCAGAAAAGGGTTTGGATTTTATTGTGCATGAATAGCAGAAGAAGTAATTTTTAAGTCTATTTCACCTCAAATCCTGCAACATCCCAGGTATCGCTGTTACCTTAGGATTGTTCATGCTTTTAATGCCCTTCTACTGATATGGTGTTTGTTATGTCCTGTATTTTTAAGCAAAAAAATGTAATTCAAAAGTTAAGAGCATGAGAAAAAATACAGAAAATATACACCTGTAAAGAGATTCTGATGTTAAATCTTTGATGTCAATATAGAACAGAAACACAAAAGGGTTTTTTGTTTGTTTTGAAATTTGAAGCCATCCATAAATGATCAATAAAACAGTCCAAACATATGCGGTTAGTGGGGTTGGGTTAACAGGTGATACTAAGCTGGCCATAGGCGTGAATGTGAGCGTGAATGGTTTCGTGATCTCCGTGTTAGCCCTGTGAGACTGGCAACCTACCCAAGGTGTACACCCTGCCTCTCGCCCTATGGCAGCTGGATAGGCTCCAGCCCTCCTGCAACTCTGAACTGGATAAGTGGAAGAAGACTGGTGGATGCATACATGGATGGACATTGTTTCAATTGCATTTTTGAATATTAAGATAAGTTTCCAAAACAATTGCAAAACACATAATTTTTAAAATTCCCTCTCCCACTAAAAACACAAGGTCCAGATAAGCAAAGTCAATGCTTTGGAATGTTTCTGGGTTCAAACCTGCTGGGCAACTGGTGTCTGCCTGTTTGGGATTCTAAATTGGCCATAGGTGTGAGCTAGGGGTGGGCGATAGAAACGATATAAATTTGGCCAACGATAGAGATTTTGACATGTTGGCATCTTGGCATGTTGATGATGTCATCAAGCTGCGCCTGTTTTGGTCAAAAGCATCGCAGCGGCTAAAACCATTATCATCTGCAAATTATGCAGACAGTCATAGCAAAGAGATGAAGCACTTTTGAAATATGGGGAAAGCCAAAAACTGCGCTTCCTCCACTTCCGTAACATTGATTCATTAATGTTGAATTCTCTCGCAGCTGCTCTATTCCCATGTTGTTGCAGTATATTAATAACTAACCTCGTATTGTGGATGGATGATCTCAGTTGTTCTCCTGACTGCAGTTTGGCCCGTTTATAGCATCCTGCTATGCGATTGCATTTGTCCCTAACCACCAGAATCCCTCACGTTAACTTTTATCGAGTGGGGAAAAAAGTTGGCGTTCATCCTCCAGCTTCACTGTGCTAATGTTATGCTAACATAGCTGTGTCACTAGCAATCACGTAGCACAACATTATATACCAGGTAGTCCAACTTCAGTAACCCTGCAAACGCCACTGCTGTTTAGTTTTCTGTCTTCATTTATGTTGGAAGTGATAACAGAGCTGTATGTTTTAATTAGTTTCAAAAATCTCTGTCAGAACATGGTATGTCATGTTTAGGTGGAAATTAGCGAACTAACTTCCTGCCAACTTCTACCTCCGTTAAATTGAATAAATTCTGTTTTTATGGATGCCTGGATGTTAAAATTGTTACACCTGGTAAAGCGGCAAAGCTGGTGATTTTATTAAAGATGAAAGAATTTAGACCGTTTTTAACTCTTAGTGTTCGTTTGACTTTGGGACCTGAAATGGACCCACATTACTCCGCGAAGCTCCTCACTACGGCAGCCGTAATGCTCTGACAATCCATCAAGCAGTGCAGCTTACCAAAGTTGTACTAAAACATTTTTTTAACAGATTTCTGCACGCCCAAATCGGTTCGAGGTCAGTAAGCACAACCAGAATTCATACATAAGGCGCACTCTTGATGTTTGAGAAAATTCAAGGATTTTAAGTGTGCTTTATAGTGTGGAAAATACGTTATACAGAAGAAAAGAATATATCGTGATATATATCGTTACCGCACATGCTTCAAATTATATCGCGATATGAATTTTAGGCCATATCGCCCAGCCCTAGTGTGAGCATGATCATAAATGATTGTCTGTCTCTCTGTGTTAGCCTGCTATCCTCCCCAGGGTAAACCTTGTCTCTAACCAAATGTCAAATAGGACATGCTCCAGCCTCTCCCATGACCCTGAATTAGATAATAGGTTAAGAAACTGACTGAATGGATGGCTGACTGGATAAAAGAACGGCTGGGTCGTATATTTCCCAAAACACAACCAACAAAATCTTTCTGTTAGTCTCTCTCACCTTGTTACCGTTATTTTTAAGACTTGATAAAAGCCCCTTTTTCTTTTTTTTTTCTTTTTAAATCACAGAAGACATTTATTTAACTGTTCTCACAAATTGGATAGTATATTGACTGACTAATAAGCTGAACTTTAGGTGTACAATTCAGGAGTTTCCCTTTAGTTGCGTGCTGCTGATTGAGCTAATTTCTCTTGAGTCAGAAGCTGAGCTCAAAGATTTGTCTTCTATTAGTTGTTATCTCTCTCCCCCTCCCTCTCGCTCTCTCCCTCATGTTTGCATGTAGAAAAAGCAAAAATCAAAGGGCACCAGGTGAGATGAAGGGGAAGGGAAAAAAAGAGAAAAGAACAGTTCTAGTAAAGAGGTCCAAGAATGACTGGACAGAGAGATTGCTGAAGAGATGTCTGCCTGTTTAAGTGAGCCATGTATCTGAGTCATCCTTTAGTAAAAGATTGAGCCATGGCTAGTGGGTTAGTACATTTCCAATATTAATTCCTATTCCCATGGATGTGGATGAATGAGGGAAACGCAGAGGGAAAAGGAGACGAGATGGATGGTAAAATAAACAGAGAGACAGAAAACAGTAGAGAAGAGCACAGGAGAAAAATGTGACAAAAGTGATAAAGAGAATGAGAGCTTAAGATGAAGGCCGAGCAACATAAACACATCGAGGAAACGAGAGAGAGGTAGAAGGGGGGCAATAGAGAAATCAGCAGGGAGAGCCGGAGTGAGAGAGTGAGGAAGGAGGCCGATGAGAGAGCAGAAGTGAAACGAAGAGCGGGAGAGCAGTCAGTACGTGCTCCAATTCATTTGGAGTTTCATTAGAGGAAGCGAGACAGAAAGAGGGAGACAGGGAGCAGAACAAAAGCAATCAAGGGATTTTCAGGAGAAGAGATGTGTGGCCAAAATCAATAAGTACTCCATCTCTCCCTCACTCTGCCCAGCACTCAGCACCCAGCAGACACACTATCAATGCCCAGGCAGAGCAACGCAGAGGCACGCACACACACTCACACACAGCGTGGGCTTCACCATCTTCTTCCATGTGAAGGCAGGAAAATATGGACCAAGATCCAAACAGGAAAAGTACCAGAGATTAACCTGAGAGATGTTTTGTGAATCTCATTTCTATAAAGATATTGTACTGATGTTCCCAGCAGTTACCATGAATCAGATGTTAAAAACTGGAAGTACACGTCGGTTTTCCTTTACAAAACATTGCTCTGGCATTTAAAAAATAAATAAATAAATCAAACTTATATTGTGCAAATAAAGTTGTGTTGAATATCAGTGAAACTGGCTTTACTGTGAAGCAAAAGTATGCATAGAAAATATTTACCAGTAAATCAATGTTTTGGGTATTTTTTTTGGACAGTAAATACATTTAAAACTAGTAATTAGACTCAACAGTGTTACCTCTGATTGAATATAGCAATAAAGTACTGTTACTAGATTGCTTTCTTTCTTTCTTCATCCAAAGTGAGGAAAAAGAGGAATTATATACAGTAAGATCCAAAGCCGGAGTACTTTAATTAACCCCTGATCCTCCAGGATATATTACTGCTCATTTTATCTGTCTCTCAATAATATCCCATTATATAAACAAATATAGCCACAATTAGTCCCAGTTGACCTAAAAAAACATACATGTGAAGTATATAAGAGGATTTCTTACACTAAAGAATATCTGGAGTTGTGGGGTATTATTCTAATGTCAAAATAGGCCTTATTAGAAGGAAAGGAATAAGGATGCAGGAAAAGAGATTAGATTTGAGGTTTGAGCTGGTAGGGGGAAAAAAAAAAAAAAAGTGAAGCCCTGTCAAAGACCAGGAGTTCTGTTGGAGACTAAAAACCTGAAATTTTGTATGCCTTTAAATAAGAGGTGAAATCAAAATGTTTTGTGGTTCTTCAATTAAAAAACAAAACAAAACAAAAAGCCTAAATAAATTAAATTTGGCTGTTGTCCCCTTTGAGGTCGTCTCCTTTTGCACTCTTGAACCACTTCGAGCATTCCTGCCAATTTAGGATCACAGTGGACTCACAAAGCCTGCCTGTATTTAATACCTACCTCCCTGTTTGTGTTTTGTGAAACTGTTCCCTGTAATAGATTACTGGTGAATTTACCGATGGTGACCTTCATGTTATCCAGATTGACCTCGAAGCAAATGTATGTTTCTTGATTTTACAATATAAATAGTATTTGCTTGACTTCAAAGCTAAGTCTCAATATGTGGGTGTGAGTGTTTGGATGTGTGTTACTCTGCTTCTGCATCCCCATATCTATTACTTCACACACACACACACACACACACACACACACACACACACACACACACACACACTCTAGCAGGATTATGTAGTGGTCCATCAGCAGGGCTGGTCCTTCCAGCTGGCCCCTGGCTGTGAGTCCTTGAGAAGCAATTCAACTCCCCAACCTCAGTCCTCCTCCTCTCCTCCTCGGAGCCAATCTCCTGGCAGTGCACCCACACCATACTCTACAAATTGCCTCTCCATCTCACCTGTCCCAGCCAATTATCAATTATTGATGAATGGGTCGCCTTACTGTGTTGAGATGGTGAGAGGAGAGGAGAGAGCAGGCTTCAGGGCAAGTTGAGGAGGTGAGGAAAGCATAGCTGATTGGTGTTAACTTAACCAACTGACTACATCTCTATGAATCAGACCACTTTTTATGATATACTGAACTGCAAACAGCTGCAGAGAGGCTCATGTAATTACTAAAATACCACTGGTAAATCTCTTAAAACCAACCCATCATATCCATGACTATTAAGTTTAAAAAATGAAACTTTATTTAATTAACTGAATTTAAATTTCAATCATAATCCTAATTTCAAAGGTTGGAGGCAGTCTAAAATAACAGACATCAATGACTTGCAGAGCTATTAAATCCGTATTGACAGCAGAAAAAAGAAAATTAAGAAAATGTAAAATGTTCGGAACAAAATGCTTCTGGGGGCGGGGCAACAAAAGAATGGAAAAGTGGTACTCAAAAGAAATGTGTGGTGGAGTATTTTGCAAATAATTAGGTTTGTTGGGAAAAGGTCAGTAAGACTGGTTATAAAAAGTCTTATTGAGGGACAGACTTTCGTAGAGGTAAAGGTGAACAAAGGTTCCTTAATCTGCCAAAAAGGAAAAAATTTGATCTGCAAAATTGTGGAAGAAATTTCTGAGCTATGTTCCTCCATGTAATACTGTGAAAACTTGGAATATCTCATCATCAACAACACATAATATCATCAAAGGTTTCCAGGAATCTGGAGAAATCTCTGTGCACAAGGCTGATAATCATTACTGGATACTCGTGACCTTCGGGCCCTAAGACAGCACTGCATTAAAAAACAGCCATGATTCTGTCACAGAAATCCCTGCATGGGCTCAGAAACACTTCCTGAAATCATGGTCTGTGAACACAGTTTGGCATGTCATTTACAAATGCAGTTTAAAGTTCTATCAATGCTAAAAAGGAACCATGTGTGAACACGATCCAGAAATGCTGTGGTCTTCTGTGGCCCAAAGCTCACTTACAATGGACTGACGCAAAGTGAAAAACTTTTCTGTGTGTGGAATATGAAGCAGAATCCAGGTGCTGAACTAAGAACTCTCTCTGAGCCTTAAGATACCTCCACACACATACCTTTGCAGACATCCAACAGTGGCCTGGTACAAGGTACACTAATCTTAGCCCAACTCTATCATTCTTCACATCACATCACCCTTATCCTGCCTCATGTCCTCCTCTGCCTCCTCATTAACTCAAATGACTAATAAAGTTCTATTTACAGTTACAGTAAAAGTTCAACAAAGGCCTGTTTTGATCAATATAATATATATAACAATTACTCACCAAAACTCACCAAAATAATTCTGATTATGGTTTTGGCAATGAACCAAATGCCCAACATTAAACTGAGATGATATTTTCTACACTTATCTAACTGCCCTGTCCTCCATTAGCCGTTTACTTTTAAAATGTGATATTAACTCACTTGGGCTGCGGCTGTTGATTATTTCAATAATCACTGGATATAACGTCTGTCAAAATAACAAAATCCTTTCATTTCATTTACATACCATCTTAAAACCAGATTTATTTTTCTTAAATAAAATAAGGTATACATATATTCTAAACTAAGGCATTGGGGGGGGGGGCTTTGTCTTCTTAAAAGACTTTCTAACATTAAAATAAGGCAAAAAGGCAACTCACAATATTGTATTTTGGCGTGTGTTCATGAGTATTTGTGTCTTCATGTTTAAGTGTACCAGTGAGTGACTTTGTGTGTCTATAAGCCTTTAAGCATGTGGTAGCTTCATCTGACCGTTCTCAGAACTGAGGATTGCCATGTGCTCTTAAGAAGCGCCTCCTGCTGCAGAAAGCAGAGGTTGTGATGGTGTAGATGTTAATAATTAATGTTAATAATAATTCAGTGTCCTGAGTAACAGCACCAGGTCATTGGCTCAGAGTTTTACTGTGAAATTCAGTTTAATTCAATTCAATTCAATTTTATTTATATAGCGCCAAATCACAACAAAAGTCGCCTCAAGGCGCTTCATAGATACAGAGAAAAACCCAACAATCATATGACCCCCTATGAGCAAGCACTTTGGCCACAGTGGGAAGGAAAAACTCCCTTTTAACAGGAAGAAACCTCCGGCAGAACCAGGCTCAGGGAGGGGCGGGGCCATCTGCTGCGACCGGTTGGGGTGAGAGAAGGAAGACAGGATAAAAGACATGCTGTGGAAGAGAGACAGAGGTTAATAACAGATATGATTCAATGCAGAGAGGTCTGTTAACACATAGTGAGTGAGAAAGGTGACTGGAAAGGAAAAACTCAATGCATCATGGGAATCCCCGGAAGCCTACGTCTATTGCAGCATAACTAAGGGAGGATCCAGGGTCACCTGGTCCAGCCCTAACTATATGCTTTAGCAAAAAGGAAAGTTTTAAGCCTAATCTTGAAAGTAGAGATAGTGTCTGTCTCCCGAATCCAAACTGGAAGCTGGTTCCAAAGGAGAGGGGCCTGAAAACTGAAGGCTCTCCCTCCCATTCTACTTTTAAATACCCTAGGAACAACAAGTAGGCCTGCAGAGCGAGAGCGAAGTGCTCTAATAGGGTGATATGGTACTACAAGGTCATTAAGATAAGATGGGGCCTGATTATTTAAGACCTTGTATGTGAGGAGCAGGGTTTTGAATTCAATTCTGGATTTAACAGGAAGCCAAAGGAGGGAAGCCAAAACAGGAGAAATATGCCCTCTCTTTCTAGTCCCTGTCAGTACTCTTGCTGCAGCATTTTGGATTAGCTGAAGGCTTTTCAGGGAGTTTTTTGGACATCCTAATAATAACGAATTACAGTAGTCCAGCCTGGAAGTAATAAATGCATGAACTAGTTTTTCAGCGTCACTAAGAGACAGGATATTTCTAATTTTAGAGATGTTGCGCAAATGGAAGAACGCAGTCTTACATATTTGTTTAATATGTGCGTTGAAGGACATATCCTGGTCAAAAATGACTCCAAGGTTCCTCACAGCGTTACTGGAGGCCAAGGTAATGCCATCCAGAGTAAGAATCTGGTTAGATACCATATTTCTAAGATTTTCAGGGCCGAGTACAATAACCTCAGTTTTATCTGAATTAAGAAGCAGAAAGTTAGCAGCCATCCAGGTCTTTATGTCTTTAAGACATTCCTGCAGTTTAACTAATTAGTGTGTGTTATCTGGCTTCATAGATAGATAGAGCTGGTTGTCATCTGCATAGCAGTGAAAATTTATTCTATGTCTTCTAATGATGCTGCCAAAGGGAAGCATGTATAATGTAAACAGAATTGGTCCTAGCACTGAACCCTGTGGAACTCCATAATTGACCTTAGTGTGTGAAGAGGACTCTCCATTTACATGCACAAATTGGAGTCTATTAGATAGATATGATACAAACCACTGCAGCACAGTACCTGTAATACCTACAGCATGTTCTAATCGCTCTAATAGGATATTATGGTCAACAGTATCGAACGCTGCACTAAGGTCTAGCAGGACAAGCACAGAGATGAGTCCACTGTCAGAGGCCATAAGAAGATCATTTGTAACCTTCACTAAAGCTGTTTCTGTGCTGTGATGAGCTCTGAAATCTAACTGAAACTCTTCAAATAAGCCATTCCTCTGCAGATGATCTGTTAGCTGTTTGACAACTACTCTTTCAAGGATGTTTGATATGAAAGGAAGGTTGGAGATTGGCCTATAATTAGCTAAGACTGCTGGGTCTAGAGATGGCTTTTTGAGTAAAGGTTTAACTACAGCCAGCTTGAAGGCCTGTGGTACATAGCCGATTATTAGAGATAGGTTGATCATATTTAAGATCGAAGAATTAATGAAAGGATTTCTTTGAGCAGTTTTGTAGGAATGGGGTCTAAAAGACACGTTGATGGTTTGGAGGAAGTAATTATAGAAGTTAACTCAGAAAGATCAATTAGAGAAAAAGAGTCTAACTTAACATCAGTGGTACTAAGAGTAGCTGTAGATAATATTACATCTGTGGGATGATTATTGGTAATTTTTCCTCTAATTATAAAAATTTTATTTGTGAAGAAGTTCATGAAGTCATTACTAGTTAACGTTAAAGGGATGGTTGGCTCAAAAGAGCTCTGACTTTTTGTCAGCCTGGCTACAGTGCTGAAGAGAAACCTGGGGTTGTTCTTATTTTCTTCAATCAGTGACGAATAGTAAGATGTTCTGGCTTTGCGGAGGGCTTTCTTATAAAGCAGCAAACTATTTCTCCAGGCTAAATGATGATCCTCTAAATTTGTGACACGCCATTTCCTCTCCAGCTTACGAGTCATCTGCTTTAGGCTACGTGTTTGAGAATTATACCACGGAGTCAGGTACTTCTGATTTGAGACCTTAGTTTTCACAGGAGCTACAGTATCCAGAGTCGTACGTAGTGAGGAAGTAAAATTATTAACAAGATAATCGACCTCTGTTAGAGTAGCGTTCAGATAGCTGCTCTGCTCTGTGTTGGTACAGGGCATTGAAGATGATAACAGTGGGTGGATTATATTCTTAAACTTAGTTACAGCGCTTTCAGAAAGACATCTACTGTGACAAAGTCTACTCTCCACTGCTGTGTAATCAATTATTGTAAAATGTAAATGTTATCAGGAAATGATCAGACGGGAGAGGGTTTTCAGGAAACACTGTTAAAAGTTCAGTTTCTATGCCATATGTTAAAACAAGGTCTAGAGCAGACCTTCCCAAAGTGTGGGGCCCGCAGGGGGGGTGCGGGATGAAAAGGGGGAGAAAAAAAACAAAAACAAAAAACACTTGGACACTGCTAGCACGGGCGTCTACAGAAACACAAAGCAGGAGATGAAGCATAGCTGAATATGTTTCCAAACCAACTTCATTCTAAGCCAAAGACTAGAAAATATGGTGAAGCATATCTTCCCTTTGGCTTCACCTGCACAAGTGCCAAGGTAGGTCTCCCCTGCAGGATTGCTTTTCCCTTCGTCGGGAGCAGCGCTGGTCTGTTTAAATCACGGACAAACAGTATGCCACATCTGTGATTTTTAGTTCACAAACACTTCTTGTAATGACTAACGACTCCTGACATTTTGGAGATGTTAGCTCTTTATACAGTAAAGTTACAGCGGGATACAAATAATGTCAGGCTGATCCTGCCACGATTTGTGATCTGAAAAAATGTATTGATAGCAATGTTGAATATTTTTTTACACAGGAAAAAAAACAACTACATGTAAAATAATCACATCGTGACGCCTCTGCCTTTGTAAATGGAGGGACATTAACTGCGTGTGTATGTAAGCGTGTAAAACCTGCAGATAGTCAGATTAACAGTATTTTGTCTCTATCTGCCATTCTGCAATTCATCTCATGTAAACAATAACGTGGCGCACAGCGTGCCATGAAAAAAGGCACATATCTTTGACGTTGCGTGGCGAACTCTGTACTCCTCGTCCACATGTAAACTCAAAAAAGGAGTTTTAAAAAAAAATTAAAAAAAAAAAATCTCAGTTTTCGGTGAGTCCAAACACCGTTTACGTGTGGACGAAACAGCTGCGTTTTCAAAAATACGTCTGAAAAGTCTGAGAAATCAGACAGAAACTCTGTGTAAGGCCCAGGTGGACGATAGATGATAACAAGTAAGACTGGTTTCTGAGTTTTACAGCTGAGGTGGGCAAGGCTAAGCATCAGGCTTTCAAATGAATTAAAAGTCTGTCTTTGTCTTTCATTAATTAATAGGCTGGTGTGAAAAATTGCTGCCACACCGCCCCCTCGGCCTGTGCTTCGAGATTTCTGGTAGTTAGAATGACTCGGGGGTGTTGATTCATTTAAACTAACATAATCATCCTGCTGCAACCAGGTTTCTGTAAGGCAGAGTAAATTGATTTGTTGATCAATTATTAAGTCATGTACTAACAGAGACTTGGAGGAGAGAGACCTAATATTTAACCCTCTGGGGTCCAGGGTATAATTGGCCGTTTTTGACTACTTTTGATTTTACCTCTATATTTCACCTTTAAAATATGTTTTTCTTGCCTTGTTTGGTATCATTATTTTTTGCACAACCTCAAATATCTGAAATTTGAGTTATTTTTTCATTTTGGTATAAAATATTATCACAGTTGATCTAAATTAGGACAAAAAATTCAAAATTCGAGTAGAAAAAAAGTTATATTTTTTACTGTAAAACCCACAAACATGTTTAACGAATCAATTTCATAACTCGAAATGCAAATAGAAATTGTACATTTCTAAAAATCTAAAAAATTTTGCAAACAACAAAGTTATATGGTACTATTTACCTAAAAATGCAGCCAAGGCCTCAGGCATTTTTTTATATAACCATTTAAATCTATTTACAGAACAATCAGGTGTGCTGCATCAAATAAGAAGGCACACAAATTATTTGTGCCAGTCCAAAAAAATGTAGTTTGTGTTCAGTATAAGACAGAGTAGAACACCAAAGGCCTAAACCCTGCAGGTCTGACAGCAGGAGGTGGATCAGTCCTGTTTTCCATGTGGGAACAGCGTTTACACTGGAATCTGCCTTTGACGGCTTTTTTAGAGCAAATATGAAATTCAGTAGTATAACTGACACACAATACAAAACAATACAACTACACAACACACTAACTACAGCCTCCAAACACGCTAAACGTCACTAATGTCTCACATATGAAAACTCGCTCTCTCTCGTTCTTTCGCTCACCTGCTTTCCGTCGGGGGTGTCACCCCTAAAAATCTTCCCCTTCTTCCTAAACAACCAAGTGTCACATGTTGCCAAATCATTTTTTTGATTGGCTGACATGGTAAACTAACACCAATAGGGAAGGGGTATTTTTTCTTTTTTCACTCACAAGTAGAGTGTTTGCTAGCGATGTCTGTAGAAAACGCCGTTTTTACCGTCCTTCCCGCTGTAAACGCCACTGTTTTGTTCAGAAAAAAAAAATCATGTGTATTTTTCATCATAACTGGTTTTACGTAGCCCATCGACACAATTCAAAAACTGGTATATAGTTTGAAGTCCGCACTTTCGACCCAAGTTGAAACGGAGGACTGACTCGCTGCATCTTGTAGTTGTGTCATGTGTGTCATTGGTCATGTGATTTTGACGCGCCAGCGCGTCTGGCGACCCCAGAGGGTTGATCCACATTTCACTGTTTTACTCTTTGGTTCAGATGTGGATACTGTATTGTTCTTTCTTTGTGATTTTTTATGTTTAAGTTGTTTGTTGCTGGTTTTTAGTTTGTTTTTTGTCTTTTTGGGAGCTTACACAGTCTCTATGGAGATGGGTTTTTGGGGGGGGGTAGCAGGAGGAGAGAAGCTGCAGAGAGGCATGTAAAACTGCAACTCTGCTTCCTGGTCCCAACTCTGGATAGTCATATTTTGGTGGGTTTAATAAATTTGTCCATATTTCTAGAAATGAGAGCTGCTCCATCCAAAGTGGGATGGATGCCGTCTCTCCTAACAAGACCAGGTTTCCTCCAGAAGGTTTGCCAATTATCTATGAAGCCCACATCGTTTCTGGGACACCACTCAGACAGCCAGCAATTTAAGGAGAACATGTGGCTAAACATGTCACTCCTGGTCTGATTGGGGAGGGGACCAGAGAAAACTACAGAGTCCGACATTGTTTTGGCAAAGTTACACACCGATTCAATATTGATTTTAGTGACCTCCGATTGGCGTAACCGGGTGTCATTACTGCCATTACTGCCGTTATATATTAAAAATATATACTTTCAATGACCTGTGGAAAAAAAATTATTTAACTTTATTATCTTTATATAATAAGTCTGCTGAATAATGTTACAAAACGCTTGAAATAAAACTGTACACCCCATATCCCCCTTTAGATTTTGCTTTTCTTCTTTGCTTTTCTTCACTTTGGAGCTTTCTGAACAGTTGTTTTTTTTCCAGTAAAGATTTTAAAGTTGATTCCAATTGCAAGTGCTGTTTTTTCCCTCCACCTGAACTCACTGTCTCAGTAACAGCTCCGCCTCTTTACTCTACACTATTTGTGTGTAGACAGACTCCACATTAAACAATGACAGCATTGTCACTGCTGCTGCTGTGTTATCAGTTTTTTGTTGAGAAACCTGGGGCCTACTTGTGCTTAATGTTGTACTACTTCATGTTCATACATGTGTTCCCAAAAAAAAATCTATTTTTATTTGCAAATGTGGGTGAAACACTCACGCTTACATGGCGAGCTGCTCTACAACATCTTTTTGCAATCTAGTCATTCAAGTTACTTGAATTTTTGCTATTGTTGTTAACTGCTACTACAAAAATAGCAGTAACCACACCTAAACTCCCACCACATGATCAATGACTAGATATAGCATTTTATGTGCTGCGTAACACCCATTTCAAATAAATCTTGAGATAGACATCTTTAGATCTGCCTCGTCAAGGGTGAGATGAACAAGAAAAAGTACTTTGATTCTGAACGTCTTTCCCTCTCACTCAAGCGCACCATCAAGATGATGTTTCCCCCCGTTTTACAGCACAGTCCAAGTAAGAGTAACAACAACAACACAGTCAGCTGAAGAAAAAAAAAGAAAGAAAGGAAGAAGACGACATCGCAGTGTTGGAGTGCCGATCATTTTTTTGTGCCGGTTGCATAACGGTTACAATGGGACTTCAGCTCCAGAATGCATTCACTGAAGTTTTGCTTGTGCATTGTTTTGTTTTTTCCCCCTCAAACCACAAAAATCATCCTGGATGTTGTTCAGTCGTTGCAGCAGACCACATTTTATCCCTATAGCTCAAGGAAAGGGTTAAGGATACAACACACAAGGGTTCTACAGTGAATGAAGAGATTCAGAAATTCAAGCACATGTAACTACCAAGAGACATAATAAGCAAATCTCCATGTACATTGTTTTAAATTATGTGGTTTGACTGATTAATGTTCATTTGACTCTGGCTGGAAGGAAAAAAAAAACCCACAAAAGTGCCTTTACAGTCACAAAATAATAAATCATGTCTTCTGGAGATTCAAGCCATGACTGCAACATGGAGGCCTCCCCTTCTCATATTTCAAAGGCTTAGGAACAAGTGATGCATGTATGTGAGCTTAAGATGTACCATTTGAATAAGGTATGTACAGCGCTGCATATAGACTGACCTTCTTCCAGTTAAATAAACTATTAAAATGACTAGAATAACTTATTCAATCAGATGTTGAGAAAGAAAAATATGCCATCAACAATGCATCGATCCACTTTAGGGTCACAAGGGGTTGGAGACTATTTCACCTGACTCTAGGTTAGAGGTCAAGTAAACCATGTACAGCACACTAGCCCATCACAAAGCTAATATAGAGAAACATGCAATCATTCAAGCTTATATCCACACCTAAAGCCAATACAGAATTAGCAGTTCACCTAACAAGGATGTCTTTAGACTGTGTTCCCAAATACAGTACACCTAGCCAATAGGTTCCAACCCAGAATCTTCTCACTGCGCCACCAGTTTAAACGTGGTCACATGTTTAAGATCATTTCTACAGCAGTGCAGTAGACACGGTGAACAGTGTCTTTCAAACTGCTATGCAGTGTCAATAGCATATCTAAAGACTACCAGCTTTTGTAGGAAACATAAGGAAGTAGGAAACAGAATTAGAATAATCTGGCTGTTGCTGTGTATGCAAAAGTTTGAATAGCTGACAAAATGCAGTTTTGGCAGATATTTCTTTTCGTGCGTGCTTGTAAATACATGCAGAAAACAAGGTCATTAAAAATAAAAAGCAGTTATGTTCATTCCAGAGGCATATCTTTCAGCAACAAACAGTAAACCACTTGAACCAGGTTGAAGAAAAAGGAGATATGAATTTAATTTCATAGGTTTTCATTTATTTGTTTACAGCATATTGAAAATGACTGCTACCTGCATTATTCTGCAAAATCCATATGGTATACAACCATCTGTACAGCTACATGTCAGCATTTCATGAAGGCAAAAAGAATAAATATTCCTATAGACTATACACTTTTTCATAAAATATACATTTCTTTTGTTTATTATTTGCTTACAGTAGGTAACGTGTGAGTCCTGCAGTGGGTTAAGTCACTGCTGTACAAAGAAACAAGCCAAAAACAGTCTGAATAGCTACAGTTGATGAGGCTATTACTAACAGTAAAAGCTTATGACTTTCTAACTGTGTAAGTGACGATGTGCAAACTCCTATACCATGCACTTAGTTATTCGACATTAAAACATAATAAAAAGAATATTCCATTGTTTTTGAACATTATTTTTTTTTTTTTTTTTTTTTATAAGGCTAAAAAAAAGGGGAGGTCGATGTAACATAACATTAGCCGAAGACCTGCTTGACTTTAGTCAAGCTGATTCAACTTTCTGTGCATCATTTCACTGGCAACAGTGTTTCCTATTGTTTATAGAAGCAAGCAGCGACATCTCCAAAATAGAAAAAAGGTTTGAGTCATGGCAAATTCAAATGTGTGGAAGGAGGGGCCGTGGAGGTAAAATGCCAAATCTGCCACAGAGTCTGACCACTCAGGAGCCTGCTTCACTCACAGGGGAGGGGCTACCACTGGATTCGGAGGCCCCATTGAGGGAGTGCTCTGAATCTTTGCAAGCAAAATATTTGATCAATGACTCACAGCAGACACACATTAAAAGCACGCACACACACACCACCGCCATCCTCCGCTGGTCCACAACGAAACCGAATTAAATGCACCCCTTCAGCAATTCCTCCGACAGGGCCCAGAGCTAAAAACTCAAGTACATCATGCACCTATAACACGCGGACCCACACAAGCATGCAGATGCACATATACACTCAGCCAAAGTGGGGCTGCAGCTACATGAATGCAGACAGGATGCAGCCCACACCCATGGGGTGCACAGCAATTCCTTACATGCATTTTTTTTACATATTGAAAATGTCTAGAAGCACCCTCACTGAACTGCAGCTGGTAGAGAGCTCTATATAGGAACAGTCCACTGATGCAACATTCATAATGCAATATCCATCAGCACAGTGCAACTTCCATAGAACGCTAGCTTTATTGGAGTATTGTTTTTAACACTGCAACCCTGATTATACATTCATATTTATTTATCAAGAAACCAGAGAGAGGATACAAGCGATCCACAAAAATATTGAAATAGCAATATTTAATGACTCTTTCCAATATACAATAAGAGCATATTTCCTTTTCAATCAACACCAGAGCAAGGAAAAAAACATCAAAAATAATCAGACCTTCTTAAGAGAATGCCACACTAAGAAGCTGATGCTGTGTGGTCCAGCAGAATAAACAATCCCCTTCTGCCATGGTTACAACCCCCAGGCCTCCTCAGTAGACGCTGTGGTTAAGACACAGACACACACACGCACACACACACACACATACATTCTCACACTAACAGGATACTAGCTCTCAGACACGCACGCACACGCACACACACACTTTCACACCCGAAGAGCTAACATTTATCCTGCCACACCCAGTCAAAGTCTGGTGGCTGGTTTTGCTGGTCTCGACTAAAGGATGTCAGTGTTTCCACTGCTGGTTATCACAAGAAAAAAAATGGATGTCAAATAACATGCAAAGATTTTTTCTATTTGCTTTAGCCGGATCTGTTTTACAAGTGCTTTCTAGAGCAAGGCGATATGACCAAAAATATTTATCATGATATACACATTTGAAAATTTGCGATAACGATATAATTGACACTAGACAAAATACTTTATAACTCCACAACTTTATCAGTGCAAAAAAAAAAAAAAAAAACCATCAAGCAGCTGTTTTTATGTGTTATGTTAAAAATTTAACAGTGCAAATGCAAATTCCTTGCTGACAGTTTAACCAAAAGGCATTTCCAGTGGAAACTGGCCAACATATCCCCAGCATAAACATGTATAATATCCACAAAACTTAAAAAGAGGTTATACACACACAATACGGTAATATTATCTTGAAGCACAGTACGTATCACTCCGCGAGGCTCCTGCCTACGATAGCCGTAATGCTCCGACAATCCATCAAGCAGTCCGGGTTCGTAGCTTAGCAAAGTCGCACTAAAACATTTGACAGATTTTTGAGCGCTGTGTTCCACATAAAATCGTTTCGAGGTCAGTAAACACAACCAGAATTCATACACAAGGCACACGGGATTATAAGGCGTACTGTAGATTTTCAGAAAAATCAAAGGATTGATTTTAAGTGTGCTGTATTTTCCAAAAAAACACGGTAATAACGACGTCCCGCTAGCATGCTCTGCCAAAAATAGTGCTTTGTTGTGTATCTGACAGACGAAAGCTAAACCAGTTCCACACCACTGAAGTTGCAGCATTTTTACAAACCAATTCTGGTTCATCCGTTTCATTCAACGATCCGCTTTCGCCCTTCTCATTCTCCGTCGCCGCCATCCTTTTTCTGCCATGTGTGTATGAAAACAAAGGCACTGCATATGCACGTTTTACCCATCTTATCGTTGCCCAACATTATACCGGTTTTACCGTGAACGGTATGATATGGCCCAGCCCTAGTGCTTTCATATTAATGTTAAGTCTACCTGATAAAACTGGCCACACTGCTCTGGACACCAAGTGTACCTGCTTTAGCCAAAAGTCTTTTGAGCCTCCAAAAGAACCTGAGTATGTCAGGAGTGTGGACCGTTGTTAATGAAACACTCCATTACATAGAGAAAGCAAGTGCTAATGTGTTATTCTACTTAGCTATATCTGCTCTTTTGTATAACAGGTATAGTAGAAACCAGCTGAGTATGTTGCCTTCTGTCAGTCACCTTGGAAAGTACATCAGTAATTCAGGATTACAAGCGGGTCAAAAACACATGCAATAAAAATGGAGTGACGTCAGAGAAATTACTTGTTCGAAGAAACAGAAAAAAAATAATAAAACTGTAACTGATGAGTACAGAATGAACCATTTGATTTGCTTGATTCTTTTACATTGCTGCCACATGACCACTGACACAGGAGAATGTCATATTCCTGATGAGAGACGATATGAAAAATAACTGTTCATAGATCTATTTAGCCTCTATTTAACCAGTGAGAACCCATGAGATTAAGAACCTCTTACGTTGGCTGCATTAGCCTTCCTGGGTTTGAACCCAGGTCCATCTTGTTGCGAGGCAACCAAATGCTCCGCTGTGGCAGCATGGATACAGATTGCTAACTTAAGTAGTGGGTAGTAGTGGGCGATTATATTTTCCCACAAGACTAAACACACAACAGATAGACAACAGTTTCAAATGAGGATGAACTCAGGTCTTTTCAAGTTAAATTTAAAATAGATATAACCTTCCAAGGCAAGGTTGGCTTGCAGACAAGGTTTACAACCGTATTCAACTAACAAGCAAACTGCACAGGTTTTTATTCAGTTAAAATATGTTTAGAAAATTACAATAAAATAAGAAGAAAATGCAAAGATTAAAGGAAAACAGACTAAGTGCCTTAAATATATGTAGCCAAACTGCATAGTTACCTCATAAAAGGCCCATAGTGGGACCTCGATGTACCTCCATGGGCCAAAAAAAGGCACCTTTTACATGGTCAAACAGGTAATATGGAAGAAGAGGTGGTCATGCCAAAAGCAATATCTCTAAGTGGCAATAAATCCTGTATCCTTCCCTTCTTCTTTGGAGCACTCTGGAGCAGTGCCCTGAAGGCGTAATTTCCAACTGACCATGAGGGACATGACCTAGTAGTCTCAATAGTTTGGCCTTTAAATGACATACTTGTGTTACCTGTTAACAGTTTTCATTTACACTACTTTCTTTTACTGTTATCAAAGCTACCATCACATTCTATGTCTCTCTGACGGAGCTTCTATATTTCCTGTTCCCTATTTTTAAAACCACCGCTTGAAGGCGCTTCTCTCAGACGAAACTTCCTGGTAGCCAGAACTTAAAAAGAAAAAACAAAGAAAAAGAAAAAAAAAAACAAACATACGAAAGGCACCTGAGATGGAGCTCAAGCAGCAATGCTCCAAGCTCTGAAGGACAGGAGCATATTCAAGCACAAACTAAACTCACCCAAACACCCAGACGTTACCATATTGATATACATAACTTATCGAATGCTTTCTGCAAGTAGGTCTATCAGAGGAGGGGCTAAAGTCTGGACCAGCTTGGTAAAAGAAAACAAACTTCAATTTTGTATCACCCCTTGATAAAATCTGAAGTGCAAACAAGCTTACAATCAAGCCAAACAAGAAGCAGAGCTGTATTTTTCTGTTCAGGGAAATCTTGTTCGATTGGATGTGAAAGTACCACAAGTTTGCAGTGGAAAATGACTGCAGAGGGTTGTCAGAAAGAAATGTTTCATGTCCTGGTTGGCAGTTTTGTTTGATGCATGATTTTGGCTGGCTGGGTTATGGTCGGTCACTCACTTGCATGTTTGTCTGCCAGAGCGATGAGTGTGCTGGAGATGTCCCTGCGCCGGTAAAAACACACCACTTTGGCCTCCACATTCCCATTGGCTGTCTGCAAACCAGAGACAATCAGCGTTACCATGGCAACAAGTGGTGCCTCACACAGAGAACCAACACGCGCATGCACGGGCACGCGCACACAGATGAAAAACCCATAACTGAGGCTAGTTTTTTAACTTTGCCTGAAAACAAAGTGGCCACAGCGATCCTCCAAAAAAAGAAAAAAGAAAAAAAAAAAAATCATGTGTTGCAGTGATGAGGACTGTCTGTGCAAGCCCAGCTCTTTTCCCTTTACATTAATTCCTACATAGATGTTTTCGCACAGAACTGTTTTTAAATTAGAATCTGCATGACAATATTTTATTGAATACTACCTAAAAACAGAAACGAGTACTCCTAGTAAGATTATTTAAAGTGTAAAAGATACTAAGTATAATTTAGACACCAAGTTATAGCTTTTACCTTTTTTCAAATCGCTATGCATTAAGTTTTGAGCACTGACTAACTTTTTTATGAGTTTATTGTGTACTGTATCAGGAACGAAGGGATGACAAACAAAGTGAACACCTAACATAGATTTACATTTTGTAGACACTTCAGCTCTGCAGACTTTCTACTTTCCCAATCATCAAATAATTAAAATCCAATTTTCCAGTTCCATTTTTGAAAAAAGGCCATAGAACAGAGGAGAGATAAATGGCCCATTTATGGCTGCAAAATAAAACATTTTCTTTGAAAATGAAGAAAGTTTTGAAAAAAATAAAACTCCCACAGCACCCTGGGACAGCACATACCACAGTGAACCACATGAACCACAGTTAATCTTAACATTTCCAGTATCACTTCATAAATGATGTATGTGCACATTTAAGCTGTAAGAACTGTATTTAGTGTACTACAGCCATTTATGGTCAGCACTATCATTGGAGTTTGTGTGTAAGAAACGAAAAACAAGGCCTATCTAGGATTTTTTTTTTTTTTAATGGATCAGAGTTTAAATATAGGACAACAGAATAAGGAGGAGTGTTTCATACTGAATTAGATATTCTTGGGGGTGCATGTGCCCCATTGCAAATATTCTACTTGCTAAGTACTTTGCAACCAACAAATAATTAAGCAACACAATCAGCTGCTTCTCTTGTCTCTGGTCTTGCTGGGAGAGTCCAAATCCACCAACTTGCAGCTAGCTCATAGCAGTCATTGTTCTGCTCTGTAGCCTCCATGAGGTGGCACAAGAACCAGCACTTCACCTGATGGAGGTTTTGGGTGGAGTGGCCCTGGAGCTCACACAGTACCTCAAGAGCAGAACAAGAAATACTGGTGTATGCAGAATGATGGAGCATCCTGGAGAGTAGGTTGGGAAAAACGATGAGGCTTCAAATATAATTTGGCTGCTGTTAATATACCTGAGCAACACGCCCAAGTAAGATCTGTGATTTTAACAGTGAAATATACAGTTTCCTTTCACAATAGTATCATAAATAGATAAAGAGAAATGTGCATGCAAGTTACATGAAAGCTATACACTGCATATTTATTTCACATTTTAATCAGCAGGCAAACCAACTGATTTGCAGCTTGTTGGGGCACAAAGATTTTCAGACTAAACTGTTAACTTGATCAGTTATCAGTTTTGATCAATGAAAATGTTTTCCCTCAGACACTGTATTTTCTAAACTAGCATCTCAGGCTGTATGGAAGAGAAACCCAAAGATCCCAGAGGAGCACAGAGACTGACAGTGACAGACAGAATAGAAGGCCGACTCTGAGCTCTGTGTCAGTCACATTAAACACTCTCCATATTATTCAGCACAGGCCTGGAACAGGGGACAGACAGCCGGCACCTGTAACTAGTCTACAGAGACATCTCTTTTTCTGCTTCTTTAACTGAACAACGTACCAAATAGCAGGCTGGGATTTACCCAACACCTTAACAGCAACATCATCATTAATGTGACACTACAACGCAATACTGCTTTCACTACTGCATTATGCTGAATAAAAACATACCATTTACTATATGAACCACATAAATCATACATTTAAAAGTATAATAAAAATCTGTCTACTAACATTTGGTTTCTCTTTTCATTAAGATCTAGTTTGTAAAATTTGTCAAGACTAGCATCCCATATTCAAGTAGTGCATTGTCTAAAAACACACTAACAGTAAAAAATAAAAGTACACCCATTGTTAATTCTAAGGCTTTACATATCTGGGCATTAAAAAAAAAAAAAACAATGTAGTCCATAACAAGGCTTAAGAACCAGGTAAATTCAACCTCAGATGAAAAACAGCACATGGCATTTACAATGTGTCATTATTTAATTAAGCCAAAATGCAGAAGCAGTGTGTGAAAAACTAATTGCACACCATGATTCAATAGCTTTAAGAACCACTTTTAGCAATAATAACTTGAAGAAATCATTTTAAGTACGACTTAATCAGTCTGTCACATTGTTGTGGTGGAACTTGGGCTCACTCTTCTTACAGTGTTACTTCAGTTCATTGAGGTTTGTGGGCATTAATTTATGCACAGCTCTTTTAAGGTCCCACCACAGCATTTTAATCAGGCTGAGGTCTGGACTTTGTCTGGATCATTGAATCACTTGGATTTTTTCACTTTTCAGCCACTCTGGAAGAGATTTGCTAGTGTGCTTGGGATCACTGTCCTGGTGACACAATTTTAGCCAAGCTTTAGATGACCTCACATTTGACTCTAGAATACTTTGGTATACAAAAGGAGTTGACTCAATGACTGCAAAGCATGCCAAAATCACTACCCTTCTACCACCGTGCTTGACAGTTTGTCTCACTATAGTCTCATCTGTCCAAATGATATTGTTCCTGAAGTCCTGGCGATTTGTTCAGATGTGACTTTCCTTCTCCAATCCATGCTGCCATGTTCTCTCTTCAAGATAAGAGGCAAATTTCCAAACAAGCCATACTTGTCCAGTCAATTACTGAAGCCTATATAGTGTCTTAAATGTGCCTCTTGGGTTGTCTGCAATTCCTCCAAGCGTTACATGGTCTGACCTTGAAGTGAGTTTATTGGGATGTCCACTTTAGTGTAGACTGGCAA
This sequence comes from Simochromis diagramma, assembly GCF_900408965.1. Taxonomy (NCBI): domain Eukaryota; kingdom Metazoa; phylum Chordata; class Actinopteri; order Cichliformes; family Cichlidae; genus Simochromis; species Simochromis diagramma. The sequence goes on along the minus strand of NW_024387030.1, from coordinate 6,606,892 downwards.
CTGTGAATAATCTTTCTCGCTGTCGCACGATGGACTTCAAAGTGTTTGGAAATTGACTTTTAACCCTACTCAGATTGATGGACAGCAACATTTGATTCATTAAGATCATTGCTGACATCTTTCTTCCTTGGCACTGTGTTAACACACACACCTGAATCCTTCAGACCAAAAAACTGACAAAGCTTCTGCTTTTATAGAGGTGACCATACTTGATGATGATCAAGTGAATTTGATTAGGAGCACCTGGCTGATACTTCCGCTTTTAATCCCTGTGGACACAGTTAGCACATACTTAGTCTTTCCACATGCTGCTCCCGCATTTTGGCTTAATATTTGCTAAATAATGACATGGTGTAATATGTTTTGTTTTTCTTCTGGGGTTACATTTACCTAATTTTAAGACCCGTAAAAGGCCAAGTTTTTCTGATGCCCTGATATATAAAACTTATAATTTTAAGAGGCTGTATTTTCTTTTTTTTTTAATGACTGTAAGTCTGAAGCCGAATGAAAGCCCATTTGCTGTCGCATATGCAATAAAAATCTGCAAATCATCACACTTCAGAAGCTGGGACACTTCAGCACAGATAATGATTTTGTTTCTCTCAATAAATAAATCAGCCTGTTATTACATGCCTCTTTTCAACATTCCCCAAACCAAAATTTGCATTGTACTCAAAGTGCAATTTGTTCAGATGTTATGTTCACTCTAATAAATTATGAAGTGAAATGACACATGTACAGTGAAAAAAATAATTAGGCAGTTTAATATATTCCCCTCCTACCTAAGAGGAGTTTTGCACTGAACAAGCTGTAGAAAGTAGAAGTAGCTTCAGATATCAAAAAAGCTAATGAAAATAGATTTTAATGGCAAAACTATTCTACATTACAAGATACATTTATTTATTTTTACTTAAATATACAAAAAAAAGCACCTAATATTAGTTAAAATGTGCCTTCATTAAAGTGTATTTGAATGGTTGAGATAGAGACATTAATATCCGATTTGCAGTGCTGGGATATGTGCTGCATTCAAGGGTATAAATTCAACCTCAGACACCCACTCACACTCACCTTGTTCAGCTCCTCTATCCTCCTGATCAGCAGTGGGTTACTGGACGAGTTCTCAAAATAAACATAATCTGCAGAGGAACAGCAAGAAGGAGAAGGAGGAACAGAAAGAGAAACAGAGTGGGAAATGGAAAGAGAAAGACAAAGAAGTGTCAGTTAGCAATGTGAGGTCAGTCAAACGTTCAGGGCAATTTCCAATTGGACCACACAACGACAGCTTGATTAGTCAAGAGGAAAGTGCAGCAGAGACATACACAAAATGTTGATTTAACTCGATTAGGCTAATTTCATACACAGCAGTTGCTGTTGTAGTTGGGAAGTCTGACAGAATGAGATGTTGACGTGCTAATGCACACTCGCACATAAACAACAAAACTGGCTCTCCAACCCTTCCATTCAAATAGCAAACCTTGTATTTCCTCAGCCCTCATGCTTTCTTTGTCTTATTGCTCCATTCATTCTCCCCATGTGTGGTAGTGTTTGTATGCGCAGTGTGTCTGCATTTGTGTGTGGGTGTACGAGAGACACTGCACAGGCTTTACCACGCGTGTGTGGATTTACTATGCATTCGTGTTAACGTGTATGCGTGTGTGTGTGTGTGTGTGTGTGTTGCTCCTGGCACCACTCCAGGCCCATTGGAGGCTTAGCTCTCACCAGGATGTCCCCACAGGCCCCAGTCTTGGTAGGGTGCCTGGTCTTAGCCCTGCATGTGTCTTGGCTGAGTGCTGTCAGATTATACCCCACACTTGGTATGTTGCCTGGAGCTATCCTCCCTTCACCCCAAATCTGCCCCCTCCCATCCCCCCACGCTCCCCTAAGACCCGTCTTCTTGACCGACTAGGCCAGAGATCGCCCAAAATTCCACCAGCACAACCGCAACATACACTGACTCTTGCCTTCATTTCTTGCTCTTCCTGTGTCCAACACTTAACTGGTTTAGGCATGCACCCATCCTGTTAGCACACCCATAATCTGCAACGACATCCAAGTCTAACCCGCACAATAATAAGTGCCACAGTTAAAGGAAAAAATCCTCATACAAAACATTGTAAACACAATTAAAACAATTATCTAAGACGCATTTATCAAGCCGTTCTGTTCCAGCTTCCTTTTAAAACCCAAAGGTGGCTTTCAAACAGTTTTGTGGTTGGTCAAATGGTTTTGCCCAACCAAACAGTTCAACCAATATGGAAGATATTCCATTTTTGACTCTAAAGTTGTTAGGCATCATCTTTGAAAACCAACTGAATAAATTATTCAGACATTGAAAAAGTTTTTTTCTGCTGAAATCGTAAATGTAGTCTCAGTGCATTAGTCTCAGTCTTGCCTCTCCCTCCCCGTCCTCAGTCCAGATGACTCATTTGGCTTTTTTTTTTTTTTTTTTTTTTTAAACTAATGACAAGTATGACTAGAAAGGCATTTTGTAACTTTGTGTAAGATGATATCATGTTTCCATCTACATAACAACCTATAGATGGTTTACACAACACACATTATCCAAGCAGGAAATGAAGCTTTCACTACTGGATATAAAATCTCTTCAAAGCTTTGCAACACAAAAAGCTGCAGAGCTTATATGCTGGAACTTCCAACACTGAATTCTTTGAGGTTTCATTGATCATTTATGCAACTACTTATCTGGGGTCCTTATTGGGTGAAGGTAGGGGTGCTCAGAGAGACAGCAAGACACACAGTCAGCTGAAGAATTGGTTTTGTTAAAGAATTATTTTTGCAATTCATTTTCTCTGCATTGCATTTTCTTTTCTGTCTTGAGCTTTATCTTCATACGTATGCCTGGCATGCAAAAATTGCAGTATTTAATGTGTTTCTGCAAACATACTGTATGCTTTCAGTACTCCCCATGCAACAGCCAGGATGCATTTATGTCATAGGGCACCGAGGATACAAAACAAACTTTTGCCTGTTGAATACCAGAGGAGCATACTGAGAGCTCCTTCCCATGAACAAATGAACAAAGTTTGAAATGAACAAAGTATGAACAAAGTTTAATGGTGTTTTTTTTATGTTTTTTTCTCTTTACTCAGTTTTCAAACTAATCTGTACTAATTCACAGAATTTCTTTGTCTCGTCTTGGGTGTTCTTAACTGCAACTCTGTTCAGGAAAAAACGGCATGTAAAGACACTGTCTTTGGCGCAGAGGAACCAGAGTGAAAACAGTTTCCTAACAATTCACAAACAACCAAAATAAACTGAACTACCAATGACATCACATCTGACATGTATATATTTAATATGTCTGCTGACTGTAACATTTCCAATAACCAACAGTCAAACATTGAAAGTTTATCTCAGAGACAGTCTCGCCCACGCTAATCTTTAACACATAATAATGCAAAGCATCCACTGCATCTGCATAGGGGGCACACCTTGACTTCTCCACTGGAAAACCTTTTGCTCCACTATGCTCATTGGTATTCTTCTCTCCACCCACACTTATAACTGAATACAAGAGGTTCACGCCCAGTCTGAAGTTTTGTAATGCAAGATAACTCTAATTTCCAGAGCTACGGTTGGCAGATAACGTTTATTTTATTTAAACCCTTGAAAAAATTTTTCTATGCATTAAGCCACTGAACAATCATCATTTGCATGAAGATGTAAAACTTTAGCACTTCCTCCAAGTAGCAAAAGCAATTCAGAAGGCATACACAGTGCAAATTTTATGACTTGCGTCTTCCAGCAACCCTCTTTTTACTGTTGAACATTGCTACAAGATGGGAAAAGATCGTCACATCATGCCTGTCTACTCTTCACCCTGTAACAGCTTGTTACTAGACTCCGCTGCCACTCTGACATCTCCGTCCCGCTGCTGAATATCAAATAGGCCAAGCTGAAATTGAGCGGCACACTGAGAAAGAAAATGAAGACGAGATATCCGACTTGCTCGCTTTCAGACACACATGTGAGTCAGCAGCACGGAGGTCAGGGGTTGAAGAAACTGGCTTGTGACTAGTTGTGATCACCAGATTGGCTGTGAAACTGCGGGAAAGTGACCAAGACACTATCCTTTTATTAAGCATGGTCAAGTCATCCTTGAACAAAAAAAAAAAAAAAAAACACTTGTTCAGCATGAACAGAAACTGAATAGCTAATTAAACTAATCAGAAACAGTTTTTATAAATTAATACTACTTGAAACTTATTTTAGCTTCTGAAACGTGACTTACATCACAGAAAGTGGAAATATCTATTTCGGTTTTGATCTCTTTAAAGACATATTTTCTCATTTTAAGTTTGAAATCATTTAATGTTCAATGAAAGAATTTTCAGAATATAATGAAAGTAATCCTTGACTGCTGCGGCCATTATTCCTACCTGCCTGTAACAGAACAAGCTGTACTGTAGTGCAGCCATGAATCAATTAGTTATTTCATACACTTTTAGAAACAGTTATTTAGATTCAATTATAAGCTTTGGCTCTTTTTCTCAGGGAAATTGGCTAGAAAGGATTTTATATTTATTTACATAAACAAACAAACCCTTTCCTTTTTGGACTATCGATTAGGAAACAAAACATTCCAGGACACCAGCTTATGCTGTGGGACGCTGTGATAGCCATGCTGTAAATAATCAATCAACAAATCATCACGTGAATTACTACTGAGAACGGAAAATTCCTTTGTTGCAAAAAAATGAAAAGGAAAAAAAATGTCCATGCTTACAAGAGGAATCCTAATTTACCAAAAAAAAAAAAAAAAAAAAAAAAAAAAAAATAGGGACAAGTCTCTTGACAAAGCGTGGGGATAAATGATGACGTGTAGCTGCGGCCCTCAAACGCTCACCAGCTCAGAGGGACCCATTAATCAGGAGCCAAAATGCGTCATAACCATTTTAGAAAATGAAGCAGAACCACATGTTGAACATTCGGTTTGATGTGGTGTTGGGTGTGAATCGCCACTACATGCTAAGATTTTTTTTTTTCCCCCTTGGTTGGTGACAGCACGTCTCCCGCTACATTTAGAGAAGGTGGGACTTTGGGCAAAGCTCACCGTGTTCTTTTTTTTCCTGGCTCGGAAATTTAAGTTACCAAGAATGGAAACACTTAAGTTCAACCCGTGTCCCTTCCTGCCACCTCCAGAAGAAGAAAAAAAAATTGTAATAAAATAACCATGGGAGGAAAATGGCTCAGTGACTGTCCAGAACAGCCTGGTTGAATGTTGGAGTTTCTACATGTGAGGAGCTGAAGCCTGTTGGAGAGCAAGCTGGAGAGGAACTCAAAATGAGAGCAACAGAAAGAGAGAGCCTGTAGGCAATGAGCAGCATCAGTCTCTCGGTTTCCCATCAGCCCTCCCGTCACATCAGCCCGCGTACAACCACCCCGCTCTCCATCCCCCACTTTCAGCGTCAGCCAATCGGCGGGCTCCGGCGGCCATGATGTCATAGTGCAGTCAAATTTTCTGTGAGCCAATCAAGGCACGTTATTGAGCCCCGAAAGAGAGAGTCTGCTGGGCTGATTCAAACCAGGCCAGAGAGACAGACTGGCAGAGACGCAATGATGAGAGAGACAGAGAGAAAGAAAACATGAGATAAATAATCAACCAGAAAGAGATAAAGGTGGGCAAAATCTAATATAAGTGGAACAGGTGTGCGAATTACAATCAAAATAACCTGTATCCAAACATTCACTGTAAACTTCGGTTAAGGTGACCAGGATAATCCAAGATGCACATTGTAAGGGCCTAAAGTCCAAATCCCACAGCTCTGGCTGAAAACTATATTGTATTGGTGGTCTCATCAAGACACACTTTACATAGTCGTAGTGGTTTATTATGTTAAATATGCCCTCCAGAAAGTACAATTCACCAACACTATGCTCATCTTATTACCTAAATCTCTGTTTTCAAACAACTTTGTCATTGAGAGTTTCTTAAAGCAATTTAAATTAAGCAATCCCAGAGGGAACATCGCTTGTCGAACAGCTCAGAGACACACCCTGCAACACACTCCTAGTTAAAGGCATTTGAGTAGGCACAGTCATGAGACAAACAGCTGGGAATCTGTGTATTAGCGTATTATAACTTGTGTAGTACATTAAAGCTGCAGTGATTAGCCATTTGAATTATTAGATTAGTTAACAAAAAGCAAATTAACATGTGAAATTCATTACATTTCTGATTGTAGCTTCTACAGATCGCAGACATCACAAAGAGGATACAAGAATGCTGAACCGAAATCTGTGACCAACACCAAGAGACAGCAGTTCCCCACAGCCAATCATCTACTTTATAACAGCTGAAGTGGGAAACATAATAAGAAAACCACACTGTTGCAATGATGCAAGAGGTTCAAAACAATTTTAACAGGGATCATTACTGTAGTGAAGATGTAGACAAGTACAGCTGCAGTTTCCTTTTTTGCCTTAGTGTATCCAGAACATAAATTGGCACAGCAATCGTTCGAGTACTCTAACCCTGACTCGCTGATCCTGTCGGCACTTTTAAACAGAGTCTAAAATTAAGCGGTCATAAAACTTTGTTCATACCTAGTAAAGGGTATGAACCTTTTTTTTTTTTTAACAAATTTGACTGTTGATTCTGTGTATGTGTTTTCTAGTACATCTCACTGACTACTGAAATCAAAGTTACACCTCTCTCCTCATGTATCCATGACTTGGGATGGGACTATTTTCTGAACTTCTACAGACTACGTGGTGAATCATCAAATTCGTAGACATTTCAAACGATAGCTGGAAGTCTGCCTGTACATCCCTAAAAGACAGCTCTACCAACACTGTGATTATGTGACAGAAAAACCAACAACGCAGTGACCAACTGATCTTTGCTTCTATTTAGTCTGCAATATGCTAGCCCCAATAAAGCTGCACCACGGCATATCCAAATATTTCAACTTAATGAAAGGATGCAATTTATTTCAAATTCAAAAAGTGCTCCAGCTTCAAACTCATCTCTAGAGAACTCAATGTCTACACGTAGTACAGCATACTTTAGTCATATTTCTCTTTTTTTTCAAGGGCTGGGCTAGAGCTAGAAAGGGAGCTGGAGAGGCAGCAGAGGAAGAGCATGAACATCTGCCCACGTTAGTCCAAGCAAACACACGCCCTCCACAGCTCACACCCCATCCGATGCTTACTCATGCAGTCACACGGACAGGTGTGTCTGTTGTCAGAAGCAGCAACCGCAGACAAGATAGACTGCCATAGTATGGATGAAGGTTTCTATGACAATAGAAGCTAATTTAATATCCTAAAGTCAAACTCGCACCTTATTTTCACACTTTGATATCACTCACAATCAAGTACGATCAGCTGTATGCACAGATGCATACACCTCTGTACAGTCTATACAATCTACCTAGCCTGCTAGTATCTGCTAGGATTCCCGGCAAAAGCAGGAAAGAGACAAAAATATGTCTTTCATATCCCGTCCCGCTCACTTTTCTGACATATTATAATATTTTACACAGAGGAATAAAAAATGTTTAAAAAGCAGTTTCGCATAAAGTCAGCAGTGGTGTTAAGGCTGAGATGGATTTGATCTTATAATAATTAGATCACAACTCCCATGACACCTTGCAATCATACTGCAGCAGCCACTGCAGCTTGCACTTAACAAATGCGATAAATCAGCAAATTTTTCCACTCTTTTCTCAAACATTCATTCTAGTGAAGTTTATACAACCAGACCCTTAAGTCCATAGGCAACACTAGGAAGCTAGCAAACAAGGGTTATTGTGATTGGCGTTCGGGCAGTTTGACCCCCTCAGAAACACAATGATGGGGATACTTTGCTGAATGGATGTAAAAAGGTTGTCATGCATCTGTCCAACTAGTTGTCCTGAACTTGGCAGGATTGAAGCAAAGAAGCCTCAGCTCGCCACTCAGCGAGTACACCCACCAGACCTTCCAAGAGACACAACTGCCAGCGTGGGAGATTAACACCAGCCATGAGCCAAACAAAGTGTGGGCACTGTCAAAGTTTGTAATTTAGTCAGTTTGTAGATTAGTAAACAGTGCAACACCTTCAGGCACATTCTGAATAATTACTGTAGAAAATCCTCACCATCCAAAGGAAATGTGGGCATTAACACCCAAGTTTCTCACTTTTTAAGTTAGTAAACAATGCAACACATCTTGCAAACTCTGTGCAAGAGCTGTCACAATCCAAACATTTCAATACAAGTTCTTATTTAAAGGATGGATCCCGTATTTTCCAATTATTTCTTTAAATAACAGACCTCTACCCATATGACGACCGAAGAAGTGTTTGCATCCTGTAATCATTCCTCGTGATCATAACATCCTCGGATATGGCCTCATACTGCAGTTCCGATGCAGGTGATGGGGGAATAAAACCCACACTCCTCATTCTAGGTAGAAATATATTTTGACCAGAGCAACACAGTTTCAGAAAATACAAACAGGACATCTTTTACTATATTTTGGAACATCTCTATCACAGTAGGTCCACATTCAGAAGCCTGTTGTACAAATTCATTTTAAAAGAAACAAACAGAGGATCACCTGGCCAAAAACTGAACCTGGCTTAACACCACCAAGCAACTTACTGTAATATTAACTACAAAATCAAAGCTCCACAGTTTTAAAAGCCTGTCCGCTTTTTTCAACGATAGGTCTGAATACCCACTAGCAAAAATTGTAGTAAACTTTCTATACAACTTGACAACCAAATTTAGAACATCATAATCTCAGGAAAGCGTTGTTTTCACTTGGGGAAAACAAGTCGTCAGCAAGTCTTAGAGGCTTTTTTAAAATTTCACTGCATTCATAAAAACGTCTTCCAACCGCTGAAATGGTTAAAAGTTATTGTATAGCCTACACTTAGTCACCAACACTTTCCTGCACATGAGGGAAAGCACTAGGAAGAAGTGCTGCAGGCACCGGAAGAGTGGCTTGTGGCCTGGATGGTGAAAACAAAGACATCAAGACCTTTTGTCTTTTGTCCACTGCTCATTCAAGGGGACTCATTGCTTTTCCAAGATGATCCTGCATTGTCTTGCAAAGCAGCAGCCATCTTTGTGTGGGCTTCTGCTTTGTTCTGGTGTTGGCCTGGAGAAGCTTCAGTCAATTATGAGGCCTATTTTTAGGCCAAACTAGACCTGTGATTTTATTTTTTTAAACTAGAAGTGTGGTTGTAGGACAAATTAAGACTATGCTTATTAAATTGTGTTTTGTAGTTTTAAATTAAATTATGAAGGTTGAGCTTACTTTTTACTTTTTCACTTTTCCAAAAAAGTAATTAACTTTGCTTTGATGACTGAGCATTAAATGTTTAAGCCATTCTGATTGATTAGATTTCACAAATTAGTCAAACTACACAACTTTAAAGCTGCGAGGTAGATATGAAATAAATGAAACAATCTTTTTTACTGCAAATTAGTGTGCTATAAACAAGACATACAAGCTTAACTGGTTGGTATGTCAGTGTAAGAGACTGACAGCGTAAACAGAAATACTAAACTAAGTAACATCTGGCTGGTAAAGTGTTAACTTTTTACACTGCTCCAACATAATCCAGCTCTCACTCAGGTAGGCTTTGTTTCATTTGACTAAATAACAATGCCATTATCTTCAGCATAGGCTATTTTTGATGCATGCTCCAAGCCAACTGCAATCACATCAGTCATATTTCAAATGACATTAGTACTTAATAATCTTAAAAATATAATCAGTTTGCTTTCCCTCCCTTTTCTACTGACAAATGGCCACAGAGTCCAAAAAGACATTAAAGTGGATGAATAAAGAAAGAATAAAGAAACTGCCCTGCAAATGCTTAGGACTGCCATCTCCATTACAGTCGTCACATCAAACCTCTGTGTGGTGACACTTTTTGACAGCTAAATTTGAAGTTTTTTGAAGACACATCTAAAAAGCTCTCCATTTTTTATGCATCTCCACTGCAAACCCCCTCAAAAACAGCACATTCTATTTAAAATACAGTGCAGCTATAGTGGTTTTCGTGTTTTCATTTTCACACAGTACCTACGGGATGTAAATCAGGGGAATATATGCAGGGGGAAAATGAGTGGGAGGGGAAATCAGGAATTTTAATTTGGTATTAAGTTGAATTGCCTGCACAAAAGAAGCGAAGACACACTGGTTATAAATGTGTAAAACGGATCTCTACGCATGCTTTGAGAATTTTAGTGGTTCCTGCATGTAAAGTGTTGTCTTTAACTTTTTGTTCCACTCCTTCCCTGCATTTTAAAAGCATGCACTCCTTGCTGCTGTCTTGTGAGCACTGAGAGGTTTCTGCAGGACACTTAAAGCACTTACGACGTTACTTATGGCTGTGAGCGTATAGTCCGGGCTGTAGCTGAATGGCACGCAAAACTTTTAGAATATATCCACTACGTTACATCAAAATATATAGAAGCGCAATGCATGTTACTCAGAGTGCATCGTTGCACTAAAGTACTTGTTTGCTAAGTTGCAAGAAAAACGCAAAAAGAAGCGAGGAAATCCGGGGAGCAGTTTTGTAAAGAGAACCACTACTCTTCATCACCATCCTCCTCTTCACAGTCACCATCATCATCATCTGTGAAGCACAAGGCTCTTTAGCTTTAGGGAAATAAAAGAAGGGAAGCAAAAGACGGACCACGCGCTGTAAATACATAAAAGAACCGACGTTAATCATGGCGAGTCCGCCATAAAAAATTACGGGAAGGTCTTAAAATACTACCCCCTCCACCTTACCTCCAACCCGGTACATGTTCGCTGCCATGACTGCCCCCGGTCCCTGGCTTCCTCTCCAGGTAGAGGGGTGGCTCTCTTCTCTCTCGCGCTGCCGGAGCTGTGTTAGCACTGCCGCCGCTCTGTGTTGGAAAATGGTGGATTGATCAATACGAAGAGACTGGCTGGCTGCCTTAAAGAGACAGTACGCCTTTTTTCTTTTAGCCCACAACTTTGGCGCTGGTAAATGGGAATCAGCACTGTAACAAATTAACGATTTAATTAAACAAATTTCTTTAACTTAAAATAAAATTTAATAAATAAATAAATAAATATTTGCCTTTTTAAACTGTACCTACGTCACTGTTAGCAACCAAGCACGCGCTCGTCCGAAAAGAAGCGTTATCCTATTAACTTTGCTTAACTTTACTACTCGGTTAACCTTACATAAGTAGTTCATTTACCTTTTACTTGCCAGTTTAGATTATAAACGGAAGGGTACATTTCTTGGAAATGGACCTGTATTTATTATTAAGACATGAAACTTGGATACTAGCTTAAAGTTTTTATTTATTTATGATAATTATACAGCTCTTTAATCAACTAATCGACAAGTATCGCGATAATTTACGGTGGAAAGCAAGTCTTTAAGTAAGAGCTCGATGTGAAAACTTCCAGGGCCTACCAGGCCTACTTCGGACTGTATAAACTCCCACATTGGATGACTCATGAATTGTGGACAGGTTCCAGAGCTGGTTTTAAAATAAGCCTTTTACCTGGAACTGTATAGCTGTGTAAAATGCATCAGCCCTAAAAATAAACCAGTGCTGTGATCCTAAATCCCTCAATGCTCACAGTGTCAGTGAGGGTCAGAGGTCAGTGGACCGGCAGGGGAGGGATGCACGGGCTTAAATGTAAAAATAACAAAGTATGTTAAATATAATTCATGTATATTAGAAAGACACCGGGTCATCCCTGTGGTCTAATTTTTAGGGTGGTTTATAGTGGTGGTTTTTGGGCTGTCATGATAGGGCACACTGTCATGTAGCTATATAGTTTTGTCTTTTAATGTTAAACATTTATTTAACATTTGTCCTTAAATACATAATTTTATTAACAAAAGAAAGGAAGACATATGCAAATTCTTCCAATCTAAAAAGGTGTATTAAAGTTAGGATTGTATACTACAATGGTGGTTTATGTATAAGATAGCATAGCTCTTTTTTGTCTCACTGTACTACATTATAACCACAGCATGCAGTGAAGGCAGAAACATGCAGTGAATTATGGTATGATAATATGAGATATATTTTGGATTCTGGAAATACTATGGAGATTTAGGATTATTAAGCTTATTACAATGACATGGTTAGTCCACAGTACAACTCTATGTGCACGTGGTTAGGAGAACAAGCTAATAATCTGCCATTAAAATAGGATGTTGGTTCTGCAACATGGACTAGCAGCAGTGTTTCTGTTCTTATCAGTAGCCTGTGTGTGAGTGTGTTTATATTATCCTTTCAATCTTACCACAAACAAACCATATAGTACCATATCACCTTGGATAAGGCACAATAAATTGTCAATCAAACCACAGAATGCTTAAAAAAAACCTCACATGAGCATAGCTTTTTTTCTACATGGCTACCTGTCTTTTATGGAAAGGTATCTACAATGTGTGATTCTGAATGACCAGATATTTGTTTGATTGGCTCATTTTTTTTGTAGGTAGCATAGGGCCTCTGTGACAGAGGAATGCGTGGTGAAGGCTACGTCTGATCTATACCATATGGAAGCGTCAATTACTGTGACCTAACACAGGGGATCACAGTCTGCAGTCACGTGACTGTTATAGGCCAATCATGTGTACTTACAGTATGCACTCCTACTCAAGTGTGCAGTCGGAACTGTGCTGCATTGGAGGGATTCTGTATTATGTCCCGGGGCTCTTTTATGAAAAGGAACGAGAGACAAGGAGTGTGTGCTTTGTGTGTTTTTTGTGCACGTGTGTGTTTAGGTATGGGTGTGTACAAGGATTTACATCTACACTATGTCATTCAAATTTAATTACATTGAATTTGCGATGTTTTTCAATGCCCGTGCATGGTACACTGCACAATATTTTGATTTGTAGTATAGTTGCATGCTCACTGATGAAAGAGCATCACTATACTGTACATTTATTTTTAAGTATACACTGCTATGTGCAACAAACAGTGCATTTCTGCATAAATGCTTATTTTTGTGCATATTATATTGCTGTCTTGTGGAATATTTCAAGTGTAAAGCATAATCCAGCATATCCCTGCACATTATGTGTTATTTGTTAAGCATATGGAGACACACGTGAGCAGTCTTTTGAGCTGTTGTAATTTTCCCCAATGGGCTCAGAAGAAAACACTGCCAGTGCTTAATATGCCTTTAATTAAAGGAAAATAGGTGGTCGACAATGCACCCTTGTATTTGGGAACTGTTACCACTTTCATTAGGGCTGTTTGTTTACTTGGCTGCTTGATGCTGTGCAGATGTTCCTTTTTTTTAATACACTTGCTCCTCTGCCAGATGTTGCTGCATTCGGGAAGACAAGCATGCAGGCAGAGCTCTGTACAGAGCAGTACAGTGCAGGTGTTCTCCCTGATGACTCTCAGTCTGTGGAGATGGATTGGCTCAAGACGCAGAGCGTCTGCAGAACCTCCCTTCACTTTGGAAGAAGACCTCTGATGGCCTCTCTTCCTACTTCTCTTCCTCCCTCGTCCTCTTTCTTTCCTCCGCTCCTCCATGGAGCAGGTGATTGCACAGGAGAGACAAAGACACAGAGGAAATCAGTTAGACCTGTTTTCTTGCAGAAACTATTTCATATATTTTTAATTCTCTTTCTGAAACCTATGCTTGGATCTAGACACACTATGGGTGGTGCACGAATAAAGGGAATAATGTTAGAGCTCTCGCTCTTCCACACCTAACTTTGTATGGGTGTATTCCTTATTAAAAGTGAATTACCTATACTTTGGAACAGTCTGTAACACTGCTCTCTAGAGGATGCTTGAATATATTCCCTTCCCAGAAGGTTAGTGCCAGTGACCTTCTGCTGTGAGTCATGCTATAGATATAAGACACATGTATAAGTATATAAAGCAGGATAAATATTACCGATAATAATGCAGTGAGCTACTGTACAATATCACAGATGCCTAGATTCCTGTATGGAGACTGCTCTGCACATCCATCTAAAACACATTCACCACCACTGCTGTTGATTTTAAAGACAATATTCTTTTTTTTTCCTTTAGTCTATGAAGCCATGTTCTCAGTCCTCTGAGAGCTGTGGGAGGAGATAGCGCTGAGTTATTGCGAGTAAAAGAAAATACTAGGAGTTTGTATTTATTTTCAGTCACCATTAGGGGGAGCTATTGTCTAGCTTTTTATAAAAATGACCACTTAAGACAAAGGCTTGCCTGCCTTAAAACCATGCAAACTCAGACATACTGTTATCCATTATCTTTAGCTCATACAAAACACAAAATTGAGCTCTGAAACCATTCATTAACAATCCCTGATCTTTCCAATACTCACTGAAAAAAAAAATGCTCCAAGTTGCACTAAACATAGTCTGCCAGTAGGGGACATCATGTGCACAGCTATTTCTATTGTCCCCATTTGCTCCCTGAAAAACAGTCATGCTGTGGGAAGAAAAAAGAACCGTGATGTGGCCATCGCTAACAGCGAAAACGACACTTCAGTGAGTTGGGATTTTTGGGTTGATGCCAGCTATTTGCATCTAAAGCTGCAACACAGAGCTGTAGATCAGAAGCATAATATTATCAAATGTTGCCATTAAGTCAATATTATTGTGTCTTTTCTGGGTGTGTGTGTTTCTATTGGAAGACATCACTCAGTCTGTCATCTGTCACACAGCTTTGAATGAAACACTCAGCCTCCCAAGAATGCTTTGCACTAATCCAGAGGGATTAAGAATATTGCAGTTGCGGGTTATTGATACTGACCCGTACGAATAGGGTGTTACTGCGAGACTGTCTCACACATGGAAATATGTGGCACTCCAAAAGTTATCCCTTGCATATTCTGAACCCCAACTTGCAAGACACTCCCGTCACTGAGTGTCCACCCTTAACCACAGAACCATTTGCCAAAATGCCAGGAGCTGCCAGACAAGTGCAACTGCTTTTTCTTTCTCTTTTTTTTTCTTAGAGAAACAGCTGGTTGAACTGCTAAAAATGTCTCAATCTTCAGAGAGGCTCTGGCATTTGGTGACTGTGCCATGTGGGGAAAAACCCACAACAGTTAGACGGAAGAAGAAAAAAAATGAGTGACTGGAATGGCAAGCACTTGCTCAGCAACTTGAGATGCATGTTTTTTTATATATGTATCACATAAATCATCAAACAAATGTCAGGAAAAACAACGGGCACATAATAATAAAGCCATGGTAGACGGACATAATGGGCAATGATACCACCTTTGCAGCCTACATGACAAATTCAAGATTACACAACCTATCTAAAAAACATTATGAACCAATATGCATTTATAATAACCATAAATGCCCAGTATGCTCAAAGCGAATATATTTTGCAAGTTTCAAGTGAGATCGCGCTTCCATGCATCAAAGACAGCCTTATAAACTAATGATAGCTGTTTTTAGTTGGAAAGAGTTTGTGCAGACATGTTACAGTATGTTACTATTAACTGAATAATTAACATGATTGTTATTACAGTGTAATGTGGGTGTTTTAACATTTTTATTACCAAATCATAGGTCTTATTTTTTAAATTGTGTTGGAATTCAGCTGAGGGGTGATAGTAGCTTTTTGGATGAGCCTGAGCTACAGAGGGGCCTGTCCATGATGCTGACGCTGGCCATGGACAAACCTACGTGTCTAAAGTGATAATACGCTTAGCAGGTCAAGGCAGTCATATTGAAGAAACAGCTTTGCTGCTGGGTTAAATACTCGTTAACTATTTATTCATATGTCTGTGATGTTTAATTGTAACATTCAATATACCCCAAATAAAATATTAGTATATAAACAGTACTAATTGGCTAAATTAGAGTTATGGTTAGCAGTTTGCAGATAATATATGTGGCTTTATAGTGTCTAGGATGATTGATTGATGTGAAAATCCATTAAACACAAGATATAGGAATTATGTACTTGTGACTGCACCTTGTGGGACAAATATCAAAGCATGTCTCTTAAGGCTCCATGGAATACCTAAAATCAGGGTGGGACCTGGTAGATCATGTTTTGTTTTCCATTGCAGCACCACCCATGTCGAGAGGGTCTAATTATACACCACAAAAGTGCACAGCAAAGTCTCTTTACATCGTCAGTTAGTTTGACTTGGCAAGAGAACTCCATCTGAAATGTCTGTGCTCATGTGGAGGAAACAGGCAGGCTTTGTTAAATACTGAGGTAAAGAACATTTTCAAGTTCTTGTTGTAAATATGGGCTGGGGAGGGTTAAGCAGGCAAGATCTTGTCACAGTGACTCTTTGGTAGGCCTGTTTTGTTTGTGAGCAAACTGGGAGATGAAAGAAAGGAAGGGATAGATGGCTGCTCTGGGAGATTTCACCCATTTCAAAGATTTCTGCCTTTTGTGTGTTCACAACCACAATAAAGAGCTTATCTTGGAAAAACAATAATCCAATGATTGTTTTCGTGACCAAGAAACTAAATATTAGTCTTTAAAAAACATGCCCAAATAGTTGTTTGTGAACAGGAAGTGCATGCAGTGAACTTTCTGCACAGAGAAGAACAAGAAAATAAACTTTATGCATCTTTATGTAAAGCTAGAGTCAACAGATGTTTAGCTTAGCAGACCATGTTAACTTATAGACTTGAACTAAGTGAAAACAGCAAACATGGCTCAGTTCAAAGTGATAATAATGTCTACCACACTGTATTTGACTGTGCAAAATGTGCCTGTGTTTTGTTCATTTTTGTGTTTTTATATTTTCCCCTGCTTTCTGGCTTTATGCTAATCTCAGCTAATTATCTGCTGGCAGTAGCTGTATATTTAGTGTACAAACATCAAGCTCAATTGGTTTTCTCATTCAAAAGTCTGCAAGAAAGCACAAAAACACATTCTCACCATGTCAAACTATTGCTGTGGTGTTTCTATCAATAAGTGCAGATTACATGATTGAAACAGGTGTCCAGCTGTCAGTTTGTGCCTGTGACTAATGACTCCACTGCTGACTGAAGCTTAATGAATGAAGCTCACACAGCACAGTTACCACTGTAATGCCACTAATCAGAGGGTTATTGATCACTATACTGTTACACTTTAACAACACAGCAGATCATCTTACTCCATCTCACCCTGTCCCTCACATCCTCTTCTGACACACCAACACTTTGCGTATTCTCAATCACTACATTCATGAATCTTCTCTGTGGTTCTCCTGTTTTCTTCCTGCCTGACAGCTCCTTATTTAGCATATTTTATCTAATTTATATCCACTATCTCTCCTCTCAAATGTCCAAACCATCTCAGCCTTGCCTCTCTAACATTGTCTCCAAAGCACTCCTGAGAGGCCCCTCTTGTTTTCCTTCTTATTTCTGATTTTATCTCTTCAATTACACCCCATGAAAATCTTAACATCCTCAGCTCTGCCACCTCCAGCTCGGCCTCCTGTGTTTTTGTCAGTGCCACCTTCTCCAAGTCATTGCAGATCTCACTACCATCTCGCAAACTTTCCCATTCACTCTTATTGATATCCTTCTGTCACAAATAACCCCTGACATCCGTCTCCACCCATTCTGCCAGCTCGCACTCTCTTCTTCACCTCTCTTGTCTACTGTTCTTTGCTTTGAAAGGTTGAATGCAGGTATTTAAACCCATCTGTCTTCACTATCTCTGCTTCTTGCATGTTTACCTTTCGAACTGGCCTCCCTCTCATTCATATACATGTATTCTATCTCTGCTTATTGCTCTTTTCTCCAGCACATACCTCCACCTCTTCAGACCCTCTTCCAGTTCCTCGCTTCATGCCCTATCATAGTCTTTCTCTAGATACACAAAGATACAGTGCAACTCCACAGAGGGTCACAAATCAGTGTACTTCTCATGCCGGAGTGGTGAAGATTGCATCAGGAAGAGCATCCGGTATAAGATTTTGGCTAAATTAAACGTCCAGCTTATAAAGAATGAAGCTATGCATGTAAAACTTTTAAAAGAAGGTTATTTATGCTAATTATTCTCTTCATGTCACCATTCTGTTTATTTTCAGTACAATTCTCACGTGTGACTCTCTTAGAGTGATTCTCTTAGAAATGATAGGGAGCTCTGTGAGAGGGAGGATCACAGAACTTAGCGATAGCAAGATCAAAACCTCCAAAACTGTCTGCCAGCTGCCTCCACAGCACACCCTTGCTACACAGGGGCCCTCACTGGGATTCAGCACGGCTGCCGCGCCTTTATTACAACCGTTGAGACTGTACAGCACATGTGTCTGCAAAAAAAAAATTTATTTATACTGTAAACAAACACGAGGCAGAAAGTGGAATGACAAATGTTCTGAATATTTCCAGTGTGCATGGGCTAAAAATAGACTTTCAGATTAGACGAGGGAGTAGTGAAAGTGTATGCAATAGAACGTTGACCAGCAGTGGGCAATGTAGACATTTGCCAAGTAAAACAATACACCCACTTCACTAAAAATGGCATTCAATGGAGTCTACACCCTTTTCAGTCCCTGTGGGAGTAAAATACTTTAAAAAGACTGTCCCTGGATTAAGACACAGACCAACTGTTGTTTTGTCTGTAAGAGTATATGTGTGTGTGTCTATGTGATGGTTCAGCAGGAAAAAGCTCACATTATAATTTGATAAAAGTTTTCTAATGGTTTCCAAAAAATATTATCTAGTTATATGTTTTGAGAATCACAAAGTTTTAATAGTTGCCCAAATAACTCCTTACCAAAACTACCCAAAAAGACCCAAAGCAATTAATTAGGCATCACTTAAAACCTACAAATATGACAGGTCTAAGCATTAATATTGAGTTGTTCCATTGATATAAACATCAGAATGTTCCTGAATGAATTATTAAAGTACCTTTATTAAGCCTAGTTCTACCATGTAGCACCACTTTTTGCACCTTAGGGACCTTAGGGGTGACAATGGGGACATGCACATATATAGACAGAGGGCGATTATTAGAATGTGCTCCTAATGGTGAAAAAGTGGCATTAGAATTGGGAAAACCTTTTTTATTATCTCAAGAAGAAGAATCCTTAAATTGTAAGAAAAGTTCCCTTTTCTAATTGTTAACATCTTTTTTTCCCTTTGTGTTGTGATTAGCAATATAAAAATATTTGACTCCAATATTTGAATGGAACCCTTTTGTAGCATCACAAGAAGGTTTCTGGCTCAAACCTCCTTGTCATCTTAATCCTTCCTGTTGGTTTCCTCCCACAGTCAAAATATGTCTGGTTCTCTGTTTTACTCCTATGATGGATTATTGACTTGTCCAGGGTGTATTCTGCTTTCACCCTATGTCAGCTTCTACCTATAGGCAAAAGCCCAGACCTTAAATTAGATAAATAGTTTTTAAAAAAAAAGGATGGTCCCTATGTCACCTTGTTTTTCAAGGTCAACCAATTTAAACTTGCAAACGTAATAATTATATTTATGTTTTTAGTAATTGAATAACTTGCAGTGGGAAATTCTGAAGGTGATTGCTATTGCTATGATCTTTTATTGTGGCTGAACAATGGGACAGGACAAAATGCTCATCACATTCCCAGACCCAAAAAAGGAACGAAGATAAGCCTTTCCCACTTGTCCTCTCAGTCTTATCAAGAAGATAAAGCATCTCTATTAAAACCTCACAGACCACTCAGTCTCTTCGAGCAACATAAAGCTTATCATCTACTGAGACTCTTCAGTCTTACCCCTGTCCCCTAGCAGAGCTAAACATAGGCTACTGTGTCTGAAATAATCACCACTCTGAAGCGTATGCTGTGGGAACGTTTCAATAATTAATTCAGGCTCAGGCTTTTTTTTCCTTCTTTCTTTACTCAAAGACGTGCACATGCACACCCGACAGATCACGTGCCGTCCCTAAGAACAGTCTGCACTCACATTTTCAGAAACTACACAGCTGTCTGACGTCCTTCAAATGATGTGCTTGTGTATTTAAAATAGGAGCTTCAGAATGCCGCGATCTAACCTAAAGGTCGTCTCTGTCTCTTGTACTTGATGACAGAGATGGCCTATTGTGGTCTTTGGCTGTGCACGGTCTGGCTTTTCTGTGGGCTCCTTAGAGTAACAGATTCGGCACGTGTCTCATGTGAAATTATGCGTGCAGTTGCATCTGTGGCGCTTTAATGTGTGAGTTTGCGTGGGGGCGTGGGACAGACAGGAAGGAAAAAGGAAGGATCTAAAGGCAGCACCTGCTATCTTGGGGCAAAGGGCTTGTATAATATGTCTTGGGGTGCGTAGTGTTTAGGACAGGTGTTCTGCTGGAATTCATAAACACCCTCCTGCTGGAGGCTGGGTCACTGCTCTGTGCCTGCTAGTCCTGCTAGGGGAGTTTGTTTCCCACTGACACCAATGTTATGTTTTCCACATCCATGAGCTGCACAGATCTGCTAGGGGGTGAGTTACATAAATGTTATCATCAGAGGGTGTATGAGGTGACCATTACAATACAAGGGCACCAACTTGAAATGCTTCCTGCAAGCAAATCGGAAAGCACTATAAGAACATCAAATACAGGTCTCTTGTGTTAGTAGGAAGTCAGTGCGCACAAGGAAATATAATCCAAGCCCGAGACTGTGAGGCAAGGGTTTCACACGGTTCCCAGTCAACTGGTGATTGTTCACGACTTTTAATTCCTTATTTTGTGACTGACTTCGAGTCTGCAGTTTTTAGAGAAATGAATGTTCTGTAGTTTCTGTTTCACTCAAGATCTGAAACAAACATGTGATGACAACTGTGAAGATTCTTGCATTGTCTTTCTAATCTGCTATAATTATATCCACACAGTCTTAATGAAGCAGAATAGCTGGGATTTGACATAAACCTTGATGATAAAACCTTACTGTAAAGTGCTGTACGGAAGTCTTCGTTCACCCATTATTTCTTTATAATTTGATAAGAAGATAAATGGGAATTAGAGACATCTGCAAACACAAATTTCTCCAGGTTTTTTGAAGGACATTGAAGATTCATTGGATGTTGGCCTTCCTTTTATTACGCGCTCTGTCAATACACTGCTGTATTGAAGTTTGTGGAGGCGAGTCCTTGACAGATAGTGTTCCATTGTGTGTTTTTACTGCATTTGTACTGTGTTTGGTTCATTGTTATGCTAAAAAACTGAATGCTAATCAGCAATGATTGAGATGGTATTGCATGGTGGATCAAAATCATTCTGTGCCTTTTGTGTTCATAACTCCAACACCACCAACTAAATGCAGCCCCAAATCATGACAGATCCTCAACCATGTTTTACAGATGGCTGTAGACACTCACGTTTTTAGCTCTCTCCTGACCTCCACCATACATATTGATGGCAAAATTTCAACTTTAAGACTTGCTGCCACTGATTTTCTTGCATGATGTGGCATGCCTCACCTTTTTCACCCTTTTTCCTCTTCCTTAAGATTGGCTTCTTCACACCCATCCTTCCACTGAGACCATTTCTGATGAGGCTGTTGATGGATCAACAGAAGGGCCAGATGGTTACTTAAGGACTTTACTTTTGGATAGTCTTCAATATTTTTAGTCTTGCCACTTCCTCTTTTGTCCTCTACTTGTGCCATTTCCTCAAACTTTTCTTAATGACACACTGCACAAATAGAAAGTGGCACACTGCTTCAACTAACAGCTCTTTGGGAATCCCGTTGTAGGTACAAAAATTGTATTCTATGTCCTTTGAACATTGTTATCCTGGGCATTTTTCATAGGTTTAACTAAAAAAAGTAAAAGAATTATTTTTAATAATAGCCTGCTAGCAAAAGGTCCTGAAGATACTATTGTCTGTTATGTGCAGACACAACACTGGCTCATCCGTTTTAGAAGCTTTGATGATTCAGAAGTCAGTGGCAAGTGTTGATCTGAAAATAATCAGGTATGAGGACAGGAATGAAAATGAGTGAAAAAGCATCCAATTATCCAAAGAAAAACGGTGACCTACCTTTAAGACCACATTAAGTAAAAAACAACAAAATCTGGCGCTTTGAAAATAAACAAAGCAAAATAAAGCAAAAATAAATCAATAACGGGTGGCTCAAGACGTTTGCACAGTACTTATCATTGTGTGATTTTTATTGCTATGAAGACTACGTTTTGACTTGAAATGGCTTAATACTTAGCTCTGCTATAAAGCTGCATTCCCTTCCAAAGGGTGTTTTTTTTAATAAAGAAACTTTACTGTGTTCTTGTTCAGTCTATACTAACATGCTTTAAGACCCTTAGGACCACCTCACCCTTCCCTCTCTAACTGTTGCTTTCTATTTCTGTCTATCCCTGTGGGGCTAGACTCTTGATCTGCTCGGAAAGAGCATTGCGGGTTTGAACCAAACACCAGATCAGAATCAAGTTAAAAGTAAAACTGGTGGCCTGAATACGTTCGCTCCGGTCTCCGTGGCATTACCCACTCCTCAAAATCATCAAATCACATCACACCGCTGTCAGGGGCACCTGTTCCCTCACTTGTCATTCAGTTTTGGCTCCATATATTTTTTGACACTGAAATGAATAAAATCAAGTTCTCAAACTTTGGTTGTTTGTAGTGCATAGATGCAGGTAGTGGGGATAATACACGCCCTCTTTTATCTTTATCATGTGTTCAATGAGCCAAGGGTTTTGCAGAACACTGCCCTTCAGTTTCACTCTCTTAGTCCTCTTTGTCTCCAATTCACTCCATAGAAAATTTGACCTCTCCTCTCAGCAGCTTTGAGTGCATGCTGCAGCTGAACGAGCAGCAAACCTGCAACCACAGCACACAGCCGAAAGGTGAACTGTAGCGAACTCATGTTCTCTGTGAAACCCCACCAGATGATCAACTGTTTAACTGCAGAGTGCACAATTTTGCTGCCATTGAGAAGCCTTTCCAACCGTTAGTCTAAGGTCTTTTAAAAACAGTGAACTCATAGATAAGGAGGGACCGGTTACAGGCATGCTGACGGGTGCTAATCAGCTGGGACACAGATGTGGGAAATTTCAGTGTGTCTGTTCCTAGATCAGGACCTGTTCTGTGTCACTAAGCAGATAGACCAGGCAATAGCAATGTGTGAATGTGATGATCTCAGTTACTCCCAAGATTGGAAAGAGGCAGACACTCTGCCGGAGGAAGTGATAATCTCTTGAGTGTTTTAATAAGTCATCATAAGTGAGGGCAACAGCTACATGTCATCCTGGGCTGTGTGAACTTCTGCTGCTGCTTTCCAGCTCTGCCTATCACTCTCAGTGGGCCTAATTTGTCATGAAGCCAGGAAGCCTTCTAAAGGGAAAGCTGATCCACCCAAGCCACGTTTCAGCAGCATCTTCCTTTGCCTAACAAATTCCTACGAGTCACTCACTCTGAAAGAAAGCATTGTGATTCATCCAACCACTGCCTACTCCTCCTGTGGAAATAGGGAAAAGGAAGTGGGAGTGCGTTTGCCCCAGTGGACTGGCCCACCACTTGCCCAAAAGCATTCCCGCCTGAACATGACTGACTATGGCAGACAGTCTGGCCCATAGAGAAGGCGGTTGCCTTTAAGGACAGCTCGTAAGACTTAAAACTCAAAATCAAGCTTGAAAGATTCTGAAGCTGAAGCATGTTTTAAAGAAAGCAGATTATACAGCATGTCATTTAGCCGTGTTTAAAGTTAAAGTGTGCATGAGAGACAACAACCCCCCTTATCTTAATTAAATACAATTTAATTAAGATATGATAACTGGGTAAAAATGAGAAGAAACAGAAAGCATATGAAGGGAAGCAGCTGAAACAAATAAAAATATAAAAAAATAAGGGAGATTCAGCAAGGCTGATTTCCGCAGGCAGCTTCTTATAAGGGATCAGAGCCGTGATCCTTAAAGCATGGATCACCTTTTGTCTTTGCTGTGGCTACAGGGACGTCCAGGAGACCCAGAGGATTCCAGATTGTGCAAAGCTAGAAGCTGGGTTACTGCCTCTTTAGTAAGATCAAGGTAATCAAGAAAATAAAGCTCCTTAAAAGCATCCGCATAGTTTTTCAGTAAGTAACTAGGTAGCTAAACTCAATAGTTAAAGTAGGATTTTCAGATTTCTAAAGTAACAAAGCCTCATCCCAATCCTGACATTAACAAGAGACAAACTTTTCAACACTCACACATTAAACAGACACATTGTTTGGAACACAATTTAAAATCAATGGATTTTACTTACCATGGGAAAAGCTTCCCCAGACATTCAACCCATATTCATGTGACTAAACAGGATAAAGATGTTGACTAGTTGCTGTTTTGTTTTGTTTTTTGAAGAATTATGTTGCCAGAAATTGTAATACAAAAGCACACAAGCATCAAAGTGCACTTTCAGTGACGAACAAGTAACATTTGTCTAATTGTCTAAGCTCATATAGTGTAGGATGCAACGTATAAGTTCTGCAAATTACACAATCAATTTTCAGTAGAGCTTTTCGGAAAATTCACTGAAAACTTCGGCGTTTTTACCAGTCTGTCGTGAAATTGTGACATTTCCCACCATTCTTGAAGGGGGCATTAGGAGTGTTTTCATAGCGTGGGGGGCGGAGCTATGTAAATGACGAGCCGTTAGCTGAATAGATGCTCCAGCTTCTGTGAGCGGAGCGGGACACTTGCTGTTGAGAGCAGAGCTAGAAGACGATTAGAGAGTAGAAACCGCTGCGGACAACCAAAACACATCACTTTCACTCGAACCACCACACTCAAAAATGGCCTCAAAGTGTCCTAAGTGCGAGAAGACGGTGTATTTCGGTAAGTGATTCCCGGTTTAAGGGATCCAGCGTGTTTAAATTACTTTTTGGCTCGTTAGCTAAATATACTCATCACAGCAATCAATGTAATTTTTATTTTTACATTAATCCTCTTAATTTAGAAATCCCATGAGCGGTGCATTTGAATGGGATATAAACTATTTTTGATATTTTTCAAAGTCCATTCATTGAAAATAAAAAGACAAACATTTGACCTAGCACTAGCATTTACACTCATTTGCTAAAAATGGCTGATTTTTAAATGAGGTTCTGAATGTAAACATGAACTGGGTGTATTTTGTTAGAAGAATTTGTGAAACTGTAGCTAACTGTATAACTTAATGTATAATGATGTGTAAAGGAATATCTCTTTCAGCTAAACCTCCTAACATGTCTTATTAGACTAAAGGTTGCTGACAAAGTAAATGATTCACAGAGAAATACTTTGATAAACCTAGAAGCCGACGTGAAAGTGGGGTTAGTGTAAACAAAAGACCCAATAAGTGAAAACAAAGTGCAAACATTTAATAGATTTTATTTTTGTACACTAAATGCTTCTAACTTATGTGAATGGAAACATGCCCTGTTTACACTTGTCTACACAAGACTGGATGAATGATTTATCTTATTTCAACACTGATCTGTGGCATTTTTAATTTGTTGTGTTTGGTAAACATCCAAGCCTGGCAGTTGGCTTTGGAGAGTTGGCTGATGCAGGCCGTTGCCAAGAGTGCAGAAATGCCATATGCTGAGATTGCCCACTCAAGAGAGGAGCGGAGCAACATCATGCTGCGTCAGTGGGATGAAAACCTGAAAACATGCATCTTTCACATCTTTGTAAATAAAAATATGAAAACAAGACACCCACTTGAGCCGTGAGCTTCGACTCGGTCACAGTGAGAGTGATCGCACCTTATATTCATTGCAACAGATGTTTACAGTGCAAAGTAATCTACGCGCAGAGCGCTGGATTAAAGGAGAGCATTTACATCTGAAAGCTGCACTTGACATGCTCACTCCTCAGTTTGTTTTTATTGCTGTTATGCAGTTGAACTTTTTGAGTATTTCTGTGTTTGTGTTTGACTGCATGCCTGGGGGAAAAAAAATCTTGGGTACCGATCTGTTGTACACTTCACAGCACACATCTGAGCTGTTACGGGGGTCAAAACCAATTATGTTAGTGGATGGAAGTCCTCTTATGTAACACGGGTGGCAGTGAATATCCCAGCTGCTGCTCATCCTATGGGTCCCGAGAGTCATCGGCATGGAATAATATCAGCACAAATAAGATTTATTTTCCTCCAATACAAATTTTATGCACCGTACCCGTAATGCGCTGCAGTGGGTGAGTCACAGCTCCTTAGTGATGTGTGATGTTTTTTTATGTAACATGTTGAGATCCAGGCTAGCGGAGTTATTTTTGGTTGGGGTGTGTTATTGGGTGGAGAGCAATGAAGATGACGGCGTAGGCCTACTGGAAGCCAGTGCGTACTAAATTAACTGCACTCATCCAGCGAAGGAGATCAGGGGAGGTGTGAATGGAGGTATTATTAAAGTTTTAGCCATTTCAAGGGAGGCTGTGAAAACTATGACGAGACAAGGGAGAGGTCAGGGAGGGAGAAGAGTTTAGCTGCCCACAGGCTGAGCGTCAACATGTCAGTGATGAAGTTCAGATATTGTAGATGAGCTCAGTGGCTCCACCTACACACGCCCTCCTCTCAGCCATTTGGTTTTGCAGAGTGATGAAAAATGCAGAGCAGAGATCAATTTTCAGCTCTGCAAAACTGTTAAAGTCAGAGGAAAAGGCATGAATGGGGGTGTAAAGTGGAAAATAAAAACTCTGTGCTTTAGAAATGCACCGTGACATGTGTTGTTGATGGAGAAAATTGTCTATTTTCCATCTTATTTTGCTCTACCCCTTTTCTTCTTTTGGTGATGGTTTGTGGTGTGCTGTATAGATGGGCCCACCCTGCTGTTCCCCACCTGGTCTTCTTGCTGATTGGCTGAGTCCCACTGTAGGACGTTGGGGGTTGGGGACATTATTTCAAGTGGCCTCGGTGAGCCGCAGTCTGGGATGGAAATTCTTTCGGTTTGGGGAAAAGGAGGTTTTTTTTATTATTATTTTCCTTTCAGTGTTAAAGGACAGCTGTCTTCCGGTGGTGACAGTTCAATTTCATTGCCACTCGATGCACATGTTGGAACGTTTTCTCTACTTTTAAAGCTTCTGCAGCCTAAAAGCACAGGCTTATTTTTAAGAAACCCAAATAAGCAGTAGCAGAAAAAGGAAGCTGCTCCTGATGCTGGTATTAAAAGAATGCAAACATCTCAGAGATGGTCACTTCTTAATTGCAGGGCTTGCTTACTAAAATTCTCAGCGTCCACATTGCGGTGACGCGTCTGTTAGTTCCTGTGGTATGGAGATGCTCATAATACACGGGGGACTATTTGCTGACACTGTTGGCGTGTGAAGGAGGACAAAACGGCTCGCTGAGCTTGTTTCGAGCACCCAAGTTCAGCCGAGTGATGCAATTCTTGTTCATAACAAACGGGAGCAATGCATCTTTGTGCAGCTAACTGAACAAATGAGAGCTTAATGGGAACTAATGGTGTTCTGCTGCGAGTTTCCCTTTTCTCTCTTTCATTCAGTAGTCTTTCTCACTCTGGCTCTCTTTCCTCTTTTTTGGTCAGCAATGCCTCAGGCCCTGAATTCCTCTTCCCGGGTTTATTTTTTTCTTTAAACTACAAGGACTGGGGGAAATGGGGTGAGATGGCTCGCCTTTATTTAAACTGAGACTCTCAAAGTGCTTCATGCATTATAATGAGAAAGGACATCTCTATTCACACAGGGCTCTTTCTGTCTCTCCGTACATTTGTCCTTCTAGTGAGACCGAATACTTTCGTCTCCTCAGTCTGACCACAGAGAGCAGGGCACTGTTTCCCACACACCATCTTTTTTTAAACCCCGCTTTTACCCCAAACAGCTACACAATACCCCTATTTTTTCCCCCTCACCTCTTCTCTGTCGACGCTAGAGTACCCTGTTTTCCACTTGGCTGCCCAGTGGGCTGTGTGAATGTGCCTTTTCAGTTATGTAACATCATTTCTTGAGTTGTTGCCTCTTGTTCAGTGCCATTGCATAACCTATCAGCTCCTGTGTGCCACTCAATGAGAGTCCCTTTTCTCTGCCTTTTTGAGGCACAAATATGATCCCCTAATGGAGATGGCATTAAGCTGGGTGCTGACAATTGAGCTCCCCACTACCCCACCTCCCCACACAGGTCAAGCCTTCCAGCAGTGCAACTTGTTACATAACGGCACAGAGGAAACAAAGGTGGATGTGTGCATTTCACCCAAATAGCTTGCTCATTACATTAGTTCTAGAGATTGCATTATTACAACACACCTTCTTTATATTTTTTACAAATAGATTTTGTTCAGCAAGCACAATTTGTTGTATTTATGTTCTAAACGTATCGCTATGTTGAAGCCCTCTATACATAGAGAGTACATGTGCAGTCACGTGGCAGGTTTCCAGTAAAAACTGGAGGCTGATAAAACACAGAACACAAGGTGATAGATTGTAAATCATATAGATATGAGGTATAGTTGGATAACAGGTTTTGTTTGTGTGAGATGGAAAAACTGGTAGAAGTTCAGAAGCAAAATATGATAGAGTGCAAGAGAAACAGGCATGACGTACATGAACCATGTGACTTATTTGTCACTCAAGGTTAATATATCAGAAAATCCAAGTTTGTCTGAGAAATTCAACAGAGTTTTCAGTAGATTGAGTTTTATTTGGAGCT
The DNA here is from genome assembly GCF_900408965.1 of Simochromis diagramma. Taxonomy (NCBI): domain Eukaryota; kingdom Metazoa; phylum Chordata; class Actinopteri; order Cichliformes; family Cichlidae; genus Simochromis; species Simochromis diagramma. Next base: position 6,578,399 of record NW_024387030.1, on the reverse strand, counting down.
GTTTGAAAATAATCTTTTTGCCCTGCCTGCAACCAGCTACCAAAACACCCACTGTTTCTATGACAACAGTGGATCGAAACATGAAAGTTAGCTTTCGATAGCAAATCGGTAAGTAAGTGGGCTAGACTTATAGCTGCTTAGTCTTACCTAGTTAGACCATCACTAACACACTAGACTGTATATAAAAGATGGCGATAACCCCATGATGTCACCCGTTGTTTTAAGGCTCTTTTGAAGCCATTAGCATTTTGCTCGTTTTAGTGTTTTTGGTCATCTCAGGTTTATCTGGAGCCAAAAGTGATGATATTTACTCATTTATATGCTTGTTAGGTAACAGGATGTGTTCACACTGCCTATTGGTGCTAAATAAAAAAAGACCAAAGATATAAAACATTAGAATTTTAGTGTGTGTAACAGGAGTACAGATTTCTTGGATGGGCTGCTATTACAATTAACCATAGAGGAAGCCATATTTGGCATATTTGAAATGCTCTAAAAGCCTAGCACACAGCTAGCATCAACCTCCCAGACAAAGTGGCCGTGCCCCGATCATGCTTAAGTTTAGCCCTAATATAATTGAAAGAAGTCATTTTAACATGGGTTTATATGGATTGGCTTGATTTAAATCGCTGTAGGAACTGCACATTTTGCCAGTGGATATCAAATTTCTTTTTTTCTGTTCGTGTTAACCAAAAAGTAGCCACTACAGATACATTTGCTGCCCCAAATGGCTAATGCTGGTGTTATTGTGAATGTTACCACTGGGTCCTTGTTATTAAAAATCACATGTCAATTTAAAAGTGTTGTGCACTTTTAAATCGAGGCACTCCAGTACACCACACTCTTCTGCTTTAATACTCCACTTTACACAGCTCAGATGATTTCACTTAGCTGCTACATTTTCTGCCTCCGTCATATGATGTCTCTTTCCCTCAGGGGTTCATTATCAAAATTACCTCTGGCTGGAGCTAAAGAAATTTCAGTGATCCTGCCTACACTTCTGAATGCATTGCCCGCTACTCTAAGCTGTACATGCAGAATAGATCTTTTAGAAAACCCTGAAGCTGGGCTAAGTGTCCTGACTGGTTAGAGAAGAAATGTGGTGTATTGGTAAGCATGCGTAGGGGTTTGGGGAGGGTGAGCATGTCACTGAGACGGACTGCGGTGAGGGTGCTTTGCCTGCGGCTCCTTTGACCAGCCCAGACAGGATGCGAGTCAACTGCAGTCCATTTACGTCAGTCAACAGGATTCACGCGGTCGGCCTTTTTTTTATTCACAGAGGGAGGGGAGAAAGGGAGAAAGCCTGGGGAGGAAACCTCGCCTTGGCTGAGGCGACAGACGACCTCCAGAGCTAAGTTTTGCTATGGGGTTGCATCAGCCAACAGGAGACTCGTCCAAAAAAGTGTTTCCTACCCGCTCTTTAGCATGGCTCTCCACCCTGCGCTGTCACTGAGCACCACAGGGAACTGCAGACACACATTCATCCTGAACAGATCAATTATGATGTTCGACACAGCAGTGCCAGGGTCAGCTTAGTTTTAGTTTAAACAGATATAGCACTTGCTGATGGCCACAGCTCTATCAAGTTAATAGAACAATTTGATTCCACTTAGGCAGGATAAAGATGCCACAAATGAACACATTCCTTACTTTAAAACTCCCCCAAAGTCACTTGTGAGGCTTAATTCCCCTGTGGGTGCAAATGAATGGCCATTGTCTTTAAGTTGAGTAAAAGGTCACAAGTCCTTGAGGGTATTTGTACTTTAGAGAGCTGAACAGTAAGAGGATGCAGAGGAGGAAACACAAGCTGCTTATTTTTTTCCTTTCTTACATCCCTCTGTGTACCCTTCACGCTTGAGTCCAACGTTGCCTTTGGGGCCTTTTACTCTGCCAGTCAGGTGTGTGGTGCTTATTAGGACATGCAGTCATCGTGCTGCTGCGACAAAAGCCAAAAAAGCGAAACACCCGCGTGGACTCAGCTGTCACTGATGGATGAAAGGAATGAGAAAAAGGATGGAGAGGGAGTATGTGTGTCTGTGTGTGTCTCTGCGTGCACGCGCGCACGTGTGTGTGTGTTTTGGTTTGTAAGTGTGTTTAATAGGGCTTTATTGTGGGAAAAGCTGAACAGATGGGTCCACATTACCAGAAGGTGCAACAGAACAGAAGCCAGCCAGCCATGAGTTCAAGATATTTACAATAACATCGGTTACATCATGACCATTACGAAAGACTTGATCGCTTAATCACTTGCAAAAATGTAAATAAGCTACTAATTTGATGTCTGCACGCTGCGTCAAGCTAATTCAGAGCACTTTCAAACGGCCGATTTTTATATACCTTTGGCTTTGATGCTGTAGAGTTCTCTTAAACATACAAACCAGGACCCGGTACAGTCATTTTTTTTTTTTTTTTTTTTTTAAATCTCATTGCAGAAATGAGCTCCAGCTGCATGCAGAGCTGTGGCCCTGTTGTCTTCCTCTTTGTCAAACACATTAGATTTTCCCCCCACTGCACCCTGATTGAATTATTGAGTGATAAGAGAGCATCCATATGCGATTCCAGAGCCTGGCCCCCCCGGCTGACATTCCTCCCGCACTGCATGGTGGGAGATCAGCTGGGTAAATGTTGTTCAGTACGTCGAGCCGCTTTATCTGTTATGACTCCGAGTTAGGCAGCAGACAAATTTCCTCCTGACCCGGGGTGAGTACATCAGGCTGTCGTCAGCTCTGGTGTCTCGATGCAGCTCCTTCATTACTGTTGACAATCAAGCAACTGTGATTAAGTCATTTGGAGAAATGGCCCCTTAATGCTTATTTCCTCTGAAGACCCCTTGTTAAAGTCCTGTTGCTTAATGTTCTGTGCAATTACCCGATGTTTGTAGACCATTTGCTGCAGGCCTTCTCCGGTGCCTCTCCCTTTATAGGCTGAGGAACTTTGTCTGAGCATAACAGCGTTCGGCCTTAATGCAGTCTGGTGCATAATGGCATCTTGTAGCTGAACAAACAAGGTAAATCAAGTTATAACCTGCTTAAAGTTCTCTGAGGTACTACTGTGTTTGCAAGTGGAGCAGATATTCTTACCAGCTGAAACTCAATCACACAAGTAATTTGTTTTCAGACATCCTGAATCTACTTGATGTTGAATTGCTGTTTTTATCCTCTGCATTAGACGTCTTATGATTTCAATTTCCCGGGGAAAAGTTAGACACAAAGTTAGAATAATGATGCTGTGACTCCTAATAAAACAATAAGACCAGATTATTGGGTTGGGGATCCACTGGAGAGGATGTTAGTGCTGTAATTTCTTTATAAATGGGTCATGGGTTGTGCAGTACTGTATCTCGAGTTTTGTCTCCTTTACTTTGACTAATGCATAAATCAGTGAGAAGAGGGATCAGCAGCAGGCTCACTCGGTGATTTAAACCATATTGACAATGCAATCAGGGCAACAGAGCGCAGACTGAAGAGCTTAGACCAGGAATTTACAAATGAAGTTAAGCAGCTTACAGTGGTGCAGGTATCATATGGTTATAGTGATGACCTCCGTCCAGCACTCTTTCTCATTTAAAGCTCGGTGTTCCCGCAGTAGCATCATCTCTGTCAGGACCGCATCTGCATGGTGAAATTTATTTTCACTTCTAAGTTCAACAAATTAAGAGATTTTGTTTTGTTTTTTTATGCTTGAATGCAAATACTTTGCAGTAAATAACTGACGTCTGTGACACGAGGTCGTTGCCAAATACAGAGTTCCCACCCTTGAGATATTTTGCCAGGCTATTATTGCAGCTGTCTTTGGTTGATGCTTGTTTGTGGGCCTTTCTGTTTTTATTTTGCTTCTTCAACATAAAAGAGTAACCCAGTTCCACTGGCAGCCTTATGCTACAGTCGCACTAGGGAAAGCGACCAAATTATTGTGACCATGTGCAATGAACTTGTTGCCTTTGAACTGGTTGTTTCAAAGATGGAGACAAGGTCTGCGACCGTTCAGTCAGTTGGTGTCTTCAAAATGATGTTGGTGTGCCGAGATGGCAGTAAAATGGCAATAGCATGGAGCCAGTGTGCTATCAGTTTGGGTCACAATTCACAATAACTACTTACAGAGTTCAGAGGTCACCCAGAACGTCAGTTAAAAAACAAATTCAGAAATTCAGGCTACGCCCACACTAGCCCGGATAGATTTGAAAATGGCGTTTTTGTCTGAAAACGCTCCGCGTCCACACTAGCGTTTTCAGTCGTTTTCACAGAGTTGCGCGTCCACATTGAAATGGTCGAAAACGCTTACGTCCCAGTACTGTGCATGCGTGAAACGCAAGAAGATTCGACCTGCCTCATTTCTGTTTGCCGCTTATGTACTTTCCGGCTCTTTGAAACGTCGCGGCAGAATGTTGAGGAAAAGCACCGAGTTTTTTTAAATGGACTAACAATGAGGTGGAGTTGTTGCTGCGAGTAACTCAAAAGTACAAAGTTGCAAAAGCGGGTGAGAATTAAAGAATTTGAAGAAAAGCTATCTGGAGCATGTACAGACTGATATTAATCTTTAATAGGGCTGTCAAAATTGAGAGCAAACAAAACAACTGCTGTATGATACCCTCCGCTATCTTAGTTTTATTGGTCACATGACTGCATCATATGACTAACGCGTGTCATCGTTTTCAAAAGTCTGCGTTTTCGCTGTCCACACTGTGACGGGAAAGTTTCGTTTTCGAGAGCGTTTTCAAAACGCTGCGTTTTCCTTGTGCGAAAACGGCATCTCAGTGTGGACTGTCAGTGTGGAGGCCAAAACGGAGAGAAAACGATGCGTTTTCAAACGAAAACACGTCAGTGTGGACGTAGCCTCAAAAATCTTCACTAATCTGCCTGAGAGTGATTGCAGTCAGCATGTTGAATGCCATTGTTTAAAGACAGGTTGCCTTCCACCAGGCAGCATGTCCCCTGTAATTAAAAGCGGTCACCCAGAGGTTGAGGGTGTTGCTCAAGGTAAATCTCTTATATATGCATTCATAAAGCTGTTATTGAAGCCTGTTGGTGTCGGTGTTTAACTCACCAATGAAATCTTTCTTGCACCAAAGGTTGATTTTTGGCACTCCTAAAGGTCTCTTGCCGATGGCCTCATTTCCTATTATCAACCCTCTTTGGACCACGTATTAAGTTTCTTAGATCAGCTATCAAATGCAAGCTCAAGACTTGGTGTCATGTCACTATATCTTATGTCACATTCAATTTAGTTGCTGTGTTTTGGGTTAGGCAGCAGTCACACTCATTAATATTTGCAATCTACTGTGTGACAGTGGTGGTTCTTCACCCCGCTGTTTTCAGCCCCCGGCTATTTCAACGCAGTTAAAAGCCATGAATTGTTGGCATTACTTCAGCTATAAAGCAAAAGCAGAAAGGAATGTCAGGTGAGGTGCTTCACCACTGTTCAGCAGTGATTTCCTCAAGGACTTCCATTGTTTACATCAAGTCATGGTGGAATCCTTTTTTTGTGTGTGCTTTTGAGTGAAGCAAATCGCATGTTGTCGTGAGAGAAGACAGTCTGGCTAAAAGGATTTGGCACATTCTCGTCGGTGTTGACAGTGTAAATGTGAGTATCCGGAGAGGAGCCTGCTTGTTTACACAAGTGGGTGCATTTACCCTAATGTTGTTGCCGTAACCAGGTAGAGGAAAATGCGATGGCATTTTATTTGCTTTATTTGCACCCACACTGTTACTATTTTGGGATACTGAGACCATCTATCGTCCCTCGGCGCAGTCATTATGTAACTTTTATTTATTTATTTTAAATGTGTTTTTTTCCCCCCCTTTTCTTTTTGACATGCTTGTCAAATGACATACCCAAATCCAAATGATCTAGCTTTATTTTAGTGTTCGGGGGATGTAGATCCCCTCTACCTCCCCCCACTCTATAACTCCCCCCACTCTATATTCCCCCATCACATAACAGAGAGAGACAAGCTCACTCCTCTTACAACAGCAGCCGGCTTTTAAATCAGGCAGCCTTCAAACAGTGGACAGTCACTCATAGAGGAACAAGGACATGCTGGCGAGGCTCTGACGTCCATTTCCATTCATACACTGACTTCAGATCTGTCTGGAGGTGTGTCTGTATTCATGAATCTGCCCTGGCAGGCTCCCTGTAGCCCATTTATGCAGCTTATTTTAACACTGGATACGTGTCAAGAAGTAGATTCGTGTCCTCAGATTTATGATGAAACAAATCAAACGCTCACACAGACAAGGCAGAACCCTTATTGGTTGTATTTGCACTCTCTTCAAACATCATCTCAAGATACTGTAAAGATGTGAAAGAAACCTGAAAATGCATGCGCTAACCCTGCAAACAGGTTAAAACAGCTTAAAAGGTCTTTCCTGTGAAGTATTGCTAGAGTTAAAGCTGAAACATCAAAAGGAGCTACAGTGTCCATGCAAATCTTTCTGTCACATGTATGTGCAGCAGCTACACATGTATCATTCTGCATCCCCCTCTTTCCACTATTCTCCAGGGCCTTGTTGTTGCCCTTTTTGTCTCATTGTTGTAATGGCCAGTGAAACTGTTTGTAAGTGGAAACCTCAGCAGGGTGTAATCAGATCTCCCAAAGCGATCCTTTCCACACGAAAGTCCAAATCTAATTTTTGTCATTCGCATCAAATCAAATCAAATTTAACTTGGTTATCCAAAGAACAAAGTTGATTTAATCAGACGAGCCCAAAATATAAAGACGCCGTAGAAAAATTAACAGAAGACGGTCGGTTCAAACAGCATTTCCAGAAGAAAGGCAGTGCATCATGACCTGAGGTGTGCTATTGCTTCCAAAATGAGTAGGACGCACAGATACACAAGGCTCAGAACTTACTCTTTTGTCATATGGAAGTTTGCAATCATTGCAAATACTAATAAATTTTAGTGATATAAAAATAGACAAGTGCTTTCAGTACTTTCCTTGTTTTTTTTCTCAAAGTCGAGAGTCTGCGTATCTTAAGTCTAGTCTTTATTATTGTTCAAATTGTTGCTGACACGTGACCACAGTGCTCTTCTGATTTCAATTAGATGTAATAAAGAAATGCCTTCATAAAGCAAAAACTTATAACTTTAATGAGGTTTGGTCAGAAGACAATCTGTTCCAGCCTGAGACAGTGCTGCTATTGTGATTGTCATTAAATGCACACAACCCGGTAAAATCATGCAATACAGGAGTAAGCAGGGCTTCCATATCAAAGTGTCCTAGTGGAAGTTTGTGAATTCAGACAGATGTTTTGTCAGTGAGCTTCACCTAGCTAGCCAAGCTAACTCCTGTAGTAGTTCATCATATGTAGCAAAAGGACTGTTTCACGACTCAACATCTCAAATTTCTTAAGTCCTAAAACAACTTGAATTCCTGGTTTTATAGCACAGGAAGAAAACAACATCAGAAGGAATGAATGCATGCCCGATGTGCATATGTTTGTGTTTTTTCCAGTCCTGGGTATGTAAGGAAGCAGATTCCCGTATCCGGCTATTTGTGCCCTGCCTTGATAAGGGAAGGTGTTTCCTCTGCTGCCTCTGCGACTCCTTAGGGCTCATTGTGTTGAAGCAGTGGTGATTTATTATTGGAAAGTGTATAATAAGGCTCCCTGGCTTGTCTACAGGGCCAGTTCGACTGGGTGACTCGGGGGAAGGGGGGTGGGGGGGGGGTAATGGAAATGCAGTTGGAGGACCGCATCCAGCAGGATGGGTATACTGTAAATCGGGGGATGGGTGTTTGTGTGTTTGTGGGTGTAACACAAAAGAATTGGGTTAGATGTTGGCAACCCCCTGCTGCTAACGCTGGACTGGGACTAACACAGCTGTCCGTCTATCCTTCGGTGACATCATCACAGCATCCTGTGCGGTACACAGGCATTCCCACTCTCCCCACCTCCTATACCAACCCCCCACTCTCCCCTCATCCCCAGTTGGCATGTTGACAGGTTTTCAATCGGGCCACAGAGATACAGTACGAGGTTATTGTGGAGAGTGAAGCAATGAGGGACGTCATTCCTCCAGGCGATGACTGATTGAACAGCACGCACAAAGCCCAATACAGCTGATGGGGAAAATAAAAGGCTGTTGTTTCAAGTAATCTATATAAATGTTGTTTTATGCCCGTGGTTGCACTCACGCACTTCTTCTTTCTTTGTTTTTTGTCTTTCTTGTGCAGCTGAAAAGGTGTCATCACTGGGGAAGGACTGGCACAAACTGTGCCTCAAATGCGACCGCTGCAACAAGCTGCTGAACGCCGGGGGCCACGCTGAGGTCAGTAAGAGCTAACTGTGCTGCTGATGTACATGCGTGCAAATTCTTATCTGGTTCTTCAGATAAGCATTTTCCCCCATCATCTGTTAATCTCTTCTGTTTAGTTTTCCATTAAGTGTTTTGCTCTAATGGCTCACAGAAATTCATGAAGTGCCACAGTAAAGTGGCCAATTTTGGCATGTTAGAAGTTTAAATCAGAAGACTGTTTTTGCTTGATGAATAACAAACGTGGGGTTATTATTGCCAAACAGCTTACAGGAATAATCTGGTTTTCAAACTGATTAATATGGAAGAAAGATTATTTTGTAGTTTGCTTCACATTTGTGACACTTTTGCTTTTATTTTTATTTGTTGCTAAAATATAACTTTCTGCTGGCAATGTAATTGAATTGGGGGGGGCTCTGTATCTGCAGGCGGGACAGTGATATGGCACTCAGCACTGATGTGAATTACTCTAATTAAAGTTGTCCTCTTAATAGCGACTGATAACCTATTTATGAACTAGTTTTCTGTTAATGCAAGTTCCATTTCCAGTAGTTAAGCCTTTTTTTCTGCAAATAATAATCGCAGCACAGTACAGATGGCCAGAAAGAATCAAGTCTGCAACATTACTAATTGACACAAGACGTTTGGCTTTTCCACAGGGAGTTTTTGCATTTTGAGGGAAAACTTAAAAAAGGTGTCTTAACCTCAAATGTTTAAAATCTCATTAAACTTAAAGAATACAGTCTTTTCAAATAGAAGCTTTGTATTTGGGGGAGTTTATTTCACTGACCTTTTGTAATTTTTGCAGGAAACTGCTGAGGGGGATGTCCCTTTTCCTTCCTTGTTTTATGTCTGGTTGCATCTGTCAATATGTTTTGTCCCCATGGGAATTTGACCCTCTTTAGTCCTGCAGGATGAGTCTCTTTCAGATCCTTCCTCTCAGTCTTGCGTAACCAAACCACTCTATCATGTCTCAGCATGCTGTAGTTTCCCCTGACTATTCACTATCTGGCACCTTCACCCTGGGGGTTTTCTTATCTCGCCCTTTTTATTTGCCTTTCATAGGCCGGCCAACAATTCAATTTCACCTTCTTGGATGTCACTCAGACACCTTTTTGAGTCTCTCACTTTGGTTAAGGAGGATATGATCTCAGCCTCTTTGTACACAAAACCAATTTCCCTGCAGACCGCAAAGGATGCAGCTCTGCTGTTTTAATCTCTTTGTGATTACAGTAATGTAGTAGTCAGACAGTCTCTCTGAGGCCTGCACTCTCTCTGCCCACCATCCTCTCCGTCCTCCCTCTCTCTCCATGGACGGCATCCAAACCCGAACCAGTCCATGTGACATTTCATATTTTAAAAAAAAATGTAAAGGGACTGTGGGATTGCCTGGGAGAGGGTTTGATTTCATCTAAAACCTGGTATGCAGAGGGTTGTGAACTTCTTCTTTAAAAGGAATTAAAGGGACAGGATGAAGCCCAGTGCGGTCAGTTGTTTGTGGGCTAAAGGAAGGAAGCAGCTCTCTCTGGTTCATGCAGTGACCAGCAATCAAAGAGTTAATGTGAAAAGTCTCCACATTGGACCTTGAATGTGTGTAAATGTGGCAAATTTAGGCGCTGATGAAATGAATGAGGGTTAACCGAATGGAAATTAAGCAACTTGCAGTAAAGAAGGTGAAACTGTCTGGGGAAAAATGCTGAAATGCTGGAAACCTGTCATCCTAAAACACCTACAGTGCAACATGTGCTGTGTATAAAATGAGGGGAAACAAAGGAATGTGAGAAGTCTGAAGTTAATCCACCTTCCTTTTAGTGTTTCACATGGCACCTCCAGTCCAGCGCAACAGTGAGAAGTTGTTGAGGTACAGAGCATAACAGGAGGATACAAAAAAAAGGTCAGGAAAGAATAGAAATTTGAGAAGAATAGATGGAAAAGACAGATTTAAACTTCAGGATGTAGGAGTTTAACTGCTGGAAACAGAGTGGGTCGTTCTGCTATGGATAATCCAGTTTCAGGGTCTCTTTGGCTCTGGATGGGTTATGTCTGGTGCCATAGGGGGACTCTGTACATGAGGCTGTTAACAGTACACTCTTGACAGAGGAGCCCTTTGTTTTCTGAGAAAGTCACCGCTGCTTACTCATAGCCTGGCATCGGCACCCCTACCTTCATGGATCTCGTAAGTGTTTAACAGGAAGCGTGAAAGGAGTGTGTGGCTGCTTTAACAGTAGCTGATCCTGTCCCGGTTGATACATTATTAAAGCTGAAAGAGCAGGCTTTTTTTTTTTTTTTTTTTTTTTGCTCTTAGAAAAGGAGCTCATGTGGCAAAAGCAGAGGGGATTGTGGGTATGTGCGTTGTTTAACGTCAAATGCCTGTTTTTGTGGGGTCTTTTCTGTTTTTTTTCACCTCTACCACCCTGAGCCTGGCACCTAGCCTGCTGAATTACTTGATTCTTCTCATCTATGGGCATTGAGCTCTGGACCAGTGGCCACCCTGGCTCTCAGCCCTGATCCCCTACCCAGGCTGGTCACATGCTCCTGCATTGACCGCCACATTCCCAGCATGCATCAGCAACAGGCCATTTTTGACTAGATTTTTTTTTTTCTCCCCTTCCTCAAGTGGAAACTCATAGCGCACCCGCATATGCAGACACATGGCTCACTGTGAAGTGTGGCGTGAATTTATCAACACAGGCCTGTTGCTTGGATACGGCCACTGTCATCAAAGTAACCTGTGACAGTGACATCATCATTAGGAAGAAGTGAGGTGAAGGGGGAAAATGAACAGGAGTCAGCTCCATTTTTGGATATAGTCACTCCATCTTTTCATACACCTAAATAAAAGACCAAAATTAAAAATGTGACGTCAGAAAGGAGTGTCAGAAATATGACTTCTCAGAAATGTCACGCCCAGTTTTCCCTTTTGCGTCAGTATATATATTTTTGTCCTTTATATGCATGTTGTATCAGTTTGTTTCATCCATAAGTCATGGTGTTTTTCTTTCTCCTGCAGCACGATGGAAGGCCCTACTGCCACAAACCATGCTATGCTGCCCTCTTTGGGCCAAAAGGTGAAGTGCAAGTCAACTTCACATACTTGAGTTCCTGTCAGGTCTTTGTACACCATGTCATCACGTCTCAATAAATAAGCAAAAAATGAAATAAATAAATAAGATATATGGAAAATTGGTTGATTTATCAGGAAAAATAAATCTGTTTTGTTTTTCCACATTTCTTTGCATTTCTGTGTTGCTGTTACTGACCTCGCCACCAAAGTCCGCCCCTCACTTCACTCTTATACATTTGCAGGTGTGAACATTGGTGGAGCAGGTTCGTATGTGTATGATACCCCTGCCAACAACAACGGGTCTCCCACCAGCGTGGATTCAGCCTCCAAAGCTGAAGAGAAGCGTGCTTACGCACCCAAGGCACCATCAAAAGGTAAACAGGAAAGTGTATTCATGCTGTAAATTTGTGGCTCTTTCAGCTGGTAGGATTTTTGGTTTTTTTTTTCTCCCCACCCGATGAAGATTTGGGTGTTTGCAAGAAGCTGCTGGTCAGAAGGGAAGCGGCTGACTCAGTGATAAGAAAGTCGGTGTGCAAAGTCTCTTGAGGCTTGAAGGGGATTTTTTTTTTTTTAGATGTGTCAGACAAGAGCAGATGCAAAAGTATTTAAATAGTGTGGATTCAGTTGTTTGGCATTTCTGTAAACTTTCATTATGTGAGAGCTACGTTTGGGCAGTAGATGATATGAAGATGTGAACTCGTATCATTTCAAAATCAGGAAAGTTGAAAGAAGGTTTTAAAGTTTCTTGAAATATAAAGAGGAAAGGTTCTTGTAGTTAAGGTCAGGTGTTGCATGTGGAACAAGGTGTTGCATGTTGTCTTTGCCTTTTGACTCATCTGCTGTTTGCAGCAGACCAAATGATTGGCTCCTGCAGGAAGGTGTTTAAAACTGGCAACCAGAGTATCTAAATCAGCAGCATTAGTGTCTTTACTCAATATTGTTCCCTTGAAGTGTGTAAAAGCTGCTTAGCACTTCATTTTTATTTTTATTACCCCATGTTATTAGTTGACTAAATTTTACACCTGGGAAAACAGGTGGTCATTTATTTAACCGTTCCCCTTTTGCTTTGCCACTATTGTAATGTGTCTGTAATGTGTCAACAGCTGGCAGCATCACCACTTTTTCTGGGGAGGCCAACCTGTGCCCTCGGTGCAACAAGAAGGTGTATTTTGGTAAGTAGTTTCACGCTTCCAGGAAACGGGGTATTAAGAAACGTGTCTGAGCAAGAAGGTGTGAATCTGCGAAGTGGTTGCTACAGTGTGTCACCAGGGTTGTATACATTTGTGTGTGTTTTCCACCGTAGCCGAGAAGGTGACATCACTGGGCAAGGACTGGCATCGCCCCTGTCTGCGCTGCGAGAGGTGCAGCAAGACTCTTGCTGCTGGCAGCCACGCAGAGGTGAGAAAAACGGGTGTTTTGGCGGAAGGAATTCAGAACAGAAAAGTGGAAAAACTGAAGAGTTGAGAAAAGAAGTGTCGAAAAGAAAATGAGGCAAAACATCTTGAATATGACAAGAACGTACTCTTTGTATTCCTAACCTAAAAATCTCTTAAATTAGCAGGTTTGCTACATATAATCCAAATCTGAATTGTCAAGTTTGCCCTTAAAAAGCTTGTCTAACACTCACTGGTTTAAAAATATTAGACAGTCTTAACAGTATGGCAGTTAATGGTTTACACAAATAAAGAAGAAATGATTTGATATGGGGGCAGCACAGTGGTAGGCACCATCGCCTCACCGTGTGTGGTTCTTGCATGTGCCTGCGTGGGTTTTCCTCCCCCACTCCAAAGATGTGGGTGTCTGAACTGTCGGGTGTACCAACAACAAGTAGATCTGCTCATTTGCAGAAGTAAATTAACTAATCTTTCTAAAATAAAGCAGAAATGAGAGCTGTCACCCTTTTCTTATTGCTATGGTCGTGTTAATCTTTCTTTTCTTTTCACATTACAGCATGATGGCCAGCCCTACTGCCACAAACCATGCTATGCTGTTCTCTTTGGGCCCAAAGGTAACCGCTAGGGGGTGCTGTCAACCCACCAGTTATCAGCTACACTTGAAGCAGAATGTCTGAGCTGCACATGTTACACATTTCAGTTGTTTCATCATAAGTTTGTATGCTTCACAGAAGCTTCCTCCACTCAGAGGTTAAAAATACAGGAAATGCGTCGCAACCTGTCCTGCTCATGTCGTAGCTTTGCCTCTCCCTCTTGATTAACCCCTGACTCCCGCTGCTGTGTCCCTGTGGTTTTTCCAGGTGTGAACACTGGTGGTGTGGGCAGCTACATCTATGACAAGGAGCCCAGTGCAGTGACCCAGCCTTGAGCCTTTTGTCCCCTCAGCCTCACCTCTTTTCTCCACTCGACACTGACCATCAACCACAGTATTATTTGTAGCCTCTTTTCTCTTCCCCACTTGTGTGTCCGTACCTGAGACAACCAGCCTTCTGCTCCAGATCTTCTCCTAAGTCTCTGCTTTTCCCCTTTGCGCTAGCTGGATCAGATTTAGCTACACAAGGAATGATTCATTGACTACAAATGCTGCCTAGACATGTGTTAAATGTATTTGCTGCAGGAGCACAAAACACATCAAGCATTCCCACATTAATGATATTGCACACCAGCAATGTTTACACATTTCTAAATGTATATGAACACGATAAATGTCAATAGATTAAAACATAAAGGTCTTAAATTTTCTAATATTTTACCCACAAAACAGCCTGAACAACAAATGTTTTTGATCATGCATGCTCATTTTAAAGAAAAAAAACAATCAGAATGGGATTCTCAGGTGTGCAAAAAAGTGCATTGTGGGTAAGGGAGGTGCAGGTCTTTACTGTGACGTGCTGACAGCCTTAGGAATTTCACCCCGTGGGTGCTGCAGACACAGGTGGTGCTCTGTAGCACGTTGCCAATAAATCTGTGTTTTACAAATGCCATATTTTTAGTTTGGCCACCTGACAACATTCCTCATGTGGAGGGGGAAAAAATCAATTTTGTTTGGAGAAGAGGGGAAAAAAAGTCCCAATATGATGTTTAGAAGGTGGGAATGTGGATGTCGGAGCCGATTGTTGATGATTTTTCAGAACTGAGCAAATAAACTGTATGTCAGAATCTGGATAATAATATATGATGTGCTAATACATAACAAATGTTCTGACCCAGTTATATACATGAAGTCTTAGTGAAGTTTAAGGAAGGTTGGGCTGCAGACAAACCTGTATTTATTCTTTTCATTCAAGTCCTTTGAGTTTCAAGCCACTGAAGCCCTCCTGGGACTGATTTTTTTTGTTTTGTTTTCTTTTGTTTTCTTTTTTGAAGGAGGTCAAATGAGGCTGCATAAGCTGTATAAATCTCTACGATCAAGATTTTTATTATTATTATTTTCAAAAAAGTAACCCTGCTGTTATTTTTCCGAGAGATGACGCATTATTTGAAGTATTATATTTCTTGCCATTAATGAACAAAGTAGCGTAGCTTGTAGAAAGAATAAGACTGCAGACAAGTCATTCTGTAAGAATGTGCATCCTAGTATTACTGTATGACTGTTACTGTGTTTGTTTATTACCTGTTGTACATCGTAGGGCTTAACAGACCCTGCAGGGCTCGCTGTTCGTAGAGCCGAATCGCCCTGCCGCATTCATCTTTTTAATCCCTTGGATAAATATTGCAGAAAGTCTTCATTTGCGTGTGACAGATTCTCAACTCCCTCTTTCTGTTCATGAATTGCAATAAACAAAACACTACACATGGTGTGAGTTTGTGGTATTTTCGTCTCGTTTGTTCTCCTAAGATGGATTATGTAAGTTTTTGTGCGTTTCCTTCAGGGGAAAGTTATTGTCTGCTTTTAAATAAGAGCCAGGGAGCGTCAGTACAGGAAAATGAATGCAAAACATTATTAAAGTAAATGAATCGGTTGATAACCTTCTCGTAAGTAGTGTGTAGAGTTTAAGTAGTGTGGTTTATGGCACAATAATTTAATGTGTTTTATATTAAGGAAAGACATATGAAGCACATCTGCTAGTTTAATTGGCGACATCTGTGTTACAGCTTAGTGTATGTATATGATACTGTCTGTATCACTTTACTTTCAAGTCTATTATTTAGCATGGATAAGCAGTATAAATGTGTACTGAATGGGTAAACCAGTGTAGCTGGAATTGATACAAAGCAATTTTAAGCATTATTAATGTACAGAAACAATTGTTTTTTACTGTTTTTACTGCACAGTCTGAAAGGCCTCGAGTATTATCATCACCGTGCATGGCAGGGGGCGTGACCGCCCATTTTTGTGCGTGTGATAACTTGAGAGAGATGTCACCTGGGCTTGCCCTCTAATAGGTCAAGTTCAGAGGGCAAGTCTTTTGAAAAGCTCGTGAATGGGATAACTCAAAAAGAAAGTCGGGAATTTCAAATTAATACCATAGGTGCAGCTACTGGGAGGCTGAGCAGTAGCACTGGTACGGGCCAGTATTTTTTCCATTTGTTTCAATTTGGCCTTTAAGGCCATGACAAAAGGATTTTTGTCAGTTTAAGAACATAATTTATTAAACTAACGTAGATAAATACAAAATTAATGAGCTGTGCAAATCAGTGAGATCAGTGGTGCAGGGTGTGTATGGGTGTAGATGAACACGAGGCAGAATGGAGTGCCAGCCACAGCTTTAATGTCCGGGAGCAGGGAGCAGGTGTTCCCAGTTCATACCGATGAGCTTTTGCTCAGGAGGAAGCTGGAACACGTGCAGTGCAGACGATATTTCTATGCATCAGCATGCCTGCAGAGGGAACGAGTTAACAGCTTTGCACATTTGAATATGTAGTTTTCAGCATGTCGAAACACTGTAACTATTATTCTTCCCATATTTACTTGATATTGGAGTCATTGTCCATGATGCAAATCTCCTGTTTTGCTACATCCCACGGGTGCTCTACTGGACTGGGATCTGGCCCTTTGACATCATTTCAGCTTCGTGACATGATGTGTTATCCGGCTATAAGCTGTGCTAATGCAGGGACGGACATGGTCGGCAACGATGCTCAGGTAGGCTGGGGCATTTAAAGTACGCCTAACTAAGGGGCCCAAAGTATGTAACTACAATTCCTTTCACCACCAGCTACCTGAACTTGAACCTGAATTCTAGCCTCAGTTTCCTGTTCTTAGACACGAGCGGCACCTCGTGTCTGCGCAATGTTTATTACAAGTGTGTTCAGAGATGCTCTTCCGCATACCTGGGTAAAAAGAGTCATCATTTGAATTTGCATTTAACCAGACAATTTTCTGCAAATTGAAAAAATGGTTGTGTGGGATAATCCCAGAACCGCTGCCCTGATGAACGGCTACCCTGAGGGACGGACACCTGAGCAAGGTAGCGTCCCCACCCACTGCTCCCCGGGCGCTGCACTGGTGGCTGCCCACTGCTTCACTGGGTGAATGGGTTTCTCAAACTGTTCAAACCTTTCATGGTAACTTTGACCATGCTACAGTCAAAATTACTTAAATTACCTTTCTTGAACTTCAGCAAATCATCTTCACTGCGTCTGTGCCTAATTGCATTGAGTTGCCATGTGATTGGTTGATATGTTCTGCATTTGCAATCAGTTACAGAGATATACTTAATAAACTGGCCACGAGAGTATGAAGAGGATTTGTGTTTCTTTATATTGTTAGGTATTGTAGTTAGTTTGCCCCCTGTTCTGAAGGCTAGAAAGTGTGAACCCAGCACCATGCTGCAATTATGAATGAGTGAGCTATGAGATACGCTACATTGCTGGAGGCTAATACTGAAACTAGTCACAGTATCTAGATACCTTGCTGAAGAAAAACAACATGCTTGAAATGACTGGAAGATGTCAGTTATATCTATCACACACACACATTTCCAAACTTGGTGAGTGAAAGCAGCAGGAATGTCTTCACCCTGCTGCACGGTTTCAGCCTTACATCACTTTTTAACAAGTTTCACAGTACTATAGGTGTGGTTGCATTGCTGATGCATGGACATGCATGGCAGCACAGTTGCAGCTTATGTCATCATCAAGTCAAAATACAAACTACCAGTTTCTTCCCAGCATTCAGTCACATCTACTAACGCTGTGAAAACATCTTTGTATCGTTGGGCTGAACCGCACCCTGAACCCTGTGTGGTTTCCTGGATACCAAACACATTTCTGTATGTACAGAGTCACTGAGCCACCTACACTGTTTCACATCACTGACTACAAGGTCACATGCACCTCGGATGGACTGCCACCTTGTGATGGAGACTGCCAAATAAAACCATCTGCTGCAGGCAAAATTAGACACTCAGGAATTAGAGAGAATACAGTTGTCACCACTCATACAATATACTAGCTTCAGAAATACGGAAATACGGATCTTCACCTCCGGTTTAGAACTCGCTAAATGTGAAAGATCCACCGTAGAGTGTCTCATTCAGTGCACGTAAGTCGTGAGCCAGCACAAAGACTTGCCAAAAATCCACACCCATGTTTTTTTCTGATTTGATATTATCACCAGGATCACAAAAATGAAAGAGGAGCGCCCTATGAACATGTTTAGTTATAGAAAAGCCGACAAACCGGGCAGCGCTAAGATAGAGTCTAACCTTAAACCCTGAGAGAACTGGCAAGTAAAGAGATTTCTTGTGAGAGGTGTCAGATATGGGAGTATTATCTGTTAAAGTAATGTGTCTCATAACTGCTTTTCCAATAAGGTGATTTCAATTCCTCCTTCTCTCTTTTCCTTTTGGACCATTTCCTTTTCATTGAGGGGAGCGAGCTTTGTCTCACATCATAAAACAATATTTCCAGCAGTTATTCCCTAAATAGATATTGCATACTTCCACAGGCCTAACCCATCCACCAGATGTCCAGAAGTTCCAGTAAAGTGACCAAAGCAGCCATACTGTACAAGTATGTAGGCGTAGAGGTCACTCCAATGGATCAGGGACAAATCTGTGGAGACGTCTTTGTCACTTTCCGTGGACGCCCAGTCTTGCAAACGTAAAGCAACTGCTCCCCATGATCAAAATGTGTTTTTTAATTTAGCTTTGTTGCAAAAATACACAACCCTGAGAGTCATTTAAAACGGTAAATTGCTTCCTTTATAGCAGGTATTGTTTGTATTTTGACAGTGGCTCTATTTTTAGTGAACCCAAGCAAGACACATATAGACTGCATGTGAAAGATGCATGACATCGCCTGCTGGTTTAAGTATATTGGCTGACTTTGCTATGAGGTGACAATTTTTAAATGAGAGGGTGGAGTGTTTAAGCACGGTTAACATGTAACACCCATATACTGTTTGGACACAACACACAGACACAGATACCTGCTACATGTGTCTAGTATCATTGACTGAGACTAATAAGGACTATTCCCAAATGGGCCGCTCATAAAATACTTAAATTTAGCGCTCTGTCATTAAAGTACGAACTTCTTTGGATGGTCAGTACCTCACAGTGGAGTGGAGAATCTTATTCATGAGTGACAGGAAGATGGGACCAGTGGATTGGTGCAGTGATTTCCCGGTGTTTCTATGTCCCAACCCTTACCTGAGGTCATGAGATCTCTTTAGTGATCAAAAGAGTAAGGTAGTGAAAATAAGCTGCGAAAATGAGATAGGGTGAGGCCCATAGATATCTGAGGGATCTCAGAGTAGAGCATATGCTCCATAAGAAGCCAGTTGAGGTAAGGATGCACAACTGGGACAAGACCCCAAGACACTGGAGAGCATTGCTGGGGAAAAGGCTGCTTGGAATAGCATGATGAGCCTGCTGATCTCACTTTAAATAAGCAAAGATAATACATGGCTGGATACTCTATTAACACCACAACCATAGCGGTTGAAGATGAGGCCAGGCAGAAAAAGGCTACAACTGTAACCACACCTGTCAACCACACCCTAACTTTAAACCTTTATGGTATCCTGATGGATATGTAATATAAAAAAATAAAACAAATCACCCTTGTACAGTAAGTATGACAGAAACTATCCATGGAGACCAAAAATGTGTTTTGTATCCAGCTGTAAACATGCTGTTAAAGCTGTTAGGTTGGGCGTTTTAACATCAGAGTCTGTGGGGATTTGCCCTGTTTTGGAGCCAGCCTCAAGTGGTCGCTCCAGGAACTAAGTTTTTGGTTTTGGGCACTTTTCAGTTGTTCAGTGCAGCCCTGGAGATTTTTGCTTTGCTGTGACCAAATCCAGAGCTAAGGATGGAAAACTCCAAATAAATAATAATCCTTTCAAGTCTGAATAAGTGTTTATTGAATCAAATATATATAATTTATATAGCAAGAAGCTGGTTAACAAAATAGTTTTTCAGGATGTCTTCAGTGACTCTTAGGAGTCGTGTGTCAGTCTGACTCTGATGCCGTTAAACAGCTGTTCAGCGCTCCTCTGGCTCGCATCCACGTTAGATTAACTTCAGTCCCAGTGAAGTGGGAGACAGACTGCATGGGAGTCACAGCTTTGTTTCCCCTTCGGTCAGGCAGGCTGAATGAATTATTGAGGCGCCTTTTGGTAATTACATTTCAAGTTTTTAAATGCCCTCTGATCTGCTGTGATATTACAGGGAGCAGTTACAAGATAAGACATGTTTCCTTCAGTTCTGGTGTTTTTACCAAAAGACTTTGCTCCAAGCAAAGAGCATCTGATGGGAGGTGCGCAAAATAAGCATAAAGTCATATTAGAAGCCCTGGCTTTGCACCATGGGTTTGGTTTAACTGTACAGCTACATCAGATCCTCTGTATTAGTAAAAGGCGTCAGAGGTTTTATTAGCATTGTCCTTTTCATTACAGTGACGGTGCTATCTGTACACGCTTCCACTGCCTGTGACGGTTTTCAAAAGACGCTGCGAAAGCTTTTGTTTCAGTTTTCATGTTTGGCATCAGCATCGAGTGTGTTTGTGTGATGCTAATGCAGAGGAGCAGATGTCAGAGTTTAATCACAGCACAGCCATTCGGCCTCTCCCTTCTTCTGCTCATAACATCCTCCCTGTGGCTGCCACAGCTCAGGCCAGCCAGATGGACCCACATTGAAAGTGAGATGACACGATTGCATTCGATGGATAAAAACAAACCCCAGAACCTCCCTGCTACCCCGATAGACCAAAATGATATGCTGTTTCTCCATTGCTGCCCCCAAGCTACCTCACAAGAACAATCAGCGAGCACAGGTGGGCCGTCTGCTGTTTCAAACAGACGAGTACAGACACGAAACCATGGCGAGCTGCCACTGTCTGGGCCTAGAGCCAAGGCCTTCCCTCTCTCCCTCTTCTGTATCGTTCTCCCACTGTTCCCCCAGGGCCTAGCCCAGTCTGCGATGAAGGGATTTTTATCATGCTTTTGGTAAAGAGAGCTCTATTTTTCACAGATATCAGTGACTCAAAAAGACCAGCTGCCTTTCTAGGTCATATTACAGTTCGTGGCAGGGGTAATTGAAGGCTGGTGGCAAAGAAAATGAGGATAACCTTGGTTTTGGCTCACCTTTTGTTTACGCCATCAAAACATGACACAGATTAGTTAACGAGGTATGCAAAGACCAAAGTCCCTTTGGTTGCAAATCCAAGAGCAACAGCAGAGCCTTTGCTGGCATTTATCTCATGTGTCAGGTCGGAGAACAGATAAAACAGAAAGTGAGATTGGAAAAACAGACTCGGTGCTGATATTGGAGGGATGCTTTTGAAGCCCTGGCTGAACTTCCATGTACCACTCCCACTTTGACCTTCCCATCAGTCCTTTCTGCAATATCTTAAGCAAATAGAAACCCAGTGAAAAGCGTGCTTTTGTGTGTTTACTGATGTCAGATGGGTTACATAATGTTCAGCCACACCCTTCAGACAACCAGGAAGCAGCTGCTAAACCGCTCACATGAAATGGCCGGCTCCTCATCACCACATCTGTCCAGAGTCTTTTCCCTCTTTTGTCCCCTTTTCCTGTTTTTCTTCTCTTTTCAGTTTTCCATTGTGCACATTTAATTGAACGTACATACCTGCATGAGCTACAGCAGGGTTATTAAAAGGATCTAATGAGCGATGAAAAGAATAAAAAGGATCTCGAGATAAATAGGGAAAGTTGGGTAGCCTCCTGCCATTAAAAGCAAGGTTGGCACTCCCATTGGCTTTTGGGTTTTTTGGCGTGGTTTTTTCATTGTTTTGTTTGTTTGTTTGTTTTTAAATCCAGTTGGAAGCAGAAGTGAGATAAAACAGAAAGATCTGGTGGGTATAACAGGTTACAGGTGGACTTCTGAATTCAGACTCACTGAAAAGAAAGAAGAGCAATGGCTATAATTTCTATTTTAATAGCTGCACAGCTAACAAATGCAGTAGAATCAAACCAGATTCCCATAAAGTCTCTCAAGACATTTTGTCTTCGCTGGTTTTTTAGAAATGCATTAATTAACTGGAAACAACAGAGCTGCACTTTACAAAATTACTTTTATGCTTCTCAATTGAGAGTGGAGAGCTATTAAAGCTACACTAATCAACTCTTTTTTTTATTTTAATTATGTGTATAGCGAAAAATGTTGCTGTCCGGGATGAAACCTCTTACGTCTCTGCCTCTTTTTATCTTATTGTTTGTTTTGAGGAGGTCCATCAGCCTTCATCTTCTTTATGATCTTGCCACAATTGTTTAAGCAAATACTTTGATAAAAAGCAGCCAGATGTAAGTCACAAAACTTCACAACACCATGATTGTTGGATCTGTAAATAAGTTTGTTGTATCCATCACAAAGAGAGCCACGGATGCGATTTTAATAAAAGTGTCTGAATCTTAAATATCTTGCTTTAGTCAATTAGTGCTGCATTCGCTGCATTAAATGGGAAGGCTGAACTTCCTGAAATGTGTGTGACTGAGTGTCTGTGAATGCATGAGCAGTCACATGTAATTCCCCTAATTCTTATCTCTAACCGAGCTCAGATAAAACAAAGTGCTGACAGTGGGCCCTGAGCCCCTCTGAGCACACTAACATGCTCAGAAAAATCAGTAGCACATGTGGAACAAGAAGGCAAATATTTAACCGCCATGTTGATTTTGTTTTCATTCATCTTTCTGCACATGTTTACATTTTCATCATACGTGTCCTTAATAAATGTAAAATAAGCCACGCTGTAAAGGCGTCTGTCTGTGTCCAAGGCCGCGCCCGCTGACGTCACAGCGGCTTTCCTCATTGTTGAGTATATTGTAAATGGGGACAACCTCCTTGTGTACAATGGACTCAGTGTGCATGCTGCCAGACTGAGCTGGAAAACAAACGAGGAGGGGTGCTGAGCTAAAGCGCTGCAGAGTTTGTGTCGCTCGTGGAGGAGGACGAGCGATGACTGGAATGTGAATGAGGGAGATGATAGGACAACAAAGACACTGAGGACAGGAAGAAACTGTGTAAAGCTCCAAAACTAGAGTAACTTCTCGAAGTAAAAACTGAATTTAAAAAATAAAATGCACAAAATAAACAGCTATCATTTTCTTTTTTTTAAAGCTTTTGTTCTTTGTTGTTAAAAGATTAATCACAAAGAAGTATTTTTCTGCTGTGAGGTTACTGCCACTATTATTTCATTGACCGAGTAGCTGTGATGTTTGAACTACTGATTCAAAGTCTACACAGGAAGTGAGCCAGCTAATACGCCTTCAGTGTTAGTCATGAATCTTTAACATTATCTGTGATCTTATGACCTGCACCGTGTGTTGAACACACACACAGAGACCAAAAATCTGGGTGGGGAACCACGGCAGAAGCTAGCTGGTCTACTTTCTGAGCATAATTATTAGCATATAGAGCAACCCAATTATTGAAAGAGAAATTTAAAAAATGTTATACACAAAAAACTGATTTTTAACACTTTATTATGGCTTTATACACTCGCCAGAACACCAACACTAGGCTGGACCCTCTTGTGCCTTTAGAACTAGCTGAATTCTTTGTTTTTGTACACAGATTCAACAAGGTGCTGGAAATATTCCAGATTTTCTGGTCAATGTTGACATGATAGCATCACAGATTTGCTGATGCAGATTTGTCAACTACATTCCACAATGAGAATGTCTTCCACAACATCCCAAAAGTGTTCTAATAGATTAAGATCTGTGGACCTTGGAGGTCATTGGACTACAGTGAACACAATTTCATGTTTAAGAAACCAGTTTGTGACGTTGTGGATTATCCTGCAGGACGCAGCCATCAGACTGTGGCACACTGTGGTCATAAATGCAACTCAGTTAAAGCGATGTGTTTGAACGATGCCCGGTTGGTATTAAAGGGCCCAGAGTGTGCAAAGAAAATATCTCCCCCCCCCAATGATGATCCATGCTTTCGTGTTGTTTACAGTACATTCTAGCCCTGCTATCAAAATGTAACTGCAAGAAATTGACACTCATCAAACCAGTCAATGGTTTTCCAGTCTTTGATTGAACATTTTAGTGGGAGTTCTTGCCTCAGTTTCCTGTTCTTAGCTGACAAGTGCAGCACCAAATATGGTCTTCTGCTGCTTTGAAGTTCAGCCATGCTCTTCTGCGTACCTTGGTTGACTTCCGCTATCTACATGGCATTTTCACCCAGACTAACTGCATCTCACTGGATGTTTTCAACCATTCTCTGTTAACAGTGAGGTTTGTGGGAAAATCCCAGCAGATCGGTAAGTATTCAGACCAGCCCATGTGGAACCAACAACTATGCCTAATTTTAAAGTCACTTATGGTAGCGCTATTCCCTACTTTAATGCTTGGGTTAAACTCCAGCAGGTTGTCTTCATCACGTCTATCTGCCTAAATGCATTGAGTTGCTGTTGACGGGCTGTACAAAGTCTACTAAAATGCCTTAAGTGGTGGAATTACAAAGAACTGAGCACACCACACCTCTGTAGCCTACGTCCAGGCTTTTAGCTCTTGCTTGTATAATACACCCACATCTGCATCCCGAGCTGTAGGCATTGACTTACACTGCGGGTAATTTAGGTGCCAGGTTTCAACAAGAAGGAAGAATGTAGGAAATAAAAATGACATCCATGATGCGTCTCACAGCTTGACCAGAGTGCAAAATCAGTGGAAAACTCTCAGTGTTATGAAGTGTTTTGAATCCTTGTACAAAGCACATAACAAAAACAGTTATGTTTCCACACAAATGTGGGGGGAATTCATATTTTAGCATCCTAGCAGTTTCATGCTGTTTTAATTTAGAAGTCTGTTGTTTTCCATCCAACTGTACTCCCGTCTCGCTGAAAACAAAAGCGCAAGATGCCAGATGAAACAAAAACCAGAGCAAATAACGTGGGCACTGACAGGATATGAATTGTGCACGCTCAGCCTGCAAAAACCCCAGCTGTTGCTCTCATATTATCTCACAGACTTCTTCAGTGGTCACAAAGTGTTCCCACATAATCAAAGTCCACCACTGGGACCCTCCAGAGACCATCACTTGGGAAAACATTCTCTCCGCCTTCGCCCTTTATTTGCCTGGAGCAAGAATCGAGGTCTGTTTGTGTTATCGGGAGGCGGTTGCCAAGGAGACCTATGTTTCTCAGACGAGCAGCATTCCAAGTTATTTTGAACATCTCTTACTTTTGCACCGTGTCCTTTCTGATAAAGCATGTCTTCATGCAAAAATATGCATTCAGAAATTGCTCCGTTTTCTCTTCGGTGGTGGACACCACTTAGGAAAACATAATCCAGATGCAAGCATGTCTGATGATTGATACGTATTTGGACTAACATGCTATTAGTGCTTGATTGTTCACCAGTGTGTGGCTGCACAAGCTTCTTAGCACTGCCAGAAATGTGGCTTAAATATCCCCCGACCAAAGGAACCTTTATTTGATTTGGCCCAAGCAGAAATTGGTTAGGGAAAACCAACAGATTTTATGCTTCCCTCCAGGCAGAGAGAAAGCAGCTCGCCTTAAAAATAGTCTTTGTTTTGGAAAATGTCTTTTGGTTGAGCGTGGCTAATCAGTTTTGCTATAAATGAATTTTGGTACACTGTATACTGTATATACTGCTGTACTGACAATAAAGCTCTAAATGCTCAGTTTCAAATGTTGTAATCATGTAATGTAATAATCTGTCTAATTAAATATGCAGATCGAGCTGAAATAAGATAGCTAGGTCATATGGCACACAGCTCTGGCTGACCACACAGAAGCCACACCCACCTGCTGTTCAAATGTTCTCCTTGTGAGGGGCAGCCAATTGGAAGGAAGCTGGCTTAAAAGGGAACTGCAGTGATTTAACTGGAAGGATGCATGAAGGCCCGTCACATAAATGAGGATTATTTTGAGAGTAATTGTAGCTATTCGAAGTTTAAAGTCCTACATTATCTGATATGACAATAAATCTGCCCTCAACCTAAAAGCCTTCTTCCTAAAAACAACACTATTTTTTTAATTAAACTTAAGCCATAGCTTCCTAACCCCTGCATTAACATTTCCAGAAACCATTTTTCACATCGAGTGATTGAGTAATGCAGTTGTTTGGAGACCTCAAACTGCGAAATCCTCTGTTTTCATTATGGAAGCGATAAAGTGGTCCAATGTTTACCAGCCCTGCTTCAAAGCTAAACTCTAAACTCACGCTCAGATTTTCTCCTACAGCCCAACGAGATGCTTGCTATTAAGTCACTGCTTACTGTAGATGTGATTGTAAGCATGAATGACACTGCTGGTTGGAGATTTAAAGCAGAAGCTTGGATGCATTGATTACATTTTTTTTATTTTCCTCTTTATCATATATAAAACCTTTCCAGCTCCTAGAAAAGGAAAACACACATGGAAATTTGAACAACTGAACAACAGATTTGAACATTTATAATGAGCTAGATAGTAAATATTTGGTAAGACCACCTTTATTCTTTAGCATAGCCTGAACTCTTTTTGACAAGCTTCTTGTCATTTCTTTAAGTATTTTGCAGGAATATTTCTCCAGGCTTCTTAAAGGACATTGAAAGCTCTTCTTTGGCTCTTGGCTGCTCAAAATAATCCCACACTGCTTCAATAATGTTGAGCTCTAGACTCTGGAGATGCCAATCCATGGCTGACACTGTTCCATTGTATTTTTTTTTTTGCACTGGTGGTGTGTTTTTGATTATTGTCAATCATTAAAAAAATGAAGCTGACGTTATTTTTCTGTAATCATAATTCTAAAAATTTTGACGAGCTCTCCACTTTTAAATTGCAGTCCCAAATCATTACAGAGCTTCCACCGTGTTTTACAGGTAGCTGTGGACATTCACTGTTCTACCTCTCTACTGAGCTCCTGCTTACATACTGATGACAGTTTGAATCAAAAGCTTTCTATTTGGATTCATTATTCTGTGGGACCTGTTTTTGGTGCCTGTGTGATCCTTGAATGATTCATAGATTAGTGTTAAGTGGCTTAACAAACAAAAAAATACCTCTGAAATTCCAAAGTACAAGGACTGGACTAAAAATGGATGAAATAGAAAGTCTGGCTCCTTGGAAACAAAACATAAATAAATGACGGGTTGAGATTTTTGCACAGTACTGTATCTGTGATATCTACACAAAGCTATGGGCCAAGTAGGAATCTGCAAGTGCAAGTTCCCCCATGTGACTGATGGGGTAGGGGGGGGGGACTGCCATTTACAGTACAATCTCTCAGTAAGAAAGTAATCCTTTGACTCTGTGTCATGCCCTCAAGCAATGCAAAGTAGTACCACCCTTCCAATACAGCAGTCAAAATACAAAACAGCAATGCGAGAGAGTTCCCAGATTCAAATGTGTGTGACAATGTCGCTGATGAACACACGCACAGTCAAACTTTCCTGAATGCAAACCATCATGAATCTATTTGCATGTTAAGCTTCTTCAGAATCCATTTACATCTACATCCACTTCAAAAAAACACCTCATTATCTGGTGCTCTGTTCAATGCAACATCCAGATCTCTCCCCAAAAGAGGCCCCTTCCTAAAGTGGACCACATCACACAGGGGAATTGCAAAGTCCGCAGCACAACTTTGTAAACGGGGTTATCTTTATCCCGATGGAGCCGAATGAAAGGAACGGTTCGCTGGAGGTGAGCTATACTGCTCCGTGTGCGGTCAGCCTAAAAGCTGAAAATCGAGGCCTTAATGGCAAACACACTGAGAAAAAGGTATTTGCCAGGAGCATATGAGGATTTCTGCTTTAAATCACATAGTTCAGACCCACCCTTGATTTACAGCCATGTGCAATGGGCTGAAGACAACAACAGCAGTTATAAACAGAAGACCGCAAAGATGGCCGCCCGCCTTACTCGTGGAAATAAATCTTGCAGCAGCGAGAGCAAACAGTATACACAGAGTCAAGTTTCACGTTTCTATAAATTCTGTCACATTGAGTACATTTCTAAGGATTGCAGCTACACAGAATCAATGTATTTGGAGATGGTTGTGCTCAGGGTTAAAAAAAAAAAAAGAAACAAAAAGAAACAAAATGTCATATTAAAATAATCCCAATGTTTCCATTATTGCTCTGCAGCCTGTTTTTGATACGTTCGAATCTTTACCTTCCACTGAGTTGCACATAAACTCTCATCAGCTCTCCGTAGTATAACATTTCACAGTTGCTGAACCAGATTTATGAGAGTTTATGGAAACACAGACAAAGACATGAGCGCTGGATGATTAATGGCTTTCTGACTACAAGTCGACGTCCGCTGGCATTCACGGATTCTTTCTCGAGGAAAGCCTGATTAGTTTTCCGGTGCAGAGGCATAAATATCATGAGATCTTGTTGTTTTAGTTTTCCACTGGCTTGGTGAACTCTCCAGTCACACGGAGCATACTGTACAGTGGTTGTAATACCAGCATTCAGTCATTTTTGGCCTACTGCTATTCTAAAAACGGCACATGGGAAAGTGTTGCCTACTGGTGGTGGTCAGAGGGCCCGGTGGCGCCAGTGTCCAGCAGCCTCACCTCTGTCAGTGCAACCCAGTGTGTGAATGGGTGGATGACTGGATGTGTAAAGCGCTTTGGGGTCCTTAGGGACTAGTAAAGCGCTATGCAAATACAGACCATTTAATAGGTTTAATCTTTCCTCCAGGGTGACATTTGATTACTTTAAGTACCACTTATGGCCTTAATGATGGCGATCGCTGATTGCACAGCTGGTTCATTGGGTCATAAATACATTAACGTTGCTTCATTATTGTTCGCAGACTTTTAAATATCTAAATAAGCTTCGTACTATTACAGCTCTGATGCACTATGAGCTTAATAAAGTATCGCACTTTTTCATCATCCAAACCTCGGTTATTGATTGTCCGTGAGTGAGACTGTGTAAAATTTATAGCTTGTCACCGGTCACGACAGCCTCTCCTTAACATGAAGTGCAGATAGATGGAGAGCACAGACATATAATTTAGTGCGCTTTGTGAATTATTAGTCCCGTGATTGATCTGAAGTGGGATTTAAGTGGCATTTACGGCATAAAAGTGAAACCATTCAAAGTAGTTTGGTTGATGATTGCTTACAGTGTTCAGGGTTTAAGAGTACTTTCAGCCTGGGCCGAAACCAACCGTGAAGCTTTAAAAAGAATCAAAGGAAAACAGCTGTGTGAAGAAAACTCCGTGTTAGGAACGGTGGATGGGTGGCGTGACTTGGATTGAGCAAAACCTGCTAACCTTGCGTGGCATTATTCCTCCTTATTGAGGAAGCTTTGATGATTGATTGCTTTCTCTGTTAGTTCGCTGCCCTTGAATAAGATTTAGGGAACCACGCACTTTCACATTTGTGCAAATAGTTAAGACTGGGATCAAACTGAAAGCTAAAGAAAACCTAGACAAAGAAAGAAAGGTTTCAACTAATTGTGCTGACTGTTGGAAGGGAGAATAATCCCAACGATTAGTAAAACACACTAGAAAACACAGCACAACACAGCTCGACAAACTAGCAGCAAGTGTGTAGCAAAGTTCATTCTGAAATGGCAAAAAAGGAAAAAAGATGCAGGACCAAGTCACTGACTTGACAGATATATTACTTAATTGCGGATATTTAATAATTTCCCACAAAATTAAGCACAGACATATCATATGCATTGTTATTGATGGTGTTCTGTTTTTAGCTGGGCTCTTGCTGTTGTTCACCTCACCTCTCTTTAAGGAGTCATGCTGCAAAACAGAAATCAGGAGTGTTTTTTGATCATCGTGGCAGAGGCAAGAGACAATGAAGTCTTCACTAGCCTTGAACGCATTTTTGGCACTTTTACAGAATTTGGGCATTTTTGCAGTGTGCTGCACAAGACGGGATTATTGAGCTGTCTTTTGTCCAAGTCAAAGCCCGGTGATGCAATGCACCACGGGTCCACCTACTGTAAACTTTAAAAAGGCCAAGAAACAGAAAAGAAAGGGAGCTGGTCAGCTGGAAATGCTTTCAGACTTGTGAATGTTTTGACTGCTTGCCAAGTCTACAATGAGGTGAGAGTAGATCCACTGACTTCCTACAGACTGACAAATGATTCCCGATCAAGAAAACACAATCCCCGTGTTTGCATTAATGCTTGCCATTTATATTCCAAATGATATAAAAGTCTCCCTCCTGGCCTTCTCTTACCTTTAATACGCCCTGAGCTGCTGATATAAAACTGCACGGCTTGGCAGCACAGCTAAGCGTAGGCTCTAATGAGCAGGAATCTTAACATATTTCGTGGTACCAGAAGGGAAGTTATGAACAACTGCGAAGCTGTCAACAGGTGCTAAATTATACAGCAATGATCAAGAGTTATTTGGCATTTTGAGGTGAAAAGTGGTTTGATCTACAGTGAAGATGGAAGCTGCTCGGCTTTTTTCAGTGGGAAATGCCTTCTGGGCAGAGACTTCATGTGCAGACTGCAGACAGTAGAGGTTACGGAGGCCAGTGAACAAAGAGGGGATTGTATTGTTTTGACCGCGTATTGAGATGGATGGAGAAACCAATTCCAAGCCAAATAGAGAGTAAATATTTAACCAACACTCACTTCTAATCAGCTGGGGAAAGTAGGAAACCACTGGCCTGAAATCCTAAAAGTAAGCAACTGCTGTATAAGTGATGAAAAAAAAGACCAAACTTCCTTTATTTATGATATTATTACTTAATTCGAACCACACGTGGGTGGGGGATAGCTGTGTCACTCGGTTTGGTCATCCATCACTTGTACAGTACGTCAACAATGGATGGCTTGCAATGAAAAGTGGTTCCCCACAGGATAATAATTTAGAATAGAATAGAATTCAACTTTATTGTCATTGCACATGCACAGGTACAGGGCAACGAAATGCAGTTTGCATCCATCCAGAAGTGCTTTAGTGATATAGATATATTACAATATATATTAGCAATAATATAGATATGTGAGTATATTACAGAAATGGGTCTATTATGGTATGTTATAATGTACACGGTATGAAGTATGTTGTGAATATTCTATAACTATAAGTATGTACAGGCTGTAGTGAGTACAAGCTATGTACAGGATATGAACAGGATATAAATATGAAAAAATATACAGAATATGAAATAAATAACTTTACAGAATCTGAGATATACAGCTATACAGAAATGGGAACTATGCAAGTTGTAAACAGTTGTAGGATTAAAGATTATCGAATGTACAGAATGATTATTTACACAGAGCTATACAGTAGTGCAGTTAAGATAAGTGAGGGTGTAGATAGTTTCTACAGAGGCTATATAAAGTGCTAGTGGTTGTGAGTGGTGGTTCAGTCCATGTTATTATTGTGTGTTTGAGGGTTTAGCATCCAATTTAGCATCCAATCTAAGGGCATCATCAGTTCAAAAAGTAACAAGCAAATATCAGCATGGAAACACAGACTAGATGTAAGCATTATCTTATAAACCAAATCATCTTGGCACTCTAGTTATAGGACAGCGGGCCTTTTAGTTTATACGTTTATTGTGGGGATAATTGAAATTGCCCTTTATCACATGCAACATACAACAGGAGATAGCACAGTAAAGCTTGCAGAAGGGGCTCGAGCTCTGGATGGAAAGTGGGTCATTTTAGAGTGCTCTTGGATAAGTTACTGTGCGCAGGATAAAAGTTTGTATCGATGAGCAAATGCTTGTGATTTATAGTCTAAAAATGCCCATGATGTACTCATACTATATGAGTACAAGTAGTTTTTTACAATTTAGCAATGCAAGCATCCGCTTGTTCACAGTGAGTTCCCAAGATAATTACAGGGCATTACACTGACCTTTTGTGCATGATCGATGTGCAGGGGACATTTGCGTTCCAGCTTGCACCTCTGTTGTGCATGCCTGCACTGCATGAGTGAGACAGCCATAGTAATGCACAGCCTCAAAACTCTCTGCCACGCCTACAAATCACAGCAAATCAAGAATGTGAGAGGGGAGACGCAGTGTTTCAGGCACTTATTACTAGTAGACAACATTCATAGTGTATTTGAATGTCTGATGATCGGTTCGGTGAGTTCAGAAACCAAACTGTCCTCAGACCAGCACTCAGCAGATGTGGCTTACCAAGTATTCGTTCATCTGGCAAGAAGCATACTTGTTACATATTTCTATCACCAACAAGCTACCTCTTAAGTATTATATGAAGGGCTGTGAGGAGAACTGAAACACAATATAAAGGCATGAGATGAGTGAGTGCTGCTAAAGCAAGAACTCCATAGAAACCCATTTAAAACATGTGGTATTGTTCCACATTCTCACCGCTGCTCCATCTTTCCTCTGCTGTGCTTTCATTCAGAATAATATCCCACCTTGAGCTGTTTTATATAAGCAATGGTGGAAAACTGTAGTTACACTTTTTTAGAACAAAATGCTCCCTAATTTGATTCGACATACCTTCCTGCTAGTGATCGTACAGCTAATGAGTTCCAGGAACAGTAAATCTGAGGCGTTAATGTAAAAGTGAGGTTTTAAAACTGTTACTGCTATCATCAAACTAATCGTAACCTTTTACTGGTTGATGAATATGATAGGCTATTAGTGTCGGTGAATGGTCTTTACAATCCTCAAAACAGGTTTTTACAATTAAAAATGAAATATATTTTTGCTCCTGGTCAGTGAGTAAATCATGTGAAGCAGGTTACTGTAAAATGAACAGGCAAGTATGCGCAACAAATCTTAAGACTCTTGGGAAATCCGTGAGGCTTTAGTCTACTGTAGTTTCAAAAACAGATGTTGATGATTTACAGACACTCCCTGGGTAAAATATATTCTGTGATGTTACTAAGCAGCAAGCTACTTCTTTTATTGGCACATACATCCTGAATTTATTTATAGATGTATAATTAATAGTTCCCAAGTTTAACTACTTGATTTTTTTTTTTTTCCTTTATTTTTGCCTGTTTTTTCCCGTTTCTACTACACATGCAGTCCAGCGCTGGAGCACATTCAACAAAAAGGCAGTACACCATAGAGACTTAGAGAGAAAACCCCAACAATCAGATGATCCCCTTTTGTTAGCATTTGGCGATGGTGGAAAGGAAGAAGTCCCTTTTAACAGGAAGAGAGGATTGTTTTGAGTCTAATTTTAGAAGCAGAGAGGATGTCTGTCTCCTGAATCCAAACTGGGAGCTGGTTCTATGGTAGCGTCCAATTCTACTTTTAGGAGGATCATTTAGGATAATATGATGCTACAGAGTCTTTAAGATTGGATGGGGCTGCATTATTAAAGACTTCATATGTGAGAAGGATTTTAAATTTAATTTGAATTTATGATTTTGCTTTCTCTTCCCTGTCAGTACTCTCTCTGCAGCTCTTCTGGATATAACTAGAGACATTTCGCAACAACTTGATAACAATCAATTACAGTAGTCCAGCCTAGAAGTAATAAATGCATAAAACTTGCTTTTAAACATCACTCTGAGACTGAATGAGTTCTGGAAACTTGCCAGTCAGAAAAGAGAGGAAAAAGTTTACCTCATAAGCCCTTGTAGATGGTCTTATTTTCAACTATGTTACATTTTTAAAGTTAAGCAATCCTTATGAAGAACAGAGTTGACTAATTCACTCTCTATGAACTAAACCTATTCCAGTATTTTTGCATCTGAACCTAATAATAAAATAGTTGTATTCCCTTAATTTAACCAACAACTGAACACCAAATTCAAAAAATTATCCCAGATGAGATGGTTTATTTTGAGGCTGAGGTTTTAGGTTTGTTTGTGCCTCCTTCTCTGGCTCGCAAAGAGGAAACCTTGGGAACAAAATTTGGCTGGTGCAGCATCGTGATGATCTCCTGCAAAACAGTTCACCTTACATAACACTAGCATTAAAACATAAGACAAATAAGCAATGTCGCAACAATGTTACTTTTACATTCTAAAAAGTTACAAAGTTACAAAACATAAGATTAACTCGACACCAGTCAGTAAAATATTTTGTATCTTCTTTATGTTGTTCTATGATGTAACTGCAGCATTGTAGAAATGCCTGAGTGTCATCTGGTTATTTTGAAACTATTTTGTCACCCACTAGTGATGTTGCAACCTGTCAAATTATGACCACAGGCAGCACTAGGATTGAGTAATGTGTTTTTAGGGAACACTCCTGTAACTTCTTGAGCTGTGTAGAGCTAGTTAGTAGTGGTTGTAATGTATTTGATCCAATTTCTGGCTAATCTAAGGTCACACTCAGTGTTTATTTCACCACAACCAGCCAAAACATTGAACTAACTGTTTTGGCTGGTTGCTGTTTGTCTGTTTAAGCGCTTGCTCAGACACAAAAAAGGCAAATGTATGTGATACTTTCACACTGTGTAACACTGTACTCTCTTTCATGTCTTTAAAAGGAAACGATCTTTTAGTAG
Source organism: Simochromis diagramma (assembly GCF_900408965.1). NCBI lineage: Eukaryota > Metazoa > Chordata > Actinopteri > Cichliformes > Cichlidae > Simochromis > Simochromis diagramma. The sequence goes on along the minus strand of NW_024387030.1, from coordinate 6,544,317 downwards.
GCTCAGAAACTTGCAGCCTCTTCACTTCCTGTTATTGAGGAACTCACAGTTGCCATGGCAGCGAACACAACCATCCTAACAAACAATTACAGTTGCTAAGGAAATTGCAGCTTACCACAGTGTTTATTTGTTTGACCTTTCTTTTCCTACTAAATTGTTGAACTGGTGCCCGGTCCCAGCCTTAATGACAGCGGTTTACTGTAGCACACTGAGTTGAAATGACTGTTTTAAATTCATTCAGTCTGAATAGTCTTTACTGGAACCTTTTTTTTTCTTCTTTATCAAATATCGCCTGCATGTTTTCATCTTGATGATGTCCGTTTTGGACTTTCCGCCCTTGACATTTCCCACGATGGACCAAATGCTTGATCTGTAGCATTCCTCAAAAAGCAGGCTTTGCACACACACACACATATGTGTTGTGTGTGTGTGTGTGTGTGTGTGTGTGTGTGTGTGTGTTTGTGTGTGTGTGTGTGTGTGTGCACGCGCACATGAGTGTATTTGTTTTGACTGAGGGACCACAACTGAAAGACGCCCAAGATAAACATGGTTTATGGAACTTATCTGCCATCAGTGACTTCTTGCACAGCGTACCGAATATTTAAGTGGCACTTTGCAACCATGGGAAGAAAATGACGTAAATTCCAGGACTGGAGGGTGCAGGCTCAAATGTATTTGCAATTTTAATATATTTTGACACAACGAGGCAGACAGAAATACGCGCAAGGCCAATTAGATTGATTTACAAGTGAAAAAAGATCATGCAAATTTTAAGTCTTACACGCCTCCCCAACCCCTACTAACATTCCATTGGCAGCATGTTCCCAAGGTTTAATTGCTAATTGTATACCTAACAAAGATGGGGGGAAAGGAATGCCTGAGGCAAACTCTGGGGAGGGACTACTTCTTGCCTTCATGCTCTCTGGACTGCATCTTTAGCTGCATTATGAAGTTTAAAAAAAAACCAATGTTTTTTCAAACTCTTGATGTCAGCTTTCACTTTATATCACAGCTTGTGAGCCATATTAGCAGGCTGAAAAGAAGCATTTAGAAACACAAACCATCATATATGATACATAAAAAGTTTTTAACTCAGTAAGAAAAGGCAGACCTATCCCAGAGGATTTGGAAGGGTCTGTATTGATCGGGTTTGGCTTGAAGAGCCCTGACGATTTGAAGTTCAATGCAAAGACTTGCCTGTAGTGACATGGTGGGGGATCTGAATTAGCAGTAACTTGTAAGGAGGCAACCTTATCTTAGATTTAACTGCACAATTTATTGAGATAAAATCAGAAAGCGGTGTTTGTGCATACTTCATAAGAAAATCATCTTGCTGGCACAACATCAGGATTCATCAGTCCGCAAGTCACCTCGACAAGAAGATTACTGGGTGTACATGTTCGAACCAGAAAAGTGAAGCTTGACATGATGAAAGAGGAAAAAAAATGCCTCGGAGATAGTATGATACAAGACAAAAGACAACACAAGCTGAGTGACGATGATCTTTAGGGCGTTTGAGGGTAAATCTATGAAGGAGAACAGTGTTATGTGGTATGACATCACTGGTACCACATGCAGTTTGTAATGCATATATCAAAAGGGAGTTTCACTGGGAAAAGATCCCCTTATTACAAGTAATTATGTCAAATTTGCAGAATTTCATTTTGGCATGCAGTTATGTTCCTGCCATCAAGACAGGAGGAGTTTTCTTGTTATGGTAAGACAGGTGCGGTTACAGTACTGAGTGGGAATACAGTTCACCTACAGCAAACAGTGAGTCAAGTGTTATGGTTCAGATGCGAGGATAAAACCAGAGAGCACTAATCCTTCCAGAAACCTCGACAAAGCACAGACAGTCCAAGGTTTCTGTTTGTTTCAGTTCACAGGAAACTGACGTGGAAGCTGAGGTAATTGGCTCATCAAAGGAGAGCAGAGATAAAGACCTAATGTGAGACACTGCAAATGTGATAAAACTGGGAGCTGATAGCAACCCTGGAAAAACCTGGAGTGTGTCTTTGTGTGTGTGCGAGCGAGGGGGGAAAAAATAGAGTTTGGACCTTTGTCGCTGATTAAAGTTGTGAAATCTGTGAAAGTGAGTCTAAACAGTCATGTGGGGGGCCCACAAAACTAAAGCAGTGAGTTGAACGCTGATGAAATGCGCCACAAGCTGGGTGAAAAACTAATTAAAGTCTCTTTGAATAGTATGTAAATAGGTGTGTGTGCAGAACATTTTGCATACTGAATCCACGTACAGTAAATCAGAAAGGACTTGCTTCCATTGCTCAGCCACAGACGACACAGTTTACTCCTCCAATTGGCTTTCATGATTCATCTTCTCCCCTGCTCCACCTCCATCCCCTGGGCACCCATCTGACAGATCTGCAGGAGTGATGGCCAACACCTTGCCATGATTCTTTTTTTCCCTTTACTCCGCGTTTCCCTAAAAGCAGATTTAGTTTACTTGTGTTGCTCCTTATGCAGAAACTGATCCATCACTGTGCATAATTACAATGCGCTAACATAAATTCAACAAAACCCAGAAAAAAAAAATCAAACAACTAGGGCAGAGGTTATTTTGAGACCCATGACATTAAATTTATTGGGCTCATTTTGCTGCTCTGTAAGTAATTTTGGACTTTTTCCATGGGCCATTAATCTTCCTGCAAATTAAGGGGCCTCTCTAATTTTCCTCTTAATTTTCTGATTAATGCACATGCAATTGAAATGTCAGATTTTACTGCATCAAATGCACCAAGCAGTGATGTCATGCACCCTAAGAATAACACAGTATTTAGCTGACAGTAGCTTGCAGTAGCTGCTCCGTGCACAGGGCGCTTGGGACAGAACCTCACATGGATCGCATGAATTCTCTGGTTTAAAGGTCACGACCTGTATCAGAGTGTTTGAATGATGTGACCAGAATATAAAACAGCATTGTGACTACATTCGAGGAAAACATGACGTATTTTCAGCAGAAATACTGAATAGACTTTTTCTGTCATAAAATATAAACCTGTAAAAAATGACTTCTTTATAAGATTTTACCATGAAAGTCTCAGTTTTCCAGGATTGTACTTTAAAACTGAAGTTCAAGGAAAATTAAATGAGGGAAAAACGCCAAAGGCACGGCATGCAAGCACTTTCACATAAGTAATTTTAGCTGAAATGCTGAGACCTCAGCATAAGTGACGCATTTTATGTAGTTGTGATTCTACATTAATCCAATCCAATCATTTTAGTAAATATTGAATCCTCTGTTTTGTTTGTTTGTAATTTAACCATGTTAATGAAATTATAAAACAGTCATATTAGAAATCCTTAATCTGAAATAGAAGGTAACTAAAAAGAATTCCAAGTCCTCGAAGAATTTGCCTGGGCTGCGATCAGAGAGGCTATATCACCATGACAACACCCACTGGTTTGTCAGCTCCATTTTCAAAGTGTCATGTTAGGCATTTTTGTCACTCTGAATCTTCTTTCATCTGCTCCTTTATTTGCAGGGGGTTTCCACAGCAGGTAGCCCTGCAGGTCTGTTTTGCTATATTTTTACCACCAATGAATTATTTTTATTTAGTTAGTTTTTGCTGTCTAAAAATCCAAATCTGGGCTTTTATCTCAACACTAAACATTAAACTAAACCCAGAATTCTTTTCTTTTCGTTTTTCTGAAAAAAAGTTTCAGAAAAACGAATAAATAAATCTTTCAGCGGCAGAATCAAGCCTCCATACCTTCTACTTTTATGATACAATCCCTGGTAACACTTTATAACACGACCCACGAATAAGGCGCAAGTACCCTTACGTGCATTTTGCAGGCAACAAGTCGGTTTTTTGCAAGAAACAATGAAACAGGTGCACTGTAAGTACCCTGTACTAGTTGCCTGCAAAACACATGTAAGTATGCAATACTTGCACCTTAGTAACTCCATAACACGTCCCGTGCCCCAGAAAGTTTAGGGTACTTACAGTGTACTTGTTTCATTGTTTCTTGCAAAAACCTGACTTCTTGCCTGCAAAAACACAGGTTGTGTTATGAAGTGTTACCTAATCTCCAGAGGATTGGTGTAACCTCGCAGAAATTTGCTGGGGATCCTTAACTTCTTAGTCAAATGTGTAACCTGCTACACTGTTGAACCTCATGTGTGTTTAACACTCTCATCCTATATTTCTTGGAGCCAGGAAGCTAGAGGTCTAGCTGGCACTTGACAATCCATAACTTTAGGCATAAAAATAATGTCGATATAATTTGAAGGATGAAAAGAACTCAGTGCCCTTGCTTTTGTCACGAAAGGGGAAAATAGCTTTGTTTGTATTTGTATTGGGCTGTAAACACATTAATTCCTGCTGTACACTTCACCATTTTATCATGGGGACTGGCTCAGTTTTGGAGCCAGCCTCACGTGGCCATCTGCAGCTTTTAATCCTTTCTGGCTCCGAAGACTTTTGAATTTCGTGACTACACCAAGCTGAAAATGGAGTCCATATCTGATTCAGCAGAGTTCCATCAAAGGTATAACCTCAAACCAACTAAAACCAGTTTGTCCAAACAATTCTGCCACCCTAAACAGCTTTAACTCTTAAAAAGCTGCAAACCGAAGCTCACATCTGCCTACAAAGCTCAACCCGGCTGATGTGCATGTGTGCACTGTTGTCTTCATGTGGTTCTTGAGTTATTACTGTGCTTGATTAGTGATGTAGAACATAAAACCTTCACCTTAATCTTGCCTATTTAAGGGAGTTGAACTAATCTTCTTTTTTTGGTGTAATTACAAGGCAGCAACTCATCAACCTCAATGGCTGGACGAAGCCCAAGCAGACTCTGGAGCAGATCTCAGGCCACTGAGCCATAACACCCCTCCCTTGCAGCTACCTGGGTGGCAGGGAGATTAGTTCACCAATTAATCATTGAAGATTAGGCTTCAGCCTTACATCTCTAATTTAATGGAAACCATCCCATGAAGAAAATTACATGGCGATCTTCTCACACCAACGATTTAGCCAAACCTGCAGGTTAAACCTTCGCCGTGAACCACAGCTAACAAGATTTCAACCATACTGCCCTGGATCTTCTTTTTTTTCAGCATTGTTTAATTTTCCCCCGGTGCACAGAAATTTGCAGTGCCGAGGACCTGATTAGTCACACCGCTAGCACTGATGGAAGCATGTTAGGTTGGATTTCTCTTTTCTCCCTCTTCGTTTTGGTATGTTTCCCGCCGCTGTTAAGTAACACTGCTGCCTGCAGATGAAGAAGAAAATAATTTAATGCCTGACACCTAACATTAGAGGGATATGGGTTAGATCCTGTGTTTAGGGCAATTTCAAATGATCTTAGTGAAACTGTCGTCTTGATTAGCTCTGCTATCCTCGTGAACGCTAAAGATAGCTAAAGGTAACATCATAACTGATTTTTTTGCTTTGTTTTTGTTTTGTTTTGGTTGTCATAGTGATCTAATTTCCATAAGCTCCTCAGAGGGTTTGAGAAGTCCTTCAGCTGTGGCAGACAACAGGCGTGTCTGTATGCGCAACATGCTAAGGTCCTCACTCATACACATATGGATTGTTATGCAACAATGGCTTTTCTGATCAGGTCAAAAGTCGCCCTCGGTTGGGTGTGATCGGCCTCTGCTGAGGTGATTACGGCAAAGAACAAGCATGAGAGTCAACTGACATTAACATTGTCATGAATGTGATGCAATCTCACGCCAACAGTGACTTCTTAAAAGAATAAAAACCAACAATAAAAACAAGAGACCAGGTGCCGTGCAGCTACCTCCGCACGCAGGTGCACAAACCTTTTGCAACATGTTAAATTAATCACTTAAACTCACTTAAAATCATTTTTTACTTTATTAATTTTATAAAAGTGAATATTGCTACTTATCTTTACATCCATGTGTGTTTGGATTACTTCAGATAAGCTTGCAGTTTGAGTGGAAAACGTTTCAATTTCACTAATTAATTAAATTCTTTTAAGCCATTTTCTGTTTATGTTTACGTGTTCTTTTCACAGAGATTTAACCCCTTGATTATAATTGTTTTTGGTTAATTTGGAGATTTGTCTGCCTTTGAGTCTTACCATAGTCAAAGGAAAGGGTTTTTTTGAGGTATCATATGGGTCAGGGTGTCAAACTTAAGGCCCAGATGCCAGAATCAGTCCAGCAGAGACTCTAATCCGGCACATTGCATGATTTTGGAAAACGTGACGGAGCGCATAAATTTTGGACATTTTGGACAGCATCTGAAGCTGGGTAGAAGTTTTGCGATGGAGTAGGGCACTGAAGTAGCTGCCTTTTGGAGCAGCCTAGTCAGAGCCCAAAGCTTAGTCTGAAAGGGGCTAACCTCAAAAGAACCAGACATCAGATCTGCAGATAACAGCTGATCTTTAGTGTCTAGAAATTGTTTTTTTCACTGTGACCAAGCAACCGCTTCCTTTTTCTAATGTTTTTCAAAGTTTAATCACTGTCTACATTTAAAGCATGTAATTATTTTTTGTGTTGTTAGCTTAAACACATTGTGTTTGACTCTACTTGGCACTTATTTGCGCACAGTAATTCCAAAGAGTACATACATACGTTTTATAATGGCTACAGAAAACCTGCACTCCTGAATACACAAAGCTCTTCGTGCACAGGTGTGTGCACCTCGACTTGGATTATTCATCATGTGGATTAACTTGCCAGCCAGCAGTGAATAGCCATGTGTCAAACAGATCGATGATGATGACAATGAGGAGGCCCCTTTTACCCTCCTTTTAGAGAAGGAGCTCAGGTATGGGAGATTCCTCAGGATAACATTTTGTTGATACTTTCTTATAGGAGTTACAAGTCACACAATCATTGTTTTTAAAGTTTTAAAATGAGGGAGATGAGAGATTAAGTGGACATGAAGATTTAAATATGAACAGAAGATTTTCTGGGGATGAATACTTCAGTGTGTTTTTAAAATAATTCATCGTATGAAATGCTACACCCTAATTAACTGATCGCTCATTAGTTTAAGGAGAAGAGAACAGCAATTTAACATGATTATATTTATTTAATTATACAACATTAAAACAGAGCAACTTTTGATCGATTTCTTCATGTGACCTTGAAAAGAAGAAATGCTCAATTTGCAGCTCACAATCAGGGACAAAGCAAAACCTTGTTTTATAATAGAGCAAAAAGAAATGCACTTTATGTGTAGCAAGCTCATTCTTTAATTTCGGTTCCTCATGTCATGTGCTCTGCACATACACGTCTCTTCAACACAACGTGGTTGAGGCCTCTCCCACTGCAGGAAAAAAACAGTTGAACTATTTCCTCTGCGCTATAAATGCAGCACGGAGCGCGGCAACATCTGCACTTTAGAGCAGGCGTGGTCAGTCAGAGCTAACAGGTGGGCCGGTGACAGCTGCAGGAAACTTTATCAAGACTTTGCTCTCTCCTCCAGACTATCACTCACAGCTGCAACAAAAATGCCGAAGTGCCCAAAGTGCGAGAAGGAAGTTTACTTCGGTAAGATCTGAGTTCTCTATTACAATTTTACTCGTGTACTAACACTGTGAGAAGCATCCGGGATTTTCTAGTTTTTAAAAACTGGTGGCTTTTTTGTGCAAAGGACGAAACAGGAAACCAAGAGTCTGACAGACTGACTGAGACGCATGCCTTTCACTTGCATATTAGACGGGGGGGGGGGGTGAATAGTAAACCTGTATATAATGCTTTCCTGGTGTATATTAATAACCTGCTAATGTTTAGAAAATAAGAAATGGTGCATGTTTTGTATTTTTGGAAGAGTTTAGCGTTAAAAAAGCAGCTAAATTGCTCAAAAATACGCAATTTACAGGAAGTCAAAGTATGCACGAAGTAGGATGAATTATTAGATTATTGCTAACACCTGTGATACATAATATTATCTATACTGAATACACTTAAGTTTTGACAATCACAAATAATAAATTAAGTGTAATCAGATAGTTACACAGATAAATAGCAGCTTTAACAGGTCACTGCACTCTGGAAGCTTTCTTGCTGTCAGACTACTTTAGAGTTTGAGGTCTTTGCTCCTGGTGGAAGTGGTTTGTCCTCCTTAATGAGGGATGAGTTCCGTGAATAATGACTAGACCGAGGAAACAGGTTTCTCTTCTGCTTAAATACACCTCCGTCTATCTTGTGAGAATGCTCTCAAAGCAGGGACCAGTTACAGCATCCGGGGAGGAAAAAGGGGGGCTCGCTCAGGTTTATTTGTGTCTTAATCCATTTACCACATTGTCTCCTGCTCAGTAGCGCAACAGATAAATCTTCTCTTGGGGAAGATGTATAGAAGCTGAGGCCAATGCAAAATACAAAGACGAGTCTTTGGACTGTCAGTCAGATGGATGGTCCGTGTGACTTTCCATTCTCCCTGCTCATGGATAAACTCTTCCCTCTTGGCCAATACAAGCAAACCAATTTGTTTTGGCCAGAACAAGCTAGTCAGACATGGCTTGTTTTTTTTCCTCTTTTTTTTCCCCAGTGTAGGAAAAGAAAAAGTTTATATCCAGCCGAAGGAGAAGAAAGCTAGAACAAAGCTTTGCCTTCTTTGTGTGTGCTCACAATCTTCTCGTTGTCTTGAACTGTCTGCACAACCGTCTCACTCCTTTCCACATCAGTGTGCGATTGTCTTTATTGCACTTCACTCCCCTCGCATCTTTTTCCATCTCTTTTGCTGCTCTTCTATCTTAACGTCAGCAAGCTCTCAGATGGAAACGATCAGGCTACCGCTGCCTGCCTGAATGATGGAGGTCCAAGTCAAAAGAAAAAAGAAGCAAATACTTTGCTGTTGATGGAAACTTTTCAGACACTCGTGCTTTGTGCTGCAGGACCGCTGTTGGGAGCAGGGCAGTGTGTTGATTAGGATGTGTAGAGATTGTGCGTGCATCTTTAAAGCTTAACATTGAGTCTTGTGTGTTTAATTTACCCACATATAACGGATATTTTTAATCAGCCAGAGCCTCGGCTAAGCAGCTAGTTATTTTTTTCTGGACAGAAATAAATGCGGGCTGTTATCTGCTTTCTCATCTAACTCGCTAAATAAGTGTACTTTTATAAACACGTGCAGAAAAAAGTTCTCATAACTCTAAGTGCTTAAAACGCCCTGTTTATTTCTCCTTTTTTTAGCATAGCAGCCTGTCCTTGCAAATTTGGGAAATTATTTGAAAGTAAAAGTGGGTGAGTCTCCCCTCCCATGGTACGTTTCTCCATTCAGATTTGCATGTTTGTGTATGCTGGACCTGCTCCAACGAGCTGCAGATTCAAAGCTGAGAGCGAACTTCGTTATTCTTCTGTCTGGCTCGCCTAATTTCACGTCATATTATGAGGTAAAATAAATACTGCAGCTGTCGCACAAAACAATGAGACTATCAGATTTATACGCGATCAAGGGAGCGTGAATGTGCATCATTATATTCTCCTACATCACTGTCAAGCCACTGTTTGCTCAGCGCATTGGTTTGTTATTTGAAGTTAAGCACGGTCATTGTTTCAGGGTCGGACTTTTTTGTCCACCGCATTCAGCTGAAAAATTTTTCAATGAGTTGGCCTGAGAGAGAGGCTGACCCCACCCTGCATCCACCATCTGTTGCATAACCCCGTGCCACATCGGGCTATTCTTGGGAACTAAATAGGTCATTTCCTGACATTTTGACAGTTTCATTCTTTCGTGCATCCGCTGTCCTTTCTCACTTTTTAATTTCTAGAAAATCTGCAGAGGCTAATCTTGTCTTCAGTTACCCCTCTGCTGAGTACGGTTCCCTCCCACGTTTACAGTCCTTATGATGGATCTTTGTGCAGAACAGCCCTGACAATCTGATAAAAACTGGCTATATCAGGGTTTATGAGGGACGCTTCTCAGGGACACTTCTCAGGGACACTTCGGGCTTCGAGTACCACACCCAACTTTTAAACAGACACTGAATTAATATGTATACCTATTATTAATATACCCCATATGCGCCTCAGATTGTGACCGGCCCAGTAAGTTATCGTGGAAAGCTTCCGTGTCCTCTCCAGATGATACTATGTGTGTTTGTGGGGATAAGTTAGAGTCCGCTGTGATTACATTTGATTTTTTTTGTGCTTTGCAGCCGAGAAGGTGACATCACTGGGAAAGGACTGGCACAGGCCCTGCCTAAGATGTGAGAAGTGCAGCAAGACTCTTTCACCAGGCTCACACGCAGAGGTGAGATAGTCAAATCACATGAAAATATCCTGTAGTTTCACCTCCTGTGTGCACGGTTTTATCACATCTGCATAACGTTGAAGTGTTTTACTTTACTAAAACCACCTTCTAAATACACTCACAATGCAGACATGCACAGTAACAGCTTTACTGTTTCCAGATGGTTTGACACATGTTTGCCTCTTACAGCATGAAGGCAAGCCTTACTGTAACAAACCCTGCTACGCTGCTCTGTTCGGACCTAAAGGTAAGCGCATTCAGCTCGAATAATCCAGATTACACAATAACTGAACTCGCTCTGACCCCTCTCGAACAGCACAATCAAAAAACTATAAAAGACAGACGCAGTCACCTTTGGTACTGAGACTCAGGAGCTGCGCCCTGATTGGGGATAATGTTTTGCATCTGTGTTGTGTAGACTAGAAATGGTCCTATCAGAGCACACTTATCAGCTGATCGCACATGCAGTAAAACATTTAAACGTCTCTTTAAACTCTCAAACCAAATGAAAGGATTTGCTCTGTCTTAGATTCCTGCAATGTTTAACAATTTAACCAATGTTTAATCGCTTTTTTCTAAAAATCACTGTCTTTCTTCCTTCCAGGATTTGGACGCGGTGGAGCTGAGAGCCACACATATAAATAAATAGGTATTCAAGTCCATCATCCTTTCATTCATTTGCTTACATTTGCTCGTCTCCTATAGTTTCCATGCCATTTTCATACACAAAGATAGTAAGCAAATCCCTTCTTGCACTTTGCTCCTTCTGACGTGTGTTTTTTCTTGGCGTCTCTGTCAGGTTCAGGGGCCCTGCAGTGAAAATGTTGCCTGGAAACTACATGGAAGAAGCCAGCATGCTCAGAAGTCACAATCAAAACCAGCAAACAAACCGTGCTCTCGTTCAGACACATTTTGTGTGCGTGTTCTTTTATTTTATGAATTTGAACTCTGTCGTCTGATTTTTGCATTCCCATTATATATTATGAAGTGACTGTCCTCTGGTCTCATCTTTTTATTAGGGCGGTCAGTCTGATTAAACACTTTTTAAAATTTGTGTCGCTTCTTTTGTTGGATTTTTTTTTTTGCTCATTGACTCTCTGCAAACTTTAATTGATCCTATGCATGGAGCTCTAACTAGCTGTTGGAAAATAAGGAGAACATATTGGAATAAAAGCCAGTAACAGCCAGATACAACACACAGCAGTAGTTATTGCGCGATGATAAACTTTTGTTTGGATTAGATGATCTTCATCAGCAGGTGGAGCTGTCCAATTGTGATGAGCTTGTGTATTTTTCTTCGCACTTCTCACTCTAAATGATATCATTTTAAAAATGTGTGACAGAAAACACAACACGAGTGGGAACTCGATGGCATGAAAGGTCTATTTCTGGACCCACAAAACTTGCTAATCCACAGGATGACACATTAAAGAGAGATTTATTATCAACATTCTCCCAACCTATGAAGTAAAGCCTTACCCACAGCTAAAAATAAATGCCCAGTGCAGATGCACTGATTACCAGGTCAAGCCAAGAAGAATAACCCATCAGCCTCCTGTTTTTGTTCCGTTTTATGATAATGGAAGATAATGTGAGTTATGACTTCATCCCAGCAGCATTAATGTTTCCATTTTAGTTGCTGGCTTTTGAAAGGAATCGACACCTGAACCTTGACCAGGCTGCTGGTTAGATGGGCGGTTTGAGTCTTTGCAGCTCGCCGCACATTTCCGCTTGGTTTCCAGAGTTTTGCCCTTGAAAAGCAGAGCAGCCACCATCGTCTCTCTCCCTCTGCCATCACAGCAGGACGGTTGCTGTGGCAACAGACACAAATAAACCACAACAGATGAGCAGTGTGTCCGTCAGTCTGGCTGTCACCCTTTTTGTCTTAAACAAAGAGGCTCGCTGTCAGGGGAAAATCTCGAGCAAGGCCTCAGACACTCAGGCAGCTGATGAAGGCATGCAGAGGATGTTTGGCAATCAAGTCATTTATTTCTGCTTCTCCTCCAAACTGGCTGCGACATACGGTGTAAAAACAGCCTGTTCATACATGCTGAAGGTTCTGTCTAAGCACTTGTTATTTTCCGGTTAAACTGCATGATAATGCCGGTGAGACATTATCAGGGATTGATTGCAATCTAGTATGATATAAACATCCGTATTTCTATGAAGAAGACCAGCTGATAAATTCCCAGAAGTGCCACAATAAAATGTTTAGTTTTCAGAGTTGCCCCCTTCAGGGCATTAAAAGAAAATACGTTTTATGGAATTAGCTTTTCAGACCCAGAAGCTACAGTAGGCCGGTCTTTTATTTACGGTCTTGTATTGCACTTAGCAAGCTTGACCATGCTGACAAACTACAAGCTGAGACGATGTGTGACGATACAGACACCATTTAAAGAAAAAAGTTACATATTTTTGAATTTGATGGCAGCAGCATGTCTTGTAAAAGTTGGTACAGAGCCATGTTTACCACTGTGTAGGATCTCCTCTTCTTTTAAAAACATGGCGTAAACATTTGGGACCTGAGGAGTCCAGCCGCTGGACGTCTGGGAGAGGAATGTGTTCCTATATTTGTCTTGTTTAAGATTCTAGTTGCTCAACACTCCTGCGTCTTCTTTTGTCGCAATTTTTGTATCATGATGCAACAAATCTTTGCAACATTTAAAGACTACAGGGAGGTCGGTTTAGCACCTGTGTCCCTCTACTATGAAGCCATGCTGTTGTAATAGATGATAAATGCAGTTTATCATTGTTGTGCTGAAATATGCAAAACCTTCCCTGAAAAAGATTTATCTGGATTCGAACATATGTTGCTCTAAAACCTGTGTATACCTTTTAGCACTGATGATGCCTTTCCAGATGTGCACAATTTGCTAGGCACCAATGCACCCTCATAACATCCATTAGATCAGAGATGAAGAAGGCTGTTAAACAGGTGGACAATGATCTACAAAGAATTTCAAATGTCAAATCATCAGACCACAAAAAAATGGGCCTGTTTTTGGATCATGTTCATATTTGTCTTTCTCTCTTCATGATGGAGCTTTAACCTGCATTAGTGGACAGCAGAGTGAATTGTTTTCACAGACAGTGATTTCTGGAAGTGTTCCTGAGCCCATGCGGTGATTTCCATCACACTGTTATGGAATGCAGTGCCGCCTGAGGACTGGAAGCGTGCAGACATCCATTTTTCCCCACTACTGATTTGCAGCCCTGTACCTTGCGCACAGAGATTTCTCCAGACTCTCTCAATTTGTTGATGATATTATGCACCGTAGAGGATGAGACACTCAAAGTCTTCACAATTTTATGTTCAAGAACATCATTTTCCAGCCTTTTATTGATGGCACCCAACTTCTTTGAGACACGTAGCTGTCATCAACTTCAAAAGAAGCCAACATTTTTCTTAAAATATGGTTAATTTTCTCTGATTAAACATCTGATATGTTTTCTATGTTCTATTGTGAATAACATATGAGTTTATGAGATATGCAAATCGCAAGTAGCATTCTGTTTTTGATTACATTTTCCACCAAACTCGAATTAACAGATGTAAATTTGTTCTGAAATTGTCCTGAACTAGATGCCCTTATCAGTACCGGTTAAGAATTTCCCCCCAGTGCATCCGTTGTGCATACAGCAGTAAACATCCGCTATTACACAGTCAACATCCAGATCAAGGTCTTACACAAACAGATTGGCCAGTATTTCTAAAAGAAAATGGAACAGCTTTAAATCCATCAAAGATATCAATCAGTCAAGTAAAATAACATCTAGAAAAAAGGGAATCAGACATTATTAGAAACAATATTTAAACAAATCAATAAAAATATGAAGCACTTACAAGCCAGATATGCATCCAAAGTCCAATAATGATAATGAAGGTACAGTAGAAAAGAATTGATCGAAAGCTTAGGCAGAAACTTTTTATATTAATCAAGCAAATCTATTTAACACTTATGGATGTTCACAAGTATAAAGCAGTGAAAAAGTGCTTCATTTCTGCATTGGAAAACTAAATGATCTGATTAACGGGAAAAGAAAGTCGAAGCAGGTTCCCTGCTTTTGAATAACTTTATTTGGAAGTTACGAATAAGTAGGGTTACTTTTCTTTGAATTGGTATAGTGGGGTGCTGTGCATCTAAATGCCTCCTGTGATGATAATAATAGCTACCACTGTGGCTTCAAACATTTCCCTCTCAGCTTTCTGCACAGGAAATACCACATCTTTGTGGTTGTGATGCCCTCAGATGTTTGTGTGAAATCTGCAGCTTTAGTTAAGTTCATAGCTTCATGGTAAACAGCCTTTAGTGCCTGAAATGTGACCATAAGCATTGTCAAAAACAAAAGAACATGCATCAAACGCAGTCAGTGATGAGCACACTTATTCCTGGCTCCCAGCGGCACATACATGATTCATGTGGTTCAGGCCTAATTTATTAAAGTGCGAATAATTTTGCTGATCATAAAGAAAGCATAGTGCAGGCAGTACACATTCACTAATGCTGACTTACACAGCACTTAAGGTGAAGGGCTTCCAGGGTTTTTTTTTTCCTGTCACGGTGGAAACCAGGGTAATTTGCCAACACAGACCTGCTGTGTCAGCATGAAAAAGAAAATTAGACCCATGAACCTTTTAAAGACTGGAAAATAATTGTCTCACAGCTGTAATAACTCATGCACACACAGACCTGGGAATGCCGCTAGAAAGGTGGACTAATTCTTGGAAAAGATCCACTTGTTGTGAACGGGATCCGCAGCAGTTGACAGCATGAAAAGGAAGGATAAATAAAACATGTAAATAAAAACAAAACACATAAGTGCCATTCTTATAGTTTAATTTAAATTATCACTAAACATGAACAGCACATAAAATTAATTACAAGCTCCACAGCAGGTTCTAACTTCTAAATGTTTATTAAAATCTTCTTGAAATTTTATTGACTTTGGCGACCCCTGGTGGCAGTGCAAAACGCTGCAGGCTGACCTTGTCCCTGTTTAAAAAGCTGGAGGCGGTTTGAAGGTCATTTTTTTTATGATTGGTGGAGCACATAATCAGTAGGTGAGGTCATGGCAAGGATCTGTAGCATCCTGTCATCCACCTGAAAAAGCAGGAACAGATGACTGACAGCAAAAAGTGTAGCAACACTTTAATTGTGGTTGAAATCAAAGTGCAGAGGCAACAACATTAAAACAAGACATGACCAGAGATGTTTGTGCTAAAAATATCTGGAAACCTTAAAAATCATGATTCTTGTCATATCTGTAATAAACTTCATGTCTTTCTTCGTAATGTGTTGTTGAACTATGTTATTCTGGAGTTTGGCTCGGTTGTCTGAGCGAAATGTAAATAAAAAAGGAAAAGCAGTGTCTTGCAGATCTCACAAACCCAGCATATCAAATGTTTAAACTGAAAAAATGTTGAATTTTAAGAAACATATAAGGTCATTATGAAACTGATGGAACAGGGCCATGTTTACCACAGCGTAGCATCCCCCTCTTCCCAACAGTCTGCAAACATCTGGGAACTGAAGAGACCAGCTGCTGGACTTTGGGGAGAGAAATATTGTCCTATTTTTGTTTTGATATAAGATTCTAGCTGCTCAACAGTCCTGGGTGTTCTTTGTTGTATTTTTCATTTTGTGATGCTGTGACTGACAGGTCTGGACTGCAGGCAGTGCGGTTAAGCTTTCAGATTCTACTATGAAGCCATCCTGCTGCACAGGACAGTTTCCACTTTGCCTCAGTCCTTTTTAAATAAGATTTGGCCAAGAGAAGATGGCAGTGTTTCTGGGTCTTATTTACATATGGCTTCTTCTTTGCATGATAGAGCTTTTTTGGAATTTTGTACATTGGTTGACTAAATCCAGCCTCCGATTTCTAGAAGGGGGTTTAAAAAGGACAGTGCGTGAGAGCACCGAGGGACTGAAGAACAGGAGGGATATTTTACATCCTTCAGCTTAACAGTGAATCTGTATCAGATGTGTGAAGCTATGGAAGTCATAATCTATAAACCAGTTTATACATTAGGCCTATGCCTCTGGCAGCACGCTAATATTCCTCCAACATTACATCAGTTTTTCCTACAGGACTGGTCTGCTAAGAAATTAGAAGGTGTGTTTGTGAAAATATTCCTTACACCCGCACCGGCCTGTGAACATGTGGTAGAATGTCCAGCCTGCCGTCAGCTGCTAAACCTGTTAGTGGGATTTTTTAAAAGACAAAAAATGAGAACAGGAAATCAACTGTATACTTTTCACTCACTTAAAAACTGACCCTCGCAGGTAATTACTAATAACTGTTAGGAGTTTAAAAGAGTTGTTCACTTTTTCCCCTCCGTTAGAAAGAGGGATTTCTCTTGCTCTAATGGCAGTAATTCAGTCAAGGTTAGCAATTTTCAACAAAGCAATTTTCCTAATTGCTTCCAAGTTTAAATATGATACTGCAAAGATGCCTAAAAATGACTATTGTTTAAATCATAGGAGAAAAAACCCTCCTGCAAAAGGAGCTCAAAGGAGCTAAGATAATTATCAAGTCCTTTAGGCCTCTGATTATTTAAACACAGCAATATGAGATTTGGAAATAACCTTTGATTGAACTGCTTACAACTAATCTCTGTGTAAACAGATGGAAAATACCACTTTCATATTTGTCCAGCTACAGCTAGCAGTCAGTTTGTATAGCCCAGCATGAAAACTGAGGCCTTCAACTTCAAACATACACCACACAACAGGAAGTCCCCTGCTTCAAACTCCATTTGGTGTATAAGTGAGGAAGCTAGCTTCATATCCACAACGAAAAGGCTATTTCAACACTTTTAATGTATTGTTCATCTTCATTGTTTTTCACTTAAGTCTCTCTGTTTAAGCCCCGTGATAGACTCACAACCTGTCTATGCTAGCAGCTAAGATGCTAAATTTGATAAGTCTAAAAAATATATGGATTTTTTTTTTGAAAGGTGTTCCCATCATTTTCTTCTTCTACCTCATCTAGAAAAAAAATCTGCTGTTATTTAAAATGATTTAATTTAACTTCTTTGAGGTGTGTTGCAGTCGCAGTATTGCTTTGGACATAGCTAGGCTAGCAGTTTTCCCATGTTTACAGTCTTCATGCTAAGCTATGCTAAACAGCTCCTGATTGTAATTTAACAAATTAGCGTATTTCCCAAAATATTGAGCCGCTGTTTTCAAAGATCAATTTTCAAGCTTCCCAAATCCTCTAAAAGTATTAAAAGGTTGACTAAATGTGGAGCAGACATTCTTGCATTTTTAATGGCTTTAGCAGTAGTAGCAGCAGTAGCAGCACGGTGGGGAGAGGCTGCACTACTTAAAAAGCCAAAAGACTTCTTGCCTTTTTTCTTTTTATCAGTTACCAGCATTTCAAGGAAGGTCAAGAAAAATTTGACCTTGAGTGAAATAAACAGCAAACTATTGTTTGTTATTAGCCTTATTAATGCCACCTAATTTTACTAATTTTTTTATGTGGTCACCTGCAAACACTCCAGTTGGACAGTATCACAATCCTCCACACTCCCATTATCATTTTTGAACTGGCTTTGGCGAAATAAAATCCGGTGTGGGGAGTTTGTAAAATGAGTCTTGCACAAATCGGGTAAATCGGGGTCATCTCTATCCCCGGTGAGGATCCCAAAGCAGCCTGTTGGCTGTATATGTTCATTTAGAAGTTCAGTTTTCCTTTGAATGACTGTGTAGCAGGAGAATAGCTGGAACAGCTATTGTGAGAAGAATCTGGTCCTTACTTCTGTTACTGATTATTGATGGCTTTCTCAGATACTCTCCCAGTCTTCATCTACACCTCTTTCACCCCTTGATCCCTTTCTTTCTACCCTTCCCCTCTTAATTTCTTTTTTCCATCCTGCCGCCTCTCCTATTTTTGTCTTCCCACCTTCACCCTCCTCCTTCCCCTGGTACATTATTCCTCTCTTCCCTCTATCCGCCCTCTCATCTTGTTTACAGGGATTGGGCTGGAGTTGATTAGTGCTGCTGGATGTATCTGTTACCGCTGCAGTGCTCTGTCTCAGCAGATGTGTATAAATAGACCCTCTGGCGTTGTAATTGCTAATAAGGATCCAGTGCGTGCATGTGTGTGCAGAAACGATTGCCCGCTGCCATGAACGCTTGTATGGGAGCCAGCTCCCCAAAAACCACACAGAGAGGGGATAAGTCGGCCTCTCCAAGCCCACGAGAAAGCCTCTGCTCTGAGGTAGTTAATGAGATGGGAAGGCCTCCGAGCCTGGGCTTGGATGTTTGGGAAAATAATAAAAAATCTTGTTTTTTTCCATGTGTTTAAGCCAAATGAACGAGTTTAAGCAAGCATTCCTCTCTGTTAATATGGCTTCAGGTAGTTTCAGTAACAAGGGCCTCCTTATAAGAATGAAATTCAACTGTATTTTAGTCTGTTTCACACTCTTTGCACCCTCCCCTCCCTCTGTTTAGGAACGACTTGAGAAAATAAACCATTTGCGACTGTGGTGAAACAATGCCATTAATCATTTACAACAATAAACGGGGATTGGAATAAAAGGCCACGGATGTGGTTCTGTGAGGCTGCACTAATCAGCATCCTATCACCACGTCCAGCATCTTAATTTAGCACATTAGTATGCAAACCTTCGCTAATTACGCCTGAATGCAACAATATGCACAGCTGCTTGTGAGGTGGTCAGGCATTCCCCTCCCGCCCCACCTTGGGGCGTCGCAGAGCAGCCTTCAAACATTTCTGTGACTCTGTGCAACCAACAGTTCACACCCACCTCATTCCATAATTATTAGCCATCTGTACAGCGGTGAGATGGAAGCCAGGGTTTGAATGCAGTTTATTTTGTCACTCTTTTGTGCTTAGTGCAACCAGATGAGAAATGCCTGAAAACACGCTCCAGTGTTCTAATAAGTGGTTATTAACTCTGGAGGAAGGCTCCTCAGAAAGCTATAAGGTACAATAAAATAAGAGCTGGTGGAAATATATTTTGCAAAACCTTTGAGATGATTGCACAGAGAGATAGCTGAGGGGTATATAAATGTCTGCCACAAAATCAGCTTCAGTCAGTCAAAATGTTGCTGAGATGTTTCATGTTTGAAATGGATGGATATCTTGAAAACCTTTCATTGTCTGGACAAAAAAACAAAACAGATCAAACTTAAATCAATGAACCCTTTATACTCTTTGTTGTAACCTTGAACTTTTCAGCAAACGTTTGGAAACATTTGTCAGATTTTAGGTGCTACATTTAGGTGGCAGATCCGTCCAGGATTTGGCAGGATCTGGATATCAGGCTGAGAGTTCCCATATCACACCTCCTGCTGGGCTTGGCTCTGATGGCCAGGCACGGAAAGTAATATATCGGGTTTGAGCAACAACAAAAAAAAATCCCCACATTCATTTCCTCTCTCTCTAACTCCCACACACACTCTTGTTCACACACACTCAGGGAGAGCACCTGGCTGTATTTGTCAAGTTTCTCTTGACACATGTTGTCTGAGCCTCGGGGAGGGATTTGGACTGTACGAGAGCTGTCATAAATAGCCTCTAGTCTCTCTTTGTTGATGTGATGGATGCTTTGCAATACCGGTGCTGATACAAGTTATCATTAAGTTGCAGGAATGTCTTAGAAGTGTTTTTAGATGTAAAAGATGAGTGCAATTTTTCAAACTCAACCAACGCTCAGAGATGGATGTGATGGAGGTGTTGTGCAATTTTGATTCAGTGTTTGCAAAGCTTTGCCCGCCCTGATCTCTAATTTTCTCCAGCTGTAAGATAGGCAGATAAAGTTTTGTGATGCCTGTTTCCCTCCTTGGCTCCCACTCCTCCTATTTGTCTTCCTCCTCCGCCTCCTCCGCCTTCTCCTCCCACGGGTTGGAATGAGCAAAAAGAGAACGAGAGGACACATCTGAACAGCATGCTGTTCTTGTTTGCCTTTCCCAGATTGCCCTGCTGCTAGTGGGAGTATTCAGTTCCCCTCATCACTTTATCTCCACTGTCAGATCCTACAGTTATCTCTTAAACATCCTACACAGTCACAGCCATATAGACCCAAGCATCATTGTTACAAAGGCTCAGGTTTTTACAAGTTTCATGCTCTAACCTGCGCATGCGCATCCTAAGCTGCAGTGAGAAACCTTTGACACTTTCTCTCAGAAATAAACTCAATAATGAAAATGAAAGTTTTGTATTACACACTTTTGTTTTCACTCTAATCTCACCAATAAGAGCAGGAACTTTATCTTTAAGAGCATAACCTCACAAGGAGGATGATGTAATGTTTATCTATGTATTCGTCTACATATATATAGATACATAGCTAGATAGATATTAGGAAACTGGACTAGACTAAAAGACTAGAACAGATGGATAGTCTCTGAAAGCTATATCCTGAAGAAATGGGAATAAATCCAGCAAAGACCTGAGAGATGCAGCTGATTGATCTACTGTTCGTTGAAGCCTCAGCAGAAATTGTCTCAGTGGAAGGGTGGTGGTCAAGAAACATTTAAGGAAGAGAAAGAGGAAAGGCTGTAGGCAGTACAGTTATGGTCTAAATTAGATCATAACTGTACTGGAAACCAGCAGAAACAGGACCGAGGAGCGATGAACCCAAATGAGAAACTTTTGGTTTCTCTTATATATGGAGATCTTTAAGAGATTAAACTGTGTCGAAGAAGAAAGACGGTCATACCAAATATGAACAAACTGTTTTTGTCTGATTTACTGTATTTCCATGAATATTTAAATATGTTGGAATAAATTGCTGCACTGACTTGCTGTCATGTCCCTTATTTATGATACCAAATAGCGTACAGCTATATGGTTAAATATGACATAAGCCAATCAGATGTGATTAAGCCATCACAGAACAGCCTGGCTCTGGGCACAGATCAGCATCCTCCTCCTTTCCTCTGCCTGAATGAACTGCTGCAGCAATGCTGCCCCCTTGTGTGCTGGCTGTGAAGTAATGCAAACAACAGCAACTGTCACTGTTAGAACTTTATCAGGTCTGGTTTGGTGTAGTGATCGTGAGGGGTGAAAAAAGTGACTCAGAAAGTCCTGCAGAATATTTTAAAACTTTAATATACAGTGCTTCATAAATCATTACTAAAAACACAGGTGGTAAAAATCAAAACAAATAAGTTACACTGTAGTAAAAAGCACTTGAGATTCCTTTCTGTTTTCATCATTAGTGTGAACCTCATATGAAAATAGCATAGAAAGTATGCAAACATAGAATTCCATTCTTATATAGATTTCTAATCTTTAGCTAAATAAACCTTTTGTCCCCTCAAAATTCCCTTAACCGGCCAGAAGAAACAAGGAAAGCTCGTGGCCTCGACTTCACCCACAAGTCTGCTTTTAAGAAGCGGGAACACCTTTTTTCTGTTCAACATCCCCCCCTCCCTCCCCCGGCATGAACCCAAATAAAAAGAAATATAAATTAACATATCAAACATGTGAACAGTCTGCAATTTCTTTTCTCCGCACTAACTGGTGTACAGTTAAACATCTTACCTATCAGCAGTCAGACACACACAGACACACACGTTCTTTTAACACGGTGCCCCCCTGCCACACACATACACAAACACACACACACACACACACACACACACACACACACACACACACACACTCGTACGTGAACAGTCTGTGCATAGACCCAGGTTTAACTTGTGGACTAACCGGTAATTGGAGCCTTTTCTCCCCGCTCCCCCGAGCTCCCCCACTGTGGTTTGTCCTTTAAAGGAAAATAACCCTTTAACCCATTTGTTGCCATGGCAACAGAAGCTGGCTCTGGGCTGAAGGGCTTAACACAGATATGCAGCGATAGACAGATCAAAACACACCGTCTCCGTGGTCCGATTCGGCGCCTCGTATCAGCATAAAGTAAACAGAAAATAGGCGACCACAGATGCACGGCGTAGGGTTAAAACGATTTCGATATCAGCCTTTGATCAGCCACACTGTTATACAAGTCATTTAAATAGCTTCCTTATCACAGCTATACCACTAACGTGCATTTTATTTTATTTATTTCTTTTGCACACGTTTCCATTTAATTATCAAATGCATTTGTAAGCTGAGTCACGCTGTCCTTTAGCTGCTGCTGCTGCTGCTGACGACCCCCTCCCCACAGCCAAGCTCTCATTGGAGCGTGTTGGTGCCACAACAATCTATATGCAGACTGAGACACTTTTCCATGCTGACTAAAGAGAGACACTATTCTTCTCTTCTGTCGCATCATGCTTCAATTTAGAAACACCGAATATCAGCAACCAAGTGCAAGAACACGAGTTGAATAACGGCACTGACATTTGCCTGCAAAGAAAAAAAAATCAGGTACTGAAGTAGAGAATGGTCCCCCCCCTTTGTCCCTATCTGTATGTTTTATAGTAAACAGTCTGTGTGAAGTGTTTATAGTAAACTTAGGAGCAAACACTCGAGGGGAATTTGTATGACAGCGATAAAACCCTGTAAAGTTCGAGCTTCCATCTCTCTTAATGCCTGTGTTTCAGCTTTTGCCAGTAAATTATTTACCATCATCAACAGTTTGTGGGGAGTGTAAATAATGAGCTGTGGCTGACAGGTTTAGCTAGAGGGCATGTGTAAGAAAAAATAATAATAAAAGAGCCAGATTTAAGAATCTGTGAGACAGACGAAGCAAAGAACTGCCTCTAAAAACCTACAAAATATGACATTTTAGTTTGAACCAGCCACAAAGAAGAAATTTCCTTTTGTATTCCGTCGGTAATTAGATGGAAGTATGAGGAAAAAGCTTACTGAGGTAGAAAGTATGTGCTAAAGGCCTACAATATTGGTTCAGTTAGCAGTGAGCAAAGTTTCTGCTGCTTCACTCATTTGTTGATGGAAGTAAAGAATTTACTTACACAAGATAACGACAATTTTAGTTTGCTTGAGCCAGATTGTACAAGCAAAAATTTCCACTATTATCCAGACTAATTTAATTGAACTATCTCGAGTTGGTCATTGCCGTTTTCTGCTTCAATGTGTGCATCTGTAGAGACCTGCAGTTTCAGTCTGAGTCAATGCTTCCCATCAGTTACAGCGGTGCCAGTGAGGCATCCGGAGCAGCTGGTTGTAAGCATGAAGGAGAAGGTGGGAGGGGGCCGGGTGGGCTTGAACACTCAGGTAACAGGGGGTCAACTTGTTCTATTGCACATACATCTCTGCCTTTTCTTCATTTCATGTTTCCAAAAGAAATCTCACAGTTATAAACAGGCAGCAAGTAGCATTATTGAGTTTTTTTGTTTAAATTAAAAAAAAAAAAAAAAAAAAGCTCTGGACAAAGATGGGAAAAAGCGCTTAATTAAACTGCAGCCAATACCAGAATATAATATTATTAATAATAATAATAATAATAATAATAATAATAAACATAAACAGGAATATTCACAAAAAAACAACAATAACCGTATACAGCTACACAGGCAAAAAAGAAAAAGTAACGTCACCTGTATACATATCAATAAAAAAACAACAGTGTAAAATTGATTGTCATTTTGAGATAAAAAGCATAACATCCAAGGCATCGACAGTGAGGAACTAACTGGGAGCTATAAAAGGTGACGGGGCTGAAGGTGGAGTAGGTGGAGGGGGGTTCACAGAACAAAAGCCCAATGAACACAGAGAACCCATTTGGCGCACATGCGTCTGACAAAGCTTTTGGCAGCTTTGTGTCCAGGAGAGCGGCGACACAGAGGCAACAGTTTGCACATGCCATCCATCCATCTGTCCGTCCCGGAGCGGAGAACCTAACAGCACGAGCCTCCGTTCGCTTCAACGCTCCCCCAGCTGTCCGATTTTAATGTCTTCAAAACTTCACCCGATGCTGGACGGTCGAGATGCAGCTTTTAAGCGGGTGCTGTGGCTCATCGTAAGAAGCGAAGTAGAAAAAAACTAAACAAAAGGGGGTCTGACGAGTTCCACACCTGTCAAAATGATGCAGGGCGAGTTTCAAACTGGCGAGGAAGGCCGCGGCTGGGAGTGGAGAAAAAGGACAGCGCCGAAAGAAGCGGCATGGCTTTGATTTGACCGAGCCCTGTGACCAAGAGAGGTAACACTTGAAAAGCTTTTCAAGCAGAGTAAAGGGGAGTTGGTGAGTTTTGGAAAGCACGTCGTTTCAACACGAATAAAACACTCTCACTCAGTCCACGCGTTCACAGTTAAATGAGGACACGGGAGCTCATCTGTCCCTGAATGTGCCAAGTAACAGAAGTCTTTTTGTTCCACAAAAATTTACAGAAACTTCACAGGGGGGGAGGGTTTCTTTATTTATTTTCAACTGTCCTTCTCCTGTCCAGTAATCAAACCTCGCTACCGTTGCATTCGGTGTGTACGGTCATTCCCATTTACTGCCAGTCATCGTCGTCCTCGTCCTCTGCGTCTGAAGAGTCATCATTGGTGCTGTCGCCGCCCACCTGTCGCGTCCCGTTCTGCTGCCGCGCAGCCAGGATGGCAGCGGCCTCGGCTGCTTTAGCCGCCGCCCGCTCCTCAGCCTCCTTCTGCCGCAGAGCCGCAGCCTTCTTCTCTTGCTCGGCGTGGCTCTTCATGTGAGCGCTGCGGCTCTTCACTTTGTAGAAAATCCTGCAGGGTTAGGGGAAAGCAGGTCAAAGATGCATTTTGCTTTCATTGCTCAGAGTGGTTATATTAATGCCTTCATGCTTTACAAGCAGCTAAAATGCAACTCTGCATAATCGCCTCATTTAATATGTACGGCTCTATAAATATGCAATCTGCTACTCTTGCTATAAAGAGGAAAGAAGTGCTGTTTGTGTTTGTTAAGCAGGCTCAGTTAAGCTCAGTTTGTAAGTCTAGAGGTCAGGAACACAAAGCTGCTTTCAAGCATAAAAAACAAACAAACAAAAAAAAAAACCTGGTACTGGACGGACACTGGACACCAGCTACGTCCTGGCTATGTGCGTCTGTTTGCAACATGACAAATGGAGGTGGCTGAGCACACACAGGGCACGTGTAAGACATCAGCCTCCAACATCACTATTATCAAAACAACTAATCATGTGTTGCCAGAGACAGATAAACCTCTTTCCTCATCACTAGGTCTGACTTGTTAGATATGAAACTGTGGTTCTCTAGAGTTTATTTTTGAAACAGTCAGTCACACATTGGAAGTTCCTCAGCCATGTCATTGACAACTTAATTTCAACATATTAAAACAAACAAACAAAAACTATCGGGTACCAATGCAAAGGGAAAGACATGCAAAGAAAACAAGGCTGTTTGGAAAAAGGTGGAACCCATTTCAGCTGCTGTTTGCCTGACATGGTCACAGTAAAACAAACCGCTTAAGACTGAATATGCAGAATTTGAATATATAACTTTATGAATTATGGTGTAGAGAAAATGTTCAAAGCCCACTAAGCAAAAAGACATCATTATAAGTAAAAGGGTTCAGCCGGGGGGGAGTTATTTTATTATTTTAGAGAGCACAAAATGAAAATTAGATTATACACTCTGGGAACTACCTCATAAAGCCTCTTTTATTCAAGTTTTATTGAAATACTGCACATTATTCAACAACTCATATAAAGGGTTCTCACACATTTACTCTAAGCTCAGTACTTCCAGACAGCAAAGAATCTGTCTCTCTGTAAAGAATGAGGTCAAAGTTCACTAGCATACACGAACACAAGCTTCTAAACAACAATGATTTTCACTACTTTTTGTGCTTTTTGTGAAGAAAACATTACAACTCCAAAGAGTACTAAAATTCGATCATTTTAGCTCCACAATAAATCTCATGTCATGTGACACAACAGCAGATCTGCGATAAAACATTTCAAAGCTGTGAATCACCTAGCTGGATATCTGTGGTGGAGGACAGTCTATAATGAGGACACTGAGCTGGTGTGAAGAGCAAGTGTAGTGCTCTTCAAGTCATTGGGTAGAGCTGCACTGACAGGAGGTGTGATGTGCCGTATCTACTCTGTGTTTCGGTTGCTAGGACACAGTTGGCAATAACATGGCCGGTGTTGCCAGAGGACGAGTTGTTATTTTACCAAAGCATGACAGGACGGTTTGATTCTTTCAGAGAGACACCATGAGACACTTCTCTCTATTTACCATTCATATTCCAAGTGGGCAAAAGAAGTACAAATATTTCCGACAAAATTTTTATTTTTCCCATCTTGTCCTGTCTAAGGCTACTTACGCAACTCGAATGAGTGCTGCTGTCATCTTTACATAAGCAAACAGACTCACCCCAGCCTCTCCGACACAACAGCGGTGACTGATGCCACATTTCTGATCACTGACCTGCCACATTTCTTGCAGGGAAATTCCCCTTCCTGACCAGCTGGGCCTTTGTTGCCTGTCGAAGGAGTCGTCTTGCGGGCGTTGCTTTCGTAGCGCTGTTTGGAGCTGGGAGGTGGCGGGTGAGGGGGGTGAATAACCCGGGACAGCGACTGCTCCCTCCCCGTGTCGTCCTGGCCTTTCATAATCAGAACGGTCCCAGGCTGCACACCCAATAAAAGAAAGAAGTGCATTAACATGAAAGCTCCAAAACACCTTTAACATAGCTGCTTAGTGCAGCTGAAGCCACTTTACGAGCAGCTTTTATATAGAATAGCTTCACAACGATATGCATGTGGATGCATAAATGAGGACACAATCAAACTGCAACATATGCACAGCCTGAATTCATCTTTAACATTTAAAAATGAAAAAGAAAGAAAGGAGAAAAGTTTCTTGTTGAGTCACCGTTGCCCAACAAAGACTATGGAGTTGCACAATGCAGAGCAGAGAGCTGAGGGGAGTACTTGAGTTTTCTTCTCCAAAACCCCAGCGGGGGGCAGCAAAACCAACAGCCAACCAGCAACTCAGGCCAGGTTCAAAAGGACAAATCTTCAACTGACACATTTCTAAAGCAGGAATCAGTTTGCCGCAAAACATTTTCCATAAAATCTAATCTTATCTTCCCAAACTCTCCTGCAGTTTCTCTTTGCTTTAAATTAATTTATATCAAACTTATATGTTCAATCTAAATCAGTCGATATACTCGCTTTACAATATCTTTTAGAATAGTTTGTGTGTGCACAAAAGCAAAAAACTAAAGATGATTAAAATAAATTACATTATTTCTACTGTGAAAAATTATTTTTGTAAAAAAAGCACGGATATTATACTACTAAATAACACACTATATGCGATAAGTATAATGAGTATAATAACCACAGTAATGATAGAAATTCAGTGCCACCAAACTAGAGCACCAACCTTCGTATTCTGGGGTTGTATTATATTAAAAATACTGTTTTACTCATTTTATCTCATCTTTGAGGACAAAGAGGAGAAAACACTGAAAGGAGAGACTTCTGCGCTCGCTGCTCAGCTATACATGTTTTCATTTAATTTATTCACGCCATCATTAATTCATGCAGCTCTTCTAATTGCACACGTACATTCTCTGTGGACGGCAGCGCATGAGACGTCCTGGTAGGGCAGACATCCGGTTTCCTGTCAGCTGACCCTTCCCATTTCCTGCTGTCCTCCTCCCGCTGTGGCTCCAGTCTGTGAGAGCCCTGCTGGTCCAAGAAGAACATTGACTGTAAGACACACATGTCTGAGGGAAACTTACATCTACTAGTATACAATAATTTTGAGAGCTATTTTGTACATGACTTTATTCGCACTGTGGCTACTTAAATACAATTATAGCAAACATGCTGATATAGAGATATATATATATATGCATGCAGCACTATTCAGTTACCATAAAACCCAAACAGCCTGCAGTTGTACTTTTTTTTAACATGCTCTACCTTCTATTATCAGTGTGTAAGGTTACTGTAGACACCATGAACCACAGTTGCAGACAGCTACAGACTTTTACATAGTTCAGTTCAACAGCGATCAGTGAGGATATTTGCATGTATTAAACAGACATCCTTTTATCTGCTATTTTCTGCAACGCTAATGTGAAACATGGTTTAAGACTGACCTTGCGGTCCATCTCCTCTTCTGTGGTCTTGCTTTCCAAAGGCTCTGTCTCACCGTAGGTTAGCGTACCATTGCGGCCAGTCTTCACACGCTTCTTATAGGTGTAGTAAAACTCCACACACTGGGCCACTGTCTTTGTGGATACCTGTGAACCGCAACCGCGCTCTTTATTAGTGAATTTTAAACATTTCTCTTTTTCATACAGTCGCTCTACATGGATGAGCATTTCAGAGCTGCTAAAACAAGCAATCGCACCCAAATGACTTCTTTCTGAAAACAAGAGTTCAGAGCTTTAAAAAAAAAAAACAAACAACAACACATGTGTGTGTGGGTCTTTTTATGCATCATGGCATTTCAACTTCAGCTTAATTATATCTGATTGCCTTGAAAAATCTTGTTGCAAATTCAGCTGGAATGATTCATTTCGATATTGATTCATCTGCCATTTCCTCCACCTCTCTTTTTTTTCCTTTTAGTAGTCAGTGAATTATGGTGTCAATAATGACAAACGCCCATCACAATGATAGACAATGATAATGACAATAAAAAAAGAAAATGTCAGCACTAAATCTAATTCAGAAGTTTAAATTTGATATGACTAATGAAGCTAAAATAACCCAGCTAACACTGTCGCTACCACTTGTCCAACTACACTTTTTGATGATCATTTTGTACTTAATTCAGTTAGCTTAATCAGCTAGCTCAGCGGTCCCCAACCCCCGGGCCTCGGACCGGTACCGGTCCGTGAGAGTTGAGGCTCAGGTGTGAAATGTATGGTTTTCAGGGTTTTTAAATCAGTTTTCAGCGTTATTTTGTTATCGTTTTTTATCGTTTTTTATCGTTAACTCTGTTTTCCTGGGTCTTTTCACGTGTGTTATGAATAAATCTTCTTTTTTTCGGTACCAGTACTAGTTTTATTTTGTTGTATTTATCCGCGACACCTTAAAGGCCGGTCCGTGAAAATATTGTCAGGCATAAACCGGTCCGTGGCGCAAAAAAGGTTGGGGAACGCTGAACTAGCTGATGTGCTTGGTGCAGAGTGGCAGGTAAGGAGCTCTCCAGCCTCAGTCTATAGTAAAGGCATGGACCATGCTAGTGCCCAGTATTAGCTTTCTCGGGTTCACTGGCTAGAGAGAGGCTATTTTAGTAAAGCAATAACCCGAATGACAAATGATGCCACATCACCCTCTCTTAAAGTGAGTGTGTTTCCGTCTTGACGCAAACCAATGATAGTTAAAGTAACCTTACAGGGGTTGTATCACATCCACCATATTGGATGTGATGCAACATCTTCTGGGGGAAAATTGGTATTCCCAAATGGTTGGCAAGGGATTGCTGGCAGTTGTTGGGTGAAGCTGATCACAAATAGGGTTTTACACCAAAAACATCTTTAGGATTCTTTTGGTCACTAGCAGATATTTGCAGTTGCCTGAAGTTGTAGAGACAAACTTCTCTTCAAACAAACTCCAACTGCTTTCAGAGCGGTAATAAAACTTGGAAAAGTGTGCAGTAAACTGGAAAATGATAAAATTTGCTTTGCTTTGAAAGCACATGGCCCAAGTTTCCAGTTCATGCTGCACTTTTCACAGTTTCACAACCATTCAGAAAGTAGCTGGCGAGTCTGCATGTAGGCTGACCACAGCAATCTGCTCGTGACCAAAGGCACAGTTGGAGAATATACATTTTTGTCCCCTCATGATCCCTGGTTGCCAGATGGTTATGAACCAGCCTCTAGGCCTGTGTAACTAGGGCCTTATTCACTGACCCTACACTGTTACTATAGTTATCATAGGTCCAATATGGCAGACAAGTAAACGTCATGTGCAAAATCCTCAGGAACCTCAGCGACACTGAAATTTTATTTTTGAAAGAAAACCTCCTTGATCTCTGAAATGGTTCAGACAACAAAATTGTATCATTTTGCACTTTTGAGAAAAACCTGTTCACTATGAGACACCAAAAAAAAACATCAAACCAAAAGGAAATACTTCTATGAAGCGACTCAAAGGAAGAAAAATATCATGTCTACAGTGATCATAGTAGAAAGTGATCGACAGCTACTAGATGGCCTTGTTCTTCCATCACTGTAGTCTGGACTTCCCTCTCCTTGTGTTTGAAAGGACACATACCTGTTTCTGCACCGTGAAGAAGTCTTTCTTGTATGCAGCGATGCCTTTGTTAAACTGGCGTCTCTCAGCTGCTGTCCAACTGTCTGATCCTGTAGAAAGACAGAGGAGGAGGAGGAGAGGTAGAAAAAAAAAAAAAAAAAAATGCAGTTGTTAGTTTAAAACACTCCAAAACTATCCGTTTCCATATAAAGTGTGTGTGTGGAGCCTCATCAAGTTCACTTCCACCCCCACTCTCAACACACACACACTACTGGATAAACAAAGGCTCCCCTGTCTCCTGCTTGGGATTAACCACATGCTGCAAGCCTCTCCAACCCCCCCACCCAATTCTCCTACTTCCCTCATCACATTGACTCTGACAATCCTCCACAGTCACCGACTAACCCGCCACGGCCACACTCTCACTACTGCAGCTGCTGCTGCTTTGAGGCAAGGCAGAGGGCTCAAAGTCAATCACTGTTTTAATGATGAAAGCACAAAAACTGGGGCTAAAAAAAATGGTCTAAGGAATGAAATGAAAAGCCAAAATATGCACACATGGGGTTCATCTTGGGTGAAATCAGAATTCTCAATGATTTATAAGAATTTTTTTGAGTTTCTTGAAGTACCAGCTGGTTGGAGTATAACAGAAATAGCAATAATGGATATGACTTTTACTTGACAAGGTCACAAAAACAAGGATGGTGCATAAATACGGTGCAATTTAATTTGAATTTAATCTAATCTGATCTGATAATCTTACCGTATAGCAACTTGCTTTGTGCAGTCAGTCTAAAAACCCCACGTTGTGAACTTAATATCACTGCAGACCGAAACCAACCAAACAACTTGGATATGTTTAGTACAGAAAAAGGCTTGAAAATCAACTTTTTGATAGTGAATCCACTATTTTTTTTTTCAACTTTACAAAAAAATCTCAAATACCCTTTTTTTTAAAAAATCTAACATTATTTGAAAGAAAAAAAAAAAAAATCTTAATTTACCTGAGTAATGGTAGTTGGACAAATGATGAGACTTTGGGAAAATTGGATTCCTCAGCATCAGCATGGACAGAGCAGCCTGAAAAACAAATAACATACCATTAGTGTTTGAAAGTGAATAAACACGGCACAGCAGCTGCACAGCAGTGATTGTTACGAGCCTTTATACAGCCAGTCCCTCCTGCTACACAAAGCCAACTCCTGCTCTATTAGGCGCTCCAATTGTGCTTTTATAGATCCGTAAAACACTGAGCCAAAGCGTGAATCAGTTTCTCACAGGTAACTAGGGACTGAGATAACCACTGCTCTCACTTTCCCTGAAAATGCCAGGTATCTGAGGGCTTTATATCATAATTGTACGCGCTCTCTGCCATTGTCAAAATAACAATTAACTTTGTGCTCTTAAAGGAGAAACTGACTGTGCATGAATGCTGGAAGGCGGCAGCTTGAGCCGGCCCGCTGCAGAGAGTGGGCGCTATGACAGCCCCCTCCCCCTCCCCTCGTGGTTTCCTTGACAACGTTGGACCACTGCTGGTCGCTAGGGCCTGAAATCTTAACCAGCAGCATCATAAAGCACACTGACAGCTCTACTACTACACTGCAAGACAACTTCTGCTTCAGTAATGGAAGTATTGATTTAAGATCTGCATTAAAGTCACTGTAATGAAGTGCAATGTAATGCGCAATGCAAAGAGTCTTCCTCTGCTGATGAGTATCATACATAATTACCATACCATCATCAGTCACATCCTCTTTAAATTGTCTTTACACTAAGCCCCTATCAAGTGTGACAGAAGAACACTTGTGTGTTTCAGGAAACAGTGACTGACATTTAGCATTGTTTTTAAAGTCAATATATATGAAAAAGTCACTGGATGTTCAGTTGCTGGGAATTTAATGGGGTTGATATGGTGGGTAAGAGCCACTAGAGATGCTGCCTCCTCAACATTTAACAGCAACCACTCTTTGACCTCATTACAACAAGCGCAGAGTCTATTATTTCTCACACACACTGAGGTTTGGTGTGTTTTATGTAAATGTTTTATTATTCTGCTGTTGAACGCAGCTGTGAAAGTTGCGTTTCAGTCGGTGGCTTACATGTTGCAGTATCAGCACTGAAATCTTCACTAGATCGATCTGTTCATGTGCTCAGATGCAACTAGTGGTCTGCAGTAAGTATGAGACACAGGATGCACCATAGCTGCAGTGTAGTGGAACACCCGTCTGTCCAGGCAGATTTCTCAGGAACGCCACGCTGAGTGATGGCAAGGTCATAAACATTTATGTCACATGTTGCATTTAAGGCGCTTTTCTCTTGCGAGTAACGCCAAGAAGAATGTGTGAACCTGACAACGTGACTGACAGCCACGGTACATTTTACTGGCCGTGCTGTCTTTTTCTCTGAGCTCAACGTGTGAAACAATGCACTAAAGCACACTCAAAACATAACACTAATCACCTGGGAATGCAGCCAACAATTTCATCAACCACTAAAGATATGTTCACTACCACATATGACAAAGAAAAAAGGCAGATAGCTCTGACTAAGAGCATGAGAGCTATCAAAAATGTGGCACATTTCTTTTAAAATCTCCCTTAACCATTTTATGTTTATCAACTGATTAAATAAGTGTTTCAGCTCTACAGCCCCCAGCAGCACATGTACCTCTTTGTGCCTCGATACAGGAGGATCAGTCTGCTTCTGACTAAACGGCCAAACGGTTTTACTATCTCTGTCATCTCAGGCCACCGGGGTTTCAGAACAGAGTAAAGTGAAATTCTACTGATCACTCACTTCCTTTCACTACTCACCAAGTGCTAAAGGCACTGAATGACTACATTAAAAACATGCTCAGCACATGTAAGGGCACTCATCACTAAACCGAACATGTATAAGCAGGCAGTCAGTATATTCTATAATATACAGTAGTGTACTGCATAAATCTCAAAGCAGCACTCATTTTATCTATGAAAAGTGGAGTATTTTTCTACCAACACAGTGATTCCCAATGATTTACTATCCAACAACTTGGTATATCTCAGCATGATGTGCAGTGTGTCTTTAAAATTTTCGAGGAAACTGGACATGTTGAGCACAACAAGAAGAAGTGACAGGCCAACAGCCTACAGAAGATTAATATCTGCCATTCTTCAGGAAGGGAAACGGGAAGAAAAGTCTGAGGTATTCCAAATTACACGAGAACTGGACTGAAAATCAGTGGCAGTAAGTCCTATAGTCCTAAGTGCTAAATCCAATCTTGAAATCCAAATCAGTTTTACCATACAACACGATCTGATGATAACTGCTTCATTTTTCAGCATTAAAATGATCCCAAACACACTCTCAGTTCCATAAATGCATATGTAGTTTAAAAAAAAAAAAAGAAAGAAAAAAAAAGACCATGCAATCCTATCAGTAATGAATTGGCCTCCCCAGAGGGGATCATCTTGACTGAGATAAATAATGTTGCAATAAATCACTGCACCCATTTCCCATTTTCCTAGAAAGGTATAATGAAATATTGGGTGGCTCAAGATTTCTGCAGTGCATTTTTGAAATGGTGCTGGTCTATTTTCAGGGTACCGAAGATACAGCTTGACATGTTTTCTGCAGGCAGGATTTAATTATTTTGACAAGGACACATCAGTACAAATACTGATTTTTTTCTTCATTCCTCTGCCTTTTTTCTCCTACACTGAACACGCAGGCAGAATTGTTCACATGAGATTTCAAAATAAAATCTCAAGCAAAATTGCCAAATATTCTAGCTATTTAAATTTTAGTAATTTATTAGTGCATTCTTGTCTGCTTTTGTGCTGCGACAAATATAATTCATTCATTCTGTTACATGGAGCACTGCAACAATAAACGAGCAT
The DNA here is from genome assembly GCF_900408965.1 of Simochromis diagramma. Lineage (NCBI taxonomy): Eukaryota > Metazoa > Chordata > Actinopteri > Cichliformes > Cichlidae > Simochromis > Simochromis diagramma. Next base: position 6,510,150 of record NW_024387030.1, on the reverse strand, counting down.
ATAAGAACTATGCATGATGCCTTTGTCTCAAATATGAAATATTACCATTTAACAACTTCTACCGAATGTTACTATACTGTAACACAATATAATCTGTGTGGACTTTATCTGTGATCTGTAAGTGAAAACAGTCTTTAAGAGGTAAACAGGTTGGTGTAAAGTGTGAGTGGGCTAGAAGAAAACCTGGCTCGAGTCCGACCACGGTGAAGTACAGCTCCCAGTTATGTTTTTATTATTCATGGTGATCCCTGTTGCAGTCAGTATGGATTGTTCTGTTGAACTCACCATTATGTCCCCTTTGCACTCGTACAGACAATGGTGGGCTAACTCCTGGTTGGTGCCTCCTCCACATAAAACGCTGGAGCAGGCCAAGTGCATGAGGTCTTCCACTGCAAAAGCAAGAGAGAAAAAAATTATTTTGCATACAGTGATGACAATAAGAAAATGTATTATTAAGATATGCAATACATGGAGACAAAATATGGTTGGTTTCAGTGTTCTGGTATGTTTTTATTATCCATGACTCAACAAAATTACATACTCCAGCTGTTAAATCAATTCCGCAATATTGCAACATTTATATACTATGAATTGAAATTCTTATGAAGAGCCGTTTTTTTCCTTTAAGGCCACTTTCATTTATCAAACCTTTCACTGCACCACCATCTGCGTGCCATTATATAAGCTTTCGGTTTCACTTTATATTCTCAAAAACTCTCAGGTAGTGACTCACCTTTCTCCTCAAGGTCAGGTTTTCCTTCCAGATCGCACAGGGGAACCCAGACCAGTTCTGCACGATGATGATCCTGCTCGACAGCAGATCGCTGCCTCAGCTCTGGTACTTCCGCCTGGTACCGTGAGCCAATATTTATGCGTCTGGGAACAGGACATCAGTTTTAAAAACAAGGCAGGAGGTGTTTGATCTATTTAAAATTCATCGACTCTTTCTGCATTCACGAGGCATTTATTCACTCTTAAATATTTTAGCGAAGACAGCATTTGCTTTATGAGTATCAGTATCAAGTTGCGCTTTACAGTAAAGCTCGTGTTGTTTCTGAGAACGTTTTTATTTTCTTTGCTCGTCTGTTATATTCTTTAAAAGGTCACAGAAAAATTGCTGAGGCGCTCCGGCTCTGAACATTGCAGCTCTTGTACTGTTAACCCAGCTGAACTGATGGTCTGGATTTAGCAAGAAAAAGAACAAAACCATGCAAAAATAAATGTGAATCAGATACAGTTCTTTAAAAGCTTACATATCAATGCAAACCAGATATCTCAGTGTGAAAGTTGTGAAAATTATGCTGTCAACAGATAGAGCTAGGATATCCCCTCCCTCCCTTGCATTTCCAGAGAAACTGCAGTGTACCCAGCTGAGTGTGTGTGTGTATACTGGCAGCCTCCCCCAGAGAAAGTGGGCTGCTAAAACTTGACCTGCAAAGGCTGTTCTGCGTTTGAAAACACACCAGATCCAGCTGAAAACATGATTTATAGGAAGCCTCCCTAGCTCGTCCCTGCCTAACATCTGAGCAGCTGGCATCAGTGAAGCAACAGCTTGCACAATGCACCCCCATAAACTGCAACTCGTCGTTGATGCAACTACAAAAAATGGATTTTCATACACACCCAGCTATCAGTGGCTTTGTTTATTCATGGAGTAACTGCTGACTTTATCTAGGAATGCATTTAAGGTTGTAATTCTACGTTCTATAGAGTAGTTTTCACTAGCAGCTGTAGTGTATGCCATTCTCACCCTGGATCAGGGTCCTTCCATCTAGGATCTTACCATATACAACCCTCACAATCTATTACTCAGTCTAGGCATTTCTTTTCCAACAGCAGTCCTTTTTTTTAAGTTTTTGATTAAATGAGATTGTATAATATTGTTTCTTTGTATTTATAACACAGTAAGTGCAACCAGTGAGCATCCTTAAAGCAAAACAGGTAGCCCCGCTTTACTATCAGTAACGGCTACATGTGCCCATTCTAATCACTTTCCAACTCTGCCAAAACTTTAAATAACATTTGCATATCACACTGAAACCAGGTTTCATGTACACCTTAAAAAACGCGATGTTCTAGTGCGACATTGGGCCACATAGTTGATTCAAAGAGACAACTTCTGGTAATAATGTTAGCTGTGGATGACAGAGCAAAAGAATTTAGTGGTAACTGTGGTGAAGGGGGAGGCTGCATTAAAAGACGGGATTAGAATTTCAAGAAGTCTATGTTCTCATTCTAGACGTTTCATAATTCAATTCACTGTTATGCTTTGAATAATTCATTGTAGCAATATAATTCCTTTCAAAATAGCACTTAACCTCTAAACTGATCGTACAGGAGAAATACTCACGGCTCATTGCTGACCGGAGTGGCCTCGCTCATAGCAGACAAAACTGGTGGTGTGATGTCGCAGCTGTCTAAGGGGGCAGCAAAACACACACATAACGCACTCACTCCAGCAACAACAAAGACACAGCACAGGAGTACACTAACATGCAGTCCGTCAAAATTCTAATATATTAAAAAAAGAAAAAAAGAAAAAAAAAAAGAAATTGTACCTGGTCTTACATTCAGTTTTTTATGGGGAACTACAGCAAGGTGCTTATTACAAGTGCACAAAACTTTGATCCAAAGGACATCTAAACTGGAAATTCATTCAATCGAGTTTTATAAACTTCCTTTTTACTTACTAGATCGCAATAGGCTGCGTGTGGCTGACTTGGGTGTAGCGGGAGGGGGCAGGCCTGGGCCACTGGCCAAAGCAGATGACAGGAAAGTGGAGAAGTACAGGCCGGTGCCCTCACGAACAGGGCTGAGGATCGGCGGTGGTGTGTAGGGGGGCATGGTGATAGCATTGTCGGCGAGGCGTACGGGGGAACGTAGGTGGCTTTGGTAGGGTGTAATGCTGGAGTAGACGGGCGGGGCGATGAATAAAGGTTTAGGTGGCGGGATGAAGAGAGGCTCAGGGCGTGGACGGCGTTTGGACTTTTTGCCATCGTCGTCTTTTTCACCCTCTGCGCCGTCGTTCTGGGAAGGAAGGAAAATTTTATTTTAAGAGGTGAGGTTGTAGCAGAAGTTTTTGTGTCTCAAATTAAAAACATGCAAAAAAAAAAACCTATACACAAAGTTGGTTTAGTGACTGTAAACGCCTCAAAAAAAAAAAAAAAAAAAACCAGAAAGAGAGAACAGGGACCCCAACCCTCAAATCTTAGGTACATAATGTACAGTATGGCAGTGCTAAACCCTGCTAATCTGCCTGATCTGGGACAGGGCAAAGAGTTCACCAGCTATCCCCCCTCCACCCAAATAAATGAGAGAAAGGGAGAAAAGGGTACAGGACGAATATGGGGGCAGGGAACGCATGAAGCATGGCTGGGGGAAGGGAGAATGTGTCCATGGGTGGGACAATGTGGAATAAATTCAAGGATTTATAGTTGGAATTAAACAGAAAAAAACAAACAAACCAAATGTATATAAAAGCTGGAACTCCAGTCTATTCTCCCTAACTGCATGGAGAGTCCCATGCAACTTCCCTCTGAGATTTTGGTGAATGAGTTCTGCATATGAAAGTGTGTTTTAAGTGTAGAAAAAGCAAAACCAGCAAGAATTTCATGTGTATCCACCTGCTCTGCACTGTCTGACAAGGAGTTCCTCAGTGAGCGTCTTCGGGTGACGATGACCGAGGGCTTGTGGTCTGCGCGCCCGAGATCCTGGGAGTTTGAAGACCTGTGAGACCAGTTGGTTGCCAGACTTGCTTCGTCACTCTCGGGAGACGAGGGTTCCTGCCTCCGGACTGGAACAGACACGGGGATAACAAGTGGAACAAGGTTGTCGTCTCGAGGTCGCTTAGGGTTCATAATCTCTTGTTCTGTGGGACTCCATGGCCTGTGTGGCTCCTAATAGAGATGAAAATTCGTTATTGCAATGCTCTTTATAAATGGTTTTCTTTTAAAGCATATGACATATCAAAAAATTATACCCATACTAAATGAGTTCTACTGCCTACTCAATAGTATTTTTTTAAAAAAAAAAAGCTAATCTGATTCCTCAAACAACAACACTGTAGACTAAAGACTAAAGACTCACCAGAAGCAACGAGCAAAAAGGACAAGTAATTAAATCAATTGCCTATAAACAACATCTGTAAACAATGCCACTGCCTACCAACTCCAAGGAAGAGTAGCTTTGTTTTCCAGCTTAGCACACCCCAGTAAATAGATCTGATTAACAGGATGGGTGTTAATTCAGCTGAACAGGCTGCCGAACTCTAATCAGTACAATGAACTGGAATCCCACTAAACAACAATTAAATCAGTACTCAAACAGATGCAGGCACCAATCACATTGGGGGGAAAAAAAAAAAAAAAAAAAAAAAAAAAAAAAAGCACAAGAGAAAGTGAACAGCTGTGGAAAGAAAAATTTCAAATGTCAGAATTTGAAATATAATAATGTCTCACTCTCAGCCCTTTCACTATCGTATTTTACTGCTAGGTGCAGCACTTTAGTGACATATTTAACATGCACTTCGACGGAACAACCCCCAAAGGCATTCTTCACAGTTTTTTTCCTTCGACAAACCATAATGAGTGGGCCCGAGCAGCCTCTGTGCCACGATCAACTGAGGAACAACTTCAAAGCCATTTAAACGACCACATTATAGGACAGCTGAAGGCAGATGCATGCCGTCTCTGCACACTGCATCTTCATGGTTAGAAAGGCATGCAGCACTGTGGCTAAGCTGGAGCAGCTCTCATTATTGCTGGTGGAAAACTCCAGCCCTTCCACCAGAGTGGTGGAGAGATATTCTGCTGAGCACTGCAGGCAGGACAACCCTGCACCCCTCCCTGTATAGATAAAGGGGGGAGGGCAGGCTGGAGTTTCTCTGCTTTGAAGGGGAGGGCGTGCAAGCATGTAACTAAACACACTGCCTGTACAAGCAGCTAACTGTGAGGGAAATTCAGGCCAAAGCCATGCTTAACTATAGACGTACTGACTCAGCACTGTTTAGCAACAGCATTTGTTGCACAATAAAGACATTCAGCACATAAACACAGATAATTGTATGACTTTGCATGGTACAGTCAGGGTATAATATCAGGTTTGTACATTTAACAAATCCTGTGAGAGGTGTAAAGTCATACATGGAGGCTTTCCTAGAGCACATTTTACCCCAATTTAATATTTGCTATGTAAAGTTTTGTCTTAGCTGCAGATTTTCCCCACAGGGCAGAGCTGAGCAGTTTACTTTTGCGGCGTACACTTCACTGGGCTCTGATTACATTCAGCATCTCTTCCAGCAACACGTTAATCACAAACAACACAACTTTTGGCACAGTTTTCCTGGCAGGGGCATTTGTCCCAGTTCCCACTCTTGCTCTGGGAGTAAAAATCCCAATGCAATTATACCCTGGGATAACGCTAGAAACCTAGACTTCCAGCTCTCACCGAAATATTTGCAATTAAGGCTTCCAGCTTGTAGCGACAAGTTTAGATTTAAACAGCAGTGCAATCACTCTGATTCAGAACATTCTGTCCTTTTACATCAATACTTGTTTCTGCTGTCCTTATGCTTGATAGAAAACAGCTGAGAAGCAGATGAGTGGGCAAAACAACATGGAAAACAGAAAGGCACATAAAAGCAACGGCAAGGGGGGGAAAAAATAGCTGCATTGCCAGTTTCCAAATGAAATTATGCATTTACCTTAAGATGTGATGGTGGAGACTCCCTTTCTGAGGCCTTCTGAGCAAGCATCTCCAAGTTGACCTCCTGGGAAACCCTGCGTTTCCTGCGTGTGCTTTGGATGACACCTGTCGGGGCTGCCTGGATGTCTCGTGACCCGTTCTGCGGTCCCTGAAGCACTGGTGCTGACTGCTCCAAGGGGACAGGCAGGAAGGGATTGTCCGAAGGCGCGCCGCCCTCCTTGGAGAGCCGTCGAGATCTGCGAAGCTGCGTTTGGGATTGAGGCTGCATCTGAGGCTGCGACTGAGTCAGGTGCTCAGACTGCAGAGGGGGCTGCAGCGGGTCTGATGGCTGCTGTGGTTCTGGTGTGATGTCCTGGATGATTGGTTCCTGGATCTTTGGCGGCGCTGGACCAGAGGACTCGTAGGAGTGTACCACAACGGGCTGGGGGTGAGCGTGAGGGTTTGCATTTTGCACACCAGGGTAATAGTCAAGCACATGGGGGTTTTGTTGTTGCAACTGCTGATGCTGCATTTGCTGAATTTGGAGCTGTTGCTGCTGCTGTTGCATCTTTTGTTGCTGCTGCTCATGCTGTATTTGTTGCTGCTGCTGTAGCTGTTGTTGCACATGTTGTTGGTGCTGAAGGATTTGTTGCTGCTGCATTTGTTGCTGGATTAGATGTTGCCGTTGTATTTGTTCTTGCTTCTGCAGCTGTTGTAAATGATGTTGGGATTTTGCATTCTGTGCAGAGTAGTTTGGAGGGTTAGGTAGAGTTGTCTTGTTACCTTGGAACGTCTGGTAGTAGGCGGGCAGGTGCTGCTTGGGCTGACCAAAGGCCAACTGGAAGGACTGCAGGACTGAGCTTCCTCCTGGGTGGGATGTACTCTGCTGCTGGGTGTTGATCACCCCGGATTTTAAGGTGTCCTGAAAAACTTGCGGCTGCTGCTGCTGTTGCTCCCACTCCATCCCCCGAGACTTGCCTACATCCCTGAACACTTCCACTGCAGGTTTGTCTGCAGCTCTGTTAGGGGGTTGTTGATGTGGCTGCAAGCCAGCGGTCTCTTGCATTGACTTCACAAATACATTCTGGGTCCTTGAGTCAGTTACTCCTCCAATATAACTTGGAAAGTTCTGCCCCCAGTGAGGCATGGTGGTCCAAGGTGCAGCTCTCGACTGCTGCTGATTGGGCTCCTGGTGAGCCCACTTCATGGGTACAGTCTGCTGATAATGACCCCTGCTGTGGTCGCCCTTATCTGGGCTGAAGATGACAGAGCTGAGGTACATATGAGGGCCCTCTGGATTGGATGTCACAGTACTTGCAGCCTCACTCTGTCCAGGCTCTGAAACATTACCACTCGCCACATAGTAGGACCCATCTGGGTGCTGAGAAGTCTCCTTCATTGCTACACTTTGATCGTTGAAAAATGTGATTCGTTTGCCCGTTCTTTTGGCATTAGGTTTCTGCTGCGCCGGTACGCTCATGACGGGCATGAATATTCCGAGGCAGGTAAAAATTTTCAGTCAGCTAAAGTGATAATACTCCACTTGAATGTATCAATCCAGCAATCAAAGATGGGAATATACACGTATACCCTTTTATAGGGAATGTACAATAAAATAAACCAGTAAAAATCACACTGACGTCAGAATAAGCAGGAGCCAGGTTGAACAAGGTTATCTTCTATCCCCTCTGAAGTTCTTTGTGACCTAATCACAGGTTGTCAGCCGGGAGTGAACAGATATGAAGACGTTTGTGTGTTTTTCTCATTCATGGACAACACCCTGTAGAGAAAATGAGACAGATGTCAAGCACTGAGCTATCAGTCTAAAGGGACTCTCCCACCTGGAGGGTCTCATTAACATCCCTGACTCAATCATTTAAAAACCTGTTGTTTGCTTTTTCAGCAATAGACCTCGACCGAAAAGCATGGGTGTGAGAACAGAGCATGCGAGGCGCCTATTCACAAAGCTCATGTGACAAAGGGATGATGTCCTACATGCAGGATAGCATGTATACAACCAGACGTGTGTAGAAAACTGGAACCAAAATAAGGTAGTTGAGAGAGACAGCCAAATCAATAGTTCCTGGAGATGTCACACAGGATATTACTGTGCTGCATTTAATCAGCAATGAAACAAAAAGAAGCACTGTGGGAGAAAAAAAAAAAAAAGCATAATTGTACATTGTGCCACTGCTTTATCACCATTATCAAACAGCACACGTGACCTTTGACTAAAAGGAAGCTCCCTTTCCCGCGTAACAGACGGCAGACTGAAAGTGATAGAAACCACTTTTTTTTTTTTTTCCTTTTTCTCTTACAACTCAGTGACTCATCAAAGGGAAAAGAAGGGAACCCATGCCCTTTGAACCACGGCCGGAGACTCGAAAAAGAAGGGCAACTGAAAGTGAGCAAAGATGAGTCAGTATGAAACTATCTATGCAAAGGGGGGGAGCAAGGAAAAAGTCAAAATGGCCTTGAAGGCTTTTTTTAGCTTATGGAAAGATCTTGACAATTGCTGGTAACCCATTATTAAAATATTATCTGATGTCCGAGTTTCAAAACAGATTCTGGCACAGTCCAGTTTGCCAAAAACATCCTGGCTGCTCCTGTTAAAATTTCAAATCAATCCTCTGTCTGTGTAAAACAAAACAAACCTTGTGCAACACTAAACAACTTCAAGAGAAAAGCATTACAGCTTTGTAATCACTGCACGGCTCGTGTTGCACACCAACAATTTGGTAAGATGATTACATAAATGAACATTAGAATCTTTACAGGATGGCCTTGCCAAAGGTCCTTTCTGACAACATAGGAAGTGACTGACAATTGTCACCCTTTACTCTGGTGACCTGGTAAGACACACACACACACACACACACACACACACACACACACACACACTGCTTAAAATAGAAAGCTGCAGCTGTTCAGATCCTGCACTCTCTGCGAGACACCACTGACAGAGTAAAGTGAATCGCCACACTATGTGGGCTAAGAAGCTGTTTCTGCATCAGTAGCAACACAATGTGCTGCTACACATGCATGCAGACACGTTGTCAAACTCTGACACATCCTCTACGAAAAGCTGCACGTTTCTTGCAGGATGATTAAAATAAACAAGTAAATAAAGAAATAATTAAATAAAAACGGTTATGGTTGACCATGCCGAGCATTAACCGCACCATCTGAGGTGAGAGATCATCATGACGCATCACAAGTGCAGCCTTACACAAGCCTGGGGTTTAGCCAATATACAAACTAACACGTTAAATGGCTTAAAATAAATGTCAAGCACCATTAGCCGCCCTAATCCATCGCCATTTCCTAATTCAAAATCAGCACTAGCGCTCACACATACACACACACACACACAATACGCGGCCTGCACAAATAAAGAAAACGCAAGAACACTCAACGTGTTGCCCTGGACCCACTCCCTCCACATCACTTTCTGTTTCCAGCCTGTTTTACGAGAAGCCCTTTGTTGCAGAAAACGGATTATCTACTCACTAATGCCATGTCCCATTGCAACAAACCGAAGCAACAATGCAGCTCCCCGTGAAGAGAGGAAAAAAAAGTGTGGTGGCAATGCTAACAGACAACGCTAATCGATTCAACTTGTCAAAAAAATAATAATACGTCACGTTTCTTTCTATGTATTTTCGTTGCGATCCGCCTTCACTGGCACGTTAAACACGTCGCACAGGGCGAGCGGTAAGCCCCGCATGGAGCTCCGATCTGTCGACCGCCCAGTCCGCCACGGGCGAGGTAAACAAAACTTTGTCAGCAAGCTGTGGCCACAATAACGCGCAGTGTCGACCGTATCAACAACGCCACAGTCATCGACAGCGTGGCTCCGGCCCCGTGTTCCCCGATACTTACTGTGTTTGTCATGAAAGCTGCTACTAACGGCAGCTCAGCCCGCAGGATCGCACACTCGCAGCTCTGTGCGGCCAGCAGCGGCAGCAGGCCCGCACAATGCACTCCTGCGATGATGACTGCATATATCCCCGAGGTTGACTCATGCTATGTTGCTGACCTCACTCACTCACTGCTACTTTTCTTCCCTTCACCTCCCCTTACAAAGAGGGAAAATTTGTGGAGAGACAGGGGAGAGAGGAGGGGGTGCGCGGGTCAACCTCGCTGCGTAAACAAGAGTCCTTCCCGATAGGAAACGGGGTGCTAATCTGGAGAAACGTGAGCGCAGTGATGCCGCTGTCTGTTGCACATTATTGCACGATGATTGCACTAAAAACATACACACTGGCAATGCGGCCTATTTGCTCTGCGCGTCTCTGTTCGTCTTGTGATTTCCCCCCTCCCTTAACCCAGCCACCAACCCAGCCCTCCAACACCACCAGCGCGCTGGCCACACCCACTTCCCTGCCCAAATAAGGGGTTTCCTTTGACATGCAAGGCGCCGTAATTTACTGAGCAAGATCCTTCTCAGTCCATGCGGGAAATTCCAACACACATGGGAGGACCGAAGGTCTGAAGGGGAAGGACGTTCACTTTCCTTTCGCTGCATTCACACTTCTTGTTTTCTTTCTATTGAATATTTTCTCTGTGAAATCTATGTGTAATGTTTACACGTGGAAACAGCAGACGGAAGATTGTTTCTAGAGGCAAATGCAGAAAGGCCCTTGAGGGTGTGGGCACAGAAAGTGTTTATAACAAGGGTTGTGTGATTTAGTTTTCCATATAATAATGTGAAACAATGAAATGCTACTTCATAGGGGTTTCCTTTGACATGCAAGGCGCCGTAATTTACTGAGCAAGATCCTTCTCAGTCCACTGTCTTCAATTCAATGGGGTATTTTCATTACCTTAGGAAACATTGCGAAATGCACGCCCAATTTCCTGACAAAATACAGATAAGGACAAAATCTCCACACTGAATCATAGACTGGAGCCAGAGCATGTAAGGATTTCTAAATGAAAAACAGCTTAAATGGCTATCCAAATAAGTAAACTGTGAAAATAAACGTGGAACAGAGAAATGAGATATACTCTAAGTAGAAATTGGCAGTTTCACAGATAACTAATAAGAGGAAGCACACAGGTGCAATTAAAGGAATGCACTAATATAACAGCTGACTATCTGTATGCTCGGCCTGATTATCCAATGGGCATTCTGCGCAAGTGCCCAGGGGCCTCCACACTTCCATCTCCTCCAACTGCCAGGGGCACACCTAGGCATTCCCAAGCCAGCCTAGAGTAATCTCTCCAGTGTGTCCTGGGTCTGCCCTGGGGCCTCCTCCTAGTGGGACATGTCTGCAAAACCACCTCAACTGGCCCCTTTTGATGTGGTAAAATAGTGGCTCATCCTCATCCGATCTCTTAAGGCCGAGCCCGTGCACCCTTTGGAGGAAGCTAATGGAAGTTTTCCTTTTTTGCTCAACCAATTCAGCAAGCTAACAAGAGGATAGCTGTAGCAGCACCTCACAACTGCAGTGGATTTATAATCTGAAACTGTGGTTGGATCTAAATGAAGAAGCCAGGCTGCTGTCAGCAGTGGAAGGCCTGCCGAACCTCACAAATGAAGAAGCAAGTATCCAGTGAATATTTTATACCTGCATCATTATTATTATGTTATTATTATTATTATTGTTGTGACAAGCAAAAAAAAAAGAACTCCCTTTGTACAAGTAGACACATCTCAAATCTGTGCTTTTCCCAAGAAGAGCTCTATCTGTGCATTGATTTTTATTTTGACACTCATCCGAATAGGGCAGTGAACAAGTGCAACAGATAGTGATATTGGCAAGTGGCGCTGACAGGAGGAAAAGGAGGAGATCATCATGGAGACAAATAGACAGAAAGAAGACAACAACAGGTGTGTGTGTGTATGACGACAATGACATTATTATTATTATTATTACTACTATTATTATGAGTATTATTTAAAAACAAAAGTGAAAGAGCCCTGACTGCTTGCGCTAAGTTTTAGCGAAACTGTATTGTGGTGTTCTCTATTCAGAACTCTTCTTTGTACGTGTATGTACACATTCATGTCAACCATCCACCCCTTTTCTGAACCATATCACAGTTGCAGGGGGTCTGAAGCCTATATCAGCTGACTTTGGACTTCAGTGAACTGAAACAATTCGATAAACCAAAAGGAAATGTGGGTGTTTTTTCACCAAAGTGCATAGCCTTTTTTCATATGTGTAAAGGATCAAATTAATTGAATTAATTAATTAATCACAGCAGTGCAGGCCTGTAGTCTCTCCTTCTTCTCTGTGGATCTCAAATTACTTGACAGGACTCACCAATATAAGTTTTCAAATTTTATGGCTGTAACATTTGGTTGATCAATGGGTTAGTCATTAATGTTTGAGGAATCCAGCTCATTTTCTGGATTCTGGATTTTCTGGAAACAGTAAGAACAAAGTGCAGAAAAGGAAAGCATGAAATCACAAGAAAACAAGCATCTTCCCTCTGTGTGCTGACATTTTAGAGCCCACATTCTTAATCAGTACAGTAATCTAATCTACCATGTACACAACAGAAGAGGTTTCTAAAAAGTGCACATAAATGTCACTGCAAATGCTGACACGCTTTTGCAACGACTGCCCAAAACCGATGCTTCTCCTTAATAAAGTCACGTTTTAGCAGGTCGCCACATTCCAACCTAACTTACAAGAGTCACTGTTTACGTAGGAGGGACTTTTCAGATAAATGTGACATCGCTGGTATGAATGGTAGTCTGGGGGCTTTCTGGGATTTTTACAACTCGCGTTTGTGAGAAGGACGTGGGTTGAAAGAAAAAACAAAACAAAAAAAAACAAACAAAAAACAAAACAGGGGTTAGATCAAAGCTCGCTGTCTAGTAATGACACATTAATAGCTTCCCATTTAGCATTCGCCTTCATAAACAAAATACTTAGCAGCATGCAAAACAGCCCTTATGCAGTAACAGTACTTACATTAAACTCTGCCCTTCCATGGCACATAAGCCTTCATCATCTCGCTGTTTCGACAGCGCCCCGCTGCACCTAATCCTGACGGCATGCTAGAATAGTGTAACGGTAGCGACTGATTTAAGCATCAAACTTTTTTTTCCCCCTCACCAGGCGTCACTTCCCCAGTCCTACTTTGATTCGGTTTTAGCTAGCAGTCGATGGTGCAACGGGACATTAACAGTGAATATGTAAATGTCAAACGGACCGACTGAACTGCTAAAATGTTAATTAGCTGCAGTGTTGATAAACTCGACTGTAATAAAATGGGGCTGTTGAGGCCGCGTACCGTTTATGTCTTAACGGCTCAACGGCACCTAGTTTATCACAGTTTATCACAGGCAAGATAGTAAACCCCCGCTGCACCGGAACATCGGTTGAATAATGTCGCACTTTCATTCAGGTATCTCAAGTTAGAGCTTATATTATTTCAATATATACTGCATTTTTTTTAAAAAAAAGAACGAATTACTAGCAAATCTAAATGTAGACAAAACTTCTAAAAAACACACAAAAAAAATCCACCAACCCTAAGCAGTCAGCCTCGCGGGATTTAAACGAACACGGACTTGAGCAGCACGGAATTCTCTCGCTCTTGTGGTCGTGACTTTCTTCGTGGTCTCTGTTGACATTCTGCTAGCCTGCAAACTGATAACAAGAAACCTGTTCGGTAATATAAGCCGTTGGATATCTTCACGTGTTGCTACGGTAAAATACTTTGTCCACGTTGTTTTCTCTAACACTGTAACCGAGCCCACCGCTCACAGAAACTTGACGTTTGCTGCCTGTTTTAGTCATTGCTACAAACTCAACCTCGGTGCTCGCGATATTTCAGTGAGATGCAGGTGCAAAGAGTCGTTCTTAACTCACGACCAGGTGTGTAACATTTTTACTCTCCTCTTTTATCGTGTTCTGCACCTTGAGTTTTTAAGTCTTTAATACAGTAACTGATACTGCACCATTACTGCAATCACGTGGCTAGTGTTTACTCAACCTTCTATTTTTGCATACAGGTAAAAACGGGGCGCCAGTTCCGGAAAATTTCCGCCTGGAGGAGATTACTTTAGCACCTGACCTGAAAGATGGGGAAGTTCTTGTTCGGACGCTTTATCTTTCAGTCGACCCTTACATGGTATTAACACAAACACATGACATTGATACAGCAACAGCAGGCATCAGTAATGACCTTTAGCATTTGCTGTCTGGAGTAATTAAACGTTGTAATTAAAATTAAAGACTACAGCACAGTAAAGTAACAACTTGTGTTTTGTTTTTTTAACTCCCACTAAAACTCTTTCCCTGTCAGCGATGTAGAATGAATGAGGACACCGGTGCTGATTACCTGACTCCATGGCAGATTTCCAAGTGCGTGGATGGTGGAGGTGTGGGACTGATTGATTCCAGCCGATGCAATAATTTTGCTGCGGGAGATGTGGTCATTTCATTCAACTGGCCTTGGCAAACCCATGCTGTTATGACCGGAAGTGACTTACAGAAGGTCTCTGTTGCTGTGTGTCACCACTGTTTGGTGAACAGGGTCATATTTCCTCTTGCAGACAGGAAGAGGAAACCTGTCTTAATGATATGTACATAAAAAATTACACTGTGTTCTGCAAATGTGAAGGAACTGATTCATACCCTGTGTTTGCAAAACACACTGACTAAAAGCAGCTTACCTGCTACAGTATGTATGCTGATGTCACTCAGGTTTTGGTCTCTTTGCAGGTTGATCCACAGCTGGTTGATGGACATTTGTCCTACTTTTTGGGTGCAGTTGGAATAACAGGTCTCACTGCCTTACTGGGTATCAGAGAGAAGGGTCACATAACCAAAAGAGCCAATCACACGATGGTAGTAAGCGGCGCAGCTGGTGCTTGTGGCTCCATAGCTGGACAGGTAAATGCAACAAGTACCAGATAGTTTAATGTCTACAAAATACACTAAACTATCTGAGATGTTGGAAAAATTACTTCCATAAAATTGTAGATCTATTGCTCTGCTTGGTTTTTTTTGTTTTGTTTTGTTTTTTCCCAGATTGGCAGGTTGGATGGATGTGTGAGAGTGGTGGGGATCTGTGGTTCTGATGAGAAGTGTAAAGCTATAGTGGAAGATTTAGGTTTCTCCACAGCCATCAACTATCACCTGGAAGATGTCCCGACGAGGCTTAAGGAGAGCTGTCCTGATGGCATTGATGTTTACTTTGACAACGTAGGGGGTGCCATTAGTGATGCTGTTATAGCACAGGTACTACATAATTTTCATCCGGATGGATGAACTTCTTGATTAAATGTTCTTTGTTATGAACAGTTATGCCCAAAACTATTCATACCCTTGTTGAATTTTGACGGGGGGGTTGTTTGTGTGGTTTGTTTATTTTGTTTTTTTGGGCAGATCAAACATAAAAAAATCTTAATGTAAGTCTCTCTTGAAAAGACATTTTAAACCTCAATGAGAATTTTATTTTTTATCTCTTATTTGCAACTATAGGGTTCTTAATCCAAATGAGCTTTTGCAAAGGCTAGGTGAGTTTTGTATGCCTGTAACTGAGGAGTGGTCTTCCTTGCCTGACCATAAAGACTCCCATCCCCCTTGTAAAATTTTCTCTGCAGTGTCTGTTTTGAAAACCGTGAAAACGTCTGGAGTTGCTGGTATTCTGCAGAATATCCTTGGTTGTGTTGTGTGGGTTACAGTTGGCCTGCTGTGAGCTGAGGTGTCACCTTAGGTATTCTAACGGAGCCTTTTCCATTCTTGATGGTGTGGAATACATTGTTAACAATGCTCTTTTCTGGCATCAGGAACTTTGAGTCACTTGGATATGGTTTTGTAGCCTATGGCATCCTCACGAGCATTTAAAACACATGACCGGAGATCCACACCTAATTCTTTCTTCTTACATTCTGGCAGATGTCCTAGTACTGACCATGAACTGAGAGTGTTTATACCAATTCACTTCAATTTATAGCCCCCAGGAATGCTTTAGAAATCAACATGGCTTGGATTTGTTTAAAATTGTAGAGAAATCTGGAAAATACTGAGTGTACTCAAATACTGCACAGTAAACAACAATTGGCTTAATAGTGAGGCAGGTATTAATCATTTTGGAAAGGGTTAAAAATGCATCTGGAAACTTCCATCACAACTATATTTTGCTGAATATCGGCAAAATATAACCAGCCAAGCTTTTATGTCGAAGAGACTCATAAAGGAATGAATTTTTCATAGGGGGATGAATCATTTTTGGGAAGTAAACGGTTTGTGCTGTAAAAGAATAGTGTTGGACGTGATGGCTGTAGGTGCAACAGTGAGTGTTTTGTGTGCTGTAAGCTCAACCTGACACATCGACTTGCACTCATCTCCAGATGAACAACGGCAGCCACATAATCCTGTGTGGTCAGATCTCACAGTATAACAAGGATGTGCCATATCCACCACCTCTGAGCGAGGAGACTCAGAAGAACCTGCAAAGTAAAAATATCACCCGGGAACGCTTTACGGTGCTAAACTACATGAGCAAAGCAGACGCTGCCCTGTGTGAGCTGAGCCAGTGGATTAAATCAGGTCGAATCAAGGTACAGAGGAAATGGTGATGCTGTGTGGTTCACTGTATAAGCACCTTTGCAAATTGCACACTTCATCTTTGTCTTTGTTTTCATCGCTTTAATCTTACTTTCACTCTTCAGGTTCTGGAAACTGTGGTGAACAGTATAGAGAATATGGGAGGTATTTATGAATTTCAACATTTTTGTAATTGTATAAGTTGTTGTGGGCAGTTTCATTTTTTTTTTTTCCTTTTCTTGCAGATGCATTTTGCTCTATGATGAAAGGCGGAAACATTGGCAAGCAAATCATAAAAATATCCCACTGAAGAAAATCACCAGTGTTTCCAGTGGAGGCTGCGCTCTCACCACTCACCATGGGAAATTAACCTTACTTCTGCCTGTTATCTCTGCCATTAAGTTACTTAATGAGCTGCAGTCAAAATATTGCGCTGATTAACCGAGGCCAGCTAATTGCAACTGAATTATAAATAATAAAATCTAGCAATCGAACAAGTCTTCAGTTTTTAATAAGAGTTTGTTTAGTCTTTTGGAAATTGGTGCAGCAGTGAAAGAAATGTAGAGCAGTGTTGCAGTACTGATACATGATATTAACCTAAAAATCACAGTCTCTTAACGGTGCCGATGTGGGATAAAACCTGGAAATTCTCTGCTTTAGTATAGCAAAATTAGCAGGGCTTTTTCTGTTTTACTCAAAGTTACTGGGTACACTCAGGTCATAATGGGATGGGCATGATCAGTAGCTATACTTGGGTAGGCTAAATGAAGAACATATCCTCCATACCATTACACCACCATCACTAGCATTAACCACTGAACCATCTATACTTTCATGGTGTTCAGGCCAAAGTCTGACCCCCAAATGTTCTAGTAGAAGTTGAGATTTAACAGACCAGGTAACATTTTTCTAATCTGTTGTCCAGTTTTGGTCAGTAGAAAATCAATTAATAACATTATTTGTTGATGCCATCAGTTTTAAGCCACCCCTCATTTCTTCATATTTTGCTAGGAAAGTGGGAAATAAGTGGTTTCCAATATAGTATGTTTGAGATCAGTGTCATGCTGAAAAATGAAGCCGTTTCTATCAGATGCTTTCCAGATGGTATTGCATGGTGGATCAAATTCTGACTCTTTATTTCTATGTTCGTAGTTGCATTAATTTTAACAAGATATCCAACAACACTGGTTGAAATGCAGCTTGAAACCATGATGGGGCTTTCACTGTGTTTTACTGATGGCTGTAGAGACACTGACCTTCTCACGAAATGATTATTTAAACCAAAAATGCCAAATATTACTTTATAACACCAATCGCTGCACAGATTTTCACTTTGGTACTTGTGTAATTTGCATACATCAACCTTTTCTCAGTTTTCCTTCTTAAAGGATGGGTTCTTTCAGCCCTTCCACCAAGACCGTTTCTGAAAATGGCCTCTCGCTTTTCACATAAATGAATCTTGTGAATGAATTGTGTTCTTCCAGCAGGTTGCTAGTAACAAAGTGTCTAAAGATGTGTTCAACTCTAAGGAATGGACTGAGAATGAATAAAACTTTATAAAACCTTCAGAAAGCCTAGAGAACTATTGCTCAAGCCCACTTTAAAAATGACAAAAACACATGTTGGACACAAAACATAAATAAGGGGTGGCTCAAGGGTTTTTTCCATTATTGCATACAGTATGTTTTTTAAATCTGTCTTTTTCACCGTTTTGCCTCAGTGTTCCCTTCTGTGTAACATCATTTGGAAATGAATGAATCTATACAAAGTTATTTACTATAATGAACATTTTTATTTCACAGCACTAGAAACCATTAATAAAATAAAATAGTGGTCGGCTCTAATTTCAGTTGTCACAAGAAAAATATGTGGCAGGTGTAAAATCCTCATCTATTCAATCATATGCTTCAGTGTTTGAACACATTACAATATACTCCTTGTAAGAGCTGAAATGGTTGTGGAGGCATTGTCAGTTTTTCTTGTGTAAAGTACAGAACAATCACATCCAGACTCATTATTAACCATAATCATTTAGTGGCATTAAACTAATAAACCCGTCTTTTAATAAAAACACAGTTCTGATGCTTTGTTCAAAAACAAAACAAAACAAAAAACATTCCCATGCATAATTTTAAAGTGAGAGTGAAATGCAGCACAGTCATGATTCATCCATATTCATTCAACACTGCCTCTTTGTGGACAGATTACACAGCTTGACTGAGGTACTGAGCATGATTAGAGAAGAAATCCCTAATAACAAAAGTCCATAATTTCCAAATATCCATCTGTTTCCTGTTTGTACACTTGGTGGTTCTCCTATACAAATGAAGACTTGTCTGTGCAGAAAGGGGTGGAAAAAGTAATTAAACCACTGTTATCAAGACGGCACATACTTTCATTTATTTAGTGTCTGGCAGCTGTTCTAGTATTAAACCATGAGGGTCAGATCCCCACAGTTCTTGCTGTGTATGGCTGAGGATAAAAAAAGAAAATAAAACACTTAATGTGTCTTTCAACACATTTCTGTACTTCAGATGAGTTCTTGTAGAATCCAGGCGACTGCTACTGTTGAGTAGAAAGGACTGAAAGACTTAGTTTACAGTTCCCACAGATTAGCAATCTGAGCAACATAGAGAAAACATGTTTGTACGTGCACACACACACACGCCGATCAGTTCAGCGTTCCCCAACCTTTTTTGCGCCACGGACCAGTTTATGCCCGACAATATTTTCACGGACCGGCCTTTAGGGTGTCGCGGATAAATACAACAAAATAAAACTAGTACTGGTACCGAAAAAAAGAAGATTTATTCATAACACACGTGAAAAGACCCAGGAAAACAGAGTTAACGATAAAAACGATAACAAAAATAACGCTGAAAACCGATAAAAACCCTGAAAAACATACATTTCACACCTGAGCCTCAACCCTCGCGGCCCGGTACCAAACGACTCACGGACCGGTACCGGTCCGAGGCCCGGGGGTTGGGGACCGCTGAGTTAGATCGACTTCAAACACAAGGAATGCTCTAAAATCTTTTCAACCACACTCATCCTGACAATGAAGAATACTTTCCAGTGCAGATTTAAAACACCAGTGGGGAGAAATAAAAATCACACAATAGAATAAGAATGAATAAATTAAAAAAAAACAGCATAGCGCTGGCTCATCTCATTTCACCAAAGCTATTAAAACATTCATTTCGTTTTTTTTGTTTTTTAGCCACCACACATTTGGATTGTTTAATGCGGGTTTAGTTTACTGAGCTACTCTAGGAGTACAAAAACATTGTCCTGAAGTACTACTTGGACCAGCTTTTTGTTCAATTGCTCACATTCCTGAGAAACAAACAGCTGCTTTCTGTAGTCATGTTTAAAGGAACATGAAAAAAGTGGAGGCGGCTTCTCTGTGTTTTGGTAAAGACTGGCATTAAAGTTTTGATATGAATATTCCAATGTGAACATTGAACAGTACTGGCAGTTGTTTAACTTGAAAACTAGCAGTCATAAACCCCTTGTACACACATCAGCTACAGTACTTGATTAATTTGTACTTCCCTTCATGTGATTATCTGTAATTGTGTGTAAAATTAACTTGAGAATACGATCGTCTAGGTTCCACTACTGGCGTCACCTTCACAAGATGTAAAAGGAAAAGGATATAGCATACAAAAGGTGGTTCAATCCTTTCTTATGCACCGAGTTGTTATCAGAAGGTAACCACAAGGATCATTTTGGCACATCCAGCCTTCGTTAGCGTATGAAAATGGGTTTAAAGAGAAAAGAAGAAAAGGAAAGGTGAAATCTTTCTTATTCATCCTTTGGCAGTGGTGAAGTGGCATTTTGGCCAAGGCAACACTTCCAAAAAGTGCTAAATCTCAAGTAAATGACTCAGCTTAAACCACAGGAGAATACAACTCTAATACAGTATACTGTCAACAGCAGCATACGTTGGACTAGTCTGTCACATAGCTCAGATTGGCTAATTTACCCTTTAGTATCAAAGGTATTTTTTGATTGGTTTTTTTACACTGTACACATTGCTATGAATATGGCCAGAAATGTGCTCGCCGGTGATTTACAACAACATGCATATTAAGTAAACAACACTATCTAGAAACAGGATAGTGAGTGATGTACTGTGAAGTGGCTTCGGATAGAGGAAAGAAAGAAAGGAAGGGGCTGCTTTGCAGGGAAAACTGAGGCTTGAGCCGTGGATAGAGACAGCAAAATATATCTGAGAGTCAGGCTTGAGGGGAAGCAGCGGCGGTACCGTGCAATTACTGTCAAGAGGGAGAGACGCTCTTGCTTGTGTCACGAATGAGAGAGGCGGGGCTTGTCCAGGCGCGGTAGACCAATAGCAGGCTGAGCCCTAACGCCCACGTGCGCACAGGAGACAGGAAAAAGGCCATGGGGCCATAGGTCTCCAGGAGGAAGTAGCAGGAATGGGCCTGCCAGGTGAGGAGGAGCAGCATGAATAGGTGAACAGCCAGAGTCCTCCAGCGGCAGCCCGGCCGCAGGAAGTGGGATCGGAAGGTGTTGCCACGGCAACGGTGGTGGAGGCTCCAGCAGAGATAAGAAGTGAGGGGCATGTTGAAGAAGAGGAGCTGGCAGAGAGGAAAGGAGTTTAGTTGATGCGAACAGAACATGCATTTATAAATGAAGCAGGTTATATCATAGCTTCTAGCTTTAGAGAGGGAATGTTGTAATTCCCCCACACATCTGCATGCTTTGTCCTTCCTCTTTCTGGTTCATGAAGGGTGTAACAGATGACAGTAACAGTCTTTAGAGGAAATATGTTGCCACTCTACTAATTGTTTAAAAAGGACCTTATAGCTACCATTCTCTCTCTTCTCCCCAGCAGGCAAGTTTGTTTAAGCTTGACTTTGGGTTTAATTTTCTTTCTGCCACTTTCTGCCAGATTTTGCCACTGTATATTTACTTTCAGTTTAAATAAAGAATTTTCAGTTCTCTTTAACTCCATTATTTGCTGACATTGCTCAATTATGTCTGACCTTTGATCCAGTTCGTGGCAATATGACCCAACCAGTGATTTTTTCCATCCTAAAGAGTTTGTTTTCAGGAATCATGATCATTATTATTATTAAGTACTTTAGGGGAACTTCTGAAATGCTCCCTTCATTTCCATGTCACTGATTTATTTTTCTACAGGTCCTGACCAAGCTTTCCACCTCTAAGGGTGCCACAGTGTTGACAAGCTGTTAGTTTTTCCTATCCAACAGTCAGTGCTGGGCAGGAAGTTCATAGTTCCTAAGAGTTGCTGAAAACAAAATTAATTTAAATGTAAAGCAAATATGTTCAGTAACAGTCTACAGCTGGACATATAACATGTATGCACAGAATCACAGAGAGGCTAATGTGTCCAAAACAAGGAGGGAAAAAATTCAATGTTCTTACTTGAACAACTCCAACCACATAGGTGAGACTGCCCTCTAGGAAATGTCCATCAATGAACACTCCAAAGGCAAAGCAGGCCCCACTGTGGCCATCAATCAGCTCTCCTATGAACCACGGGCCTGAAGGAAGAGAGGAATGGATTACAGCAACACAGGAGAGATTACTGGGTAATCTTGTAAAAACCAGATGTTATTTGTACATTGCTTTGTACAAACTTCAAATCTGGCAATCACAAACAACTCTATTGTTTATTACACATGACAGATACAGTGTAGAATGGCAGATAAAATACAATTTTTGACAAAGAGGATGGAAAAAGTTAAATGGGAATAAGGCACAGCATTAAACTCACCTAAGGCCGTGCACAGGTTGAACAGTAGCAGAGAGTAGTAGAAAGTGTCTATTTTACTGACCAAGCGGAGTGACATACACACTTGAGAGGTCAATCCTGTAGACATAATGAAATACCAAACATCTATGATTGCGCACAGTGCAGAGAGACTTCTTATAGTGTGCATTTCAAAAGCTGACATTGACATCCTTATTGAGAACCCTGTCTGTGTCTCAAGTTCAGTGCGACTGAACCTGAACAGTCTGTTACATTATGATGGTGTATTTATCTGAAGGTTAGTCAGAGACAGCTCACCTCTGCCCGAGAGAATAGGCATAAACCTGAAGGCCATGAGAACACCGATATTCAGCAGCATCATGAATATAAAGGCCACACGGCCCAGGACGTAGTGATCTGTGAGGAGGATGAAAGACTGCACGAAGCCGAAGGTAGGAGTCAGATCGCCCTCCAGAGTAAAGTGCTGCTCCCGCACTGATGACCGGCCTGCCGCGTCCTGACTCACATGCACATGTAGAAAGACAAGAAGTTCTTAGTTTTTAGAGAAAGGTAGGAGCATTTTTTTTAAAAGTATGAGAGTACAACAAACCCCGAGCCACCAGTGGGTGTTTTCTAGCTACAATTCCCAGACAGCAAATCTAATACAGCTATTCATAATTCAACAAAGAAAAACAAATCTTCTTAATCTAATAAAAGACCCATGAAATATTCAAAAGTCTCAGAACACAATAAAGTGGAAGATAAATGAATGTTGCACCGACCTCCACTTTAACTCTGATTGTGTGCAGTCCTGTGAGGTAAAGAGACGGATCCCATAGCAGAACATAAAGGGGGCCTCCAGCAGAGTGACCTTTCCCCAGTGGTTCCCCATCTACACTCACATGCACCGCAGTGATCGGGGCCTCTGAGAAGGCCAAGATCCTTCAGAAAAGGAAAGAAAAGGAATTCTTAAATATTAGAAATTGAAATTCATTTCCACTGGAACATAAGAAAACAGAAAATTCAACGCATAGACAAAACACCTGATGTGCGTCGACCTTCGTATCCGACCCAGTGGCTCCACCCCTGGGTGCAGATATTGTGCATCCTTGGGGTTCGTGATGAGCACTGCAGGCCACTGCTCAAACCTCAGATCAGAGAAACTCAGCAGGTCATGGTCAAAGGCCAGAACTCTGTACCTGTAGAAAGATGTTAGAAAAATATGGGCGATAATACGACAGAAACAGAAATACAAGTAAGAAAATTACTGTTAGAAACACCTATTGAATATAAACACCTGCGATTGTCCATCCAGTCGCCCAGCTCCAGCTCCAGAGTGCCTTGGGGATGCCGGCTGTGCAGCACAGGCATGAGGCCACCCAGAGTGTGCAGATGGCCGCACAGATATGCAACTGCAGATCTTAACACAAAAACGTAGAAATTTTAGTTAGACTTGTTAAGTGTCTGCAAACAGAGGCAGTTGAAGATGTACTTTACTCCACAGCATGAATTTGAAACATGCAGCCAGTCAAAATGCTTCTTACTTTTGTTTTTTATCATTCTAAGACTGAGACACAATTTTAGCTTGCAGCCAAAAGGAGGAGGTTGCTGAATGTTTGCACCATGACGTGATGGAAAAAAGGTTTCATTTCCTCAGCTCACCCTTAAAATAAAAATAGGAAGAAAAAAAAGTTTCAAAATCGGGGATTGTTCTTGCCTCATCATGTCTCGTACTCCTGAAGAAGGAGAGACGATGGTGGAGGTGGTGTAAGTGGCCAAACCAGATCGACTGGTTGCTTTTCAGACTCTCAGCTCTGAACGTGTCCAGCAAGTCCATTTGAGTCTGTCAGATATGACAAAAAAACTTCATGTTTATGAAAACTGACAGCTAAGCAGATACTTTCGTTATTGCTACTCAGAAACTAAAACACTGTGCGTTTACCGTTTTCTTTCCTGTTTTCTTTACCGTTTGTTGGACCACATTTTCTAACAGAGGTCCTTCAAGAACTCGGCTCTTTCTAAAGATCTCAGAATTGTTCATGAAGAGATGTTGCACAAACTCACCTGGTTGAGAATACCAAAGAAATTGTACGGCCTCTTGGGGCCTGGAGTCAGGGTGGCATCCACACAGACAAAGGAGTAGTTGCCAAAGGGGGTCGTGTGAACGTAGTGGAAAGAGCCTACTTTCTGATTGGCTGAGTATTTCCTAGAATAAAAATTGAGAAACGTTACACATGAGCATCAAGCTACTGTATGGCATAAAACAGATTTTTTTTTAAATAAATAAATGAATGCGATCTTTAAAGAATATCAGGAAGATTAAAGACCAGCCAGCGCTAACAGAAGCATCAGCAATGTCACATAAAACATGAAAAAAAAAAGAAAAAGAAAGAAACAGCGTGTTCGTGTAGGTCCTGCTTCTATTTTTGTCGTCAGGAT
Source organism: Simochromis diagramma (assembly GCF_900408965.1). Lineage (NCBI taxonomy): Eukaryota > Metazoa > Chordata > Actinopteri > Cichliformes > Cichlidae > Simochromis > Simochromis diagramma. The sequence goes on along the minus strand of NW_024387030.1, from coordinate 6,485,766 downwards.
GTTCACATAGCTGAACTATTAATGGAAAACAAGTCTGCAACTATACTGGTTTAAGGGCGTCAAATGCCACAGCATACTCCAATCAGCTTTCTCTTGTTGCTGTGAAATGCAGTAAGGGACTATCCTGGCCATTTACTGGTACTTTGTACTAACCTGTAATAATTGGTGATGCTGTCCAGTGAAATAATGTTGAAGGCATCTGTGAGGAAAAATGAAATAACTGTGAGATTAAGCAGTGTACAAGCTGTATGGGAGGTGACCGATGAACTATTCTTGTACTGTATTGTAACAAAGAAAAATCTCCCTTTACTAAAGGACCCACAGATAAACATCCGGGAAACACATCAGCAGCTGTAATCAGCAGCAGAATAGTTGTCAGAGCCACTGCAGATCCAATGAACAGCTTTCCCTTTTTTTGACAGTTACAAATTCAGGGTGTCTTGTTTCACATCCAGTCACAGACAAAGGGAAGGGGAGGGGTAGAACCACTTCCTGTGGGATGCTCCATGGATTCTTCTGAAAATCTTAGCTGTACACTCGGCACACTGAAGATGTTTCAGCTGAATCAGTGAGCCTTGAGAAACCATAGTAATTTTTTTTTAAAGTGCCATGGTTAATCACCGTGATTTCCGCGGATGTCAATCCACTTGGTGCGCTCCATTACACGTGACCTCTTTAGGATGTTGTGGTACGCCTGCCACTCCACCTCGTGCTGGAGGGATCCCACCTTACTTTCTGTTTTAGCATCAGTCAGATCCCCTGGGGTAAAGGAAAAAAGGAGGAAATCTCTGTAAGCAAACTGTCATCTGATGGCAATGCACGATCTTGAGCCACACCCATTCAGTCATATTATAATGCAAAGAATTTAACAGGAACTAGTTAGAGATCACTGTACCTGTTGCAAGCACAAGAGCTGGTTTGATCACCTCTATGGTGTCGGTGCAGAACTTTTCAAAGTCTGGGATGCGCCTTGGGTCATGAAATCGACTAATGTGAATATCGGACACCTTGAATTACACACACACACACAAATGGAGGTGAGGGGTAAAGGCAAATATTTTAAATGGGGCTCTGTGACATTTTCAGCTCTTGTGGTATAAAGGCTATAGAACAAGAGTCTGGCTCAGAGTTGCTGTGTTTCTGTGTTGAAACACCTTTTCACCCAACATCGGAGCACTTCTGTGGACACTGACCCCTTTCTGTCAATCATTCAGAGAGTTTAACCCTAACACAAAGTCAAACGCCTGTATTGTATACACACTAGATGTAAATAATCACTACAGACGGAATAATAGCCCACCTGTACAAACCAGAATATATTGTTCAAGTGTTCGCCGGGAAATGGTGGAGAACTCCCCTTAGATTCAGCTCCATCACCGACAGTCGGGTGCTGAACGCTCCGTTTAGGGTGCCAAGCCGTGTCATAGCTGTCCAGCACCCAGGAGGTGATGCACGCCAGGGCCAGTCCGAGGATAACCAGTGCACCAAACAGCTTCAGCATCCTCCTGTAGTGGCGAGAAAGGGGGGCTAGCTGCCGCTGTCTATCCCGGACAGAAAAAAAGCTAGCTACTGGTGGAAACAGCTAAGGGCACGAATCACACTAACATTAACTACAGATATAACAGACAACTGAGCTACATGGCTAAGAGCTAAGGCTCAGACCGTTTCTGTCGCTGCCATCGCGGCCACACGGGATGCATTGAAGTGCGTGGTTCATTCACAGCTCCGTTCAGCTGCCTTCGGAGGCGGAGGAGGTAGCACGGCAGGTTAGCCAGCAGCTAGCTTCCTGCCTACCAGCTACCAACACAGCTCTGACCGGGTGGAAGGGGGGACGTCACCAACAATGACGAGGCAGCGTTATGACAGACAGAGCTCCCACTCTGACATTGTTTTTCAGAGCTCGGTAATGCTAACCCACCTGCCATCGCGAGGACTTTCGGGAACACCAAAGCAATTGTCAACTTCGGGTTTTTGTAATCATTTATTCTCCAAAACCATTTTTAAAAAAGGAAATAATTAAAGCTTTCGCACAGTTTTTAACTATGCCATTTGATATACGGAACTGCAAACGCTTGACAGGAACTGGCTGATATTTGAAAGATGAATAAATGAATAAATAGACAGATGAATAGATGAATACATTTATTTTAAAGATAGAAAAAACGAAAGGACCCTTCACTTTACATTTTTTTCTGTCTTTTTCTGTGGGGCGGGATTTTGTAAAAAAAAAAATCCAGCTCGAGCATCAAAGATACAATTTTTTTAAAGCATTTTTCAGTATTTATTTTCCACATCTTTGCTCAGATACACCAATTATATAATAATTCAGAATGTTACAAAGGCAACAGATCAAACCCTTGTGAGGTAATAAAACATTTCTGATGATTTTATCAATCGTGACATGGCAACAGGGTTTAAGTTAGAGTATCAGGGTTGCAAAAAATGACTCGCCTGAATGTAGATTATGACATATTTGCGACAAATAAATACTCGGGACCACAAAACTGTTGTTAATATAATAATATTTTGTATTTTTTTAATATGCATTTCTTATGTTAATGTTATATGATAGCAGGGTTGCAAATCAGCACTAGTATTAGTGTTTTATCAGAAAAAGATATTATCTGTGGAATTTAATGATCTGTGAAAGTCAAGGATGTATTTATGTAAATAAAAGGACAGAAACTCTGAAATGAGTTTGTCTTCTTTTGATAACATGGGCAATGGGTTTGCAGTTAGAGTGACACACTCAGTCTTCAGAAATCACTGGAAAAAGACAAAATACGTCAAAGAGGACTGACCTTTGGTCAACCCATGGTGCTAGCACATGACTCAACCATGTCACTTCTTCTTTGTCAGGTTGTCTCCCTGTTTTTGTCTCTTCCTCCTCCAGGCTAAATAGGTTTTGGTAACTGAGATGCACATATGTTGTGAATGGTTTCCTTTTAAAAAAAAATATGCTGATAGTAAATGGTTTGACATTTCTAAATGAGATCTTCTCAGAGGTTCTCAAAGGCCATTTTGTATTTTTAAATAATGTTTTTCAAACCAACAATAGGTTTACGTTTTGTCTCAGGAATGGTGTATTTACACAGCAAATGCATACCTTAGTATTTATGAATTCATTATTTTCAAATTATGGCTGGGACAGAAAATGCAATCGTATGTTGACCCAGATATCTGCAAATAGGAGGATACTTATGGCTGTGGCTGATGTTTATCTGATGTTCCACAGCACTTTTGTGCGGGCTAAATTCTCAAGGATAGTGTGACAAAGAGCTTAAAGGCTTTAAAAAATACTGAGAATTCTTTGATCCCCTGACAGAAAAGAGAGAATAAATAACAAAAATAAAATGAGAGTACACATTAAAAGAAAGTAAGTCAAAGTAATCATTGGAATAAACCTAGTAAAACTGCTGTTCAGTTACAGTGCATTGCATGATGCCAATGACTAATCTCAAATGTAATTGAATCAAAGCTGTGCAAAACAGGAAATTATTAAGACTCGGTTTCCAAACAAATTAAATCTTCAGCTGTGCTGAATATACACTGTATAACAATTGGTCCACAGCAATGCACCGTAGTGGTGCAGGGAAAATAGGGTGCACAGTGTGCACAGAGCGTGCTAGATAGAATCAAACAGAAATAACTGTATTGCAATCTTGCAGTTTTTTCTGCAGATGGAGCTATATTACAGTAATCTTGCATATCTTTTCACTGGATATTTTATTTTTATGCAGATAAAATGGGATAGTCTTTTTACAAACCACATTTTCTTAGGGTTGTATTTTTAGTATTTTCATTTTTAGTATGTTATTATTTTCATATGCAATATATATGTGTAAAAGTAAGGATTTAGAAACTGTGATGTAAATCTAACTCTACTGCAGTCCTTTGCTGACATTAAATTTTCATTATTTATATGTGTTATGTCTGTGCCATGACTTCTGTATAACTTCATCAGTCTCTCCCATTGATGCAGATGAGTTTTGGCCCACTTTTTCTTTACAATGTTGTCTCTGTTCATTGAGGTTTATAGGCCCTTGTTTATCTTTAGCTCTTTTAAGATCCACTAAAGCATTTAAATCAAGTTGAAGAATGCCCTTTGACTGGAAAATTGCAGCACCTTGATTCTTTTCCAGCTGTTCAGTTTTAGATTTGTAGGTGGCCTTAGGGTCTTGGTGCCCAGATCCTGTGGCTGAAAACCAAACCCATATCATAATGCTTTCACGGCTATGCTTCATAGTTAGTATGATGTGTTGATATGCTGTGTTTGGTTTTGTGATTTATGGCCACACATGTCCACTTTGGCCTCATCTTTCTAAAGGACATTGTTCCAGAATTCGTGTGGTTTGTTTAAATGCAATTTTGCATTCCCAAGCTGTGCTACTTAGAGAGAAGAGACTAGAGAAGATGGATTTTTTGCAATTTCCCCTATATCACACTGTGTAGCATTGTAATAACACACATCTGAGTCCTGCGGACCAGCAAAATGCCAAAACCTCTGCTTTTATAGAGATGCTCACACTTGCTGATGATCATTTGATTAGCAACACCTTGCTATTACTTGCCCTCTTTAATTAGAAGTATTTTGTGTGCACTTGGCTTTTCACAGAACTCTATGCAGTCCTGTTTAAACTTTCTATTTCACATGACCGAAAGCAGAGTTTTGAGGTAACTTATTTACCCCAACTCCATTACAATTGTTTTACTATATCATCTTTCCTTTCTTTACATCATTGAACTACAAGAAAATCACGTAATCACTACATGTAAATGCAACATTTTTTGACAATATCTTTGCTGTCGCATTTTTTTCTGTTCCACTTAAATAAAAACCGTGTATCGTATGTTTTGTATTGTAAAATACACTTTTCATCACTGAGTCTTGTTGTTTGTATAGCAATGGCGTCTTTTGCTTAATGCCGCCCCCTAGTGTTATTGACAAAAAACCGTCTTTTGTGGCCGCGTTCCAAACCAAACCGATTGTATCCTTCATATTATCCTCTAACATCATTTTCTCATATCTCCTTTGTACGTCCATATACGATGACACACCGCATACGCTTTGGGCTGGGAAAACAAACGCAGACGCGGTGACTGTGTACTGCGCGTGCGCGCAACGCTAAACCGCGGAGACGAGCTTTAAAGAGGGCCCCCTCGCGCGCGTGGCCGTGCTGTTGCGAGGGGCGATCGAATCGGGGCCGCGCGCGCAGGAAGGCTGCTGATCATCAGAGTTGTCACGTCACGGATCCGCAGCGACAGATAAAGATGCTGAGGTGACAGGCAGAAGGAGAAAACGGACGATCACACTCAGACATATTTCCTTCGCTCCTCCATTCGCTCTTTTATTTTATTTCCAGTCACCGACAACTCCACCACCACCTCCGCCTATGGACGCTTCGCTCGCTATGGGATTCCGCTCGTTGTCGTCCCCGCCGCCCCCAAACCAAAAGGATTTTTCGTAACCACACCCGGCTCTTCTTTGGAACAAGGGCTGGCAGCTCAGACCCGAGGTAAGGATCCAGATGATTCAGTGCCTCCTCTTTTTTTCCACCACTCTTAACACCCCCATGTTTGTCGGCGGCAGCTGCGTACATGCGTTCGGTTTGTTAACCTGCATGTTGTCAGCGCTTAAAGTCAGGCAGGATGGGCTTGCGTGGCCTGCGGGTGGCCAATGTGCGTGGACGCGCCTGAGTAAATCTGCTGTGGCAACCAAATCGCTATGCAACAGCTCTCCACAGCAAAGCCGGGGTCAGTCAATGCAGGCAAGAGAAGGGGTTTCATTTTGCAGAGCGGCGTGACACCTTTGCTGGGACTCGGCTGTAGCTTGTTATCGACACATCCCGTTGAATACGATACAGAAGGCCTCTCTGTATTTGCTTGGTCACTGTGGTATGCACTAACAATGATCAAAAAGATGCACTGGAGGCAAGTGTAGCTCTTTACGTGAATGCATCTTTGATTCCCTATATAAACACACTTTCTGGTCCCATCTTTCCCAGCTTCCCAGTCTCCTCTTGATAGAACCCATCGTTCTGGAGAGAAGTCAGTCCAGACATTAATTTTCATCCAGCAGCAGTCTCTCCGTCCTACCACTGAACCAGGCCACTCTTGGATTAGGCAGAAGATATTCTCGTTGGATCCAGGCTTATACGCATGTATGCATAGCAAGCTTTCAGGGTCAGGTCTGATTTGTTGTTGTTGTTTTTGTGAATATTCACCATCAAATCACATTCATATTCACTCTCAAGGAGAGCTACTCTGCGGCAGAATCACTCATTGACATTTCATGATGCTTTTTGTAGCTGTAAACTTGCAGCTTCCAGCAGACCTAAAGGGCAGAGGCGATGACCAGCTGCAGTCAGCAAATGAAAATGGCACTGCACCATCGTCGCCATGGAGATGCTGGGGTCAGGAAGCGGGATGCATTATGAGGCAGGAGCTGGCTGTCATACGCGGCTTTTAATTTTGGGGTCCAAAGGCTGCTTCTGGTGGGCTTGTTGTTTTCTCTCTCGTCATTGGCGGTGTCTGGTATGGAGGAGGAGGAGGAGGAGGAGGAGCGGAACCGTGCCCCCTCTGTAAGGCGTTAGATTAGTCACAGCGTGAGGCAGCCGGGCTGGCTTGTGCAGGTGTGTTGATTTGTGCAATATGTGTACAAGCTTATGTTTGAATGAATGCTGGTGTGTTTGTGGGTCAAAGATGGCCTCAGATGAAGCCACTATTTAAAACTTTATTTCCCCACACCCTATTTGCATGAAATAACAACCTCCAACTTCTGACTAATTGTAAGCAAATTATCTGCTACAGCCTCTTATATGTGATACCCAGGTGTGACCCTGAGGAAAAAACATCCTGAAGGAAAGCACAGGAACATGGGATGACCTTGAAGTTCTCACTCAGAGCACTAGTTATTCAATCACAGAGAAAGTTGCCCATCCCTTGAGGATATGAGCATTTTTGTGCCGCACGTTTGATGGCATGCTTTGTGATTTTGCATAAGCAGCAATTAGCTCAACGTTGAGAATTTACAGTTGGCTCAAAGACTTGCTGTGTTCATCGCTAATTTACCAAGAAAAATACTTTTATAGAAGTTTAGCCGGTGTGAATTAAAAATATTTCCTCTTTTGATTTACTTTTGATTCTCTTGAACCAAAGCAAGATAAAAGATTCAGGAGGTATGCTCAGGAGAGAAGAGGAGTTAGAGAGAGACAGGTGTAACAGTGAAGCTGGGGGGAGCGGAGGTAATGAAGGTGGTTGATTTTAAATACCTGGGGTCAATCTTTCAAAGCAATGGAGAATGAAGAAAAGAGTGCAAGGCAGCGTGGAGTGGGTTGGAGAGTCAGAGGCGATTTGTGACAGTAGGATGTGAAAAGGAAAGGTTTACAAGATGGTAGTGAGACCTGCTATGACGTATGGTTTGGAGTTGGTGACACTACCAAAAAGACAGGAAGCCAAGCTGGAGCTGTCAGAACTGAAAATGCTAAGATTTTAAATGGGAGTGACCAAAATGAACAAGATTAGAAATGAGTACATGAGAGGGAGAGCTCAGGTTGAACAGTTTGTAGATAAAGTTAGAGAGGCAAGGCTGACATGTGCAGAGGAGGGATAGCAGATATTCTGGGCAAAGGATGTTGATGCAGGTGCAAGGGAGGTGTAAAAGAGAAACATCACAGAGCAGCTTCATGGATGTAGTGACAGAGGACACGTAGAGGGTAGGTGTGACGGAAGAGGATGTTAGGGATCATGGGTGAGATGGAGGCAGAAGATTCACTGTGGCGAGCCCCCAAGGGAGCAGCTGAAAGAAGAAGAGTGAATGACCCAATGCTTAAAAGAACTAATGGTGAATGAATGTCAGCACTCACTCTGCTGTGTTTGGTATAGTAATTGGAAAATTCTAGCATGTGAAATGGTGACCGTGATCTCTGTTAATCCAAGCCTGCTGACAACAGAATGAGTGGCACTCCTGTAGAGCATACTCTAGTATAGTTCGACAATCTAAAATGTTTTAATATCATTAAATATGGTTTTCAGTCATTTTTACACAATAAAAGGTAAGGGTTAGGGTTAGCCTCAAGCCTTCTTCAGCAGTAAAACTGTGCTACATCCTAGTTCATACCAAAACAGTACAGTGTAGAGATTAGTGGGCCTTTTAAACTAAATCAGAGCATATATACTGAATATATGCAGTGTTATAAAGCTCTATGCATGCCATTTGTTACATGTTTGATATGTTTAACCGCCTATAAATAAAGCATAAATTAGCTTATTATTATCCTCGCTACACCAATTCATGTAAAACAAAAAAACTGAAAAGCTGTAGGAGATGTAGACACATTCATAGTAGGAAGCATATATAAATATGCAGCTGGGGTCATAATCAAGCCCCTTTTGTCCCGTGAAGGTAAACATTTTAAAATAGACTGTAGTGTTAGTGTAATGTAAGTCCATTACAGTAATTGCGAGTCATTAAAAGGGATTTGTTTGGTCCAGTTGTGTCGTTGGATCTGTGTAGCTTCAACAAAGACCACCTTACTCCTGAGCCTTAACCTTGGGTCACATTTCATGCTCATCACTTCACTGTTATCTACTCTAACCACACTTCTCCCTCTTCCCAGCCTCACTAGCATGCTGCATGATGGGATTGATTCCCTCCTTGATGCCGGGATCATGCCCTGTAACCAAATAGTGTTTTGAAGGCTCGTTGCGTAACCGTAGATGCTCGGGCGCCGTGTACAGAATGATGAATCAAAGTCGGGCTTGCTGTAAGTGAGTGTTTGAAGGCGGACTAAAGGAAGTATCTAGCGAGTCCTCTCCGGAGGAATGTTTATCTGCGACACGGATGTTGTATAATGCAGGAACATGGACTCGGTTTTTCAAAAGGAAATTCCATTTTAAAGTTGATGTGTGCTAAAGGAGTTTGGCCACATCATGTCAGCCTAATTAAATGATCAGTAATACTTTTTAACAGGTTGTATTTTATAGAGATTCTATAAATTATTATTAAGTTTATTAATAATTTTTCTATTAATGCATTAGAAGCCTTCAACTTGGCTCCTCTGGAAGGAGTTTATCCTCCAGCATGGTGCTTTTTAGACATCTAGTCCAAAAATGTTTTATTAACAAATGATTACCGTGTGTATGTAGTAATACTGACACAACTAACTTTATTTAATATGAACTGTAAGTTAGAATTATTACAGAATGATTCAGTATTGTGATAAATGTGATAAAAAGAGTTCATCTACAGCTGGATTTGACATGAATCGTCCATCTTTTCTTTCTTTTATCTTCATTCAATTTCCCAGTTGATGCCAATTTTTCTTTCTTTTGTATCAGGCGTAGGTATTATGTAAGCTGTAGCTTCAACCTACACATTTTTGGTTTGTCACTTGATTTTGTTTTTTTAATCATTCAATTTCTCGTGATATAAATGAACAGAATAGAAATAACGACTGCAGATATCCATATTTCATTTGTGTGTGGAATTAGAAATAAACTTAAAACTGTCTTTCAAAATGAAATGAATGAATATGTAATTTCTAAGAATAGTTGGTGCTTTGTGTAAATTCAGTTATTTATAAAAATGTGAATTTTTGTGTGGTTTGTTTTTAATCAGTTCACTACTGAGTCGATTTAAATTAAGGAAATTAAACAGACTCATTACATCTGATAATACACTCATAAGATCTGCTGCTTGGCTTTCATACACAGAAGAGGGAAAATGATACTAAGATGATGAAACCTCTTTGTAATGTAATAGTTTTGCCTGTGAGTTTGTTGGGTGAGCTTGTCTAGAAGGACAGCTGCTGGCAGCAGGTGTGGCAGCTGCTGCAATGGTCACGTATCAGAAAGCTTCAGCTATTGAGGCAACGGTCGGACTCTCAACTGAGCGGCATGCATGCTTTCTGTAGTGTTTTTAATGCCGTAAAACCCGCTGGATGTTAGCCTGAGATGCTAAAGTGCAGCTTGGTCAAATGTAACCAGATTACAGCTGATTTCCTCCTTCCGCTTCTGACTGCTTTGTTTCTCTCTTGGACTTCCGTAGGGTTCTTCATCAGATCCCAAATGCTCTGCCCAGTGTGAGGCTGCTGGTCGTGGGGGAAGCAGTGAGGGCAGCGTCCCTAGATTTGCTGACGGGATGAGTGGGGGAGCAGAGCAAACTGACATCTTGAGCGTGCTCTCCCTGGTCAAGGAACGATGGAAAGTGGTAAGCGCCGTGTTTTCCAGCTACAATAGGCAGCGTGTTTGTGCAGCCCCATCACTGCCTGTCCCGAGGTCACCCTCTGTTCTACAAACAGGATTTCTTTGTTCCTCAAACAATGCTTCCCCTGCCTATGAGCACCACCGCTTTCTTTTTAAGTGTCTCACCTGTGTTTTCGACAGTTTGGGGTCATGTCTCTCTGTCCAGGTTCTGCTGCTGCAGTACGGGTGATCCAAAAATAGCCTGTATAGCTATTTGTGGCAGTGCATTGTGCTATAGGCAGCAGCAGCAGTGCTCCCCAAAGGCCCATGTCTCTCACTGCTGTGCCAGCCTGGGCTCCATGTGAGGCTGTTATTCCTAACTGGCTCCACTTCCTGTCATCTAAGGAGTTACATAAGAATGCTGCAGCTAATCCCACAACTTTAGCTCCAAGTGCGACAGAAAACTCTGTGCGAGCATGGAGGACAGTGAAGGGCACATCAGAGCTTAGGGGAAATTAAAGCTGTAGTAGTTGAGATACAAGATGAGCTTGAATACTACTGGTAGTTGAGAAGCAGCTAAAAGAATGAAATAAGGATGATGCTATGCACAAGTATAGGTGAACTATAAACTGAGTCATATAAATTCCTGCTGGTTAACCAGGAAGGAAATTTCCCATTTGCCAGCAGTTTTAATCAGAATCGTTTTTTTTTAAAGAAAAAACTATTCAATTCAATTAATTCAATTCTATACATTCAAATAAGAACAAAAAATCTCCAACTAAGGATCAAACCAAATCGCAATTATATCACGCCACAGAAAGGATAATAAATACTATTAAATCGCAAGGAGGTTGGTTTTAAAGTGGAATAACCCCCTGCTCACCATCAGAAAAAGCACAGGTTTAAGGCCCTTTACAGACCCAAAGGCTACATCTGTCTTTTGCATACAGTTTGTGGGCTCATGTGCCATTGTAGTATTCTTCTAGTTGACAAAACACCTAATTGTCATAAACTCTGTGGAGCCTGAAATGATCTTCACCTCTTACTTTTACTCTGTAGAAGTAGTATTTTTATATATCATATGTGCCATCATCTTTATTCCAGGTGAAGAAGATCGGGGGTGGTGGGTTTGGGGAGATCTACGAGGCGACGGACCTGATGACGCGGGTCAGCGTGGCACTGAAGGTGGAGTCGGCCCAGCAGCCCAAACAGGTGCTGAAGATGGAGGTCGCGGTGCTCAAGAAGCTCCAGGGTGAGTGCAAATGGATTCACTGATATCACTTATTGGTACTGGCCGATCGTCTCACACGTGCGGAGTATTTATTGTTATCATCCAGCAAATGTTTAAGAGAAGAAAAAGCATTCACACTGTCTATCCTTAGCATGTTTCCTTCCAAAAATCTCCTCCTAGGAGAAAATGCTGGTATCACTTGTTAGCATCAGTAGCAGGGTAGAATAAACTCTCCCTCTGAGAATAGATATAGATCTGAAAACAGTTTGGCCCAGGGTTCAGCACAATTTGCCTCAGTCCATGCTGTGGAAAAAACATCTGTGGTGGTCCTGCTTTTTAACAGAAACAACACAGCAAGTGTACGATTGTCTGTGCCTGGACACTCCCAGGGTTAACATAAAGTTAGATCCTTTAGGGGGACTGTGTTACTTCCATTTCTCTTTCTTTTATAAAAGAAAAAAGGTCCTTCCTTCTCCCTTTTACCCACAATGCTTTTTTACCTCCCCCCTCCCAAGAAGAAAATCAATGGGCTGGGATCATGTTTGCTGTCTAATGGCTTTGGCCTGGAGCATCGTGGTCCTGTTGCTTCCTGAGGGAACCAGCATATAATTTGAGATGGGCTCAATTCCAGCCCCCCAACCATTGCTGACCCGCCCAGCTGTAGAGAGTAAATATCAACCAGCAGATATATAAAGCATAATGGAGTCAAATATAACCCACTTTCAACTTTGATGTATTTTTACCCTTAAATAACAATTTTGTAATAACAAATGATCTAAATAGTAGCATTTTTAGCACGAAGGTCTTGTCACTAACTATGCATGGAGACGCTGCTAGCTGAAGGGCTTTGGGGTGTGGCTGCAGCCAACCTGCCGGTGCAGCAATGTCCTTCCCATGCATAAACACACACACAAATGCTCAAGGCATCCATGCACACATGTCTAGACCTGGTGTCATGTGCTATATCCCATAAATCAGCAGGGAAATAATACAGTGAAGCTGCTGATGAGAGGGCACGGACATTGGATACGGTAGGGCGACTAAGTATGGGCGCACACATCATTATGATTCATACAACCAGCCCTCAAATAATACAGCACGTGTAAGGTGAGAGGAAGGATCCTGAAACTCTCTTGTCCTTTTTCCTCTTAGGTAAAGACCACGTGTGTCGCTTTGTGGGATGCGGCCGTAATGACCGTTTTAACTACGTGGTGATGGAGCTTCAGGTTAGTCCCAAAGGAAAAGACTCGTCTCTAAAAAGACTCTAAATGAAGCTTCTTTAAGAGTCAACTAAATCACTCACCAAGGAAGTGTCAAACATTTGCTAATTTCAGTTTGTGCAATAAAGATTTTTTGCCTTTCTGTGTTTCATATATTTGGAAATGTAAAAAAATGTGGGAATTGGATTACTGGCTGTACAAAGCATTTTAAAATCACAGAGTCAAGCTAAGTTAAAGCTCTAGAATTTATTTGAGTGAACTTTTAGACATTTTACTCAGTGATTATTTGGGAAATTAAAAAAAACAAACAAAGCACAACCATGCAAAGAGCAAGAATAACAACGCAAACAAAGGGAAAACTAAATTAATAAGAAAAAAAACTTATAATTCAGCTATTAAACATCCTCATAGCACCTATTCTGCTTTGATCACTAGCTTGTTTCTATTCAGCGTATTTCCAGTCATGCTGTAACTGTGTCTTGTGGTCATAGCCACCATTCAGTCAATATGTGCAATGTTTGACCATTTTGATTATTTACCCTGGCCTTGATTGGACTTTGGGCTGTTGACTTGGAGAAATCATGGTGAGCTCTTACTCAAAGTTACTGTTATATAGAAGATGGTTACATGAAACCAAAGCAAATAAACATTTTAGAAATTTCTAAAAAATACTGCTGCATGTAAATAATTCAGCAGCTAACCTACAGTATATACAAAAAACCAAAAAAAACAACAAATATGGCCAAAAGAACAGTAACTGTTTCCACTTTAAATGCATGTAGCATTTTGCAGAATATCAGGCAGAAGCAAACTCAAGCTGCAGGCTATTGATAGACTGCATCACATGCTGTGAATTGCAGGTATAAGATTCGTTTTCCATCGACCACATGAGGCTGTGTTACCCAAGACATGATCAGAAATTATAAATGCATCCTACTTGAATTGGATAGTAGTTGGCCTTGGGGTGTTATGAACGTGTGATCTGGTTGTAATTTGTGCAACCATTCCCACAGGAATGTCAAATTTTACTGCACCGCACTGGCTCCCGACCACACCATGTGTTTAAACTGTTGTGTGCAGCTCAGTTCATGTTGTACCTCACTTTTGGCTTGTTTCCTGCCCGCTGAACACATCTGTCTATCGCCCAGGCCAAACATTTCAAACAGTAAAGCCTTTGATGTGTATGTATCTTTAAATACTTTGTTCTTTTGTTTCATCATTTTTCAAACACTGTTCACTTTGTTTAGAGCACGATGGATGGATGGATGGATGGATGGATGGATGATTTGATTGATTGACTTGTTGTTCATTAAAAGCCAGGTGCAATGGGGAGATTTATCAGACAACTGCCTCTATACTAATAACTTGCTTGCGTGGCCCTTTAGGGTCGAAACCTGGCCGATTTGAGGAGAAGTATGCCTCGAGGAACATTCAGCATCAGCACCACCCTCCGTCTGGGGCGCCAGATCCTGGAAGCTATAGAGAGCATCCACTCTGTTGGCTTCCTGCATCGTGACATCAAACCGGTGTGTAGCAGGGAGTTGGGTGCAGGACATTCTTTGATTGCACATATGTCCCTACAGTATATTCAAGGCAGATAAGTAATATAAATATAGTCATATTTTTATTTCTATTGTCAGCATTGGACTCTGCCACTGACATCATTTTTTTGTAACTGGCTGCTAACATTGCTGCTGATTCAGTAGTTTGCTTTTTGCTTGCAGTAAGTCGGCTCAGCGTCAGTGTTTGCTAGATTCCTAAAACTAACAAAATGTAAATATTGTTTATCTTCTGAGGTGCTGTCTTAAATTATATTCCCTTACTGGAAGACATTTCTTATTCATATATGGATATACTGTAAATAGAAATGACATTTTATTGCACATAGATTTCACTCTTTTTCAACTTCCTGTTTCTGCTACAGTCCAATTTTGCCATGGGTCGCTTCCCCAGCACCTGTCGTACCTGCTACATGCTGGACTTTGGTTTAGCTCGCCAGTTCACCAACTCTTGCCAGGAGGTCCGACCTGTAAGTGCATTCTCTGTTATGGCTTATATACTGAATCTGAAGGAGCAGTATGTAGGATTTAGTGACATCTAGCTTTTAAACTGAGGAGTGGAACTATATGAAAGTCCTATTTTAGCTCTATTTTAACTTGCACATTTAAGAACAGGGACCTTTCCACTGATAAAGGTTCTGCTCTGTTTACTGAGTTTTTGTGTAGCTTATTGTTTTGGTCTGTTGTAAATCCACAATGGAGACAAAGTTAACAAGTAACTTTTGAATATAATGCATGTTTTGCAGCTATAAAGACAGATACTTTTGTAGTTTCGTGTAGAGTTTTGAAATTCAAACCAATTCTTATCTTGTTCTCCAAATCTCTGTTTGTAACAGGAAGCAAATTAAAAGTTTATGTCTAAAAATCTTGTTTGAAACTAACCATAAACATGTTAGATATCATCAGCCTCACCATTTAATGACTATGCCTGTCTTTATTTGTCAGCCCCGTCCAGTCGCAGGGTTTAGGGGAACAGTGCGATATGCATCTGTCAATGCGCACAAGAATAAGGTCAGTATCTGCCAAGTATGCGATAGAGGTTTTGTTTCATCTGTGATGCTGTCCTGCATGTGTCTTCCTCTTCTTTTCTTTTTTGACAGTCAAACATTATCCAATCCTGTTAACTCAGAGTTGTTTTCATTCTGCAGGAGATGGGACGTCACGATGACCTGTGGTCTCTCTTCTACATGTTGGTGGAGTTCTTGGTCGGTCAGTTGCCGTGGAGGAAGATCAAGGATAAAGTGAGGGCACTGAAAAAAATGAGCTCTGTCCTGGTGGCTCCAAATGATGACATATAATTGATGTGCGTTTGTGTATTTTAGGAACATGTGGGAAAGCTGAAAGAGACTTATGATCATCGTCTGATGCTCAAACATCTACCGGCAGAGTTTGGTGTGTTCTTGGATCACATCTCCAGCCTTGACTACTTTACCAAACCTGACTACCAGGTATGATTTACATTCAATAAAGAGGGAAGGTTTTCCTGTATCATAACCTGAGCAAATCGCTCAGGTTTTGGAGTGCATGTATATTTTCTGCTTCTATCATGATGAATTGATGATTATATATTTTTGTGTTGTTGCAGCTGTTGATGTCAGTGTTTGACAATAGTATGAAAACCTACAATGTCGTGGAAAATGACCCCTATGACTGGGAGCGGACCACTACTGATGGCACGCTGACGATTAGTGCCAGTACCACGACACCTCAACATCACACTCGCCTCACTCCAGCACACATGGGGTATGTTTGAAATATATACATGTATAAGTACAGAAGCATGTTTTATGGTGTCTATTTTCAGTAACTTCATGTAT
Source organism: Simochromis diagramma (assembly GCF_900408965.1). Taxonomy (NCBI): domain Eukaryota; kingdom Metazoa; phylum Chordata; class Actinopteri; order Cichliformes; family Cichlidae; genus Simochromis; species Simochromis diagramma. The sequence goes on along the minus strand of NW_024387030.1, from coordinate 6,469,754 downwards.
GGCTGAAATTTCTCTTGGGTCCATTTAAAAAAAAAATATATATATATATATCTTCAGAGACATTGAAAGTGTGTGCACCTTTTCTTGTTACAGTATGGCAAATGCGTCCCTGATCCCTGGCGATCTGCTGAGAGAAAATACAGATGAGGTTCTGCAGGATGAGCAGCTCAGCGACGTGGAGAACAACCCTGCTCCAGAGCGTCTGCCGGGCTCTCCGCTCCACCCGCACCGGAACCAGGAGACTGACGTTTGGGAGGAGCTGGATCGCAACCGTAACCGCATCAGGACAGCTGTCTGGAAGGTAAAAGCCACAGGGAATTCAAAGAAAATATAAGAAATGAACTTCACCTGCTTCTTTGGCATTTAAGTTACTTTTTAAAAAACAAAACAAAAAAACACTGTCTCCCACAGACGGCAGCGGAGGAGGAACACTGCAACAACCAGGGCAACCAAGGGCACCAGAGCCCCTATGCTGGTCCAAGCCTGGGTTCCCCTGTCAAACTGCACTCTGAGGTGGTGGCTTCAGACCGTGATGGCCCTCTGCTCAGGAAGCTCCGCAACATCCACAGCTTCGAGCTGGAGAGGAGGTTTGGCCTGGAGTCCAAGCCCAGCCCAGAGCGCTTCGTGGATGCCTGGTAAGTCTACTAAGCAACCAATACTTGTACTGCACGGTAATACTTACTTTCTTATCTAAATTCACCTTTAGGTAGACCAGAAGGTTGATTGTTTGCATTTGTCTTGTATATGTTCAGTTCAGCAAAGCAGCAGCTAGGCACTCAACAACAGGAGAAGGAATCTGACAGAGCTGCTATCATCCCAGTAACTCAGGCTCAAACTGTAATTGCCGGGGAGCGTCCTGATAGGGTTTGGCACTATGATGAAGAGTTCCTATCCGGTGGTGGTTCTCCTAAGCCAGCTTCCCCTGGATCGTTAGAGCAGGGAGAGGGGGCAGCCAGCAGTGGGGGATTTGTGGCCCTCAATTTGAGCTCTGGGAGGCAGGACTTTGACTCAAGGGAGTGGGTAATGGTGGAGCGACCCAGTGGGTCCCCAGGAGTCAAGGCTACCACCAGCCCTTCGGAGGAGGATGAGGAGCCAGAGGTGCTACAACCAGATGGACAGGATCCTGGATGGGAAAAGGGCAGCCAGAGCCCTAGATCGGGGAAAGCCAAACAAGAAAGCACGGCCTCTTCCAAAGGAAGTGTAAAAATGGACAAGTTGGAGCTTAGTGTGGGCCCCGCAGGGCCCTTGCCCCCAATCACTCCAACCAGCCCGGCTGAAGCTCTGGCTGAAGGAGTCCTCACACAGGTAAGCACTTTCATTTGAATACCATATCATAACATGGCATACATAATCCTGACTATAGTCAGCATTTTACAAGGTTAAAAAGCTGCACAGAGTCAGAGTTCTAGGTATAGAACGTAAATGCTAATATCATTCAACAGAGTGTCACCAGCTGCATCTTGCTGTGGTTTGAAGCTAAATGTTACTGCTTTATGTCTGCTCGCTTCTTCACTTGTGTGTATTTGTTAGAAAAAGATAGTTGTGACACAACTCAGAGCTTTTTATCAGATCACAGCATGGGAGAAAGAGGTCTTATGGCTTTGATTTACTTTAATTTGTAATCAATCTAATTATTTATTTGCAGGCATTTGGGTTAAGTGGTTGCTTTTTTCCTTTTTTGCTTCTCAAATCAAACTTTTTATTTCCAAAATATGTTTTGATTTGCTTACCTTAAACTACTTTCTTGCTACTTACCTATTCATAACATCCCAGTAGTCTATATCTTCCATTTCCATATTGCTGCTCTGTCTCTGAGCTTAACTTTGACTGATTTTAACATGTAAGAGAACAGACCTGTTGTCTATCCCCTGACTTCCTCTGCAGTCCGAACTTCTATATCCAGATTGCAAACATAAACTGCCATAACAAAAACTCTCTGACTGGTCTCCATCTTTCTTCACCAGTGTATGCAAAAATTTTAGAACTTCTTTAATTGATCCCTTCATCACTTAAAGCTCTGCATCCTGCTCCCCGCTAGCGCAGCCTGCTTGTCCCACCTCACAGTACTTCCACTATACTTCCTCAGTCCCTCACAAATCTCACAACCCCTCCTCTCTCCACCTCCCACTTCTTTCCCTCCCATCTCTTAGCTCCCTACCTCTCCTCCATCTCTGCCCGAGGAGGTTGCGGTCCGGACATCCAGCCCCATCCCTCTGCGCTCTCCCAGTCCTCACACCCTCCTGACCACCTTGTCGGACCCACTGCACCAACGTCAGCTGCCGGCCCTGAGGCGCAGCCAGTCCGCCGACCAGCAGCCGCAAGAACGCCCCTCCTCTTCCTCCTCCTACCACGCCTCCCTACCTCTGCCACCAAACCCCACCCCCAGCACCTGCTCACCCAGTCGCAGGAAATTGCCAGCCATCCCTGCGGGTGCTGCCAACACCAAGTTTCCCTCAGTCATTCGCATCACCCGTGCCCAGCTTCAGCAGGTGATGAGCCCATCACAGTCCTGTAAAAAGAGACCTCCATTCAGTTCCCTCTACATCAGTAGCATTACACCCGCTGTCAACATTTTTGTTCTTTTTTTGTTTTCATTTAAGTTGCTGGTTTTGGTTTCTTTTCTTCATTTGGCTTGCTTATTGTGTTGCTGTCAGGCAGCTCTCTCCAGAAACCATAAGGGGCATTGTGCAGGCCAGACAGAGCATGGGTCAGATGTGTCCTTGTGTCTGGACATGTGTTCTTGTGATCTGGATAGGGTTTGTGTGTTTGTCTGATTGTGGCATGTGTGTTTGGAATGTCGAGTCATGACTACAGGTTGCATGGTCTCTTTTGTTTCAGATCGTCTTTGTCCTCTCTATCTTTCTCTTTCTCTCTCTCTCCCTGTATTTGTTCCTCACCCTCTCTTCGCTGAAGCCCCCTGCGAAGTTGCGTGAACGTTTCCTGTCCTACTTGCTGGTTTAGTACTCACAGCTTGACTGACACTGCCATAGCACTTGTGTGTTTCGGTCTGATAATGGTAGCTATGGTATTGCATGCTGTTGCCAAACTAATCACCATTTATTACCACATTTTGTAAAATTGTTCAGTGTTCACACATCTGCAACAGGCTCTTGCTGCAGATCTACAGCACAACTCGCCATGTTGTAGTCTATCAGCAACAGACCTTTGACAATTTAGAATATTACTGCCATTTTTTTAGTCTTTTCTTTTTCTTAAATAATACCTGTGTCTTTTTCTCTTCCCTCCCATGTCTCCACCTCTTCCCTCCCCACTCCAGTTGACGGCTCAGCGTCCTTCTGGGCTTTCCTCCCAGTCAGGCTCAGACAGTGCTCCACAGTGTCTCCTGCTGGAGAGGCATGGCGAAGCTGAAGCAGAAGCTCAGCAGGTTCAGGAGCATACAGTGGACATCAGCTCCCCGCAGGACCATGTGGCCTCCCATCCAGGGTCACCAGTAGACCCCCTGGCTGAGATGCTGGTTAATGGAGACAGCCGCACCAAAGCTCAAAGCCCTGTGCCAAGCCGCATGTCTTCCCCGCGCTGCCCTCGTTCACCGTGCTCGCCTCCTCCATGCTCGGCATCTTCCCATCGCTCTCCTCGCAGCCCCTTGTTTGCCAATGGCCGTCTTTCCCCTCCTGTTAACAACCAAAGGGATTTAAGTATTGGAACTTTCCTCAAGCTTAAAGACAATGAGAATGACTCTATCCCCACTCCCTGTGTCACAGAGCCTCAGTTGAAGGGGGAAGACCCTAGAGAAGTCAACCTGACCCCAGAACAGATCACTAGCCCAGCCTCCTCCACCCCGCTGGCTGCCCCCCGTAAAGACCCTAGCCGCAGGCAAAGTCGAATCCCTGTGCTGGAGCCCTCGGCCCTCCTGGAGCTCCCTCCACCAGGATCCGCCAAGGAAAAGCTCTTACAGAAGAAAGCCAGCCACCAAGGCCAGGTCCCCTCACCCACTGCCTCGCCATCCCTCTCTGATAGGCGTGGCCCAATGGTAGCCTCCCTCACTAGAGATCCACTGTCCTCCACCTCTGACCGCTCTCAGGATGAGGACTCTCTTATGGGCTCCCGTTCTGACCGCCAGGGAGACGACGCTCCGTCTCTCTCCTCCTCCTCTAGCCCGCTGTCCCGCAAGAGCAGGATCCCTCGTCCCGTTCAGGCAGCTTCTTCTGCTGAGCAACTGGCTGCTCAATTCATGCCACGTCCACCTCCTGGAAAACCACCGTGTCGCCCCACAGTGGAGGGCAGGTAAGTTGTTGCCTTGCATCTTTTACTTTCATTAAGATACTATAAAGATATTTTCTCTTTCATTTATTTAATTTAATAATTTATGCCAAGAAACTTGATTTATCTCCATTTGAGCTTTGCTGTAAAATATCACTCGCTGTTTTTCATGTTTCACTCAGGCTTAGACGTTACCGCATCCGAGCTGGCAGCACCAGTGACTCAGAACTGCTGACGTGTATTGCTCAGCTAATGCATGGCTCCCGTGGCTCCCCCCTTCACCACCGCTCCTCTGCCCAGCACGGGGGCTCCAGGATGGGCATCTGCAGCCTGACGAGCTCTCCGCACCACCACCGCAGCTCGAGCGCCTCCCCCCGCAGTTCCTCCTCCCTGCAGCGCTCGGTCAGCTCCTCGCCCTCTCGCCACGAGCACCGTGGCGGCGGGGGAGGGGGCTGCTTTGGCCGCAGCCGCTCACCCCCTAGCTTCTCCGGCTCGCCGCCTCCCCGCCGCTTCTACCACCACCACCAGGATACATGCTGTAGTCGGCAGGCGCGCACCAGCCCGTTCCACCTGTCTAGAGGAAAAGGCTGCAGCAAAGAGAGCAAGTGCTCCAGCAAACTGAGTAGATAGACCCCACCAGGTTGAGTTGCTATAGCAGAGAAGTTGTAATAGGACAGACATCAGTCAGTGAGTCTTCCTGTATAATCAGTAAAATAGTCTGAACCTTACTCCTCTCACAGTTTGTCAGTGTTCTCTTCGCTCCTTCTGTTTTTTGCATAGGCTTTGTCATTCAGTATGTGTCCAGCTTTTAAATACCACCCCAGTGATTGTAGTTTTGCACTAAGGCTGGCGGACTCGTGGAAAACATATTTTAAAAAAGACTTTTATAAATCTTTGTGGCACAAGATATCCAGAAATTTTAGTCCAACCCCCAAAAATGCTGCCTTTCCCAAAACTCTGAGGACATTAAATACTTGTTCACAAGCTGAATGACGATGCATGACTAGCAGACTGAATTTGAATTGGTGGAGTGCGTCCTTTATGATAATTTACCAAACAGGCAATGTTGTGTCAGGGTCTTCTTTTCATTTTTACAATCAATGCTGTAGTTTAAACCGTTCATGCAGCGCTGTAACACATAAATCAGAAGTTAGTTGGACCAGTGGGCACATATATAAAAGTCTCCGGATTATTGAACTTTGATTTGTCCTGCACCGCAATATATTAGAACTTATTTATCCCCAGCACTAATGCATTTGAATCATACTGATGGGATTTGCAACTTTAATTATTGGCCGGAGGGCCTAACTCAGATCAGGCAGGGTATAACGTTTTCTTTCTGCTAAATGTGAATGCATAATAGGCAGAATTTGTGTATTTATTGAGATATTTATTTTGATGCTTAGCAATGCTTACGACTCCTATCCTCTCGCGTGCGATCGTTAAAGTGTGGTTTTTGTGTCACGTGCATTCGTTTTTAAAATGAGGGGATCGCTCAAAGCGACCCTTTATACAATCAGTCATGTAAAGCATGTGAGGACTCACACCTTTTTGTGCCTACTGTGTTGCTGAGAGGGAATCTGAAATGTCACACTGGAATGAAGGAATTAGAGGTTAGACTTGTGATGTTTTAGTAGCAGTAGTAAGTTTAAACGACTCAAGGTGCACTGATGTTCGTCGTAGCGCGTGCCTTGGCACTTCGGGCAGCTTGAAGATTCACTTTGGTGTGTTTGTAATTAGCGGAGGAAGATAAAACAACAAAAAAACCAAGAGCCAAAAAAACAGACTTGTGCCAGCGGTTATAAGACAACCCTTTTCATTCATTTATGTAGAAAAGGTAGCAACACAAATGTTTGTTAATCAAACATAATTTGAGCAGCAGTTTACTTAAGGACAAAGTAGCTATTATTTGTAACAGGAAATATTAGCTGTCCTGTCTACATACCAGGCCAGTGTTTGAGATAAAACTCTGAACAAATGTGAATTTCAGACCTCAAAAAAAAAGAATTTTGTCAAATGTTATTGAAAACGGAGGCCATATGTACATATTTCTCACACCAAAACGATGCTCCATGCCTCCACGTGCGAGAATGTTTTATTTCCGTTCCCGTTTCTCCCGCACCGGAGAATGTCTTTTATATAACGACATACAGTATACGTTCTGTGCACAAGGTAAAGAAGCCAGAGTGTTGTTTGTGTTCAGTTTTTAGTCAGGATTCCTTACTGAAGCTCTCCTCCACAACCTATTCCCACTCCTCTGCTTGTAAGATACTGTAAAATAACTTCAGCTTCCTTCCAGTGCTTCTCTTTGCATGCTCAACAGAGAAAACCCCCCAAATCGACTACTGAGTAAAAAGCCGCATAACACTCATCATTATATAGCATTTACCACATTGGCCATTTCCTGTTAGGTGAATCTCTAAATCTTCTCTGGCTCATATTAAAAACTTGCTTTCTTACCTGATGTTAGTTTTCTGCACCGACCTGGGATGATTCTATCATTGCATATAATTGTAGTGACATGCAAAAATAAAAGGAGAACAGACTTTCCTGCATTTTACAGTCTTGCATTGTACTCACGAGCTGAAGCCTGATGGTAGTCACAGTCACAAACCACATCGCCAAATATTTTGATATACTTTGCAGTTTGAGTTGAGATGAGAGCGTCTTATTTTTGTCGATATTAAACAATGCTGTTTCGTCTGACTCATGTAGATTTCGCAGGTACCTACGCTAGCCTCACAGAGCAGCTATGATGACTCATCCTGAAGGCAGACATCGTTCAGTCAGTCAGCCGCCTTAATGTCTCTTCTCTGCCCCTCTGTGCATAGCGAGGGATGACTGAGCCTTGTCTGTGTTGGAGATCATTCCAGTATTAGGCCAAGCCAAGCCTTTCTCTCTCTCTCTCTCTCTCTCTATTATCTCACGGTCTATAAATGGCATGTGCTACCATGCAAACCCTCGCCACTGAAATCAGTGCTGACAGACTTCTGTGTCAGAGCCGGAGCGCTCCACTGTGAGAATGTGTGGACCATTTACTGATCAACTGGTTGAAATTGGAGAATTTCAGGGTGCCGTATTCAAGGTGTGTTTGCAGTGTGATAGCTGTATGCTTTCAAATGGCTGTGCAATTTATACGTCGCCAGCGAGCAGTCTTTGAATTCCCCCTCTTTCAAGGCTTCGAAGTTCAGAACGCTGTTGTGCAGACTTTTAATATATACCTGTAAAATATTGAAAGTAGTATTTAAATAATATCATTATCGTACAAATATGACATATATCCTAACGGGCTTCAATGAAAGGGAAGGACAGACACTAAACAGTGTGCTGCTGATTTTAAAAGATAATCAGATTTCTTATCATGGGTTTTAATATTATTATCTCACAAGTGGTGTGTAGTCGTAGGATTAGTGTTACCTTCCAGATGAGATTTTTCTTTGTCACTTTTAAAAGTGGCTCGCTATTAGAAAGTGTCATATTTATAGTAGCTTGTTGGGGTTTTTTGTGGTTACACAGAGCCACAGACCAACACAATAAAGCCAGCTGTTTTGTTTTATTTTGAAAGGTGAGATGGAAACTAATAAAAGCTTTGGTGTGCACTTGTACACTTCTCATGTCATGATATTGAATTACTTATAAATACTTGACAGAAATTATTTATTGTGACTTTTGCTAATTTGCCCATCTGTCATTTTCACTTGAGTTGTTGGGATTTTTTCAATGGTTGATATTTTTGTGTTGTAATGTATGTCGTTGTTTTGAAATGTAACTGTACAGTCTCAAGGAAAGAATGTAACAAGCGGGAGTTTTGCATTGTATATACCTGTAATTATTTATGTTAATTCTATTATTTGTATCATATCAATGCCTTGTACAGTGTTTTGTTTCTTTTTGTTTTCAAATTATTTTGTATTTTATTTTTATAAACTGGTTACAAATAAAATACTCATTCCGCATGCAGAAAGAATTTTGTGACAGATTCCTGTTTATAATCCTGAAATGTTGGACACTGAGCAAGGATACGCATATTAAAATTGCTAATTTATAAAGTGCTTCTTTTTAATTGAAATAAAACCACTGGGCATTCAAGCTGTTGTTTTTTTGAAAAAGACAAAAAAAAAAAAAAGCATCCAACAAAACATAAAAAGTAACTGAGTTAATAACATTTTACCTGCTTGTGCTTTTAAGGTTACATTGAAAATGAAAAACAAGTAAAAAGGGTTTATTCATTGTTTTGTTTTTCTAAATGTAAATGTGGAATTAGTCCCAAAATTAAATAAAATATATCAAAATTTTTGAAGATTGCATTCAAAGTCAGCAATGCTGTGTGTATCTTAATACAATATGATTTAGACTCAATCATTAAATAAATAAATAAATAAATATATAACTATAGACACCCCTTATTTCTCTAATTCTAGGAACATAAAAAATACACTACCAGTCAAAGGTTTGGACACATTCTCAATGTTTTTTCTTTATTCTCATGACTGTTTACATTGTAGATTCTCACTGAAGCCATCGAAACTGTTAATGAACACACAAGCAATTATGTAATAAACAAAAAAGTGTGAAATAGCTCAAAACATTTTTATATGTTTCGTCATGATTCTTCAAAACAGCCACCCTTTGCTTTGATTACTGCTTTGCACACTCTTGGCATTCTCTCGATGAGCTTCATGAGGTAGTCACTTGAAATGTTCCCAGAGATGCTGAGCACTTGTTGGCCCTTTTGGCTTCATTCTGCGGTCCATCTCATCCCAAACCATCTCGCCTGGGTTTAAGTCAGGTGACTGTGGAGGCCATGCCATCTGGTGCAGCACTCCATCACTCTCCTTGTTGGTCAAATAGCCCTTACACAGCCTTGAGGTTTGTTTGGGGTCATTGTCCTGTTGAAAAAAAAATGATGGTCCAACTAAAAGCAAATAGGATGGGATGGGATGACATGTCGCTTCAGGATGCTGTGGCAGCTATTAGGGGTGCATGATACACAAAATTCACGGTTCGGTTCGGTTTGATACTTTGGTGTCACGGTTCGATATTTTTTCGATACAAAAAAAATGTTCATGCCTTTTTAATTTGTCATTTATTAAAATTATAAATATATATTTTAACTCAAAAGTACAGTTTTTAAATTTAATGTTGCTGAAACAAAAGTAATTAAAAAAATAAATATATCTCAGGGCTCTCAAAATTTCAAAATCCCTGGTAGCCCTTCGGGCAGGGACTCTTCAGTTTTTGGTAGCCCAAAATAAATGTAAGTAGCCCGAATAAAAAAAGAGAGCAATTTTTTGATTGATGTTTTGTTTCCTGTTTTGTTTCCTTTACAATATTATACATTAAAGTATAATATTGTAAAGGAAACAAAACATTAATCAAAAAATTGTTGAAAAACAAATTACAACATTGTATAAAAATTACAATCATCAACTCAAATACTTGGTTCTAATTGAACAGAAATTTCTATGAACTTGTAAGAACTGTGTAGGACATGAATCAGTCTGGATTCAACACTCTATATTAAAAAGAAATGGAAAGTTGAACTTACCATAAAAATAACAGAGAAAGAATGGCTCAATATGTGTGAATTGCAACACAGTACAACTAATTCGCAGTCGTGGAGGGAATTTTGTTGGAAAAATTTGACACGTTTTTTCATTACACCTAAAATAAAAAGCAAACTGACCTCAAGTTTACAAAATTGTTGGAGATTGTGTGGAGAAATAGAAGCGGATCATTCTCATGTATTCTGGAAGTGCATTAAAATTAAAAAGTATTGAGAAGACTTAAAAATGAATATGGATAATATTTTGAGTTATACACTCCCAAATACTTGCCAAGTGATGTATCTAGGAAACATAAAAGAACACATACAAAAAGAGGACGTGTATTTAGTCAAAATAATTCTGGCCGCAACAAAAAAAGCAATTACAAAGAAGTGGTTACACCCAGATCCTCCCACTCAGCGGGATTGGATCAGTATTGTAGAGGATATCTCAGAGATGGAAAAAATAACATTCAACATTAGACTGATGGGAGGTAAATACGACAGACTATGGAGGAAGTGGAAAACATTCAGAAGTGACACAAATGAAATAACATAATAGGTTTTCTTTTTTTCTGCAACGTGATAAATGGAAAAAGATATGCAAACTCCAGACTCTATGTTTGTTTATATGTTTGTTTGTTTGTTATTTTCTTTATTGTATGTCCACAATGTTAACATAACCTAATAAAAATCAAAGTAATAAAAAAAAAAATAAATAAAAAAAAAAGAAATTTCCGCTGAAGTCACGGGTAAGAGACAAGTGGAACCAAGATCTAGGCCATTTGCTTTTTGAAGTTTGCAAAGACTGCTAAATTTTGCCAGTGGTAGTTCACTCTTTGCAACATAGTACGCTGTTCTAAACAGATTTTTCAGGTTTATTTTTAGTATGTTATTTGCAATTGGTGTTTGTTCTGGGAAAGATATTGCAGACTGAGCAATAATGCATTTCTTGCATTTCTCATGGGTTCTAATGGGGCCTTTCTTAAAATGACTGGTCCCAGTAACAAAGGCGCTTGTCGACTCAGAAATCGAGAGAAAACCAACAACACACCCGGCAGAACATTATGTTATTTACACGGGTGCACATAAGTGGTCCGCATGTGCGCATTCGCTGTCAAAATAAAAGACGCGCACCAGATAAGAAGTTGCAACGCACGTTTGCGTCCATATAAAAAGCACTGTTTTTGTCCGCTAGAGTGGGATTTTCACGGCACATTCCGCACCACATCTCTGTGCGTTCATCATTTGTTTGAAGCCAGCTCACCTCCTGCAACCACTTTTCCGAGAATACGTGCTTCTTTTGTGGTTCGGACTCCTTCTGACATTTCTTTGGAGGTAGAGGAACACCAAAGTAATTGCTTAAAGGAGCTTCTTTGACATCTTTAAGAGTTTTAAACAAATGTCTGTCCTCCTCCAGAAAATCTTATGTATGCAAACACGCGTTGCAACTTCATATCTTGTGCGCGTTTTTTTTTTTTTTTTTTTGACAGCGAATGCGCACCTGCGGACCACTTATGTGCAGCCCCGGTTATATAGCTCGTCATATTGCAGCCACAGAAATTCTTTTGTCTATGAAACCATAAAGCTGCACTTTCTTTTTGCCTTATAGTCTGATTTGTCATAACTTTTCTGTTTTGTGGTAAACTTTTCTTTGGCTGTCACTTCTTCACCCTGACCTGTCTTATTTGGCTCAGCAGAACTGAAATATATATCCTGCTGCTTTTACACACACACACATAACAGTCAGCGATTCTCTGCACGATCAACCTCTCATATGTTTAAGCTTGCTGCGGGAGATTTCACTTGTCATGTTTGCATAGTAAGCTAACGATTGATAAGACGATGTCAGAGGAATTGGTGCGCAAATTATCATCACTCACCAATCAGTACTGTCGCTCTCTATACACAGTTCACTCAAAGTGAAAGCAAAAAACAAGCGCAAATTCAAACGCGATTTCAATATGTCACATATTGACAGTGGCTCACCGATGCCAATGACATAATTACCCAGCTACATTTCCGAAAGAATCCAAAAGCATTGACATATATTTTTCCTTCCTACAATAGCCCGACTGGCAGGGCAGAGATAGATTTTGGTAGCCCGACTGGAAAAATCGCTAGCCCCGGGACGCCGGCTAGCGATTTTGCAAGCCCTGTTACAGGCATGGCCCTTTAAGGATGAAGCCTGATGGGAAATGTATTCGGGATGTGTGTAGCGGGACTGCCTGTGTGTGTGTGTGAAGAGAGAGAGAGAGCGGAGAAGGGGAAAAAGTAACGGTTAGCTACAGAAGAGACGAAAAGAAAATAAATAAAAGGAATATAATAACTCCCTTGACAGCCAGAGTTGTGTCGGCGATGCTCGCTGTGAGTAAACTGTTTCAGCCCACTGTACGCGGTGTTCGTGCCTTAGAGAAGAAATAAAGTTCGGTGAAGCAGTTTCCTACGCCTCCTTCGATCTTTTTGCTAGCGGAGTTGACCTGTATAGTAAGCTGTTGCCGGCTACGGAACCTTCAAGTAACTGCCAGAGGTTTCCTTACTACGGTTCGGGGCCGCGGATCTGGCGCGGTAACACCTGTATCTGATTGAGGAATCACTCATCTTTGGAAAAGAGAGTTTATTACAGAGAAATGGCTCTTTCCAAAGTAAAAGCTATACTATACACTTCTTCTGGGCTATATTCTCAGCAGCATATTGTAGCGGGTCAGGGCTGTTCGGGGTTCTGTTTGTACAGTTATGTTTTGTTTATGTTGCCATAGTGACGGGTGACGCCTTCTCGCTGCGACGGTGTGTCCTTCCGGGGTCAGAGGGCGCCCTGTGTGTTGTTGTTGTTGCTGTGCGGTTGCCGCGCTGAGCAGTTAGCTAGCGGCAGTGTTCTTCTGCAGATGTCAATAAACGGCTGTGCTCCCTGGCTAGCTCACGGGAAGCAATACCAAACGACACCTCCGTCTCCTCCTTGTCTGAGCTCGCCACATTGGTGTCAGAAGTGGGATGATGGTGGCACCCCATGTTCTGACCCGAGCGACTTTTCCCCTGCCGGTCGTGACCGGCCGGTGCGCCAAAAGAAGGCACCTGGACATTTGCAGGACTTTGTGTGGGGTAATGGGGTCGTCGGGGACGACTGACCCCTTAGGTGGGGGCTATGTAGCGGGTCGGGGCTGTTCGGGGTTCTGTTTGTACAGTTATGTTTTGTTTATGTTGCCATAGTGACGGGTGACGCCTTCTCGCTGCGACGGTGTGTCCTTCCGGGGTCAGAGGGCGCTCTGTGTGTTGTTGTTGCTGTGCGGTTGCCGCGCTGAGCAGTTAGCTAGCGGCAGTGTTCTTCTGCAGATGTCAATAAACGGCTGTGCTCCCTGGCTAGCTCACGGGAAGCAAGACCAAACGATACCTCCGTCTCCTCCTTGTCTGAGCTCGCCACAATATTAAACATATCAGGTCCCCATAAGGAGAATCATGTGCTAACGGCTGTCTAAATGACTCGGGTAAAGTTTGTAGCATGCCTGCTTGTTGTTTTTGTCTGCTTCCACTTGTCTTTGCACTAGGATGATGTCGGCGTAAATGTGCAGTCATATTCGTTGTGTTCCCACTAGTGCTGTCAGCGTTAATCTCCGTTAACGAGCTACCCCTGCGTGGGGCTAGACGGCCAACACGTTAACGAGCTAACTGCGCTAACACACTAGTTCCCACCCATGTAATTGAGCATTGCGTGGCACATCCAACATACTGTTTTACTTTAGTCCATGACGCGCTTACCTTCAGGGTCATACGTCACATGAAAACCAAAATAATTCCAAACGCCAGATCTGAATGAGGGTGGGGGAGGTTCAATTTGCCATGTTGCAAGGGGAGCTTAACTTCTGTCTTGCTAGCTTGCCCTGCGCTCTTCCTTCTGACGATGCTGTCTGTGTTGAATGCTCAGTGGATCTGCGCTCGACAGTGCAGCCTAGGCGGAGTAGTCGAACGCAGATTCACTGAGCGCTCAACACAGACAGCATCATCAGAAGGAAAGTTGATAAAATAAATTACAAATTTTGTATTGTTCGATACATATGCGTACCGAACCGAAAGCACTGTATCGAACGGTTCAATATCGATACGAGTATCGTTGCACCCCTAGCAGCTATGCTGGTCCAGTGTTCCTTCAGTTTTGAATAAATCCCCAAAAGTGTCATCAGCAAAGTGTCATCCCCCACACCATCACACCTCCTCCTCCATGCTTCACGGTGTGAACCAGTAGTCAAATAAGGGCTGTCAGCTGTGTACCAACCTGACTTCTGCACAACACAACTGATGGTCCCAACCCCATTAAGAAGGCAAGAAATTCCACAAATGAACCCTGTCAAGGCACACCTGTGAAGTGAAAACCATTTCAGGTGACTACATCATGAAGCTCATTGAGAGAAGGTGGTCAACAAAGCAAGTGGTGGCAACTTTGAGGAATCTAAAATATAAAACATATTTAGAGTTTTTAGCATTTTTGTTTTGCTACATAATTCCATATATCTTGCTTCATATATTTGATGTCTTCAGTGTGTATATACAATGTAGAAAGTAGTAAAAATAAAGAAAAATGAGAAGGTGTGTCCAGAATTTTGACTGGTAGTGTAGGTGTAGCGATTCATTGTAAGTTGCAAACATACAGTGGGGCAAAAAAGTATTTAGTCAGCCACCGATTGTGCAAGTTCCCCCACCTAAAATGATGACAGAGATCAGTAATTTGCACCAGAGGTACACTTCAACTATGAGAGACAGAATGTGAAAAAAAAAAAATAATAAAAAAATAAAAATAAAAAAAAATCCATGAATCCACATGGTAGGATTTGTAAAGAATTTATTTGTAAATCAGGGTGGAAAATAAGTATTTGGTCAATAACAAAAATACAACCCAATACTTTGTAACATAACCTTTGTTGGCAATAACAGAGGTCAAACGTTTACTATAGGTCTTTACCAGGTTTGCACACACAGTAGCTGGTATTTTGGCCCATTCCTCCATGCAGATCTTCTCGAGAGCAGTGATGTTTTGGGGCTGTCGCCGAGCAACACGGGCTTTCAACTCCCGCCACAGATTTTCTATGGGGTTGAGGTCTGGAGACTGGCTAGGCCACTCGAGGACTGTCAAATGCTTCTTACGGAGCCACTCCTTTGTTGCCCGGGCGGTGTGTTTTGGATCATTGTCATGTTGGAAGACCCAGCCTCGTTTCATCTTCAAAGTTCTCACTGATGGAAGGAGGTTTTGGCTCAAAATCTCACGATACATGGCCCCATTCATTCTGTCCTTAACACGGATCAGTCGTCCTGTCCCCTTGGCAGAAAAACAGCCCCATAGCATGATGTTTCCACCCTCATGCTTCACAGTAGGTATGGTGTTCTTGGGATGCAACTCAGTATTCTTCTTCCTCCAAACACGACGAGTTGAGTTTATACCAAAAAGTTCTACTTTGGTTTCATCTGACCACATGACATTCTCCCAATCCTCTGCTGTATCATCCATGTGCTCTCTGGCAAACTTCAGACGGGCCTGGACATGCACTGGCTTCAGCAGCGGAACACGTCTGGCACTGCGGGATTTGATTCCCTGCCAGTTGTAGTGTGTTACTGATGGTGACCTTTGTTACTTTGGTCCCAGCTCTCTGCAGGTCATTCACCAGGTACCCCCGTGTGGTTCTGGGATCTTTGCTCACCGTTCTCATGATCATTTTGACCCCACGGGATGAGATCTTGTGTGGAGCCCCAGATCGTGGGAGATTATCAGTGGTCTTGTATGTCTTCCATTTTCTGATGATTGCTCCCACAGTTGATTTTTTTTCACACCAAGCTGCTTGCCTATTGTAGATTCACTCTTCCCAGTCTGGTGCAGGTCTACAATACTTTTCCTGGTGTCCTTCAAAAGCTCTTTGGTCTTGGCCATGACAGCGTTTGGAGTCTGACTGTTTGAGGCTGTGGACAGGTGTCTTTTATACAGATGATGAGTTCAAACAGGTGCCATTCATACAGGTAACGAGTGGGGGACAGAAAAGCTTCTTACAGACGACGTTACAGGTCTGTGAGAGCCAGAGATTTTCCTTGTTTGAGGTGACCAAATACTTATTTTCCACCCTAATTTACGAATAAATTCTTTACAAATCCTACCATGTGAATTCATGGATTTTTTTTTCACATTCTATCTTTCACAGTTGAAGTGTACCTCTGGTGCAAATTACTGACCTCTGTCATCATTTTAAGTGGGGGAACTTGCACAATCGGTGGCTGACTAAATACTTTTTTGCCCCACTGTATGTAGAAATACAGTATGTGAGGCAAAAATACACTTCATGTGAGCACCATTATTTTCAACACACCCCGAGGTTTTCTTTTAATTTTTTTAAGTTGTAAAGTAGTGTTAAGGAATAGTTATTCAGGCTATTTGAACAGTATTTAAAGCTCTTCTTTGAATGCTGGCTGCCCTTTCTTTTGTTTTCTGTCAACATGATCCCACATTTTTTCGGTAATGCTGAGGTCCAGGCGATGCCAGTCCGCGACTGATAGTGTTTCATTGTATGTTTTTACTGCACAGGCAGTGTTATCGGGATCATTGTCATGCTGAAAAGCGAAGACGTTGATCAATCAGATGTTTTCCAAAAGGAAGTGCATGATAGGACATGACTTTAGGATACTTTTTAGGATACTTTTCAAAAACTTCTTCCAATTTCCTCAGGTTATTCTAAGGCAACACAGCACACCATGCTATGATTTTCAGAAAGCCCAGAAAACTATTACGCAACACCACTTTAAAAGGTTTTTGAGAAAGTCTCCCTCCTTGGAAGCGAAATATTAAAAAATGAGTGGTGACTCGAGATTATTTTTTTTTTGCAAAGGACTGTATTTAGGTTGTTATTATTAGTGGGTGGATGACATGTGAAAGCAGGCCCTTTTAACGGTCCTTGAATGACTCTTGAAGGCTCAGATGACAAGCACACGTGGTTGGCATACGTAATTTGCAACACGCATGCGTACAGGCTAACCCCGCCCCCTTTCCTCTCAGTTCTTCAGCCGCGCAGCGCTTGGCAAGAATGGCGGCTCTTTTGGAATCGCTTCTATCACAGAAAGTGGATATTATTAAGGTGGTGGACTGGCTAAAGAGTGCAGGGGTAGGTCTGAAACGGGTAATACTATCACGAGAGGAGCATTTATCTGCGTTTTATCTCCGCTTACTTTGTTCTGTGTGATGACACAGCTTGTAACTAATTGTAAACAAAACTTTTAGCTGCTGTGCTAGCGAGCCACGTTAGCTGTAGATCAGGTCGACTACAGACAAGATGGTAGCTGTCAGCTTCCCTTTTTTCAGAAGAAATGTTTTCAGTAAAACCTGTCATAATTTACCACAGTTACTTAATAATTTTACTATTATTTTCATTCTCTTAAGACAGATGTGGGGTTTTGCCATAAATTAGCCAGCACGTTGTTAGCTAGGTTAGATAATAATTTTCTTAGGAGATTTAACTGTCTCTATCCAGAAGATTTAATTGCGTGGATATCTACTATCTTGGGATGCATCTAGGATTTAATCGCGCTGATGATCTGAGTTATTTCATGGTTGATAGATGGTTGGTGCGCTTGTCTCGATCCAGTTTTCCAACACTTAAAGTCTTTTTCTTCAACAGGACGAGGACAAGCTGTCGATTAGTGAACTCGGGCTGACAGTTCACAAAGAGGAGTTCGTCCCTTTTCTTTTAAATTTTCTGAGAGAGCAGAGCAGTCAAGCACTCACTCATGGCCCCGCCACCCCAGCTAAGACTCCCAGCCGCCCTAGGCCTGCTGCACAGACCCAAGTTTTCTCGGAAAAGAGGGGCTGCAAGTCTGCCAGTGGTGGAAGTGGTACTCGGGCTGCGAGCCGCGTCCAGCTGTTTTCTCCTTCATTTGTGTCACCTGGACCTGAAGGATCTCACTGTCTGAGCGGGGTCACTGCCTTCAGCAGCCCCTCCTCTTCTACAACATGGAGCCCTGCTTCCAGGCCTTCAGGATCTGAGCGGCGTGGTGGGCAGAGGATCATGCTTGGGGACTACATGGTTTCTCCTCCTGACTTTCAGCACAGCCCTAGCTTCCAGTCCCAGAAAAGCCGCAAGAAGAGTGGTGGCAACATGTCATTGGGGGGGCGAGGACGTGGAGGGCATTATATTGATGAGACTGGGGGGAGGAGATCAGTAAGAGGAGGAGAAGGGTATGGTAGGATAATTGAGCAGGTTTCACCTCCGTCTGTAGGTCAGCTCAATTTCAACAACTTGGAGGAGTTCCCTCCTGTTGGCTCCTCACCCATTTCTCCTGCGTGAGTCTGCACAAGTCTAACATAAGTAGAGTTGTAAATATAGATTTGAAGATGTAATTTTCAAACAATCTGACCACTTCTGTTATTCCTCAGGGCATCTAAGCCAACTAGAAGAATAAACCCGACACCAGTAAGTGCAGAGCGGCCACGCTCTAAACCAAAGACCTGCTTCACTTCCACCCCGTTCAGTAAACCATCCAGCCCCCTGTCAGGAGTAGTGCCACTCGAGGGGTCGATGACAGGGGGCAATTCTTTGAGTCTGCAGGAAGAAAGGGAATTGCTTAAAAAGGAAAAGTAAGTGCACTTTTCCTCGATTTGGTCAGACAGATTTGAGTGCATTGTGGGGAAAAATGTGTTTAGTTTTTGGATTGGCCAGTAATCCATGTCTGCTAGTGGGTGCCATATTACTTACAGATGGGTAATATTTTGCTGTGTTTTACAGGGGATGATGGAAGTGTAATCCATATTTTGTTGGTAATCGTCTGTACACTCTGGATTAGAGTAAAATTCCCCTTCAGGTTCCTATATGTATAACAGTCTCAGCTGTTTTTGCACCAGCTGAAGTATCTTTTTTTCCACATCTCAGTTTATCTTTGTAGTTTTATGATCAGGAATTTCTTGTTTTTAGGACAAAGCGTGCCCAGCAGGTCGGCTCTCCTCAGCCGTCTTCTTTGGAACCATGCACCCCTACCAAGACAGTGCTTAAAACAGGATCTAAAGTTACACCAGAACAACAGACAACTTGTCCTGAACCATCCAAAGTCACTTTCTCCTTGGAACTGGATCTTTTGGTTGAGCTGTATAGTACCTGCATCTCTGGTAAATGACCACAAGGTGGTGATCATTATCTAAAAACAATTACATGAGGATAAAATGAACTTGTACAAACAATTTTGCTAGATGAAGAACAGCTATTAGTAAATGCCTGTCAACAGGTTTCTGTTAAGTAATTAAAGAGTAATTAATAATGAAAGAAATTTAAAAAAGACTAAACACATTTAAATTAGTTAAAAAAATTTTTTATGTGTTTTCAGAAAACCTCGTACCAAACATTTTCCTGGAGCTCTTCTTTGTGATGCAGTTACTAACGTCTCGGTCCCCTCACACTCATGACGATGAACAGGAAAGTTTGTGTGCAGCTCATTCACACTCAGGTGTGCAGTCACGGAATATTACAAATACTAGGATTGCATATTTGCGTGTGTGTGTGTGTGTGTGTTGAAGGTCCCGATCTGTTTCAAATTTTCAGATATTCTCGAAAGATGTTATTTAAGACTAGTACACAATTGTGTGTATTTTGCAGTGAAGGTCCTGGAGAATCAGTTTCAGTGAGTGTCTTTTGTTTTTTCCACTTAACAGACTACTCAACATTCTTAACTTTTTGACTCGTAACCATGTCTTCTTGTAATTTATCAGGTTGGTAGCTCATTTGGACAAGTGCACATTGCGACTGCTGGCAGAGAATGAACGGGTGGCATCTTTCTCTCCACATCTCAGGGACTTACTCACTCAGGCCCAAGATAAAAGCACGGCCAAGGTAACAGAGTTGTATTGTACAGCTGATGAAGTAAATGCAAACATTTATTGTGTTTTTAAATCTTTCCCAGTGCTGTATGCTATGTTATAAACATTACTACCAACCTATGTTGTTAATCCAGATTCTTATTTTGACCCATCTTCACTTAAAAAAAATTAAATGAATGTATTTCAGCTCTCTCCTTCAGTGTCCACTTTCATCCACTCGGTCCCTTTCCAACCTGATACTGACAACCGGTCCAACTTTAGCAGTGACAAGGCCTTCCACATCTTCAAAAAACAGAGGTACATTTCTGCTTTTGTCCATTTTATAGAGGTGAACTGTTTTAAATTGCAAAAGCAATGTTGTTTGTCGATCGACACAGTGTGAAATATTATAGTTGGATAATTTGTAGATTTAATTGTGAGATGAGAAACTTTTCTTGATTGTTTGGTGAATTAAAGATTCAACTGTTGAAATAAGTTGAATAAAACCACTGAATTAATTTTATTAATGATCAAGTATATTTTTTCCATTCATCAATTATCTTAATCACCTGATTCTTTTGTTCTTCTCACAGAGATATTTTTTATGAGGTGCTGAGAGAGTGGGAGGACTTTCACAAGGAACCCGGGTGGAATTTTGACACTGCACTTGGAAATAGGATCAGGTAAGTCCAGTTAGTTACAGCAGCGTTTTATTTATTTATTTCTCCCCCTCATGGTCAGGAATTGGGTGAAATTAAGGATTTCAATGTAATAAAGGATCTTTTTCTGTCTTTACTTCAGAGGAATGATGAGTCAGATGACTTCTGCAGGAAATCATTCTCATTTTGCGCGTCTGTTCCTGAAGCAGCTTATTCAGGTAAATCATACATTTTAACAAAAGCTATCTATCTCATTGCAGAAGTTGCCACCATGTGACATTCTTCTTACTTGGCCCAATAAGGTCTCAAATTGACCTTCTTTTTTTTTTTTTTTTTTTTTTTCCTTTAGATGTGTAAAGGT
Organism: Simochromis diagramma; assembly: GCF_900408965.1. Classification (NCBI taxonomy): domain Eukaryota; kingdom Metazoa; phylum Chordata; class Actinopteri; order Cichliformes; family Cichlidae; genus Simochromis; species Simochromis diagramma. The sequence goes on along the minus strand of NW_024387030.1, from coordinate 6,449,160 downwards.
CCCCGAGTGAACAGCACTTCTGGAGATGCTCCTGATGCTGACTTGTTAGGCATGTTGGGAGCTGAGGGTCTGGGGCGCCTGAAGCGTCTTGAAGAGCGTCTCATTCAGCCTCACGGAGTTGTTGGCCCGTGCTCACCTCCATCTTTTCCTGGTTACCAAGAGTTCTTCAGGGACTTCCTGCAGGCTGCTAGCTGGTGAGACAACAACATTTAAGTAAAAAGATAACAGCATAATAAATATTAAATTTCATATAAATTTCCTGTGTTCTTACTAGTTAAACTTTTTTTCTTTAATTTTTTTTAATGGACTATGTTGTTATAATCCGTTTTGTATATTGTGCACTAGCTGCCAGCTGAACCAGCACCTGCAGGATAGCTTGTGCCAGCAGCTACTCCAGCTGGACGAGGTGTCCATCCTGAGCCCTCCTGCTTCCATCTGTGAGCGGGACAAAGAGGAGGAGGAAGATGGAGACATGGAGCAGCAGGTATTTTGTTATCTGCATCTGCAGCTTTTGTGGGTGTTTTGTTAAAATGCTTTACAGCTGTATTTTCCTTTTTTATTTGAAGCAATGTATTTTAACCTGGGTACCTGGAGAGCTCATCTTCTTAAACCTGTCCACTCTAAGAAGATGAGCTCTTATGCTGTTTATTATTTCATCCTTTTTAGGATGAGAAGCAGCGGTTCTCCTCTGTGTTGCTCCTAGCTCGTCTTCTAGCAAAGTTTCTGGGATTCATTTCCTTTCTGCCTTACCAAACATCCGAGAAGCCGTCCAGAGAAATACAGGATACTGCTATAGCCCTGCGCAGCAAGGTGACGAAACAAATACTTATTGCACCAAATGTTCAGGCCTGTTTTTAAATGGTGTATGTAAAAGTCAGAAGTAGTTTCAGTTCCTTTTATTTTCTTCCTGTACATCTGCAGTACAGATATAAATGTATATTTGATGCCATGCTACTTTTTCCTTTCCCTCTTGGTCCCACAGAGTGTTCCAGTGCTAGATGTGTGTGCTGTGTTGAGAAACAGTATAAGGAGAAGGCACACCATCCTCACTGTTCCCTGGCTGGTGGAGTTCCTCTCCATGCTAGACTTTATCGGCCCTCGGCTGCTCTGCTACAGGACCACATTGGGCACACTGCTTCTCCTATATAGGTTTGTCTTCATATGCATGCATGTAAACTAGTTATGACAGTACAGGTAAATGGTGTGTGTGTATATAGTAAAATAAAAAGTCTCCTGTTTGCTTGCAGGAGACTGGTTCTTGATCGATGTGAAGAAATGTGTTACCTAAATAAGCTACTGATGGTGTCAGTATTAGGCTGGCTCTTTCAGGTGAGTTACAATGTGTAGGCAAGATTTGTTTTTTATGTAATGGTTTATACAGTGAGCAGCAGACTCACCAATCATGAATCAAAGATCTATTTAACACTTTTATGATGCCTGAGAATAATATTTTATTTATACGTAATGCTAACATGTAGCTGAACTTGTTGTGTTTTAACTTGTGTAGATCCCAGTGATTCCAGAGGATATTTTCTTCACTAGTGAGTTTACTGAGGTTGCCAAGGTGGAAGAAAGCGACATAAATGTGGCAGGGCTTGTAAGTGACAAATAAACTTTAATAGGTGTTTGTCCATAAAACAACTTGTTTTTATATGCTTGTTAATTTTTTTTTATTTTTTTTTTTTTAGGACTGTATTCCTCTGGTGGATCAGCAGCTTCTTTATACTTGTTGTCCATTTCTTGGTGAGTAGAAATGTGGAATGCTGAATGTAAATCTTATGTTTAAATTGGGTTTAAGGGCACTGTATTCTTATCTTAATTTATAGTGGCTGTTTATTTCTGCATGCCTTAATTTAGATGGTTTAATAGCCATATTAACATTGGAGTCTTTACCTTCCCCTTTATTACTGAGATTCATGGGAACAAGGAGTCACAAGTTTGGTACAACCAGCCAGCTGATTCGCACATTCATCTACACGTGTATGTTTATCTGTGAGAAGGTGTGTTGTTTTTTTTTTTTTTGTTTGTTTTTTTTTTTTTTACTGGTAGTAGCATTAAAAAAAAAATAATACTAATAAAATGGATTGTCTCACAAAGTATTTGAATTGCAAGAAAGAGTGTCTGTCGCTTACAGTAAATTACAGTAAAAATTATTACAGTGAATTACTTTGTATGTTATCAGTCACTTTCTTGGCTTTTTATTGAGTTTCTCTTGGGCTGGTTATGAGCTTTTTTTCATAACAAAACTGCTTTGTCATTTCATCTGTAGGTTCGAGGTTGGTCCTCACGTTATTTTTGTGTCTTTTAATTTGCATACGGGGAGCTGGGTTGTTGGACTAGCATGTCCTGGTCTTTTCTTTTGGTTAAAGTGAAGCTCTGTCTTGAGGATGGTAATTTCTTTTTTTTTTTTTTTTTTTTTTTTTTTTTTTTTTTTTTTTTTTTTTTTTTTTTTTTTGTTCTACTGGTGTGATTACTCTTAACCATAGACACATTAAATGTAAAGTCTTGCATCTACAGGACTCAATCTTTGCAGGATTTTTTGCCCTTTGATTGGATGCAGAGTAGCGAGCGCAAGAATGGCACAGTTCTTATAGGTTGTTTGGCCTTTTGTTTAGTCATTGGTGGACTCGAGTTTCATTAAGAAGTTTGAAAAATAAACCGTCCTTTAATCAGAAACTGCACAGCTTTGTTCACGTTTGCTCAACACGTTCACCACAGATGAGCCAAGGGACAGCAACACGCGCTTTCTTTAGATAAATCCATCTTTTTTATTTTATTTTATTTTTTTTTATTCATTCAGGTGAATTTCGTAAGCTTTTGGCTGCCTTTGTGTCCGGAAGCACAGCCAAGAGCGGAGGAATTATCCGCAAGATTACTCCAACGTCTGCTGAGCTCAAGGACACGCCAGCAGCTCACAGGTCACAGCAGAAACTGCAGGTGAATAACCAAGCGGCACAGCAAACAGGACTTTAAATGCAATAATTTCTGTGTGTGGGGTATTTAAATCGGTTGCTTGAATATGACAGGTGGACCTCGAGCAAGCCTTCTTTCACAACCAGCCTCCATCGTTACGTCGCACTGTGGAATTTGTAGCTGAGAGGGTTGGATCCAATGCTGTCAAGCATATGAAGTGAGTATTGTGGAGCTTTCGGAGTAAGCTGGTTTTTAAGCCACTAGATTGCAAATTAACTGCAGCTTTCACATCCCTTTGGTTTTTATTTAACCTGCCTTCCATTAGCTTATCCTTTTCCAATTGAAAGTGACTCTGAGAATAGTTTGTAATCAGCCTGCAGCTTTGGTTGGTTGCTTACCTAGGAGGCTAGAGACTGTCCAACAGCTTGTTTTACAGCACTTCAGTGGCAACTGCTGTAAATTTACCACTCTGTGTTTAAATGTTATATAGATATCTGCTCAAGACTTACTAAGAGCATTGTTATTTTATTTTAATATTTTAAATGTAATTTTTGTACAGTTGTGTTATTCGTTTTGGGCTTCCCGCAGGGCTACCTTAGTAAATGAGTTGGTGGGACGAGGAGAAAAGATGCTGAGAGACGGACTGGGGTCGCCAAACTCAAATCCCTCAAAACTGAATGACTCCATTTGTGCTCAATTGTGTGATGCGGGATTGGAGGCTTTGGCAAGAGCCACCAGGTACGAGAGCTTATTTTACAAGCGCTCAGCCGTTTTCTTGTTACGTGAATAGATTTGATTGGGAATTATTACAAGGTGCCACTTTCAGTTAAGAAAACACCCTCTTGCTTGCAGATTTTGCTGTGAGAAGAGCCCTGAAGCCATACGAATATTGCTCCCTCATGAGACTTCGCCTACTGTAAGTCCAAGAATACATATTTGGTTTAAGAAAAAAAAAAAAAAGGGAAGCAGAACATAAGTACAACAAACTACAGCAATATAGAGTTTTAGCTAATAAAATAATTTTCTGAGAAACCTTTGTGGGTGAGTTTGGAATTGGATATTTACACTCGAATTTCTACGCAGGTACTTGCCACTTCGGAAGACATCACCAAACGTCTTGCAACAGAAAAAGCCTGCAGCTGGCTTTCGGCTAACATTACAGGTAATTAAAGGGATAGATCACCCAGAAACTTAAATATAGAGCTGTTTCAGATGTGCATTTTCTGTATGTCTGCAGAAGAAGATTATAATTTTTATTTATCTATTTATTGGAAGGAGATACAATGACCGGTTGTTCATTTTATTTACTTTCAAAAATCTTAGCTTATACTTCAACAGACACAGACAAAATGTAATGTCATATTTATTCTAGAGAGGCATCTAGGGATGGGTATTGATAAGATTTTAACGATTTCGATTCTGTTTAACAATTCAATTCTTTATTGATTCTCTTAGCGTTCTCCTTTTAGCTTAGAACTTTGTTTTATATCTTCTCTTTGAACAAGATAGAAATTTAGGAGTAACATGGCCTTACAAACCCAACAGTGAGATCTTAAGAGATCCACAGCCTACGGCTCTTCAATGGGGTGTCACAGGGTCCCCAGGAAAAAAAAAAATTGTAAATGTAAAATAATAAAATAAATATTCTTCTGTAGCAATTACACAAGAATATCCAGTAATGTCCCTGCCTACAATTAAACACATTCACTTACCGAAAATCGGGGGCATCTGCTGTGGCAAATGGGTGCAAGCCTTTTACCACAAACTTAGTCACTGCTCGGTGACATTCGTCTACCCTGGCCTGAAAGGAGACGCTAATGGTAGACTGCAGTGAGAACTGCCAGCATCTGAGCCAGCCAGACTCTGTCTGTCTCTCTCATCACGGTCACCTAAATGCACTGTAATGGCAGGTTTTGTAATAAGGCAGATCGCGCTAACATAATATGCACTGTTAGCAGATTATTTACAGTACCTGCCGCATTAACGGGAGAGGACGTGCAAACGTTACCGCTGCTGCTGGGTTGAGATTCACGAGTCCGGAGCGGAATTAAAAACACGACATTCATTTAAGGTCATCGCGTGTTTTGTGAGCAAATGCTTTTGCATATTCGTAGTGTTTCCTCCCTTAATTGAAATATCTACTTTGCAAGTATTGCAAGTTGCCCTGTTGTCATCCGTTCTCGTAAAGTATGACCAAACTTTTCAGCGTTTGAGCCGCTTAGGCGCCGTGTTTCCTGCCAGTTTTGCAACTTCGGCCAACGAAGTTGCAAAACGTTCCGCAACGTGGTGATGTAATTCGGGGCGACTAGAATCGATAAGGGAATCGTTTGCAAAAATGGCAAACAACTCCAAGGAATTGAAACAATGGGAACCGGTTCTCAACAAGAACTGGTTTTCGTACCCATCCCTAGAGGCATTTATACACTTGTGTTTAATTTGATGGTGGCAACATGGGGGTATGGCAGCTGGGGCGCAGGTAGCAAAAGGGTGGGAAAGTGAGTGGTATTGAAAAGGACACGCCTGGAAGAAAATCTTTCAACCTAATAGGTTAACTGAGATTGACCTTTGGACCCTCAGGCAGCACTGCATTTAAAACGGGTATGATTCTTGAGTTTAGGAAGAGTTCCAGAAAACATTACGTGGGGAATTGTTTACAGACAGGTGGACCTCGAGCAAGCCTTCTCGAAGAAGCCATATGTGAATATAATCCAGAGAACATTTTGTCTTCTCTGAGCTGAAGCTAATTTGAAATGGACTGAGGCAAAGTGGAAAACTGTTGTGTGGTCAGATGGATTAAAATTGCAATGAGGAGAAGAGGGGGAGCATCCAGTTTGTCATTAGTGCTCAGTTCCAAAGGCTGGATCTCTGTTGGTTATGGGGGTGCATTAGTGTTCATGGATTTTGCAGCTTGCACAGCTGGAAAGGCACCATCAGTGCTGAAAAGTACATACAGGTACATCAGTCCCAGGTAGGAGATGGGGTTGATGAACTGTTTTCAGAATATGATGCACAGTGATTACGTGGCCCTATCCAAACTTTTTTTTTTTTCTTTTTTTTTTTTTTTTTTCTTAAATGATTTTTACAAATTCAAACAATTTCTTCCATTTTTCTTTTTTTAAATGTTTTATTTTGAATAAAATTTCGGTTTATAAGATTTGCAAGTCTTTGTGTTTTTGTTTAACTTTCTAAAAACAGTTTTGGGAAGTCCCCACTGGAACATGAATGCACTGATTGCTTTGATCTGGTGAATGAATGTAAATGAAGGAAAGGCTGGATTTTATGGCAGGGCAGTAGTTTTGCAAGCTTTTTGTGCTCGACTTAGGCCTGTTTTACTACTAACTAAGCCTCCAGACTAAAGCGTACAAAAACATTGAACTGACCTCAAACTCTCTGTGGTGCCGGTATTATTTTAAGAACATAATTTCCATTGTAGATGAGAGAAGCACTCTCAGGATATCTAATTTCCATTAATTTCTCATTATAAAGCACTCGTAAGACGGGAGTGGAAGAGCAGGTATGACCGCGTGATGAAGGCTCTTGGTAGTCCACCTGCTCCAGACTCTGATGTGGACAGAACTGTGGCTGAGCTGGTCCCTCAGGAAAAGTCACAAACTCCCAAGAGGAAACAAGGAAGTGAGAGAGTGGTGTCCTGTCCTCCCCACTGTGACCACAGTGCTTCACTGCCCTCTGACATCATCGTTGAAATGAAGGTTTTTTTTTTTTTTATTTATTTTTTTTGTGTTAGTAGTTTGTTCAGCAGTGCTTTGTAATAACAACATTTCATTTGTGATTCTTCTCCCCCCCCCCCCCCCCCCCACTATGTCACACAGTTTACTGTTAAATCACGAGTGTGCCTCACCAGAATGTTAGAAAGTCCATGTAATAAATAAGATCTAAGATGTAAAAGTCAACGATATGTCTGAACTCAAAGGGTTTAATTTTTAATGTAGGAACTGCTGAGCATCGCTGTGGGCCCGAGGACTGATAAGGAGCTGCCGACTGGCTCTCAGCTCTTAACACTGCTGCAAAAAGTGGGAGAAACATTATCCTGCAGAAAGGTGCATCAGAGAGAGACGAGTGTCATAAAATTACACCGAATTTACTGATGAGTCGTTTCCCAGTGTTAATTACAGTCTTCCTTCTTTTTTTCTTGCTTAGTTTTTGAATGTACTGTCAGAGCAGATGCTTCTGAACTGTAGTGTCCTACTGGCCTGCAAACTGGGTAAGAGATTCCAGGCTGTTTAATGTTTTAAGTGTTTAACTCTCATCATTCAAAATTGCTGCGCTTCTTAAATGCAAACATTATGAAACGTCCTTGACAGACCTGAGAATGTGTTCTGTGTATCTGTTCAGTGTCGGCAGAGCTCCCGGTGCTGCCTCTGTCAGAGTGCAGCGGACGTGGCGGGGATGCTGTTGGTAATGGTTCAGGGTCAGAGCCTCCTGTCACAGCGCTGCTGGAGCAGCTCGCTGAGCTGTGGGAGAAAGACAGCTGTTCCTCCGCCCCCATCCACCTGCTCTTTACCCCACTTACAGTCACCGCTGTGCTGAAGGCCAGCGACACAGAGGTATGAATGATATAGATGTATTAATGATCATAATATGACAGTCAAATTGAACATATATCAGACTTGTTATACATGTCCTTGGATAGATCCTAAAAAAACATTATAGATTGAGGTGTGCAACACACATTGTTTTATTTTTTTTTTCCTTTTCAATTTCAATGTGTTAAAAATCTACAAGACTGAACAGTGTCGGCAAAATGGAACAGTTCTGTTGATGTTTCTTTTCTTGAAAGTTTCTTTACTATAAATTGTTCAAACCTACTCGCCTAAACACTTTTATAGCATGTTTATACTGGATGGAGACTTTATTTATTTATTTCCTTCCTGGATTCTTCTTCTTTGACTTATTTTCACTGCTTCTCCAGTGGATTTTAATACTCCTCCTGCTTTCCAGTCTGTCTGCTTTCTAGAGTAAACAGACTGGAAACAAGGCCGAGGGGAATGACATGTGAAACGGTCCCTGTCTTGAATTGAAAGATTTGGCCTCCAGCATTCTCCATCATTTTGAATTCTTCCCCCCCCCCTTTTTTTTTTTTTTTTTTTTTTTTTTTTTTTTTTTTTTTTTTTGTTCAGTTCTGTCAGGCCCAGTGTTCCTTAAACAGTTTTATTTATATACATATTTAAAAATGTAACCTTTTCTATAACCTCTAATTATTTAATTTAAAGTCATTTGACACTGAAATCTCTAATTTTCTATAAATGTTTTTATTATTTTTGTTGTTGTTTTTTAGAGGAAGAACTACCGGTTTGTAATTGGAAGACTGGTGGACAGAGGTTTATTGAGTGAAGAAGAGGTCAAATCCCATTGGAAGAAGCTAACAGAACTGGCCTTACCTGTGGTGAAGCTTCATTTTTCTTGTCATCTTGTATAGCTTTGGAATTATTTCTTAATACTAATGATCTGACCTCTGGCCTTTTCTGCTCTCTTGTTCTAATTTTCTTGTCATTTTTTTTCTCTTTAGGAGCAGATAGCGAATTTTCAGCTGAAGTTAAAGACCGTGAAACCCGTCTCACCTCTGGCGGAGTTACAAAGCCACATGGACATTCTGCAGGTCTCACATCAGACAGTAGAGGGAGCTACATGACAGCAATAGTACTATCCAGTTTCCCCGCCGCAATTGTGTTTTCGCCACAGTGTTTAATGTAACATCTGCTTGTGTTGTTCAAGAGGTACACAGTTCTGAGTGACTTCTTTTTGCTGACTAGCTTTCTGCTTCACAGACCGTCAAAGAGAGTCAACAGTCAGCTTTTGCAAGCCTCAGGCTTAGGTTCTGTAGCTGCAAACCGAGAACTAAGGTGCCAAGTAGAACCAGAAAACCCCGTCAGTCAGGGGTAGCATCTATGGACCACACAATCTAATCTTAGATCCAAAGGAATTTCCTGCAGGCAAACCTGGATTGATGCTCGTGTCTTTAGGCAAACAATAAACAAAAGATCGAGACGATGCATAGATTGGAGTCATAGTAGATTCACGCTTAAGACTGAAGAAGACTGGGCAATGAAATGGGGAATTTTTACATTTAAAAAAAAAAAAAAATTTGCGTAATTAATATTTATCACGTAAAATCTATAACAAATACTACAAGTTTCAAAATTAGAAAAAAGTCACGTTTGTGTAAGACACATTGTTGTCTTCATTTCAGTATAGCACTTTCACTCTGCTGTTGACCGCTTCACTAGTGACTGCGTTTCTTTCATAAATGCAAGCATTTGTGATCATGTTTTTGTTCATGTTGAACAAGCGCCCTACTCCCTGCTGCTTTTAAACTGATATTCTTTTTAATGTTGCCGCATAGTTTAAATTCTAAATGACAACGATGTATTCAGATTTAAGTGTTTGTGTATTGTCATGTTTGCAATGAGTAACATACAATTTCGTAATGAAAAAGAAAATAAAGTTTATCAGCTTGAACAATCTGCAGATTTTTGGGGGGTGTTTTTAATCAATGTAAAACTCAATTTAAAGACCTTTTGAAATGTAGAGAAATTTAAATAATAACAGACATGCAAAAAAAAAAAAAAGGATTTGAATGTGGCTAAAAGGGAGGAGTATCCAGCAGCATCCCCTCCCTCTCCTTCCATGTCTGCCCTGCAGGAAGTTTCACTTCTCTGCTGAGACTTTTGGAGACGTTCGGATTCTCGATCAGAAGTCGGGAGATGGCTTGAACAAGAGCGGGGGGGCTTACCGGACAACTTTGCCCCACTGTATTGGAGAAATATGAAGCCATGTTCACCATGCTCACATTAAAACCGTTATTTTACACCAAGTCCGACTTGGACAGCTGCTGAGTTGCGTGTAAAACCCCTCAAAACAACAACACACATCATGGCAAACGTAAAAGTTGCGATTCGAGTCCGACCTCTCAACGCGAGGTAAGTTCCCGAGTTAGCTTATCCAGCTAATACAACATAATTTAATAGTTTATTATTGTTGTGTTATTGCTTCTTTATGTCTCGAGTGCTGCTACCAGTATTTAAAACCATGCAATGTTGCCTGCTTCTTGGTGTGTTCAACAAGGCGTTATACTTCGTATGTTGCCCTCTTTTGCTTCTATTTTGTCCGTTTTGCTGCTTTAAATCGAACTCGAGCGTTAAACTAGCTCGTTAGCTAGCTCAGTACAACGCCGTGGTTTAAGTGAGTGGTGCACATGTTGAATGATGACAACTGTGGCTGTCAGGGGTGCTGCCTACTAAATCAGCCTGTGTAGAGCTGAGTAGTAGTAGAAAAATGCAGGAAAGGTGTCCAAATTCAGGCAGGAAGTGAATGAATTACATTTCTGACTGACCCCTGCTTAAAGCCTCGTTTCGTGGCTTTTTAGCTACAATCATATAAATCATTATATTCCATTATGTCTGACAGTGTTATGCATATTCCATACAAAAACCTTTTTCACTTTGATCACATGGAAATGTGATGCATATTTTTTTTTAAGGCATTTGTTACCTTAAACAAGGCAGGAAAGTTGGAATGAACACGTTGGTTTGGTTTAATTTTCCGCTTTATGTTTAGGTGGGAAGATTTTGTTACATTTTATAGCGCTATGAAATCTGCTGGAACTACCAAAGACACGCCAGGAGGTTTTAAAAGCTGCCATTTACATCAACAGGAAATTGCTACAGTATGTTAAATGCAGTTTGTTATTTTGAGGGGGTCTGGAGAAACACTTCATACAAGTTCCATGGTGGTGTATTTAATTATTTTGAACTCTGGCAGGGTTGCTTAAACTCAGAGGCCACTACAGTACCCTAACAAAGCATTATTCAGGCTATGAAAGGCTGGACAATGATTCTTTCAGCTGGTCTTCCTGGTGTTTTACATAACAAAAGAATTTCATATATTAAATGTTCACTGTCATGCAAATCTGTCCTTCCTGATTTGGGATTCTGACACCCTCATTTTGCTCATCGCTTTGAAGGATGTATTTCCTTCCTCTATATATATTTGAATAAGGACCTGCTGTGTAACAGAGATAACATTTACACCAGCCAGGTCTGCATTCTTCATTCGACCTTGCATTTGAGCGTATTGCTCTTCTGTTTTAGTTGACCGGCAGGATTCAGTAGGTGCCCCTGACAATGTGGGCAACATCTCACATATGCAAAAAAACAAACAAAACAAAACATGTCAGCCTATCTGAGCTCATCTTAAGTTTGTTTCAAAACACGTTTTTGTGCAAGGTTTACTGTTTTCCAGTCCCCAACCACCTCATGTACACGCTGTTTAGAGCCTGAGATTGAAGGTTGGTGGTTTTGGGTTGGGCCGCTGCTGGGGTTGGCAAAATGAGTCCCACGTGGTGAAGCACAGGGGGGATGATTTACAACAGCCGCCTCGTGTGTCCCTAGCCCACCACAGAGATGGAGCTAGATGCCACTGCAGGCAGCATTTGCCATCATTATCACTCCTGGAGATCGAAATCCTCTCAGCTCCGTATTGTGATTGCCTTCAGTTTTGCTTGTGTTGCATCAGATTTGCTTGGTCCAGCTGCTGAAGCACACACATACACATACAGCGCACACAACGGATGACACAGTGGTCTTGATTACGCTCACAGAACCCTTGTGTGCTCTCTGGACTTTGTGGAAACGGCTCCAGCTGCATCTCAAAGTTTTTGCAGAGCATGTCGGGGTCTGTTTTCATTTGAATCTGGGACTGGTCAGTGGTGCACTTGTGTTGCAATTTCATGGATCACATGCGCACACACACACAATTCATTGTGTTAATTGTCATGTGATGGCCTCAAGGCGAGTGGAGCCAGCGTAAATTTATCTCGACACTCTCTGAATTATATCAGCTGCAGCAAAAGAGGATTTTTAAAACCGATTTGAAACAGTGTATAGGATGATTATACAGCTTCTGAATTTAGAGTGAAAATGTTCTTAAAGCTCTGTCTGGTTTGCATTTGAGGTGTGAGATCCTGGTCAGTACTGATAGCATCCCGTAGGGCCATTTCTCTCTAGTGGAAGCATCAACCTTCTCAGTTGTTACCCACACCTAATAATAATAATAATAATAAGCATACACTTTTTTTTTCTTTTCTTACTCACAGGGAGAGCGCAGATGGAGGAAGGCTAGCTGTTCGGGTGGAGGATAAGTTTGTGAAGATCCGAAATGTGAAGGTGAGTAGTCCTGTATACAAGTGTGACAGAATGGGAGTTGCACATAGCAACAACAGGATGTTTACAGGCTTAGTTCAACTTTTCCCCCCTCCTTTAAGCTGCTTCTGTTTGTTGTACAGTATGTGTTGAGCTCACACACACACACACACACACACACACACACACACACACACACACACACAGCATAGCGACCCTTCCTGTCGAACACATGCAGTCTGAGCCCTCGGTGCACAAATATAAACAACAGCACAACTACGTCATACTTCAGATACCTCCCAAACATCTCCAAGAAGAAACTGTAAAAGATAAAAACACCATGCAGTAGCTTTACTGTTAAATTAGGGGGTTTATGTGAATCTGGCATGTGGCTGGAGTTATTATTCGAGGTTTCATTGAAGTTCTTGACATTTGGAACTAATTATTTTGTGAGCTTACAGTCCTGTAAGCTGATACTTTCACCACATTACCAACCTGCTGTGTCATATAGCTGAGTAGGCATGTCTGATTGGTTGAGCTGCATTGCCTGCAGACAGTCTAATGCTGTCTCTACAGCTTCAGTATGGAAAATGTTACACTTTATTTCTGATTTGGAATATCTGTATGAGCTAATATAGAAGTGAGAAAGCTCTATTTAAAGGGTCTAGCCTGTGGAAACAACAGCTATTATTATGATTCAAAATGATAAAGGACTTTCAGCTTGAAACCAGTTTTGAAACTCACATTTAATCTTAAAGAAATGCTTCTCTTTATTTGCATTTTGTTTTAAATGCATGCTTTCAGGAAGAAGGTTTGGGGGTGGACTAGAGAATCTGTTGCACATGATGTGACAGGAGACAAACCACATATGGCCTCCCTCTGCCTTGGAAAGGGATCGTGAACCCACGGCTCTTGCAGATCTCATGGGAATAATTATTTATGGAAACTGGGACAGTTTTGGAGCGTCTGAGACAGAAATAATAAAGACTGGATTTCAGTCGCAGTAAACAAGTGAAACAACCTATAAAGACCTGCTGAAATTAGCCTGTGTAAAACAAGAAAGAAGTAAAGAATAATGTTTTACAAGTTGTCAGGTTTCTTTAATATAAGTGGTTGGAGCTTTGTCGTTCAGGAGATTTGCCAGGGGCTGGTGTTGCTCTTAGTTCATCCCTCACACTACAAGTTCATTGTCCGTTTCCTCACAGTGCACAGGGGTTAAGTAGTCATGCTTTCAGGCAACCCAATTGCTGTGAACAAAATTGAATCCCAGGGCTTAGTGCTGCCTAATGCTGCAGTCAGTAAACGATTACTTACACAGATGATAGAGTGGGCTACACCTACAAGACTCTTTTTTCCAGCCCCCTTCTTGGTGCTTTTTTTTTTTTTTTTTAACCGGCTGTAGTTGTGCTGTATTACAATGGAATCTGATCTGAACAAATGTAAACACAACATGTAATGTCAGCAACTTTCTCAATCTATTTATCATTTCACCCCAACAAGGACTACTTTCACCTAGAACAGCAGAAAGAAAAAATAACCTTCCTCAAAGCCACTGTGTTCAGATATAATCTTTTATAATAATAGTAACATGCTATCTTATATACAGTACTGTGCAAAAATCCTGACAACCCCTGATTCATATTTTGCTAGAAAAAAACATTAAATAGATGCAGTGATTTATTAAAACATGTACTCATGTAAATGAAGATACAGTATATAAGGCAGAAACAGGGTTTGTGCAATTCTAACGAACTAACGAAGTCAATATTTAGACTGATCGCGTTTATTCATCAACAAACCCAGAACACTCTCGGGAAAGCTTTCTTGTCATTACTTTTAAGTAGTCTTTGTGACATTTAAAGCACTGGTTAGAAAATGGTCGGACTTGTGTACTGGAGTGAAAATGATTGAAAATGCAGCCCTTCAGATAGCTGGCTGTACCAAGGCCCAGTATAAGAAAATATAATGAGCTTAGTAGGTCTACTTTAAGTTAAATGATATAATGACATAAATATAATTATTACCTTTTCAACCACAGGCAAAATATTAGATTGGGAAATTAAGTGCAAGAACAATAATAAAACACAAATGTTATCATGAGCAGATGTAGCAGAGACTCATTGGATCCCCAGTAAATTGTAAGGATTTTTTTATTTTACACTGCAGGCAGTGACTTAGAAGCATTGTTCAGGTGCTGGACTTTTCCAGTGCAGTTGTTACGCACGAGTGAATGCAAATGCTGCTGTGCTGTCTTTCCTCAGTTCAGGATTCACTTGCAGTAAGCAGAAAGTTGTGCAGTGTTAATGCACTGTGGCAAAGAAAGAACTGGAGTAGGAGTAAGCCTGTTGCTAATGAATGGAAAAAGCTTGCTTGCAATTCCACACTGTTGTTTAGAGCCTCATAAACAATGTCCATAGTACTCACTTCATGACTGGGATGTTTTGTTTCATTTTCTTGTTTTTTCATGTTATTAAAAGCATGCACGCTGTAAAGTCTGTCACTATGCTTATTTGTATAAGGTAGAATTTAGTACTTACTGACCGTGCTGCTTTACTGTGGTAAGCATTGTTACTTATGTATCTTAAATGTAGACTAATTATATGTCTTACACTTTTATCTCCTTCCTAAAGTTGGATGGACGGACAGAAGGAGCTGTAGATTCCAGGGAGAAGCTTCTGGAATTTTGTTTTGACTACTGCTACTGGTCGGTGGATCGCGCAGACCCTCACTATGCATCGCAGGAGGAGGTAATGACCTAACTCACTGTGATTATGTTACTCACCGCAAATAACATGGTATCCTAAGTCATTATTTTTACAAAGGTGGTTGCTCACTGACTTATTGGTGGTAGTTATTTATGTTGTAAGCATCTACACAGTATATTAAAACACCAGAGTCTATGTCTATCATTTAGCCTCAAACATAACCTTTCTGTAATGTTAAGCCTGCAGTTCAGACCTTTAAATCCACAATTAAAATTTAACCAAACAGAATGCTCTAAAATTCTTGAATATATTACTTTTGAATCCAGTCTAATAGATAAAAATATCCATGTATTTTTGGTGAACAGGATCTGGTTTGATGTGTAGTTGTTTGCACTGCAGCATTGCCCAAAGCTGTTTCTTGTTTTCGTGCCATATTACATGCACTATTGTGGGTGGACACTGTGTGTGCGCTGATCCAAGTTTTGGCCACAAGTTGACTCTGGGCAAACCGAATCTCCAAAAGAAGAACCCAGAGGAAGCACGGTCCTTGTAGACAAACCACAACAAGAAGGGTGTGTGTTGTTTTCTATGTTTTTACACAGACGGCCACTCGGGGGACGTGATATCAGCTCCATCTGTTACCCTGCAGTCTCTTTGCCTCAGAAATGGCATGGCTAGAGTCGGCTTGCTTTTCATGTCCTGACTGTGACTGGGTGATTAGATATCTTCGCACTGCTTTGATTGGAGAGTGTTACTGGAACCTGAGATGGGCCTGAGATTAAGACGAGGTAGTGCCCATTTTTTCAAGGAAATTTCCTCATATGGATTTTTCTTATTACACATAGGTTTGTCTCATTATGAATTTCTTTTTCCGTCACGTTTTACTTAGCGCAAAAGCTTAACAAAAAAACCTTTGGTTTTAGAGCCAGTCCACTTATTCTGTCCTTTGTTAATGGGGTTTCCTTCTCTGCCACGCCCTCTGTGCTGCTCTCCACTCTTGTCAGTACTGCTTTTGTATGTGTTTGAGAAAGACTGGGCTGTGCCGATGGCCCACACACTGCACAGAACTATAGACAACACAACACTTCTTCCTGTCTCTGCTTCTGGCTTTATCCGCTTCTGTCCTCAGCGCAATCGTGTCCAGTCACAGTGGCCTGAAGACATTCCTCTGATGGCCTGGTGTGGGAGAAAGGGCACCAGTGATGGACTGAGCTGCTGGATTTAAATCTGACCTCCTTTCCAGAACTAGAATCCAAAGCATTGTCTCCTCAATAGATTATGTATATCGTCATGTCAGCTGCTTACTGATCAGACATTATAGTTGAAAATGTTTAAACTGAGGGTTTCTCTGATGGATTTGATGACATAAGGCCTGATGTAAAAAGGAGAAAAGACTGATTGCATGCTGCAGGGCAAGAACCATGATTAATGGCGCATTGCCAGGTAGACTTTCATGTTCAAAAACCAGTCGTAACTATGTTACCAAACAAACTGGCAACCGAACTTTGCAACAATGCCCTGTTGTGCTACCTCATTTAACTGCCATTACATTTTGGTCATTGCTCCAACGTCACCCCTATGGATTTTGTTGTTTTTGTTTCCTAGCTTAATGAGGTGATGCTATTTTTTGCCAGTGCTGGATTTCTCATAGTTTCTACTCAAGCAAATTATATTTTTGCATACTTTACTTTTTTTTTCATAGCAGGAAAACAGACTTTGCCTTGCATGCAGTGTAGTTCCCAGGAGACTGAGACAATCTGAAACAGTGGGGGAATGAGACATGGAGAAACTGGATCTTAACTCCTGCTTTTCCAGTCCAGCAGGACTATCTCACCACTCCCACCTCCCCTCTCCTCTCCCCATGGATACATGCCTCCTGCTCTGTGCTGTCCACTGTACATGTCCATGCATCACTGATAGTTTACACTATATACTTGTGGTGTCTTCCAGCTTCATACACAGTTATAGTGAAGAGTGAAGACAGAAATGTAGTGTCTTATATCTGATTATATCTGATTCTTTTCAATGAGGACTGTTCACAAAAAGTTGACCTTTTAGGTCGGGAGGTTTGGTGTTTAATATTTATGTTTATAGGAGAAGGCTGAGTAGGGAGGAATGAGAATGGCTTTGCCAGGTGATGAAGGGTAAGATTTTGGAAGAGATTTATAATGCGTAATGAAAGCCAGCTGTTTGGCTAATGTAGCAAAACAAGTGGGACTATTTGTCTAAATGGTGCCTTTGTTTTTGGCTTAGATATTAGGCAAACAAATATTATTTCCCCCTTATTTATTACCACAAACCCCTCAGCTTGTTTATTGCTTCTGTCTGTAAGAAACATGGAAGGGAAAAATTAAAGAGAAGCAGCGGATTTGAGTTTGGATAGAGACAAATGGCAAGAGAAAGTGATTAGAGACAAAGAGGGAATGCTGCTGAGGAGGAGGGGATATGGGCCGGGGGTCCGCTGTGCCTCTGCAGCCCCCCAGCTCTCCCCTGCCAAACTCACAGCTGCCTCACTAAGCAATTTTTCACAGTCAAATTTCAGTGTGACAACGTCACTGCTGGGGATTCAGCTCGGAGCACAAGGTTTTCTGTTGATTGCCTAATGGACTCAGATTGCGGGGGCTTTCCCCTCCCTGTCCTCTGTATCTCTGACTTTTGTCAGTGTGCTGTGCGATTTAAATATGGCAGCAGTGTTTCTAGGTCTGTGTGTCAGTGGTGCTGCAGAGCGAGGGGAAGAATGGCTTCTCTGTGCATTGGAATAATCCTTCACACGCATGTGAGCAGTCGGCCAAAGCAACAGCCAACAGCCCTCTTCAGGCTGGTTTGAATTATCTACAAACATGGCACCAAATAGACCACATGATGTCAGCATAGAAATCTGAGATCTATGCCATATGGGTGCAGTGTGAGCACCTGTGTTTTATGGATACTCTGCCCTCACTTTTTCTATCAGCGAGGGAAGCAGATGAAAGGAATCATTTACGACAGCGAGTTAAAGTGTGTACATAGAAGCGTACCACAAAGGATGCGGTGAAGTCATTTGAAGACAACTGTAAACTTCAAATGGAGCCTCCTCTCTGTAACATGTTCACTGTGCACACTTTAGTTGCTGTAGAAAGAACCTTGTGTGTGTGTGTGTGTGTTATTTAAAATGGGACACTTGTTACTGTTTTATTTATAGTAGACATACAACATTGATATGTTAGTGTATTATGAAGTGTGGTGTGAATGTGTGGACCTCTGAAGAGCAGCTGCTACTCTATAAAAGCTAATGGGGAGCTAACAATATTGGTGTATTTCAAGCCTATCTGTAATGATACTGCATAAGTCTGGTCCCTAGTAAATGCGACTATATACTGAGCCACTCTAACCTACCCATGGGGGATATTACACAAGGCTCCCACCAGTCTGAAGCCTGCAGAAATAATTCCCAGCTTCCCATAAAGATTGTAATATGCAGGTCCACTGTACAGTGTTCTGCTTTGGCCTATTTAACAGCGATATGAGGGGGAGGAGCAGCAAGTCCCCAAACTCTTTCCAGATATGGTTTTATTTATTTGTGTTAAGCCTTGCCTTTGCCACAGTAGTTGCATCAGAAGTCAAGGCAAAATGAAGTGAAATACACTGTTGGAGTGCCCCCTGCCTTCATTTTTCTTCACTTCCCCTCCTCTGCTCTGCTTTTCTTTCCCTGGTGCCCTTCATCATGTGTAGGGATGCCTGAGTAATGAAGAGCAGCCTATCTGTCTTTCCCCCTCCCTCTCATACAACCTCTCTGCTCTTCCATGCTAATTTGACCTACAAATTCTGTCCAAGTGTGACAAACGAGAGCGTTGTTGAACTCTGGCCAAACAGCTTCCTCTGTGTCTCTTCTTGCTGCTTGTGATTCAGCCTCTGCTGCCCGTGTCCTCGCGCTCCCTTTTTCCTCTCTGTGATGTTCCCTTTCCCTTTTCTCTCTCTTTCTAATCTAACTCTATAAACCCAGATTCCTTGCAGGAAGGACAAAGATCTCCTGTGACATCTTTTTTTGTTGTTGTCCCATGTCTAAACAAAGGCATTTAGTTTTGCTCAGGGCCCAGCTGTTGTGTTTGTGTAACCCACTTGGAAAGTGTAGGACGGGAACTGAGTGACCCTTATCTCTGCTGCAGCTGTCCACCTCTGGATAGAAAACTGGGAGTAAAACCATTTTCACATGCAGACTCTCAGCTATGCATTGCTGTTGGTGACGCCCCTCTTGCCCGATCCTTTTGGTTGCGTCACACTCGGCTAAAGCAACGAGAAGCCAAAGTTTTAAATGTGGTTAAATGCTTCGCTCTGCTGGCCGTTTGCCATCACCCTTGACGACATTTACACGTATTTACACACAGACATGCTACACATAAATACTTCTCTGGGGTTTAGCGCAAAGCAGGCCACATAAAACCAGACCAGCAGTTGGCACTTCCACAGTGAGCGATTACAGGACTTAACTCATTACAGAGGCATTACTCCATGACTTTTTTTTCCACCGTATCGCTGCATTTCTGTGCAGGAATCGCTTTTTCGTCAACCTTTCTCACGCACTTCATTTCCTTCCACCACTTTTCCCTTCTAGTTTGTTACCAAGCCACAAACTAGGCTCTGTGTTTGGGAAAAATTCGTTTTGCTCCGTGTTTTAAAACAAACTTGAACACAGTATTTGCCAGATCTCTGGCATAAAAAACAGCCAGATTCTTGTTTTACAGATCTGCTCCAGCTTACTTTGATGCGCATGAGGTAACTCAGGATTTTAGGTCTGTTGCTTATATAAACTTTTAGTAGATAGATACTAGAAAGGACTCACCACTTGTTTAAAAAAAAAAAAAGCTGTTCTAAATATCACGTGGCACCATTTTAATGTAACATTTCTTTGCTTAAGTTTCATCATAATTTGAGGCCGCAAATATATTTTATTAAGAGATAACGGTGTGCACAGTCTATTCTTGCACAACCAAATGTTTCACTTAGTGCATCCCTGCGCAGCTGGATGATAAAAATAATATTCTGTGATCTGCATTTTAAGTAATCTTTCCTCTGGAGGCTCTGAAGGCAGTTTTTCTCCATATTCTTCTTGATAATGTTTTTTTTCATACTGAAGAGAGGGATTTAGCTTCTGCTAGATCTGGAGCCCTTCTGTTTTGTTTTCTTCTTTCCTGCTTACTGTGTTTTGACAGTGACTCCGACCGGTGTTTCCTTCATTTAGAATGAAATCTATATTTTGCTTTTTCATTGTTAGATTGTTTTTCCTTAGAGGGTAACGGTTTTGTTCTTGTTTTGGTTGCTGTTTCGGCAGCCACTTAACTGGTCAGATGCAGACATGGGCGCGTGCACATGCAGCGACCTTCCTGTTCATTGTGGTGTTTAGTTTCTGTCTGTTTTGAGGCGTTGATCAAGCCTGCACATTTGCTGTCGCCTTGGCCTGGAAATTTCAGTCTCCAGGCTATTTCTTTATTCCAGAAATGCCATCTGCCTCATATCTCACCTGCTTTGTTAAGCCAGAAATGCATCCTAATGCTGCAGGGTGTTGCAAAATGGGAAAGTAGGTTGTGACAGAAAGCCATTGTGTTCACTGAAGCAGGTTGAGTACAGTGACACAAATTACAGTTTACTGATTTTAATTTGGTGTGACAATGGCGACAAACAACGGGGTCACTTTAATATTTCCTGACACTGGCTGTTGAGACAAAACTCACACACAATGTTATTGTGGCAAGAAGCTGAATTAAAGTCGAGCTTCTTCTTGTGGTTTTTACAATATATAGTCAACTTTGAATAAAAACAGTACAAATTTCTTGGTAGAAACAGAAAACAATAGTAATGGTTTACTAGACAGTACAGAGACAGTCAGGTTCAAAGGAGCGAAAAGTTAAAGGAAAGTTCCTGCTCTTTGTGCTAAGCCTGGAGGGACACTAGGCCTTGTTGTAGAGGCCTTGTTGTAGCCCCCATAGAGTGAATTTAAGAGGGTCAACTTTAACAAGGACTGTATTGATTCTGTGTTTGAGAGGGGAGACGTTGCCTGTGTCTGTTTTTCAATAGCACCATGAGGACAAGACAGAGGCGGCAGTGCTTTTTGTCTTCATGTTTAAGCCTTCATTCAGCTAAGAGGCAGGGGGTAACACTTGGTGGTCTGCACCCAAGTGGGCTGCACACTTTGGCATTTGTAGGAATGAGAACCGTTATTGAGCTACAGTTGCACAGTTAAGGTGCTTTTACTTTCAAATGATCTCTTTGTATCAAATATTACACTTTACTTTGGCTTTATTCTATTATTTTGATCTTTCTCTGTATACAGTATATCATACTGTATATTAAAAGTCAGTTACAAATTATATTCTTACTATCAAGACCCCAAAAGGTTTTAAGAACAGAAGTTAGCTTAAAGACCTTCTGCACTAAAGATGGTTAAAATCAATTCCTAATTTGGAGGGAAAATTATGATTTAGGTATTTCTACCTGTGTGTCTGTAGAGTGATTTATGAGGCCATTCAGAAAAACCAGCCGTCATGGCAACACTTTTACAAGCTGGATGTGGCTCTTTCTGTACATTTCTTTAAGCTGCATACATTTTCATGGTTTTTATTTCAGAAGTGGCATGTGGTGCTAGTTAATATTTGAAGCAGGTGTTTACTATTTATATAAAAGTTTGACAGTTTGCTTTCTTGCTGTTTTTTTTGCTACAATAACACGATATGCTGTTGGTCTCTGCGTGAGCTTCGCTCCATCATGTCAGTGCTAAATATTTTACTTGTCTGAGAAAACCCAAGGCTGTTGAATATTACCACACAACCTCACACAGTCCTAAGAAGAACTAGATGACCACTGAATACATTCAGAGTACTTTCACAAGGCTTGAGTCTTTCACAAGAGTTTTCAGCCACATCCAACTTAAATCTGGCCTTGCAAAATTGTGGGAATAGAGTATACACAGGCTTAACTCCAGGTTCTCGCATATCGTCAAAGCAGTTGGTAGTGTGATACACATGTGTGCACACACACAGGAGGCATGTTAAAAGTATTCCTTGATCTTTGGAGGTTGTGGTAGCTTTGAGAGGAATCCTCCTCTCTTCTCTGTGTACCCACCACCAGTCTCCATGGTCCAAACTTGAGCCTGGGGGCCTGGGAAAGAAAACCCCTCTCTGATCCCAGGGTGTGTTATGGTTTTTGGGGGAGAATGTGCATCTCAGGTCTGGTCTAGCTCAGGTTCCCAATGCCCCCAAAGGTATGTGTTGCTTTTGGACATAGCTTTTGGGTTGCAGCTGAGGCCACATGTCCTTAGAAACGGGTTTATTGATCGGTTGTATACAATAGACAACAATCAAGTGGTTTATAATTTGCCCAGTCGTTGTTCATCTAACCTGCATGCACATAGTTGTCTGTATAGTACATTTTATAAGTGATAAACAACCACTTTGTTTCATAGAGCCTGTTCCCATAATAGAAGATGTTTGGCTTCGCTAAGAATCATAATAAATATTTGCTGATTCTACACCTCTGTGATGCCAGGTGAAGCTTTTGAGCTTAATTGGTACTAAAGGGTCGAACGCATTCCAATAAAATATCCCCCAAATTCAGGATTCTGACCCCACCATTCACATGTTACAGGAGAAAATGAGATTTGCCAGAAAAGGGAGTGTTTTTCCAGTTTTCTCTTGTCCATGTTTGGTGAATCTGTGTGAACTGTAGCCTCAGTATCCTCTTCCTAGCTAACAGGAATGTCACCTGCTGTGGTCTTCTGCTGCTGTAGCCCATCTACTTGAAGGCTCCACATGTTGTGCATTCAGAGATGGTCTTACACATATCTTGACTGTAAAGAGTGGTTACAGCATTTGAGTTAGTGTCGCCTTCCTAGCTTGAAGACGTCTGGTCATTCTCCTGTGACCTCTGGCCTCAAATACTCGTTGTTTTTGCTTTCCCAGAGAACTCCTGCTCACTGGATGTCTGTCTTTTTTTTTAATTTTTTTTACATTATCTGTAAAGCCTAGAGATAGTTTGAACTGGAGCGAGTCCTCTTGACCATGTCTACATGCCTAAATGCATTGGTTTTCTGCACTGTGATTGGCTGCTTAGAGAGCTTGTGTTCAGGAGCAGTTGAATTGGTGTACTGCAACAGGATTTTTCACTTTGTATATTTTTATTGAGTTTAAACAACAACTGAGAAGAGCCCAGCTGCTGAGATAATGTCTTAATTGTTTTTGCACAATAGCCATATGCTCATTGGAAAACAGATTTCTTGTCCATAAATTATGACTGTGTAAGATTAGTATCTTAATAACTGTTGAAAGTGGTCAAGATTAAAATCCTGATTGTTTGCTGTGCTGATTGTAAAGCTCTTTGAGGCCTAATCATGATTTATGATTCTATATAAATAGAAATGACTTCACCTCAGTTTATAAGACTTTGTTATTCAACCCTTATTTGGTATTTACTGCCTATTACTCTATGATTTTAAGACAGAGGCTCAACATCCTGGATTACTGTTATATAGTATATCTGTTAAGATTTTCATCTGTTTTGACATAAATGCAAGTAATAAAAAGCTAATTTGTAAAAATGCAAGTTTGGATTGATAGCAAATTTTCCTACACTACTATATCTCTGCTGCAAACACAAAATTATATGACTGCATTTCATTTGCCAGTATAGGTTTCAGGAAAAGTCCTTGTTCTCCTATAAAAATAAGTAGTTGAGATTTGGCCTTGTGCTGGTCATCTGCATGCTCTGGAGCTCAGATGCAGACACAGTAAGAAGGAAAACAAGAGGCCTCAGTTGATTGTTTTAGCGGGGCTTTCCGGGATCCCCTGTCCGAGGACTTTGCTGTTAGTCAAAGTTTATTTTCTTGACCCAGCCATTTTTCAGTCTTTTTGCCCTCACATTTGTTTCTCTTACATCTGCACTCTGCAAAATTGTTTACCTTGAGTATTAGCTGACCTCCATGCTCCCTGCACAAACACATCAGCAGGAAGGAACATTACCTCCCCACCACTGGCCTCATGCCACAGCATTGTGATCAAGAAACCTTAGTGTAAATCTATACTCGTGTAAAACACAACTGCAGTGCAGATCAAGGGCTTTCAGTTACATTGTAAACAACCCAGCAGCCCCTACTTGTTTTATTAAAATAATCTTCGAAGGGATGGAAGGGAGGAATCCAGGTGTGCTTTTTAACTCTGCATACTCTTTGTGCATTTCTGGTTAAGGGAGTGTGTGTATGTGTTAATTTCTTCAGGTGTTCCAGGACCTGGGTGTGTCGGTACTGTCCGGAGCTTCTGAGGGCTACAATGTGTGCCTGTTTGCTTATGGTCAAACAGGATCTGGAAAGACTTACACCATGATGGGGACGCCGGTGAGGAGAGTCCTGGAATCACTGCACAATATTAGATGCACTTTTTTCATGCCTTAGTTAATATTATAAAGGACATTGAAGGGTCCAGCTCATGCTACACAGGCAGAAAATGCTTTGTTTTATAAATCTTTCGGTTGTGGCCCACACGTTAATGTTGGTCACTCTTTTTTTTTTTCAATTTTCTTTAGGACTCCATGGGCTTGACTCCTCGCATTTGTCAGGTAAGGTGGTTGATTAATACTCAACTCAGGTGGCGACACGAATGAAGTGAACATGCTGAACATTCATCTTCCTGAGTATCTAGTATTGTAGGTTGAAGTAACCTGCTGATCTTCTTTCCTCCCAGGGTCTCTTTCAGTCTGAAGACACTTTTTCAGATGGGCAGAACTCAAGCAGAGTGGAGATCAGGTACTTCTTTATTGCATAGATCTGTGTCTCCTGATTCTAATCAATTTAATTGGGCCTTTTGTTGAAGTTTAATTCAAATTAGACAAGAGTTTATGGTGCAGTTATGCTGAAAAACTGTAGCCAGCAAAATTAAAACAGGATTCATTTCTGTTTTAATTTCTCTGGGAAAATTTGTTCATTTTAAGCTCTTCCTGCCCTTCACTCATAAATGTTAAATGGACTTGCACGTCAGTGGAGACGGAGCGCCAGGCTGGAAAGACTTTGGGTTCAGTGTCTTCTCCAAGGACACTTTGGTTTGCGGAGGGGCCAAGGATCAAAGTACTAACCCTGCCATTAGTGGACACCTGAGTACACGCCACTTGAGCCAAAGCTGCCAATTGTATGGTTATTACAAGGAAAAATACAGGGTTTTCTACAATTTGAAGATTACAATCTCTCTAGCATACACACTGTTTCGCTAAGCAGTTTAAAACACTGCCTGGGTAGCCATGATTACTACCTGGCTGAACTACAGCCAGCTTTTATTGTGTTTTCTAAGCTCTCAAAAAATAGAGCAGAAATAAAAACCTCAGAAGAGTAAAATTTAAGACATAGACATACAGATAATGAATGGAGTAGATTTAGCTAGACATGTGTTGTGCATCTAAGTGACGTTAGGGATATAAAAGACTTTAAGCTGAACTTATATTGAAGCTGATTTTTTTTAAACCTCTGCCTCCTTATTTCTCTGTCCTTGCAGCTTCTTGGAGATCTATAACGAGCGTGTAAGAGATCTGCTGAAGGGAGGAGAGCAGAAGAAGAAAGCCACACTGAGAGTTAGAGAACATCCTGAGAAAGGACCCTATGTACAAGGTGAGTTTTCATTCCTTTCCACTGCTAGACAGAAGAATGATAAATCTACATTAAAAACCCCTAAAATCAAGATGAACAGATTGCATTACAATGTTTAAAACATGACCTAGCAGTTCCAGGTGATGATGCACTAAATGTTGATCTAACGGACCAGCTTCAAGGAGACACAAATCCCTTTGGGATTGCATCAGGAAGGGCATCCGGTGCAAAAAATCTCCCAAATTAAACAGACAGTGACCCCTTGTGAGTAGGGGAGCAGCCAAAAGTATCTTGCATGAATGCACACTCAAGTAGAAGTCAGAAAAAATTCTCTAAGATGTCTTGTTTGTGTTGTTTACAAGTTACAAGTCTTCTTCTGTTTTTGATTTAGTTTTAGTCACATCTATTTTTAGTTGTTAGATTCCTGTTGCTTCTTTTATTTCACCTTTTCTCTTTTCCCCTTCATCTCTTCATCTTTTCCCTCTCGTTCCCTCCATTTCTTTCTCTCCTTGTCATCCGCCGGACTCTCCGTATTCAGAGCCCCACATCCACTCATTGTCTGTATCAGGAGAAATCCCACTTGGCCAGAGGAAGTGAAGTCATTTCCTTGTGGTTCCAAGCAGTTCCACACACATCATATCCCATTTAGGTTTTCCAAATTCTACTTCTAATCCCTCAGTGCTTTTCCATCCAAACACTGTTTTGCTGCCACTCCTGTTTTCCTTAAACAATTTAACTCTTTGTATTGACCAGCTTAGAGAAAACAAAGAGGAAGAGGCTAAATGATGAGCCAAGAGGCTCCATGATGATCTGTGTGCACATGTTTAACAGCTTTTTAAGTTGGTGATTCATGCCTGGAAGTAGAGCATTGTTAGAAACTGTTGTTTCTAGATGCTGTGGGAAATATTAAAAAGCACATGGTGGGAGCAAGGATTGATGCATTTCCTGTTTGTGTCTCTTTTTTATACTTCTTTCCTCTTAACATTTTAATCCCTGCAAATAATCAAAGCAGCTTTTTTGTCTCATCTCCATTCAGTTTCATGTTTTTAGACGTTTTGTATGATGTAGAATAAAAATCGGATTGTGTTCAGTCTTGCTCGGGGTTGACCAATACAAATTATCATTCTCTTTGCGTCCCTCCCATCAGACCTTTCATCACATGTGGTCTCAGACTGCAAACAGGCCATAGACCTTCTGGAGGAAGGCATCGCCAACCGCATCACCGCAGCAACCCACAACCATGATGCCAGCAGCAGATCCCATGCCATCTTTACGATTCAGTACACACAGGTCATCATCTCGCTCAGACTCTGCATGTTGTGCTGTTACTTTTTTCCAGATATTCTCATAATACTCCAGAGTATTGAATTTGTATGACGACTGTATAACTGACCACTGATCAATATGCAGACTTTGGGTTATTTACTTTTGTCTTTTCTCTTTAGGCTATCCTAGAAAACAACCTTCCTTCTGAAACTGTCAGCAAGATTAACCTGGTTGACCTGGCTGGGAGGTGAAAATGTTATTTCCTGCTGTCGTGTGCCCTATTTTTTCTCCTTCAGCATTGTTTAAGCCCAAATCGTTGACAAAAGTGCCCCCTAGTGGATACTGACTCTTGCCCTCAGATTGCTGAACTCCCTATTTCAAACATTTTTTAGTCATTTTTTATTGATATGATGTCATACTTTGTTTTTGTTGTGTCTACCAGTGAGAGAGCAGATCCCCACTACTGCAGGGATAGACTGACAGAGGGCTCCAACATCAACAAGTCTCTGGTTACTCTAGGCATTGTCATTTCAGCTCTTGGTAAATAAAATGTTTTAGTGTTTTTATTTCACTTGAATAAACTTCCACAACATTCACATCTATTCTCTTGTGTTCTCTCCTGTGCTTGCTTTTTTTGGCACATCCTTCAATCTTTTTGCCACCACCTCCGCAGCTCAGAACTCACAGATGTCAAGCAGCTGCCAGAGTATCAACAGCGTGGCCTCTGAGGGCGATGGTAGCACAGTGGGTAGCCACAGCAGCTCGCTGTCTGGAGGTGGAGGTGGGAGGAGGCACTGCTTCATTCCCTACAGAGACTCAGTCCTGACATGGCTTTTGAAAGACAGTCTGGGTGGAAACTCCAAAACCATTATGATTGCAAGTGAGTTCAAACTGAGTGATTCCACAATAAATTTTTATTTTCATATATATTCTAAAACTGTATTTAAGAAAACTGACCACCTTATGCCAAGTAATGTGTGCGTTTCGCGTGTATTTTCTCTTGCAGCGGTCTCACCTT
This sequence comes from Simochromis diagramma, assembly GCF_900408965.1. NCBI lineage: Eukaryota > Metazoa > Chordata > Actinopteri > Cichliformes > Cichlidae > Simochromis > Simochromis diagramma. Next base: position 6,421,503 of record NW_024387030.1, on the reverse strand, counting down.
CTGCCAGCAGTTATAACGAGACCCTGAGCACCCTGCGCTATGCTGCCCATGCCAGAAATATTGTCAACAAGCCTCGGGTTAATGAGGTTAGCGGCTGTTTGGAGTCAGATGCCAAGGTTTAATGTTTGATCTAATTGTTTGGATTAGGTTAACGTGCACTTTGATTTCTGTGCAGGATGCGAATGTTCGGCTGATCAGGGAACTGAGAGAGGAGATTGACAGGCTGAAGAGCATGCTGCTCAGCTTTGAAATGGTATGGTGACCTTTTATCGCTAGAGCGTGTCTCTAACTCTCCCAGGGAGACACTCGGCTGCGTTCACTCCCTTAAAAAAAAAAATCCTTCTTAGTACTGTAAGGCTTTGTATAAAAGAGATTCCCACATTACACATTTTTCTACCAAATCCTTAATACAGTGTTTTATATCTTGGTGACATTTCTAATCCCCTTAGGTGGTCAGGACTGAATTGCATTGTAATGTCTGTGTGACATTTTCCTTTTGCACAGTATGTTGACTGATCATTTCTTTACTCTCTTGATTGACAGCAACGTAATCCCAGTCCATCCTTGAGTGACGAAAGGGATGGAAATCTTTCTGAAATCGTGCTGCAGAACGAGCTAAAGGTAACGCAGGGTCGACACACATGCTTGCATCTGCCTGTCTGAGTCTTTGACACGTTAAGCAAGTGTGACTTCGGTGGAATGTTTTTATCAGGTCGCTGCTTTTTCCAATATTTACCATGTATCTTCTCAAAGATTAGACACCGACACTAACTGAACTGGGATTTTATTTTTTGTTCTGCCTTACTAGGAGACATTGGAAACTTAAACAGTTAAACAAACCAAGTGTTAGAAATCATTCTATCTGAAGAAGTTTTTTCAGTACTACTATCTATAGGACTGGACACTAGTAGCAGATGTTGGTGCCAACGTTTTCTACCTCCCATTCTTCCTGACATTCCTTTCCCCTTACCCATTCCTGGGTTGCAGGTGGAGCAGCTGACAAAGGACTGGTCAGACAGCTGGAGAGACAAGAAGGAGCTCCTGGAGGAGTACAGTGTGGACATCAACAGAGACCGGGCCGGCTTCCTCATCAACTCCCTCCAGCCACACCTCGTTGCCCTTGATGGAGATGTTCTCAGCACCGGTGTCGTCTTTTATCACCTCAGGGTATGATGAGAAAAAAAAGGAAATACAGGGTTTATATTCTTTCTCTTTTTATGCAAGTGTCTTTGCAACCCAGGAGATACGTATTTGTAATTTACAGGCATGCCATAACATTCAAAATAATTTTTTTTGCACAAACAACAGAATGCAAACTTTTGCATTTGCTCTACTTTTCTGAAATCTCAAGTTACTGTTTTTGTCAGCTGACTTGACTAAAACCATCTCTGTTTTTCTACTAGATCTCTCCAATCCTCTCATCTTCTTGTACTACTATTTCTCTCTGTACTTCTAGAAAAACTCTTGAGAAAAGGTGCGTTTCTGTTGCCTTTTCTTTTCACTGTATCTTCCAACTGTCCTGTCAACTTCCCCTCTGTGTGTACGTGTGTGTGTCTGCGTGTGCCTTCTGCAATGCATAACACTCTCTTGGATAAGAGGCTCTTAGTTCTGAGGCTAGGAGTCAGGGGAGCTTAAGCTGTCCTGATTCTGACAATGACAAGCGTACCCTTAGGCCTGACAATTACAGTTTCCTGCATGTGAAGAACTGAGGCCACCTGGGAGCACATGTGGACTTGACACCAAATAAGAAAGCCTTTAATCCCATTAGATAAGACTTCAGATTAAACAAATCACATTTATTTTTCTTCCAGGTAAGTGAAAGAATAGACGTTAAAACCCCTTCACAGAAGATTGTGTCAAAATATTTGCTTGTTTTTTTGTTTTGTTTTTTTAAGATATTTTCGTATTGTATGTGGATTTTGATTAGAGCTATCATGTTCACAATATATTTTTTGTTACAGGAAGGAGTTACCCGCATTGGACCTCAGGACCAATTTGAAGAACCACAAATAGGTATTTATTTATTCTCTTAAAGCCATGCGATAAGAGAGGTCTGGAAACAGAAATGATACAATACAGACAAAGTATATTTTTGAGTTTGTCATGTAGGTTATTGCACACAAGGTGCAGGGTACATTATGACGATGTGGATGTATTATAAGCCCCCTTTTCATTAAATGTTGCATTAGATGCTGTAAATGTTGTGTAGTTGAATAGCAGCAACGGTACAGCTTTCTAAATCAAAATGTGTCACAACATTTCTGCATTCTGTGTGTAGTCTTGCAGGGCAGCGCCAGCTGTGAGATTGAAAACCACGGGGGTGTGGTGACGCTCAGGCCAGTGCCGAGCTGTGTCTGCCTGCTCAACGACAGAGAGGTCACAGAGTCCTGTAGACTGGCTCAAGGTCAGCTCATGTCCTCAGCAGAGCACTTTGTTCATACTGTCTTTGGTTCCCAGCAGGTTTGCCCCAGATAATGTGACAGAAGCTGGTTATCTTGGTACAAAAAGGAGAAAAAAATGGATGTTTTAATTAGAGACGGACCGATCCGATATTACGTATCGGTCCAATACTGACGTAAATTACTGGATCGGATATCCGAGAGAAATAAAAAATGTAATCCGATCCATTAAATATCAAAAAAGCACCTCACAAAACTTGCGACACGGCGTAACTCTGCTCATAACCGTAGCACGTCGGAGCAGTGTGCTCACGTGATAGAGCGGCTGTGTGTATTTGTAGCCTCGCTACCAAACCAGCATTTCATCTCCGAGGAAGTTATCCCAGAGAGAAGTAAAGCAAGTGTGTAAGTTCATCTCTGAATGTTTGTAAAGCATTCCCACGTTAAGCTTAACAACCGATATATGGAGCGACTGCCTCTTCTTGCTGCTACTTCAATCGTGAAACTGATTAATGATCAGCTGATCGGCTTTTCTGTCACGAGTCCGTCTCTCTTGTTTGTTTATTGCCCACTTCGCGCCAGAAAGAGGAAACCAGCGGATGAACAACAGCAGCAGGTTTAAGCTTGATAAGCTGTTGTTAGAATTTATTTAATATAACTTTCTACACCAGGATCCTTTTTCTACGTAGCTGATGGCTGGTAACTGTGCAGGGGTGGATCTAGCAAAGGTTAGCCAGGGGGGCCCATAGGGCATGAACAGGGAAAAGGGGCACAAAGACTTAGAGCAGTGATGTTTTGGGGCTGTCGCCGAGCAACACGGGCTTTCAACTCCCGCCACAGATTTTCTATGGGGTTGAGGTCTGGAGACTGGCTAGGCCACTCGAGGACTGTCAAATGCTTCTTACGGAGCCACTCCTTTGTTGCCCGGGCGGTGTGTTTTGGATCATTGTCATGTTGGAAGACCCAGCCTCGTTTCATCTTCAAAGTTCTCACTGATGGAAGGAGGTTTTGGCTCAAAATCTCACGATACATGGCCCCATTCATTCTGTCCTTAACACGGATCAGTCGTCCTGTCCCCTTGGCAGAAAAACAGCCCCATAGCATGATGTTTCCACCCCCATGCTTCACAGTAGGTATGGTGTTCTTGGGATGCAACTCAGTATTCTTCTTCCTCCAAACACGACGAGTTGAGTTTATACCAAAAAGTTCTACTTTGGTTTCATCTGACCACATGACATTCTCCCAATCCTCTGCTGTATCATCCATGTGCTCTCTGGCAAACTTCAGACGGGCCTGGACATGCACTGGCTTCAGCAGCGGAACACGTCTGGCACTGCGGGATTTGATTCCCTACCGTTGTAGTGTGTTACTGATGGTGACCTTTGTTACTTTGGTCCCAGCTCTCTGCAGGTCATTCACCAGGTACCCCCGTGTGGTTCTGGGATCTTTGCTCACCGTTCTCATGATCATTTTGACCCCACGGGATGAGCTCTTGCGTGGAGCCCCAGATCGTGGGAGATTATCAGTGGTCTTGTATGTCTTCCATTTTCTGATGATTGCTCCCACAGTTGATTTTTTTCACACCAAGCTGCTTGCCTATTGTAGATTCACTCTTCCCAGTCTGGTGCAGGTCTACAATACTTTTCCTGGTGTCCTTCGAAAGCTCTTTGGTCTTGGCCATGGCGGCGTTTGGAGTCTGACTGTTTGAGGCTGTGGACAGGTGTCTTTTATACAGATGATGAGTTCAAACAGGTGCCATTCATACAGGTAACGAGTGGGGGGACAATACTTTTTCTTTTCTTATTCTCATTTAAAATGTCTAGGTTTTAATAAATAATTATCTGAATCTTACAGCCAAAGTTTTAATCTTATGTAAAATATATAGAAGTCCATTACTGTATATAGTAACTGTTAAGTCTAATATACCCTAGTAAGCTATACTACTTTTTCCTTTGGGAAGGTACCATCTGTGCAGTCTGCAGTTCTGTTTGAAGAAAGATGTTGAATCTATTTAATTATTCTTGAAAAATAATTTATTTCTGTGCATTTTTTCTTTTTCACACTGCATCAAATTAAGGTTGATTACGTCGATTAAGCATCATGAGGTGGAGGGTGGGGGGTGGTTCCCTATTTTTTATTTTTTTTATTTTTATTTTATTTATTTATTTATTTTTGCTGGGAGTTTGCAACCCTGTTAGTTAGGTTGCTTAATATTTCTGCTAAGTACTCTTTAAAATACCAGAATAGGATGGATTGAGCAGGTTTAAGTTTATTAGATTGATCAGTTTTGCTGAATTATGAAATATTTTGGGTGCAGTGTATTTTTTACATTCAGGTATAATAGAATAGCTTTAGTGTTGATGTTTAATTAAACTTGAGTATGAACTTATACAAAATGCAGCAATATATTAAAAAAACAGTTTTATTGATTAAAAAACACACTATATCGGATTCATATCGGTATCGGCAGATATCCAAATATATGATATCGGTATCGCACATAAAAAAGTGGTATCGTGCCATCTCTAGTTTTAATGTTGTATTTGAGCTGTGCGAGTTCAATTTTGTGATTTGATTGATTATTTTTATGTAGATATTGTAAATCAGCTTTTGGTGAGTTACTGCTTTGCTCTGCTGCACGTAAAGCTAATTCATGACTTCAAATGCAGTTGATGCCTTTTGCTTAATTAATGCTGGCCTTAAACGAAACTTGAATTTCATCCAAGAATCAAAAGAACATGCTGTGAGCAATTTGTCTTTCAAATAAGCAGGGAAAAAATGATGTTCTCGACACACACATACATTCAGCAAAGCTGAAAAAAATATAAATGCACATATGCCTAAAGATTTACAGAGTTACCTTAAAGATAAAAATGCAGGGTACACACACACACAGCTTACATGAACACAATGCCATGGGTTTAGCACAGCTCATGATGAAAGATTTGTCTCTCTGTCTCCAGGGACAGTGATTACCTTGGGAGGAGTGCATAAGTTCCGCTTCAACCACCCGGCTGAAGCAGCTGTCCTTCGGGAACGCAGGCGGGTAGGTGCTAATCGTCCCAAAACGAATGCGATGCTGTTGATTAGGATGACAATCATGAAAATATTTATGTTGAGCAGATGATTGGGTGATACACTTGAATGCTAATGATACACAGAATTTCCCTTTTAACACATTTCTTATTTTGTCTGTAAACACTAAAATATTAATTTTTCTTTTAAGGCCAGTGAAGGTGGCATGACCTGCACCTACACAGACCTTTGCCTTGTGACCCCTGATAACAGGTAAATACTGTTTTAAGGCAATGTTTCCCACTCTGTGAATATATGTGGGTTAAACAGGTATTTTTCTGTCCCCACTTTCATATTTGATAAGAATTACAAATCCAGTGTCCTTCCTGTAGATTCATGCATAAGTCCTTCCACTTGGTGGAGTGCATGTTTCCATTAGCCCCCACCCTTGTGAACAATCCCAGTTAGCTGTTTACGATTCAGGCTCAGGGGTTGCTTAGTTACTCATGAGACGCTGAACACAACAGTATCCTTTACTTTCAACCTCTCTGCCACCAAACTATAAAATTCTAGACATCAAACTACACATAGGTGAGGTAAAATGATCGTTTTACTCTCCATGGTTGTCTTTTTTTCTCTCTTATTTCATCATCATTTCTCAGTCATTTCTCTGTGCTTCATCTGTGTCATGCGTCTCTTTTTGTAGTGTCAAAGAAGCGAATCTCCCACAGCAGGTGGGTGCATGCTTCTCTCCCAGTGAGGAGCCTTCTGCCAGGCAGCGTGTGGAGGAGCAGAAACGCTTCGTGGAGAGTTTGCGTCAGGAGATTCAGGCTGAACATAGACGAGCTGAGAGAGAGCTAGAAAGGGAGCAGGCCTACCTCCAACAGCAGCACACTGAGAGTGAGAACTCTTTGCATTTCATCACTTACACAAGTATTATTCAAAATCCAAGCTGAAATTCTGCATCGTTTAAAAAACAAAAAGGATGACATACCAAAAGTCATATTGATTGCGATTTCTAGTGCTCAAAATGTCCTACTTTCTGTCTTTAATCAACAGTCCAGCAGTGGATTTTGAAGGAGAAACATCGCCTGACAGCTGTTGAACAGAGGATCACTCAGGAGTCTGGAGTTCAAGCAGACCTCCTCCCTGCACCCCTGCTGGAGAGGTTAACAAGCCATGTGTTCAGGGATCAGAAAGATGTTTCAGTGGATTGTCCATCCCAAGTGATAAGAGCCAGGAAGAAGGCAGTGCAGGATGAATTGCTAAAGCATCACGCTCTCTGCCGGGCCGAGAGCCGCATTCGGCGCAAAAGGCTGCGTTACCAGCTGGAGAGAATCGCCAGCAAGCAGCATCTGTTGGAAGCAAAGAAAGAGTTACAGCAGCTGGAAAAGACTCTGCCTTTAGGACCAGACAGCCCAGAATCTCCTGAGGCTGGATCGCCCTCAAAGGTCAAAGGACGACCGTTTGATTCTCGTAGACACTCGTTTTCATCCGATCTTTTGTCCCGACTCTACCCACAGAACACACCCATCTTCAGGTAAGGGGACAGTAAAATCTGTTGGTGAGGATTCAGGAAGCAGTTTTTCAGGGTTTTTTTTAATTATTTAGGTCTTGACTGTTAAGACATCTGTTTTTCTCCTTCTCCAACAGACACTTCCTCAAGAGAAACAGATCCACAGACCTGACTTTAAATTCACCCACAACGTCCGATTGGACTGGTAGCAGGAAGTGGGTTTCGGATGAGTGTCTTCCTCGGGAAAGGACCCAAAGTTGTTCTGGTTCTATCTTCTCAGAGCAAAATCAGCCCCGCCAGAATGGAGTAACCTCCCCTGAAAAGATCACACAGACTGCCAAGGAGGGACCACAAACCCAGCTCTGCCGGGAAAGGCCAGAAAGGAAACCTCTGCTTCCGAACCGAGACCTGTCTTTTAAGAACAGGTCAGACCAGAAATTGACGGGTACACAGAAGTTGCCTCTTGGATGTAGTTTGCTGCTAGTCGGCAAGGAAAACTTTCAAGGATCATCCACAGACAAACCCAGTTCTGAGAATGGCCCTGTTATGCATGAGAAAACATCCTGTCATGCAGATAACAGCAGATTAGGAACCATCAGCAAGTCGTTTCCTCGTTCTGTGGGGCCCAGGATAAAAAGAGCTCTGTCCAGAGTGTTCAGAAAACCTCCCTCAGGTGTGAATAGACAACTGCCTAAGCCGCTTGGAAAATTTACAAGTAAATTTCACTGGAGACAAAGAAGAGACAAGAGCCTTAGAGACACCAAAATGGGTCAAAGGAAATGTACCATTAAAACTACAGTCTCGTGTGAGGAGCTTGACCAAAGGACTCTGTTTGAGAGCATTAGACATAGACGGTGGCATAGTACTGAGGCTCTGATGAACAAGACTAGTAGATGGATCGATGAGCAGCATGGACTGGTTGGATGGGAGGAAGAGCAAGAAGTCAAAGACAATGGGACATCAGACTGCGAGAGCCTTTTTTCTCTTGATTCTCTGTCCTCTGCTTATGCCACAGCTCTAGCAGAGCAGCTGAGACATGAGGATGCAGCTCAAAGCGAAGCAGAGAGTGAAGACAGTCAAATGTCTAAAGATTCACTCAGTTTGGAGAGCACTGTTAAATTCTCAACAGTGAAGAGATTTAGCCAGACACTGGTACCAACCTACTCACTGGTGACGGATCCCACTGATTCATCCAAGCTGCACACTAAAACAACAGAGACCAGTTTTGAGTGGGACAGCCGTCAGAAAACTCTCGTAATCCCAATAGAGGCATACTGGAGCCATCAAAGCTCCCCGAAGACAAGACAAATTGATACAACAATGAAGCCTTCTTCTCAAAGCTCATTAGTAGCAGATTCTAGAGGCAGAGACACTGTACATAAATTAACTCAGGACTTTGGGAATGTGGAGGCTTTAACCAGTAGCCCACGCTCTCTGAGCAGCTGCAGTGTGAGGGAGCCAGAAAACCCGCTGGTTCTCACTGATGCCTGGTCCTCCACAGATGCAGCAGAGAGTCCCAGGATGCAGAGGGATTCTCTACCTTTTCAAAGAAACATTATGTTCCGACACGCAGAGATCAGCAGCAGTAGTCCCAGTCCGACAAGTATGAATCTGTCTGGCTCTCAGGTTGGATCTAGAAGCCATAGCTCTACGTCCACTAGCACTGAAGGTGTAAACATGAAAGTGGAAGAACACAACCTTGAAGTTTTGGGGGGTTTTCAGGCGCTGACAACACCAGACAATGCCCTGAAGTCTGATAATCAGAAGGATGTAAGATGTTGTGCAGAGTGTTTGGGAGAACCCGCAAAAATGAGAGATCCTTCTATTACAGGTACTCCAATTTTCAGTTACAGTCAGCATCCAGCATCTTCATTAGATCAAATGGAGACTGAAATTTCCCAGACCACACAAACAACATCAAATTTGATTCAGGTGTTTGCAGATTCCTCCAATATGATGTTTGCTGACATTACAGTGTCCTCTGACCATGAAATGTGCAGCTCATTGTCTCAGTCAGTAATCCATTTCTCCACAAATCCTACAAACCCACGTGAAGTACTGGCTGAGATGCCTGAAGCTGCAAGTCTCTTAAAACCTTCTACTGAAAAGGCAAGAGTATGCAGTCTAGATTGTGGAACAGAAAAGGTGAGAGATTTACAGCAGTGTAAGTTTACAAATGCAGAAGATGCATTTCTTATAAGGGATGGAATCAAAGACGCTGAGCAGGCCACTGCACTACAGCAGGAAGTTGATAAATCAACTTGTAAAAATTCCAGGAAGAGAAACAAAGACAAAGAAGATACTTTCATGGGCAGCTTGAAAATACCAAATACACAGGACAGCAGCGAGCTGGTAAGCTTCTGCTGTGCATCAGGTGACAGCCATGAGGAGATTTGCCCTGATGACAATAATAGCACCGGGGATTCTAATAAAGAAGAGCCTGCAGTAGAAACTAGCAGCAGAGGATGTGATTCTGTTTGTGTTGTTGGCAGCGTTACACAAGATACAGTGTCTTCAGTTGCATTGCCAGTATCTGATTGCAGCAGTGGGAAACTCGAACCAAGTCGTGGCGTCTTTGAGGACTCTCAGTTTGGGCTTCAGAGTCATGAAAAAGATTCACAGAATAGTATTTCATTTGGCGATAATAAAGTAGTCCAAAAGGTGGGTGTAACCCTAAAGGAACAGTTTGTAGAAACGGAACAGAGAGAATCCCGAGTGAATAACCATGGAAAAAACCAGGAAAGGGGAGAACACGTATGCAAGTCAGATGCTATTTGCAGCACTATTGATCTGAGAATCGCAGAAGTGGTGAAAGAGCACATGAAATTGTCATTGATGGATAGTGATGGGGCCAGGAAGAGCTTGAGTCAAAGTCTGAATGCCTTGTCATCATCTGCAATTCATTTTGTTTCAAACAGTAATGAATGTAGATGGACAGCAAAACATCTGCGAGATGAAAGGAGTAATCAAGCGAAAGAAGGAACAAACCTGAGTGGACATCCTACACTGGAATCTTTACTGATAAGTAAAAATAAGGTGGATAAAAGTGAGCACCTGGCTTCAGCTATGGCAGCTGAATTGAGGAATAGCAGCACGGTTGTATGTACTGAAGTGACGGAAACCTTTGACAGCGCTCATAGCGTGTCTGATGGAACATTAAACAAGCAGGTCTTCAGCCCCTGTGTTTTCCAAAACTCACTTCCACATATCCACTCAAGTCTGACTCTGTGCAGCCAGGCAGGGTGTGAGCACGCTAGCGACTCTTTGTCAGCAAGTGATGCCTTTGTAACACAAAAACAAATTAATGATGCAGGCAAATGTGAAATAATAGCTAATCTTCATCCAGTTATTACTGATATTTGCTCCAAAAAAGCAGACAGCCAGACAGATCCCCCAGCTTCCAATGCTAAGCAGACATGCCCACAACTTAACCAAATAAGCCCTGAAACACTTTTCACCACTGACTGCATAAAAGTGAATTGTAGCTGTACTGCTATGGGGCGCACTGGTATGGAAACTGCATCGAACGTTGTCAATAAAGATAATTATTCACCCAAACCAAACACGCCAAAGATGATTCAACATTTCCAAACCAGTGGCGAAATATCTGGAGCCATGAAGTTATTAGCTGGTGGTGGATTACATCAGTTTAAAGCAGACAGAAGCTACAGCAACCAGAACACACCCCGTGGTGAGGATGTCTGCATGAAAGGCTCGGCTGGGCATGATGTAAATGTTGAACGAGACACCACAACAGGAGGCAAACCTTCTGTCACAGCACAGGATGAGTTCAGCTATCGACAGACTGATTCCGATAACTCGTCTCAGAGCTGCTGCAAAAACAAACCCCCAAATTTATCTGAGTCACATCCCAAATTTAATGAAAATACTCAAATCATTAGCAGTGGAGATTGCATAATGAAAAGTGACAAAGAGACTTTGACCCAACCATTCGTGCCACACAATCGAGCAGTAACGGCGGAGTCACAATCTAAAGTGCTACAGCAAAACTGCTTTAAAAATCCAAGTTGTTTTAGACCTGTAATCGCCAAAGAGCCCAAGAAAAGCACAACTGGAGGCATGCTAGGAAATTCTTCTCTTATGATGCAAAAAGGCAAAACTAAGCGGTTCAGAAAGTCTCACATCAGGACCTGTCCCACATCTTCCTCTGACTCCTCTCTTAAGTCATCAGACGAGGATGAGGAGGACCACGCCGCCACTAGGATGCATCACAGCAGGCTGGCATCTAAATGGGTCAAGCTTGACATTCAGAATGATGTCAAACCTGAAGTCAGACAGCCAAGAAAAAGCAATGCAGGACAATCTACTTTAGCAGCAGCAAACAAATCAAACGTGAAGACTTTTTCCCATGGAAACCCCGGCAAAAACGAAGTTAAGCTTAGTAAAGCTTACACGCTAAAAAGACACTCCTTACCTCTTCGGTCAGTGTCACAGAAAACGGAACAAATTAGCCCGCATGCAAACAAAAAGGAGCCACAGCATGTGCCAAAGTCTCAAGACTCCCCTATTCATTTTGCATCCAGTGACATCAACCCTTATGTTCACCAGTGGCAAGAAGACGACTCAGGCCAACATTGCTACCCAGCGTTTGGAAGTGCTGCTGACCTATCCAGTAATTCTCCACTTTTAAACAGCTCAGAGAAACGTATAACAAGGTGCTGCAGTGTCGATAATGGTCTGAATGGGCAGAACTCTCCATTTAATTCTCATCTTAGCACATATGCTACAAACAAGGGACTCTCTAGTACTCTTAGTAGTGTGGAGGATTATAAAGAACAAGCAACTAAAACATCTCAGCTTACACCCTGTCAACAGGCATTTGCGAATATCTGCAGTTGCCCTGCTAATCTGACAGCAGACAGCGGTTCTTCAGTCAACAGTGTTCCTGGCGATCCTGGCAACGCTTCCGGTCGAGTAGATGAAATCATGTTCGTTTACTCACCTGAGCAAGAGTGCCAGACGAGCAAAACAAACGCACAAAGGACATGCGAACACAGTACTCAGACTGAGCGTGAGCTTCAGGCGCAGGGTAACGGTAAGAACTGTAGCTCTCTGAAGAGGAAAGATCGTCACAAAAGGAGCAACACAGATGTACCCGCGTCGCAGAAAAACAAGGTGGATATCACAGAATCTCCAACTTGGGCCAGTATGGAAAGCATGTCAGCTCACATTTCTAAGTTAATCAACAGCACCTCAAACCTGCTGGGGGACGTCCAGGGAATGAGGACAGGTGAAGTTCGCAGTTCCAGTTCAAAGAGTATTAACTTCTCTGATCTTAGCACATCTTACGTCGAGTCTAATGGTGGCACCAAGAGAGACTGCTCAACTCAGACAGCTGCAGATGTTGGGATCCAGACTGAGAGGCTTGTAGCTCCAGCAGAGAAGAAAGCTGCTGTTCTTCTGTCACCCAGTGAGAAGTCTAAATCTCATGAAGTCAATGTCATAGTCAAAGTGATTGGTTCTGATGCTGTGAGTGTCTCTCAAGACAAAAATATCCACTGTGTGGTAAAAACAAAATCTAACACAGTTGAAAAGATGCAAAGTATGCCTGACCTGAGGTTTAACACCTCTGTTTCCTCACAGCCTGCGAATGACCCTCTCAAAGCTGCTCGTGCAAAGACTGCAGCTGACTGTCAAAGGCGTGTAAGGTCTGCTTCATCTCGAGTCTCTGAAGCACTGGGCCGCAGAAGTACTGCAATCCCTGAAATCACCCATAGGTCATCAAAAATCTGCTACCAAGAAAATCACAGCCCTTCATTAACACACCTCACATCTCCTCATCTGAAGAAAATGGTCACATATACAGACCGTGCGTCATCTCCTATTCTTACAGTGGGAGCCAGATTACGCACGAGGCTCAAGGGTAAACAGTCGGTAACATGTTCTGCAAAATGTAAGGCTCAAAAGACAAACCATCCCTCTGAGGATGACAGCATGATCATTCCTTCTGTTTCGGATGGCAATCGGATGTCCTTACGGGATTGTGATTCTTCCTCTGACAAATTAGAATCAGTATCACTTGAGAAAGTGAGTGAAATTAGTTGCACAAGCTCTAAAAGATTAGATAAGTGCTCTTCAAGTCCAAATCCATCAATGGAAACATATGCAGATTCTGATGGGAGACATGTGAACCATCAAGACAAGGACAACCACAAGCTCGGGTCCAAATGGCCGGTGGCATCCCCGCAGTGGACGCCTACTTCAGCAAATGGTTTAATTTTGCAGAACCACATTTCCCCCACATTAAAACAGACTGATGTGCACAAACAGCAGGCATCAGACTTCAGAAGACTTGTGCCTAATGCTGGGGATTTTAACTACAGTCTATCTCCATTCAGCGACAAGGCTGATCAACCTCAAGAGGATGACATAATGTCACTAGCACCCAGTGAATGCAACACAGATGTGCTTGTGAACATTGAACCTGTCAGCGATGTGTTTCCTTGTCAAGATAATCAGAGAGTCCCGGAGGACCTGCCTATGCACAACAAGTTCACCAACTGGTCGGGGGTCAATCAGCAACAGTCAAAATGCTCAAAAAACCTGACCACATTTGTGACCAGTGAGCACAACAAACGCAGAGAGTGTGCCGAATGGGGTGAAGTCGGGAGCTTTGGTTCAAACGCAGAATCTGTGGCGCAGAGCGACAGGAGGGCAAAGGAGATAGTGAAGCTGCGACAGGAGAGAGAGCAGGTGATGGCGACGGTCAACCTCAACATGAACCCGACACCACTGACTGTGGAGCTGGCAGAGGCTAAGCTTCATTACAGGCTGGGAGAGACGGACACGCTGCTAAAGATGTTGTCCCCGAGGTCCAAAGAAGAGCTTGTGACGCCAGCTTCTGCTTCTACAAAACAGCAGCTGTATGATGTGTAAGGATACAGTTGCCACAAATGCTCTATTTTGACATAAGATTTGCTTTAAAATGTTTAATACACACCAAAGTGGAAATACCTAATTAAAAAATCCAAAAGAAATAATAATAATATTCTGACCTGACATTCAGTGCCAGCTTTTAAAACATAAAACACTTTCGTAATTGATACTACGGATACATTGTTATTTTCTAAAACTGGTCTTCTCTTAGACTTCATTGACATTACTGTTTTTTTAAATTTGATCCCTCAGGCATCGCAGGAGTATTGAGGGTTTGAGGCAGGAGAGGGAGGAGCGCCTCCAGACTTACCGGAGAGCTCGTAGCTTGAGTCCGAGCAAGCACCCACGCCTCCGTCCTCAGGAGACTGCATCTATTGCAATGCCCAGTCGGCACAAAGAGCATCTTCAAAGGCTTCGGCAAGAAGTGATAGAGAGCGCCAGGTGAGATGCTGAGTTTCACAAAATCAAAGCACAACGGGCTCCTTGAATCTCACGTTTCGTGCTTAGGTTTTCAGGAGTGATGTAAACAGAAAATCTATTTGGCTCTTATTTGTTTTTACTGAAGAATGCCAGATGCTCCAAGGGAAGAAAGCCAGTATCCATCTGACATTGAGCAGCTGTTGCGGGACTATGGTCGAGCTCGGGAAGAAGCCAGGACGGAGATCGCGAAGGCACGAGAACGACTGCGAGAACGGACTGAGCTTGAGAAGAGGAGGCTACAGCAGCAGGCCCTATCTCAGGAAGATAAGGTCAGTCAGATCCATATCACAGAGAATAATTAAAGATCCCAGCCAGTGAACTCCAGGGTCTTCATCCTATCATGATAAAAGTGACTATAGAGGGGATCCTGTGTGCTGTGCAGCATTTAGATGTTGTTGTAAATGTTTGGATAAATAGTTTTGTCTGTATGAACTTGACTCTAGGTGACGTGTGCCGGACAGGATGACTTGAGGCATCGGACAAGGATAAGCAACAGCACTTTGTGCACGGGGTCCAGTCTGAGTCTTTCCTCTGGACCAACATCAGGGTACAACAGTGGCAACACCACCCAACTACAGCAGGGCAACAGACCAGTTCGAACAGGACAGGTCTGTATATTAATGCTCATGATACATTAGATTTGAAATGAAACTGAGATTTAAGACTGAGCTAAAAAGGCTCAACTTTTCTTCTGCCCAGATCATGAAGAATGAAGGGCTGAAGGTTGGGACACGTCCTCCTATTTGTGCTCCACAGAGTGTGAAGACACAGAGAGGGTGGCTGTCAGCCCAGGGTAACAGCAGGACCGTTAATCACCAACCCCAAATAGATTTGGGCAATAATCATGATTAATTATTATTTCAATAAGACGTCCAGATAAATCATTGCTATTTCAGGCTTTATATTTGCCTTCCTTGGAAGCTTTGGCAATTTGTTAAATATGGCGACTAATAAATGAGATTATTGCCCAGGTTTGTCATCACTTCTTTACCCTCTTCTTTACACCCTCTGTATCTAAATGTGCTAATAATATCATGTGATTTATTAGACGTCCAACAGAGCAGCGGGTTTGAACCTCTGATGACTTCATCTCCGGCCTATACACGCCAGCGGACAGCATCCGTCGGCTCCTCGTCTTCCATATCGACAACGTATCAGGACATCACATTCAGTCTTCTCGGTCGAGCTCTGGCTGAGGTAATATAGCTGAAAAGTCAGCTGTAGAAAAACGTGCTCTAGGAGAGACATTCTAATTAGTATTTTGTATTTGAGTTGAAAGATTCACATAGTAATTAACTGTCCTTTATAAAAATTTTGGGTTTATTCTCACTGGTATTTGTTTTTGAGGTGAGTAAGACATTTTTTTCTTGACAGGTGCGACTGGCTGCCTCAGGGGATTTTGGCAACCTGGTGACGGGCAAAGCCGCAGCAGGCTGGAGGTGAGCATTCTCCAACCATCTCCCCTTTTCTCGATTTCCTCCGTGCCTGCTCCAGGATAATTTTGAGCAAACAGACAATTTGCAACACAAAAATCATTTATGTGCTATTAGAAAATGAACTCTGTCTATCTTTACCCAGTTACCAAGGAGATGAACGGGGAATTCAGGCATACTACAAACCCTCTTCCTGCCCATCTGTCCACGGTTTCCTGGGGGCTGGGGAGCTGGACAGACCACCGGATAGCCTGTGGAACCTAATCTCCCAGCTGTCCAAGAGCCACATGTACAATCAGTCAGTCCGCTCAGTGTGGACACGACCACTAGATGACAGCACTCAGCTTGGTGAGCCAACATCCTCATAGGCAGCAGTTTTAATGACAGTATATTTAATCTTGAGTTATCCTGAATATCACAATTTTAAGGAGATTTCTTGAAACTTCATTCCTCCCTATCCATTCATTTGTTATAATGCTAGTAGTTAAAACATCATCTTAAAAAGTAAGATGCTTATTTTCTGAGAGAGTTCAAAAACTAAAACACTGCTTAAACGTCATTGCTCAGAAAGAAAAACTGATGAATTATGGTTGTGTAAGGTGGCCTTGTGCAATCCGTTTACCTTGCAAAAACCTTTGTGCTTTTGCTAAAAAGCAAATCTTAAAAATAAAATACATTTACACTTTTATCTTGACAGCAACACTATTTATATTTTGTGCTACGCAGTTAATAGAGCCTGCAAATTCTTCTCAGCGAACGCATCTGCATCCATTAACTATCTGTACTACAGCGTGGTTCAGCACAGTCTCATTCATCACTGCCAAGTTTGTTTT
The DNA here is from genome assembly GCF_900408965.1 of Simochromis diagramma. NCBI lineage: Eukaryota > Metazoa > Chordata > Actinopteri > Cichliformes > Cichlidae > Simochromis > Simochromis diagramma. Next base: position 6,404,930 of record NW_024387030.1, on the reverse strand, counting down.
ATTACGCGGCCAGCTCCATTCTCACACCTGCAGTGTGTTTTCATTTAATACCTGCAGCCCACCACGAGGCCTTTTTTACTTCTGCTGGCCTCTTGTTCTTCAAGTTTTTATTCTTTGGATAATTTTTGTTTTTTATGCAAGCATGTAGAATTTAAACTAAAGTATCAAATCACTGTATCGTGAATATGACATTTTATTTAGTGAACTTTCTTTCCACCAGTCTAGTATCCCAGTATTAAACAGAATTGGTGCTGGATAATTAAAACACGTAGTAGAAAGTACTGAAGGTACATGATTTGTTTGTAGTGTAGTTTTTCTTTATATGTGACTTTGTTTTTTAAATGTTGTATTTATTGATTTTTGTACAGCATACACAATCACAAAGAACAAGTAAGTGTCTGTCAGACACTAAAATATACATAAAGAATTGAAGATAAAGATGCAGCGGCCCGAGTTTGAGTCCAACACGAGCCCCTTTGCTGTGTGTCTTTCCACTCTCTCTCACTGCTCTCCTGTCCACGCTCTTCTGTTACACTATCTAGCATTATTTTTATTACTTTTTAACAGATGGAAGTCTGAAAAAGGCGAGATATGTCATGTGTGGTTTGTTGTGAAGATTATGAGTAGGCTCGTTAGTGTATTCATGAAAGTCTGAGAAAGAGCCTCGCGCTCAAACATCACACTGCAAATAAAATCCTTGCACAGGAGCTGTTTGGTTTGTCTGTTTCTATAGTAGTAAATCTATTTCCAGTATTGGGCTTTTATTACATTGCCCCAGTTGTTTTATTTCCAGGTTTGTATCGACTATACTTGATCATTTTCACGTATCTCTCCATTTTTGTTTAGTTTACATTCTCACAGATTCGTCCACCTGTCACCTCAGCCAGCCGCGAGATTTCTGCTGCATCAGCTCGCAGTCCAAACAGGTGAGCACAGCTTCAACATTAACCAGCCGGCGCGCATGATTACTGTTCATCTCTCTTGTGTAAGGCTCAGGGAGTATGTGCAGCATTTGCACGCTTTAGCTTGACAAAGAAAAATCCAGATTACATTGTAGTGCAAACAACAATTTAACAGCATGTTCCTCATCCACAAAATGTTAAACATGCTATTTAGATACTACTCATGCTTAGAAGTCACCGAGCATAAACAACACTCTGACTGAGAGGCAGTGGGTGTGGAGGAAATCGTGTCAGCTGTTGGTTGTTGGTGTCGGTGTACACTTGCCTCCCGGCTGATCAAAAGAGTGCGGCGGCACCTGTTTTATTGATATTGTTTTCTCTGCCGCAGGGTGGCCTGCACGTGCTGGCAATGCAGTCTGTGTTTGAGGAGTCTCTCCCTCGGCCCAGTGTGGACGCCATCCGTGGGGAGATGTTGCCCAGTTGCTGGATCTTGCAACCAGTTAGACGTAATGAAAAGGAAGTAACCAGAGTCCTCTACCTGCTACAGGTAAAATATGCTTGCCAGAAATACATCCGCAGGCTCTCATGCATCACTCCCTATTTCACTGGGTGCAAAAGTAATGCGTTCACATAAAGCAGAAGAATAAATCTGACCTTTGTGAAGGTTATTATGTTCGGTTTCTTTTTTTTTTTTTGGTCGTTTTGGAGGCTGCAGTTTAAAGGCCAAAATACCTAAAAGACATCTTTCAGTGAATTACTTCTATATTCCCACTGTATTACTTTTAGATATACGTAATAGCGCAGTTGTGTGTATTGCAATACAACCACCAGAAGGGTAGCAGAGTTGAAGTCTATGCATTTTAACTTCCAGTAAATCAGTCTTTCGAGCTGATTATTGAGGCTGATTGTGCTGATCTAAACAGCAGGATGACTTTATGGCTCTCCACTGGCAGGCTTATCACTATTAGGGAAATTAGTTTCATGGAGTAGAAGCTTTTTTTTTTTCCACCTTCCACTAAGTTTACCACAGGAACAGCTGATACAGCACAGACAGACTTCACTCAGAGTCCATCTTTATAATGAAAACATAATTGTATTTTTGTATTTGCTGTGTTTGAGTAACTTGCTCACTGGACATTTCATTAGGTATACCTATTTAGCTACTCATTTATGCAAATATCTTATCAGCCAATCGCATGGCAGCAACTCTGTGAACTACAAACAGGATGGGGAATAAAGGTTATTTCAGTGACTTTAAACATGCCGTGGTTGTTGGTGCCTGACAGGCTGTTTTGAGTATTTCAGAAACTGCTGATCTACTGGAATTTTCCCAGACAACCATCTCAAGAGTTTACAGAGAATGGTCCAAAAAGTTATCTGGGTAAAAATCCCTTGTTGATGCCAGAGGTCAGAGGAGAGTGGCCAGAAGCTGACAGATAGGCAACAGTAACTCAAATGTAACCACTTTAGGCAGCCAAGGTATGCAGAAGAGCATCTCTGGTGTACAGCAGCAAAAGACCACAACAGGTGCCTCTTCTCTCAGCGAAGAACGGGAAAGTGAGGCTACAATTCACACAGATTTACCAACTTTGGGCTGTAGAAACATGAAAAAATGTTGCCAGGTTTGATTCTCGTTTTCTGCTGTAATATTCAGGTGGTGTTGGTGTAAACAACATGAAAACATGGATCCATCCTGCTCTGTATCAGTGGTTTGGGCTGGTGGTGTAATGGTGTGGGGACTATTTCCTTGACGTACTTCAGGAGGCCTTGGTACCGATTGTATCAATGCCTTTATGATCGCAGTGTGTCCCCATCTTCTAATGGCTGTTTCACTGCATGTGCAGCTAACAAATCTGCAGCAACTGTGTGAGGCGTGGCTCTCATGTCAATGTGAACCAAAAATCTCTGAAGAATGTTTTCAGTACCTTGTTGACTCTTTCCACAAAGAAAATGGGGTCCAGCTCATAATTAGCACGGTGCACCTAACAAAGTGTCTGGTGAGTGTAATTTGCAGGCTGTACTACATGGATGTCATTTGTTATCTCCGTTTCCTCTTCTGTTTATTTTCAGCTGGACCTAGGAACTCCATCTTTTCCTCACCGTCTCGTGAACACTGTTGCCAGACGACAGGCAGCCGTCATCGCCGATCTTGATGTTTTCCTTTCTTCGTAAATCGACGGGACGCGCAAAGACGCATCATTAGCAGCGAGCACTTAGATCCTCTCCATCACGGAGTCGGTCTGTCTTTTGAATTTGCACCTGAAATGTTATTTACTTGATTTTTTTTAAGGGCACTGTTACATTTTATATCCAGACACAAAGTTGAAGCAGCTTTTTTTTTGTCTTAATGAAGGTATTTTTGTAAAATATTGGTGTTTTTCTATATTTGTGCATGCACATGAATATTTTCAAGACTGTTTTACCAAAGATGAGATGTTTTTAAATGAATGACTTGGCATTAGAGTTATTGCCAGTTGCTTTTAGGTGCTTTCAGGTTGAGACCACTTAAGTTTCCCCTCTAAATCTTATATCCCCCTGATAAATAGCAGGCATTTTACCTCCTCAGTGACATTTTTGTCTGTTTACTTTCTTTTATATGTTGACTGACAGATGCAGCCAGTTCTGTTAATGTTTTAAATCCACCAGTGTACATCTTTGACTGCTTCCTCGCAGATGCACATAAAAAAAAACACGGTGTAGTGATAGACGGAACAAAATAAGACAATTTTCACAAACTTCTCTTTAGTCCTTTTCCCGCTACATTTGTGTGCCTACAGCATTTCCTCACATATTCAATAAGATTAATTCAGCAGAATATGACTTTCAAATATCTCTTAGCAATTCTCAAAAATGGTAAAGAAAGATATGTAAGCTATTACTGTATTTTATAGTAGCACCATGTAGGCAAACCTGGAGGAATGGTAAGGAGTTGTTTTGTAGCTGCAAATGTTAATCAGCTCACTGCAGAAAAACACGAGGGGAAAAAAAGTTTTGTAGCAAAACAAGGAAGAGGAAAGTTGGGAACCTTTTGACTATTATCAACTCTTAAGGGCATGAGGGCAGATCAGTTTTGAACCAGAACATGATGGTTCATGCCTTCATGTCAAACATGCAACATGTTGATGAGACTATTATCCAGCTCCAGGGTTAAGCTCTCATAGTTTTCAGTACCCCGATTCTGCATGAGGTGAGTTTTTAAGGTCTTCCCCTCCCACTTGTTTCTGAAGCCTGTTATTTATTTAGTTTCTCTTGCCTTCTGTTTGAAATGCTGTTGAATGTGTTATGTAGCTGTTTTTCGGAGTGCTGTGTTTGTGGCTGCTTGCACAAAACCTTTTATGCATTTAGTAAAATTGAAGAGGATTGTAAAAAGGTTGTTGTTTTAATGTGTACAGTTCTTTTAACTAAGATGAGAAAAGGACAGACTGCTCTCAGACATTCCGGGTCTTGTGTATTTGGATATGAAGCCATGTTATGCGGAGTCATTAAGAGACAATGTTGACTCTGAAAGTTCAACTAAACCTGTTCCCTGAGGCACCAAAGAAAAAGAGACAAGTGAAAAATGCAGTAGGAGCTGTATGGAAGGTTGAAGGAAAATAAAACTTTAGCAGGAAAAATTAATTGCAAGATTTTAACTTGTCAGAATTTTGAGATGCCTAACTCAAAATTTTGACTTACAGATTGCAATTTTAATATTGTCAGTAAAACAAACCTCCGTACAGCTTTTTGTAATAATTTCTTGGGTTTTTTTTATAGCATATTTTTTATTTCTTAAGAAATATATATATTTATGTTTTTCTGGTGTGATATGTATGTATTTTATTATAAGCGCCATACTTCTTGTTGCTAATAAGTTGTTATTAGCCATTTTTCAAATAATTTGTTTGTTTTTTATGACACAGAATCTGTTGCATCAAAACCTCTTGTGTGTTCAGTTTTAGTTACCTTGTATGTAGCAAGCAGAACATTTACCTTTAGTGCTGACTGAAATTCTTTTTGGATATTGTTGTACTGAAAGGTGATATTAAAAAAACAAACATATTTCTCCGTGTGCTTCTGGGTTAGAAACATGGTGTTGCACTATATCTTTAATGAAGTTTCTAATAAGATTATATCGGTGCAGTTATATCGCTAAATGGTTTCCAAATGAGCTTTATTCCTTTTTTGATGTCTTCTGACTCTGACTTCATCACACAGGTGTGTCCACTCTCCATGTCCTGGCCTCTCTTCTCTGCCTTGGAGGTGACATTTCTGAAAGGGTCTCGATAGGTAGGTGGGTGGTTGCCGTGTGCGCGATTAGAGCCCTTTCTGGGCGGGGTGGAGTGCACTGAGGTGGGGGTAGGAGGCGTTGCACAGGACATCAGAAGTGTCTCTGCCATTTAGAGTCACCAGCCCTTGTCAGGAATGTCCGTCCCCTGCGCGCACAGATCATGTACTGGATGCGCCAACTTTATTTTTAACTCTGCAGGGTGGGTCACTCGCCTGGCTTTCAGGAATGACCGTGGAGCGCGCGGCGCCTTCAGCCCCTTTCCCTAGTCCCCAGTGTAGGACTGTGCCCACCTCGAGCTGTGGAGACCTCTGTGCGCTCTGACCAGGACCCCCACTGAGTCAATGGGATTATAACTGGTTTACTGGCAGGAAGAAGACTAAAGATAAACACTTTCGGACAGAAGAAAAACCAGAAGCAAGTAAGTGTAAACTGAAGGCAAAACTAATGTGCCATTGCAAAATTAAATTAATGATCTTTGTGCAAATAGTAACGGAGCCGTGTTCATTTATTTAGACTACTGTTCGCAGTTGTTTGTTGGTTAAGTTTCCTCCAAAGTACCTGTTGATCCGGGCTGTCATGTTTAATAATAACGTAAAAGCTCTGGATGATTTATCATTGTTATAATATTCACTGATAAAACCGCTAAACATTGTTTTAATAAAGCTATATACAAATTCCCAAGTTATTAATTTGTTTTCTTTTACTGTAAAACAGCCAGGGTGGCGTGCGTCTATAAATTTGCGCAAAAATAGGCCATTGCGCGCGATTGCGCACAAAACTGCGCTTTCCAGTAGGTATTGCGGAACTATTCAGATAATTTAACAATCTAAAAGTAGCAACACTTAGCTCAAAAGTAGTCTGCTATACTTCAAGTATACTTCCGTCACTTAAAGGAGCACAATGCTACTGAAACGTGTGCTTAGACATTTCCGAAGTACAAGTACTCAGGTGTCTCCAGTGGGCTTCCTGTCATATTAATACCGGTGTTTTAATGTAGGTAATGCTACTGATGTCATATTAGTTTCACGTCCAATACATTAGGAGAGATCACTCTAAAGTTGCATCATGGTTCTTACGCCTGTCGTTATTTTTATAAAAGTGACCCAAGAAAAGCGCCAGAAATATGTATTTCGTTACATTCCATCGCTTATGTTTGCCAAAGCTTGAAAACATTCCACTGTAGTATGTGAGCTAGTTTTCCCTTTGTTAAAGCACCTTGCAAAGCCTTTTCCACCTTTGATTGAAAGCAGTCTGCTGCCCTTTGAAAGGCAAAGATATGGCACATTTCCTGCTCAAAGAAAGTTCAGCTTTATTCCCCTTAAAAGGACAAGTGAGCATGTGTGGCTCTGTCTGGCCAGGCAGGGACTTCAGTGTAAACACACTCCAGGAATAGTTTATTATCGATTCATCTTAACCTCTTGCAGGATCACACTCAGTGCTGTTGAAGTCCAAACAACACTGACCACAAGAAATGAGCTTCTTCTTTTAGCTTATGTTTTATGGATTGATATCCTTTCTAGTCTTGGTTTCGGTATTCATTCTTATATATAAAAAAGCAAGTAATTGTTCTTTACTCCATATTGATCTCTGAGTGCTTGGTGTTTATGTCTCAGATTTACTCTCAGCTGGACCGCAGGCCTACCTCTCCTCAGTCCAGTTGCTCCTGCCGCTACAGTTTCACAAACACACTGTAGGTCACACATCTCGACCACACCCATCTCTTATTTCATCCTCTCCATCTGACTCTGTGCTGCTCAGAATAATGCATGGCCAGCTAATGTTTTGTTCTGCTCAGAGTGCAGAGCAAGCACCAGCGTAACATTTACTTACAGCTGGAAAAATGGTCTGCAGAGTTGTAATTCAACTCAAGTGCTGATTTGATGTTTGCATTGGACATGCTTGTTCACAGTGTAGTTGTGCTATTTTAAAAAAAGGGGTCCAGTAAGTGCAGTAAGAGGATACCAACTAATTTCGGCCAAGCATAAAGGTAAAACTTTCATTCACACCTTTAAATATTTTTTCCAAGATCCTCTGCTGTCATTATATGCAGAGCTGTTTCCACAAAAGTCCAAGCTCATGTTGCATATACTTACACGCACCCAGGTCATGCAACATGTGGGGATCTGAAGGAATTCCAGCTGACATTCTTATCATCCCTCTTGACATTTTACTGCTTTGGAGAGATTATCCAGCACCTCTTACCCACCAACTCACAGCGTGCAGTCACGAGAATGATTTATATACAACAGGAACATGTTCTGGGGTCTTTATCTACTGTAGGTGATAGAAATCTATCCACAATCAGCCAAAAAAAAAGAAGAAGATTGAATCAAATTAAGCTTTATTAGTAGAGGCGTCAGAACTTAACTGTGTCAATTTTCCGTCACATTTAAACTCAGTAATTTAGTGATATGACGGGTAAAAATAACTTTAAACAGAATGAAATCACTTTAGAAAAATGAAAAAGAAGTGCAACAGTGCACACATGCCTTTTATGCATACCAAACTTTACATCTGTGTATTTGTATTTTTTAAATATTTAAAACATTTTCCAGGGTGACCGTCTGTGAGCAAGCAGGTAGATTAGTGTTCCCTCTCACTCAAGGACACCACGAGAGGACACCTTGCTATTGAGACACACATGCTGTGGCAGGCAGAGAACTTGTGACCTTTGTGTCACTGGACCTTCTATAATAAGGAGTTCAGCATGTCTCCAAATGGAACTGACTGCAGCATCACCGTGTATAAACATGTTTGGATTTGTGTTCAGCAGCTAAATGGAGCAGTCAGTCAATCCCCAAACACGATTAGATTCTCACAGCTTTGTGACAGTTTGTGAATATGAATTTGTGGGCCGTTTTAGAGAGGGTTTGTGCAGTAGAAGTGCGTCGTGCAGTCATGCCGGGCCAGGTTGTGCACGAGGTGATAAGGGGATCCCTAGTGGTGGGTGGAGCATCCCTGTGCTGATAACAGCCCTCTGCTGAGGACTGATACTGAGCAGGAGGAGGAGGGACACCTGTAGGATGCCATCACTGCGCATCACTGAGGGCCTCTTCTCTGAATGGACTGAACAAACAAACCTCTGTAGTTTGTAATTTGTGTCAAAGTACATTTAGTAAAATAAAATACTTACAGTAGAGACAATTTAAGTTTTTTTTAATATATATGTTTGCCACCTTTTAAAGTAATATTGAACTAATTATAAAGATGCAAAGTACTGAATATCATGAAATACTGAGCACTGTGCAGGTAAACTATTAAAAGTATTACACTTATAATAACACAATGCCAGTAGTGAAGATAATCTCGTAGAGATGGAGTCCATCTACTGTTTTTAGTGAACTTTAGAATCACATCAAAAACCACAATAATTATCATCAGATTACAGATTATAGCCTTTATCTGTAATCCATCATTTAAAGCTCTAATGTTAGTAAAAGCAAAATGCATGCGCCCTTAATTTGTGCTGTAAAGGGGGACTTTGGCATGTTCTGTACCCCCATGCTTCATCTAATGGAGTATTAACCTAAGTTAGACTCCCCGCCTCACTTCAGCTCACATGACTATTCTCACCAACAAAAAGACGCAAACACAAACACGTTCGTACTTCGAACTACGTGAGCGGCATCATTTAAAAGAAGGCGGTTTCGTCACGTTTCTGCAGTACAGAGGGGTTCCCCTCCCCCCGTGTGGCATGATAAGAGAGCTATGCTGCACCCAGATAGAGCTATCTGAGTGGTTGCCCTTCAACCCGCCATTCCACACGAAGAATACACAGACACACGGCGCTGTGACAGTTGACCAAAGTCACACGTACAAAATGGAGACTGTGAGGAGGGGGCACAAACTCATGTGGGCAGCTTGAAAGCTGCCATACATTTGATTTTTGTGTAAAAATATCCTAAAACTGCAGCTGATATCACACCAATGCCCCAAATTAAATTCTGGTGTCAGTTATAGATACAGCCTCGTATAGATTGAAACTTAAACTCCTCTCCAAAAAAGTGAACTGCAGAGAATAAAAGCAGAATTTATCAATAGTTGGATGGCAACTAACTGTAAATATCATCACTGGTTGTGATGCAGATAATATTTTGACATCTTTTAGACTATTGGATTGGAAAATTGCCTTTATATTGTCCCTAAATTAACGTTACATTCTGCAGCCAACAGCCCAATGATATACAATTAACTGTAAAAGCACTAAATTCTAACAATTTGCGGAAAATATTAAAGAAAGTAAACCATACAGTCTGTCATTTTTTCTATTAATCATGCTCTGTGTATTTGCCCTCTGTTTCAGGCCGCCTTCAGCATTCCGGGTTCATCCTGCCGCTTTTTCCATCTGCTCATCTCCCTCTTCACCCAGACCACCTGAGGACGCCGCCAGCCGTCCCCCCGCCCGCTCGTCACCCTGGCTGCCGCCATGACTTCCACCACAGATTTTGACAATGTGGAGATCACGCAGCAGTACAGCCACATCAACACCCGCTTTGACCTCTCTGATGAGGAACTAGACAATGACAACAGCTCTGCCAGGCTGTTTGAGCGCTCGCGCATCAAGGCCCTCGCAGGTGAGTGCCTGCATAGTAAACAGGCTGCGTCCTCTGTGACAGATTTTCGAGATGACAGTCTTTTTAAAAGCGAAAGAGAAGGGCACAGAGGATGAGCTGTAAAGGGTGAGCACCTGTTTAACTTTAGTTGGGTTGAATAAAACTGTGACCTTCACTCAGATTTCTGTTACAAAAATTACAAAACTCCCACCGCAGGTCAGCTTTGAGTTTACTCCACGGCTTTTGCTAGCACTCTCCAGGGTTGGTTGTGTATGGATGAATCTAACAGTTACACCCAACCAGCAGCTGAGCCCTGACACTGCTCCACACCCTCTGCAAATAACTGGGATCACTTGCACATTCCCTGAATGTCCAGTGTCTGACCGATCTGGACAGCTGCCCTGTCTCTCTTGCTCCCATAGCACAGATCTTTGGGATTTCTGGCTAAGCTGGTAAGCTGTGACCCACCTGTGGGCCTGCTGCTCTGAGTTTTTAAATAGCAGTGTTCCTGTGGTAGCAGGAAGCGAATCACAAAAGGGGAGTGATGGAGGGTCAACACCATGGTCGGGGCACAAGAGAGATAGGACACAAATTAATCTCTGTGGAGTTCAGACTTCTGGAAGGGCTTAAGATATTTAAAGAGATTGTAATGATGCTGACACTGAAACGTAGTCCTCAATGAACTTTGAACAAAAGCATTTTTTAAATGTTAAATGTTGTCAAATACACTAGTATTTAACACATCATCACCACATACAGTTTAAATGACAAACCTGTTAGTGGGCAATGACACCCAGCAGACACTGAGCAACATTAGCTTTTCCCTGTGTCATCTTTGGATCCACCTGACCAACACAAGTCCAATATTTACTACTTCAGGCGGTCATTCAAAGGCAGCAGCAGCTGAACCAAAACATCTACAGGATATAAAAGCAAAAAATATGCTTAAAGACATTTAAAAGGATCCTTTTATCTCAGCAAACTGAGGGCTAATGGAGAGTTAGCAATCTGACCCACTATAATAAGAAAATAAATATTTAATAGAATGGCTTTGACAATACAGATCAATGTAGTTGATCACTGACACAAAAGCTGACAACTTCAACTTGTGACTGGATTTTGTGTAAGCACACACTAGCTCTTACATTCTGTGTGATATCTATTATGCGTGAATGCATGGTTTCCTGTGAGGCCGTTAGGGGCGGGTATACAATTTGAGTCCAGTGTGGAAAAACTGGGCTCACCGACCAACAAGGAAAACCGCTTTAGGGAGAATTATGTTGCAGACACAGATGACTGGTGTCACTTAGCTGCTTTACCGTCATCATGTTCAATCATGTTAATGCTGCTTCTCTCACTGCTGCGGCTCATTAGTCTAACCCAATTTCCTCCTTTTACAAAATTTACAAACAATTTTACAACCATTTGCTTCAAGCAGTGAAGGCGCCAGACAAAAAACAGAAAATGGGCAAACACAGAAGGCAAATTCTCTGTAAAATTCGGCTGGATAACAACGATTAAAGTAGCGGTTTTGCCGATGAACATCAACCGCTCTCATCAAAGCCATCTTTTTTTGCCGACAGGCACATGTCAGTACATCGGTGGATCTGTGGAAAATTTTTTACTTGTCATAAATAGTACCAAAATTGTGATTTGAACTTAGATTCAGTAACTCCCATATCTTAGTAGTTTTCAATATTTGATACTCTGGACAAAACAAACTCCACAGGTTTGATGCCGGCTGATATTTTGGGTTTCCAGTATGGGTTTTTTTCCGCCTTTCCAGGATATTTGTTGGGTTTTTTTTTTGGTTTTTTTGTGTTTATAAAGAAGCACTACTTTTCCTGCTGTCTCTTTAAGTGATGAAGGCTTCTGTGTGGGTGCTGGTGATGTTGTGTTAGAGTGCTGCTGCTGTAATGCAATAAGTGTTTCCTGTCAGAGAAAGAGAGAGAGAGTGAAGGAGGGAGAAAAGTGATAAGAGAAGCAAGAGATGAGAGAGGCTGTGAATGACACCCGCTGCTGATTTACAGCTTGTGAGCTCAGAAATATGCTCTCAGCGAGCCATCAAAGAACATACAGGCCGTACTGAATATACACTAGTTTACACTGCGTCTTACTTTGGCTTAGAAAAGACACGTTTCTTTAAGATACGCTTCAGTTTCATGATGGTTTATTGGCTCAAAAAAAACTACCTCTCCATGTGTACAGTTAACATTCAGCGATGTCACGACTTTGTGGGAGTGTTGGGTATGGGGAGGAGGGGGTTTGTGGGAACACGTGGATGTATTGAAACATAGTGTATGCACGGCTGGAGCTGGAGAAACCACTCAGATCTGAACTGAAGGCTGCCTGAGCTCTGGTGTTGCCTGAGAGTGGAGGCAGAGCATCACCACGGCAGCAGTGAGGAGAGTGAAAAAGTGGAAGGAGGAAGAGGAGGGAGGGAGGGAGGGAGGGAGCAGGAGTGAACGTGAGAGGGATCTGGAAAGGAGGACAGAGAGCCAAGAGACTGGGAAGAAGAGAGACGTGGTGTGCCAAGCTCCTCTGCTGGCTCCAGAGGCGGTGTGTGTTCCTGTTGTTGTTGTTTGGGGGTCAAGATGAGCAGCCCGTGCCTGCTGCGCACTGCCCCTATAAGCCAACCCCGGCTCAGAGAGGTCAAGATCAGCGTGAAGGCCAGCAGCAGGGAGACTACAGCCATTCGGAGCAGCAGCGGAGGGGCCAAGGAGGCTTCCAGTCGCTCTTACATGCCACCTGAAAAGGAAGCACCTGTGCGGGTCAGCGTGAGCAGCAGCCGGAGCAGGAGCACGCCGCCGGTCCACAGGGCCCAGAGACCCGAGAGCAGGAAGTCATCAGGGGGAAGCACCTGCAAGCAGCAGCAGCAGCCGGAGCACCACCCGGAAAAGAACGGCACCATCCTGCATGTCCCGCTTGGCGTGGCGCCCACGGGGCTGTCCCTTTTCTCCTCATCTTCCTCCTCGTCCTCCTCCTGCACTCCCAGACGTCAGCGGCCCTCTCGCCCCCATGTTACCCCTGCCCCCACCCCCCTCCTCCTCTCGTCCTCCTCCTCTTCCTCCTCGGCCAAGAGTATGAAGCGAGCTCGCTGGCTGAGTTACAGCACCTCTAACATCTGCTTCAACTCCATCCTGGACGGGCGCTTCAGGCAGCTGCAAGGTACAGGGTCCTGGTGGCAGAGCTGTGCGTGTGTGTTTGTGTGTGTGTTTGTTCACCCTCTTATGCCTCACAGACACTTTTCCAATTATGCCCCTCACTTACCCAACTTGGGTTTCTTGTTAGGCCGGGGTGAGATGGCAGGGAGGTCGAGCTGCGAGTTGAGTAAGTGTGAGGCTAGTTTGTCATCCTGTTGTAAGAACTGGAAAAAGGCAGCAGCAAGTAAGTGCAAACTTCATAGCAGTTGCCATTTTATTAAATGTATTTGGTTGTAATTTATTTATTTCCAGGAAGCTGTGGCTCTGCCCCAATTGTTCACTGACTTGACTTTGAATAATTCATAGGCAAACTCCTAAAAAGGTTGTGATGTTTTCCCTCCAAAGCCATTCATGGCTGGCTACTGTTACGCATTCTTATGTGCCCTGTTTTTTATTTATAAACAAGAAACATATCCGTCATTGTGCCACCTATTCTCCGTACGGCCCTTTCCACTTATAAACTCTTCCAAAGTACAAAGTATGAGTGCGTTTCGTTCCTAACCTCCTTTTCCCCTGAATGACTTGCGTTGGTGGTGTTAAAAAACAATCAATTTCTCTGATGGTTTTACCTTCTCCCTGCTCGTGTTATTAAGGTTTTAAAAGAGAGGTCTGCCGTCACAGTGGATTTTTGTTAGCTTGCACTATGCTCTCCAACTCCCCGATGACAGGAGTGCATTAGTGAGTGGAAGAAAATGGAGGAGACGATGCAGGAACAGAGAGGGGAAATGCTTTTTTTTTTTTCCCTGCCTCTGCTAGATTTCAAGTATTGACTGATTCTGCAGACTGCAGAGGCAACTGATACGTGAAGCAGCAAAGTTTTGAAGCCTCCCCAAATCAGGGATGTGTCTTGAGATGTGTATTGATCCGCCAAATGCATTTCATGATATTTTATTTACTTCCTATTTACCTGCTATTAGGGAGATATGGCCAAGACTGCCGTTGGGCAGAATAAGATTTGTGTTTCACGTTTATTGGTTTACTTTTGAAATGTACACATGCTCGCTGTTGTCAAGTATGTCTGCCGCCGAGGTTACAAGAAGCAGTCTTTGAGTTGTTTGACTGACCTTTAACCCTTTTAGTTTTCACCAGTGGTGTATGCACCTCTCTCCAAGCCCTTAATCCTCTGCTGTTTTCTAATTATAAATACAATCTCACCATTGGATTGATTCTCAGATTATTTTTTAATGTCTTCTTTAAGCTTGAGCCAGGCTTTACAGTTCACTTGCTTCTTTTGCAGCTGCTCTAAATACCTTTGAGTGAGAACGCATCAAGAAACCCTGGGAGCATCAAATATGCATTAATATGATGCTCAGCAGTTGCCAAGTACATGTAATGAAGACTCAGACAATCCACTTGCCCAGTAAGCAAAATGTTTTAGTCAGTTAGATGTCTAGAAGACATCTGTAGTAGTGTAGTGCTCAGATATTTAGGGTAAAATCTGGTTGAAAGGTCAAGCTTTAGTAGATGTACCAAATCTCACATAGACATTGTTTAACCAGCTATATATCTACTTAAAAAAAGCTTATTTTTGCATTGAGACTGATTGCTTGATGAATGATTTAACCTACTCACCTAGATCCTATCTCTGACTGCTTCTCTCTATCATAGAATATATCTGCCAAAGCATAGCCTGCTTTTAGCCCAATCCAACATTTAGAGATGTTTTTGGTGGTACAAATATGTGATAATAGGAGGTAAGTGTTGGTTAGTCTTGTTAATAAAGCACAGTATGATAGCTGCGGGACAGGTTGAGCTGGCAGTGCCATGACTCAGTCATGTAACGGGGTGCTCTAAGACCTTTGGGCCAAACTCAATAAGAGCTGACTGTGGGAAAAGACGGATCAAGCTTTATACAGGGAAACTCCATCAGCATGAATAAGTCATCGGGCTTTCGCTGGAGTCAAAGAGTGGACGAGAAATTACAAAGTAAAAGCATGTGAAACAGAGGAGTGTTTAGTAAGGTTGCACTGATAGCAGGCGGGAGGCTGGATAAGGGACAAAATGCAGGCGTGACAAGACGCAGCTGCAGTCCAGTGGGAAAAAAATGAAAGCGAAGTGAAAGAAGTTGGACATACAGTATGACTGCTGCACTTACACTTAATATTTAATAGCATGGCAACAGCAGGGCGACGAACAGCTGAACAGTAAGGTTATACTCAGCCTGTATCACAAATTATTAGTACAGCCAGTTTTATATTTATAAGCTGGACTTAAATGTTCATGTTTCACTTCCATCCAACATTAATGCTTTCGAATAACTTTGATTGATCAGTTTACAAACTGTGATACGTTTGCATTTCACACTAGCTTCACAGATTTTTAAGCTGAACTACATAAATAATGTTAAAATGAAATATTAATCAAAAACTGAATTAATGACCAATAAACCGTCTTCCTGCTCAGTTTCATAAAATCATGGATTTTGGTGCTCCAGTCTTCTTTTTCCTGGTGAGTCCACCAGACCTCAGTTGATGTTACTGTTGGCGTGTCGTTGAACACGGCGCAGACAAACATCTCAATAGCTTTAACACAAATAACAACATACTCCATATTAGTAAGTAATCAGAGGAGGCGTGTCCCGATTCCTGCTCCTTTCTGTGACTGAGTTTGAGCTCGCCTTATTTTGACGTCTTATTTTTGAAACAAGAGAGCCAAGAAAAATTTTGGGCTTAAGAAGAAATGCTATCTTTGTCTCGTGTTAAATATAGAAGATCAAAAAGCAAATGGAAAACCCAAACCTATGACCCGTAGAGCTAGGGTGTCTAGCTAGGCTCTCTTATGCAACGTTATGGTTCGGATCACTGCAAATCAATACAGCGCTGTCCTTGGTGACATTCCTCCTTATGTGAGCGGTCTCTCCAGAATAAAAGTGCATCCCTTCCAGCAACTATATGTTATATTATTTCCATATTTATTTACTAGGAAATCAAAAAGCTACAGGAAGTGTTGTGGTAAAAGGTTCCAGAGCAAGCACATTGAAGCGTATCCAATAACCTGTATGTAGCAGCAAACCGCTCTATTTGAGCTCTCTATTATTAAGTACTCTCAAGTGTATGAAACCCCTGACTTACATTTACAAATTTATTCTGCTCTCCATCAGCAATTCATGGTGTTAAATCACGTATTCTTTAAATAATATTTGAAGGTCATAATTCAGCAGGCTTAGTGGCCTCATATCCTCAAAGTGAAGTGCCTCTAAAATCATCAGTGGTGACACTAAATTATTATTATTGTTATTATTATACAGCCATCTGGTCTTAGTCACCCTCCAGATTTCATACCCTCAGTTACACTTTAAATTTCTTCCTTAGTAATTTTTGACCCCAGGTGTCCTTTTTGTCTTCATCTGAAATGTAAATTCTAGTTAACCACTCAACAACTGTGGGACTATGAAATGTCCAGAGGGCTCTATTAATTTTAATTGGATCTGCAATAGATATCTCATTACTTTTAATTGATGTGATTGATTTTTTTTCTTTCTTTTTTTTGTTCAGTGTAATTTGCTACGCAGACTTTCTGTGATATAAATGCAAAAGCTCCAAATTTTTATTACATTGTAAATCAACTCTGAGACCAGCAAAGAGAAACTCTTATAAGTATCTCAATACTCGAATATTAAAATCACAGATGTAACCAGATCATGAGTCAGTAATCAGGTTAAAATTATAATTTTCTGCTGCTCTAAAAAACCCATAACTGAGTTTATGGGATTAAACAGAACTTAGTTTCCCAAAGAGGGCCGAAGGCTTTTTTTATTTTTACAGAGCACTTATGTCATATTGAGCTTGTTGAACTGTTCATCTGGAGACAGCTCAGTGGGGTGCATGCAAACAACAGCTTCCCTCCCTCACACTCTCCCCTCCTATCTTCCCTCCCCCGTTGTCCTCCCATGCTTCCTAAATGGCCGGGAGCATCCATGTGGGCTGCGTCCCCTCTCAAGGTCTCCCGATGTGAAGTGATACGGCAAAACTCTGTGCACGTCGCAGGGATGCACTGTAATTGTCCTCTCCTCTCTAAAACCCTCTGGAGGCAGCACTCCAAATAGTTCAGAAAGGATTTGTTACAGTTTTTATTTTTATTCAAGCCTTTTTGTGTGTGTGTCTCTGCTTTCTGTGCTGCTGACAGATAATGATGAGACCATTTGTGCTAAATCAACACTGACACCACTAATGGAGCTTTGCATGTTTTAATTGGCATTACTTTTTCATGGCGCAGTTATCCATGTGGATGTAGCCGAGCGGTGTGTGCTGTTGTTCTGCTGAAGGGAGCAGAATGAAGCATGATTTATTTACAGTACTCCGCTGCACCTTGTGTTTTACGTACAATAACGCCTGATTTCTTCTCTTTGATATGCTAAAGACCGAGCTGCTGCTTCAAAGTTGCTCACTGGGCAGTTTTTAAAAGTAGGGAAGATGCTGCTGGTGATGTGTCTTGGTTTCTTCTCCTGGATGGGTCTCTTTGGACTAAACCTAACACTGCAGTCACTCTCCCCATTACTTTCTTTCAGATCTGACTCACCCTCTTTTTCCTTTCGTCCTCTTGACAGGTTTACCTAGCAGACTCCCTGTCTCCCCCCTCTTTGTCCTTCTTAACCTTTAAATCAATATCTTTAACAACTTCCCTCTACTACCTCTTCTTTTGTTCCTCCTCTTGAGCTGTTCTTTACTTGTTCTCGACAACCTCAGTGTTTGAATCATTTATTACACCAGTCCTTAAGGATGCAGTCCTTTGCACTCCGTGGTTTGCAGCTGTATTCGGGTTTGGGAATAAACAGGGCGATCTGCAGCAGGCATGCCAAAGGGAAGTCATGTGGTGCAAGCTGGGATGACTTGAGGAGAGAATGTCTCATCACTGATCTAAAGTTTAGGAAGCTATGTGTGGGATAAAACAAAAGCAGGGGAGAGGTGGGGATTTGTACTGAGTTGTGAGTAAAATCAAGGTCGGTATAATCAAAAAGCATCACCCTTCTGCTTTACTTGATCCAGTCTAAATTAGTGTACCAGGTCTCTGAGCTTCAATTAAATCCTCTGTGTTAAATCAATTTATCCTTTTACAAACTTCTATTGTGATGCCAAGCAAGATTTAATTTTAAATTGACTTGACTCTGGGGTTTTTACTCTCGCAGAATTTGACCATTTTTTTTAAAATAATAAAATTCTCAATAGCTGAAATAATTTCATGCACTGAACATCCATTTAATCTTTGTTGTATTTGGTTATACTATGAATGGATTACCTGCTGCAAAGTAATTTGTACAAAAGTTTCTGATTTAGGTTATTTTTCATGGAGTAATAACTGCTAACATTTTTGTCCGTTTATCCTTATCTTAGTTTTAATTTTTCATTGTCTGGTACTGGTACTGGTACTGATACCAGTACTGGTGACTTATTAACAGCCATCCATCTTCTTTCTTAACCAGTGCTCAGAGGAACTGCAAAAATAATTAAAGCTACATATCAGATTTGTGTAAATCTTGAAGTAAATAACCTGAAGGGCTGTTTGGAAGGGTTGCCAGAAATAAAAAAGAATGTGCCAGCAAAGGTTAGTTTTGCGAAATTACAAGTGAACAAAGTAGAAGACGCCTGGAACAATGCCCTTTCGATAGACAAGGCCACCATGGAGATGTCTGCCATAATGCACAAAACCAAACACAGCCTAATGACAACAAACACCTCATACCAACTGTCAAGCACGGTGATAAAGGGGTGATACTTTGGGCCACAGGCCCTGGGCACCTTCCAGTCCTTGAGTCAACAATGAAATCCTCTGTATAACAAAGTATTCTAGTCTCACATGTGGGGACATATGTCCGACTGCTAAAGCTTGCTCCAAACTGAATCATGCAACAGGACAAAGATCCCAATCACAGCAGCAAATCTACAGCAGAATGGCTGAAAAAGGAAAAAGGAAAAAACAATCAAGATGCAGCAATGACTCAGTTAAAGTCCAGACCTCAACCTGATTGATATGCTGTAGTGGGCTCTTAAGAGACACATGCATAAACAAATGCCTGCAACCCCACATAGTGTATAAGAGTAATTTCAGCCATATTTCAGAAGCCTTGAGTTGAGGATTTCCGCCATCATCGTTTTGGTTGGAAAAAAATGGATGTGATGAGAAAGTACAGATTGTGACTTATGCATAATGGCTTGTGACTGATAACTTGTTAGCCAATGGTGGTTTCATACCACAGATCATTCATTTTAAACATGGCACAGTATGACTAAAATTTACAAAATAGACTTTATTTTTATTTAGTATGGCCTAAAACGAGTGACTGAGTCGGTAAAGTCGGCAGAAAAGTGTTCTCAGAGGTCATGACAGAAAGCCCCTTTCCCATAGACATGCATAGGACCACTAATCTTTTTGCAACCACAACCATTGCCATCTAGGGGCCTTCAGACAGAATGCAGGCAGAAGGCACTTGAACATTGGCTTCATTTTTCTGACCCAGAGGCCACATCCATTTTTATACTGTCTGTGTGCAAAAGTGCATGAACTGAAGCAAAATTGTAAAGAATTACTGGCTAAAAATTCTCTAAAATGATGTGAGAGACTTACAAAGTCATGCAGAAAATGATTACTTCATGTTAATGTTGATAAAGGTAGTTATACAAGCTACTGAATCGTGGTGCGTGTACTGTACTTTAATACACTGCTTCTACATTTTGCTTAGTTGGTTGGTTTTATAAATAACACTGAAATATGTAGTGAATATGTAAAAAACCACTGTAATATGTCATATTTAGGTCATTAAAGTAGGTCTTATAGAAACACACTGAATGCCCATTTATAGCAATACACCCACTCAGACCTCCCACATCTCCATTCACAGTGCATTTGGCCACAAATAACATAAACAGAGTGTAGTACATTGGGTCTTTCTGCCATATGGTCCCATCGAAATTGGTTTTATTTTTGCTGCTGAGTAGGAGGAATATCTTCCGTACATTTTAATATGACGCGCGTGTCTGCGTGAGCGTGATGTGTCACCATGTGGGCAGCGCTCATCCTCCCAAAAACCTCTCAGTGTGCGATGCTCATGCTATCTTCACCTTTCTGCCTTGCCATTCCCGAGCTTTTTGGAGCATTTTCAACAAAATTACAACACGTGGCATAAATACGCTGCATCATGTCTGAGGAGGCATTGATAGTTACAGTAAAGCTTTTCCCTTGTGAGCAGACACCAAGCCTCCATTATATAAAAAATCATGAAGCCATATGAGCGGTCATGCTATATACCAGTTTAAGCAGAAGTGACCGCTAATGTCTGCTCCATAATCAAGTAAAAGGTCAAAACTGCCAGATTTAGATTTTTCAGCATTTTAAGAGGCTTGATGGATGGTTTGATTGGCATGCTGTTCGGATTCTAATAAAATAGATGCACTGTACAAATACAGTGGGGATAATAGGACTGGCCCTTTAAAATTGGCTGTGTCATACAGAGGAGGTCTTCTCCAGAAGGGCAGCATGCTGACGAGATTGATTGTTTAATGAAGATTCTGTTAGGTGGATATTGATGGATTACTGAACCGGCATACGGGTCACAGGCCTGGAGGCCCAGAGCCTGATTCTTCCTTTGAAGTGACATTTCTTGTTGGTGCTCACAGTGTTTTGCACCCGGTTGATCGGTCTTTTAATTCTGTCTGCCAATCACATTTAATTAAAATACAGTAAAGTTGGTGAAGGAATATAAATTAGGGGGAAGTGGAATAGTTCTGTTTAATAAACTGCAATGGTTTTCTATGGAATTTAGGTCTGGTGGTGTTTCCAATATTTGGAAGGGGTTGAAGTTCATTTAAATGTCTCATTGTCTTATAGTCATTTATGCTGTTGAAGTACTAATATTTCCTGGAGGCAGATTTGATGTACGGCGTGAAACAGCATTATTAGCTGAGATGAATTTAACAACTGGAAACAATTTGAGTGGATGCTGGCTGCAGACAATGCTAACGTCATGTTTTTTAGCAGCAGTGAAGCAGAAGTATACACCTTTGCTTTACCCTATACTAGGAATTAATTTAACTTGCATGATTTCTGTGGCTCTGGAGCAGATTTGCAGATGTTCTGTAACTCCTGCCAGGTTCTTCCTTCAGCCTCCCAGGCTTCCACTCGTCTAACGTGCCCTTGTGCAAGACTGTAAATCCCTACCAGCTCCAGCGCTGCTCCTCTGTAGCTCTGAGGATTTTGCATTATTCATGGGGCTCATGTTCTTTCTTAACTTTGTGCTCTCATCAGACGAGCGAGAGGCGGTTCAGAAGAAGACCTTCACTAAATGGGTCAACTCAATTCTGTCCCGGGTTGGCTGTCGCATCTCTGACCTCTACCTGGACCTGCGGGATGGACGCATGCTCATTAAACTGCTGGAAGTGCTGTCTGGTGAACGACTGGTAAGAAACATTTCTGTTTCAGTTTATATTCCTCTTTATATTCTGTGTATTACTCAAAACTCTCTTGTAGTCATTCATTTTTCTTTGAAATGCTCTCCTAAAATCGTTTTTTTGTTCTGGTCTTTAAAGCCCAAACCAACGAAAGGCAGGATGCGTATCCACTGTTTGGAAAATGTGGACAAGGCTCTTCAGTTCCTCAAAGAGCAAAGGGTCCACCTGGAGAACATGGGTTCCCATGACATTGTTGACGGCAACCATCGCCTCATCCTCGGACTCATTTGGACCATCATTTTGCGTTTCCAGGTAAACCTAGGATATGTGATTGTCTGTGTCATGTTGTTTTAGACTATTCTTTCTGTGTACATTGAGATTAAAGAAAAAGAAAAGGAAAACAGAGACCAATTCTTTGTAAATGTAAACACAGCTTATCACAAAAGCATATAAATGCTTCTCATTTCTTTAGTTGAATCCACGGGCAATGCCACTGATAATACAGACTGACAGGCATAAAAAACATTTTTGTGCCACCGAGATGATTCCCAAAGCACTATCGTCTCTTAAACATCTGAGGAAAATCAAAGCTGGAAACACAAGAACTGGACTAAAAATCAGTGATAACAGGTGTTATGGACTCTCGGTCTTGTCTAAACAGATGGAATTATGAACACAGAAAAGTTTGGTCAGATTTGGATCCTCCATGAAATGCCAGAAAATACACTTTCGAACACACTGAGTCATGGATTGGCCTCCCCAGAATCTTGACTTTAATATTATTGAAGCAGTGTGGGATCATTTTGACAGGGAACGCAAAAAAAGGCAGCAATTATTATATATTCATATATATAAAATACTAGTGTCATTAATATGTATACTATACGACAGAAAGGCGTATATAATTCATATAATAACATCATAAAAATATCATTATTTTCATGTTATTATATGTAAAAAAAATTGAATTACACTTCAGCAATCATGTAATCTTCATGTTTTTTCAGCATGCATGTTAAAGGTTCATCAAACCTGATTAGCTGATCTTATAAGTAGCACAATCACTTCAAGTATGTTATTGTACTTCATATGCTATACTCTAATTATGCTACCACTGACTAACAGCATGCAGTCTCTTTTATTTAAATGAATCTTAATTACATTCTAATCACATTTACATTTGCACTGAAGTGAAGCCAGGGTGTACAGCATATACAGCATGCAGCGTTATACAGACAGCCTCAGATAGTTTCAGCTGGCTGCCTTGCAGTGTTATATATATTTTTTTGTTAGTGTCTGTTTTTCCTCAGAACCGTGCCTTCAGGTTCCAGCCATTATTATCGGCTGCTACAGGAGCATCCAAAGCATCAGAACATGTCTGTTTGACTCTTTTATCATCTTGGAGAGGCTGTATATTTATTTTTAATTTGACAGCAACTCTGCTATTTTTAGAGATGTTACTTCAAACAATATAGCCCGCTGCATTATTCAGCCTTTTCAAAAGGACAAAAAAAAAGAAAAAAAAGAAAAAGAACAGGAAACAGAAAAGAAAAGAGTTGACTCGGTCCTGTCTGTATCTTAAAGTCTGCATAAACCAAGGAGAACCAAAGCTGGCTAAATTTAGCCGCCCCTCTCTCAGGGCCTGTCTCTCAGATCACATCACTGCTCTAATTACTGGCCCACTGTGTGGGAAAATAAGAAATTCAATAATTACTACTCCTCTTTCTGTCAGTTGGATCTGATGTCTAGTTTTGTGAGAATCCAGCCAGCAACACTGATGATGTATGACTTTACGTTATTTTTTTTTTCTTTTCCACAAATACCCCCCCCCCCCCCCCTTAAAGCTGTGATAAATGATGCATTTCACAGTGATATTTGTGCCACTTTGACAAACTGTTCCCTTCTGGTGCAACCCATTAGCAAGATATTAATATTAGTCAGATTTCTTGTTTGTTCTTGTTTGATTGCAAACATAACACATTAGTTAAGTTTCATTATTTACCATGCAGCTGTGCTTGTTGCTGTTCTTCAGATCCAGGACATCATTGTGGAAACGGGCCAGGCGGACCAGAAGGAGACACGCTCAGCCAAGGATGCTCTTCTTCTTTGGTGTCAGATGAAAACTGCAGGGTAAGAGCTACATGTGACTCCTGGCAGCATCAAACTATTGCAACTATCCTTTGGGAATAACTGAATGTGCTTCTGACTTTTTATTAGTTTAAAATCTTACAATTCCCCATATTTTTTTTTTATTTTATTTCACAACTGACACATAAAATGTCCTTAAGAGTCTTTAAAGCTGAAAAAATAAGCCACGATTTTCTTGTTTAATTTTTTTACGGTTAAAAAGTGTTTGACATAAGTAAGCACAATTACAAATGCTTTCAATTTTTAATATAATGTTCATTGTAATGTCCCATCTGCACAGTGAAAATGTAAAGTAATCTTCTTTTTATAGCAGTGGAAAAAATATAATGAATAATAAAACAATTACAGCCAAAATTTAAATAAATGACCAAATATTTGCTCCTTGAATATTTAAAATAAATATTTAAAATAAAATAAACCAAGTAGTACCTAAAGTAGATAAATGTGTAGCTGTGTATAGTTCTTTTTTTTTAAATTTTTTTAAATTAAGCCACAAATAATATTTCTCATAGGAGTACTTTGATGTTTTTGGATATACTCATTAAATGTTTGTTTTATAAGTAGACTGGTAACTCTAATCATGTCTATACCAACTAGTAGATGCGGAAAAAGGAAACCCAACATGGCAGAAGTTAACAAAATCCCCCCTGCCTAGTTAACAGAGATGGTGTAAAAGACACTGTAGACAGATTTTGCTACCTTTGTTCTCAGATACCTCTTTTCTTCTTCCGCGACTTACAAACTAAGCAAATCAGTGTCTGTCTTCATTTTTGGTGTGGAGGCACGAGTGGGAGCAGTCTATTTAAAACAAATGTATCTCCCAAAAGATGTTCATTTGAAGTATGGTTATTAGCATCCAGCTATTATTAGCATATAGCTGTTATTCTCTGAATCTATGTCGCTATGTCTGTCAAGATCCTTAAAAAAAGTGTGATCTTTTGAGTAAATAGATGCTGCCGTTCTGAGAAAGCACATTTCCTTCAAGGCTTTTAAACTGCAGAACAAACAGCTTGAGAAGTGGGACGAAACCCAGATGCTGATTTTAAACAGCAGCCTCCTCCTGTTCAGTCCGTGACGTCTCCTCGCTGTTTTACAGATATCCCAGCATCAACATCACAAACTTCACCACCAGCTGGAAAGATGGCATGGCCTTCAATGCTCTCATACACAAACATCGGTAAGGGGAGATGAATAACAAAGCCACTCTCTCCAGCTTTAAAGTGTAAACACACATGAAATCCGTCTGCTCAGTCTCTCACTCTCTGCAATATACTCTCTTACCCTCTATATTTCTCTCCCAGCCCTGATCTGGTTGACTATAACAGTTTAAAGAGATCCAATCCGACCCACAATCTCCAGAACGCCTTCAACGTTGCAGAGCAGAAGCTTGGTGTGACCAAATTGTTAGACCCAGAAGGCGAGTGACTGTGAACATTGTGCTTCCTGGAAAGAAGACGAGTGATAGTCTCTGGTTTGGCCGGGAATGACTTATTTGACTTGTTTTCCATTTTCTTTTATAGATGTTTTCACAGAGAACCCAGATGAGAAGTCCATCATCACTTACGTTGTGGCATTTTACCACTACTTCTCCAAGATGAAACAACTCGCTGTTGAGGGCAAGAGAATAGGAAAGGTGAGTTGGAAGGGTGGTGTGCATTTTTTATGCGAGTTTGCCCCGTTCACTTACTTTATCTTATTTATTCTTCAGGTTCTGGATCAAGCCATCGAGACGGAGAAGATGATCGAAAAGTACGAGACGCTGTCGTCAGACCTGTTGATATGGATCGAGCAGACCATTGTCGTGCTGAACAACCGGAAACTTGCAAATTCTCTCAGCGGCGTTCAGCAGCAGCTTCAGGCCTTCAACACCTACCGCACTGTAGAGAAGCCACCCAAGTGAGTCAGTGACAGCTTCAACGCATTACAGTCGCAGTGGAAACTGGATCAGGAGCTCAAGACACACTCACACACACAGACACACACTTGCACTCTATTTTTCATGTCTTAGTGAGGACATCTAATGTACATAATGATTTCCCTAGCTGTAACCCTGACACTAAAACCACATTTTGAGTCTCTGATGTCCAGTAGTACTTTTTGTGCAGTTACTTAATTTCTTGTTTTCTCTCAGGTTTCAAGAGAAAGGTAACCTCGAAGTGCTGCTCTTCACCATCCAGAGTCGAATGAGAGCCAACAACCAGAGAGTTTACACACCTAAAGAGGGAGCCCTGGTTGCAGATATCAATAGGGTGAGATGCCTGGATGCCATTTGGAGACAAACCAGAATCAGAATGCAGAAGATCAACTGTAACAGGAAGATTATCTTTGTGGTTTGGGGTTGCTTGGGTGGACAGAGTTTATTAATTTAGCTAAGTTCATGTTCGAGGCAACAATTAAAACACAAATGAAATTAATTACCCCTGCAAGCCTGTTGTGTATTTTCCCAAATGACAACATAAAAGCCATTTTATTGAAGAAAATTAAAAAAGAACTTTGAGACAGAAAGGAAAGCACAGCTTGGTTTGAACTAAGTTGAAGATTTCTTAGGTGTATCAGTAGATATCTACCCTGTAGTGTCATTACACATAATACTTAAAGCGTACCAGCTCCAGGAGGGGTATGAAAGTATGAAATTGCTGTAGTTGTTATGATGACCGACTAACGCAGATTGCAAATCCTCATGATGATTCCCATCATCTATGTGCAGGCTTGGGAGCGTCTGGAAAGGGCGGAGCATGAGCGGGAGCGTGTCTTGAGAGACGAGCTGATCAGACAGGAGAAGCTGGAACAGATGGCGAGAAGATTTGACAGGAAGGCTGCCATGAGGGAGACCTGGCTCGCGGAGAACCAAAGACTAGTGGCTCAGGTAAACCGACGGCAGCTGAACTAAAGCTGTTATGAAATGTTTTGTGGAGTGACATGGTGGATTTTTGTTCGAAAGTTTCAGTCTAAATCCAAAAGTCTTTAGTTAGTTTTAGTTAAAAAATTGTCCATAATTTGGCACCCTCCATTCTCTCCTCCTCAGGATAACTTCGGCTATGACCTGCCAGCGGTGGAAGCGGCTAAAAAGAAGCATGATGCTATTGAGACGGACATTGCTGCATACGAGGAGCGTGTTCAGGCCTTGGTGGACATCTCAAAGGAGTTGGATTCGGAGCGTTATCATGATGCCAAACGGATTGATGTGAGAAAAGACAACGTCCTGCGTCTTTGGGACTATTTGCAGGACCTACTGAAGGCTCGAAGGGGGCGTTTGGATAAGAATCTGACCCTGCAGAGGATCTTCCAGGAGATGCTTTACATTATCAGCTGGATGGATGAGATGAAGGTAAGAGCAAAAGATTTTTAAAGGAAGAAAGTAAAAATTAAAAGTTTAAGTGAATTAAGTTGCTTCTTTTCCTCTGCAGGACCGTCTGCTTTCTCCTGACTTTGGGAAACACTTGTTGGAAGTGGAAGACCTGTTACAGAAACATGCTTTGTTGGAGAATGACATTGCTCTGCAGGCAGAGAGGGTACAGAATGCCAGTGCTGCTGCTCTGAAATTTGCCAATGGAGATAGTAAGTCCAAAACTATTTAAAAAGTAACATGAGAAAGTGTGCAGAAGGTATTTTTATGAAGTATTCATTTCAAATAATACCCAACCACTAATTTTCTCCTTCTTCTTCACCTTGATGATGCTTCTTCATCTTTACCTTCTTCTTCTTACTCTTCATCTCTGCATCTTCTTCTTCTTATCCTCCTCAGATATACTTGACAATAAGATGGATTGGACACAGTATAATAAATATCAGTGGCATGCAATATGTGTTAGTACTTACAAGCTGAAATAGATGCACATAGACATAGATGACACTTATGTTGTCATTCGCTCTCTCCTTAGGCTATAAGCCATGTGATCCCCAGGTGATCAGGGACAGGGTGCAGCACCTGGACTTGTGCTACCAGGAACTTTGTGCTCTAGCTGCCCAACGAAGAGCTCGCCTGGAGCAGTCTCGCCGCTTCTGGAACTTCCTGTGGGAGGTAACAGAGCTGGAGAGCTGGATCAGGGAGAAGGAGCAAATTTTCTCCTCCCTGGATTATGGCAAAGACCTGACGAGCGTGCTGATTCTCCAAAGCAAACACAGCGCTTTTGAAGATGAGCTCGGAGCCCGCCGTGCCCATCTTGAGCAGGTCCTGGCTGAGGGAGATAAAATGATTGAGGCCAAACACTTTGGCTCCCCGAAGATTCAAGAATGCAAAGATGACTTAAAGCAGCAGTGGCAGCAGCTGGAAGAGCTGGCTGCATTTAGGAAACAGAGCCTTCAGGACACGCAGACATTCTTCCAGTTTCAGGGAGATGCTGATGAACTCAAGGCTTGGCTGCTGGACGCTAAGAGGCAGATGAGCAGCGATGACGTCGGCCACGACGAGTACACCACTCAGCGGCTGCTGAAAAAGCACGGCAACTTGAAAAACGAAGCCATCAAGAATGGAGCCACTATTGATGCTCTGTCCAAACAGGCCAACACACTACCAGAGGAGCTGCAAAACACCCCAGATATCCAGAGACGACTGAAAGACATCAAGGACCTTTACATGGAGCTCATGTCCCTGGCTGACCTGAGGCAGAAGAAGCTCGATGACACTATGGCTCTGTACACCATCTTCAGTGAGACAGATGCCTGTGAACTCTGGATGGGCCAGAAGGAGACGTGGTTGGTGGATTTAGAGGTGCCTGAGAAGCTGGAGGATTTGGAAGTAGTACAGAACAGGTGCACAGACAAATTATATTTTAAGCATTTAATCACTCCTGAATTAGATTTGCATGTCTGATTAAAACTGTGTATATTTTGCAAATAGCATTACATCTACTAATCATGTATTTTTATCCAGTAGATTGTGCAGATGCTGTTTTAACCAACCTTTTCTTGTTTTCAGATTGAGTATTTTAGCTCAAGAAATGGGAAATTTCCAGTCACGAGTAGATGATGTCAACAGAGCGGCAAAACAGCTCGAGGACAGCAGACACCCTCGCACCAAAGAAGTCAAGGAATGTCAGACGCGACTGAATAAGAGGTGCCGTTAATGAAGTTCACAGTTATACCTGAGACAAATAACAAAAAAGATGCATATCTGAGATCAGACGAGGTCGGGCGTGCTCAGGGTGGTATGGCCGTAAGCTAAAAGATGCATATCTGAAGCATTTAACACTGTATAAGGTTTTGAAATTACTTTAATGCAAAGATGACATTCAACAAAATTTCCGAAAAGAAGTCTTTAATTTAGTACTTGAACACAGAGGCAATGTTAAATTCTTCACACTTCCAGTTATTTTTTTAGTTTATAACAAGCTCTGCACACCACTGCAAAAATGGGCATGCAGAAATTTGTCTACAGACAAATGAGCTTTCCTTATTTTAAGAAATCACACATCCATAACTAAACATTATCAAAGATACTTTAATAACAACAGTGACCCACGGAGTATTAACCTCTGTTATATAAAATATTGTTTCCTAGATGGGAGGCTTTCAAGGCGATGGTAGAGGAGAAGAAAAAGAAAGTAGATTCTGCTCTTAGTCTGCACAACTACGGCCTGGAGTGTGACGAGACAGAGGCCTGGATCAGAGACAAGACACGGGTGATTGAGTCCACGCAGGACTTGGGCAATGACCTGGCAGCTGTTATGACCATCCAGCGGAAACTTTTCGGTATAGAGAGAGATTTAGCCGCCATCGACGACAAGCTCAATTTCTTGCGGAAAGAAGCTGACCAGTTGGCCCAGGACCACCCGGAGAATGCAGCAGACATTTTGGCCCGCAGAGGAAAGCTGGACGCTGCCTGGGACATGCTCAAAAACACCCTGAAAGACAGAGAGGACTCTTTGGGTGAGGTCAGCAAGTTGCAGACCTTCCTTCAAGACATGGATGACTTCCAGTCCTGGCTTTTCAAGACCCAGAAAGCTGTTGCATCAGAGGAGATGCCCGCAACGCTGCCAGAGGCTGAGGAGCAGCTGAGCCTTCACGATGCTGTGCGTGAAGACATAAACAACCACGAAGAGGACTTTCACCGTGTGAGGGACACTGGCGCTCAGGTTACCCAGGGTCAGGAGGACGATCCTCAGTACCAACAGCTCGACCAGAGGCTAAAGGGCATGGACCGTGGTTGGTATGAACTCCAGAAAATATGGGACAGCCGCAAGAACTTTTTGGACCAGGCTCTGGGCTTCCAGCAGTTTTTGAGAGATGGCAAAGCAGTAGAGGCGATCCTCAACAACCAGGTAATGCATAAATAATATGGCTTGTCTTAATGTTGTGTTTAAGTGGAACAGTCATCAGTTACCACATGGGATGAGTTGCTAATGAAGGGTTAGTGATCCTACAAGTATTTAAAAGTTTGTGATATGAAAGAATGGGACACGGTCAGTTCAAACGCCCAGTGATGACACACGGCCTTTCTTAAGGTCGTGCATTTTTCTGGTTATTTTTTCCCAATACAATTATTTCGGATTTATTGCAGGAGTACACTCTAGCCCACATAGACAAACCTGACACGTTGGCCGGGGCAGAGAAGGCTTTGAAGAAGCATGAAGACTTTGTGAGCACCATGGAGGCCAACGAGGACAAGATTGACGGAGCGCTGCAGGGCGGACAGCGACTGGTGGACAACAATAACCTGTACTCTGGGAAAGTTCAGGAGAAAATGGGCTCGATCCAGGAAAGGTCAGTCAGCATGGTTTTTGGTCAGCATTCATTCAAGTGAAGTGTTGACAGAAGGGCAGCGCATTGGAGAAATACGGTTTTGATATAATAGTATTTGAGCTTCACGTGATTTCAGCAATTCTAGAAGGGATCAAGGAGTTGATGATGATTTAAAAATCCTAATCTGTAGAGTAATTAGTGACTATGAATGTTAAATGAATGTAGTTCAGTCTGAAAAGTCATACAAGTACAGAAAAGCAATGGATACTTAAGCAAAAATCTAATGTGAAATTCAGGATTTTAGCAGGATTATAATGTGAAGGATTTTCCTATTTTCAAAATATAACCACAGGTACTGATCTAATCTGTTCAGATCAGCAATTAAAAGACATCAACAAGACTGTGTATAGAGGGCATGGGAGCGACTCCCATTAACTCCCATAATTCAGCTTGGTAGATGGGCACCTGCAGTAATGGATATTGATCGTTAAGTCAGAGGTATTCTTCACAGTGTAGCAGAGAAGCCGTTTTTTTCGGTGGAGGAGGAGCTCATGTAGATACGTGAGTTACATCTTGTTTGAAGTGTGTCACAGAGGGATTTCTTAGAGAAAAAAAATACTGTATGTTTAATGCATTTTCTTGTTGGTTTTTTTTGTGTGTTTTTTTACTTCAGGCATGACAAGAATAAACGAAGAGCTGAGGAGGTGTCTGAGAAGCTCAGAGATAACCGTGACCTGCAGCACTTCCTGCAAAACACACAAGATGTAAGTTCACTGTCAGTTTACAGTTTATTTGGCCATTGGGAAACATCAATTAGCACATTAATTATTAGCTTAATTATTCCTTCACTTGCACTTGACATCACAGTGTTTTCCTCTTTTTATCTCGTGATTATTTGAGTTAATTTGCCAAGCACATCCTGCTGTGCTTATTCTAACGCTGTGCTTTTGCCTGTCCTAATGTTTAGAATTGAGGTCCCATTTTACTAATTGGTAAATGCTGTGTTTTGTAAAGATAATGAAGTAAATCCTGCTTGTGTAAAGTTGCTTCTGCATAAACGTCAATAGTTAATGTTTAGATGACTTTCCAGAGTATAGTGGGCATTTTTGCAAGGATCTTAGATGTTCTTACTCTTGCTTCAGTTGACAGTATGGATCAATGAAAAGATGCTGACAGCGCAAGACACATCGTACGATGAGGCCAGGAACCTGCACACCAAGTGGCAGAAACATCAAGCCTTCATGGCCGAGCTGGCC
Organism: Simochromis diagramma; assembly: GCF_900408965.1. Taxonomy (NCBI): domain Eukaryota; kingdom Metazoa; phylum Chordata; class Actinopteri; order Cichliformes; family Cichlidae; genus Simochromis; species Simochromis diagramma. The sequence continues at coordinate 6,373,539 of NW_024387030.1, read as the reverse complement.
TCCAACAAGGACTGGCTCAACAAAGTAGATCAGGTCAGTAAAAGTTAAACGCTACTCATTACTGAACTATTATGATTTCCGCTTAAGAGCTGCTCAATCTCTTTATAATTGCATTTTACAACAACTAATTAAGGCTCCCTTTATTCAATGAATGTCATGGCTATTCCAATAAATAAGTAATGTAAGTGGTAAGATGCCTATCACAGATTAGAAATTAGGTTTTATTTATTTAGCATCGCATATTACTTATATTACATGTACAGTTTTAGAAGATGAGGGTGACTGACTGCTGCTCAAATCACAATGGACTGAACCCCCACAGCTCCCCCTGTGGGTGGTGGGCCCACAGGAGGGTGAACCCAGGTACATAATTTGGACTAAGCTTGGCTAGGCGCCATGGGTTAAGGGACAGTCACCAGACGCTCACTACTACCCTGAGCATGTGTCCAGAATGACCTCTCTGAATGGCTCTTCATCTGCCACCTGAACCAGGACAAATTTGCCATTGGAGATACTACCACGGTCAGATCGGCCCCAACAACATAGCTCCTAGGGCCTACAACCCCCCTCCACCACGATAAGGTGGTGATTCACACAGAGGAAATGAATCAAAATGCCTCCTAAGTGAGGTGTTTTTGGCATGTCCTACTGAGTGTAGCCAGGACATGCTGAAGATATTATCCAGTGGATGGATGGATTTTGCATATGGTATATAGGGTCGGTTCACTGTAAATAGCAACATTTAAACATTCAGAAATGTTATCTGTCACAAGCTAATTGAATATGTTCAGTGAAGCGCAGGGTGATGTGCTATTAGGAGCTAGTGTGCAACAAATAACTTTAATTGGAATAAAAAGGATGTAAGTTAAAGCAAAGGAAAAGAAGTATGAAGGATAAAAGAAGGACACTCAGAGTGTGCAGATTTCACTCTCTTTGAATGTCAACATATAAAAATCTGAAATGTACACAGGTACTAATATACTCATGTACTAAGCGTTCCACTTGCTTTAGATAACTTATAGAAAAGCAATACCTGGACCTTTTCTATAAGGAACCAAATTAACAAATGAATTCATATTTGAGGCATTTTACAGTAGGTATTGACATTCCCTTTGAGGTACTTTTTACATGTATCTTATTTTAAAAAAAAGTCATACAGTGTTTTTCCTTCACAGAAACATTCGTCTTTGTTTTTTGCAAGTACAGGAAGGTCAGGAGCTGATGGAGTTCAAACCAGAGTTTGAGCCAATTGTGACGGAGGAGCTGGCCAAACTTCATGAGCTGTGGGACAAATTGGAGTCCACCACCCAGGAGAAGGCACGGCTGCTATTCGATGCCAACCGCTCTGAGCTTTTCGACCAGAGCCTGGCTGACATGAAGAAGTGGCTGGGTGAGCTACAACAGCAGTTACAGAGTGGAGAGGAGGATGTTAAAGACCTGACTAAAGCCAACATCCTGCTCAAAAACCATCAGGTTTGTCTCTTAATGCACCATGCTCTGCACACTTTAGATTTGTATGCTGCCTTTTCTTTGCAGTTCCTCTTCACACGAGCACCCCACTAAACAGATTTAAATCACTGGGAATGAAGGCTTTATAGCTTTAGGATTTATTTTGTGTGATCATCTTTGTGTTTACTATTTGCATCTAAACACAACAAACTCCAAAAAGCTTTGCATTCGTCTGAAAGAAAAACTGGAACACAAGCTACACTAAATACTAAATTGTAAACATAAGCGCGATCTGTACTATGAATTTATATTAGAAAATTTACATGAATTAAAAACTGTGTCTGAGCTCAGTTTCATACATAAATGGCATGACTAACTTTTACCGTCTGCTACATCCTGATTAGTAGCTTGAAAGGTTATTCATCTTCATGTTTTTTTCCTATGCCAGATGATGGAGAACCAGGTCCGTGACCGAGCTCGGGAGCTGGAGGAACTCCAGGAGGCTGTCAGGAAGCACGGTGGAGGCAGGGAGGACCAGCCGGAACTGGAGGCTGAGCAGCAGGCCCTGCAGAGAGACTTCCAGCAGCTCCTCACCCCAGTGGCCCAGCGCAAGGGCAAGCTTGAAGCCGCCAAAGCTGTCCATCAGTTCTACAGAGACTTGGCTGATGAGCTCGTAAGCATGGATCACAGAAAAGTGTTCAAAGTCACTACTCTGACAAAATGACCGATAGCAGAAGTTGAGAATAAAAGCCGTTAAGTGCTAGAGTTACATTTGTGTTCGCACAAAGCTGAAACCTTATCATAACGCAAACTTTAAGGTTTATTTCTTTGCTAAAATTTGCAAACCTAAAGTATGAACTAGCAAAACTACTAGCTCTCACTGTGAAACTTCCTCTTAAGGTGAATTTGGGTAAAGAACAGTTTAATCCCTCATGGGTTGCACTGCCTTAATCCACTCTAGTCAGCTGAAGAGAGCTTAAAAAAGGATTTCGACTGTTTAAGACATTTGGTCAAGGGTTAAACATTCAATACAAGTCACTTGGTCATGGATGTTTTTTAAACAAATACATCATAGATTTATAAATCTCTTCACCAATTTCAGCTGCGTTCTGTCCTCTTCATCATAACCTACTTTTCCTTTATTTTTCTCTCTCTCCCAGCTCTGGATTGAGGAGAGGATGCCCCTGGCAATGTCACAAGAACACGGCCACAATCTTCAAACTGTGCAAATGCTGTTGAAGAAGAACCAGGTAGAGATTTATAGCTGCATAATAACTTGTGGTTAGCTAAAAAATTGTAACACTGATTCATTTCATTGATTAATTTACTTTCTTAATTAGTCTATAAATCACAGCTTCCATAACATGTCAGAAAATAGGGAAAATGCCCCAAAGTGAGATGGTAAAATTAGTCATGTTATACTACCAGTGGTCAAAGATAAAAGAAAAGCAACAAGTACTCTCAGCAACTTGAAAAATTATCTCAATAGTTGTAATCATTTCCATAGATCTCGGCATAATTAAGTAAGTAACTAATTGTTTCAGCTCCATCTGCTTTGTTTTTACAGTATACTTGGTGCATAATATGTAATAAATTAATTTTCAGATGAATATTTTTGAATATATGTTTGTCGGCTGCACAATATATCAAGTCTTTGTTTCTGTATATCAAAAAGCCCTGTTGAGGTCCACAATCTCTTTTTTGTCCCTCAGACTTTGCAGAAGGAGATCGAAGGCCACCAGCCCCGTGTAGATGAAGTACTAGAGCGAGGAAAGAGAATGGCCATCGCCGCCGGCGCAGAGGGCAAACCAGAGGCAGAACGTATCACGGACCAGCTGAAGGAGCTAGAGGAGGCATGGGCCCGGCTGCAGGATGAGATGGTGAAGCGCCGAGAGCGGCTGAATGGCTCCAACTTGGCCCAGCAGTACTACAATGACGCTGACGAGGCTGAAGCCTGGATAGGGGAGCAGGAGCTCTACATGATCGCTGATGAGAAAGCCAAGGTGAGGCTAAGAGGAAGACCACAGATATATACAAATCTGATCTAATGATCTAAATTAAAACAAGCCATATTATGCTAAAAAAGACAAGCAGTTCTGCATCCATTAACATAATTACATGGTTTGCGTTTCCTTTAATTAAGGTGGCACACTTTTTATAAGTGGCAGCCTGCACTGAGAGTTCATCTGGAGTACTATAACATACTCTTCTTTTCCTTCTCTCTCTAGGATGAACAAAGCGCCATGCTGATGCTGAAACGCCAGGTGATCCTTAAGCAGGCGGTAGATGATTATGCTGACTCCATTCAGAAGCTGGCTGACCGTGCCCAAAAGATGTTTGGAGAGGAGCACCCTGATGGGTTTGTACACACTGAAGAAAATTTGAACTCTTAGTCAGGATGCTAATTCACTCATGTTGTCCCAGTCAGTTGTGGTTTAGTGTGATAAGACTGACAACCATGCAAAATTGGTATTTTAATCATATGCCTCATCTAGAGTAAACCTAAATTCAATCTCTGTGAGCTATTTTTTCTAATTTCCCTAAATCTCATTTTCTTCTGCTCTCTCCCTTTACCTTTTGTGCAGTGAAGAGATCATCAGGCGACAGAGCCAGGTAGACAAGCAGTATGCGGGCCTGAAGGAGTTGGCAGAGGACCGCAGGAAGAAACTGGACCTCACATTCAATCACTTCCTACTGAGCCGAGAGGTGGAGGACCTGGAGCAGTGGATCTCAGAGAGGGACGTGGTGGCATCCTCCCAGGAGATGGGCCAGGACCTGGATCACGTCACGGTATTTTATATACAAACAATTATAGCACATAGAGGGAGAGAAACTGGGAGACAGGCTGGCCACAAAATGGGAAAGATTTTCGTCCAAGTGACACAGATGGACGTTTTTACACTCACTGGGATAGATTAGTGCAGCGCACTTCCATGTGGTCTTCCCCAACTTTTCTGCTTAAGTGCTAACCTTTTTTTTTTAACCTATTTCAGTCCAAACATAAGGACGTGTTCACAGTGATTTAAAACGTCTTTCACTTGCCTTGTGTGAAATGGTTTGAGAATTTCTATTTAAATCTGAAGATCAAGTTAAAGATTGAATTTATTAAGCTGTGCAATATATTTGATCATACTGGGTTTTTTTTTTTTTTTTGCCACAGCTTCAAAGTTTTTGTTCATTCTTACTTCTTACTGACTTCATTTTCAGTGATTTTAGGTGAAGTGAAGTCAATCACTTAATCACATATAAATTCTGTGTTGTTTGGGATTTTTTTTAAAAACAAAACAATCTTTTTCCTTCAGCTTCTGAGGGATAAATTCAGAGACTTTGCGCGGGAGACGGGAATGCTGGGTCAGGAGCGAGTGGACATGGTCAACCAGACGATAGACGAGCTGATCGAAGGCGGGCACAGTGAGGCGGCAACCTTGGCGGAGTGGAAGGACGGCATCAATGAGAGCTGGGCTGATCTGCTGGAGCTCATCGACACTCGCGCCCAGCTCCTGACAGCATCTTATGAACTGCTCAAGTAAGAAAAACAGTATTGACAAACCGCTCCACAGGCTGAAAGATGTCCAGTAATCTGAATGGACATAAACAGAAGCTTTTGTGTCTAATCCTGTAATGTCACATGCCCAAATAAGTGAATATAGATTGATTTAGGCAGTATTAAACTGTGGCATGACTAAAGGCATCAAAACAGAAAACATATGCATGCGATAACAGCGTCACAAAGAATTAAACCTAACGTGATGACTACATCTGATATTTAAGTAGGATGATAAACACAGAGCTGAAGAGATAGACACCGATCTGTTTTCTTTAAGGTACTTTGATGATGGAAAGGAGTTGGTGGCTCAGATCCACGACAAGCAGAAAGAGCTGCCTGAAGATGTGGGTGAGGACTTCAGCAAAGCAGAGTCTTTCCACAGAATGCACGCCGCGTTTGAGAGAGACATCACCACTCTAGGCAAACAGGTAATACACACAAAGGGGCCTTTTACTCAGTGGGAACGCACTAGGCAGTGGCCAGAAGGTAACTTTGATGATTCATATCTAGAGGGGGGAAGAGAGTGCTGTAATGTTTGGGTAACTGCGAGGAGTTTTCTCAAAAGGTGAGAATCAATGAAAAAGCTGTGCAAATAGTAATTCTTAAATTTGCCATCCCTGCCCACAGCTTATTGCAAAGAAGGAGACTATAACAATTAAAGGTCTAGGAATAAAAATATTTATGCGCGTTAGACCGATCTATGTAACGTGAAAGGTGTCTCAGAACTACGGCCTCATTCAGCAGTATCCCTTTTGACGCCATTGAAATCTTTTGCACCTTTGCATAATTTTGGTTTGAAGACAACTAAGGGGCTCCCAGCATTCATAAACATCATTCATGTAATGTCCTTAAATTGACGTGCTGTGATTTTAAAAGGTTTCATGCTGGCTGCAGGACATCAGCAACTGCTCTTTTATAAACAAGACAGTGAGGAGATAAAAGAAACATTATTTTATTTTATAAGGAAAGCCTTTCTGTTTTAGTTTGGCCTCTATTTGGTTCAGTAGCACTAACTTTGGAAACAGTATCCAAAGTTACAAAAACTGGTAAATACAGTGGAGGATTTGGCTTAAAGAGGTCTGTAGTCCCCCCCCCCCCGGGAGTTGGTGGAGGATAAAAACAGAGCTAAAAGCAGTGGATATTTTGCCTGGATTCTCCAGATTTCCAAACACAACTTCAAATGAATGCAAATGCTGCTGCGCGTCTGTCAGATGTGTAAATAGGCAACTGTTTGCTAACCCGTTAACACCACACTGTAGCAACTAATGTCACAGCCTCTCAAAATTCAATAAAAACTGCTTATAATACTGACCACGTTAAAAGTCACAGCATTACCCTCAACATACTGTGCAAATATTCATACATAAAAAAATCTTAATTTCAGAGAAGAAGCAATGTAAAAATAAGTGTTCCCTAGTCATTCAACCTCCTAGTTTTACATAAATAAAATAATAATAAATTAAAAAGAAATGCAAAGAATATTTTTCTCTGACATGATTCTCTTCACATCAGGGAAACAAAAACCCCTAAAGCCATGTTTTGACTTGTCCCTCTCCTTCACTCCAGGTTCAGCAGTTCCAGGAAACAGCTTCAAGGCTTCATGCCCAGTACGCAGGGGAAAAGGCAGATGATATTCAGACTACAGAGAGGGAGGTGGTGGAAGCCTGGAAGGGCCTGCTGGATGCCAGCGACGGACGCAGGGCGGAGCTGGTGGACACAGCAGAGAAGTTCCGCTTCTTTACCATGGTGCGAGACCTGATGGCCTGGATGGAGAGTATCATCCAGCAGATAAAGACCCAGGAGAAGCCCAGGTGATCAAATATGTCAGATGAGGACCGTCTGGCCTTCGGTTAGCTGTGCTGGATCTTTCAGTTCCTCTCACACTCGACTTGATATCCAATCCCGGAGCCTGTCTCCGGATATTTCGGAGGAGATGATATCTCCCCCCTGACCTGGCGTCCTGGCCCCCCCTTGCCGTAGCATGTTTGTTGTACCTCATCAATCTCTAGCTGTGAGAGCAGTCCCTGAGTTTAGGAGAGCTAACTGGATACAGATGCCTCAGGTGGGAATCAAACTTGCGACTCCCGCTCCAAAGGCATGTAGTCTTACCACTACGCTATCCAGCTGCTATATGGGATGCACACTCAGATAAATTAATAATCAAATTTATCTGCAATATCTGAAATAATGAATACTTGGATAGAAATTGAAGAAAATAAAGTATACAAGAGATAAAATCTGATTGTGGTAGCTGAAGACCAAAAACTGTGCCAATATTTGTTTTTAGGAGGTGGAGGGAAAGAAGTGGAGCTTTTTTTCTGGGGTTTATCTCTGCACATGTATTTCCTTTTTAAATAACAGAGTTAAAAGAACAGAACAACTTCAACTAAGTAATAACATATCTATTTAGTTAATGATTATGAAGTATGTCTTTCACTTAATATATTTGTAAAACAATTTCTGCTACTATTTACATTTGCATTTTACATTTACTTTGTTTACTCATTTGCTCCAAATGGATTTGTTTGTGTTGCACATTAATTCGCTTCTGGATGAATCATCTTAATGAGGAATATTCAGATATGTGGCAAGATATATTTTATTGTCTGATTTTAGAAGAAAAGCTTTAATTTTTCATAAATGGCACTTTGTTCACAAGAGATAATAGCTCTGTCCTATTTATGTGACACAATTCATCTTCCTACAGATATTCAGCATGACTATAATATTCTAGAATAGAGAACACTGGAAGTCTGCCAGAGCCAACTGCAACAATGCAGTTCCAGTTGTTACCAACAGAGGTAGGTAAACTTCATGCATTACCTGTTATCACTTAACATCCATCATTTCTCTGCTTTAGGGACGTCTCATCCGTTGAGCTCCTGCAGAAGTACCACCAGGGGATCCGCTCGGAGATTGAAGCCAGGGGAGCCAAATTCACTGACTGCGTCGACCTCGGCAAAGCCCTGCTGACACGCAAGCACCGAGACTCTGCTGAGGTGAGCCTTCAACAGCAAAGACAGCTCCTTTTTATCCTCAGCTGGGCTTCAAATTGCTGCTTTCATTAGATTTAATTACTTTTCTGGGAGTGATTGTTCTTGTCTGGCTCAATGGAACCAATTGGCTTGCCGTGAAATAAAAAATTCCACTCATCTTACATTCATCAGGGAGACTATAGAGCAAACACTAATTAGAAATGGAAAAGCTAAAAGAATTTAAATGAGCAATTGACCCCGGCCTGAATTTAATATTTGGTTAATTACTCCACAATACTAATTCTTAGAGGATAATGGGCAGTCTTGGGGCTGAGTTGTTTAATAATACTGATATGTAACTGAGACCATACTACTTGTGTCAGATCAAAGAGAAACTGGTGCAGCTGATGGAAAAAAGAAAGGAGATGATGTTCAAGTGGGATGACAGATGGGACTGGCTCCGGCTCTGTGAGTAATATTACACTTATCTTATACTTCAACCCAGAAAATATACCCTAACCCTTTACATACATTATCTCTTTGAAAAAACAAAAAATCTTTACTTATATCCCAAAGGCCATATGGTTAAAATATGTGAAAGCTCATGCATATAAATCCCTGCTCAGAAAGTAGCTCCCAGGCTTTTGTTCATCAGAAGCCTCCATTAACAACAAGGATACAAAAATAGTTGCTTACTTCCAACAATGCCCCAATTTGTCACATAATGCACCCCCCAGTCATAACATTCACCTTACAAGTGAGGGATCGCCGCATAATATGAACACATCTAAAAGAAAGACTTTTATATCTTAAACTTCTCATGATGACGTGGCTTCATTGCGTCTAGTGCTGGAGGTCTGTCAGTTTGCGCGAGACGCTTCTGTGGCGGAGGCGTGGCTGATCGCTCAAGAGCCCTACGTGACCAGCAAAGACCTGGGTCAAAACGTGGACGAGGTTGAGAAGCTCCTCAAGAGGCACGAGGCCTTCGAGAAATCCACCGCCACCTGGGAGGAACGCTTTTCCGCACTGGAACGCCTCACTACGGTATGCAAAAATCTTACACGTGGTTTACAGTAATTTGATTACTTCACGTGTTTCATTTACCCTGTAGCTAGCCAGGTTACTGATCTTTGTTCGCCACTGTGTTGCAGTTGGAGTTGTTGGAGCTGCGAAAACAGCAGCAGGAGGTGGAGCAGTTCATTAAAGATGGGCAACGCTCAGATAAAGAAAGCAGGTAAACATACAGCACACTGGCTTTCATGTTCGTACTCTATATGCATGAGGGCATAGTATTAATTGGTAGCAGTGTCATCAAAGTGTAAGTCTGGTGATAAAGGCAGTGTAATTTTAAGTCAATCCTTCTGTTGTTAAGCCCCAGAGAGAAATACAAAAAACTGCAGTGAGCATCTGTTAAAGGAAATTAGTCTGTTAAAAATGAAAGTATTTATATTAATACCCTAAATTGTGCAGAGCAAAAAAGTATTAGCAGCCAAATGCAATGTTTTGCAGACTTTCAATGAGTCGCATTTGAGCTCTCTTTCTTTCACATACACACTTCCACACCTGCTGTTCTTAAAAGTCCTCTCATGCTGCCCTGTTTCCTTTAGGAGAGAAGACACGGGCTTTGTGGAAGAATCTTCACAGCTCTATACTGCTGAGGAACAGACTCTGGTTAGTACTGCACTCAATCAGCACAAGCTTTCTGTATTTATAATGTTGTTAACTCTGTTTCAGCATACTGACTCAGCTCTCATCTCTTCTCCAAGGAGACAAGTTCACTTTCTCATGAACTCATTTATTTATTTTTGCTTTAGTCTGGTGAAGCGGAGCCTAGTTCGGGTCTGCAGGAGGGGACGGCCGGTGACTCGACGGTGCCCATAGAGTCAGAAATGAGAGAGAGTGCCTCCCTGGAGCTGGAGCCCCCTGTCTCGGTGGTGACCCCAAAGGAACCAGAGAAAGCAGCCACCATGCCCTCGGACCCCCTCAGAGGCCAGCCTGTGCTGCAGGAGGGCATGTTGAGCCGCAAACATGATGTAGAGGGCTCAGGAAAAAAAGCTTCAAATAGGTAGATAACGAATGGACCACAGCACTGTGTTTGTCTCTAATATGGTCCTTACATCATGCCTTTGACTATTCCAGGCATTGTTTCCTTTCTTTATGTTGGGAAAATCTATGAGCCTATTATTACTTGCTTATGTTTGTTCATCTGTCACGGTGAACATCGAGACTTTTCCTTATTTTACTGACCGCACAGTGCTTTCGAAATCACACCACACCTAAAAAGCGTTAAAAAAACCGACCATTCAGCACAATTTGTGTTCATTGTGATGGATTAAAACCAACTCGAGTAAGTTTGAAACTTGTTAAAACAGCAAAGGGAGATCTATACTTTAACTCAAAGTATGGATCAGTTCTGCTTTAAATCAATTTTTCAATCGACAAGCCGCCAAAAGTAGCCCTACAATAAAAGTGCTTTTTGTCAGGGATCTTGCAGGGCTTCATTATAAGAAAATATTATTACTCCTATTTAAAGATAGAACAACCCACTGTTTTGCAATAAGTGCTTATTTAAAATGAATGTTCACAAAATAAAGTCTCGATGGATTGGTGAGGTAGCTGCTCTTTAATGGGGATTAAATGAAATTCATTTCGTGTTCTTGCCAGAAATTAACCTGAAATGATGTTAAAGTCCTTCTTTTTCCTGCTCCTGCCTCTTCTTCGCTGTCAGGTCATGGAACAACTTGTACTGTGTGTTAAAGCCCGGTCAGCTCTCAGTCTACAAGGATGCCAAAAGCTTTGGCCACGGAACGACGTATCATGGCGAGGATCCCCTGCCCCTCACCAACGCCAACTGGGAGATCCTCACCAACTACAAGAAAAAGAAGCATGTCGCCAAACTACGGTAAGAATTACATCATAGGTTTACTTGAGTCATGTTATTTGGAAAGGTAAATATACGATATAAGACCTTATTAAATTGACTTATTAAGAGCTACAAGAAAATGTGGTTTGTACTTGTATTCACCAGGGTTCTTTATTTTGAGAAGCAAAAGGTGCTATAAAAATTCATCCGACTGAAATTTCATTACATTTACTGGAAGTTAGTAGAGACATCGGGAATACACCCCTCAGCCCCCGGTCCTATTTACAGCTGAGAAATAGCCCTTTGTCACCAAAACCTCTTCAGCTTAGTAACCATTACTCAAATGGGGAGTTATTCAAACAGATTTAGAGATACGGAAAAGCGGATTTTCTTCCTTTACCTTTGGACAGAGGTAAGCTGTTTCTAAACTCACCACTTTCTGACTGCAGTGTTAAATATAACAGTGTTATATGGATGTTGGTATTACCATTTAACATTTGCAAAGGGAGCAAAAGAAAAAAAAACATTTCCCAAAGCTCCCTTTAAACTGATAAGAGATAGAAGCTAAATGCAAACTCACATTCCTCACGCATACAAGTCTTAATCAATACACGTTGAATTTAGTTGAATAGATTAAATTCTCTGCTCAGAATGGATTGTACCACTGAAGGTTTACTTTAGCAAGTTTTTACCTAAGTGTGGTTCTCTGGTTTTTAAAAATCAACCACAGCCTCTTGATTTTTCATGAAGGAAAAAACAGGCAGCCAAGACAGATTTATATGCAAATTACAAATGAATATAAGCACTGCTCAGCTCTTTGATACAATGGTCTTAGATCCTAACTGGTTAGATATTAATTGTCATAAGGAATTGTCAGAGTTTGATCAATTCTGACTTTTAAAGTTTTGGTATCACTCAACAGCCATGGGTTGTCCTAAGCAGCTGACTGAAGTTCTGAAACTAAAGACTGCTGGTGTCTACAAAGCAGCTAATACATCAATGTGCTTTCAGCTTGCAATTTACAAAACCCAAAGAGCCATTAAAAAAGAAAATCATAGTTAAGGCAAACTGTGGAAGACATGAAAAATATGGGAGACCAAGAAAACTTCCAGAAAAAACCAAACAAAACTACAAATCTGCTTCACACTACAGCATTGATGCACAAACATGGTTCACATAGAAGAGTCCTCAGAGGGATAAACTAGGCAGATCAATTTAAGATTGAGTCCTATTTGAATCAAAGAAGCCTGAAAAAAGCACCTTGGCAACTGTAAAACATGGGATTTAATATATTCTGCTTTAGGGTGGTGTGGTAGTCGTTGGCAGGAAACACTGCACTGATATTAACAAATTCTGAATACGAATGTTTTTGTCTCAGGGCGTCAAATACTGCTGCTCTCTGTATACACACGAGGTGGCCTTCAGCACTGATGCCTTGGGGACATATGGGCCCCTTTACTACATTAATCTCTGGCATTGTTAGATGTTGAGAAATAATAGTCTAGTATTGAAGAGCATGTGTTATAAGGATCAAGAGGTGGCTTTGGAGTTTGACATCCATTAGGCAGCAGTTGATTTAATCCACTGTTTTATTTTTGCTTCTGGGTTAGGTTAGCAACTAAAAAGTAATTGCTAAGGTTTGGTAAAAGATCATGGTGTGAATTAAAATATCCCCCCTCGCATCAACTCTAGAGGTAGAAAACATCAAGGTCAGCCAGTGTGACCTTTACAAGCATCCATAAATAATTATTTATCATTACTGGCTAAACCAGGTGCAAGTTGGACAACTGGTGCATAATCTCAATTTTGCCAGCGCCTTTGACAAAACGGCAATATCTGACACCATGGTTTATTGCACCATATGTGCAATAAAGAGCATGCATTTGCTTTAATAACATGACTTCCACTCAAACATCTAGTGGTTGTTAAGAAATACGCAGACAGGCAAAACTTGGCACGCAGTAAAAGAGTTTTTCACTTATTTGCCAATTTCAGGGAAATGTCTGGATGTTAACATGATTTCATTCTAGCGATTTTAATGTAAAACATAAGTGCTTCTAATATTTATATAATTTTAACCTTTTACAGGCTTGGAGATTGCAGCGAATTTTTGTTCCAGTGTAAAGACGAGGTGAGTTGAATTACATTGGACTTTCTCCTGGACTTGAATTATTCTGGTCAAAAGGCATCTCATATAATGGCTGACCCTATGTAAAGCAGTAATCACAGGTTGCAATGCTACAGATAGCAGTTACGCATTTGCATTTAATTTTCCGAACTGTTTCCGTTTAGCATTGCTGTCCATGTCTAAGTAATTTGGCAAGGTTGTAGAATGTGACATAAATGAGGTTATTCGTGTTTCTTTCTGAATCACTATCAGCTAGTGAGAAATTTACCCTACGGGAATCATTAAGCCTCACAGAATAAGAATGCTGACAGTGAGTTTGTCTTTATCTACATTACCCCAGTTTAACCTCACCAGCATTTCAAGTTTCATTGTTAAAAGCGTGGCCACCTCTGCTTGTTTATGCTAATAGACTGGGAGACCAAAACATTCACTGCCCCTCTGGAGGTGGACTTGCCTTTCTAAGCTGCTGCGATGTGTGCGTGTGTTTAATTTCAGGAAGAGCTCCAGCGTTGGAGCCAGGCCATGGAAAAGGCCGTTCAGCCCCTGGCAGCAGAGGAGGCATCGGGGCCCTCGGGGGCCAAAGCCCAGAGCCTGCCCCCTCCCTCCTCCTCAGCTGCACTCCCTGAGCCCAGCTCTGCCAAGAAAGACAAGGAGAAGAAGTTTAGCCGCTTTGCCAAGAAGAAGTGAAAGAGACGGGAAGGCCATCAGGAGGAGGGGGTTGTCTAGGCAACCTGGGAAGAGAAAGTATTATGTGTACAATCAATCAAAGTATGCTTTTTGTCACTAGATTTTCTATATTATTTTGTGAGAATTACCATAAATATTGTAGTTAAAGTCATCACTCTTTTGCCTGTATTTAAGCCAGTGTATGTCTACAATGGTCCACTGTTTTTGTTTGTTCTTTTTAGGAAAAGCCAAATTCAAAGCATTAAATTAAAGCACAGGAATGCTCCTCTTCACACACAACCAAAGAATGTTTGTAAAACTTTTCATTTTGATAATTTAGCTGAAGTTTTTTTGTCTTTTTTTTTTGTTTCACTAAGGCATGCTTTGATATAGCCATGTATAACATGAAGGCCTGTAATGAAGATGACTCAAGAGTACTGAAAAGTACTTTTAATAACCTGCCTTATCAAATGGTTGTGAACTGTAATACTGTGCTGTTTGAATTTGGAGCACTAAATGCTACGTAAAGAACCAGAGTTTAATAATCCTTTTTTTTTTTTTTTTTAAAGAGCTTTGTAAATGGCATGTAAGATTTGGGGATGAGAAAACCTCAGCATAGTGCTGTACAGTATATACACACACACTCTCCAAGTATATCTGCAGTTATGCAAACTAAATGCTCTATGCACTGTGAATGATTGACTTGATTTTAAATTGCTTACCAACATTGCACGAGCGGTCATGTGACACCACAATGTGTCAGTTTTGAATAAGGACCCATTCAGGTTTATTCTCAATTGAACTGTGGCAGTGTTCATGTCTGTCAGCTTGAAATATATTTAACACTTGTGTAAACTTAAATTTCAGAGCTATCCATCAACATATACCGTATATACATATATATATGCAGATGCATGAAGTATGCTTTACATTAGTTTGATATGGTGCTATTGTCATATTCTTAAAACTTCAAACAAGACCAACTTGACCTACCTTGTTTGTCTTCAAATTTGGCTTGTAGGGACACACGTAAAAAGTGTTGGAATATCTGAGGGGTGCTTCATAAAGGTGGCTCAGAAAAGCAGTAGTTATTCAGGTTTACATGCATCAAGAATCAATAGCATTTACAGTCACAGATCATCTTAATTACCCTTTTAAAATGCACAAAAAAAGCAGAAATAAGCACAAACACTGCCATGTACAAAAGACAGCTTTTGTTATGGAGTTGTTGGTCAGTGATGAGCTCAGGCTCACAAAATAGGGATCAAATCTGCAACACTGAACTGTTCATTTGCAGGGCTTTACCTGTAATTATGACTTCACGGGTTCCCATGAGTAGTTTTTCTTTGTGCAGTTCAAGCTAAAACTTCAAGTGCAGTTCAAGTTTTGTTGTAACGAAATATAAAAAGCAAATGTCTTTTTTAGAAATCAGAACTTCTCCATCTTTGAATTTTACTACTTGGTTTGTGAAAACATGATACTGGATAAATGCCTTCAGGTTTGTACTTTTTAATTACAGAAACATGCTGACCCAAATAAGGCTAAATAAAAATATGGGTAAAGAAGACAAAAAAGCACAAGCCAAGTATTTAATCTGACAAATGGGTCACGATCAAAGACAAAGTACAGGGGGTAAATGACTACACAGAGGTGCAAAACAACTATGAAAATAAGACCATGCAGCAGCACAACATGATGGGAGGTTAGGGGCTTTTTACATGTACTGTATTTGCCCCAGAACCCCCGTTATGTGTTCATGCCCATGTACGCCTCTTGATTTATTAAAAAAAAAAAAGCGCCTTCAACCAGCAGTCCTTGCTTTATGAAACACCCCTCTAGTCTTGCAAGTTGGATTTTATTCATTACACAAATAGAAATGCTAAAAGACGACAAAATGTTAGCATCAGGATGAACTAGAATTTAAACCAGGTGCTGTTATTCACGAAAGCAGTTTACAAGAGCCTGCATCATTATTTGAAGTTTTATAGAACTAGCCAAAGTCTAGAAAAGCAAAGGGTTGCATGAGCCTTTCCTGCTTTTCCACACCACACAACAGGACCAGGCATGCTCCCCAACCAAGGTGAGGATCGTACAGTAGCCGTACAGAGCTGAAGGAATGTGTTTTTAATATGAATGTAAGGAGTGGAAATAAGTTCATATGGGAATTTCCAACAATAAAGCCATTACAGAAATCAGCATTTTAATTAAAAGTATGTACAGTACATGGATCTGCATTTATACTTTGATGCCAGGATGGGGACTCTGTCAGTCTCACTGCCGTTTTGCCTTGTCCCCGAATTATGATCCAACTCAAGTGACCTCACTGAAGCGATGGAAGTCAAATCTAGGAGGATAAATGTTCAGCTCAAGTGTTTTCTAGTAAACATGGTAGCATCTCTGTCTACAGATTAAAGCAATTGTTAAAGCCATGATCTTCTTGTGGCTGTATGAACACAAACTACAGAAGCTTTTGTGCGCCGTGTGCCAGCAGAACATCGTGACCATGCTACTCAAATTTTTTAGCACCTCAAAATGTTTTGAGACTTGCATCCCACAGATTCACTATGCTTTTTGTTGGTCGATATATCTACAGATTGACACTTCGACTTTGTCACCTTCATCCACACTGTTATTCCTTCACACCTTCCCTACCTGCCTTTTCCGTTTAGTGGTTTTTAAAAATTGCATTTTGTACTTTCCAGGTATGTAAAATATCCAAAAATGTTGACCCTACAAAAAGAAAAAAAACAAAAACATTTTGAAATAAAGTTAAATTAAAATTATGATAATATACAAGCTTGTTTTGTTTTTTTTAAACAAATGCAGTCTTTAATTATTGTCACTACATCAAAAAAAAAAAAAAAAAAAAAAAAAAAAAGTGCATTCAATTGAATTTCAAAAGAGATTTATTGAGTATAAACAATTCAACAGTGGCAAGCGTGAAACAGAAGGCATTTTCACTTTGAGCAGTCATCCGCTCACCGAGCTAATTTCAGATAAGATGAGCTCCATATGAACATATTTAAAATACACAAAACTGTTGTATTTACATTCCAGTGGCTGTGGGTGAAACAATGAATAAACAGCTTCCAGACAGCAAGGCAGCTTTAGAATAGACTAATTAGATCCGAGCTCATACGCAACAGGCTGAGGATGATCACTTATAGCAATACAAAGCCCTGAAAACAGTTCATTTCAATCCTTACAAACTCAGTAGGTATATGCCTGCAGCACAGCATGCAAATTAGCATTTTTCTTCAAAACAAATAAGAAAGAAGATTCATACGAGAGATACTTTGGACACACTGTATCCCTTTATCAATGGTCAATTTTCTTCAGCGAGCCTTAATACAACCCACCAGGACTTATTGTGCCTCTGTGTTTACCCCTTTAACAACTTTCACTTACATGTATACTTTTTGCATTTTTGCTGCCAGCGACGATTTCTCAGCCTGGCTACAGCTTCGACAACACAAATTTAAATTCTCCTTTCCATCGTCAGATGATATTGTACCATAGCTGTGCTGTAAAGACTATTTACACATGTAAGAGGAGCCTTTTACGATGCAGCGGCTGTTACAACACAACCGTACATCGTGTATAAGATTGATTGGGTTCCTACAGATTTCCCCACTTTTTATTATAGGTTGTTTTTAAAATGCCAAGATTTTAGTAACCAACTGGCCTGAACCTAGCACATAAAGAGACCTCACATCAGGTTAAACAATGCTCATCTGTGGTTCAGAACTGAACAGTTCCACAATTATCAAATTGCCCTGCACAGGTTATGTCTCCTCTTGTAAGCTACTAATCTCCATTAACCATTAAGAGGAAACAAAGTTAAGAAATTAGATTAACAGGATGACTAGAGGCAATTAAACAGTATTTACATCACCACTGTGATCAAAGTGAAGAAACGGTGAACATGGAAGAGAGCAGTTCACCTACTGTTACATATCCCAAGTTCAGTGTTATTGTGAAGTAAACTAATTGCTTCAGGGCAGGTAATGATAAACAGACCTCATGATCCTTGCAGACCTTCCTTCTCATAAGAAGAACGAGTGATTGCTATACAATGTTTCTAACCACAGGTCATCTCTTTGTAGCAAGTAATTACAATGACCTTAACTCCCCATCTATCAGAAATTTTTAGTAACAACATCAAAATTCTTTCATTCAGGTACAACATTAGATTTTTATTTATTTATTTATTTTTTAAATAGCCCTTTTATATGAACAGGCATAAATGGCATGGGAACAAAGTGTTAAAGAGAACTTTATTCGCAAGTCATTTCTGCTTCATGAGTAATTAAATAAGCAAATAATATCAAAGCATTACACATGATACAATAAACCTAATTACACAATGATAAGGTGTATGTATAAGGATTTGAGTAAGATGCATTTCAGACCAGAGTTGATGTTTCCTTTTAAACTACATGAGGCTGTATGGAGACAACAGCTTATGAGTTTTGATGAGTTAACGGTCATACATCGACAAAACAGCTCATTATTCTTGACTTAGATGAGAAACAAAAAACAAAACAAAACGGAAAGCAGCAAATGTGCCACTTCCCTCCCTGTGAAGGTTACATGCATGTAGTTTGGTATCAAACAGCAGTGATAGGCAGTCAGCCACTTACTGAAGTATCTCACACTGTTTCTCACGGTCCAGCATGACTAGGCATGTGTGTAAAAGGGTGTGAATAGTGGTGGACAGTCCAAGAAGTTGTCTTCACTCTACGTACAACTTAGTGCGATAAAGGCAGGCACACTACTGGCAAAACTTCTTCATGAGAGAATTTCCTTTTACTTGCAAAGTATGTTTGCAGATGCGCACAAATATACAGTGTGTGTGTGTGTGTGTGTGTGTGTGTGTGTGTGTGGCGAGAGAGGCTCAAGGTTGATGAAACTAGCAGAAGCGGGATTTCTCATCTATTTGATGAGCTTGTTGGCCCTCTGGTTTGCTTCATCAATGCGCAGCTTGTTCATGTCCGCCTAAAGACACAGACAGGTGGAAAGGGGCAGTTATACAGCTGTTTTTCCTTCCCCAAGTAGCAATTTATTATCAGTTGTAAATTTTTATGAGTAAGTTGCCATTCTCTTCCTCTGTAAGAACATATGCATGTTTGTGAATGTTTTTACAAAAATCTGATATACATGAGGGGGTAACAGCCCATCATATGGAGCAATGAGTCGACGCAGACATGAGCATCAATTACATACAATTCAAATTATTTAGGGGGGAGTGTAGAAAACAAACAAACAAACAAACAAAAAAAAAAAAACAGCAACTAAGTGTTTTATGGATCAGTAAAGTAAATTTACTTGGACCCCTTTTCACATTTACTAGAGGTTCATGTGATTTTAAGCCGTTTTTACCTTGTCGTTGATGCGGTCAATCTGTTTGTTCTGCTTGTCTATCTCACTTCCCATGTCCACAGCAAGGCTTTTCAAGTTGCCAATGATGCTGCCGACCGCCTCCAAATTCTCCTCCATTTCATCTTCACGTGCATCATTGGTTATTCTGTTATACATATGCAAAGTATACATATGTTCTGTTAAAGTGACTGCAATAGTTTTGGCAACACCAAAAAGTTCAAGACTTTTAGCAATATAAAATAACCAGGACAGTACCTCTGGATGTATGGGCCTGATGGTCCCGCAGCATTAACCTGGGCAGCCTGGCCATTGCGGACGCCTGGAGGCTGCTTTGAGACCACTTTTGAGCCATCTGCATCATTTTCACCTTCAGTTCCTCCAGTACCCCAGGTACGCTTATACCGTGAGTCATTCTCGATTGATGACACTCTGGGGCGAAAACAAAAAACAGCGTGTCAGGATGCACGAACAAATGCAGAAGTGCTTAAGTTCAGTCACTGCAACAATTACATATGTTCAGTAATAGCCATGAAACTCAAAGGATTCCCTACCTTATATCTTGATAATCAAAGAATCTTCTTCTCCAAAGTGAAAGCATTTTGGGAAGATTTTTTTTGCCATGTTAAAACCATCATAGGATCTCAATGTGCACACAAAGTGACACTCCAAAATCATCGCTGCATGGAGGATTTTAAGTGCATTTAGCCCAGATGAGTATGCAGCTCACATTAAGAAGTTGGCTGGAACACCATCACATTTCCTATCTGTCCATTAATGATTGCTGATTAAATTTGTCACAAATTTAATCAGCAATCTTCTCACCACGAAATGTACATTTGCCAAGCAGAGAGTTTTTTTTCCTCCTTATGTCACACACACACAGACATTGTGAGCCACATTTGGGCCACAGCAGCTAATCATGTATTCGTGAGAAATATTCCTGACTGACCACTGATATTGTGGAGATCTTTAAGCAAATAATATTCAATATTTTAAGAGTTGTAAGCAAGAGGATCACAAAGCCAAAACATACATTTTCTGAGGGTCTTGTTAATTTTCCTTGAAAATGTGAATGAATAAAGCCCCATGTTCACAACTTAGCCGTTTAAAGTTCACATTACATACGTTTACGCTCTAGACAGGACTGTCCAGAGCGTAAACGTAAATGTTTAGTATCCTTTAAAGGATTAATACTTAGGATTAATACTCTATAGATTCTCGGGAGAAATGCTGCTTGGGAGATAAGTGCTGCCCTCTCATTCGAAAAAACAAACAAACAAACAAACCCCAAAAAAAAAAACAAACAACCTGCATTGCTTTGAATTTTTAAAAATTCAACCAAATATTCTGCAACCAAGTCCAGCTTTTGTATTAAGGAGCAAAACTGAAAGGTTTTATGTCAATGCAAACAGTAGCAAAGTAATTCAATTGTCACTTAACATGCATAGAAGAAATTAGTGCAATTTTTACTTTTGTACAACACCAAAATAAAACAGGTTGTACTGTAAAATGCAGTTTTCTCAGCTTTACACAGACTGCTTGTGTGTTTGCTTTGTATCATTGTGAACCCCCATAAAAAAAAAAAAACAGTCACGTACACACAATGAACATACAAGCCACCACAGCACAAAAAAGGGTGTTATGGATCCAAAAGTCAGTGATTTGGATCTCTCGGCAGCTCCAAGTATACACTATACCTATCACAGGGGCAGACACAGATGCCACAGCACTTTGAGAGGTCGGTAAGGTTTTTCTCAGCCTGTCTCATGTCCTGGTTGATCTGATCCATGCCTCGCTCCACACGGCTCAGCTGTTCTAAAACAGACAGGCACAGCACACCATGTCAAACTCTGCTTGCTATGCACTAGAAAACGGTTGTAAATTGTGTTTTAAATATCACCTTGATTTATTCATTTTTTAGAATAGATTTAATTATACTAAATGATCCCTGGGGGAATTTTCAAACTGGGTCAATAACTGGGCCACTGCAGCAGAAAAGAGGCATATTGTAAAAATACTGCAGTTAGTGCAATAAATAAATACAAATACACAATTGTTTAGCATGGAACATAAACCTGCAACAGCACTCGAAAGTTAAAGCAAATCTTACTCAAATAAAAAGTATAACAATGGCCAATTTTTATGAATGGTGAATTTCAGTACGACAATGAATATATTTGCCTGGATGCTGCAAATTCAGATGTGTAAACCCCCCCAACTTAACACAACACTATAGCGTGCCTGCAGCCACTGTTGTTGGTGCAAATTAATTCATCTCAAGTCTAGAAAGTAAATATTTCTACTGGCATAACATTCTCAAGCATATTTACACATTCTTTTCTTGCAATTTATTTTGTTTTGGTTAAATACCAGAAATTTTGTACAATCTTGACTTCCTTTGGCGCAAAATAAATAAATAAATAAAATTTTTAATCAGGAAATCTGTACTCTTAAATCATCAAAATTAGAGGGACAAAAAAATGTTAAAAACTGTCATTAAAGGCTATGCTCTTTGGCTGATTTTGACTACCAAGTATTTTTATTTTTTTTTTATTTATTTATTTTTTTTAAATCAACAAATGACTCAGCAGTTCCTTAAACTTAATCATTGGCATCCAGTAATTGTCTTGATAATACCACAAATATTTAACAGAAAAAAACCCATCTTCATCTACCTCCTTGTTGGTCCAACATCACCACTGTGTTGACGCCTGTTTGTTTGCTCTGAAAAATAAGTTAAAAAGTCAAATGTCTACAAATTAATTTATGCATTTAAAATAATCAAGAGTTTGTTAGATTTCAGAATTAGGATAAAAGGGAAGTGGCCATTTTATCCTGTGTCCTTGTTCTGGTCTACAGCTCAAGCACACAAACCCTCCAGCTCACACAGCCTCTCTCAGAGAGCAGAACAAGGACCAACATTTCTGGTTTCAGCCAAAAAACTGACAGGTAGTAACAGATGCTTTGCTAAAACAACAGCACAGTCTAGGTATCTCCAATCAGGGTTTGGGCATTTAAATACTAACAAAATTATAAATCTGGATGCTTAATCAATCCACAGTTCTTGATCCCACCTCAGGTAATGGCCTACGACAAAAACAAAAAACAAAACCTGTCTGGCTGCTACAGCAAGACTCCACTGAATATATCACAGTGGTTTATTGGCAAGAGCAAAATCAATAAAGTCTCACCTCTTCTGCCATCTGTAGCATCCTCCGTGTGCTTTCAAGTGACTTTAAAACAAAAGACAAACAGAAGGCATTAGAGTGTAACGAGAATTCAAGGTTCTAGTTAAAAGTAATCTGTAAACAGACTGAAAAAACTCAAGTAGTAACTGTAGTTACACCTAAGACTTCTTATGCTGCATTGCTTTATCTGACTCAATTAGTGTACAATCCCATGCTACAAATAAGAAGCAGCTAACAGGGCAGTGTTCTGTGAACTTAAGTATACATATAGTTTTAAAACTTGGATTGCTTAACTGCTAATGTAAACAGATACACTGATTATTGTGCGAGAGAGAACGAGAGACAGAGAGAACGAGAGAACGAGAGAGAACGAGAGAACGAGAGAGAACGAGAGACAGAGAGAACGAGAGACAGAGAGAACGAGAGAGAACGAGAGAGAACGAGAGAGAACGAGAGAGAACGAGAGAGAATGAGAGAGAACGAGAGAGAATGAGAGAGAACGAGAGAGAAAATCAGGAAAGTGGAAAGATGCAAGTGATAAGCAAAACAGGGAAGATGCTACACATCTGATATTCACAGATAAATGAAAGTAGATACCAGCAAATTTATAAAACCACATTTAAGAGTATGGAGCTGTAGGTTAATATGGTATACTGTCTGATTTAATTTCCCTGCACTCTAAGAGCACTGCTCAGCTGTAAGCTCCTCAGCACTCTGCAGTCATTGGGGGAGAAGTGTATGCACCAACAGCAATAGAGCTGATAGTGAACACTGATTCACTCAGACTCCTTCAACACAAAATTAAATCTGACAACTATGAACTGATGGCTTTTTTTTTTTTTTTAATTCTTAAAGAAAAACTAACTCATTCCTTGTTCCAGTCAATCAGTTGTGAGGATGTGCTGTATTTCTGTCGTATGTTGTTAATTGAAATGTTTGAGCATCCTGACATGGTATACTGCCGTCACTTTTCTAATGTGCACACCATATATATCTATCTATGTGTGTGTGTGTTAATTGTCCTTCATCTGGTGAGATGGATAACGCTTACAAAAAAAAAAAAAAAAAAAAAAAAAAAAAAAAAAAAAAGCTTAAGATTTCCAAGGACAGCGTGGACAACAATACAAATACACCCACAGACACAAAGTGACGGCGGTGAACTGGAATGCAGTCGGTTCAGGTGAGTTACAGCTTTTGTTTCTCTATTAATAGTAAACGCAGTGAAGAGAACAGAGCATCCAGAGGAGTGGAGGACTGAAGCACATATGCGACTTCATTGTTACCATCACTAATGAACTGCTAACGAGAGCGCGAGGACCAGATTCCTCATTCTCTCTGTGTTATGTTTGCTCTGAATACATTAATCAGTGAGCTGAGAAACAGACAAACACCGAATTGGCGAGAGGGATATGATGAGCTCAGCCAGGTTTCTGTTGGCTTAGCCAGAACATCACTTGGGTGGATAAACATTACATTATGTCTCCCAAAATCCTTGAACTTGGCTAATTAAGCTTGAAACCACTGTCTTAGCCAAATTTTCCAGATCGGGATGCTGCGACAATTCTTTGAGAAACAGATGAATCCTGAGGTGTTTCTGTTATTTGTTAGGAATGGCTTAATTGAAAGTAAAGTTAGGTGAGATGCATGACAGTTGTTATTCTACACACAGAGAAGCAGAAAATTGCTTATGGGTATTAACTGGCTGCAATATGTCAGGATTATCAGAAAGTATCACAAACATTTAACTAATTTTACAGCCTCGAGGGTCTTTAAACCTAGTTTTTATGACTGCAAAACAGCCGTGATATTAGAAAGACACCTCATATTTAGCTTCCTAAAGATAATCCGGTCTTATAAGCAGTTCCTGTGATGCCCTGACACATTAGCAGTCCCTGCATGACAGTGTTTCAGGTATGAAACAGTGGTTACCCAAAGCCAGAGCGGTAAGCATTAGCAGAAGGACCCTCCCAAGCCCTGTCCCTTCCTCTTTTCTCCTACGTCAACCAGGCAGCAGCAGACAGAAGAAAGATTAAAAGAAGATTGCAGGTTAAGTCAGAAAGAACACAAAGAGAAAAAGAAACAAAAGCCACAGATAATTAGTACAGTAAAAATTACATGAAGGTGAAGTGCACAGCTACAAACCCAGCTAGCAGGTTAATTTGCTTCCATTTGATTCAGATGGCTGATTATATGATACCCTGAAGTGCTGATTAAACAATTATCTCCCTGATAATAAAACACTAAGATATAGCTGACAACATTTAAACTGTCAAAACCAGAGGGGTAAGGGAGCTATCAGGTTAAATTAGGCGTAAAGTTATACACACGCGCACACACACAGGCACATGCATGCGCACACTTCCTATGAATACTGTTAGTGGTTTAAATATTTCAGATTTGTTGCTTATACTTATGAATACTATATAAAATATTCAAGAGCTTTCCTGCCAGAGTTAAAATAAGATGACCAATATCTCTCTCGGGTATTTATGCCAAATTTGGAGCTATAGCTTATGTTCTTTTCTAAGGATTCAAAAACCAACTTTCATAGGTGCTAGCAGGTGGATAGTTTTAACCTTCAGTCAGACCCTGGTTATTTCTCCTGCACACAAGCTAACTGTGGTTTTGCATGCGGGACGTAATAGCTGCCCGGACTTACAATGCTAGCCTTCTGGATGCCTAGCATTGGTTTGTCATCAAGCGACACTCAATGAAAATCCCTTTTTATATTCAAACTGTGATCACTTATCGAATGCTGTCTGGGGATAAACAGTTTCTAAGTCATTACCCAATTATTTATTGGGAAGTTTCCTGAAGAATTATGTGATTTACAACTAATTATTAGGAATTCTTGGCTGCTGTAATGAAATGCTAAGTTTGAATCCAAGTAAACATTCATTCATTACTAATTTAATTTTTATATACATTTGGCTTGTCTCTAGGCAGATTTATACCATTTATACTACACTGACCCTACCCAACCCTACAAATACACATACTAGTCCTTTATACTGGTAAGTAAATGGAATACATTCAGCAGATGTGTTTTGCCTTGTAGCCAAATTAAATTGACACGTCTAGGAAAATTTATACTGAAAAGCTCATATACAGAGCATATAAGCAAAGTTATGAAGTGCCTCCCTTTCAGCATAATCCATTTCCCTGCATGACATTTGTACATTTACAAACTCTATATTACAAACTCACTTTAAGGAAGTTTCACAGTTCGTCAGATGATGACTCAATGGATGTGAGTATGCATTGTTTAGGAGTCAGTACCTCATCAGTCACTTGGTTGGCCCTAATCGCCATCTGTTCCACAGTCATGTCATCCATGTTGCTGGTGTCCTGTTTGGAGGCTCCTCCCGTCTTACTGAGCTCAATAGTCTGAGGCCTGCAAGAGGGGCAGAGTTCAAAGGTCACTAAATAGCATCAGAGTGCATCAATTATCATGAAATTGCAACTTATTTTTTAAGTTGAGCACAGTTGCCATGTGAACTTTGCAAGTGTTAACAAAATTTAAAGAACAAAAAACAAACATGGTTATATAATATGTAACTTATATAATATGTAATAAGCTTCTTTTACATGAATTTCCTGCAATAAAACAGCTGATATATCAAGGCTTCTGATGCAGCCACGATATCTACAATAGCAGATGAAGGATATCAAGGCCACACTTCCCGTTCACCAGCCATTATCAAAACAAACCAATGGTTTCCGACCTTTTAACCAAAGCCTTTTGAATAGGAGAAGTGGAAACCTGATATTTTCAGGTATCAAAATGATGTTGCTTGCAGATACTGTTTATATTGTGCTTACAGATGTGTGCTTATAGAGATTACAACTCATTAAATGTTCGGTCTACTTTGTTTCCTGTCTTGTTTGTAGCAAAATCTACCAGAAAAACTGTGATAAGTTGCGGTGGAAAGTTTCCTCACATTGACAACCCGCTACAAAGTTATCAAATCTGATTTGACAAAATTTTTTACAGCAGTGAACCATAAATGTAGAACAATTAATGTTTTAAAAATAAGGATAAATGAATCCATGTGTTAAGGTTTGGAAAGACCACAAAATAAAAGAAAAAAAAAAAAAAGGCTCAGTGTTTTACATTACTAAAAATAGAGGACGCATTTAAAAGGTTAAGCATTTAAATGTGCAATCAATGTTCACCTTGTTTGTATCTATCATATGGAGAGGGAAAGAAAAGATGCAAAATCCAAACAAATCAGGCTCTTTTCCTTCCCCTGAAGGAGTGTTGCGAGTCTGGACACAGAGCTGGCTTAGTGATAAGGCATGTAAAGCTTAGCAGTGGGATGGCTAGTAGAATCATGTATGCCAACAATGAGGGAACTTGGATGTGGAGCTTATGATATGGAAATCAGAGGCGTGAGACTGGATAGTGACAACTAGAAGGAAACACTTATCGTGCCTGCCTACGATACATAAAAGTGAATTTAAATCACTGGTTATTGTTAGACATTTTAAGGTTGCAGCTCAGTGAAATAACCAGTAAAAGTTTAGAAAAAGCACATGAAATAAAGTCCTTAAGGAATATTTAGAGGTTTACGGTGGTATTTACATTTGTTAACTTATTCGACTACAACTAAGTGATGAGCTTGTGATTTTCTTCAGAATTTTCAAAATGCATCAATCTCCCGCTGCATGAAACAGATGCAGTGTACGTCACTAAATAAAATTGGAAAAGGAAAAATCATGATACCATAAACTGATATAACAAAATAAAAAGTGAGTTTTTACATCTTAAGTCAGTACCAGAGCTACTTTTAACACAGAACTGTGAAAATGAAGTGCATAAATACCTAAAACACAGCTATTATGCTACATTAGAATAATTATATAACAGCAGATGCTCTCTATGGTTGGTTTAACACGAAACTAATGACAAAATGTGATTATAAGATAACAGGCTGTGCACTCACTAGTATCTTTATGGTCGGCATATGTACTGAAACACTAAATCAATTTAATTAGAACAGTATAACATCCATAAAATCCATGTCCTGTCATATATCCATAAAAAAGGTGCCTTGTAATGTGAATCAAACAACTTTCCTTCCTCTGTGTTAACCACTGAATTCTTAAGAAGCTTCATTGTCAGTTAGTCACCAAAAACTGGTAATGCCTGAGAACAAAGTGACACACACAGCAGTTTTACTGCTATAATCTTGGATGTGATTAACTTCCAGAGCTGGTCACATCAGGATGCACAAGTCCATGTTTGCCAGCTCAGTGCATGCTCTGTTCAGATCAACATTCAGATTTCATGATCATGCACAATTTGTAAAAACAGCAGGCTAGGCATGAGGCAGTATCATCAAGAAGCTGTGAACAGCAGCAGGAAGAGCTGACCGTGTCTAGCAACTAAAACTCAGAAAGTGTGAAAACTGCCTGTTTTTTTGTGCCCTCTGTAGTTTTCAAACAATGCAGAGTATGAATAGTTCAGTCAAAACAAGACAGATGAAAACAGATCAGAAGAAAATGCTTATGTTTGTTAGAGATCTAAAAACAAGATACACGAGGAACAAGCTGTCTCCCAACTTGTATTGTGCATTTCAGTACAATTCATTTAGAGGAACAAAGTGTGTTAATTGTTGCAGTTATAATTTGGATCACATAATGAGTGATGTTACCTCGTGCAGGAGTTTAGCAGATACAAATCCAATCCAAACAAAATTACTTTGTCAGGTGACCTTCATGCAGTCTCGTATCATGGGATATGCTAAAAATGACTGGCGTAATGGCCTCAGACAAGCTTTGGTGAACAAGGCAACATTAGATAAAGCTCATCATAACCAAAGAATTAAGCTTGTTTTCCTATCACTGTACTGTCAAGGGCAGAAGCAGTAAACTGTAAAAACAAAGCTGAATCATTTACTCCAAGGCTAGAGTTTTTAGATGCAAACACTGCTGCTTTTTTTCTCTCATTTTTCCTGTCATCTGCTTTTCCTTGTTAACATTCAAGTGGCATTTTCCTGTTTTGCAAATAACCCCTGAACTTCAAGTTCCCTTTCAAACCTGCAGCCCCTAAACATCCTGAGGGGGAAAGGAAAGGAAAAAAGAAAAAACAAAACACGGATAGTCTACTTGGCAGACAGTGCAGAGGATTTAATGTTGTTGACTCTGCTTTTTGGACAAGAGTGCACTTTATTCACTCAGGCTTCACTGCCTTTTCTGACCGATTATTGGACTTGGCAAGACACTGATGTGAGTTTACAATTATAACAGTGAAGGTGGACTCCTTTACACACGTACACTCTTTAAATAGCCACGATGAGGGCAGATGAACATGTCAGCGATACATAATGAAATGTGATAGTAAAAGCAGAGCTTTTTATAAACTGCTAGCAAATTTTCTCTGTGTTCAGCCACATATGTGACTAGATTTACTAAGTATATGACTTAAATATTACATTTTGTTTATTTGCACCCCAAACTACGTACCCAACCCTTAAATTCATTCCACAGTTAATACAAACAGAAAAATGTTAGTTCAGAGGAACAAAGGAAATAATACAACCGAGGCTAAAGAACATACCGATTCATGTTGCAGTTTCTTCACTTGACCAAGCACAAGTGGCAAACACCACACAGGGAAATGAGTTTCTTGTTCTTCTACCCAAACCTGTTCCTCCAGATTTGATTGGAGCACAGGTGGCGTCTTATTCCAATCACGTTGAACACATATCCTCATTTCACTCTTGATGTTTTATTTTCTTTAAACAATCAGACAGAAGCTATTGTTCAACGATTTGTCCTTACAGGCTGTCTTGAATAAAGACAACCTATTTATTATGCCGAGGAGGAAAGTGTGTCATGTTTTGGGTAGGAGGGTTGACTAATAACAAACAAGGGGACCTATGACATCATACCAGACAAGCAAAGCCTAAACTGCGACATTTGATTCAACTATTTGTAAACGATAAAAGCATTTTTTTCTGACTATCAAGACAGAAGACTGAGGAAAATACGACATGTGGTTAATGATTCCTGCTGTAACACGTATCCACACACCTGACTGTGGTTAACTGCCAAGTGGCCACGTAACGTGGATCACTTGATAAACAGGTGAAAAAGCATTACAAGAAACCCCCGTAGTTTCAGGCAGTGTCCCACACCCATTACACCATCACTGGGGCCGAGAGGTTTCCAAAACAACACTTCTTAAACTCAATGAAAAAGTTACAAAAGAGGAAGAGACAAATGTCAAACAGTTTATCAAAGCGAATTAAACTTGTCTTACATTGTCTGAAAACTTGCAGTGGTGCTCAGCTATCGCAAAGAGGGTAAAATCCGAGAGGGTAATTTCTTAAACAGGCTAATGTACGTGCTGGCCTGCTAGTTAGCTAGTTCCGCTTTCTTGTCAACTAACGCTAACACTGAAACAGCTGTGTTGAGAGGAAAGTGTAGATAGATATTTACCAAGGGAGTAAATACTTACAGTTAACCCTCCTTGTTTTTTTTTTAAAAAAAAGATGACCTGAAAACTCCTCCTTCTTGACGGTATGTGAACTTGGCGCTGGCAACTCCCGAATTCCTTCACTGGTTCCGCTGTCTGTCCGAAGTTACGATGGTGCTTTCAAATGCTGTCGGAAATATGAAAACTCAAAACTTTCAATGGACCTTGCATCCCACGTGTTGCCCAGAACGATTTGAGGCACGGCATGCATTATTTCTCTCCCTATAGGTTTAACAATCTAAAACTGAAAAAGTAGTCTAGTTCTCAGGTAGTCAACTTTACATGAAAAGTTGACTTAAATATAACTGTTAAACTACTTGTGTTTTTTGTCTGTGTTTATCTTTCAGCTGCTGTATACTGATTTAACAAAATCACGAGATAATACAACTTGTGTGAAGTTACTTGGCTTTCAATTTTTCTTTCTTGCTAATCAATTTTCTTTGTGGCCTTACTGTGCATCAAACTGCGACTCATAGAGAAGTGAGCGTTCCGTCAGCACTGAACGCAACACTTAATGATGCGCATGTCCTGTCATATGACTCCAGAGGAAAAAGAAGAAGAAGAAAAAAAGCGCTGCTCATTTTCCCCACATGAGTGCAGCATTTACCCTTCACCTGGACCTCCCCCCCTCGCCCCCTCGCCCCTCCCCTCTTCTGGGTATTTTACATGAAGACAGACTGTTGGATATTTTTCATAGTGTTTCTAAGCGATGCTCTGAAATCCGAGCCTCTAGCAAAGAATCTGCTGTGTAATTCCCCAAGTTTTATGGTTTAAACCACAAAAGCCTTTTGAAGGTGACTGCAAAGACACCGGGCAGAGTGCCAGCCACAATATCAGCTGACAGTGTCTAAAAGGCAAGTTTTATTTTTCTCTCTAACTGGAGCTAAATATTTTCCCTGTTGGGTCACCTATAGCTAAATATGTACAAGCTGAAAAGCCTGTTATAGCTCCAAATTTGCACAAGGGATGCTCCAACGTTGCCCTCACCAAACTGGCCATGGTGCCTGAATGATTCTTAGCTCTCTCTGCCCATGTATCTTTTATAGAGTCTACATAGCATGCATTATTCAGCAATAACACACGGCCCATCTGGACTCCTGCAAATGTGTTTGTGCATGTGTCTATGTAAGGGTGTTGGGGTCCATAGTTAACTTTCTTGCTGTGCCATTTCACCATTTCACGCCACATCCAACAGTGCCTGAAGAGCTGAAATTATTTCTTCTGTAATTACAACTAAGGTATAATGTGTGTGTGTGTGTGTGTGTGTGTGCGCGCGCGCGCGTGTGTGTGTAAGAGAGAGAGAGGAAGGTAAGGGCAAAGAATAGAAAGGGAAATATATTAGGTGAATGTGTAATAGTGACTGCAGATGGCACATTGAGGAACAAGCTCTTTCATCATCCTGTTCCTCATTAATAGAGATGGGAGTGCTGCCCTAATTCCATAATTCCTAAATCATGCTAGTTAGTTGAGTATGAGGAGACAAAAATACAAGGGAGAGAGGAGAATAGATTAGCCTATACCCTAATAATGTGTTTGAGAGCGCAAGGAAGCATCAGAAGAGGAGATGAAGGGGGAAAGGGAAAGAGGGGGGGAGAAAAATGGAGATCGCCATCTGTATTTCCTCGGTTGCTTTTTGATTGTTGCCAAAACTAACATCATATAGGCCAAGTTTATTCTCGCCAACTATTGTCCCATGTGTATGGCAGCCAGTGAAAATAGATAAAATAATCAAGTGATTAATTAGATCTGGAAGAGAATACATGGGGATATAAAAGAGCGTGTCTGAGCATGTGTG
This sequence comes from Simochromis diagramma, assembly GCF_900408965.1. Taxonomy (NCBI): domain Eukaryota; kingdom Metazoa; phylum Chordata; class Actinopteri; order Cichliformes; family Cichlidae; genus Simochromis; species Simochromis diagramma. The sequence goes on along the minus strand of NW_024387030.1, from coordinate 6,342,063 downwards.
TCAGTGACATAGCCCTGATTTCTTGTTTCTCGTGATTTCAAGGAGCACATCTGTTCATTTCTGGCGCCGCTCCAGTTGGATCGTACATCCATCTTTCCTTGCACAAGGACCGAGACGTGGGAATGTTTCAAGGCCTTGCTTGATCGGGCTTAATTTAACATTAGGCTAATTCCGCTGATACCTGATACTTGTCAGGACAACGAATTGGCTGACCAAGCGTGCATCTCAATATTCAGAGATAATTTCATTCCCTCGTCTCCTTTTCACTGCAGTCTACTCTTTCTCCATTTGAATTGAGCTCTCATGTGAAGCAATTTGAAGGAAACTAGAGACATCGATAGCCATTAGCCTGCTTTGCACAGGAGGGCCAAACATGGAAAGCCAAAGCTCATCTATTATTCATGTGCCTCAGTTTTCCCCCAAAACAACATTTCTGATATTCTTTTTACATCTCGTTGCCAAAAGCGACAAGTCAGTAGTTTCAAATAACGCTTTTAAAACAAAGCTGATGAATGTTTCAAGCTAGCACTAGCCCTTACAAACCCCAAAAGGGAAAAGTGCCCATTGTCTGTCTGGCTGTTTATGTCCGGATATGGGGAAAACCTAACAAGCTTAAGTGAACATTTCATTTTGACTTATTAAACATTAAACTTTCTTGTTAGATCAGTCCAGCTGCAGAGACAGTGGAATGGTCACAATCTTCCTCCTCCAACCAGCATTACATCCATGTTTGTTCAGACTTGACCTTTGACCTTTCATACTCAAATGTTTATGCTTTTAGACATTTGTCAGTGTGTGAATTCTCGATTTATAGGTTAAAAGGTCTGGGAAGGGGTACAAAATAAATGTAGGGTAATAAATTGATGAATTCTACAACAATTGTTTTTTAAGTTAGAAAACTAATTCTCATTGATTTACTTTTTGCTTTCTTTTAAACAGTTTAACAGTTAACGCTTACTTAAATGACACCTTGTGTAAAGGGAAAATCATCATCAATGTTGGTGAAAATTAAAACAAGTCGTAAACAAACGGCTCAAAGTTTCCACTCAATTACGGCTTATAATGTTATAGAATTTAAAGACAGTCTAAAAATAGAAGTAAAATATTAAGACACACTGTTGTGAAATATTAAGGATTTGAGATAACCCCCTACTGAGATAAACAGCTGAAGACAGTTGCTCAGATGCCATAAAACCAGTGCAGAAGAAGACATCATAAACAGATGATGCAATTAAAACGAGCAAATTTCAAGTGAATTTTGTTTGTTTCATTATTATTTCTTTAATCTATTTTAATGTAATTTAACTCCTTCTTGAGCCACCTATCTGAACATTTACCCACTGCAAGTGTTGGTCTCGTTTAAAGCTTGAGTGTAATATTTCAGCTTCAGTTTGCATTCTCATTCATTTCCATCTTTAAAAGAAAGAAGGCAAGTGCACAAAAATGAACTTAGAGATACTTGAAATCTATCTGGACACAGCTTTGTGCATAGAGGAGGTCTTTCATCTGTCTTTTGCAAAATCAGAAATCTAGTGGAGTATTTTCTTTCTAAATGCAGTTTAGACCATGGGCATACAGTAAAGTGCAAGTGCAGTCAGTACATGAGATCTCCTTTTATGCTCGTTTCTAGCTCAATGTTTTTATTCTGGGACTATGGTAGTGTGAATAATTTAAAGTTCAAAATAATTTATCTTATACTAAGCTACTGTGAAGCCACTTATTTCATCCACTGCCTGAAACGAGCTCTTCTCTCTGAAAGACCACCCCGCTTGAAGCCAGCTTTCTCCCGATTGGCTGCCCCTCCCAAACAAAAGGTTTTAAAAGCAGGTCTTCGAAGCTCTTATTGTCATAGCCAGATCTGAGTACCTTAAATGATCATTTGAATGATTTCCCCTCTCTACTCATATAGAGCCACGAGTAGAAAAAGCCTGAACTGACCACCAACCATTGCTACAGCATTTATAATTACAAAAAGCATAACAGGTCAACTTCGAAGACACTGCTTGGTTATTAGCACTTGCAGGCCACCCTTCTTGAAATCTGATGGAAACAGAAGAGGAAAGGCTATCAAGTTATTCACTCTCCTTGTTGTCAGCAGTTCAGATTAGCTGTCACATCACTGAGGGAGAAACAGCTGAAGATTGGAGAGGGTGATTTCATCTGAATAATTTCATGCTTTGACTGGCAGAGCTCACTGCTCACCGTCCCACAGCTTTGATGTCAGAGGAAGATAGACTGGGCAAAATAAAGACCCAGGTGCAGTCTAATATACGAATACAATCATCAGCACTTTGGAGGAAGAAAACAAAAAACAAACAAAGTTAATTCACATTTCCACTGAAGAAATTCCACTCACTTGGCTTGATTTCCGAGTAGACAAAAAGACAATCTTTATTTGTGTGTTTCTCTCCTTGCTCTGACTTCTGTGTTTACTTTTGACTGACTTTAATGACTGAGGTCAGCGTCCACAAGAACACAACAAACAGAAAAGGAGACAAACTCATACATGACGCTCAGCCCCGGAGGCATCCTACCACTACCAACCATGGATCACAAACCAGAGAAGAAGAAGAACAATAGAAGGACAGCATCAGTGGAATAGAAGAAGAGAAGACACATTTTTTTAATCTTCCACAGGCTATACCCCATCACTGCTTTCCACACAGGAGTAATTAACAGTGATTTTAAATGCTACAAAAATAAGATGAAGTTGGGAAAGAAGTGCTTCCCCTTGTTTGTGTTTTCTTGTGTGTGTGTGTGTGTGTGTGGTGTGTGATTGTACATGTGTGTATGTTCATGCCATGTCTTTGTAAATGTCTAGATCTGCATTCGCTCTTCTACATGTCTTTACGTGTGTATATCTGTACATGGGTCATCGTGTGTATGCAGGTGTGTGTTCACAGTGCTTACTCATTATGTTCACTTCCCAACATTAAAGAGGTCTCAGTCCCATCATACACACATGCTTTCTCTCCCCCCCTCCCTCCTCTCTTCGCTCTCTCTTTGTGCTGTTCCCTTTATAGTCATGACCATGAATGCTCCCACCATCTCAGAGGAACAGTCTCGTTATCAAAGACTAAACATGTGTATGTGAATATGTGTGCGTGTGTGTGCGTGCGTGTGTATACACACCCATATGTGTTATTTAGTGATGCTACCACACACTTACACACGCACACACACACACATCTCGCCTCATTTGCCACAGTCTATGCGCTTCCCTTATTGGTTTAACCCTCAGACCCAGGACCAGCTTCAGTCAGTGTTTACGTCCATTGTGATCTGGCCTGGGCTCTGAGGGCTGATTTCCAGTCAGTTTCACCCTGTGGGTCCATTTATCTCCGGGCCCAAGCTAATCCATCAACGACTGAAAGCCAGACAGGAGAAACCGTGTGAGGAGAGAGGTTAAATTTTCCTTTTGATGTCTGAAAAAGTCTCAGGGAGAGCAAAGGAGCGGCAGCAGGGTGTTTCTGATTTTCCCCATGAAAAAATATATATCATCATTAGAAACAAGATTGATCTGAAGGTTTCACAGTGGTCATGCAACTTAAGTGTCGCCTCCTTTTCTCACCTGTCCTCCGTTCATCCTTACTTCACCCCCCGCCCCAACTCCCACATGTCATCTTTTCAAATCCCCGACTCTTTCATCCTGCCAGTCTGAGAGAAGGTACTGTAAGTGACCACAGTCATAATAATACAGAAAGACAAAGAGGTGGGTGACCAGTGGTACATTCATACATGAGAAAATCATGGTTCCAAAAGTCACCCGACCCATTCAACATTAGACAGTGCTGAAGACGCCTGTGCTGGCCAGGCTGTGATAAATGCTTTGTTTAGAAACACGAATAAGACAGAACACATCCCACCTGAAGATCTACATCTCATCGAACCTACCCCGAACACCCCCACACCCTCCCAATGAAACAGGCTATGGTTATACTTGTCATTTAAATGAGTTATCTGAGTCTCTTCTAAAACTGCATGAGTTTTGTATCACATTGCAGTGACTCTACACTGGATCTGAAAATATCAACACGTGTAATATTACATTTCCCATATGGACGTATTCATGTAAATCTGTGCTCATATTGTTTCCCCCTTTCTTTTCTGTACAGCCTGAGCCACTGTGCTCCTCTCCTCTATGCAATTGCTCTTATTGTTGTTGCAGCTGGAATTGGTCCAGATAGCATAGAATTCCAATTACAATGCAAGCTTGGCCACTTCCAATTCTTGGTTTGAGGATGGGATAGCAATGTGAGCAAAATTCAATTTTTGTGCATCCAGGCCTATCGCTTAATGCATCCTGCCGTGATTGCATGATTGGAATTGCCCCAGAACGACAAGTTTAATCATAGCCATGGCGATATCTACCCCATCAGTGGCCAAGAGTCAATAGTCAAATCAAAAGGACCCTCTGATATGAGTGCAGAGGCATTTCTCTTGTGTTTTTCAGCTGAGAGGTGCTTTTCCACCTGGAATTCAGGGACCAGAGATAAACGACAACTTCCCAGACAGCTTAAGACCCAGCCCTCTTAGTCAGGCCTGTGAAGGGTGTCCGTGGCTGGGCCATAAAGGATGCTGGCAGTGGGGGTGGTTGGTGGTTGTATTGAGGTGGCGGTGGGAGCGGAACGGAGACAGAGGGCTTCCCTGAGGGGTGGTGGATTGAGAGGGACAGCCAGCCCAGCCCATTATCCCTGGGCGGGAGCTCCATGAAGAAGGAGAGAAGGGTCACAGCCAGTAGAAGAGTCCCAAGAAGAGTGAGGCCAGAGCAGCTAAGAGGGTCATGCACCCTGCCCTCCAGCTTGAACTTCCATCAGTCAGGAAAGGCTCCGGAGAATCATATCCCGACCCATCTGAAACAAAGAAATGAGAAAGAGAAAAAAAACGACAAAACATCTGAACTGAGAGAGGACGCACAGACAAAGACAAAACAGTCTAAAACACAGCAAATGAACGAGGGGGTGGATTTAGCCAAAGAAAAATGGTAGACAAGTGAAACGATTACAGTTGGGGAGAGGTGGAAAGCAAGCAGCAAAGCACAAAACTCTCATCCTTTAACAGCTAAGGAGCGGCAAAGGAGGAAGAGGAAAAGAAGATGACGGCAACTGAGCTCTGCAGGGGGTTTAACCAACCTAATTACAGTTTAATCACAGAGACTCAGAATCTGGAGCAGCTGACACACAGACACACTCACAAAGACACACACACTCACACACATGTACAACTGCTCAGAGCTCAATCGAATGACAACATTTCACAGAAAAGATGGAAGCTGCAATGTCAGACACATTGCTTTAACAGCAACTCAAAGAGGAGCTGGAGCAACGACAGAATGTACATTGTTTCAGTAATTATGAAGGAGGAGAGAATTTCCTTTTCCCTTAGCGAGATATGGAATGATCTGAACCTGGAAAGCTGTGTAAGCTGACTCTCTTTTATGAAGCTCTTCAAAGCCATGTCATTATCCAGGGAGACGTGTAACTACCCAGGTTTGATTCCTTGGTGGGGTTTAGGCTGGGGGAGGGGGATAAAAATCCACATTCGTAGACATACAGGTAGATTTTCAAGATAACGCAAGTATAATGTAATGCTTGCCATACTCTGATCCCCATGTACGCAAGGCTTCTCTTGAGTTATTTTTAAACAGCGCTATCTTTGGACAACATGGCTCACTAGTGTCAGCGCTGCGCTCTGCCTATGAGGAAGCACTTATCAAAGGTGCGTGTTTTAGCAAGCTGCACAGTGACGTGGCAAGCAAGTCATCCCTCATCTTCTCATCATCTGCCTTGTCAACTTTAAAAACAAACCTGAAACATTAGGAAAACTTTAAATCTTTAAATTAAACTTCTGCTGCATGCAGCTGGTTTATTATTAGATTGCTTTCTGTTTCCTATGAGTGATTCAAGCAAGTCTGATGATGTTGAGGCTTGGTAACATTCTTAGAGAGCACTTTCAGCCGGCTCTGTTCTCTTTCTACAAGGACAGAAGGTCTCCCTCACACCCAGTGTGATGTGATGTGATTTGATGTGAAGTGCGTATGCCACTTTTTGCTTATGTGTGTGTGTATGTGGGTGCACTCTTCTCTGTGCCTGTAAGTGTGTGCTTGCGTCTGCGCACGGTCGTGTGAGCTCGCATGTGTGAATGTGTCAGTATGCGGGCGCGCGCGTGTGTGTTTTCAGCGTGCGTGTCTTCAGCGTGCGTGTCTGTGGGTAAAGGTGTTAAAGTGTTGCCTGGCCGGTCTGTGAATCAGAGCGAGGTCTGTTGCCGGGGCATTCTATCAGACCTCTTATTCCCCCTAATTTTACTTTGATAGCCAATCTGGACCTCTGTGTGTATATGTCATTGTGTGTTTGTGAGTGAGCATGTGTGTGTAGATAGAGCGTGACTTACCTGGAGGTCTGACATACACTTTCAGCTTTAGACATGCCCGCCCCACATGGTTTGGGTGAGGAGATGCTGTGAGAAGAGACATTGAAAGTGGAGATTAGTTTAGAGATAACGTGATTTTTGCTGCTGATTGCAAACCAAATACATTTAATAACCCAGATATAAAACAAGATTATTTTGTGTTTATGTGAACCAAAAGTCGATTTGACGGAATTTTTTCATTTTTATAACTGATTTATTGCAAGCCAGTAAGAACCAACAGTATTGTGTGAAAATCATGAGATACTTTAAAGCTCTTTAGACTTTGCTTCCAAGGAGCCAAACTTTCTTAGAAGTTTTAGAAGTTGTCACGAGCCATAGTTCTCCAGAGGGGCGTACTGTGAAGCGTGATCAATGGCTTAGTGAGCTATGTTGAGGTTAAAGCCAAAGTTTTCAGTGTCACGAAAGTGGCTGTCTTTTTACTTGGCTAAATCATTGTAGTATCTTGTGCTGGGGTATGTTCACAGTTTTGGTTTTAAATTGGCCACGTTTTCACTGATTCTCGTATTTACAGCATTCTTTATGTGCAATTGAGATTCTCTGCTGGTGGCATACATTTTATATTTGCAAGTTGTTAAGTCTTACCCTACTAAAATCACTGAATGAAGCACAAACTGTGCATTGCCTAATGCAGAAAATGTAAAAAAAATTTTTTTGCCTGATTGCAAAAAATTGTGAAAGTCTCTTTTACACTGCTGGAACTGGAGCTACTAGAACACAGAACAAACACTAAAAATACCTGTTCAATCAGTACAATTAAATCACTTTGATTTGCAGATAAACTTTCCTTTATTAGGCTATAGGACAGTAACTTTGATGATGACCTCCCCTTTAACCTAAATCACGAGGTTTGATACCTCTCTATATATACACAAATACAGATGTGGTTTGATGACCATAGATATAAACTGAAACTTAAAGGGCTCATGCAACGATAAAATAATGCCCACATATTAAAATGCTTATTTTACTGCTCTGTGAAATAAATCCAAAGATGGCTTTCCTTAGCATTAGTCTTTTCTCTTATTTGTAGCAGTAGTATTGTGTTGAAAAAGAGTCACAGGACATGTGAAACAGAGAACGGCTTAGTTGATAACCACTGGTGTGATCTCCAATGGATGGGATTTGGGGTTTTGTTGAGCCAGTGCAAAGAAAGAAAGAATGCAAAGAAAGCCTGGCTGTGTTGAATTTCATTTGTAGTAAACCCCACGAAAAGTTCAAAAGACCTTTAAAAAGGCTTTCAGTTTTTTCTTTGGACATGTTTTTTTCCCACTTATTTTTCAGTCCTTGTACCTGAGCATTTTCAGAGGAATTTTTATTTTTAAGCCACTTAATAGTGAGCAATGAATTATTTAGGCATTAAAAAGTCACCTAACTCGAGGAACAAACCAGAGATGTTGTGTCTACACATAAAAGATAACTTAGCAAAAAAAAATTTCAATTTGTATCTTTATGCACTTTGTAACTAGCAGCCTGTATCAAAAACACATCTTTTGTTCATAATTTCTTTAGCCGAGTCTACAAAAAAATACCAAAGATAGCATGGTTCATGTTTGCAACAGCAAGGTGGTTCCTGCAGAGCTATTATCAAAACCTTGGTATGCAGCGTGCCTTTAAAAACTTTAATTTAACTGAATGTGTCAGATGACATAAAAATGTATCCAAAAGATACATTTTTTCAGTTAACATGTTAAACATTTGTCACAATTTAGCATTAATCCAGTAATTAATTAATTAACTGTTTTGCAGTTGCAGTGTTCAGAAGTTTAAGCAAGTGCAGAGTTTCATATATTATGTCCTCATACTATATGCTCCCATAAACACACTAAGCACGTTAGGCAATGTAAACAAGTTTGTAAGGGATCACTGAAATTCATTCACACTCACATTCCTAAGGGAAATAACTGACTCTCAAATCAACCTGGCTTGAATGTCTTTGGAATGGGGAAGGAAATCCATGCAAATTCCCCACAGTCGCAGGTCTATCTTGCCGTGAGGTAACAGTGCAAACCACTGAGCCAGCTTGCTGCCCAGATTGAATGCCAAAAAAAAAAAAAGAAAAAGAAAAAAAATGTTAAAAAGTTAGTGTGATTCAAACTTCAAAGTAGAGTAAATGAAATTGAATCTGGGTTTTTAGTCCCACCTCGCTCCAATGTGAAATAGAGCTGGAGACCCTAAAGGAGATTGTGTCCAAGTCTCTGACCAGTCAGACATGCTGACGAGCACAGCCACCCACACACATACGCAGATGTGTAAAAGAATGTGCTCACGCACAGTTGGTTGCAGAAGTGTGCGTGGAGACCTACTGGCCTTCTCCCTTGAGGAAGCCACAACCCAGTAGTGACCCCATAGAGAATCATGTTTGAGATCCACAGTGCACAGGAAATAAATCTGACCCCTCATTTGCCCTCTCCTCCCTCTTTTTTAGCCCACGACTCCTCCCTCCATCTTTCTCTCTGACCTTCACCTCCTTTACCCTGTAAGGCCTTACCTATAGGCCACTTCCTATCCATCAATTTTTTTCAGATTATCTCCCTGCACTACTTGTAGTGGGCAGAAGAACTTGGGCCTAGCATTAAGGCTTGTCCTAGTGGACGTTTCTGTTTTGGCTTGACTGAAAAAGGCAAAATGGCTAGAAAGGTTTTTTCCCTCTTCTTTGTTACCACCAACAATTTCCACCTGTGTCATTTTTAAAAGTCACACCAATTCACCCAGTGACTCATTTTCCCAGCACATCCACAATCTAAAGTCTCCTAAAAACCCATTGAAAACCACTCAGCCTCATCAGATGACAGCTGGGAGAAGCAAGGGGTGGAGCTGACCTGTCAACATGTCAGCCCCATGACAAATACACACACCAGTGTGCACTCACAGGGATGCACTCTCATGGATGTGACCACAAATGCCAATCAAATATGTGCTTCACAAGTATGTTCAGAGAGGACGCACACAATAAGGCACTTAGCGGAAAGGCCGGGTGGTTAAAACGGTCGGCACGTTGTCGTTCCACATCAGTACTGACCTGTGCATGAGTGTGTTTAATGTGAGCATGTGAGTGACGGTGAGAGGCAAGAATGTGTGTTCGCCTGCCAGTCAAGATGATGGACATGGCCTTTCACGGACTCACAATCGCTTGACAACTGACCCCCATGACCAGGCCTCCCCCCGCAGCACACACAGACACACACACACACACACACACACACACACACACACACACACACACACACACACACACAGATATATATTGAAACACATTCACAAGCATTCTAGTCATGTGGAACACACACTATCCCTAGGGGTCCCGTGAGCACAATACCATAGTCAGCAACTAACTAGAGGGGCCCAAACCATCCCTACATGAGACTGAAAACAGAAGAATGTGTGCTTGTGTGTATGTGTGCCAACTGGGAAAAGTGCATCGGGACATCGGGTGGCTGTTATCGTTGCCTCTTCAGCTCCCTGACTCTCGCCTGCTGTGTCTTTGTGGTTGTGCAGACAACAGACTTGGGTAAATATTTGTAGATGACAACTAGCATTTAAAAAAAGTTTCTTTACCTACAAATAGTCTTAAATGCAAACTTTTCAGTAATGCAAAAGTGTTGTATTTTCGCATTGCGCATTTGTTTTTATATTAATTGTATTGCAAAAACAGTTACTGTTGCTGCATGAGAAATAAAACCTGAAAAACTAAACCTGTTTCAGAATCTGCCTATCTGTATCTAACTTTTTTTTCTTTGCTTAAAGTCTCCTTGTACTCTCAGAATGAAGACAATATCACTGTAAAATGAGAATCACTATCCAAGGACAAAAAAACTCCCTCTATAACCTGACCTGAAACTGGTGCTACAGGACCTTCTTCCCATTATGAGTCATGGTGAGAATGCTCCATCTCCTGCTAAAAAGGTCAAGGTCAGTTTTTCAGCCAACTGTGCAGCGATAATGTAAGGAGAAATGAAGAGACCCGTGTCAGGCTGCATACTGGCAGAATTCCACGCAGTAAAAAAAATAATCTTTTGGACAAAATAAGATTTTTCTTAAGAGAATCTCAAAGGTCAAGTCAGAAAAAAAAAGAATAGGATGACTTTCCTGAGTCGTTATAGCTATCTGCTGGCAAACTGAATCCTGCAAGAGCAAAGTATTTTCCCTAACACTGCTGACTGACATGTACTTATTAAAAATTAAACTGATCAAAAACGAATGATGAGTTTACATAACTCATCAAATGACTGTATGGTCATTTGAGACTGACAAAGAAAAATAAAATCAGCCAACCGAACAAATGAAAGCAAAAAAAAAAAAAAAAAAAGCATAAAACAGCATACATAGTTTTTTCAATTGCTTTTGGTGTCCTTGTAATTGTGCTCTGTGAAAAACACGTTTCATCCCAGGTGGTTTGGATACTAAAACAGACAACTGCAGCTCCTACAGCATAAAAAGGAAAAGTGGTGCTTTCCTGTGTTTGAACATTGACAGTAAAGCTTCCCAAAGTCAATTTAATGTTGCTTTTCTGTGATTACCAACTGATTTTGCACTAAACAGTCCGGATGCGGTAAATCCATCCCACACTGAGAAGTTGAAAACAATGTTTAAGAGTAATTTGAAACTACTATATGTCCCACGCCTGCTGGGGGAATGATAGCTTTGTTCAAAAAAGTAGTCTCAGGGGGGTAATACTAATACATCACTTGTTGAAGTGAGGAGAAACATCAATAGAGCTAATATAAAAATGATTACAAACTACGCCTGCTGACATTTTTACCACTTTGCCGAGCACACCACTTATGATCTCGACAGAAGCGGCGAGATGCGCTAAGAAATAAAGTGAGGGAGGAGTGAGAGGGGCGAATAGGAGATGGAAGGTGTATTTGTGCGGGCTGTGTTTGAGAACTCTCTCAATCAGCTTCTGTTGATTGCATATTTATATATTGTTTACAAATGCAAATTGAGCAGGAGCGTGGATACCATGCAAACAGACAGACACACACACACACACACGCAGATAACAAACATCTTTACCTGCACACACAATTTCCTAAAACACAGAGAAACACACTCTACTTGGCTGATAACCTACAGATATAGTAGTACTCGTGTCCAGGCCTGAACTCAAAGCCCAGGGAGAAAGGAGTGAAGAGCTGGAACTTCTCTGAGAAGCGCAGGGGCCCATCGGGACCGGTGGGACGGTTGCACTCCCAGCGCTTAAAGCCACGCATCCTGTGCTGGCAGGAAGTGTAGCCCTCATGGTTGACCATGAATAGGATGTAGCGCTCCATGCGTCCGTGGGATGGAGGCCCCTCGTAGTATGGACAATAGATGTCTAGATAGTCATTGATGTTCACTGCCACTCTGTACTCTCCATGCCAGAACCTGTAAGACACAGAAAAAAGGAAACATTCTTCATGAATAAAAAATAAGCGAACAGACTCAGGGATCTGCGCAGAATCTGTGAGGAGCTGTGCTTTCTGTGGTAAAATGAGACCGTGGAAGACTTACGTTTTAAGAAAAATCTTTATATTCCTGAAAAACAATCGATATTTACTACAATTTCTGTATGACTGCACAGCACAAAGGAAACTATCTGCCTAGCGTAGTCATCCGGTGCAATGTAACCATATGAAATTGTGCGATTGTTGGAACATTTTTGTGTTTACAGTGTTTACAAGAGGCAAATCAAAGGTCGCAGAACAACACTCCTTAGAGTTTCCATATATTGCTCAAGGACACTGAAACTGCTTTTCTGATTTAAACCACCTGAGTCAGTGAAAAGAAAAAAAAATCCTAGAGGGCATTTAAAAAAAACAAAACAAAACAATATATTGTTAAAGCCAGAAAAATCAATGATGATCCCTCTGGTTATGCCAGTTTACATAGCAACCAATTTTATTTTAATAAAGCTCGGTAAACTACAATTTATGGGAATTCGAGGCATGTTTCAAACACAGGTTTTTTTTTTTCCAGTCGGCGTGCTTGAATGAACCTTGTGGTATGATACTTAAGAGAAGTAGGTCATCGTGGTAGAGAGCACACATTGCTGTTGTAGGTGTCCACTTAGTTCAGCAAGCATGCAGATCAGTGAGGTTGGCATCATGAACCGAAACAAGTTATTAAAGAAAAAAACTATTGGTATTAAAACGCTCATCCTGGAGTTTCTACACTGCGGCAGTCCCTTATAATATTCATAGAATGCAGGTGATATGGAAACACATGAGATGCTGGCCCCTTCATCCTTTTTCAGCAACCTCTGCTAGTCACTTTTAATACATTAAAAACATATGGCTGCATATTTTCCCTTTATAATACAGGCTCTATTTATGTTTATATTTTGGTGCCAGTGCTGTTTATAAGAGAACTGAACTTCTGTTTACAATCTTGAAGTCAGTGAAGTGAAACAGTCTCTCTTTAAAGGATGAGGCTGGAGATACTCTATATTTTTGTTATTGTCAACAAATGCAGATGAGGACTAAAACCAACAGCGTGCAGCCTGCCTCTCTACACTTCTGGATTTCCCTGCCTTGCTTTTCTATAGACATACATTTCAAATAATGCACGGTGTGTTTATAATGAATCGTTTGCATTTGTTGGAGGCTATTTTTTTGTTTGCTGATTAATAAACATGGCAACTGGTGCTGATTGCTCTGGGATGTTTATATCAGCAAGACAGAGTATATGTTGACTCGGTAGTTAAGTTAAACAGGCAATGAGTTAAGTTGAGTTAAGTTAAATTAAAATAAAATGTAATGTATTGTTTCCTGTAGGAAATTGCATTTAATTCCTTTCTATTAGTAGCCAATACCTTATGAAAGAGCACAGCAGATGCGTTTTAAAAAGCAGGGCAAAAATGAGCTCTGTAGAGTAAACGTATAAACATCTTTTCAGTAAACCATCTAACATTTCGATGCATTTTTAAATAGTCAGTGCAATATCCATTTTATTCTTTGTGGTCAAGTAAACCTGTCGATGTCTGCAACCGCCACGTCCTCCGGTGTTTTTCATTACCTTCATTATCATCACCACAGCTACAATCAATTCAATTCCAAATGTACCACCTCAAGTACATTTAAAATTCATTACACCGCGTTATCAAATCTTGTATGTCGAAGCTCGGTAAATTTGAGACGCAGGAAAATGTCTTCAATCAAATAAGCATAGCCTAAACAAAACCAAGCTGTCGTGCAATCTAGTTGTCACAGACAGCACGCACACAGGCGGCTTGGGCTTTTTAAACAAATTCATCATTTTCTCCCTCACCTTGGCAGTAATTGATTGCCTAGAATGAAGACATTTTGGTCTAAGCACTCTTGGTTAGTGGGATATTTAGCTTTGGGACAAATTATCCCTATAACGGCAGTCCTATCTCTCTCCCAGAGGGCAAATCAGGAAGTGAGTTAGATGTGAAATGAGCGTCTTCATGCTTCGGTGCCCTATCAGAGTGCGTTTTGCAGCTTCTAAAGGGATCCTTGAACAGATCATTTAGAGGCATTGATCCACCAGGGAGCTCCTCTTGGCTCTCTCTGCTCCCAATCAACTCTTATTAACAACTAAAGGGGGAAGGCAGAGGGAGAAACAGAGGGAGAGATGTATAGAATGAGAATAAAAAGCCTGAAAGCAAAGAACAGAAGGAGTGAAATAGAGAGAAAAAAAAGGTGGGGGAGCAAGGGAAATATGTGCAAAGCTAGAACAATAGAGAAGAAAAAGCAGAGAGAGGAGGGCGACACTCAAATATGGGGTAATGAGATTGCATGAAATTAGTTTAGAATAAAGCTGAAAAATGAGGAAAGAAAAAGCAGAAGAGGAGGTGGAGGCCAGATGGAAGAAGAGCAGATGGAAGAGGAGTTTTCTATATTTCATTTCAATTTATATGACTATGGTTTTTCATCTGAGACAAATGTGCTTTGCCTATTGATTGTGCGCTGATACATTTATGGATGACTACCACTTGAGCATTAGTACATTGGATATGCAGCAAAGTACGGATGTGTGTGTGTTCATGCAGGCAAGCATGTGTGTGTGTGTGTGTGTGTGTGTGGCCGGTTAAATGGTAGCATGGCAAAGTGGGTCTCACTCGGTGAGGATGCTCAATCCAAGAAAGGGCTAATGTGCCAGGATACATTAGCTTGTATCAGTGCCCTGCCCTGCTCCTGTGACACTGTCTGCATTCCTAATTTGCCGAGGCGAGCCGAAACCGTGTGTGCAGGTGAGTGGGTGAACGTGCAGGTGTGCCACTGCACTGTGAGCTGTTAAAAAGCGCATGTTGGTGTGTGTCACAGTTTGTGTGTCCCGTATATTCCACTCTCAGGCTGAGTGTCATTTGGAATTAAACACACACACTGCACTAGCCAAAAAAGACATGGGAATGCACTCACATATAAGACACGGCTCTTTGAGAAAGAGCTGTGTGTGTGTGTCTGTGTGTTATTGGTGTTTTTAATGGGATGTCTTTGAATCTGTATGTGCGTATATTTCAAAGCTGTGAAAGCAGTGATATAACAGTATTGTGCAACATTATATTTAAAGAACTCATAATAAAAGCTGACATTATGAAGCTTTATAAATGTTTCTATTTATGATGTAATTTATTTGCAACTTAAGTCTTGAAAATTACATTTCGCTGAACATCAGGGCTTTAATTTTTTAGTGTTATTAGCTCATAGTCAGAGCACTGTAACATCATTGTTACATCTGCAATAGACCAGTCTTTTAAACACACTTAATCTCTATAAGCGGGCATCTTCTTGTCCCTTATTGGCAAAATCTGCCAAGAAGAGCTTTATTATGAAATGTTTTGTGGTTTCTGCTTGTTGTTTAAGTTCCATTGCGCACCCACGTTTGAGCAAGCCTAGGTTGCATGCAGGTAAACTGTTGGACAAACCGACAAACAACACAGTCATTTCCCAAATATCTAGGTGCAGCTTGAGTCCCGAATATTAACACCCGAATGGTTCAGTGGTTCAGGTTTAGAGGCTTAAACCTCTTTAAATATAGTCATTTCTGCTTTTTTGCAGGGTGCGCCATCAGTTGTGACATCTCTTCGGCACCGTTGTGGCTTGTGCCTCTCGATTTTTTTGTGAGACAGACAGTGTTGCTAGTTTGTAAACACAAGAATACAATCCTCTCAGCTTAAAAGTATCAAACTTTGTGAAGTTTCATACACAATATTGTGATGGCTTTTGTTTGCCTGTTTTGGCTTCTTTTATTCCTTTAGTGTGGAGGTTTTTTTTCAGAGTGTGGACACCGATAATTCAGGAAAAGACTGCAGCAAGTATGGCAAACCTCATGGGGAATTTCTGGCTCAGCTGTGGTAGCACATTGGCAGTCTATTAGCGATCCGTGGGCAGCTTCGGACTGCTCATCTACCTGCAGAGAGTATCTGTTGTCAGATGGGGGCAGTGTCAAAAATATGCGGTACAACCAGTCTGTGTGCTACTCTTGCTTGTGCTGTTGACCATTCAGTGGAGAAAATTTAAATTATAAATTTTTTTCTTCTGCTTCTCTCACTCCTGATGAACTCCGCTGTCACTCCCTTCCCGGTGCCGGCCCATTTGTCAACCAATCAGCATTAGATCAACCCACCACCCTTTTCTGTACGCTCTCTAAATAGGCAAAACCTTTCTCAGTACTTATTACTCAGGTACTGCTTGCAGTTACATAAATTAAGCATCTGCACAAGCAGTGACTGGGCTATGCAGAAGGATCTAATTTACAGAGTTAGTGAACTGGCTGCAATGAAAACATCAGAGCTACCTACACATTATACGTACAGGAGCAGCTGCACCATGGAAACCCATGCCATGAAGCTCCTGATACACAGTTTGGAGGCTGTTGTTAATGGCAGAGGAGATTTGTAGCTCTGCAGTTACTGAGTCAGCAGAGCTTTGATGACTTTTATGCACTACGCGACCATGCGCTGAGTTTCTGTGGTTCGTAAATGCCTCCACTTCTTGGATCATGGAATATCTTGGAGGGAATTTCAAGTGACTGAACAGAATGCAGTACGGATTGCACCAATTTTCATAGAGTGTCTCATTTTTGACAAACAATAACTCCCCCCAACCCTATTTCATCATAATAATTCAACATTCGGCACAAAAGAAGCTTTAAGGTAGCTTACAACAAAGTACAGAGCAAAATTATAAAGTTTCACTAATCCTTTTACTCATTCAGTGTAAACTTTTACAACCGGTACAAGAAATAATGTCCATGCTTGTTATTTTACGGCTGAAAAAACTTGATTATCTTTCATTTCCAGGGAAAGATATGTGTTTGTATTTCTAGCATATTGATAATTAAGTTCTGGAGGGGTACAAAGATAAAGATTTAAAACTTTATGTTTTATGCTTTTGAAATTAAGCAGTGTCTATGAAAACACTGTCTTAAATTATGCCTGTTAAACAGACTGCTGTTGGAGTGCATGTTGTTTAGTACATGGTCTTTTCATATTTTTTTGTTCCGCCGCTTGAAGCAATTTCTTTCTAATATTGTCTGTGTATGAACCTGAGCAATATGATATCATTCATAATCCTCTGATGCCTCACAAATTCTCCTCACTCTCTCAGTGCAATTGAATTGTCTGGTGATGTTAGCCAGACGCAGCTGAAAGACTTGGCTTTTGGCTGGTGGCTCTCATCTGGATATAAAAGGATCATTCTGAGGCTTGGACCATAATCAGTGGAAATGGATCTGCGTTAAAGTGTTTTATGGTTTTGTGTGCACATATCAGGATGAAAGAAAATAGAAATGGGAGAGCTTAAAAGTTGAAATAAAAGATCCAAACAAAAAGGGGACGGGAGAAAACATGTCTTTGAGGTTTTTTTCTGGATGTGCGTATCTGCTGCAATCGCAAGTTCTGTATTTTTCCATACAGTAGTAACTGTACTCCTGCGTGTAGTGGCCACTCTTTAGTATTCTGACAACAGTGAGTCATCAACATCCTCTCTCAATATGGCTGTGATCAAAGCCTCTGGTTGGAGAAGCCTCGGATGTTTACCATACCTGCCTGCGTCCTAAACAGCAGGCTCCATCAACCACCAAACATCAAAGGATGCTTGTCTCTCTCTCTCCCCACTATGTCATCCCACTCTCACTCTGTAACTTTCTCCTTTTCTTTAGCTTTACTTGATCTGTCTTTGTCACTCCCACTTATGGTGCACTCACACCGTGGCCTGCAAAAAAAACCAAAAAAACCCAGAAAAACCTCTTTCTTCCGTTCTTGGTCTGTCAGTCAAATTCTGATCCAGTTGCTTTTGGTAAAAATGGCTCAGAGGAGAAAAGAGACTGGCTGCACAAACCCGCAAAAACTACAGGAGGCACTATTTCAAAATACAACGTCTTCATTTGGTAGACATTTCTCGACACTGGAATTTTGGACACTTCTTCACTTCTTGAAATAACTTATCGCTTGATTTACTTAAGGGAACAGCTTTCAGATTTTACTGTGTAAACAACTTTGTTTTCCGTCTGCATGCTGGGTTTTTTTGTGTGTGTGTGCAGCATCTGTGCCCAAATAAAGTGCAAAGCATAGGGCAGTCAAATTAAGCCGACTGCCAAGTGACAGAACATGCAGTTCCTCTAACGGCAACCTGAGGCTGACTAAGGAATTAATTCCCCATAGACTCTTATGTTAAAATGCCCAACTTACGCCAATAAAATAACACGTTTAGAGCCTTCATGCTATAGTTAATTTTCCATAACAACTGTACTGGGTATGATTATTATTATTTTTGTTATAAATAATCATGACAGCTGACTGCTCTCTGCTGAACATCATCACTGCTTATTCAAGCCAACGATTTGAGACTCTCAACCACATTTGTGGTGTATGTTCATTTTGTAGCATTTCTAATGGAATTATCCAACAAAGAAATATGGCCTGCTGGGAGACGGACAGTCGCTCATATTAGTAGTAGTAGCAGCAGCAGTAGTAGTAGACAATCAGGCCAACAGGTCTAGTATTTTATTAGTCTGTTACTGAGACTAACTTGCAGGTACATGTATGTGTCTTAGTGAGTTGCACCCATTCAGCTTATCATTGCTGCTTGTTAGCTGATAACTTGGGATCTTTACCTTACAATATAAAGAGCCTTGAGGAGACTGTTGTTGTGATTTGGTGCAAATTGAACTGAAGAATTAGGATGAGGATGTTTGGGCTCTTTTAGCGTTACGGGGCAGAGGATTTATGAGTGAATCTCTGCTTGGGTTGCACCATGTGTAAGAATGCACATGATGCAACCCAAGTTGTCTTCATCTGAAGTGATGGGAATGACCTGTCAACACATGTAGCAACTCTAATGTTAAAATGCGCAACTTACACCATGAAAATAACATAAAAAAGTTTTTGGTCTTTGTAGATACTTTTTCTGCACAGAGGTGATTTTCTTTTTTTTTTTGGGTTGCAAGCAGGATAGGTGGAAGAATTGGATTTGGCTCAATTTTTAAATCCAATTCACTGTCACATCTTCAGTCAACTCAAAAGTTGTTGTCCAACTTTAGTTGCCAACTCCTATCTTGACACAGTTTATCACCATTCTCTCATTGAGAGCAATGAACATCCGGTTTGCTCTCCTCCACACACCAGCACAAAGAGACTCCACCAGTATTGCTGCCTAACCCTGGCAAATTCTGTGCACTGTTGGCCAAATGAATATGTGGATTCTTTTAAATGTAACATTTCATATTCAAAACAGGCACGATTTCACCTCATTTGGCTTTCTGGCAGGAAGAAATTGCAGGCTTTTGTAGACGTGTGTGACTGAAAGTAGCCTCAGTTATGTTGCTGTCTCAGTCTCCTACACCATAACTCCAGTCACTCTCAATATCTCTCCAATTAACTCCACATTACTCTCTGTTTCTATCTCTCCATCTTCATCTTCTCCTGACTTTACTCTGTCTTTTCCTCCTTTTCTTTACTTTCGTTCCCTCAATCTTCATCTCCAGTCACTTCTGCTTCATTTACTCCCTCTCTATTCTTTCTTCTTCTCCCAGCACTTTCCTTTCTGGAGCTCAGCTCCAGCATCTTTTGACATTCTTGCTATCTCCTCTTTTCAGTCTTCGCGACTGTCAACGCCCCCACCCGCCTCTTTTCTCTTCCTGTTCTCTCCTTTGTCTTAACTTTCTTCCCCCATTATTGTATTTTTATTCCCTCACCATGGCATCGTCTGCTTTCTGCTCATTCTGTTTGAATGTTTAAAAGGACTCCTTCGTGCACACAGACAGACACACGCACACATACATCATCCTCTGGCTAGGACTCTTTAGCTGCTTTTTTCCCCAGCATGAGGTGTTCCTTTCTCATGCTGTTGTCTTCTCCTGTGTCTCCCATCGCATTGCTGCTGATGCTTAGATACGTTAGGAAAAGTAAATATGATGCCTCCCTGGAAACAAACACACTGAGGCTGACATATCTAGACATTTCCAACACATGGATGTATACTATAGTGTAGAGTACAAGCTCATCTCAACAAAATAACACATGTAACACAGAAAGCATTAATGCATTCAGTATAATGTAAAGCCAAATTAACACACATCGAAGTACTGGGATTCATAAGCACAGATGTACATGTTTAATTATGCAGATTAGCTCTTGATCCTCACTTCTGTGTTAAACACATGCAAACAGCATGGAATAGAGCACATAACACACACATGCACATCTCACTGTACGTGCACCGAAGCCAGCATGAAAAAGAAACCATCAAAAGCCTCAACCCACAACCGGCACACACTCCTGAGCAGCTCAAACTGTGTTGTTTTGACAAGTTCCACATCTGTCACTCTGAATAATGTCGCCCATAGATCACTGTGGTGACATTCAGCACATCTGAAAGGTTATTATGTATTTCTCCAAGACAGGCAACTTAGCCCCCCTGCGGATTAAGTGCTGCCTGTGTCAATCCCTGGGAAATTCTTACACATATGTACACATACACACAGTCAGACATAAAACAGGCTGCCCATCACTCACATATACACATACAACCCAACGCCCACTGACTGGATTAACATAACAAACCTTGTTCTTGAGCCCCCCACCCGGGAAGGATAATTACCACTTTGGTGATGTGTTTGCTAAAAAATACACACAAAAAGTAAAGACAGAATAGACCCGATGGCAGTCAGATACAGAGACAAAGCCACTGATGGATGGGCAAGCAGGTTGAGTTAGTCAGACGGACAAGATGAGAGCTCGGGCACACGCGGTATTTCTGACAAGCTGACAGGCAGAGTGCATGATATGCCTATATCAGTCTCCTTGTTTTCTGAGGGGCATTCACCATGATGCAGCACCAACGCTGGCACTGTCGACAGCACAAACAGCACTGGGGCTCTATTGGTATCGACAAGGTTGGCTCAAAAAGATGTACGAATGAAGGGGCTGATGGCTGGTGTCCAAGTTCGCCAATGGGAATCTCTCAACAAGGGTGGGGAGCGGCAGAAATGTCACGTATCCACAGAGTCAATGTTTAAAGAAGGGAGAAGAACTGGCTGACATTTTTTATTCCATCAATACTCATGCATTCTTCAAGTTTGAGTTCAACTTTTTTTTTCTGACAGATTGGGGGCCATCTTTGGCTGTCATTAAAACGGACCGCAAACATTTTGTTAAGAATGATGAAAATAACAAAGTGTTTCCACAAAAATGGCCAGCCTACATCTGGCCAGAGGTATACAGTTTGTCTTCTGGGAGTACAACTATAAAAACCTTTAACTTTATTTTGTACATTTATGATTTTTTTACACCCCATATTCTACAAAAAACCTTTCAAGTCTGGCAAGCAAATAATATCAATTCTCCATGATATAGACTTGGGACAAATGTGTTTACTGTTTTAGCTCAATGTTGGTGTAAGAACCTTCACTTTAAAAGTTACAGATCAATTCTTTTCATGTGTTTTTTCAGTTTAACCACCGAGTTGCATTTAGTCTGTGCTTGAGGAATACTACTGTTACTTTCATATATAAACAAAAGGTTTGCAGTGTTTTTCCGCTCTCAGATTTCTGCCCCGATCAACAAAGTGATTATGTAACTGACTAGTTTAGCCAGTTTGACTTATTCGCCTACCAGTGGACTGATTATCATCTTTCAGTGGAAAAAAACTGTCTGCCTGACAACTACTTTTACACCAGAATAAACTGATGGAGTGTCAGACTGACTGACATATTAGCTGTCTGCCTTGCTTTGGCATCACCCTCTGGCTTAAGGATCTTCATCTAATATGGATGGGTTGATCCAGATTGACGAGGTGAACTAATCCATGTAGTTTGGGTCAAAGCGTTTGAGCCTCTGTGGGTTGCGAGTCACAGAGGGCAGAGAGAGCGAACGGGGAAAGCTGGTGTATAGATTGCTTTGCAGCATCTCTAATGAGTAATTAAACACTTGAATGGAGTCCAATTAAGATACACGCTGTGTATGCTGGCGAGCACGCGCACACACATAAATCCATGTGTCGACATGCAGGCAAACATCAGCATGTAAACAAAATCAAAGACACACATACAGAAGCGTGCACACTCATACTAATAGTCACACTCCTACGAGTAGATCAAAAATAGAAACACAAACACACACGTGCGTGTATATATATATATATATATATATATATATATATATATATATATATACACACATAAAGCACACGCATACACAGACTCAGGTCTCGCCACATTAAGTGGAGCCATATGTGCTGAATGTTGTACGTGGTTCAGCATGGAGTGAAGGTCAATGCTGTCTGACTCTAATAGCGAGCATCTCTTTTCTGACTCCCTCCCTCCTCCCCTCAATTTCTCTGATTCATATGTGTCTGACTCTCTGCCTTGATCTCCTTCTGGTTCCCTCCTCAAAACTCTCTGGCTTTCGTTCTGTCCACTTCTCTTTGTATCAATCTCTCTCTCTCTCTGTCACTTGCTTTCAATTCAATCTCAGGGCCAATTCCAAGAAGCAAAAGACAAAAGAAAAAAAAACCCTACATAGCTGGGTAACTGAGATTGCCCTGACTAGAACAACATCAGCATTGTCTTTTGGATCCATGGTTATGTTGACTAGTCAGGACCTCTAGTTCTCGGGCTAGAGGTAAGGAAAACACTCTGCATTAACTCAAAAGGAGAAATGCTATTTACAGATGTTTCAAGTGGTAGCATTCAGACACAAAAAGAAGAAAGTCTGCTACACACTGAGGGAAAACAGGTGACACTTTTTGGTGGTTTCTTCCTGGGAGCTTGTTTGTACTGGAAAGTGACATGCTTTGTTGTGTGAAAGGTGAGCTTTAGATAGATTTCTCTCCACATACCTGATCAAATACTGATAACCTTTTCACACTGACGAAAAACAGGTTCTGCAGTAGTTTGATAGCCTAATTTCGAACCATTTGAAGCATTTCAACCAAAAGTAAATTGGTTCAGGTGGGACCAGGAAAATAACAGGTTTTCAAGTGAAATATGTCAAATATGCTGGAGTGAGAGAATGTGCAAAACACCCAACTAACAGTCATACTTACAATGGTCTAGATTAAAATGGTTGGAAATATGTCAAATAGCACTAAAGTTGCAAGAATCCTCAAAGGAGCTGATACACAACCAGAGCTGTTTTGACATGCAAAAGTTAACCTGAAGCATACTGACAGCTTTACAGCATAGCAAAACCTGATGGTCGTTTCACAAAACCTCTGACTTTTGGACGTTCTGCTAAATCTACTTAAATCAGAGGAAGAGATAAAAGACACATTTTGTGACTACCTTTTATAATGGATTTGTTTTCCACCCAGAAGAGAAAACTCTCATTTGGGTCATTTGTAAGATATTAACAACAGTTGTTTTTCTGGCCTGTAACACATAACTGGCTAAAGCTCTGCCTCATTTCTCAAAAGAGACACACTTTTTTAATAACTGTAAACACAATTTCCATGTTTTCACATTTCCTATGTGCAAACACCTTTCTGCAAAGTAATATTTAAAACTGGACAAAGAAATCATTTACTGCACTTTATCTTCATTCAACAAATACATGAAACCAGTGCAGTACACTCGAGTCATTACCATCCACACTGCAAGTGCACTCCTAAAAACAAAGCCACTGAATCAGAATCATGCGAGCTCTACAAATAGGGCTATTTGTTTGCCAGCGCTCTGGAACAATGGATCCTAACCGAGGAGATCATTAAGACGATCTATTTCCGATGCAATATACAGTATCATGATTACCTGATTTCTTCTTTTTCCATATTTCTCACACTTAGATATTTCAGGTCATGAAGCAGTTTTTAATACTGGACAAAAATAACCAGAGTAGATATATTATATCAAATATATATATTTGTGAAAAAGTAATTACCCCCCAAAACTAATGATTGGTTGTGCCGACCTTGGCAGCATGAACTGTAATCAAGCCACTGCAATAACTGGCAATGAGTCTTTCACATCGCTGTGGAGGATTTAGGTCCACTCTCCTTTGGAGAATTGTTTTAATTATGCCACATAGGAGAGTTTTCAAGCATGAATTGCCTGTTTAAGTCCATCATTTAAGTCTAGACCTTGGCTAGGTCACTCAAAAAGCTACATTTAGTTGTTTGTTTTTTTGTTTGTTTTTCACGTGGGGCAGGCAGGTTTGGATAGCTTTGTTGCTGAAATAAATGCAATCTTTATAAAAAAAAAATAAACCCCTCAATTTCAATATATCTAATTCTGATGATCTGGAACATTTAAGTACAAGAACAATGCCAAATCTAAAAAAATCAGAAAGTATAATTTTTCATTGCATGGGAATAACTTTTCCCAGCACTGTATGCATCTATTACTCGATGTTCTCATATGCTGGATGATGTGAGGCTGGCTGTTTCAGTGTCATATTCACAAACTCTTATTTTTTCCCCTGCATTTTTTTTCTATTCCTCTATTTTTTTTGGCGGTGGAAATTCCTACATAAGAGAAAGCCCCTTGATTTCAGTGGCTGAGGTTAATGTGGATGCATTGAAGGCATTCAAAGCTGGATTTGCCAGGGTATACTTCCAGGAGCAGGAGCATGTTTCAACAAAGGAGCATCCTTTGTGAGGCGGATTATATTTTGAGACCAGATCAGGAACAGAGAAGAGATGATGATGCAGAGTAGTTTTTCAATAGATTTACAGTATAGAATTACATTAAAAAAAATCTTATGTACACCTAACCATCTATTTTCTAACCCCGTGTTTTGCTTTTTATCTGTCCTAGCTGACATTCGACGAGAGGTGGTGGATAGTTTGCCAGTGAATCACAAGGCTAACATAGATTATTGACGCTTTCATCCACATCTAAAGTGAGTTTCAATCAGTGGTTCACTTAACATCTGTCTTTGGAGAGCCAGATAGAGAAAGCTCCACACAGAAAGACACTTTGCTTTTGTGGAAGTAAAGGGTTGAAAATGTTCTGCTGTCTTTAAGCAGTGTTTTGGATAATCTTGCAAAGGTGTGTCAATAAAGAAATGTTCTCAAATTCAAAATAGAGCAGATTCTCAAAATACTTATTACTTAATGAGTACTTAATACCTCAGTCATGTGGTCATCAGTAATGTATGATTGCTTGTTTGTGTGCTGTCTAATGGGAAAGACTGATTTTGACTGCAAAGCTAGCCGGTTCTATGAGACTGAAGCTTTGACAGTGTATGTACATTTACAAAATGGTGAAAGGTTTCATAAGACATTTCAATTTAGAAAAGAATTAGGCCAAGCAGCTCTTGTTCCCAACACATTTCCATTTTTTAGATAATATATAAACCTAAATTGCTATAAACAGGAAGTCTCTTTCCTCTTCATTTTTTATTTTTTTTTTATTTTTTACTACAAATCAAAAAGAAGTGCTGCTGTCTTGGTGTCTCCCCCCCTCTCTGTCTTTCTGTATTCCTGTCTCCCACTCACCACGTCTTGGAGTAATCCCACTGTGCCCAAACCCTCTTTTCTCATCTTCTTCTTTGCCACTGATCTCCCAAAAATTCCACCCCCCACTCCTCTTCTTTGCGCTCTCTCTCCTTCAAAAAAATGTCTCCTCTGCAAACGTTACAGCTCTAACTGCGCTCTAAACCGAAAAAAGATTCTTCAGCCCCGAACCCCATTTTAGAGCCATAATGAACACTTTTGCAAATGCTCTTTGTAGCATCGTACTCGAACCGTTCGCACAGACCCTTTACAACATTGTCATTTTTCTGTAAAAAAATCAAACGCTACAAAATCAGCATAGTTAAAGTGCATTTTTAAAGTGCTACTCTTTGATTTTCTGTTTTTGTAATTTTGAAGTCCAACTGAAGTTTAACAGCATGATCTGCTCTAAGAAAATTATTCTGTAACCTCTTTTAAGAAAAATAAATTCCCCAAAAGGGAGAAATCTATCATTTATATACTTTAGCCTTATGACAGTAGCCTCGTTTTGGAGCGGCAGCATTGCACTTGACTGTACGATGTGCATGTAGGCAATGCCTTACATTGTATTTTAAATTATTTGTTTCTCTGCCATGAGATGATGATAACACTAACAATCAGACAGCTACACAACACCACATAACACAAGACTAACATTCCAGTGAATTCGAAGTATTGACCCGTTTGTTATTTTCTGTAATAAAAGACCAAACAAGCATTCGTGAGGAGAAAAGTGCATTTCCAACATCAGTCTGCAGTCTTGAAAACTACCCATCGAACACCCGCTAAATAGCTATAGTTACTAGATGGCATTTGTTTATATTTTTTTATGCACTCAAAGGCACCCTGTCGAGTTTGTGATAACTGGTGGACCAGTGTTTAATTTTGTTTTTCATATCATGCAAGTTCATAATGATATGTATGCACGATACAAGCAAAAACACAAGCAAACAAACTTTGATGTAAACAATGCATAATTGAATTGTTTGTAACACGTTCAAAACAGCGAGTGCAACACGTTTGTCGGATATCAAGGACAGACATGCTTTGCTACGAAATGCTGATGTTAAACTTAACTTTTTAAAACTAAAACACACACTAAACTTTTTTTCCTACATGTTTTTATTTTTCATTTAACTCATTTTTTGTGTAACTTTATCAGTCTCTCACATCATTGTGGAGGAATTCTTCTTTACAAGGTTGCTTCAGTTTATTGATGCTTGATGCACAGCTCTCTTAAATCCCCAACACAGCATTTAGATCAGGATTAGGTCTGGACTTTGAGTGGGTCATTGCAACATCTTGATCCTTTTCTTTATTGTCATTGTCCTGTTACATGACCCGGTTTCTGCAAAGTTTTAGATGACCTCACATTTGACTATAGAATATTTTTGTTTAATTTTGGTATACAGAGGAGTCCATCAACCTTCTACTGCTGTGTTTCCATGAGGTGTTTCTGCCGATATGCTGTGTTTGCTTTTTGCCAATTTGCCAAATCCACTGAGATTAGAAAATCTCTTTTACAAGGATGTAGTCTATCCAAAAAACTGAAAAGTTAGGTGTCAACAGGTCACTGGCCAGTGTTTAATATATAACAAAAACATATATATGTTGTTGTTGTACTGGATGAAAAATTAGGGAATTAAGAACCTTACGCAGAGATGCGCTTATAAATCAGCTAAACATTTACTTTTAATACTGCCTCACATCAGTTTTAGTCTTGCTAAATGATGAGATTTTAACACTTTGGTTATATTTTAATGATTAAGATTTGTTTGTTTTTTTATTGCACAAAATGAATTGAAAACAAACAAAAATTACATTGGAATCTGGAAATGTGGCCAAAACTGGATGAATTTGGGTAAACATATTATAATAGGCAACAATTTCATAGTGGGTGCATATACACTCAGGATGTAGAATAAACATGTCTAAATTCATTAACACAGTTTAAACGATTATATGAATTCATAGCAGCACTGATTGCACATTTAAAACAACCAAGTTATTCTAATTATTGTTACTGTGGTAGTGTAAATGTACTGATGCAGTTGTCTCTCTGGTTCTACATCTAAGTCATATAAAGCCTGACCATGTTTTTACAGACCGTTTTGTTTTTATTAAAAGATGAATTTAAAAATCAAGTTGAAGAGATTTATAAAAATGACTCATTAATCGGGGGAATTTCACAAAGCATTGCCAAAGCCAGAATCTACAGATGAATCCACATTTCTTGGAGTGCAGGTTCATTCTCTCATTTTCTCTCATCATCTCCATTTGTTAATGCTAATCTTCCCCCCCCCCATGCCCCTGTTCGCCCTTTTCTCCTCCGTCTCCTGCCCTCTGATCCTCTCCTTCCACGGTGCTGTTCTCCCCCAAATTTCCCTTTCCAGTCTTTCATTCTCTCTCTCCCTCTTTTTCTCTCTCTTTCCATCTGGTGTCTCTCTATGAGCATTAATCAGTGCTCAAGCACCATGACCAAAACAACTCCACAGAGACGAGCTGCTTCTCTCTTCCTTAGTGTCGTTCCTATTTTTCTCAAATAGTCACAGATAGCCCCCACCCTCTACACACACACACACTCACTCACACACACAAAGAAATCCATAAACATTAGTCAATCTTGGTTATGATTTCACCCTAGCCCAAAGCTCCTTTGGTTGTGATGCTAGAAGTCTTTCATCCATCTCAAAACTTGCTGTTGTGTGCAGAGAGCTGATTTTCACAGAGTACGCTAAAAAATACCAGGGACAAATTGTGCAAAGATGTCCTGCAGTAATATTTTTCATAAAGTTGTTTTGAGTCCATCCATCACAGCCGAGTCAATGCAAATCACTAACTGGGTTATGAATTTACGCTATCAAATGGACCTTCAATTTTTTCTTTCTTTTTCTTTTTGGCTGGCAGCAGGTTCAGCTGTAATGGAGGCTGGAGCTGAATACGGCATTAAAATTCACAGCTGAGATCACACGTGGATGCTGTGAATCCCCTGAGAATCCAGAACATGGTTGTGCTCTTTCAGCAACAGGTCACAGCTTGTTGATAAGGACATTGCTATTTTAGATGACGTGCTGAGATCAATATATTGCACTGTGTTAGGGCTTGAAAAGATTATCTTAGCATATAAAGGTTTAATGTTATGTCATCCCCTGAGTAATCTGTGGGGCACGAATGGTATTTTTTTTTTAATAATACAGAAACATGCGAAGCTTAACTTTTTTTCCCTCCATATTCAAGGGTGCTCTAATTATCATTGTGCTTTTAATAAGGACATGCCAGCTAGTTTGGGGATGAATTTTAGGGCTGGGAGTCATTATCTCAGGCACAACTGAAATATATCATTAATACCAGGAAATACATCAAAATAAAGCCAGTTCAAAAGGCACTGCTCGCTTTCATGAAACTTTAAGGTGCAGTAGAGTGAGGTTTTTTATTTTTTGCATTTTCTGAATTTTAGGCCTTTTTAACTTGCCACACACCATTATTTCCATTAAAAAATCTGCCAGGTTACTCCAGCTAGAGGAATGGGGCAATTATGCTGCATACTCCACAGAGCGTCACAAACAGGGTTGGAAAGTTGACACCATCCGTCATATAAATACTGCTTAGTTTGGGGTTTGTTTAGCATTCTAACAGCAATTATTTCAGACCCTTTATTTTCACTGAAAAGTATATGTGTTTGGCTCGATCATGAATATCGATGATGATGATGATGATGATGATCCTTTCTGTCCAGCTCAGTCTGATTCTGCATTCTCTTGAGTTCAAACTCTTATGAGCAAGGAGGTGAATTGCACATTTATCTGTGCCCAGTTCTGCTGCACTACAGAATGAATGCTCATGCAATCTTACTGAGTGCTTCAGCAGCTAAAAGTGCAGAGTTTTGCCCCAGTTTTGAAATCTGGCATTATGTTATGTCTTAAAAAAAAGCATTGTTTAGATATGATTTCTGTCTAGGCCTATAACTCTCTACTACAAGCCTCCCCTTAGGTAAAAATTTGATGCCAAAAAGTCAGAATGCCATCATTACCCATTTACCAGACAGCTAAAAGTGTCATTTTGTGTTCAAGTAAGAAATTGAACTAAGAAATAACTTTTGGTTCTGTCCTTTGCTTTACTCAAACCGTTGTCAGTATAACTAAATGGTAAATTGACTCAAAACCACATTTATCCATGCATACACCCCTTTATTCTATGCCTTTAAGCCCTTTCTATAATAGACAGTCCGATGCATGCAAGAGCATCATCAATTTGGGGCTCAGTATTTGCAGGGGACAGTTCAGCATGCTAATTGGAGGAGCTGGGGATTCAGTTACTGACCTTCTGGTTTTTAAACCACCTACTTTACTTCTACCACTAAACCTTTGGGACAGAAATATGCTCTTAAATTTAAGAGTTCTAATGTTCAGCAGTCATATTTGTCCACCTTTAAAAAAAATCACTTTCTGCTACTGTTTATAACAAAAAAAAAATGGGTATGTTAATTTTACCTGTTAATTCACCTGCGTTCAGTTACATCTCTGAAATCATATCCTGCCTCGCTCCCTGTGTTTTCTCAATCAGTCTGTTTGCTTAGAAATAATTGTCACTTGTGTTTATTTCAGCCTTTCTTCATATTTTTGCTTCACTCTCTTTAACTTTCAGCTGACTTGTGAAAAATAATTAATAACTTCCAGATCATGTGATGCTTAAAACAGGTCTTAAAGGTTATTCTTTCTTTTAATTCTAAGTAGAAATGAAAGTGTCAGAGTGTTATTAATATCTGCCTGTTTAAAGGTTTTTTAAATATGGACCCAGGCTTCACATCACTCTTCAAAAACCTAAAAAGTGATGTCACCAGTGCTCTAACCCTGTTTATCTGGTCTAATGGACTTCAGGCCAGGGTTAAGCTATGAGTCAGAGACTGAGTCACCACAATCATGACTCTTAGTTTATAAATGCTAGAAGCAAATCCTAAGCCAAGCGACCAAGGTTGTGTATCATCACAGTTAAGCATATTGAAGGTCTACCGTGTGTTAATCATATTCTAAAAGTTTCTGTATTGAGCTACGAGGCAGGTGAAGAGTTAAAGCGTCAACGTTTTCACTGATGAAATCATAGCTGCATCAATTTGCTCTGTTGCCTCCAGCCTGTGCAAACAAAGATCCATTTGAATTGAAATTTTAACAGCTTGGCTTAATGGTCAGTGAAATGTCATGCATGGCAGAAGCTGCGGTTTTTATCTCATTCCTTTCAAAGGGGATCTGTTATCATAGCCGCACTTATGAGGATCTGTGTAGCGAGACGCTATGTGGCAGAGCAAGGGTTAAGGCTTTAAGGGGTTGATGTGTGTTCGGACTTCTTTTCATTGTGAGGCGAGAGCAAGAGCTTTTTTTTCCCTTTTAAATGGGAACACAGCTTTTCTCCACCGGTGGCCAAACCTTGACCCTCAAACCGATCTAGAAATAGGCATTCGCTAAGGGAGGAAAAGAAAGAAACACATGCACACACATAAAGCCTCCAGCCTTTCCTTTCACCGCACACATTCACTCCCCCATTGCCTGAGCGTAGATGGATATAGTGCACACAAACACACACGCACACAGCATGGTTTTCCACTTTTTCACTCTGGGGAGAAGGTGAACTCATATTGTCGACTGCTGAGTAAAACGCAGGAGAGCACACAGACACACACACACATATACAGCCCCCATAGTCACAGACCCAGACTGTTGTTCTCAATGTCTCTTTCTCCTCTTTTTTTTTAACCCAAAGTGTCCCAGGAGATCAGCCTATAGGGGGGCAAATACTGAGTGTGTACTGTACCTTACTGTGTTTTACTCACCAGCTAGATACACTGATCAGGCATTACATTATGACCACTGACAGGTAAAGTGAATAACACTCATTATTCTCCATCATGTTAGTGGGTGCGATATATTAGGGAGTAAGCGAACATTTTGTCCTCAAAGTTGATTTGTTAGGCGCAAGAAAACTGGGCAAGCGTAAGGATTTGAGCCAGTTTGACCAGGTGTGATTTTGTGATGGTTAGACTGGGTCAGAGCATCCCCAAAGCTGCAGCTCTTGTTGGGTGTTCTTGCTGTCTGCAGTGGTTAGTATTTATGAAATGTAGTCCAAGAAAGCAACAGGATCATGGGTGGCCAGGACTTATGTTGGGAGCGAAGGCTGGCCCATGTGGTCTCGTCCAAAAGATGAGCTACTGTAGCTCAAATTGCCCAAAAAGTTCATGCTGATTTGTATAGAAAGGTGTCAGATTGGTCTACATGTCTGAAGTATGTATTTCTGTGCCGTGTGATGCAGTAATTTGACAGCAAGAAGACCAAAATAATTACACAGAGACTCTCTCATTACTCCTGTGCAATATCTTAAAGTTAATAAGTATACATGAGCATGAAGCAAAACAACATAAAATGAAATGAAAAACTTCAGATCTGCTCAGTTTGGATTCAATGTTCTCCATCGACGTAGCTTCCTTCCTGGAGACAGTTAACACAGAGGACTGGGTTAATAAAACATTAACAAGTGATGCTGCATATCAGAGATGTTTTGGCGTGCCTTCAACTTGAAAACAAATGCAAAGTTCACTAATACTTTTTCAGCTAGAGGCAGTGAGCCACTCTATAAAAATATGATTCATGCAACAATCTGGTTTTGATGAGAATGGCACACAGACTTCTAAAAGCATCCAAATAAAGTCCCACTGCTTTAGCTCACAATACTCTCTCCTCATTTTCCTCTGGTTCGTCTTCCCAAATCCACTCATCTATCCCTCTTCTCCATAATTCCTCTTCCTTTGTTATCCCCTTGACACCAGGCGTTCCTTCAGGCCAGCCTAAAAGGAAGTGAGTCCAGAATGCAGCAGACTGCCTCTGGCTGGTCGACGGAGTTTACAGCTCCTGTGTGGCGCTGTGTGGCTGTAGCTGTGTGAACAGCTGCATACTGGCAGGGCATGACATCTGTGTTTACCAGTTAAACAAAGATGTAGCCTGCATAGAGGTCCCAACTTCTTTACTGCCTTCATTTCATGCTACACTGAAATACAACTGATGTTGTGCCCCCCTAGAGAAGGAAGTAGCAAAATGTAAATTTTGCTCTGTTGTTAGCTGACTGAGGGCATATTATATGATTGGGAAACACTATTTTTCAGCACCAGCATGCCTGTCGAAATCTATTTAATAACACTGTTAAATAATGAATCTAGGATACTGCAATAATTTAGAGCTTAGAATTTAATAGAGAAGCAGAGTAAACACATGATGGGAATGTCCCTGAGCTTTCACTATCATGACTCATGATGGACAGCACACAGTGCTTCCTAAATGATTAAAATGTGTCTTATCACAATTTTAATTCAATGTGATTAGAGTAGATATTCAAATTACAGTTAAATAATGAAAAAGAGAATGGATTTTCACTTAGGTTAAAGATCTCCTCATCTCAGAGTTCAGCGACTTTTTCATTTAATTGAAAACCACTTCCTTGAATACAATTAATTGAAAAAGGAATAGAGCCTTAATTTGGAACTAAGGGCCCGTAACTGTGGTCAGCAGTGAGACTAATGGCATTCGGCTCAAACAGAAGAGCCTGAAAAGTGGACTGGGAGTTGTTTGCCTAAAATTCCCTGGGCAAGGCAGGCATTGATCCTCAGCAGCAAACTTTGCAGCCTTGGTACAAACAGAGACTAAATGGGGGCACGAGGAGAAAAAAAATCAAGATTTTAGCTCTTAATAGAATGTTGGGCAGCGGGGTAAGCTCCACGCCTGAATAATTCACTTTAGCCAAACTGTTGCTTCGGGTTCCATTCATTTTTAATGCTGTCTTTTGATGTTGATTAATTAAGCAGTGCTAGCGCTGCTTTTTCTCCGCCGTCACTGCCTCTCGCACGCACGCCCTCCGTGCACACACACAAATATGCCAAACACACTGCTGCCTCTCCTTCTTCTCCTCTTCTCCCTCGCCTCTATCCCTCTAAACCCTGAAGTCTTAACACCCCCAACCCTCCCCTCGCGCCTCCTCTCCCCACATATGCATACACACACTCATACGTACACATACGCACAAGGATGCACACAAACTCCTAGTCACAAACAGACGCACTGTAACACACACATTTACAGTGCTCCATATCCTCTCACGTACACACCCTCTAACACCCCTAAGCCACCCCAAGAAACTGTTAAGATCCGTAAGTCTTAAAAGTCTTTTCTTTTAAGGCTGTTTGTGAGGAGGATATATATGTGTGTGTGGGTGTGTGGGTGTGTGTGCATGATGAGGAAAGAGAAATGCAAGTGAGAGAGGAAGGGAGGGAAGTAGGAAACGGGGATGCCTCTCAGCAAACACGTAGAGGATTAGCAGAGAAGTGTGTGTGTGTGAGAGAGAGAGAGAAGGGCGGATGAGTTTATTGTTAAAGTGTGTACTGTACGTTACAGCTTGGGGGTTGGATGTTAATTAGGAGACATGCATGCTAAGCTGGTGGAGGTATCTGTGCACATTTGAGGGCGTGTGGTCGTACTGGTGTGTGCTCGAGTGTGAGTGCCTTCACCAGCATCTGCGTCCGTGTGCATGCTCTCTGATTCTTTCATGTGTTTTTATCCAATGAAGACAAGAGCAACTATGCAGCAGCCAATCAGCACAGCGAAGTTTATAAATAGAGTTTAACTGACTGAATTCTTACTTGTTCTCTCAGGAATCTTCTTTTCGGATTTGCTCCTTAAGTGACACTAAGAGTGAGGACTAAATCTACTTAAACCAAAATGCAGTTCCAGGGTAGGTTTCTACTAAGATGTCATAGACATGGCCTGATTTTAAATGGAAGGAATATAGTGGATTTTTGTGCAGAGGTGGCTTAGTGAAAAAGGTATGAAGCGTGATTGGAAGATGGCTAATGGTTGACCACCCACACCTCGGTACATGCTAAGTGTGACCAGGGACAGGCTGAAAAAGCAAGCAAGAGCCAATGACATTCTTTTCCACTTTCATGACTGGCTCCCCTACATCCCTGAGCATGAGCGCACACACACTGTGAGCGACTTGATTTGCTCCTAATAATGAACTGTCTGTGCGAGAGCAAGAGGCCATAATGCTGTAGTCTATAAATACCTGGGCAAAAAGCTCCCTGTCATGTTACATTGATCTTAGCATGATGGTGTGAGCCTTTCTGATTCCATTAGTAGCTCTGTTACACAGCTCAGCTCTATAATAAGGAGCTGGAAGGAAAGAAGGGAAGTAAGAAAGACAAAAAAGGTATCTTTTTATCAATGCTTTTTAAATTTGCCAGAAAGTAAAGGTCTCACGGTAAAGGTCTCATTTATCTTTGCCAATGACTAATTAGAGCAGGGAAAGAAAAAAAGGAAAGAGAATAGAAAGAAAGTCTTTGCACTGTCCAGACTGATTCTTACCTGCAGCTTTTCTCTAACAGGGAGTATACACTTAATGAATACATAATAAGTAGCTATTAGTTATGCTATTCTACACTAGTCTTAACTAAATCAGCTGGGAATCAGGCGGTCTCAGGTACACTGATGGCCATTCTGTTATAGTCCTCCTTTCCTATCATGTTATTTAAAGCATTCGCTACTAGAGACATTCACCAAAGACTAATTTATCAAACAGACACAAAACCAGTTATAGAAGGTTAGGTTTTTTCCTCATGCCTAAGCACAGAATATGAAACCAAGTACAAAGGCGAGACTCAAAGTAGGACAGAATACTAAACAGCCTCTATTCCAAGATAAAGTGCAGCTACATACCTGACTGTAGTTTGTCTAGCTGTGTATATATATATAAGCTAAGCTGAGATCTTATCATCAGTGTTGGTTCAAACAACCCAAATGGTCAACATGAGTGTGAAAGAGCCACAAATGCAACCATTTGTCAACCTGACAAGTATGACAGCCAGCCAT
The DNA here is from genome assembly GCF_900408965.1 of Simochromis diagramma. Classification (NCBI taxonomy): domain Eukaryota; kingdom Metazoa; phylum Chordata; class Actinopteri; order Cichliformes; family Cichlidae; genus Simochromis; species Simochromis diagramma. The sequence continues at coordinate 6,306,854 of NW_024387030.1, read as the reverse complement.
TTTTGTGTGGAGGCTTTGTCAGGTGACTGTTAGCGGCTATAGCGGTTGTTTTGATACGCTTCTGAGATCAGTATTTGGAAATCTACACCTCAGGAGATCACATATTTGGCCTAAAAATGTCTGTGTGCATCTCAAGTGGATGTAAATATGTGCCTGCTATTACAATGCCCTGCATTACTTGTGGATTATCTTGCAAAATCTTGCCGTTTTAAATCTTATTCACAAGTGGGGGAAGAGGGGAATGCCAGATTGACAGATGAATTGGTGCAGTGTCTGCTATGATACAGGCAGTGTGCTGGTTTGATGTGGTGAAGAGAGAGGCAAAGTCGGTTGGTCGATCTATGTTCCTACCCGCACCTATGGACACCAGCTGAGAACAGAAACCAAAATTATAAGATTTGAGATGCAAGCGAGAGAGATACTTAAATATTATTCTTATAGATTTCACAAGGAGCTCAATCACTCAGAAAGTGACTCTTCACATTGGGGAGTTGAGGGGGTTCAGACATCTGGCTAAAATGCCCATTCTTCTAAGTGAGGTGTTGGCAGGAGACACAGGGCATGCCGGGCAGTTCATCTCTTTTTATTTACTAGGGAATTCCCGAGTATCGCCCTGGAAGAGGTGTCAGCTGTGACTGATATGGAGGAGAAGATGGATGCATGGATGAATAGGTGGTTGGAATTTCAATCGTTTTGATGATAATGGTTGAAGAACAGACCTGTCTTGGCATAATTAGTAGTGAAAAATGTTATCAAAGCAGCAAAAATGGCCAGTGTATCACTGTTAATGGAGCTGATTTTTTCCCCATGCTACACTTACTTTCATCTAACACATAGCATTGCTGTGCTATGATCTGAACACTTCCTACTGCTGCTTTAGCATCAAAGACTTTCCAACAGCAAACCACTGGAATAGTTTTATTGTGCGGCAGCTTCCAGCGGTGCTGGACTGATGCACTTAAAACCTTGTTATATCAGAGATATCGTAATGATGACATAAATACTCAGCATTAATATGATCTTCCAAGTCACAGTGTCTTCCAAAAGCTCTAAGTTATCCTGCTTAGTATTTGCATCTTTCTACAATTTAATCCTCACATGACAAATTCTGTCAACAGCCATCCTGGTGATTCAAAGGACTCGTCCCTCTCTGCTATCCCTCTTAAGTTAATGCAATATAAACCACCAAGATATATAAGATAGATCTAACTTCTTTCATAAAAGCTGTCTTTTCTAGAAAAATTTATTAGCCTCAGTTTTAAAATATGCAGTAAGGATTGTTTTTCATTCTTGGATGAAAATCATTTGCGGTCGATAACTGGCTGAAATCTAAAATGCATGGACATCCTTAAATGCTGTTCTTCCTTTGAGATACTCTGCCAGGCCTTTAGTGCAGCCACCTTCAGTTGATGCTTGTTTGTGGGTTTCTCTGCTTTCAGTTTTGTCTACAGTAAGTGAACAGCATGTTGGGTCGAGATCAGGTGACTGTCCTGGCCATTGAGGAATATCTGATTTCTTTGCCCGGAGAAACTCTTGGATTCCTTTTGCAGCTTGCTTTGGCTCATTATCCTTTTGCACCGTGAAACAGTGTCTGCTAAGTTTGGCAGCATTTGCCTGATTCTGATCAGAGAGTATAGCCCTGTGCATTTCACAATTCATCCTGCTACTTCTATCAGCAGTCACATCATCATTAAACACTAGTGACCCAGTCCCACAGGCAGCCATACATGCCCATATCATAACATTGCCTCCACTGTGTTTAACAGATATGATATGATATATATGTGCTTTGGATCATGAGCTGTTTCTCTCCTTCTCCATACTTTTTTCTTCCCATTATTTTTCTAGAAACCCTTCAAGTGTTTTCTGGCTAATCTGGACTTGTTTGCACCTTGCTCCAAACTCTCTCCATTTCTATGAATGGATTCTGCAATCATCCACTTTAGTTGCTTTCTGTGGTCTTTCAGGCTTCTTGGTGTTGGTGAGCTTGCCAGTACAGTTCTTCATTTTCAGAAAACACCAGATTGTTGAATTGGCCTTTCTTCAAGTTTTGTTTTATTTTGGTTTTTCTTCCTAATGACAGCCTCCCTCATTTGCATCAATATCTATTTGGACCCGATATTAAGAGTTCCAGAGAAAAGAGACCAAATGAAAATTCAGCACTTGATAAATTAACTCCATATCTTTTATCTTCTTAATTTGTCATGAATTAAAAAGGAAACAGGCCTCACCTGGCCATGAAACTACATGTCAGTCAATTTTAAAATGACTTTTGAGCCTCTGATGGGGTATCATGTATAAAAATGGTTATAATTCCTAAACAGCTAATGCTAACTCACTGATGACTAATCTAATATCCATTGCACAGAGGCAAAATTTAAAAAAAAATTCTGCCATTGTCCAAATACTTATGGACCCATCTGCAGCTTCCAGCCAAGACTAAGAGAACAAGAGATTTTTATTATAGTCTAAGTAAACTGGAAGCCATCAAAATGACAATAAGGCAAGCACGATGACAGTGATGGTTAGCAGTCTTTGTCAAAATCGCTTCAGTGTGCCTACATGAGTGGAACTGATCATGTGACTATACCGAATTTGGGCAGTGTCAGCAGCAAGGTTAATACATGTGAATACGTTCTTAAACAGGAAGAGATTTTATTAAACAGAGCTGAAGAAACCTCCCTGAAATGTTTGCTTTTTAAAGCTTCTGCCAAAGGGCAGGGTTGACTTTCTCTGTTAAGTGACTTTTTTTCTGTCTGCACAGTCACTCAACAATGTTGGAAATACCAGAGCTTCTGTTCTTACCTGCTGAAAAAACCCTGTTGGTGCCATTCATTCTTGTAAAGTGTGGAAAACAACTTAACACAGACTTGAGAATTGCCTAAGCTGCCCGTAAAGCCTTCAATTAGCTTTGTCATTTTCTCTGTTTTATCATTTCTGCATTGTGCTGCATCATGTTATGCTCTTCTTACCCATATTGACCTCAGAGCACATTGTGGTCTTGTCTAAGAGTTCAGAAAAAAAGTGTCAATCATTGTTTGGCTATAAGAACAATGATAATTTTATATAGGTTGTTTGCATACCCAATTAAGCATTGTAAGTTATTGCACTGCAGTCTGAGTTAGAAAAAAAATGCTATGTGTGAAGAAATGACCAAATGAGTGATGTTTGGGTCCTAACTCACGGTTTGAAAGAAACACAGTTTCAGTGCTTTTAAATGCACAGCAAGAGTGGGAAACAACCCAAACTGCATGTGAAAGGCTGCGTGCAGAACCCAAGATAAATATAAAAAAAGCTGTCAGGCTCACAAAAATAAGTTTAAATGCGTTTAATGGAGCAAAGCGTGCCTTGTCCCTTTGGTGCAAGCCAGTAAAAGCTCCTTTTGGGTTTGTAGTCCGAGTATCTCTGAGAGTCCAGCGGGCCACTAATGGGGTGGCTTGTGAACAGAGGCCATCAGAGAGGAGCGAACACAGAGATCACACAGGACTGTGTCAACACACACGCTCTTCTCGAGGCTGACGCACATCACTCTGCCATGCAGGAAGACACAGAAGCACACTGTTGACTGTTGAATGTTGAAACGGAGAGGGTGTGACATGTGAGAGTGTAGGTGTAGCATGTGTGTGTATGTGTGTGTGTATGTGTGCAGTCCCTCAGCAGGGGATAACAGCTGGCACGCTGAGAGCACCAAGAAGCTGTGGCATAGGGGAATGATCATTATGCAAACACACATGCGCCCCTGCACACATACCTACACACGCACTCCTGCACATCCCTGTTAAATTAAATCTAAAAAGTTGCACATCTAAACTCGCATGTTTAGAAAATACTGTCACAACCACTTAACGCTGAGAACTAATTATAAATATGCGTAAAATTAATATGCATAATAACTATACCCCGCTTGCACTGATAAAGGAAAAAGCTTGGAGAGCAAAAGCTGCTTTGCTGCATATGTGTGCAGGTGTGTGTGTGTGTCTGTGTGTGTGCGCGCGCAAGGGAGCAAGGGTGTGTGTGCGTGCGTTCCTCTCCTCTCCCTTTAATCTGCGTATAGGGGCAATGGTGGGAATCTGCACACCATGCTAAATCGATACACTCCCGCCTGCTTTAGTATGCTTCTGTGTGTGTGTGCCCGTGTGTGTGTTTTGAGTGTGTTTCTTAGTATGCAGCTCAGATACAGATACAGAGTGAGAGAGGTTACATAAGAAGAAAGAGGGACACACTTAAGTGCTTTTGACCTTGGGTACATCTTCCCTTCCTCTCAAACCAGTCTCCCCACCACCGCCAACCCTCACCCCCTCACTCCCTTTTCTATGGGCTAAATAAATAAACTTTATTTTAAGCCTGAAGTATGGACATGAAGGTTTAAAGTGTGTGAATATGAGGCTGATGCGTTTGTTCATATAGATTAAGAGACTCAAAGAGAAACGGCATCAAACTGCAGGGACTCTGGGATTCCTCTTCTCCATCTCCATCTTTCTCCACTTTCTTTTCCTCCCTTTTGCTTCACTCTCTTGTCTCTCCATCCTCCCCTCCTGCCAATCTCTCCCTAACTTCCTTTGTTCTCTGCTTGTCGGTCCATTCTTCTGCTCTGCTTAGTTTGGCCTGTTTCACTCCGCTTAAATCTATCTCCCTTCTTCCCCCTCCCCACTCGCGTATCTTCTCATCCATCCAAATCTGTCCTTCTCTTGCTTAGATTTTCTTCAACTACACTTCTCCTTTCATTTTGCATTCCTTTTCTGCATCCCTCCTTCCATCCATCCTCATCCCTCATTCTGAGTGACCGCTGGTCCCCGAGGCTGTGAGCACATCAGACTGGCAAAGCTCTATCTTCCATCACCCGCCATCTCCCTCCCCTCCACACTCTCCATCTCTTTCACTCGCTCTTTCGCTGCTGGCAGCATTGGCAGCATGACAGTGCTTTCCCAGGGCAAGGCCTTATGTAAACAGCCCCATAGCACCAAGCAGTGTGTGTGTGGGTTCATGCATGTGAGAAGGAGCGTTAAATTTCCTACTATGTGTGCTTGTGAAGAGAAAAACAAAGGCAGGGACAGAGTGCATTTGTATGTGTGCTGCATTTTGTGTCTGTGTGTGCATGAGAAATGCTCGTTAATAGCCGTGGAGGTCAAAGTCTGCTCAAGTCGCTGATAAAGTATGTGGATAAAGGTTAGGATCTCTCTGTACCCACCTTCTGAGAGAGTGAAGCATGCTCACTAGCGCTTCCTTTCTTTCATTCCTCCGGCGTGTTTTGTCGATTGAAGATGATACGGTGACTGCCGTTTGATTGGTTGACAAAGCTGTCTTTTGATTGGCCCTCCCCCTGGGCCCGTCCCAGCCACGCTCTCGGACGACCTTCAGGAAAGTTTACCAAACTTCGCTTTGATTTACCCCCTCCTTTTCCCTTCCCTCTACTTCCTCCCTCGCCTTACTCCTCCCTCCAGCCTCCCACTGGATTCCCCAAATAGTCGACAGCCTCTCCATGATAATGAACAGCAGTAGTCAATCTGTACAGCTGACAAAGCGCGGGAGGAAATCATAAGGCTTCCATAGCAAGCCCTGCTTTACTGCAATCTCATCTCAATCAGCGGCAATCAGACTGTCTAGGGCGAAATATTAGGGTCATGCTGCCCTCCCACTGCATGGGACGCAGCAATCCTGAGCGCACAACTCTAGTCTGGAGTTAAATGTAAGGGTGCTGATGACGGAGATAATTTATGGTGCAGTTTGATGACGGTGGTGATTTTTCTGATTCTGAAAATCTAAATGCTGAGTATCTGCGAGAATGTTGTAAATCTTTGATGAAGTCATGCACATCATTATAACAGAAGAGCGTGACGCTAAGAATAATCCAAAGAAGAAAACAACACTGTTTTTCTTCCTTTCATTTGTCTCGATATTTTAAACGTGTGCCTCTCTTTATAGTGATGTTAATTAATTACGAAAGAGATACTGACCTCTGTGATTATACTGGAAATGTTTACGAACATGTCTCCTCTCATTCTGCAATAAACTACCCATATCTTTCTCCCTCAAGAGCAACTTTGAGTGTTATTGACAGAAAGGCAGAAAGACGCCTACTGGCATCTAAAGATAGCTGGAGAAAACCCTTATGCTGCTTTGAAGTGCTAATTGATGCTATCATAGTTAGAATCAGAGAGAAGTCCTCGGCTGCCGCCAATTTGTTGTGGTTTATTTTCCAAGAGGAGTAATCTTGATGTAAGACTTTGATCTGCCTGAACCTGGGTCTCTTTGCTTTTTCAGCTCTGTGTTCTAACACAACTTCTCGCCCAGAGCTTATTAACCTTACCCTTATTTACCTTACCCCTTATTATCTGACTTTATTAAATCTTATAAACTACTTCCCTCTCCTGTGTTCAATGTCAAAATCCCCAGTGTTCTAACCTGGAGGAAATGAGGGTGATGCTGAAGGGGTTGTCTGTGTGTGTGTGTCTGTGTGTGCATGTGTGTGATGCTTTTATGTGTATATTTGCCTGTGTTCCTGCATCAATTACCCATCTGTGAGTGATTTGATTGCATTTTGTGTGTGCAGGTGTGCGTCTTGGTGTACGCGTGTGTTCCTGCCTCAATTATCTATCTGAACAGATTTTGTGCCTGCAAACGTCTTTGTGTGTGTGCGCGTGCACGCACTTGCGTGGGTGTATGAGTGCCTGCATCAGAAGAAGCGTGAATACCTGTGTGCATAAATAAGTGCGGGTAGGCATTAGCATCTGTGTGCGTGTTTGTGTGACAGAGAGTAGTGCAGTGTGGAGCAGAGGGCCGGCCCTGTCTGAGACTGCTAGGCAGCGTTATTCACGGATCACGGCAGACATATGGGCAGACTGGGACTCGCTGAAGACATGCCCTTACTGCTGGGACTGATACAATGAGATAAACAGATGTGGAGGAGGCCACACGCACACACGCAGACATTTGACAGACGCGCCCCGAGATGTTTGCCACGCACCGACACATTCGAGGGGGAGCACAAACTTTTCAGACGCACAAATATACACAAATTGCATGCACACACTAAAGCACATAAGCACACCAAATGATCCACAGTTGTTCATGTGCACCGACACAATCGCAAAGCCTTGTCAGACACATTTTTCACATAAACATTCAATACAAACACAAACAACCCCCCAAACCCTCAAAGATTGATAACTCAACAGGGAGCTCTTCATCAGGACAGGCGTACCCTTATCGTCTACTGTTCCAGCTCAGTGGCTCACACTTCACATTTTCAGACTGTAACCCCTCACCAACGGCCCTATTTCTGCCCACTGCCCCTCGGCGCTCTCCGTAGGTGCAACCGACTCGCTTTCTTTCTCTAACCTCCCTCCCCCAGAGCAACTCCCAACTCACACACCTCCCCTACCCCCCCATCCCATCTCTTCTTGCTTCTTGTCTCTGCGCCAGCTCGGTTGAATAGCGAGGGGTGGGGAGGGGAGCTGGAGGATGCAGCCAAAGGAGCGAAAGGGAGAAGGAGGAGGCGTGTGAGGCTTGAGGGGGTTGGAGGTTTGTGGAGAGGGTTTCATTCAATATGCCAGCTGTCCTGAGAAAAATACACACAGCACTGACTGGTGGAACATTTTCTCCCTGAACAAGTGTCTGAGATCCATAATCTGTTAGCGAACTTTATAAAAGATGCACAATCTACAGTTGACCTGTTGGCAACGTTAGTGAGATGGACCTAAATTCACTTTCCACCAATGACCATAATGATGGGACTAAAGATATGTCTAATGCCTAAAATTATTAGGTAGCTATAGAAATGTATGTTATAAATTTAGGATAGAAGAATTCAGTACCTTACTCAGCTCCGTTTGAGCTGTTTTTCCATGTTCTATCTATACAGTCTGTACACACAGGGATGTAAATATGTAGAATCAATAGGCAAGTAGAAAGATCGTTGGTACTAGGGCTTTCTGGTTATTGTCTGTAATCTGCTTTATATTTTGCTATAAAAATGGGAAATAGGATGGATTTCTTGTAATTTCATTAAGTAGTCTTTGGGAATAGTTTTTCATGCTTCTTGAAGGATATTCAATGCTCTCTTTTTGATGATGTTGGCTGCCTTTTGTTTGATTCTCTAATAATAATCCAGATGCACCACTGGCTGAAATGTAGCCTCAAACCATGACAGAGCTTCACTGTGTTTTACAGACGGCTGTAGACACTCACAGTTGTCTATTTCTTATTCCTCTGTACATGTTACTTAAGGACATAACTTTCAGTTACTGTTCACCTGCTGTAGATTTTTGTTTTCATCCCTGCCACTTCTTCTTTTATCTCCTGATCTAATTTATTCTTTTAACTTTTAAAGTCACACTACACACCATGCTGTGATATGTCATGTTTTCAGCCAATAGCTCCTTGAGAATTTAGTATGTCAGACTATTCTATCTTTGGCATTGTTCTTAGATTAGGTAAATAAATGTGTATAAATCATGTGCCTAAGTTGGTGTTATATGTAGACACTACTTGGAAACAAAATACAAAGAAGGGAAGGATGGCACAACATGGTAGTGTACATATTTATTCATAACACACGGGAAAAGACTCAGGGAAACAGAGTTAACGATAAAAAAAAATAATGATAAAAACCGATAAAAACCCTGAAAACCATGAACGACCGGTCCGTGGCCAACGGGTTGGGGACCGCTGGTGTACAGTACTATACTCTGAGCTTTATGGACCAATCATGCTTGAGAAAAATTTGATTGCATCTAAAGAGGACACTGATATCTTCAAAATCTCGAAACCATCGTCCATTACCTGATGACAGTTCTTATTATCTTTAACAAGACCTTAATTAAGTTTTTAATCATCATTCGTAAACAGGAACAAGAAGTCCTGATATCTCAGATATCTGAAAATCCTCACAGAAAACCCCACGATACTGTCCGTTGTCCCTAGAGGCAAATTCAGCAAACTAGCTGATGGGTATCCACAATTTTTAACTGGTCATCAAGTCATCATGACTGGTGACCTGCTGCATTCTCAGCTTGGCCATGATGTTAATTATGACCTGAAGCAAATATCCCTTTAATTCACAGACTGACCAATGACAAAAAATTAAAAAAAGAGAAGATTATCAGGTAAAAATAAAAGGCAGTGTGTCATGAATGATAAAGACGTGAAAAAGTTTGAGGGAAAAGTTCACAATTTACTCTTATTTTATACCACTATGAACTTATACTATACCTCACTGTTGCAAATAGATAATTTATAGTCTCATTAACCTCACACGCACACACACTGTTGATATTGGGCTAATAATGCACTGGACTGAGCGAAAAATCCAAATTTCCCAGACTTAAGACTATTTGGAGCTTAAGTGATCCCTTTTTATTAAATGAGTGGCGCTTGGCTATAACACTTCCAAACTCAAGCTTATCGTGGATGTTTGAAAAGAAAAGAAAACACGAACACTGAAAAGTAGAGCTCCTTATACAAACAGTGTTAAAAGTATCTTTTTAGACAAGCACCTACAAGCAAAGCTTTTTAAATTTTCTTTTTAATAAAGTAAAGCTTGGTTTGCGTATAAGAGCATTAGAGTTTCGAAGATGGGGGAAATAAAACTTGTAACAAAAGAAAGAAAGAAACTGGATAACAGAAAAAGACAGAGGAGGAACTGGGTATAGCATGCTGTGAGTAATTTGTCAATTCCAGTTTGTGGATTTTTAGTTTTAGCTTCTTGCAGACACAGAAATGGGAATAAGAGAAAAGAAGAAGAAGGAGTCTGTTCTGATGCAGAGTTGTGCACCTGGGGACTCGCTAAGGCAGCTTGGTTTGGAAAGACAGTTTGAGTGTAAGAGAAAGCCTTTGAGAAAAAAACAAAAAAAACCAACATGTTGTGTTTCCCTGTGTGTATGTGTGTGTACATATGCTTGTGTAACTTGTGCATTACTGTGGGTCAGCGAATGCTTCTATTTTGGTGTTTATTCTGTGTGTGTGAAAAGGAGATAAAGTTTGTGTGGGAGATTGAGGAAGAGAAATTGAAAGAGTGGAAGAGGTGGAGATGGACAGATATAGAGAAAGGTGAAGAGCTAGAGAGATAAACCGATGGAAATAGATGGCTTTACAGAGCTGGAAAGATGAAGAAAATGATAGATTTGGGGTACAGAGAGAGAAAGAGGGACCTTGGGGAGCCACTAATTCAAGGACCAGCTAATGCACACATCCACGAAGACCTGGAGCTTCCACTCCAAGTACAAAGGCGTCTGCTCTCTTTTCCTCTGAGGATGCCCAGCAGCACTCTTAACACTGTGAGGTCTTTGTTTCCCTCATTTCCTCCCCCCTTACTCATCTCCCCATTCTTGTCTTTCCATTCCACTCTCTTTTTCCACATCTGCACACCTCCTAATCCTCACCGCATTTTTCCGCTGAACTGGCGAGTATATCCATTTTATTTACTCATCTGCTTCTTAGCTCGTTTTCTGCCTTTGATCCTCTCCTTTCTCTTCTCCTTTTCACATGGTACTTGCCTCTTTCTCTCCATCACTTTATGTGTGTCTTGCACTGTATCAGTGTTTGGATTTGGACTGTTTGCTGTGTAAAACATCTTGTTGCCTATACTCTGCAATGCAGAGTGTCAGAGTTAATGACTGTTTACTTTCCTGCAATTATTTATGTACACCAACTCTCCAAGCTAAAGTCCTAATGTATAGTGCATGCAGTTTAATGAACACTTTTATTTAAATTACAAGTATCTCGACACTTGTTGTGTAAATGATCTATGCGGGGTAGGCCGTTTTCTTCCAGTTAGGGCCCATCAGGATAGTGAATCCTGCTGATTTTGATTGCAGGTTTATCAGTTAGTTCACTATAGTTCACATTTGGACCTTTTTGTATTCCACTCGGTTTTGCTTTGTCTCTGTTTCATTTTCTTTTTACAATTATTTGCAATAGCTGGTTAGGCTGAGGAAAAAAGACCCTTTAGTACAGTAACTTTGCCATAACACCTTGTGCATGACTGAAATATACAAACTGCTCTGACAAAACGGTGTTATTTGACAGGCTGGCTAAACCGATTAGATTGGTTGTTTCAGATATGATTGTTAAGTTGCAGGTTTTCATTTTCTCTTTTAATATTTGGGTTGCTGTTTGGAGAAGTTGGAGAGAAGAACATGCATTGGTTAGTAATGCTGCATAAGCATAAGCCTGGGTTTGAATCCACCATCTGGCTGGGACCTTTCTGTGTGGAGTTTGCACATTCTCCCCATGTTTTTGTGGGTTTTTCTCTGGGTACTCCCACGTCCCACCACAGTCCAAAAACATGCACTTAGTGGGGATTAGATTAATTGGTCATTCTAAATTATGTGAATATGAGTGCGAATGGTTTTCTGTCTCTCTGTTTTAGCCCTGTGACAGACTGGCGACTGGTCCATGGTACCCGACCTCTCGCTCTATGGCAGATGGGCAGATAGGCTGAATTGGTTAAGTATAAGAAAATGGATGGCTAAAGTTGTAGTTGTGAATAAAATGTCTCAGCAACTTGAATAAGCATTACCCCCAAATTAACAAACAATCAAGTTGTCGACAAGATAAATGCCCTAATCAGACATCTTACTAATTTTTCTAATTGTGCAAATACAAACAAAGCAATGGCGTTCTTTTAACCGCAGCTGCAGCTCTTGTGTAGTGCTCATTAGCAAATTCAAGCATGTTAAGAGTAAGACAAGTGACATAGGTACCACTGTTCCTGCTAAACATCAGCATGTAAGTGCTGCTGTTACGATATTGCGAGGCTGTTTTGCTGACTTTAGCACCACTGTGCCCTTGCACCACCACCGCAAAAAGCGACTAACAAGGGTCTTTTGTCTTCTTGCCGTATAGCGTTAATTTGAAGAAGAGTTACATAATGAGTATGGATGGTCAAAGTGGGAGTAAAAAGAGCTCTTTTGAATTTTTGTGCAGTCATGTACTTGCAAATATACCTGCTGATTAACCTGATTCAGAGTCCCAGCACCCCTCTTGATTTGGTTTGCTCAGACTGATTTATTTGGACCTCACTGTTTCTCTCGACATCGCTAATTCCCTGTGTTTCTCTCTTTTTCTCCCTGTTATCCTCTGCCTCCCCTTCTTTCCGACTGCCCCCCTGCTTTTCTTGGTAATCCTAAATCGAGTGAAAAGATAGAGTTTTCTCATTCTCTCCCCTGGCCTCTCTCTTTTATTTCCCCACTAAATCTAAAGCTTCCTCTGCCCTTCAATCAGACAGGATGCTTATGTGAAGCTGCGAATTAACTCGAAAACACTAAATAGGCACTTCAAGGAAGATGCTCTGAACATACATTACATTATTCAAATGCATCAGCACACACATTGTGATTCCCCGAAAGAGTTCTATAGAGGGAAATCTGCCCAAATTCCTGCCTCATCCCAACATTCCCAGCCAAATATGGAGTACTGCCTGCTCAATTCCTACCGGCATCATCCAATCCTGCTCTCCTTTCACCGTCGGAGCATCACAAGAGCCAATCAGATTAGTCGTGGAGAGGAAATTGGAGAAGGTTTGGCTGCGAGTCATCGAGCCTGCTTTTCCTTTTCATGTTCCTCTTTCACTTGCACTCTTCCTCACACACAGACACACATATGCATACGCAAACACACACTTTCAGAGACACACACACATGCAGGGGACAAGAAAGAGAGTTGCCCTGGGAGACAGAGGCCTGGGTGAAAGAAGGATGCTGGCAGTGAAAGGGCCTGACCCATCTTTTGGCAACGTGGAGCCTCTCACCCTCCTCTAATGCACTGAAAAGAACAGTTCAACAATGCAGGGCAAAGCATTCTGGGTGATCCCTGGACCCCTGCACGTGCCTTCATGGGGGAAAAGGAGATAGGCCATGCATGTGTTTGCATGTGCTTATACTGGTGGGTGTATGTGTGAAAGTAGCAAGAAACTTGAACCGTGGGATCCGCTTCTTCTTCTTTTGCTTTCGCGAGACAAAAAGAAGGGGGAGGGGAAAAAAAAAGAAAAATCCTCCCTCCTCGCATTCTCCTCCCTCCAAATTAGGGCTCCAATCATTACCCGCAATTTATATGCAAACAGAGTCATAATCACGCTAAATTAAGAACTTCTTTCTGAGATGTCTTGTGGAAGATGATGAATGGCGACGATGGGCTGTAAGTTGTGGGAGTCAGAGGAAATGATTAGAAATTTTAACTCAATGCCGACAGCTCTACCCCTTGATAGCTTCTGTGGGAGAGAGACTTTACCATGCTGCTGACACCTGTCTGGTCCGCTTAGCTCTCCACATTGTACCGAGTTGATTTGGGAACGGGGGCATCTCCCTTCTGCCCTCTCCCTCCCTCTCTTTATATACAGTAAATATGTCTTATTCACTCCCACTCATTTCTATCACTCCTCTCACCTTTAGCAGGTTGGACAGCCCTAATCAGTCAAAGCCTTGCAGATACTCTGGGCTTTGCTGCTAAATCCATATGGAGGAACAGGGGCCATATGTAAATCTATATCAGAGAGAGCATATCTGCCGGCTCTGCGCCCCGCCTGTCACGGATCGATACAGTGTCTGTGTTTTATTAATAACTCTAAACGATGCTGCGCGCAGTCAGCCATTTATCAAACACACCCCACCTCTGCTTGCAAACCAGGCTCTAAACTATCGTTTCTCCACCCCCCTTTTCCTCTGACTGTGTTAATCAGCAACTCCATAACTGCTTTATTAGATGGGCGGTATTTTTTTCTTACAGGACCTTATTCTGAGTTTTGCATGTTTGATCATATAAACTATAAATCATTTTGGAAATAAGCCTAAATGTTCTGTAAACCACAGATGCAAATTGAAGTGTTTCTTGCACAAATGATGTGTGCACACAAAAACATAAACTAATATTTATAAAGGAGGGGTAAAAATACAGACATGTGCACATGTTTTAAGAGAAGGTGAAGCCTAATACAGTGGGGTGGAGATTAAAAAATAAAAATAAAGGGGGACAGACTGTGATATAAAACAAGGGCCTAAACTTCTTATAATCATTTTTATTTTTTACATACCTAAATGGAAAACATTTATTGTGTGCTGTGTTTCCATTTTATTATTATTATTATGATTCTCATTAATTGTGCTATAAATAGCTGTGAGTGTGCATAATGGTCTGCTTTTGTTGTGTGAACTGATGTGCTTTTTTTTTCTTGCCTCCTGTTTTTTCTATTCTGACTTTTTCTTTTTTACTCTGCCAGGATCCTTTGCTTTGAATTTGCAGAGTTGATAGCCTTAATTATTTTTCCCCTCACATAGTTTTTCTGCTGTTCTTTATTTCAGAACCGAGACCACCAACCACACATTCCTCTTTCTTCACTTCTCCATCAACCATGTCAGTTTCACATTAAGTAAAAATCCATTTATTATTGGCTGTTTTTTTTTTTTCCACTGTGATAACTTGAGGTAGAAACAGCAATTTTATATGCAGTCGATCAAATAAGAAAATTTCTGTAGCCATTCCAAGGTAGAGGTGGGAGTGGAAATCAGATATTTAGGCATGTGTGTGTCCCAGTGTTTGGGATTTATCAAAGAGGTGATTTGCATGCACACGTCTACCTTTGTGCCATAGATTTTTATGCATTTGGCTCTCAGGTATCCACTGTTTTTTGTTTTTTATCCCATTTTCAGTCAATATAAAGATTAACAACTAGGCTTGTGCACAAACTTGTGTAGTATATTAGAGTTAATATTAAGTGTGAATTCATTTATTGGTAGATTACATTAAAGTACATTAGATAAGTATTTCCACATTATGCTGTTGTCATCTATGGTAAGCGGTTCTTTACTGCAAAGCTGTGTTTATTTTACGCATACAACATTTGATCAACTGTTCTACAGCATTAGAAAATATCAATCTCTGTCTCTTGCTGCATAAAGTTTGACCAGAAATGTATGCAGGGAGACAAACCCACAACCTTATGATAATGCAAAACTACAGAAGTCCCAGATTAGTCGCCTGTGTGCTCAGTGTTTATTCTGTTCGCAAATCATGTTGGAGTCACGTTTTGCAAATACGTGGTGCTCTCAAACTGAGGACAAACAATTCCTACGGATCTCTTGGAAAATAAGTAAGAGGAAATAATCACATCATGTTGCACATTTGTTGTAACAGGCTTGAATTCTTGTTATACAGCTGTTACTGTGATGCCGTTTCAACTCAATCAACCATAATTCGCCATAATTATAGAACAGACAAAAAATGATTAGACTTCGATGCACACAAACAAATAAGCAAGTTTTTAAAGTTTGAAAGAACTGGAGGATTAGCTGGGCTACAGCAATGAATGTGGAATTGCTCTGCATTTGAAATTATGTTAAGTCTACATGATTTGCAAAAAAAACCCCCTGCAAATCCTCCACAGGATGGTCTTTTGCTACATGGGGATTGTGATGCTGCAGGATACATCTTTGGTGTGTGGATAATGGGCTGTTGGGGCATTGATGTTAAGTTTGCAGATCCACGGAAGCAGAACATGAGATGCCTCCACTCCTGGAAAAAGTGTTTAGAGAGAATATTCAATTTGTCAGGGTGGAGGAGTGGAGGAAAGTGCATTTGAGAGGAGGAGATGATGGCACAATTTAGCATCACCTATACTTGTGGGTCTAAGAAATGCGGGGGGGATAGGAAGCAACAAAATGGTGCGCGCCACTGAGCAAAGAAACATACGGATGGAGACAGAAGCAGAGACAGAGAGAGGAGATGCAGAAGGAGGGAGAGGGAGTTAAGAAGGTGGGAAAGGAGGAGGGAAAGACAAATTGAAAGAACAGGGTGAGAGGTTTTATATCCCTCCTCTCCCAGCTCTAAGACTCTCATTAGCAGTATTGATTCACAGTTTTTCAGGTCTTTAGCAGTCAAATGCTCATCACACACCCACATATGGACACATACACATAGAGGTTGGTGCACACATGTTCAACCTTCTCTTCCTACACACACACTGACACACACACACCAGACTATTATGGTTGAACGGGTTATGAAGTACCGTGTGATCCACCCTCGTATAACACTGAGGTTTCAACTCCATAAATAGCAAAGTATGCATTTTTAATTGCTCTCTGCGCCGGCGCACCACAAACAAAACCTGTCAAAAAACCCCAGAATTTAAAAAAGTAAACACTTCTAGTATTTGACAATAATTCTTGTGAATATAATATAAAACATTCTGCTGCAGATACTGTCTTTGAAACAAAAAAGTATTTAAAACTTGTGGAATCAAAGAGGGTTTTTTTCAGGGTGTGTATGATAGTTTTATTTTATTCATTTAAGCTGAATAGGGGTTAAATTAGAAGATACCTAATATGTAAAATGTAAGGTACACATACTTTTGCACATGTTGGCAGCTGCACTAAAACATTATTGATGAAACAGCAGCAGGTGAATTCAAGCGGCACCGGTCATTAACAGGAGCGACACCTCTTTAAATGCCTTTCTCGTTTTGCAGAGCGGCACACACATCTTCTAAACAGCGCTCTCTGTCTTCTTAAACAGCTCTTGATTGGACATCGTAGCTGACTGGGCGATTTCACTTGCAGCCTCAGTGTGTGTGTGTGTGTGTGTGTGTTTGTGGTTGCTGGGGAGTGCATGCATGTGTTGTAAGGCAATAGCTGTTGTGTATTGATTTAGTTTAGCAGAGCTAAAACAGCCTCTAACAAGACTCAAAGTGACAGAAAGCACAGTAAGACCACTAATGCCTTGTTACCCCGCCTCCGTGCTAATATGATGCATAAATACACGCGTAGCACACAAAGATACACACTTGCTGTGGGACGGTGAGATTTATGCACGCTCTTTCTCATTCACACATACAGATTTACAACAATGCATGTTGGAAAACCACTCTTACAATTCATAGTCTGATTTTTTTTTATTTTTTTTTTAGCTCAATATGTTTAATAAAATAAAAAAAATGCATGCAAACATGTTTTGTTGTGCTTCCCTCAAAGTGAGGCCAGGCATAGCTGAGGAAATATACCTTGTAAAACACAGGGAAGAGGAAAAAAGGGAAAGAAGGTACAAATGAGCCACTGATTATGCACCAGTGAGCAAGGAGGGAAAGAAAAGGTTAACGTTTGCACTGCAAAAGGTATTTTAAAATCCAGCTTGGTCTCAGATTTTGCTATGACTGCATTTTAAAAATCCTTGTTTTCTGTCCCTTTTTAATTTTTCAAAAAAAAGAAAACAAAAAAGAAACGGTAAATATTCTGGAGTTGGGTATAAATATTACAGATAAAAATAATGAGCCCCTTAGTCATCGAAACTTCACAAGACACCCACATGCAAACATGCTGGCTCACAAATGTTCGAGCATGCATAGATAAACGCAGTGGAGCTGCATGACGTGCAGTTACAGTGCACACACACAAACACACATGCACTCCCCCCAGAGGAGTCCAGAGGTATCTGACAGCTGTTCTGAGCGTTGAGACACAGAGGGGAGGTAGTTTGTGTGTGTGTGTTGGTTTAGTGAGGCAATGTTCTCTCTGAAGTGGTAGACGGCTCTGACTTGAAGGTCTGGAGGAAGACTGGAATTGTTAGTCCCAGTGGAGCGATGCATGTGTTCCCTTCTTCTTTCTCTGTTGTCTTTCCTTTGCTTCGCTACCATGTTTCCTGCTACTTCCTCCCCCTTTTTCTCTCACCCCATCAATTTATCTCACACCACACTGCTCCCAAACCAGCATACTGTGTACTCCTGTGAGCATTTTCACTGACTAATTTTCCTAGCTTTCTCTTTGTGTATGTGTAAGTTGGAGGCAAGCAAAGACTGACAGGATCAGGCAGGTTTGAACTTGGTAACCTTTGTGCCCCTTGATGTGCCCCAATGCTTTCTAATATAATCACAGCTATAGAGTGAAAAATTTGCTTTATTGATTTAATACCTAAAAAAAAGAGTCTTTTGAGTCCTAAAAAAATCCTTCTATAAAGATACTTTTTAGAGTTTTAAAGGTTTTTCAGCATATCTATATTATTGTCACTACTAATGTGTGGTAGGTGCAATTTGTTATTCTAATTACTACAGCAACTGGATTCATCCATCAACCTTTCTTTAAATTTCTTTATTATTATATTACTTTGATGAACAAACAACTTTGATGATTTTGATGATTTCCTTTATTTTACTGGTTTTCTGGATACAATTAACAACAGCATCACCGTTCAGATTTCTGCAGATGATCTTCAAGGCTCTTTGTAATTGCATTTGTATTCATTTATATATTATAAATTAACTGCACATTTGGTTAATGTTCACTGGCGATACTTCTAATTTGTCTTCTCGAAGCAGGAAAAGCATTTTAATCAAAACATATGTTGGAAGATGTGAATCCCCGTCTCCATCACTACATTTTTGCTCAGTTCATTTACCTTCCAAATATTTTTACAAGCCATCGTCAGTGCATGAAAAACCAAATATAGTTGGCTCACATCAGCCAAAGCCCTTGAGTCAAGGTAAATATATATTTAATGGGCAAAACTGACCATGCACAGCCATCATATCAGTGATGCATTATACTTTATGTTTTAAGTTTTACTTTAAAGTACTACAATGAAGCTAAAGATGGCATTCCTGCACTTACAGTTAAATGAACTGATTAACAGTGCACCATTTAAATTGTAATAATAACAAAAAAAAACCAAGTTACTAAAAATTGCAAAATCTTTAGTAATTATTAGTTACTAAGAAATTAAAGACCCAGTTTAAAAAAAAGCAATCGTCTTTATTCTATTATATTATTATTCATTACTCACAACAGCCTAACGCTTGTCTCCAAGATGATACAAATATTTCACTGTTTTAAATGGTTAATGTGTGCTTAATGCAGTATAAAAGGCAAAATAAATGGCTCATTTCAGTTTTTAATGAGAGACAAGTGTTAAAACGGTGTTAATACTCCCCCACACTTCTCACATCGCTAATTGAACATCCGCACATTTAAAACATTTCTACCGCTGTCATCGTTTTCCGTGTCGTCTCAGGCGTCAGCTACCCACACACTGACATTAAATAGAATTGTATGGCTAATATATACATTTAATATGTGTTATTGTACCGAAACGAGACAAGAAGACATATTGGACAGGGCAGGGCGGTTTTAAACAAGCTAATTAGTTAAAGGAAAATGTCAAACTGGAAAGATAGAAGCTTTCTCCAGGACAGTAATGATTTAATAATACTCAGCGAGTGAATGAGATAAAACGACTTGCCTCTGTGATCTGCCTCTAATCCACATCTGATAGCAGCAGTAAATACCAGAGCTCACAAATGAGGTTGAGAGGATTCCTACGTCTCCAGCGGCTCGTTTTTCATTCAGCTCATCACTCTTGCATCGTTCTCTCACTCTCTCTTCTCTCCTGGACTTTTTTGTCAATAAAATAGAGAGCTATTTAGTTACAGTGGCTTGGGGAAACTAAATTGACTTGGAGACACTTTTTAAAGCATCTGCCGTGTGTATTCTTCTCACCGTCTCTCACCGTCTGCTTACTTTCTGTGATGTACAGAGGTGCTGTACAGTGAGCGGCACAGTACAGGGTTTCATTTTTCAATATCCAGCCCTATTACCGTGTATCTGTTTCTTCCTTCTCCCCTCTGTTTGCTGTCCATTAAATAGAAAGCTATTTAGTTACACTGACAAGGAAACTCTAAACAGGCAGGAGGACACATTTTTTCTCTCTCTTTCTCTGACATCTCTTCATGGATGTTTCTCTCTTTCCCCTCCCTTCCCTGCATGCTGCCAGGTACACAGAGCTAAGATAAAATGCGCAGAAGCCTGTTGTTGTTGTTGCCATTTCGCTGTTGGCTGCACTGGGATTTCTTCTTCTAAGAGGAATTGTTCAGATGTTTTTCAGGTCTGCACATATGTCTTGAGCCAGCCCTTATTTCTTTATATTTTGCTTCCAAGGAAACATATTTTGTTGTAATTTTTTAAAATATACTTTTATATACACTGGTTGCTTCCTCACTTTTTTTCAGTGCTGTCCTTTTCATCAGACTTTTGAACCATTTAAGCATAAAAAAGGAATCTAACTCAATGGATGAATCACTGTTGGGCCTACATATAATAAAGAAATTAAAATCGAATCCTATGCACTTGGCTATTTGCAATCTGTCACAAAAATATGTAATTTATTCACATTTCTTTAGCTGATTCTTTAAAAATACTCAGTTTGACAGGAATAAAATAGTACTGCATCAACATGGTGATTTCCAAAGAAATATTAGCTGAAAACTGAATTCTGAGGTATGCTAAATTACACAAGCACAGTATGAACCGGTATGAAAATCAGTGGCATGGAGGGAGATAAAAGTGTTGTCTGTAAAAGTGTGTGAAACACGCACTGATTAAGTACTATTAAAAGCTGGCACTGCAGGTTCAGTGTTAAGTATGTAGTTTTTGTTACATTGAAAAAATAATTACTTGGAATTAAAAGTTTTATAAAACACAGTTTTGATTCAGGAAATCATATTCAATGACAAAATTTAGTAACTCAGTTCTACAGGTTATGTTTTTGGTGTCATCTTAATTTATGAGCAGTTATTTTGAATTGCAACTTGATTTGATGGGAGTATGTATTACTAAAGCACACTACCAGCTTTTATGTAGTTGCTGTTTTATTATTTACTTTTAAACAGGGCCATGGGAAGTAGTGGCGCTGTGGGTGCTGCAGCACCCCCTGTCACAAAAGGCAGACACCACAGCACCGCCTGACAAATGCAGAAACAAATAAAGATGTTAAAACATTTCAAATAGCATTCCTGTTTATTTATCTATAGAACACTTGATTTCATATGTTTAAATAAATATGTAACATTAACAAATCTTTATTATTTCTTAAAATAACTCCAAGCATCACGGTCAAACGATGTTTCATAGCCTAGTCACCAGTAGCTAATGGTGCCTCACTGAAAATTAGCTAGATTTTTATAACATCACACACTGAGGAATTGTACCTGTGTTTACCCCCATCAGTGGCCTCATCTGTGATCACTCTACAAATTGAGGTGATTAAAACCAAGGCTACTGTCCATCATGGCACAGAAGGGACTCACACACCTGTACCTGAAGACATTTTGAACACTTTGGGCATCAATGCCCTCAAGAGGGACTTAATCTCCTTAAACCCCTGAGCTCCAAGCCACATTTTAAGCATTATAAGTGGAGCACTCAGATGAAGGTAAAGCCTTGGCGTATTATGAGTTGCCACAGAGCAATTTTTCCTATTGATTCTTCTGCAGCAAAAATGTTTACGACTGTGTTGCATGCTGCACAAAGTGGGCCTTTAAATCTGTTAAAATATCATACTTAGAAATGTTCTAGTCAGCTGTGTGCACTAGGCGTATAGTATGTTTTTGACAGCTGTGTATAAAGGGATCTCATAGATGCAAAACTGGCAATACCTTTTTTTCTGGTTTCATAAAGGTTTTGCTCACCTGTGTGCGTGTATTGTCTCAGAGAGTGGAAATTTAATTAATGTCACATCTGTGCTGTTAACATTTTTCCTCGTTTTTCCTGCAAGACTGTTTATTCTCGTCTGCAAAGTATGCTAGACTGCAAGACTGACATACTTTGATTCATCCTGGAGTTATATAATGTTGCGTATTGATGATAAAACTTCAAGGCCCTTCCCAGGGCTCTGCTCTTCAGTCTAGGGAGTAAAAAAAAAAAAAAAAAGGCCTCTCTATCAAAATACAGTTTGGATACTTTAAATGCTTGAATACAAATTCTGCTTAAGTTAACATACTTAATGAAAATACCACACAATTTTAGAGCCTATAAGCCGATTTTACAGCCGCCGTTTTGACGTGAAACACTCAATAAACACAGGTGTCACTAATCACATTAACAAAGAGTGCTCTATTTAGGTGCAGAGCTGTAATTAATGTGATTAGTAACACCTGTGTTTACCTACTATTTCATATTAGAACGGTTGTGGTGAAACAGGGCTCTGTTGTTCACAATCACCAAGAGAATTGTTTGCTGTGCGATGAATAGAAATGAGAAGAAATAGAAAGAAATAAAACATTTGGATCAGTGACTCTATTCTTATGGAGTTGCCATATTGGTGTTTCTAAATTTGGACGAGCATAAACTGCTTTTGTGTGTAGCAGCAAACAACCTATGGGGCATGAGCGATGACTGCTGTGAGTCAAATTTTGCTTATTTGACATTGCTTTTCTCAAAATCAGAGTGTGATTTGAGGGAAATCCTAACAGTGACTAAAATGTTTCTTGTGCTCTTGTTTGTATGCTGTGGTGTTGTTTCTTGAATAATAATATGTATATAGCAAAATTTGTCTTATATCCATATATATATGATTTATTTATATATATTGTACAGTCCAATGTTGAGTAAATGCACAGAAACTTTGCTCTGATCTGCAATAACTGGTATTTATTTATACTAACAGGTATTTTATCAGACTGTCAGACTCCTGAACTCTGCCTCCTGACACCTCACCCACATTAAAACTCATGGACTGAACATACACACAACAAATCGCTGACTGTACAATCATACACACAATAATAACATGGACGATCATACTGTACAGTACATTAATTTTAGTTTTACAAATGTTTATTAATATTCGCAATTGTATATCTATAATCTTCTATAGCTTTTCATATTTATAACCATACATATAACCTGTTCATAGCCTGTACATTCACTTCAGTTATAGCCTGTACATACTTACAGTTATAGTATATTCATAAGATACCTTCATTCCGTGTACATTGTATCATATCTATAATAGATCTATATTCTGTAAATATAGTTGATATTATTGCTAAAGCACTTTCTGGATGGATGCAAACTGCCTTGTACTTATGACGTGTACAATGACAATAAAATTGAATTCTATTCTGTTCTAGTCTACATTATTCTATTGTACAATAAAAGACTTTTGCAAGTTTGCAACATTACATTTAAATAAGAAAAACATGCCTCAATCAGTTATTGTCCATTTGTGAATAAAACTAAGTGGAGTGAAGAGAAAATTGTCCTGATGATGGATCTAATGCAACTTTTGATAAACTTCTCGCAGAGCGGACTAAAATGTTTTGAGGGTTTTCAATCGTCTCTCTCGCTCTAACCCCCTCTGCCTTATGTCCACTGAAGTGAGCACTAAGCAGCTACAGCCAGCGAAAACACTAAATGAGCTCGGAGACACTTTCTCCCACCTCTGCCTCTCTTTGCTTTGCTGTCCATTAAATAGAGAAATGAGGCGCTGTGCAGCACGTATCATTTGCTTTATTGAACAGAATTAGCCACGGTCACCCGCTCTCCTTAGTGAAAAACACCCTCAAAGTAATAAAAACACCAAGATCCCAGGATAGGAAGCAAAAATATTAAAGCTTTGAAATTCCAAACATCAGGGCAGCGCTTATATCTAATGCATTCCTATCACCAACTGCACTTTGATGTAACTTTCCCTCTCCTCTCCTCCCCTCCTCTACTTGCCTGCCATCTATTAAACAGAGCTGCAGCAGCAAGTTACTCTAAATGAGTTTTGAGACTTTTTTTTAATCAAAGCATCTCCCATGTGAACCTCCTCTTCCTGCTCTGTTTGCAATTTTTCAGATAGTGAGCCAGTCAATTCCTGCACCGAGTCCAGCTACACTAAGAACTACAGTAAAGTACATGAATGCACTTTTTTCCTCTCCTTTTCAATTGAAACATCTCCCCAAGTCTCTTTTCTACCTCGTCTATCTTTCCCCGCCGCTCTGCTGTTCTGTCCATTAATGCGTCGGCTGTCTACAGTGCTGTAGCGGCGGGATAAACTGCGCATGTAAAGCTCCGTTCTAGTTTAGGTTCTTTTCCTCTTGACATGGACTCAGCTGACTGTTCCCGATACTCAGTCACCCATAAGAGGGAGAAGAGTCGATGCTCCATCTCCCTCCTTTTTGTCGCCCTCTCACTCTCTGTTTCTCTTTTTATCTCTACATGTTCTCCTCTTGGCTTGTGCCTTCCCTTTTGCACGTTTCCACCCCCCCCCCCCCCCCCATCCCATAACAGTTCTCCCTGCGCTTTATGTCTCACTCTCTCGTGCTCTTATCTTGTTTCCTTTACATGCTTTAGGTGGCTTGTAGCTCTTTCCCCATCTTGGCCTCCTTTTTTTCTTCTTTGTTTTTGCTCTACATTACTTTGCTCTCTGCACATATACCTCCTCTGTGTTCTTTTCCTTCCACCCTCTCTCTTGTATGCTTCCTCTCTTTATGGATTTCTGTATCTGTATCCACCAGAAGTTGGAGAAAAACTCAGAATTTAAGTTACTTAAGTTATACATTTAATTTTAAAGCTGGTCAAAGAGCTCATTTCTTACTAACTAATGTAGATCTTTTGCAGAGATGTTCTGACTCGTCTCTACAAGATACACACAGCTGTAATGAAAAACCTTAATGACTGCTGCGTTCTGGTGTGTATCCCAATAATCCACCACTGCCAGGAGCAGGGAAAAGGCTCGCCTAAGTGGAATTCAGTCATCATTACTGTTTATACTTACTCCTCTGCTTTCCCTGTAACGACATGTCAAAATGTCTGCAGTGAACAAGTCTTTCTCTCAGTATTTCCAAACTTCTCCATCCTGTTAATGACTTCCAGTCACTCGTTCCTACCGAAGATCCATTTTCCATCCATTTTCTTAACCGCTAATCCAACGCGGGGAGCTGGAACCTATCCCAGGCGAGAGGCGGGGTGCGCCCTAGAGCAGGCAACCACACACACACTGGACACATAAAACAAATGTAAAATGCATAAAATGTGTTTGGATTGCGGGAGGAAGTGGGGACTCCACGAAAGCACATAGAAAACATGCAAGCGTCATACTAAAAAGGCCCTAGTCGGCCTTTTAGCTGTAAGGCGACAGCACTAACCACATTATTAAGAAAAAGTTATAAATATATAATATCACAGCTTTCTGACTGATAGTCCAGATGGACACTAGTTTTTAGGAAATGTTATGGAAACCAGAGTGAATCATACAATTCGGATATATTTTTCTGCAGTACTACAGTACAACGTCCATATACATAATACTAACACAATACATAATACTGTGTTTGAGCGGTGAGTCTTCTGAATAAAGCTTTGTGGCACCAATGGATGGGTGAAAAGTGTGCTCTATGGCAAAGGGGAATCAAATAAAGTAGTGCTTCACCGATATAACACATAGAATACTGTCAGGAAGAAGGCCAATTTAAAAGGAAATGTCACAAAAGTGGAATAACAATCAGTCTTCTTTATTTTACACCTTCTTCTTGTCAAAAACTGGTTGCTACCTTTTTGACAATAGACCTCAACCCCTAAAAACTCAGAGAGAGATTTTGGGGGGATGTGACAGGTGGCCTTATAGGTCTGGTGAACTCCACAATTCCAGATTTCTTTCATTGCTGAATCACTGTGAAATAAAATGTGCCATAAAATGCATTAAATGAACTTGAGCATTAAGCTGTAACTTTTCATTCTGGCAAAGCAGTTAATGTTAATGTGACTCAACTAAAGGTCAGTTTGTGTTATTATACACTAAACTTGATTCTTTTTATTTCATACAGAGCAGTGATCCATAGATTGCTTTCTGCACGCCGCAGATGTGCGGCGACAGCACAGCCACGCAGACTCGTGCGTGCCACGTATTTTGGGTTAAACTGAGGAGCTCTGACATTTTGGACTTGTTTAAAAAAAAAAAAAGGAGACATTTTCCACTTCAAATACAGAAGCTTGTTAAAACTCAAAGCTGAGATTTTACTTTGGTACCACTGATCAATAGGAGCACCTGCCTCAGCAAGCAGTGTAGCCTAGCCTGTCTTCCCAACATACAGACAGCCAGACAAAAAAAAAAAGACCTATAAACATACCTCACCTCAGCCTTGGCAGACTGTAGCTAGAAATGTAGTCTCACACAGCCAGATATATCCCTACATTTCAATAGGGTATACCCTCAAATATAGTTCAACTTCAACCCATAATAAAAATGTGAATTTAATAGAACTTGAGTTTCTACTTGCTGCTACTCTGACCAATGCCCCTGTTGCTTCTTGTGCTTAGCTACAGTGCATTAGCCTATGCAACTGAAACGATCTTGACTGTAATTCAATGACATCAGTGCCACTGAGGTATATAACAACTTTTATTAGCTTATCCAAGACCTTTAGTGAGACTTTAAGTGTATCTAGTGGGACAGATTAATTATTGGTCTCTTCAGAGAACTTGTTGACATTTTAAAATATAAATAGTGTAGTAATGTATTATAGCACAGCATTACCAGACCTTTAGTCTGCAGTTATAAATTATTATGATGGTCACAGAAATATTATTAAAGGTGCGATATTTTAATCTCAACATCTCCCACTTGTAAAGTGGTAGTAAATTACCATCCTGTGGAAATACTGGGGTTAGGTTCATCTACCTAAAATGGGATTTAAATGCATTACTCGAGCAGATGTATCCATTCTCTCTTTTTCTCACTTGCTTCTTCTTTGCTTCCGTCCCTTTCCAGCCATTTCCCTCTTTTCTCCCCTTCCCTCCTTTGCACTTTATACCCCTCTTTCATCGCTTCTCTCTCTCCTTCCTCCCACTCCCGTACCTCGTTCTTTCTGCCTCTCTCCTCCCCAGAGGGAATGAGTAAGTGTATGGTTGAGTGGAGAAGAGAGGTGGGTCTTGCCCTACCAAATTCTATTTCAGAGAAACTCGAGCTCAGAGAAGCATGTCTGCCATCAGAGAGCAAACGCTGGCCTGCTTTTACAGTTTCATAAGCAGTGCGGGAGAGCACGCTACGCAGAGATAGATGTGAATCCCAAAACCAATAAATACACCAAAGGAAAACAGACGTCAAATGTTTTACCCACGCTCACTCCTTTTAACCCCGAGCCATGTAATGAAACATACAGCAAAATGAGCGAGTGGGAGTTCCCACGACCATGCAAGATTTATATCAGTGTAAAGACACACAAGTGCACAGGAACACACGTGTACTTAGCTGACCCGCTCTTTCCGCTTTGCATCTTTGGGTGAGAAGTAATGGTGGCAGCGCAAACACAAACATGCACACTCTCACATAGACACACACATATGCACAGACACACACCGAGAGGAGCACGGCTGGCAGAGGGGATATGAATTATACATCCACCCTGTCTCTGTGTATTAGATATAAAAAAAAAAGGAGAGCTGGAAGGAGAGAGAAAAAGAAATGGCAGCAAAAAGTAGGAGATAACGTGTTCCGTATATATAACATGTTAACTTGTGATGAATAGGAGTGGAAGGAGAAGAAAGAGGAAAGGAGAAGGTTACATCCATAAAGTGTCTATCACCTTCACTGTATGGCCTTAAGACAGAGACTTTGTGTTTGTTTTGGATGTGCGCTAGACGTGTGTTTAATGTGTGTGTGTGTGTGTGTTATGCATAGGTCCACAGCTGGATGTAGGAACCGCTCCTAGCAGCATCTTTCTGCTGCTGAGATGCTCATTGGTTCACAGTTCAGCGAGTTCTTTCCTCTGCAGATGGGGGAAATGCTGGGAGAGGAACACACACACATACACACGCACACAGACACACACCTACTCACACACGCTAACTGATTTGGGTAGATTTTCTTTTTTCCCCTGAAAGCACCGTCCTCGGTTCATATTTGTCCATTTGGTGGAAAAATGGCAACAGTTCGAAGCTAAAGTGCTTCAGGGATGTGAGAGAGAATCCTGCGTTTGAGATGCAAACCAAATCAACTGTGGTGAAAATGCAGGGAGGACTTCCTGCCTGTCACTGCTGTCAAGAGAAATTCCTCACATCTCTGAAGAGTCAGCTTCTTGGGAATAAAAATAAATTCACATATTTTCAGATTGAAAGATGTCCAGTTTCGGTTGATCTGCTGGCAGAGCCTGTGATATCGGTTGATGTTTACTGCACAGATTCTCGTTTTCTAATTTGGTTTGCCTTTTGATTTTATTTTTTTTGGGGTACCGTTCATGTTTGCTTCATTTGTTTGCTTTCAGAGATGAGAGGGCCTTTTATCAGCTTTTTATGCTTTTGTGTTAATCTCTGCCGACCAAATTGGGTATTTTCTCCTCTCACATCAATGTTTCATCACAGCCTTGAAATTCACGCTCTCTACATATATAAAAGACAAACTAGAACCATTTCCACAAAAGCACCATGTATGTTGAAGAAAGAGTCACTTAATACAATCGCAAATTAGCATTTGAACTCCTCGGTGACTCATCCTCTCTTTGGGGGTTATATTCTAATCTGTTTAATGCTTTATGTTACATTTTCCCTGCATGCAATGTTTAGTTACAGCACCTAATATGATATGCAGTCATGTGTTTTTCGCTTGTTCTTGATTTCTCTAAATTGAGGTATGGTTGACACTGCGCCTTCAGAAAGTTAATCTTTAATCTGGATTTCCATCTTGTCTTGTTTGCTGTTAATGCCGTTATCGCTGCACAGATAAAGAAAAATCAGATTAAGCTTGAAAAAGATTTCATAGCAATTGATTTAAGTGATGCAGCCGGGGATGACAACGGGAAACTAAAGTTTCTGCCTGTGCCTGAGGCCTGCACTCTATGGTGTGAATCTGCACAGTCCAAAGGGCTTAGATTTGAATTCTCCAGCAAAATTTGGGCCAGCTGATAATAAATATCTAAATATCTATGACAAAAGGAATCATTGGTGTGCCATGCAGTCCCAGGAGAAATCATGCATAATCTGCATGTGGGTAAAACATGGAAAAAAGCAACTAGTCACCGCCTGCAATTCATGCATGCACGCTCATGTTTGAATAATTTCTCCCCTTTTTTTTAGATTTTCACAGCGAATGCCAACATTCTCAGTGAGAATAGAAGTGTTTTGAAAGGCTGAATCTTTGTTACACTCATACTTTCTGATGGTTGTGAGGAGGGAATCACAGAAACGCTTTGAACAATGTGAGTGAAAAAAGAATCATCATTAGAGAGAGAAAAAAGAGGAAGTTTAGTGTTAGAAATAAAATGGATCCCAGAACAAAACGCGTCTGACGATTCACATCATTCAACGAGACAAGCATTCAGTACACATGTAATTGAGCCGATTTGAGCCTCACAGAGTACAAAAACACGGCTTCCTGCGCAACTGACTTTTGTCAATAAAAAGTGACAACAACTTTCCAAGTGATCCTCTCTCTCTCTTCTGACGACAACTTAAAACTCACCCATAAGCGTGGCCTAAGGGTGCGTGCCTGGTAAGCAAGTCCCTTCCTGGGAAGGATCTGATCTGCAGTGGTTGCCCACAGCTATTTGACTTGGATTATCCCAAAACCTTCCTGGTAGGCATATTCTGCCGAAAATGTGAGCTTTCCTGCCTCTCCGTGGGCACGTATAATTTGGATGCAGATGGTGACAGTCGGTGTCACAGCCAAGAGACGCAGCAAGACAGAAAGCCATCAGCAAACTGGAAAATGGGTTTAAGAAAAGGGAGACCCTCTGCGGAGAGTGATGCTACCTTCCTCATTACTGATTCCGAGTTGTTTGCTAAGTGGCTCCCAAGATGCTTTGGTCAGAGTGTGTTTAGAGGCAGTCAACAAATGGGGCTTCTAAATAAAAGCTCAGTAACTGACACTCAGTTTGTTTCCTCTTAGCAGGGATGAGGCGAAAAGTAGTGTCGTTAGATTTATTATCCTGTCACCTTAAAAACTCATTTGAACCTTGTTTACCAACCTTTGCACAATGAGCAAAAAATGATCATTATTATTATTTTACTATTTAATCATACGGTTCGACTTCTACCTCATCATCCAAGAATCATATAAAGTTATATCTGATCAAAGACTCTACTGCAGTCCACAGTTACATCCAAGTGCAAAAGTATCATTAAGCTTAAATATGGAGATCTTTTTAAGTTCTTTATCATCTCATATCTTTTCCATAATTGTGGAGTGGATGAATGCAGTTTATAAGCATAACCAGGTTTAAGAGAAGAAAATTAATTGTGATGACCTTGGTTAAAAGCGTGGCTTCATCTATGGGCAATAACAATCATTTGAAGCCTTTGTTCTGTTTCACCCGTTTAAAGCTGCACCCTCCAAAGGTCCCCTGAATTACATGCAACATTTGAATAATTCACCCACTCCTTGCTTTTATCCAAATAATTTACGAGCAATAAAAAAATCATTTCTGTGATATTAAAGGACACTATGAAAAACAGAAGGAAAAATTCAGCTCTGCAAAACTATCCCTTTATCAGTTTCTCCTCAACAAGTGCCACTGTCAAGTACCTGACAGCTCAACTGCTAATTGAACCCTTTTCCTGTCAGCATAACCATGCAACTTAGCACTTGGCTCTCCTTTGACCCAACCCTCCATGTCTGCAGCCACTATTTAGAAAGATAAACACTTCAAAAGGGAAAGAACGCTCATTTTTAAGCTGGGAATATGAGTTTATGAGAGTCGGTGCTTGCTTGCCTCGGTCAAATGCTTTTGGTGGGAAGTCATTAATACAACCTGGCAGCACTGGCGGCACACTTTTCTCTTAGTGGATAATGCGGAAGATGAAGTGCTTGTACAGCAGCTGAAGAGCGGTGACAGCAGACACGGTCTTTCCATCATTTGTCGAGGTGCTCCACACATGACCCAGATACATATTTCCCCAAATGAATTGTTTCCTACAGTTCCATCACACTGCTCAAAGACTTCCAGCGGTCGTCTCCTGCTTTATTAATCAAAAGTAAGCTGACTTACAATTTTGGACTGGTGTAGCCTCTTGCCCACCTAAATATTATTTATTGGGGAGTTTTTGTTAAGTGTATTTTATGGTGCATTGCTTTGGTCCTCCCTCTCTCAGTCTGTGTGTGCACGAGTCTGCTTTTATGTGGTTTACCCTTCCAGGGTATATGTCATTTTTAATGTTAATGAGCATGTTTGTGGAACGCTTGATTAATTATGCTGATTGGTCATTTGTGTGTGTGAATATGTGGCTGCTGTTCCAGGCTACATCAAGTCCTACTAATGTTGGTGTTGGTGCCTATAACCTTACCTCTAAAGGTGTCTAAGGTTTATATAACTGATATAACTGAACTGTTTAGTTAAACAGAATGATAGTTGCCTATTTTGGTCACCATAATCTTGACTGGTCTTGGATGGCTGGAGTGGGACTGGGACTTTCTAATAAACATCTTGATGATAAGAAGTGTTTAATCAAGTGCTACATTATATATATGTAGTAGAGATAATATCTCTCATATGTATATATGAGAGAACACCTTAATACCCTGCTTTATATGTATATATTAATATGAGGGTGCTCCAGTCAGGGGGCTATGAAAGCCAAAAATCTTCAGATCACTTTGTAGAAGTCCAGTTCTGTTCACTTGGACCTGTGCCTGTGCACTCGATCTCTTGTAGCCTATAAATCAAGTCATAGATTCACAGTGTGCCGAAAGTGAACCTTTAACTCGATTTTCATTTTCAAGAAGCTGAAGCAGTGACAGGGAGGCAAACTGTGAATGGTCTAGGTCAGGGATGTCAAACTCATTTTACATCATGGGCCACTCTGATGTAAAGTGGGCCTCACCAGTGAAACGACATGATAAACGTGTAATGTTACAGAAACGGTTCTGATAGATCATTGCTCAAACTGTAAGGTTTTTATTAATTTACAGATAATGTCCTTGTACTTTGGTGTTGTAAGCATGACAATGGGCAGTGGGGGGCCTTTATCATTAGGAAAATCAGTAAAACTTATGAAAATACAGCTAAAAGTTTCAAATCTCTGCACCAAATCATGTTTTTAAGGCTGTAGCATGGGCCGGATTGGAATCTTTACTGGGACGATTCTGGCCCATGGACCTTATGTTTGACACCCCTAGTCAAGGTGGTACCCAACAATTGTATTCATGGAAAAAAAGCTATTTACAAGGCACCCTGTGCAATCAAGAGCTGCCACAAAATAGCTCAGTTGATTTCTGCTGAATGTTCACCCTCAGCCCCCTTAGGACATTACAGTCGCCTCGGGAGGATGAATTCATGTGAACTGATTAATGTTAAAAAATAAATAAATAATAATTTAAAAAAACCTGCACGCTCCTCAGTCTTCTGCTTGGAAACTGTCGATCCTTTATTTGAAAACTGCTGGGTCATTACATATGATATGAAATCTAGGTCAAATTGTCTGCAGTGAAATCAACACACAGTGGAACTGGTAAGAACGGGACTTCCAGCGATCTAAAAATGAGATGCCTGAGGAGGTGACCTTGAACTGGAGATTGACTAAATTTTAATCAGGTAAGGTTTTTGATCTTCATGGACCTGTTCCAGAATGTTTTGATCGCACTTTATAAATATACTCGTGCTTAGCTAGGTGAGCTTTTAGTACTCCCCTCATGCTCCGGCACTACATCTATGTTTTCTATCTTCTACAGAGCCCCGCGGCTCTGATTGGACAGCTGTTTTGACTTTATGGATCCTAGCAGGCAGAGTTACAGATGCAGACACTTGTAATCATATAAACAATTACATTTTCACATTATCTAACACCTTATCCAGCACACTGTTCACACATCCACCTACAGCTGATTCAAGTGTCCAATTATGCAACTACAGTTGGTATATTCTGTTCACAGTTTTGTAAATGAACACATTCTATCGATTCTTTGCAAAAAACTGTGCGTTTTGTCTCAGATTTGAACTGTAGCCTTTTTGCAATCCATGCAAGACTCACACGGTGAGAGACTCTGAAATTGTTCACATCACAGAGCGTTTTGAATGATCTTCTAACACAGAATCATTACTGATATACCATCAACCTCAGCCTGAGTTATCACTTTCTTTCAAACTGATAAGCATGCTGGATGACCACAAATTCTCATATATGCACTCAGCTTCACCTATGCATATACAGTCCCATGCATGTTTTAAACACTCACACAAACAGGACTTCTTGACTCGTGTCTAATCTACTGTCGAGTAGACTTCCCACCTTGCTGATCAATAATTCATCAATCTAATCTTCAATAATGTTCCTAATCAAACTTTCATGTGACAGGATGAGCGTGGTAACATGATTTTAATAGAGGAAAATTAAGGAAATCATAGTGGGCCACAGTATGCACATTATGCAGCATGCATGACCTAAAGGAGGTGACGGACAAGCAGATATAAGTGAATGAGTCAAAGGTTGGTTAATCTGTACTGGAGCTGTTAGCAATATGAAATGAGACAACAGCGAGTGAGCCTAACTATTCTGTGACTTCTCTCTGCTAATGGCTTTAATGAGCTCTCTGGAGTCGTGGTTCTTTAAGACGTAGAGATGCACAGCTCCACAATGGGGGAACATGGAGAAAATGAAGACATGAAATTAAGTCGAAGTAGAGAGCATTTAATGGCGAATAACTTAATAGAGGTGAAAAACGTGACTGGGGCAAAGATAATAGAGAAACAGTGCACACACGCTCAGCTGTGGAAACACACACACACACACACACACAGAGCAGTACAACTACACACACACAGGGTCATTCGTCAACATTATTCACTGGATTGGGAGCCACAAGGAAACCGCAGTTTACAGCAATGAACATCTCAGCCACTGTAGTCACTGTGCTTGTTTTGTTTAGGGTTGACCCATTTTAGATAAACAAAACATCAATAACGCTTTCCTCAGCAAACACCCAGCCGCACGCGCATTCAGGAGAAGACGCGCGCACGTTCGTTTCCCAACCCTCTGCAAGAGGAAGTCAGAGAGGGTGTTTGAAGTGTGTTTGATCAAACACGGAGTATGCAGCACCACTAGCGGATGCCACAGCCTATACTCCTCACTGCACCCAGAGACAGCCATACACGCCTCCTGTCAATTTTCTCTCTTTTTCTACATCTCTCACGCTCTTCTCTTCATTCTCATCCCACTTTTTTTCCTTGTTTCCATCCATCTTTCCCTCAGGTTTTTGTCCATCACATCACCCTTTCCTCCCTTTTAAATTTTGGATCCATTTGAAACATCTTTGTATTCGTCGCTTTAAAAAAAAAAATCACGGCGTAATTGCATCAGACACTAATCTCATTACGATACATGGCTGACAAAAAAAAAAAAACTGTAAAAAATTCAAACTTTATTTAAACTGGAACAGTTCGTTTCTATTTCTTAACACATCCTTATCTCCAAAACGAGGAAGCTCCTTAGAGCCATTTTCCTTATTAGGCAAATATAATTCAGCACTGTGCATGTACTATAAATACATCTCCTACTATCTTGCCTTTCCTTCCTGCCTTCCTGTCTTTGACTGCACCTCAGGCTTTGGATGATTGGTGCCACAGCTGGCTTCATGTTATCCACCAGTGTCCACAGTTGGAAAATAAAGACTGCAGACCTTCACAGTTTCTTCACAAGCTCTGCTTCTTCAAAGACTCCTATAAGGAAACACGTGCTCGTAGTCAGTGCAACAGCTATGAAGGACGTCATCGAAAAACTCGGTGAAGAACAGAGCCCTCCTGCAAGCCCTTCAGTAATCAGAGATGAGAGTAGGCAGGAGAGGAGGGAGTAAAAAAAATAAATAAAAAAAATAGGGAAGCTTCGGAACTACACAAGAAGCGAGAAAATTCTGCCAGCCTTTGATTAGACTCTTCAAACCGGTGTAAGGACCGTTTTCTGCCACTGACGCCAACACATTTACACACTCCTAAGCTGCACCTAAACACCCACATCAAATGAACAAAGAAATAAAGACCCATGCACGCACGCGCGCCAAGAGTTGGCAGGCATGTGCACACACATACATACGACCAAAGTATAAAAAAAACGGAGGACACAAAAGAATAAATGAGTAATCTCCCTCTCATTTGTGACAAAACACCTCCCGGCGGCTGCGCGAGGGAGTTAAAGGTGACGCCTCAAAGAATGAAGCATCTCATCAGTGGTGAATCTGCTCATTTTCCCATTTCTATCAACAGAAAAGACAAAACTGCCAAAAAACTAGTAATGTTCTCACATCTGCCCTCTCCTTCTTCATTTTCCTCAGAGAGGTAACACAAGCGAAAGAAAAGGAATCTTAACGGAGCGCTCTGATTGTCCTCTCACGAACCTGCTCAGTGGGGGGAGAGGAGGGGGACACGGGTGAAGATGGTATGCAGTGGGGAGTCTTGAAATTGGACAACAGGAGGGGGGAGCAAACAGCAGAGAGGAGGTGACTCATTATGCTCCTTTCATCTTAGTCTTCAAAACCATTACTAATCGTACTATCTTCGACATCATCATCATATGCGCACAATCACTGCTATCATCGTCATCATCATTTCTTTTAGTATCGGTGTCATTAATCTTGTTATTGTCAACAACTCAGCTATTGTGTTCAGAATCATCACCCTAGTGCAATCATTGGGAATTATCACCATCATCTCTTCTAGCATCAGTGTAATCCAGCTTCATCATCAACAAAATCACCCCATGAAAATCACTTTTTGTTTATCCGTTTCTGCTTTTCTCACTCTCTTCACCACTTCAATTACCGTCATTATGGCTTTTTTTTTTTTTTTTTTACCATTGTCATCCTCGTTCCACAGTGCTCATTTTCTTCATCATTTTGCCATTTTTCTCATTCTTCTCATCAACAATGCCGCCATCGTTCACATTTTTTGTCATACCGGTGCAACGACTACCAAAATCAGCGTCATTATCACTGTTTATATCTACAACATAGCTACTTGTTGCATATCACTGCCATCATGATGCTTCTTCCCATCAGCTTTTTGCACATACACCCTTTTTTTTTTTTTTAACTTTTTACAGACATACCCCGACTGTACACCTGTTCAGCTGCTTGTAAAAGTAAATGTTTAATAATCAGTGAACCACATTTTAGCGACTTGGTGAATCAAGTCAAGCACTTGTTTGGGTGAAAATGCCCTGTAGATGCCACAGGTCAGAGGAGAATGGCTATATTGCTGTGAGCCAACAGGAAGGCAACAGTAATAATGATTTGTTACAACCAAGGTATACAGAAGATGATCTCTGAATGCACAGCCTGATGGACAAACAGAGCTATAATCCACTAACAGAGCCGTGGTGGACCGACTGGCCAACACACTGACACTGAAATAATATTTAGATGTGGTTTTCATGATGTTTTTGAACAGTAAATATCTTTATCTCTCAGACAAATAGAGTAATTAAAAGACAGTTGTCCACAGTTTGAATTGTTGAATGCCAGTTTAGCAATTGGCTGCATTCCATTCAGGTGTTACAGAGCTAGCCTCACTGTGCACGCTGCCTCACAGAACCAGCATCATTAACGTGATTAATTACACCTCTGCTTTTCTGCAGTGATGAAGTGTCTGCTAAGAGAAGATCTGTTAGGAGTGCTACCTTGCAATATATGTATATATATATATATATATATATATATATATATATATATATATATATACATATATATATACATATATACATATACATATATATATATATATATACACATATATATATATATATATATACACACACACACACACACATATATATATATATATATATAAATCAATCATCTAACCAAATGTATGACACTCCCTATTCACAACAATGGTGACCTGTGGTCCCTATGCTAATCTCCTCTGCCAACCATATTTCCTGCAGCCTGCTGTCAAAGCATGTAACAATTAGAACTAAAAATATATCCTTCCCCACGATTTTATTTCTCAGTGGCAGAAATCTCATCATTTCACTTTAGGATTATTTTACTCTTTCTCTTATTAAAGGAGTGGCTTAGAATGATAATCCTTGTCTTAGAAATGATTTCTTTTTCTCAAAAAAGGAAAAAAAAAATGAAATCAGACCTTTCCTTTGCATTTTTCACAAAACACTGCTCTTTTTCATATTTTCAATCCTGCCCTGACAGAGTCTGTGCTTGGTGGAAAATATCATCATCATTTCATCTGTTCATAGGAGTGTAATGATCTGTTTAGTATGTTAGCAGCATGGCACTGAATCAGTAATGCAATATGAAATGTTTACTTAACTTCCCCTCCGCGTTTGATCGTTCATGCAGAGGAGCAGGTTGAAAGACTGAGTAAGGATATTACGCTGCAGAGCTGCTGCTGCTGTTGCTAGCTTCCACTAATGAGGGTTTGTTGATGATAATGACTATGGCGGTGATGGTGATGATGATGTAAGTCCCCGAAACAACCTGGGGGAGATCCCGAGAGTTGTTGTTTTAATGAAGAGAATGAAATAGTTGGAGCCAGGAGATAGAGAAACTCAGAGATCCATGGATCTTAAGAAGGAACAGAGAGGCCAACAGACAGGATGAAAGAATGAAAGCATGAATAAAAGAGGACAAAATAGGGAGATACCAGCCCAGAATATGAAACATGCCAGACTGCACTCAATACATCGTGAACAATGGGCATTGTCATTCCTGCTCCATCCTTGTTTCTGCTTCCCTCTAATACTTTTCCTCAGGTCCCGGCTGGTTGTGCCGATTGTGTTACCCGAGCGGAAGAATAGCACTCTTTCAGTTCTGCCTGCCTGATACTCTGATGGGACCCCTTCTGTTCAGTGTTCATATAGACCAGTTGGAGACTGATAATAACACATATTCCACTGTCTGGCTATGTGCCTCGGACTGGCCCTGAGAGACAAAAACAGACAAAAAATGTGAAAGAGAAACAGAAAGATCTACTTGAAGGATTAGACCCAGAGCGCGGATATGAAGAAGGACAAAAAGTTGAGAGCATAACAGAGACGAGGCCACTTCAGCTTTTTCACAAAGAAGAAGGAAGATGAAAGTTTCTGGAAGAGGACTGAGAATCAAAGCAACGGAAGGGAAGTCAAAACAAAAGAGAAATTAAGCGAAAAAAAGAGGGAAAGCGGTGGAAATCTGTGACGCCAAGAAGATGGAGGGAAGGGAAGTAAGAGTCCAGCAGTGTAGTTGGACGGAGAGCACATGGTTGGATGGTCTCAGCAGGTGAGAAGCTGGTATTACAGGAGAAACAATGGCCTTTAGCATGGTGCCTTGCCAAATATTTAAGATGCCCTCTGGCGCGCAAAGCTTTTAGGATGAGAAAATTGGCATTTAGAAAAGAAGAAGAGAAGATTCGTTCATTTTCTCCTTCCACTCGAGGTGAGGTTAAACTGTAAAAGCTGACCCTGACAACTTTCACGCTGGTATTCGTCGAGAAGCAATTTTTTTTTTTAAAGCCATGCAATTTGGCAAACAAATTCATCCAAAAGAAAAAAAAACAACCTGTCTTTTGGCAGGGTTGTTTTCAGCATGTCTGACTGCACAATACCATCACGAGACTGTTGGCTTGCATTCGTGTGTGTATATATGTCTGTGTGCATATAATACATGCATGAGTTGGTACAATAATAATAAAAAAAAAAAATCATCTTCATCCAGAAATATCCCTGGTAGATTTTCAAACAGCAGGAGTGGAAGGGTCAAACAAAAGAAGGAGCGAGTGAATCATTTGCATGTAATCAATCAAACGAAGCAGGGCGAAACTGTCTAATTCCCAGCCAGCTATGGACACCCCACTACCTTTGTTTTATCCAGAATGGGGGCACTATAAACTCCCCATTTTACACTATGCTAATGGGACATAATAAGGCAGAACCAACAGATGTTGCAGCACTCTCGTGATTTTGTCGCTACTTAATTGTGCTTGGTGCTGCAGAGGCTGCAAACTAATTCAGTCCATTGATTCTTATGTCTCTCCAAGGTGTCTACATGTATTCCGCCTTCTGGTTGAGAGGATTTGAACTTTTTTCTCTGCAGCAATCCTCCTTCTGACCTGCAAAATCATCCTCACCTCAGGTCTAATCCTGCGTAATTCTAATAAAGACTCTGAGGGCTGTATGCACTAATCTGATATGCCTCCAGAAAGAGGGAAGAAGAGCAGGTGATGACAAAGGTGGTGATGATATTGATTATTCCGATTTGATGAAGGTGATACTGAATGCATTAGTGATGATGAACATACGGATGAGGATGACAATGGAGGTGATAATGATAAAGTCCGTCATCATTATCCAATCCGGGCTGGAAATTTGTCTTCAGCCTCAGCTCAGAAACTGTAAACAGATAAATTAAAACTCTACAGCTGATAGATTAAAGATTCAGGAGAGGTACGCAGCCATTCACTGCGCGGTTGTAATAGTTCATCTGGTGTTGTCATTGTCCCTGACAGCCCAAAGGACAAAGACCTTTAACAAAGGTTGTTTTGTGGGTGCATTTTCCACTGCCAGGCTGAGGAGTTGGAAAATTAAAAATCAAAAATCAACTACTTTCAAAACCTTTTCCACACCTGAACTGCACTCGGTTATTGCAGCTGTGTGTTTATTTTTTCTCCAGGTTAATTTAAAATGCTGTTTGATGAATATCTGCTTTTTGAATTTCACGTTTCCAAAGCAGGTAGTCGTACCAGAGTGTTAAGCATGTGTTTCTTAACTTTAAAAAAAACAGAAAAACATTTGGTGTTTATTTACATGCCTGAAATCAGTGTTGATTATGAAGGTGATGCTAATGATGTCTATGAAGATGATGATGATAAGGATAATGAAAACAGCAGGGAACATAACAGCAGTGATTAAAGTTTTGATGAAGAAAATTAAGGTGGTGACAGTGAGGGCGATGGCTACGATTACGGTCATGCTTAGTGTTTTCATTTGATGCTGATTATATTAATGTTAATGATGATGATGCCGATGATGGTCACTGTGAATAAGGAGAACAGAATAAATATGTATTGACCCATCAGGGCAAGAGATTACTATCTCA
This sequence comes from Simochromis diagramma, assembly GCF_900408965.1. Classification (NCBI taxonomy): domain Eukaryota; kingdom Metazoa; phylum Chordata; class Actinopteri; order Cichliformes; family Cichlidae; genus Simochromis; species Simochromis diagramma. The sequence continues at coordinate 6,267,110 of NW_024387030.1, read as the reverse complement.
CTAATAGAGACCACAAAAAAAAACTAATAACAATTTCCCCAGTCTATTAAAGAATTGAGTGAACCTGAAGAAGTTGGAATATGGAAGGTTTGTTTCCACCATTTATTTATTAATTTAGTATCTTGAAATGTACTAATAAGAACGCATACTGCTCACACTGGGTTTTTTTTTTTTTACCATAGTTTTTCATGTATTTTTTAATCATAGTCTTTCAGTCATTACTTTGATCACTACTTTAGTCTCTTTTTTTTTCTAAAACTAAAATTATACTAAATAAAAGTACTTATTACTTAACAACATAAAGAAATGAAAGTGTTAGATGCGAGATAAAAGTACAAAAACCTTGAAAAAAGTTGCCAATAACACTTAATTGGAAATAAACCTTAAAGTAGATTGCTTCACTTTGCGCAACTATTTTAAATCCCGGTAGAACTGCAACCACGTATAGCGCAATATTTTTTTATTCGCATATGGAATAAGAGAAGTTGTACTTACATCTTATGCATTCAGCTGTCACCACATATGGCTTTGCAAAAATTGCACAAAAATCACTTGCAGAAACAAAAACATGATATTCCAGAAGCACGTTGCGATCCGATCAGCTGTTCATAGTACTTCCTATGTTGGAACAGACGACGTCAGCGCGAACTATCGCATGTGCGCCATTACCTGCCAAAACCGGGAGTGACATCATATTTCTTGGGAAACGTCGTTTTTCCCTTTAGGGCATTTATACACGTATACTGGTGTTTTAAAAAGTCATGTTTGACTTTATGCTTTTCTGTATAGTTTCTGGGCGGCTTAGAATTCAAATTGCACTGTTGGAAATAGTTTATTTTGATGCAGATTTAGTTTTTTTCTGCAAATTTGCATTATAATATTTATTTTTGTTTTTTCTGCAGCATGTAAAAATTGGTGTATCTCAAAAATAAAACTATGAAGACACTCAAAATAAATTTTCTGTGGCTGGAAACGATTTTGTGCAAATTTTTATGCATTTACAGTTTTGAGGGATATACCTCAAACACCTGAAATTTCTCTATTTTCTATGGATTTAATGCATACATATAATTAAAATTTGGGGTATAACGGTTGTATCAACGTATAGCAACTTGAAATGCTCCCAAAAATGGCACTACAGCATGTCAAAATATAAAGATAAGCTCTGGCGAACTTGGTTCTATGGTGGGTCTTAAAGGGTTAAGAGATAAATAAAAGCCTATGAGCTAGCTCTGTCAGGAAAATCAACCTGTGATACACATGTTCACTCTTCTAACTTACTATTTTATGGAAGTTTGTTTCCACCACAAAATTTGGAAAAAGAAGAAAAGAAAGAAAGAAAAGCGTAAAAAAAAAAGTGAAGGAAAAATCAGGTGGTAAACACATCTGGTGGTAAATTTAAGCCTCAGTTTCCCATCTCTTCCTATGACATGTCAATGACACTCCTGACCAGCATTCCCTCCTGCTGTTTCAAGCCTTCCACTACCCCAGCATCCTCCTGTAGGCTCTGGTGAGATAATTATTCATTACCACCTATTTTTATGTGTATCATGCTGTGGGGAGTCATGCACTTGGAAGCTTGATGCTAAAATTTAACTATATGCCTTTGCTGTAATAAATCATTTGAAGTTGTCTGACTGACTATAATAGAGAAATGGTAAGCTGAAACTGGTCCAGATCGAGCCTGAAACGAGTTCAGTTGAACACATTTGAAGATGTCAGATGCTGTTGAGGAACGACTTTTTGTCCATCTGACAGGGCTGTGGGGGTCTGTCAGATGAAAAAGGATGGGAACCTCTTAGATATATAAAAGTGTCTTAGCTTACCTCAGATGTTCCTTATCATTACACTGCATGCTGTCTTTCTCTTGGCTTGCATTATCATTCAAAAGACATAAAATACCATCCGTGTCATCAAATATCATGCACCCATATTTAAAACAGCTGTACTGGTAGAGCTTTTAATATCAGCAAACACGCTGTTCCACCTCGATGCCCCTGGATATTCAGATGACCCCCTCCTGCCAGTCACTGCATTGAATCTGCTGATGACTAAGATCTGCTACACTAGATCTTCTTATGTAACTGTGTCTCTCCTGCTGAGCTGGGAGAAATAATTTGCGAGGTAGCAGCCCTGACTTTAATTACTCTAAGTATCGTCTTTAGCTTGAGACCAGAGGGAACGAATTCCAAAGACAACTTCTGAGACACGTTTCGCTCAACATGACCCAAAGCTGTGCTGATATTTTAAAGAAAGCCATACAAGGTCATATAGGTCAAAGCACAAACATATAACCTGATGTAGTGCAGCTTTAATGTACAGAAAAATGTTGCCTGAGGCAAGGTGGACAGTTCAGGGTCCTGCACAAGAAAAACATGCAAACCACATCCCAATGGGATAAGCGAGAAGTGGTGATAAAAGAGAGAGGAGATGAGAGAGTGGAAGATGGGAGCTTGATAGGGAGACATAAAGATGGAGAGGAAGAAAGATGGAGAGAAAAAGAGGTGGAGTGGGTGGCAGTGGCAGTGGAAGATAGATTTAACCCAAGGGCAAGTTTGAGTCTGACAAACTGTCAGTAACTGAGCGGGGGTGACTACGAGTCTACATGTAAATTGGATGCAAATCTTATGTGTACGTGTGTCTGTATGTGTGTGGTATGGCTGAGGAAGTGTTAGTCACTACACATATCACAGTACGCCACAGGGGACGCAACGGTAAGACAGTGAGTGTGTGGGGGTTTATGTGCAGGGACTTGTGATGTGCTCGGTGTGAGTACGGACCGCATGTATATGAGGTGCGTGTGTGTGTACGGACCCGAGCTTGCATTTTAAAGTTTCTGTGGGCAGTATATGTGCTCGATGCATAAGTCGCTTCTTCCTCAAAGGCTGTGTGGGTGCGTGTATTTCTGTGTGTGAGTCTCCAAGGAGATAGATTCTGTCCCGTGGAATGAGAGTGTCGTCAACCATCAGCGCTTCTCACTGACACGGAGTTCCTCAAAGACACAGAGATGAAGAGAGAGGAGGAACAAAGAAGAAAAGGAAAAGAAAGTCTTTTGAAGGATAAACCATGGGATTAGATAAGGTGCTCCTTCTGGACCATTGAGCCAGTGTACTCTATGTGTGTGTCGGAGAATGTGTGTGTGGAGGAGAGCCCATTGCACTGAGCACATTAGCTGCTCGGGGTGAACAAAGCCCCTCACCTGCGAGCTTTATAATATGGGCCTGGGAGCCAGAAAGGGGCTCAGTATTTGTGTGTGTGCAAGTGCAGCCCTGTGTGCAAGCCAGCAACAGGAAAAAGGATGGGTTTTTACTGAATAGAAAAACCAATCTGGCTGCGCATGTGTGCCCCATATCTAGCTTCCATTGATGTGTGTACGTGTATGTGTGTGCATGACAGCAAGTAAATAGAAAAATGGGGGCTGCCTAACCTTGTATTCAATGGGCAGCCATTCTGCTTGTATGTGATTGTGTGTGTGAGTTTGTGACCTAAATCTAGCTGGTGTGTATAAGTGCACATGTGTGCCTGTGTGTGTGCTTCTCATACATTCCTTCTTGCATGTGGCATAAATCCCTTTATGTGAATCTGGGAGATTTCCAGATGCTGTTCTAATGTTGCACTATTGTTGTGATAATGTGTGTTATGGTACTTTGTTATTGTGCAGCGCCATGTATCTCATCACAATAGCAGAATGGACAACAATCTGAGAGTGCACGAGTGTTGCTCCCCACCGTGACCAAAAGTGGCCAGAGCCATTTGAATTGGATTATCTCATACATTTTCTATTATCCAGCAAGACCTTGAAAGAGATAGGCCTGCTGAGAGTCACAGCCAGAGATTTAAAGGGTTTGGCCAATTTGTAGGATGCCGCCTTTCTTAAATAGAAACGTTTGTTTGACTTATTTTTTATTTTTGTCGACTTATCCAGGTTAGTTTTGTTGAGATCAAGGCACTCCTTAAAAGCACAGCTAACTTACTGGCAGCACAATTAATTAGCAGGTGAAAACAATTAAAAGATGTCAGTGTGGATGATGATTAATCTCAGAGAAGTATGCAAGAAAAAAGTAGGGCAAGAAGGAACGGGGTAAACAGAGATGAAGCTCTTGCTACAGCGGCTGAAAAATACAGGTATTGGGTATCAGAATCAGAATCAGAATACTTTATTGATCCCTGGGGGAAATTATACCTTGTAATGATGGCCTCCCAAACTACAAAGATGGGTCAGTTCTTAACACCAGTGGTGTTTCACCATGTAGGGTTTTTTTTTATGTTGAGATTTTGATTTTACTCAAATGTTACTTCAAGGTAAATCCATTGAAGGTCTACAGCCTTTTTCTGTGTAACTGGGACAACATCTCTAGGGATGGCTGCTGCTGTTGAATTGAATGTCATGACATAATTTTATCAATGCTTTAAACACAGAAACTATACTTCAGAGGCAGCCGGAGAGCCCAACATAGAACATTTCCTCGTTTTGCAGTTTTGTTCTGCAGAAAAATTTAATTGCATCTTCTCTACCTCATGCTCCACTTCTCTTCCAATTTTTTGTGGAACTTGGGTAAGTAGCTTTAGCATTTAAAGAAATGCAACAGTCAATTAAATTTACCCCTAAGTTCATAGCTGGATGCGTAAAACCATTTTCAGGTAGAAAAACTCTTCTCATCCTAAAACTCCGATGACAAATTTTCTGCTCTTTTGTTTTTTGGCAGCACATACATACATATACAATACAAAGCATGCACGACCATATCTCTGAATACTCCTTGCAACCATTTAGCAGCTGAACTACCATCTCCAGCTGGTTGCTAATTCTGCACAGTGCATTTTGAAATTTATTTGGCTAAATAAAGAGGACTGAAACAAAAATAATCAGGTGTTCTGTTGTTGATAGCACACATGGGGTTTAAGAGCTTCATTGATTAAGTTTAAAAGCAAAAAAAACCCAACAGATGTAATCTTTGTATATTTCAGTATGTACGAATAAAAGTTAGGTTGCAGATTTTCTTCCAAAGTAATTTGTCACCTCATGCCAGAAAGTTAAAGCTGCACTTCAGATTGACTGATTACCAGTTCTACAAATTCCAACCCAGTACTTGTGACCTTGCAGAAAACACCCTTCTCGAGCTGTTGTGGTGTGAGCAAACTTTTGATGAACATGTGAAGAGGCAACGCACAATACAAGCTGCGTGCCTGATGTTGTGTGATCAATTAAGACACACAGCTGTTCATTTTCCAAGCTGTTTGTGTCATTTCACTGCCTCAGACAATAGCTGCTGCTCGGATGCGGTGCAGTACTGTTGCATTTGTTCTCTGAGCTTCGGTTATTGGTGACTAAATCACAATATAGTGTATTAATAGGTGAGCGATCTTTTGAAATACTTATCCTAAAATTATATTTTATACATAAAGCTGTTTTCACCTTGAAGAACAAGCTACGTTAAGACAAAGCTTGTCATCTTTAACATGAAAAAGAATCACAAGGAAGTGCTATTCTTTGCTGAAATATATATGTGCCTATACTTTATAAATACTTTGAATAAAGGACTTGTAGTCATTGTAGTGATTTTATATTTTTGAAATGACAGTGGTTACAATAACCTTGATTTCCCCTCCCTAATAGTTTTCTTTATCTGCCTGATCACCTGATTGTCTGCTCTTGTTTCTTGTCTTGTTTGACTTTATTGCATCCACCACCTGGCAAATAACTTTGTGAGAAATCCTTAGTTTAACAGACAAAAACTTTCCAAATTTAACCAAAGTTGTTAAAAAAGAAACAACGCAAATATATAAAAAAGCAGATCCTCCTTTAAATTTTACATAAGCTCCAATGATTTTAGTGTCAGTATTCTCATCTCTTTTCGCCAGTCTTGAGTCTCTCATAAAACTTCCTGTAATCCTCAAAGGATTACAGCAAGGGATGGACCTGCATGTATGTGTGTGTGCAGAAAAAGGCGCAGCATGAGCAGTGACAGAGCCAGAGTCTAACAGGGGGAACCAACCTCGCCAGGGCTCCAGAGCCTAGATTCATTGCTTTAGCAGCAATGCATTTTTGATGTACCCCCTTTCTGCTTCAGCTTCACCATACGACCCTGACGGAATAACAGCGCCCCCAGCAACCATCAGTATAGCTTAAATTTTCCCTGTGACGTTTGCAATGTGTTGGTGTATGTGTGTGATGAGAAAGCAGGTGCACAGAACGACGAAAAGAAAGACAGAAAGGGAGAGGGAGACATCGAGAAAGGGAGAAAATGTTCCCCCTTGCCTGTTAAATATTTGAGAAGCCTTCTGTGGAACAGTGATGCAGTCAGAGACAGGCCTGTTAGCGCTCTCTGTGTATGTATGCGTGTGTGTGTGTGTGTGTGTGTGTGTGTGTGTGCGCGCGTTTGGTTTTTGCAGAGAGACAGGGCAGTTAGTTTGGACTAATTCAGCCGTGAGTGAGAGGGAGCACTTTCAATGTTTATTTATCTACCTGGGAGAAAGAAGGAGGCAAAAAAAGAAGAGGGGGAGAGAGAGGGGAGAGAAGAGGAAGGGGTTGGAGGGAGAGAGATGGAGAGAAAGAGGCTGGCCAGGTTGTCACAAACCATTAGACAGACGGACCCAGTGTGCTCTGCCCCATGTCAATGAGAGAGAGCCGGCTAAAGACAACCATTTGTGTGTTGTGTGTGTGTTAATGCGCGTGCATCCTTGTGTGGCTTTGTGTTTATTTATGGATGTGGGTTTTGCACAAGTGCTTGAATTCACAAAGAAATAATGTGCACTTGTGTGACTGGCACAGGAGCCAGAAATTAGCAGAAAGAAAGGTAAAAGCTGTGAGTGAGAGTGAGAGAGTGTGAGTGTGAGTGTGAGTGTGTGTGCGTGCGTGCGCGTGAGTGAGTGAGTGAGAGAGAGAAACTAAGTCTCTAGACACTGTTGAGAAGATGAGGCAGGATGCCCTCATTGTTTAAAACAAAAGGAGCTCTCTGTGCCACAGAATAAAATATCCAAGGTTCACACAAACGCACACACACTTTCATTTGCCTCTGTGTGTGTGTGTTGTTAAAACATCAATATTGCAGCTTTCTGCCAAACCGCTGCTTAAATAGAAATGAAATGTAAATAAGACTGATGTGATCAGACAGCACATGACAAAAGACCGAGAAATGTGTAGGTTCTTAAAGATTTCAAGGTGTACGCGAGTAATGAGAGTTTTTGAGGGGCATCTATAGCAGGCAGGTAGCCTAGATAAACAATGTTTCAAACACACACACACACACCTTCAGGCCAAACTCCTACTAAAACTCACTTGGGGTTGGAGCTATTCCAGTAAACAGCGTGTCTGTCAAATATGATCTTCTCCTCCGCCCACACGGACACCCAAGACAGGATGGCCAGCAACACCACCTCCATCACACACTTCTGCCCGAGCTGGCACAACATCATAGACATCTAGGGGGGAGTCTTTTATTTCTAACTGATATCAGGCTTTCACTGCGCTGCTGCTGCTCCAGAAATCCTTTCTAGATCATCAATGTCCTTCTGCGCGTCTTTTGATAAAATCGGCTCGGTGGTTAACTGGCTTGATGCTTGAAGTTCCGATAACCTCGGGGGTGTTTCAAGTCATACTGAATGTTTGAAATTCACTCTCAAACTTGGCCAATTGCGTATAAAACAGAAGAATTCACATGGTATTTACGAAAGCGTCGTCGTCGGCAAGATGCTGCTGGTGCGTCTCCTCTGCAAGGTCCGAAAGTTTTCTCCCATTACGCGCAGCCGGAGAGAGAGATGCGCTACCTGGATTAGGTCCTGTCTCTCGCTCGTTCGCTCTCTTTCTCTCCCTTTTCAGAAAAATGGTAATCAGACTCCAGAATTCATCCGAGGTTTACAATTCTGTCGGTGATATCGTAGCTCATCAGCAGACCTAAGACAACGCCAGAACCGGCCGTCATATTTGTTTACCCAGATTTCTGCTGCGCCTGGCGCACGCTTTGTTCCGCTTGTTCCACGGTGCAAATCTCTTTGCAGCCTAAAACTGCGTCCACTTGACCTTTTCTCTTATTGCAGTTCAAGAAAATGCATTCCGCACACAAAAGCGCGCTCCTTTTCGCTATTTTTTGCTCAAACTTGTCACAAAATAACATTTGCAAGACGGGAGCATCCTTGTTAAACAACCGTAAGCTCTCACGGCGTCTCAACTTGGTGATCCCTCCGCTGCCACTGGCTCCAATCCAACGTAACTCCAGTTACTGCGCGTCTTTCCGTGCGTCACGCTGACCGGCGCAGGCAGGGAGCCGTCGATGATTACAGCTTTAATCCCAACACGCTCCCGTGCAACCTCCACCTATAGCGGCAACATCACTCAGAGGTACCCCGACTCTGTGTAAGTAACCCCCACCCCCTCTCTCCATCTCCCGCTCGCTTTTCTTTCTGAGCGGGCGGGGTCTGGAGCCGTGCTGTGCTGCGCTCCCTCTGGGGACTCGTGGCTGGCTGACTCACTGCGCCCTGGCCATATGCAGCCGGAGATGTATAGTGGAAAGTCTGAAGTCACTTAAACGCTTCATTCTAGGTAGTTAAATTACTTTTTGTGACACGAATTCGAAATCTTTGCATAAATAGTTGACATTAAGATCCCCCCCCCCAAATAGGGAAATGGTAAATTATAGCTGAAGTTGACTTTGTTATTTTTCACCACAATCATCAATTTGACTAAAGACTGTTTGTTTGCATCTTATCGGGGCATGTAAATCGCCCACGAAGTTCACTGTTTGAAAGCCGCTCTCTGATGAATGGAGAGAGAAAGAGGGCGTCTGATGGATCGCTGGAACAGTGGAGTCATTTTCCATCAGTGTCCATTAGGCCCAAATGGCAAGCGGAGGCAGCACCGAGTCTAAAACCTGTGAGCCATAAACCTCCAGATAGCTGTTTGACAGAGCCCTGCCACCCCTGATGCCTCTGTCCTGCGAGAATGTGCAGACTACTCTGCGAAAAACGTATCCATCGCAGGTACTTAGTCTCCCCCCAAAGGAAGACGAAATAGTAACTACACTTGTGGTTCCCGCAAAGCGCTCCATGCGTTTTCGAACACGTGTTGATAAGACTATGTTGTGCAAAATGAGCTCCAGCGAGGATCAATCCAGTCTCAACAAAATGAGAATTGATTGCAGAAAACAGTTTTCAACAAGTTCATTTGCATTCTTTAGAAGGGCATTACCACGTTAAGAAAATGAAAGGAGAGAAATACAATTTGCAGAATCACGAGCGAGTAAAAGGGTTTTCAAGAGCGACCTCTAACCAACTTTGATGTTCCTACAAAAGACAGTTTCCCCCAAATCAAACCCAAATTACTTGTTCCAAACTTCCCAAACCTAAAAGGCCCTGTTATATTAAATCTAAGCTTTCTACTGCTCCATCCTTCGCATCTCATTGTGCCTCTTGGTTGGACCCTTTATGCAAAGTGGCCTAGTTTTTCCTCTGCCCTGCTCTGCCTGCAAAGTAATGTCTATAATTTGGGCTTCAAATTCAGGCAGGGAGAGAACCCATGCACCCCCATAACCCAAATACAGCTGCATGTTGTCCGCCTCTGTGTATGAATTATTCAACATCTGTCTGAGGCGTGCATATGTAAACAGGTGGATAGTCTCCTGATGGCTTTCTTAAGAGGAAACACTATAGACCAAAGACATCCTTCACCTCAGTTTCATACTTTTCCTCCTCAACTGTTACACGCTTAATGCGAGTCTAAAGCTCATGTAAGTGATACAGACTAAACAGTGTTGAGTTGATTCTGATATTACAGCCTCTTAGGTGAACCTAAATCTAAGAGTGTTGGTCAGAGAGTCAGCATAAGGGTGCATGCCTCCTTAATGTGGTGTTAAATCCTAGAATATATTGCTGGTTAAGCTTGTGATTGCACTGCAGTTTAACTCTACTCAAGAGAAATAAATTATAGACATGAGTAAGCTCCAAGATTCGAAAGTCCAATGTGTTTTCAAATGGTTCATTCACAAACCAGCCATTCAAATTCAGCGTTTTCCTGACTTAAATGGCTGCTTTAGGGATTGAAAATGTCAGAAATTGTATACAGAACAGCTCCTTGAACCACTTGTCCACCCTGCCCCCATTCATTAAGCATGAGGTTTTCATTTGTGTGTGGCCTTTATGTTTGCCAGGGCGTGCTTGATTAGAGACCGCAGTACTAATGTAAATAAATGTTGCCAGATGTGGTTGAATTACTACGCCACATGGTTTCATTTAGTCCCATGCACATGGGCACTAGCGGGATCAAGCAAGGGACACCCCAAGGGTCTGTATTTGGGAAACAAATGGGAGGGCAGGTGGGGTATGATTACACAAATTGTACACTTATGTTTAAAGTGCACATGCAGTGCACTTTCTGTGTGCTTTAGACAGTGCAAAGGAGTTGAGCAGTAAAAAAAAATAAATAAATAAAAATAAAGGCCTTCTTTGGTGTCGAGTAACTTGTGAATCAGAGCAGTCTTGGAACAAAAATGTTCTGCATGAAAGTTTAAAATTAGATCAAAGCACCATATTCTGTGAGCTAAGAACATTACGTATCTACATTTGGATCATCTTACTTTGAGTTACCCTTCCACCCAAGTATGTAATGTCTTTGAGTTTCTGTATATTCCAAAGAGGTTTCTGTGCACACAGGTCTCTGCTTCAAATCAGTCTTAGTAGAGAGTGAAATGGAAAGATGCTGCAAGCAAACTAAAGTCTCTGAGGCAGCATCAAAAACATAGGTGAACATTAAACGTGAGATTTGTTGCAATTTTTAATGACTTTAAACATGAAAATGCACATTTGGGCTAACACCACCTTAGTTTAGCATGCCAAAATATCATGCAGATTTTTCCCATTTTGGCTGTGCTCATCAAATATTCCGACTGACATCTTTCTTCAATATGACCTTCAAGGCATGCTTTTCTGCACAATGTAATGGCACGGGAAAAACGAGCGTGAAATTCAAACCAAGCTGGAGCTCGCTATATTTACGATTGCACTCGATGAGCTGCTGGCTCTATACAACAAAATCCAGGTCTCAGCCACAAATACACACCACTGGGCTCAGTTCTATTCTCATTTGTCCCCCCCAAAGGCAAAGAAGAGCTGAGGTTAATCCTCTCCACTGCTCTGTAAGGAAGTAGTAGAAGAAAAAGGAGGATAGCGAGACAAGGAGGGAAAAAAAAAAAGGATATAATGCCAGAAAGCCATGGGAAGCACTTGAGATTAAGCCACTAACTATTGACATTGTGTGAGTGGCAGGTAAAGTCACCTCTGTTCAGAAACCTTTGATCACCACCAGAGAACAAGACCTCCCCCTAGTGGCCAAAAAGTTGTACACCTAAAATTACTCACAGGGGTTTGGGGTTCACCTCTCCTCGCATCCCAGGGCACCTCTGATAAAGCATGGATGCCAGATATACTGGGCAGCTATACTCCAGTTTTTTCTTAATTATTAACTTTATGAGATACAGTACCTTGGTTTCCACAGCAACACCCCTCCTTCCCGAGTTAGACCCGCTAGCTTGCCATCACCAGTGTGTGAATGGGTGGATGACTGGATATGTAAAGCGCTTTGGGGTCCTTAGGGACTAGTAAAGCGCTATATAAATACAGGCTTTTTTTTTTTTTTTTAAACTTGAAAAGGTCAAACGAGAGCACAGGAGGATTACTCTGAATCAGTGAGAATAGTGAGTATCCAGCACTGCATCCCCAATTAACTCACCAGTTTCATCAAGGAATTGTAACAGGATTGCGCTGAGTCCAGATGAGCAGTCAGTCAAGTTTAGATGGGATGAGTATGAAGCTGGAAACACAGTAAAGGACAAAATACAACCCACCAGCAGTAAACAGGATGAGAAATGTTGAAAATGTTACAAGATGTTAACCGGTACAGAAGGAAAGCGAGGAAGAGACAGAAACCAAATGAGGCCAGATGAAAGAAAGAACAAACTAAAGATTTATTGAAGGCAGCAGAAGATGCAAGAGACAAGATCAGAATGGCAAGGGGGAGTGGGGCACATACAGAGACACTTCTGTGTTCATATAGGTTTAATGTCTTTGTGTTACAAAAGTTTTTTTTTTTCTGTTTTACAGCTCAGGAGAGCTTAATAGGTCTGTGCTGTTTTATCAAAATATACATGTTTTGAACGTATGTGGATATACTCCAAATGATTTTGTGGTACAAAAACATGAATATATACAACCATCAACCCCCTTCATACAATACCCCCACCCCCAGCCCCCATATAAAAAAAGAAAAGAGAAAAGTAAAAGCTTTTAACAAAATTGAAAGGCATACAATTTTTCTACACAACATCACAGCTAGGACTGCGGTTCAATTAAGTATTCATTCTAAGCGATCTCTACCAAAGTAGGCTCTTTGTAAAGTCAATCAAACAAAAGGGGTACAATATACAGTATATGTTGTTAATCAAAAGACAATTTAAATTAATGTGACTTTTTCCAAAGTATCTGAGGAATAGAACTTGGAACTGCCTCGTATTTGTTGTAACGTGGGGGTGAAAGACGAGACAAAAAAAAAAAAAAAAAAAACTCCTAAGAAATCAGAACGCTACAAAACAGCAGGGGTAGAACATACTTTGGTCCTTAACAGCAATAACCGTCTGCAGCTACATGAAGCTTTGTTAAATCATGCATAAGAATCTTACAAAAATAGAGAGAGCACATCTGTATCTGGTCCAAGACAACAGTGGTCAAGGCTGTGGAAACTGGTGCTTGAGGCACACAGGAATGTGACAACGTGTAAGACTTCAGCGTGGTGGATCTATTTTTGAGAAAAAAGTGCACTAAACGCACCTGACTGTGGCATAAGTGTACACAGACAGGGTACTGGGTGAGGACTCTCTCACCCTGCAATTCTGGTATCATAAATTTAAGGGGGAAAAAAAAAAAAAAAAAGATATACTGGGGTTTCAAACACCATTCAAGACTGTTATTACCATCAATTGACAAGTGAGTCAGAGCTGCCCTCTCACAGGTATGATTACCTGAATATAATGGGATAAAGGCATCTTTGTAGACAGGCTAAGATACAAACACCTGAATGAGAGGTAAACAAAATCAACTAATCGTGCCCGTTTCAGCCTTAAATTAAAAACTTAAGGAGTCAAGGCACTGAGATAGCAATCAAACCCAGCTACTACAAATAGCTATCAGTTAAGCTTAGAAGTGATACAAGTAAATTTTAACATTTAAAAGAGATAAATGAATATATAGGTGTCCACATATATTTATATATATATATGAACGTAATGTGGTTAAATGAGGCTCCAAACAACTGTCCTGAGGACTAAGTGATAGGAGACTGTAAGACAAAAAGGCTGAATACAGCTCTACACCTGCAACAATACACCTAACAGAGCTACATCACCTAGCAAGGATATTAAGCATCTAACTGACTTACATTCATAGTTTCTAGATACATATAATGGGGCTATATGCATACAGAGATAAACATTTGTTTTTTTTAAACAAGAAACAGAAGATTAAATGAGCCACTTTTCCCCATTTTAACAATGCTGGTACAAACCAAAGGACAAAAAAAATAAAATAAAAATTGAGAGCCATATATTACCAAATTAAGCCAGAACAAATCTGTCTGGAACAAATTCAAAGTAAGGCACAAGACTGTAGAGAGAAAGACAGCGAAAGAATGCATTCAACCAGACCTCTTTCATAGCAGTGATGTTGTTATGAAATAGGAGGGTGTTGTTAATCACATTAACTGTGGCTCTGCACTTAAACCTTCATTAATATCATTAGTAACACTTGTGTTTACTTCCATTTCACATAAAACAGCTGCTGTGAAACAGGACTATTGAATAACCTTTGATAGTGGTATGGATCCCCAGAAGTAAATAGGTGGAAAGTCACACAGTAAAATAAAAATGGATGCTGGGAAATAAGTTTTATGGTCTCCGAGTCAAAACTTAATCCTTTGTCTCAAACCGTTTCTCACTGGCCAAACAGGTTCTAAGTGGCATTTCAAAAAGGCAAACACACACACACACACGTATCTCAACACAACTACTGTAATAAAAAAGGAATGCTGAAGTGTGTCTGGTGCGGATACAATTCATCCACATAAGCATACATCTGTGGCGGAGGGTGTTTAAGTGATTTGGTCTTAAAAGGACAGTTCAACAGCTGCCTCTACTTTACCTCCAATTTAAAAAGAAAAAGAAAATACAAACATGTTTCATTGTAGAATGTTGCCTCTTTCCCAGGACCCCATATGCAAACTTATGGTGGGGGGAAAAATTATTAAATGTTAGACTGGATTTGATCCCGACCTCCTAATAAAGCTTTTATCAAGTTTTAGATGAATTGTTTCATTTGCAAGAATGCATGAGTTTCCATTGTTACAAGCTAGCAAGTGTAACAAAGCTTAAAGGACAACGCGATAAGCCCCTTTCAGACATGCAATCCCTTCCAATAATCTGACAGCATCCAAAGGTGTCAGGTTTGTGCTAAATGAACACCCTAGCCACTTAACCCACAAAAGCTGTGACAGCACTCTTACTAGGTTGGACCTTATGTAAGACTTTCAGCACACGAGCGCGTGCAGTCACAGCACTATCACTGTGCATGTCTCTAGTACATCTGTTAGATGCACAGCTCACTAGAGAATGCCTTAAACAGCAATAATGTAGATAGTAACATTTTGCATATTTGAAACATCTATGAGAGATCTCTGAGTGTCTGTGGGAGGAGCGGTGTGCAGTCCTATGATCAGCATTGTGCAACAAACACACCCTGCTCTTAGTGACAATGGCAGAAAGAATATTCCAAAGTGCGGTTACACCTCACTGGCATTGCTACTGACAGTACTTGTTCACACAAGTCTTTTGCAGGTATTGTGGCTCTCTCCGTCATTGTTGTGGATTTGTGAGAACGAACGCTAGAGTTTAAGCAAGGAGTCTCTAAATGACAGAATGCTGTCAGATAAACAGATAAATTAAACAGGCAATGTTTAGTAACACATGAAAGGATGCCAGTGTACTAATTCAGGAGCTTTTCTTTTAAGGATAACGCAGAAGAATATGTGTTTTTTTTTTAATAATAGGCATTCTGAGTTGTCCCAGTGGGGAAGCAAAGGTATAATAATGATTACTGTGAAACAGCTTGTATTAAAAATAGGACCTACCTAAGTGGAGCCCTCATTAATACATCCCTGCTTTCCCCACTTTGAAAAGTCAATAGATCTACGAAAGTCATCTACCAGTTTATGTCAGTTATTTTTCTACACTTTAATTTAAAAAGCTTTGACATCAACTTAAGACTTTACAACATCAACCAACAAAAAATTAAGTTGTTCCCCCACCCATTTTCTTAAGCTTAGAAGAGAATCACAATGAATAAACAATGTTGAACCTATTAATGACGGTGAATGATTTGTTGTGAAAGGAGCAACATTCATCAAAGAAACAGCTATAAATAGGTAATGGTGGCCATTTCCACTGAATGCAACCTCGAGAGTGGTAGCATTCAGATGGCAACAGACTTGGAGGATGAAAGGAAAGGCACTCAGATGGTGGACTTGGAGAAGGACACTCGAAGATGGTGGTTTTCCCCCAGATCATGGTTGTGGAACTCGATGAGGGACTCTATTGCCTCCTCGACTGAGCCCATCTGAATCAGAGCCATCTTGCGATCTTTTCTGTTAAAGAAAGAAAAAAAAAAAAAAAAAAAAAAAAAAAAAAAAAAAAAAAAAAACTTTGAACAATTTGTTCTCAAAGTGTAAGATCCAGCCCACTTGTGTGTGGGTTTTTCACCATTTGCTTTGTTGTACTCTCAAAACTAGGTTTAGTTCATGTGTCTATCAGACTAAAAAGGCCAACACTTTACAGCAGCTCTTGGTTAAATTGCCTGCTTTAAATTAAGGTTGTAGAGTGTTCTGAAGAAAGAAGAACTCAGCCGCAAAAAACAAACAATTTGAGAAAATTGGGTTTAAATGGACTAAAACTTACTGAAAGAACTTGAAGGCCTTGACTGTTGCTCCTGAGCTGGCAAATAGCCTCCTGAGATCATCCTCCACCACAGAAGGCCTGAAAGCAAAACAGCAGAGAAGTTAAAAAGCTTTGTAGGTTTATGTTTGTTTACTAAGCTGCAGGTTTCAGTTTCTGAAGTTGTAAAACAACAAGGCAGGATTAAATATAAAAACCACCCCCTCCTCCACATACTGAGAAATAATGTCACGAACACCTGAAGGAAAAAGCTTAGTGTGCAAAAGGTTGCTGGGTTAGAGCAGAAATGACGCTAAGGTTAACACTCACGGTATGTTGGAGAGGTGGAGTGTTGCAGAGGGTGGAAAAATGTTGGAGTAGTTTTTGGAGCCAGGCTTCTTAAAACGGTGCAGTGGAGAGTTGCTGAAATCCTTTGTGAGGCCCTGGTCCTCGTGGCCTTCTCTGGGAAGCTGCACTGTTGTGTGTTTTGACAACGTCACACGCATGGCCCTGCCATGAAGACGCTGGCCATTCAGGTGGCTCATAGCTGAAAAACATAAGTCACATAAACATGGTTTCAACACCCTATTTTCAAGTTGTCTATCAAATTTGTTAGCACATTCTCAATCACTTAATTTAACTCTAAACAGCCACAACAATAAGCAGATAATCAGCCGTCTATCACAGGAGGAGCTGAATTACCCTTCTAAGCAAAGGCTCCAAACAATGCACAGTATAATAATGTGAGGAGGAAAAAAAGAAAAAAAAAAAAGATGAAAGTGGTAGATCAAAGACAGAAAATTGTGTTTTGTAGGGCTGCAGCGTTGCTACCTAGTTGAGCCTGTGTGCCATCAGACATCTGGATTAGAGCATTCTCCTTTTTATTGAACAGGATCTTCACTCTCATCACATCGCCATACACACCTAAGGAGGAAGGGGAAAAGCATCACAATGCAAGTCCAGCAAATGCTACACGCATCATGCCTAAACCAGGAGCCACACAGTCAATCACAGCAACAACAACAATTTAAACCATTAAATCAGATATAAATATTCACACTAAGCCTAAGGAAACCGTGTGATTGAAGTTACCGTTAGGCTATTCTATAATCTTTACGTTCAATTCTGCATGGGTATCCTGTAACCATTCCTACATAAGCCCTCTTAAAACTAACTACACACGGATGCTAAAATGCCTTAAGAGGGGAGAAATCGTGATTTGAAGACAAAAATCAAAGATTAGTAAAACGAGTAGTAGTGATCAATTTGATTGCTCTACTGTGAAGATAGAGTTGATTACTTCCCAAACTTGAGGGTCTAAACAGAGACATGCAGAAATAAACTAAACATGCACATACCTACATTTGAATAACTGAGAAAAACTGCAAGAGAATAAAACTGTGACATAATCCTGAGATTATGTCAACCCATAATCAAAAAAAAAAAAAAAAAAAAGCTGCAGCATTTCATCATTCTAGTGCAGCAGAGAGAGAGAATCACTGAAAAACAATCAGCATGTAAAAATGAAATTTGACCACTTTTTATGGCTAAATTTGGCTGGTGCAGAACCAGTAAAGGTTTGACTTTTATCCTCTTCTTTATGGTGATGCTTTAAAATTTAGATCAGCCTCCTGCCTCGTTGCCAAACAAAATCATTCCCACATTTCTATTTAGCGGGGCAATATTTACATTGAAGGGCTTTGCTCTTTGAAGATGGAAAAAGTGCAAATGTTTTTTGCCCATGGACAAGTATCATAGCTTTTAAAAATTAAATGAAATGCTGCAGCTTTGTGGCGTTCTCACCATACTTTTCTCACACAAACCCACAACAACCAAAACAGGTCATACAAACCCTCAAACAGACACCCCCACCCGCCATAGCCCTGTACTCTGATGATGAGCCATCAGTGGTTAAAAATAAATAAAAGCCAACAACATGAGACAAGACATGCCCACCTTGCCAGGTAACAGTAGTAATAAAAAAAGGAGATGAAAGGATGATAACGTACCGAAAAGAATAAAGAGGCAGTGTGGCGTAACGCTCTTTAGAGACAGCAGGAGGGAGCAGCGGGGCAGGGGGCCAAAAAAGGGGAGAGGGAACAGGGGACAGGGGAAAAGAGACGGAGCGGAGTGGAGGACAGTGGAGTGGAGTCGGGACATGTCCGCAGGCCACAGGCAGCGAGGTCCACAGGAAGGCCACAGTACCATGGAGGAAGGAGAGGCATGAGGGACGAAGAGAATGAAGAGAGGAGAAGGATTTGAATAGCATAAGAGGATGAAGAGAAATGTGAGGATGGGGGGGAAGAAAGATGATGGAGAGGTAGATCATGGCAAAAAAATAAAAATAAAATAAAATGAAAATCAGGGTGTCAAAGAGGTGCCAATGTAGTGTATGTGTTTTCAATTTGTGGTGGTGGTGGGGGATTTCCAAATTAGGGATAATGGTAAGGGGAAGGAAAAAGGGTTGGGTGGATGGAAGGAGGTGGTTACAGTAGTAATAACAGAGGAGTGACAGGAGGAGAGAGGGAACAATTGGTCATGGGGCGTGCAGTCAGTTGGCAAGATTTAAAGTGAGGGGTTTAAAAAACAAACAAAAAAACCAAAAAGAGGGATTAGGGGGACAGAAAGGAGAGAGAGAAAAGGAAGTAAAAAAACAAAACAAGGTCAGTATACACAAAGAAATGTAGTGCTTCAGACAGTAGAACTGGCTAAATTAAAATGCACTGTCACTATGGGAACACTAGGAGAAAGAGAAGAGAAAAAAAGATTAACAATGAAATACAGGAAAAAAGGCAGAGACAATATGTACTTTTAAATTAAATGTCATGTTTGTTTAGATTACGTAGAGAATGATATAAAACAAAATTCTGAGCATCAATTTTAATAATTCTCAAAGAACTTAAACAGAATCCTTAATTAACCAAACTAAGTGTATTGACTACATTAACTACAGTAAATGTAATGAGCTTAAAGACTACTAGTATATTTATACACTATTAACAAGAATAATGTACATGATGTGTTGCTTTAAAAACAAGACCAAAAAAGTAATATTGTCTCCCCAACAACTCAAGAATGATTTTAACTAATGGACAAAAATGAAGATATGAAATAGTAAGTTTTCTTTAAAGAAAACACAAAAAAAAAGAAGTTAGTTTTTTGAATAAACTTAAAATTCACAGTGAGCAAAGTGGCAGGGCAGAAACGCAGCAGGTTTGGTCAAACACAGAGAGGTCCTGAAAGGGAAGAGGTTTTGACTTAATGACCCCCTTGCAATTAAAAATAGTGGTAAGGGTAGTTCCTCGTGCAATCACGTGAAGTGGTAAGACATGAGGCGTAAAAACATTCGTTTCATTTGATCAAGTGGATCCACAAGCCAAAGTGTAAACAAAAGGCAATGTAACTGTTGAATGAAGCTCAGCACTGAACTAAAACAAAAGCAAAGGTAGTAGAGCTGTTTAATAGCATGTGTACTGACCTCAGGGTTCAGATTGCTGACCAACAAGACATTGTGGCCCCCAGCGGCAGCAAGCCCTGACAGGCCGAGCCGGCTAGCGGCCGCTGCTGCCGCCGCCATGCCAGTGGGGCCCACACCGAGGGACGCCAAGGCACTAGGAATACCGGGTACTGAGAGACCTAAGAGCAGTAAACCACAAATTACTCTCAACTCGATGCAATCCGTAGATAAAAACCTGAGAAATAATTTAATCATGAAGATTATCTGCTATAAGTATGTCTGAATAAACTACTGAAATACAGACATTTGAATCAGAATAGCAGGAAATATATTTGTTTGTACTGACCTGCCTGCTGAATAGCAAAGGTTGGGGGGAAGGCATGAGCGCCACCATAGGGAGAGGCTGAGATTATACCTGGTGCAGCTATAACAACAAGATATAGAAGTAAGATTTTTTTTTTATTAATATAAATTAAAAGAATGACAGTGAAGTAAATCCTGCGAATTCTAATTCAAAAAAAGAATGGACTACATTCTTACCAAACGCAGCTGCTGCCATGGTCTGGTGGTCAATGGAGGGCTGTGAATCTGCAGTTGGAAGGTCTGGTCGGGTGTAGTCCCTGCTCTTGTCGTTGTTGTACTTGACGTTGAGGCTGGTAAGCTTGGAGAAGCTGATTCTCAGAGTACAGCAAGCATTGTAGATGTTTTGTCCATCCAGAGACTAAAGAAAACAGCGTTCTGTTAAACTTGAGATAACATATCTGGTGTGTTTTTACAGTGGCGAGTTTAACTAGTGACGTCTGAGCGACTGTTCCCAAAGTGTACTAACTGCCCTATAATGATATTGCTTTGTTTCAAAATGTCCTAATCTTAGTCCCATGCTGACAAAAAAGTAAGTGAACCAATCGCACCATCTTGGAATGCTGCGCTGTCATGGCATCAGCATACTGGATGAGAGCCTGGAACTGGTTGTTCTTGGTAAAAGTGATGATCTTCAGCACTGTACCAAATTTAGAGAAAATCTGCAGGAGAGACACGATTATAAAGGTCATAATTTTAAACACACCTAAAATAAATAAGAACGGCAAAACAGCTTTAGACTTTAGTACTAGACAATGAGTGGTCAAATCAGTAGCTATACAGCTAAGATTTGAGGGATGTTTTTTTTTTTTGGTGGGGCATGCCCAGACTAGTTACTTAAAACATCTCTGACCAGTCAAAAAAAAAAAAAAACTGTAGTAGCTGCCTTTACCTGGTGGAGTACATCCAGGGTAACAGGATAGAAGAGGTTTTCCACTATGACCCTGAGCACAGGGCTTTGGGCTGCCGCTGCTCCAGCCATGCTACCAGCATCAGCAGAAATGGCCACACTTCCCATTCCTCCTCCATGAAGGGCATTAACTGCCTGCAGAGCTGCCTGGGCACGCTAAGGAGAAACAGAAATACTTCTCAGCATCAGTGGTGAAAGGATAGTACCACCGAGTGAATGTGTGCAGCATAATGTTGTAAAACAAAACGATATTTTTAACAAATGTAAATAAGTTATTCAATATGCATTTTTTCAGTATGGAGCCAAAACTTGAATCCCAGCATCAAGCAATAAATTAAACAGCTGATGAAGCCTCAAATGCAAACCATTAAAATAAATATAAAGTGCACAGATCTGTGCCGCTGCTGTAAAACCCTTACCACTTGGTTTGGGGAGTTGTCCGTCTTGAGCTCTTTGTGGGTCGAGTACTGCATGTAAATGGGGTGGTTTCTGATGACAGGGGTAACAGAGGAGTAGTAGCTCACCATCGTCTGTGCACACTCCTCGCTGTTCAGTTCCAAGAATGCCTGGGACATAAACATACTTATTTTGTTTATCCCATCACATACAACAAAGGTGACACCCTAATGCAACAAATTTAACATTCTTATTGATTCTTTTTATCTGTTATTAACCATTATAAAATAACACAATTAACATAGTTACAGTATTACTGGTTATAGAACTACTTCAAACAGAAAACAGGTGTTTCGTGATCTGCTGTATTCCTCCAAAAAATCTTAACATCAAGCAGTGTCTATCTACCAACAAAGTCACAAGGATGTAACAAAAGGGTCATTGTTATAATTTTAGGTCAGGACAGAAGGATAGAAAGCTGATCCCTCGGCTCAGGCCTGGGAAAAAAAAGAATTCAACCAAAACTGCAAGTCATACAGTTTGGTAAGCAGACAGGCAACCGTCTTTCCTACCTGGTTTTTCCCTTTCAGCATCAGCAGATTAGTGACCTTCCCAAAGGGCAGCCCCAGGCCAATAACTTCAGCCTCATTTATATCGTTGGGCAGCTTGCGTACATGGACCACACGTGATGGAACACCAGGACTGCGGACGTCACCTTTGAATTTTTTGCTGTCGTTGCCATTGGCTGCAAGAGAAAACAGAAGCAGATACAATCAGGGAGGGAACAGGAGGCTCCGGTTCTTCCTGAATAATGGATTGATAACCATGGTAACACAAACACGTCAAGCACTTCAATAAAAAGGGGATTCACCCCTCCATGGCAACCCCCTACCTGAGTTCATGATATAGGGTCCGTTGGATATGCAGGAAGAAAAGAGTTCGTCGGATCCCCTCTGCAGAAGGAAAGGAAACAATGGTTCACTTCAGTGCGTTCACCCAATGAAGGCACAGCTTGGCAGGTGGAGAGCACGGTTCTCACATTACTAAGCTATTGTGTGATCAAGCAGGAAGTAATCTGATAACCAAAAGAGAACTGAGCAAACACACTTGAGAAGAACTCCACCTTCCTCACTAGGAGGAATCCAGTGAACTATCATGTCAGCAGGAATATCTGACTTCCCATTCCATTAAACGCCATTTACAGTATTGCCAAACCTCAAGCCACTGTAACAATAGGCCATATTTTTTGAGACAATGTGCAATAAAACACAATTATGCATAGCACATTTAAGTTGGAACAGGTAGTTTTCAGCTTGAAGGACAATATTCAGTCAGGTTTTGGCCAAATAGCTGTCGGTGAGTACATCCCATCTTCTCATAATCCATCAGGAGCAGGGATAACACACTGAAGCCCTTTGGATCGCAAGACAAGATGGGGACACTTCCAGTCCACACTAGACTACTGTCTGCCTTTTACAGACTCCCTCTCTAGTACATAAAAAGTGCTGTTTCAGGGCTGTTCACATGGTTGTGTGTTTGTGGCTGAGTGAGATGAAGTATTGCAGTCACAAGAAGTGGCTCAGCAGCATAAGCTCTACAACACTCTACAATGAAGGTCCTGTTCAAGCTGAGACTAGGGACATTGTTACGCAGCAGCACACACATATGTAGCCCGGGGGACTCTCTGGGAGTTGAAGAGCCCCGAAGCACTTAAACAACAACCAGTCATGCAGGTTTGCTAGCATTCTTCACCTTGTGAATCTAAATAGAGGGTGGGGTCAGGTAAGCCTGCATACAAAAACTTATGAGAGACAACATTTGGTCATGCCTCCAAACAGTAGAACAACACTGCAGTAAGACAGTACTACAAGCAGTGGTATAAATACTCTGGCTTCTACACAGCCTGACAGAACTAATCAGTCTAAAATATAAATGAGTAATGGGTTAGTGTACTGTTTAGACTTATGATCCAAAAGTAAAAAAAAAAAAAATTAATAATAATAATAATAATAATAATAATAATAACAATAACAACAACAACAACAAATAAAAAAGTAAAATAAACAAGACAACACTGATTACAATGAACAGATGAGAATGGTGTGTTCCAATTTGTGGGAAGAAATTGGTCCCGATAATTCAGCCCAATAGCAGATGCAAACCATGAGAAATGAAGGAAGTGGCTCCAGCCTGACTCGCTGGTTGTGGGCGGGCAGCGGCACACTTATCACTCAGCAGACTGGTTCCAAACAGGAAGAGCAGCAAGATGAGGTCTGCTTCCAGAGTTTCGCTAAACTTCCTCTGGGGAGACTGTAGGTTACTGTTAAATGTCGACTCCCTCCTCCTTCTTCCTCATTCTAATAATAACAACTGCAGAGCTAAGACAGTCCACGGTGCAGAGCAGGAGCATCAAGTCACTCACAAAATGGAGACTTGTGTTACAATTGAGCATTTAAACGGGATGTGTCAGAGTGCTTGCTAAGCCTATAGAAGAAAAACAGACCTGACCACGCATTTGCTTGAAGTCCAACACAGCCCAAATAAATGTATCAACGTGTTCACTTCCTTTGTTTGCTTAGGATGTGGACAGGATAACAATAATCTTCAGAGTGATGACACACTGCTGGCAAACACACCAAAACTTCAGCTTCCTTTCACTGACAACGGCAATACTTTGAACTCTATTTTTAAAAGTTAACATGTAGCAGAAGCAATTTCTCTGTCCCATTCACCAAGTTAAACCTGGTTTGCATTGCATCAGCAAAAGAGGGAAAGGGACACATACTCTCCAACTCTACTGCAGCACATAGGGAAGGGAAAGAAAAAAGAAAACACAAACAAACCCCATTTTCATCTTGTAAGGAAACTAAACCTGAGGTGATTTATTTGTATGTGCCCTGCCTTTTGCAAACAACCTTATTTAGGGTTATAGGGGGTTGGCTGGTGTATTCTCTCAGGAAAAGTACAAAGGAGAGAAGCACAGGTATAGGCATGTTTGTTCACTGTGATCAGCCTTCACACTTGGAGGGGGCAGGGAGCTGTGCCTCGCCAGGGGGCTGGAGGGGGGAGATTGGAATGTGACCGCGGAATGCCAGACACTCTGCCCAGACGGAATAATTACAGATTCCAGCAAGGCAGGGCTCCATAACTCAGTGTCATCATTACCGCAGCACTTTAAATCCAAAAACAGAAGTAGTTAAAAAGAAGAAACAATCTCATCTGGAGTTAAACCCTCACTATTAAGCAGCAATCATTAAATCGTGTATTAGTGCACATGATGAAAAGAAACAGGCATTACTGAAATGAATAGAGGGGGTGGGGTGTGTCCCATGTATTGGGGGTGTGTATAAGAGTGCTTGTTCAAACACTGTAAAGACCTTTGGCCGGGAGGATGGCTACAGATCTAGGTTGAGCTCAATTAGTCCACCTACACTGAGCTGCTCCAGGCAATGTTACCAAAGATTACAGCAAAAACAGGAATTTTAACAACCAGCAGCATGCTGAAGAAACGGTGTGGTTTCTTCCTGTCAAGTCTGCATGCACAAACATTCAGTTTCACAAGAATACAACAGCTCAGTGACTAATTTACAAGTCCAATTCTTGCTAAGGATTTAACATTAGATAAGACTGTGGTTTTGTTAGAGCAATGATGGTTACATAGCCCTGTAATTGAAACACAACTGAGCAACAACAAGAGTCAGGGCAGAATTCAGCTTTCCCACATTCCAATAAGACCAACAGACTATTAAGGAACACACAAATAAACAACAGGAAGTTTCATTTCAACAGCCACACAGGCAAACGGAGACAGAACAGGAAAACATGAAAGCCCCACCTCTGAGAATCTATGCTAACATAATTATTGAATAATCCGCTTCCACCGTCTTGCTGTAACCTCTGTGCTGACCATTCAGCTCTATTTCATGAATGTTTAAAAAGCAAGTCAGTCTTCACCTGCAACTTCATTACACATGAGAAAAAGCTTTGGAAAGGTATTCTGTATTATGGAGGAGGCTTGCAAAGTGATACACTACGTGCCACCAGAGCTGGCTCAGTTCTTTGAAATTGTCACTGTATTCTGAAAAACACACCTTTGTACAATATTACACATTTCTCTCTCTCTCTCTCACACACTCACACACACAAACCAAAAGTCACAACTATATATGTTACAAGACCATATATGGAATTAAAAACACTACATACTAATTTCAGCAAGTGGGAGTCATTACTTATGCTGTAGTAAAGGAGTGCAATACTGTAAAATAAAAAAGGAAATAAGCAACCAAGAGGAAGATGACTCAAAACTGCCTACCTTTGTGCCAGCTGATATGTCATGGACACTGCTGCAAAACAGAAAGAAAGTTCTCAGTAAAAAAAAATAAGGAAAACCATTCACAAACTATCCTTAAGTCATTGTTATCAATGCGGCATAACATTCAACTGCATCGGAAAAAAAAAAAAAAAAAACACACACAATCCTACAACACTGTTAGCCCGAAAGGAAAACGACTTCCTTATTTAAAGCCATAAAGAGCAACAGGAACCCAAATGAGTCGTACACAAAGACAAAACTATACAAAAATGTACTTACTCAATTTCAGGGACGTAGCCGGATCCCAGAGGGTACAAGTCAGTGTCTAGGCGGCTATAACGGTTTAAAAAGAGATGCAAGTAAACTTGTGTGAGTTAAAAAAAAATTGAAAAAGAAAAACACCTATAATTACAACTAGACGCCGAGGGCGAATGCGAAGCTGTCTATGAGCTACTTTCGAAGTCCTTCAAACTTACGACATCAGACGATCAGAAGAGAAGGACACGTTCGAACTAAACAATACGCTATCATGTATCCTACTGCGATTAGATAACTCTGTTTAGAAGTCCCCGATTCAATCAAATGTTAAGGCCAGACATCTTCAACATGGCCCTGGCGCTCCGCGAACAAATGAACGCGGAAATGAGACACGTTGCTTTAGCTAGCGCTCGAGTTCCCGTGAAACCAAGTTACAAAGGTACCGTTAGCCAAAAACTAATGTCCGTCGTAGCAAACAAGAGGCTATCATTGTCTTCCTTAAATAAAGGCAAATGTTCCTATCACAACTCAAATTAAGTTACTCTTGCTTAGAGTTACTAACGTTTACGATAATTAAATAAATAAAATAAGTGCATTAAAACATTCACATTAGTATTGACTGTTAGCCAACGCTAGCGACAACTAGCAGCTGCTAGCTAGCTTACGCTCCTGCTAACTGTTGCATGTTTTGATGAAAAAAACTGTTTGAAGTTAACTTTTCTATTTCGACGGTACGGTGAAGGTACTTCAAACATCACAATATGTCCATAAGCAACCGAAATAAGATAAGAAGTTACTCCGCGATCGGTTCGTCTTATAAATATAAGTGTTAAGTGTGGCTCTTTTCACTTACCCGTCCATTGCACAAGAAAAAAACTGCAGGTCTGAAGCGAAGGTAGGGCGGCAGACTTGCTTGATTTTCTTACAAAATGGCTGAACACACGGAGGCGAGCGCTGATTAGTCCAGGAACTTCCAAGAGCTGAAAACGGGCGGTGACCTGAGCTGCGATTGGACAAGAAGGCTTTCATTTTGTGAAAAAACCAGGGCCGCGGCAAATTTCCAGTGCATCGTATCAGAGACTCTTTTAGGAGTTAGGAGTTTGTTTTGGCTGCACCCAGATAAAAATACAGCCTAAAAAAGTGTTTTAGTTGTAAAAATCTACTCATACACAATTTCATCAAAAAGTGTTTAATAGTATACCCTAACAATCATACACACACGGCTGTTAACACACTGTTAACAACTTTATTAGGTTAACACGTGTAAGGTTTATGGTGTCCTAAATTAATCGTACTGTCAATTGCCAATATCATTTTTATGTTTCTGTAATAGTCAGTTAGCTTTTTCAATGCTAAAATATATTGATATTTTTTACCAATAATTTTCAAATGTACTGTTCTACAGAAAAGCAGAAAAATAGTAGTAAATATTTCGATTCAGATGCCAAATTACAGTTAATTACTTGCACGCCTAAGAAGAAATAATTGTTTAATTATTAGCATCCATAAAAGAGCAGAGAGGACAGCAGCAAAAGCAAAGAGACTACATTTCTGAGTCAATATTGAGCCCACTTTGAAGGAAAACAGTAACAGTTAAGTATAGATCTATTGTCAATATATAATGTGCAAAAGTAAAAGCAAAAAGGTGAAATCTCTCAGCTATATAGGTACTCTAATAAGTACCACACACACACACACACACACACTAAGTTTAAAGTACCTAATAAGTGTATAAGTAAACAGAATTATCTCTACTTTATTTAATTCATACAATATAGCAAATTGTCACAGTTGGTGATGTAGTATGTGCTTTGATTTGTTTCTTGATGGTTTAAAACATTGCTGCTGCATTGAGGTTTGCGTTTTAATTTCACGTTCATCAGTGGGATAAGTAGGGATGGCTTTACAATAAAAAGGGAGCTATGTTGTTTTATTATGTTCGTATACCTTTCCTAATGCGAGGCTCGTAATAGGATAGCTGAAGCATCCATTTACCCAACACAGAAGAAAGGTAATTACTGGTGACTGATAGCATGGCAGCAATTAGATTTTGCTTTGTCTTTAGTGTTGATTTGCAAGATGTATTTGCTCCATACTTCAATAGATAATTGCGTTAGAACTCTCTTTTACCATTTGATTTTATTTTCCATGACTTGCTATATCCTTCTGGTTCATTCAGGGACATTTTTTTTGTTTATGCTTCTGTCAGCAGTATAACCTCAAAACAACACGATAGTAAAATTTGTTTCATCAAAGGGAATACACTTCTAACAACCTCAAGAGCATTTTTAGATTTCAATTTATCTGATATAAACATTGTAATATATGTATGCAGGATAAAGCAGGACAATTATAGTTATGCTGAATAATGCATACTTAACCCCCTACTTATGAATGCCATTAAAATGCATCCAACTCTTCCTAGAGTCCCTAATTAACCCTCTTTCTCTTTCCCTCTCTCCCTCTCTCTCTCACTCTCTCTCTCACACACACGCACACACACACACACACACACACACACACACACACACACACACACACACACACACACTTAACAGAATTTATTACAACAGTGTAAAATGACGAAATTAAAAGATAGTAGATGTATGCTCCCTAGTGGCATGTTCTGTGTAGTGCACACTACAAAATTATGACGTCAGAAGACAGAGAAATTAAAATCCCGCATGCTCAGACTACTTCAGCCTACGGAAGCGTAGAGCTGCCACCCAGGCAAAAGAAAAATACAAGTGTATCACGTTATAACGTGAAAGGTTTATTGTTCTAACAAGATACTTTTCCTGTTTGTACAATATACTATCATGTTTGTACAATATACTTTTCACGTTTGAACAACATAATATCACGTTATTACAATATACATAATTATCACGTTCGTACAATATAGGATCACGTTCGTACAATATAGGATCACGTTCGTACAATATAGGATCACGTTCGTACAATATAAATATTATATTGTACGAACGTGATAATTATGTATATTGTAATAACGTGATATTATGTTGTTCAAACGTGAAAAGTATATTGTACAAACATGATAGTATATTGTACAAACAGGAAAAGTATCTTGTTAGAACAATAAACCTTTCACGTTATAACGTGATACACTTGTATTTTTCTTTTGCCTGGGTGGCAGCTCTACGCTTCCGTATTCAGCTGTCTAAATCCCACCTTTAACTTTATTTCTTCTTGCTTCATATTTTTTTTCATTAATGATTGTTCAATTTCATCTTCTTGTTTCTTGATTTTTCTACCCACTTAGCCCAATAATAAATAGATGGTTTATCTCCTCAGAAGGGTGTCCTGTACTCATATGTGCCTCCTTCAAATGGCAAAATCACACATTGTTCAGCTTATATTTGGTTACCACATACACACTCAATTTGACCTGCTGTAACAAACAATAGTTTTATTCAAGATTAAACATTTAGACGACCACAGAATAGATGAACAGGCATTGGTTTAACACAAGGTTGATTTTTCTGCTGCTGCCCTGGAGACCCACTATTAAGCAAAGCTTTAGCTCACCAATTTTATGCATTTCTATCTATACAGATGCATACAGACATACACATGTGCATGTATTGTATATACATAGGCTATCAGTTAGTCTTCTGTATAAAGTTTGCATCCCCAGATAATGTTAAACATCGGATCAAGGTTGGTTTTGATTAGAGTTTCTTGCATTTCTGGAATTAAAAAAACCAAAAAAAAAACCAAAAAACAACAACAAATAAAAACCTTTAAATCTGTCAGTTGAAGTGATGTCATCAACTTTAAAAAAGTTCATAAGACGTGTTACAAAGTTTCTTGGAGACTCTAACAGTAGTTTGCATATTATCAATTGTCCTAACCGTGTTCATTTATAGTTATCACTTAAAGAACGAGTGTAGTATTCGATATACTCTTGACACTTCATAGTAGAAGGCAGTGTTTCCAAGTGGGTCATCGTAACCAGGAGCACAGCAAGAAAAACCCTGGTCTGAAAATGGCATCAGACAGACAAGTCCAGTCAAATGAACCTGACAAAGGCACCGACAATACACAGATGTAGTAATCTTTTTTGTTTTTTAAAAATACACACATCAAATACGACATACTGCCTTGCAAAGAGACCATAGAAAAAAAGGATGAGAGGCAATATAAGAAATAAAGTTGTACAATTATTTTTGAACTATACATAGACTATAACTTATCCATGCCTGTTGTCTTCCCTCTGGAATGTAAGAAGGGATCATTTCTCTGATGTTAAAAATAGGCAGGACTTGAGAGAATGCATCTGGCACTGAAGGTTGAAAAAGACTCTTATTCATCAAGCAGGAGACAGTAGAATCCCCTTTACCAGCAATTTGAGTAAGACAGATGGGACAGGTTGAACAATAGTTGGTGGATGAAGAGTTTTAGAGAAGATTTTGGATTAGCACCAACTTCAGAGATTTTTTTTTTGTTAACTGCGTGTCTCCAAGCATAGAAGGTGTGGCTATGATTTGACAATGACAATGAAACAGTATAGTAAGGAAATAATGGTGATAACATTTAGGTGATTCAGTGACATGGATGACCCTGGGGAAGGAGAAGCATTGGCAGTACAGTTTACTGACCAAGCTCATCCAGAACTGCATATGTCTGCCAAACACATCAGATTTTTTACTTTGAATTGCCATAATGTACATGCATATTTTCTCTACCATTAAATGTGGCTGAGATGCTTTTTTTCAAGAATTTAAACTATCTGTAATAGTGGGAGAAAGCTAAATGCTTGGATACCCGGATAAAGCTGAAGTCTTTATAATGTGTCCAAAGATATAATGAATATTTGCAAAAAATCTACTCAAATGCCCTCATTCTCTTTTCTTCCTCTGTAAATCTACTCAAGCACAATTAGGCCCAGGTGTACAAACAAAGAATCAGGGGTTAAACTGGGAGTATAAGCAGAACAGAAACCACCAGCCAACCAAGACACAGTGAAATGACTGATTCATCAAATTTTATTTGGTACATAAAAACAAAAAGCTTTTTTTTTAATAGTGAGCTGAGCAAGCCCTCCTCTTCTCATTATGCTAGGATGAATCCCAGTTTAACCCCTGGATTTACATTCATGTTAATGTGATAGTGTATGCTACAGACCTAACAAGAGACAAGTTGAAACAGTTGCAAGGCTTCATGCAGTGCTACCTCATTAAGACATACATTGATTCTACTGTTGTAAGAAGAAAATTACTTAGGCCTTCCTAAACACTGTGTAATGATCTCATGAATCTAATCATAAAGTGATTTCATCTTACAGGCCTTTTCTAAAAATGTTGAAACACTTCTTCAAAAAGTAAATAAAATACAATGCAATGGAGAGCAAATTATTTGTATCCTTTTATTTGATGTATAATAGATCAATTGACGTAGCTTTGTTAGCAAAATACGGCAAATGTTTTAAATTGAGTGACACGTCTAGATGCACTTTAGCACCGGGACTCATCTCCTTTGTAGTAAGCCCATGTTATTGTTATATGTGCACAATGTGTATTGGCAGTGTTTTGCAGAAATAAGCAAGGACTTCCTTAAAAAAGGTCTCGTCTAGATGGGAGCATATGGTACTCCAATATCTGTAGATATCATTCAGCATTAATGGTGCCTTCACAGATTAAACAAGCCATGTGCAAAAAGCACTCCATGTTACCAATTATGGCTTTTAAATTGTGAACAGATTAATACATTCTTTCAACTTTTCCTTGTATTTTTGAACCATTTGACTATGCAGACTTTTACAGAGTGGTGAACCCCTCTGCATCTTCCCATCTTTTACTTCTAAAGGAAATGGGCATTTCTTATACCCACTCATGTACTGTTTAACCGTATATTACAGTCAAATTGAAAATGAGAATACATTTTCAAAAATACAATCATATTTTTTTTAACCTTTTTTATGGTTTATTATTCAGTAACTGTACAGTTTTTATGACTTGCAAATCATTGCATTGGTTTTATTTACATTTTGCACAGCGCTGCAACGTTTTGAGAAACAGAGCTGCATTCAAAAAACACAACAGCCGTGATCTTAATGTACATGTGCCACATACAGTACAAAACTATTGTGATTTGCAACCTAGTTAGTGATCATATTTATCTTTGTCTCCTTGCTGTATTTTTCGACATAACGCATATCTCTAACAATGCCAATTATACTTACTGTTACTGATAGAAAGACTTGCGTGACTAAAGATATGAGCACGTATGAGTCTAAGAAAACACAGACACTTGTATGAGTGTGACGCGACTGTGATAGTGCTTACAAGCTTACATGCAGTTAATGGTTGAAGATGATACAGAGAACCAAAAACAATAAATACATTGTATAAAACATAATTTCATATCAATATATTAAAATACTATTTAAAATAATATCTTAGACAATATTGCAATATGAAATTGACCGATAAATAGCTGTTAGGCCTAAACAGAGAAATATATATATCTAAGTATCTGTGTCCTTCATAGTTTGCTTTTTTTTACTTAAATGATTTAAAGTTTCCAGATTTTCCCAACTGAGTAGCAGTACAGTCCAGAGAGCTAATACATTTTCTTTTTTTTCCCAACAATAGTAACAATGAACTTACAGTACACAGTCCCATAATAAAGTTATACATACTGAATACAATATAAATGTCAAGACAGAAAAATAGAAAAATATCAATAGAAATCAAAAGTCAAATACATATCAGAGAAAGAATATAGAGTAAAGTGTACTTATGAGTCTTTGTGGTTCTTGTTGTAGCTGGAGCTTGGATTGGCTCTCATTGTTGGTATATTGGCTGTGTAACTGTACTTTTTGTTTTTTTTCCCAGTCCCGATACACACACTTTCACACAAAAACAAAAAGTTACACACATTTGCAAATACAGACACATGCAATGGCACACATGCCTGCAAAGGTGAAAGTGTGTACACACCCACGCGCACATACGCACGCACATACGCCTCACATGACCGTGCAGCATTTGCAGGTCTGTTTCTTCTCCTTTTCCTTCTCGCCCTCCTCCCCACCTTCATTAGGCTTCTCTTTTTCTGCCATGCTCCCGTTAGGTGGAGGCTGCTCTTCTGTGGCTGCGTCTCCGCCCGCTTTCTCCTCCCCATCCTCGATCACAACAAACTCGGCTTTGACATTGCCATCCACCCCGTCCATTCCTAAGGCCGTGCGAGTCTCCTGTTCCTCCTCCACGGTCTTGTAGCCCATGAACACTAGAGTAACTGGGTTGTCTGCACTAGCCTGGTCAGGACTAGGGCCGAGCAGCTTGGCCTCAATCCCTGTCACCTCTCTCTTGGGTGTCTGACCAGAGGTCTGCACTACTCCATTTTCACCTATAGAGAGCACCAAAGCATCGTTGAGAGATTAGGGAAGTGCATGAGAAAAGAGCGTGGTCAGGGTCAGACAGTAGGACAAAGAAAGAAAGGAAATTTTGTTTTAATGACCTCCGGCATGGAGAACCGATTTCACAGAGTAAATCAAGAGGTTATTATGAGCACACTTTGTCTTTGTGACACTTGCGCTCAGGCTGCATTGCCATGGTTTCCCATGTGATGATACAATATGTTGCCATGGGCACCAAACTTACCTCCATTTTCTTTGGCCACACCCTTATTGGCTGGTACGCCTGTCTCAAGTTCTTCAATCTCTTGCTCAAGCCTGGCTCGGAAACACACACAAAAAAAATCTGTGGATCATTCATGACCACAAATTGTATTATATTTGAGCAAACTCTGAGTGCAAATCAAAACACCATTAAATCACACTGCTACTGCTACTCCTGGTTTTTTAAATATTGTAGCAATTTACCGGTTAATTTCAAAATAAAAGAATAACAATGGATAAACTGCTTCAAAAATTAAACATATGGTGGATTTAAAATGCTCACCTGAGGATGACTTGTTCCAAAAGTTTGGTCTTCACCTCGTCCTCCTGCAGACGCTTCTGAGTCTCCTCCTCTGCTGGAGCTCCATCTAACAACCAGCGCTCTCTCAGTGCCTTTGACTGCAAGGATAATATACATGTTGAGAACACAGATAGAGTGTAGGTAATCCAGACCATTTAACTTACGTTCTATAAAATGGATCTAGCAATGGTAAGACAAGGAATATAGTTTTACTGTGTATGTACTTGATGTGTCCATGGGTGTTGATGCATTGGTGTGCATGCTTGCTACATTGAAAGGATCTTATGGAAGATCTTTATGCATACATTATGCACAAGTTGAGTAGTTAAAACGTTAGAAGCACCTCAATTTCTCCACATGCTGCACAGAGTCAGCCTCTCTTTGGACATCGATGTACTTTCTTACACAAGAGATTAGTGACACCATCTCTGACACTAATGATGAACTCTTTAGTTAATCTAAAGCAACAACATCTTCTTGCCAGGCAGTCTCGTACTTCTCTGCTGACTGCTGAAACTCAGGGATTCTGTCAAACACTTTAACTGCTGCCAAATAGTTTGCCAAGTGGACTAAATGGCACCCGGCCAGTGGATCAGGACTTCTGGTATCAAACTGGGAAATCCAAACATTTATTTAATATCATTATACTAAATTAAAGACAGGAATGGGTATATAGAGAGGTCGCTGGGAGACAAAAAAAAAGGAAGTGGCTCTAATCTTAAACTAGATCAAATATTTCTTAGAGCTTAATTCATTCCAAGTAATATCTCTATGAACAAGCTTAGAAAACTAACAGTGACTACTATTATTCCTTATTATTTTCCAACCAGGCCAGTATTCTTATCTTCAATCCCCATCCATCCTCTGGATGAGTTAATATCAAAGCAAATACTTGGCGTGCTCTGAGGTAAATATAACAGTGTGTCTTACTCGCAGCTGTTGGACCATGCAGCAAAAGACAACCCTGCCGGACCATATGGAAAAGTGTTAGAAAAAAAAGCTCTTGTTTTCACAAGTTAGGCTGAAAATCTGGACATGTGCTTGATGCGAATTCCTCTCCAGTGATGCAACTAGAATTTCTACAAAAAAACAACCCCCCCCCCCCTTCCTCTCTCGTGTAGCATATGCCTCTTTGCCCATCCTAAATTTTAGGAACCTAAAAAGGGTTGTAAATGTCAGGGTGTATCTCCCTCAATTTATATCCGTGTTTAAATTTTTTTATCTGCTGTTCTGTTTAAAATCTTACCCTCTCCACTGAGTAATTCAACTTCAGACATCCAGCTGCAGAGCTTTAGAGCACACACTTAACACTGTGTAATTCAACACTCTTCATTCCACAGTCCTGCATGGTCTCTTGGGCACTGAATCTAAACCTGCTTTGCCCTCTTACTACTCTCTGAATCTTGCTTGCTCTCGTGAGCCACACCCTACTACGCCAGTGCCTGACATCACTTTAATGTGCTCACTCTTGCATATGGAAGCACTCACACACACACACACACACACACACACACACACACACACACACACACACACACACACACACACACACCAGTCAATGTGAACAGTTGAAAAGCTAGGAATGCTGAAGCAATGTCTCTCCATTGTTCTTTGGAGTAAAAGCTGCTAACGTAGCAGACAAAGGGCGGAACTGGGATACAGACATACGCACACGCAGGCAAGCATCCATCCACACATGGATATGTTATGAACAGCTGGAAAGAGAAGAAGCTTATTTCAAATCACATTGTGCATCTATTCAAAAGTCAGTTTTGTCAAAATAAAGTTTTTCTGGTCCGTGTAGCATAAATGTTTTTCGTCAAACATTTCGTCAAATTTAAATTTTTTTTCTTTCATTTTCATTTTGAGCTAATGTCTGTGGTATAATAGGAGGATGGCGAAAGTGACTTAGCGGTCCAAAGCTTAAATGTTGTACTTTTAGCCTTTGTCTCTTGTACAGGTTAAGCAAATGTCCTTGGTAATTAAATGAATGAGGTTTAGATGTGGTTTTAAAATTAAATGCTCGCTTGCCGCAGCTGTGTTATTTATGTTTTTATGAATAAGAAAATGACAAACTGCTCCTTTCCCAACTTTGTAAAAGTCTGTTAGCTGTGAGTGCTAATTGTTTTATTCTGAAAAATCACAACTTGTATACACCATGTTGACATTTACTGACTGCTGACTCCTGTTAGCGTAATCATATCTCACCACATTTTCTGTGTTAACAAGTCTGTGCACATATATGTGTGTGTGTTTAATCATGTACTGGTGTGATTTAATGGTGGGGTACATGCCTAAAAAAATGTACTGCGTAAGCAAAGACGTTCATTAGGATTTCCACATCGGTCTGCCTCTGAGTCAAGAATACTTGCTGTGGTCCACACAAAGAGCCTTCTAACAACCCTGGACAGCATGATTACACTTCCCCTCTGTGTGTGTGTGAGACGAAAGTGGGGTGCGGTGGGTGTAAGAGCTGTTTCCTGTTGGTGGGAGTGGGACAAAAATCTGTTTCCTCTGCTAAAGCCCACTGCATTGTCTGAAGCTTCTGTGTTCCTTTATGAAGCAACCTACACACAACTGGACGCGACATGTACAGATACACACTTACAATGGTTTGCCTGGAAAATAGAAAAAGTGGGAGCACACAGGGACAACAGTACAGGTCACTTTTAGAAACACACACACACACATACTCGTGTGCACATGGCAAATACACACCTCAACCTTTGCTCTTATCTGTGACCTGCTGAATTGTCGGTGGCTGAAATAGCTTTGATAACGCTGACACATACGCTGACAAAAACCTTGGCTCTGATATAATGAGTGTGTGTCTACATGCATGAGTGTGTGTGTGTATAAACAGCATGTGGAGGAGCTTTTGGTATTATCTGTTATCCATTCTGAACATTCCGTGACAGCAGCAGTTGGGGAGTATCTCACTATGTTGGACAAATATATTTGAAGGGAACTGCTGATTTTAATGTTGTGTGGGTGTCTAACGTTGCTCACACACATAAGAGCATGAATCCCAGAAACATGCAGAGGGCTGACCGGCAGTATTTCTGTTAGCTTGTTAGAAGTTCTGTGAAGGGAGAGGCATGTAGGAGTACAGATGACACATACTGTACATTAGTTTTATCAGTGGAGAGCTCGAGTGCATTTCAAACAAAGCCAAACTGGCATGTTCACGAAGGATGAGCAATGTGATGCTGGGGTCAAATATCCCAGTTTATGCACTGCAAGCACTCTTTTGGTAGCAGATGGAGGAATTCACAAGTGTAGATGGGAGGTGATAGTATTAAATAATAACATTTAAACATGTGCAACAAAGATAATTAGTACTATGACTACTGTGACTGCAAAACAAAAAAAATCTATTGCTCAGGTTCAACTAGCTCTCAAGCTTCTCTGTGTACCAACTGAATTTCATTTGCTTACTTCAACAAATGGAATAAGAATACTTGATATACAAATACACATAAAAAAAGGTGGATGGATTTCTTTCCTGGAAGAAATCCAACAAACTCAATATGTGCCTACACAAGGTGGAAAAACAGTTAAACTGGAAACATGTGGCCAGCGGCAAGAGAAGCAGGGGAAACGTGCTGATGAAGTAGTGAGCAGGAGGTAACTGAGAGTGCGCTGTGCATACTATGAGATCAATGTGTTGTGGACACCAATACTTGTGTGTATTCTTGTCAGCCACCAAGTATTCTTATGGGATACGTGGAAAATGTGTATGCCCGTGAATGTGTGTGTGTGTACCTTGAGATGCTGGAGTTGCCGTCGGTCATCATCCAGCTGTCTCCTCTTGTTTTCAATTTCTGTCTGCTTCTTCCTTTTCTCCTGTTATGATATACATGCATTAAGATTGGTAGGAAATGCACAAATGCATATTACAAAGATTAGAAATAGAAATAATATCATAATTTTAAAGAACAATATGAACTATATATTTATTTATGCAGTACTAGTGTGGCAACTTGGGAATTTTGGTAACTTCAAATAAATAGAGCTGCATATACGGCATCTTTAGTAGTCAACCAATATATTTTTTATATACATACAGCTTGTTGATCATAGGCATAGGAATGTAGTACTGGCATTAAACTGATATTATGTAGTAATATAAATGTGTTTCCCTATATCTGCTACAGGTAAAATAAAAAAGAGATTGCAATATACAAAGTTTAGCTAAACAGACACCTGGATGTTAAAACAGAAAAGGCAACAAGTGACAATAAAACATTTGTGAAGTATAAAAGATGAACAGAGACAGAGGAACAGACAGAAAAGCGCAGTGAGCTGTAGCTACTATATTAGCTTTTGATGTCCTCTAATGGATGAAGGAGATGGGATCTAAAAGGTTGAGTCATTAAGACTGGCAGTCAGACCATGACAAGCAGCAATGATTTGTTGTTTCTTCAGCCATCAGTGTGCATGATGTGCACTCTGTGTGTGTGTCTAAGTGTGCGTATGAAATAGAAAATAGAAAGCAGAATGTGTCTATGTGTGTAGATAACTTACAGCGATGGCCTGGAGTCTCTCCTCATGTGACACCTCAGCCATCCTGATGAAGGACAGACAAGTTAAGGGGCAGCATGAGAGAGAGAGAGAGAGAGAGAAGGGAGGAGGGGGAGGGAGTAAGAGTTACGTCTCATAATGACCAGCGACATCAGACATTACACAGAGCGTCAAGCAATATTCTGTGACCCCTAGTTTTTGCTCACCGGTCATTTACCTTCCAGTGATTTCTCAGTGACTGAGGTTAAATATCTTTCTGTTTGGCACTAAATCAGAGTCTCTTTCCAGTCAGGAAAAGTTGGTGCAGGCATGCTAATGTGCAGCGAGGGCTCTGCTGGAGATTCCTGCTTTAATAGGTTCCAGACAAGAGCTTCAGGATGGAGGATGGACAGATGAAAACTTAAAGCCAGAGGAAAAGACTGCACACTGTTGCTTAACGGAGATAGGATAAAGCTATTGCTATGAAAAAGTGATAAATCCTGCACTGAGTTCCACTTTTTTCTGTAGTAAATAGTTGAGATTATCAGATCCAAAAGGCAGCACTTATCGTGACCTCTAGAGCAAATTAAACATAGAGATAAATTCATGATCCCAGACTGGAAAATTTTAATTTATAAAGACTATATAAGGCAGAATCGACTGGGTACAAGAATTCAGTACAAGGATTTTAGTATGCAAGCTATAGACACCTTCACTAACAACTGTGAGTGCCATATGGGGGTATTATGACGTTGATACATTCATATACTATATTTAACCCTGACTACTTTCAGCTCTCTAAGGACAACATGTGTTATGTGACAATAATAGCTAATGTCTCCACATATGTTTTATTTTGGTAAGTATTATTGTACTGAGAGGGAATTATATCTCTTATAACTATGTCTAATGTATTGGGATATAATCTTCCATTTAAAAATTACAACTAGTCCGTTAATTCTTACATTAAATATAACATCTAGGTGAGAAAACTACTGTTTTAATAAATGCGAGATTTGATTTATGCGACTGTAAACGGATGATACAGTTCTGGCAATTTGCTGGTTTTATTTAAGTTTGTATTCAAGCAAAGTCTCAATCTCCCCAGGAGTGGACGTATACAGAAATTCTGAAGGTCAGACTGTGCAATCCTCAAAAAAAAAACCCCCAAAAAAACCAAAACAAAACTGTGCAAAAAACAAAACAAAAAAACAAGCAAACAAAAAAAAAAAAAGCAAACACAAACTCAGATACTTGATGTTAAGTTCATGACAGTACAATTAGGAATAGACTGAATATGTCTGGCTTGTTTGGAAGGGTTGCCAGG
Organism: Simochromis diagramma; assembly: GCF_900408965.1. Taxonomy (NCBI): domain Eukaryota; kingdom Metazoa; phylum Chordata; class Actinopteri; order Cichliformes; family Cichlidae; genus Simochromis; species Simochromis diagramma. The sequence continues at coordinate 6,227,676 of NW_024387030.1, read as the reverse complement.
AAATAGCCTCTCCTCTCTAAAAAGTCCATGGAAGTTGTGAACAAACCCCAAGACTTCTGGAACAATGTTTAGTGTTTGATGAACACTAAACACAGTATATCAGCAGAAACATCTCATCCTAACTGTCAGGCACGGTAGTGGAAGGATGATGATTTGAGCTTTTTTTGCAGCCACAGGACTAATACACTTTGCAGTTATTTACTCAACCATAAACTCTTTTATATATCAAAGTGTTTTAGATTGAAATATAAGGTAATGTATCTAAAAGCTAATGGCTGGCCAAAACTGGGTCGTACAACAGGACAATGATCGCATGTACACCAGCAAAACTGCAGTGGCCCAGTCCAGACCTCAACCCAACTGAAATACAGGACTTTAAGAGAGCTGTGCATAAATGAATAAGAGCTTTGAAAAGAAGAATAGACCAAAATTTCTTCACAACAATTCAAAAGACTGATGAAGTCATATACAAGATCTACCTGCTCTAGAGGTGTTTCTACAAGCTCTCAAATCCTGGGATGAACTCAGTTTCTCACAGGACTGCATAGAGTCCTTTGTAAACCTTCATTTGACTCTATAAATGATGGAAAATGAGGACAAACACAATATGTCTCATTTAGGTTTTAGACAAAATGACAGATTAAAATATTTTTGTAAAAATCCACTATTCAGGAAATCAGCAGGCAGGTTAATCAATGTTAAAAAATATATGATAAGTTGCAGTCCTAATTAAGAATTACATCCGTAGGGCAAACTAATGACTTTTTGGTTTTTCATCTCTAATTTAAATTATTACTATTATGTACTGTAAAAACATTTAAAAGGTGACATTTAAAAAGGTGATTCACATAAAACCTTAAGGGGAAGTATGTCTCTTTCGCCACATAAAATTACACCCCTGCACAGATATAATTTGCTATAATAGCAGGAATCTTTAGAAACATTACAGTGATCAAAGTAGCCCAAGAATTAACGTACTTATTAAATACAGGTTCTGAATGACTTGGTGTCAAATTACCCATTTTCTCTACTCCCAGAGAAGAAATTAACTTCTCTGAATCTGACTAGAGTTTCTGGTTGCTTAAGTGTTTGATGGAGAACAGAAGAATGGTGTGCTCTCTCTAGACCAGAATGAAGCTTTACCACAACATATATGGGCTCATCATCTAATCCAATCTTTTTAAAAACAGCTATAACAAAAACAGCTGTCAACCTAACCTACAGCAAGGCCAGTAACATTGCTAAAATTGTTTGATTGTGTTGTTGTTGATGAGGAACGAGGAACAGCATCCCTGCTCGTAACAGATTGTATCATTTCTCAGCTTAGTACATACAAAGGTTGGATTGTGAGTGGAAAAATGCAGCATATCACCAGTTCACATCCCTCCTATCCCACCCTTTTTTTGCGGCTGCATTTTTATTTCCCACACAAAGGCATGCAGGGTAGCAGCGCTGACCTAAAAAAGATAAAGAAGCATCTTTTTTCATGCTCAGTGTGCAACCATTGATCCTCTAAGACTTAGGCATGCATGAAGGTCAGTCTGTAACATGTCCAATTACTGTCTTTCCTGTGCATTTACACACATATAATCAAACAGCTCACTTCTCTTCCATTCCCTCTTCTGTTTTTCCATCGAGCCACATCACCATCACATGGAGACCCTTGGGGAGGAGAAAGTAAGTACCACAATCATCTGATCACCCCCTGAAGTACACACAAACACAGACATATTGTACCGTCTAGACACATTTTCCCAACTTTTGCCTTTCCCCAGTGATCCAGACATGTGGATGTACTGAGTCAAATCAGCTTTTATATGGCTTAATGTGGTAAGATTGCACTCTCAAAAATAAAGCAATTCTTAATTTTGCTTATAATTGTTTGTTTAGAACAAAATTAAAAAACATTAATTACGTTTATAGTTTTTTTTTTGGTGTTGTTATATAGCGCATTTTTGTCCTAAGCCTTTGTCCCTTCCCATCCCTCAGGTTATAGTGGAAGATGGGCCCTTAGATTAGTACACATCTGGAAACTCATCTGAATCATTTCATCGGTGGAATTTGACCAGGGAGGAGCAGCTGACCTCTGTTGTTTTTAAAGGACCAAACATCTTAATGTGGAAAAGGTCAAGGAGCAGGTCCCACCCGCAGCTGAACTTGACAGCAATTATACAATGAACACATTACCACTGTTTGATACATTTGTTAAAAATGCAGGATAGAGAGACCATTCACAGCTTCACATTTAGAACACCTGAAATGTGCCAAATCACCAAGAAATTTTTGCAATTTCAACTGCTTTTTAGTCACACAGAAATGTAGTTTTTGTTTTTATTAAGTAATTATGCATAACAGTTTTTGGACATAATCTTACTATGTATGTATAAGTTACAGACTTTTATTAGCAATGTGCTGATCGACCAGCTAGGGACTGCAATCAGTCAATTTTCAGCATTCTTGGCTCTGATTGGTGACCGGCTGGTCAGCCTCATCTATGTCAGATTATGCAACATGCACACTGTGGTGCAGGCAAATGGTTGCATTCACATTCTAACAGGTTGTTGGAATGAAAGCTCTTCACTATGAGTTAAGACACAAAGTGTTAGAACAGACCTAATGAGACACGTAATCTTCACCCAGATGAACATGGACAATTTAAAGAAAGTAACAACGCTGCTAAAGCTTCCCAGAGCTCAAAGCCAAAGGATCAGAGCAGTTACAAGGAAAAATTATAGAGACAAGAAAACAGAAAGGGGCTGACCTTTTATCTGGTGAAATTATAAACATACTGGAAAATTATTTAAGTAAATGACCTTTGTTATGTAAATCTGTTAAACGTTCTTTTGTTTGGTGCACAGTAACAGTGAACAGTTATTTGCACCTCTTTCCGGTATCAGAGCACTTTATTTTCAGTTACTTCAGTTGTTTCAGTGAAAGGACATCCTGCAACTTACTCAAATTTTGGGGACACTATAAAGTTGAATCTTTTTTTGTTGTTATGAAAATAATATTTAGCATTGAAGAAAAGTTTACTTTTGTTTGAATACGCTGTCATTTATAGTTTTTACAAAAAATGTGAAATTAGTAGCTGGAAACTGAAGACTGGAAGTGATACATCTCTTAATTTTTATGCACTTAACTCTTGGAAATTAGCTGGCAGTTAGCATTTCTAAACAGCTAACTGAGCATTAGCATTGCTAATAGACTTCTCTAAGTTCTTCTGTATTTCCCTGTTTCCTTTTTTATTTTTGATGCTCTTCCTTGTAATTGGCTTCGTTGTAATTATCCACTTGTTTACTAATTAGGTTACTATTGAGCGATTAGACCATTTTTTTCACATTGTTTGCCATCCATTCGTCTTGTTGACATTTGATCCATTTCAGTGTTGCACTGTCCAAAACCGAAACTGAAAACAAATTTATCACATGAGCACTACATAAGCTCACCATCTTAATAAGAGAACCATGTGATTTTCTTTCCCTGTGATTGCCCGGAGAGCTACAGCTGCTTTAAAACATTTCATTTGCAGTTAGTATATTAAACATCAGCACGTAATATAGTTCCATCAGTTTCCATCACGCTGTCCTAGCTGGACACAGTTCAGCTAAAGCACACTGTAAATAAGGTTAGCTTTGCATAGATAAGTGTAATGAATTTTAATTTAAAAGTTGTACAAAGGTTGTATTATGCATTTATCTAAACACAGGATGGCCTCAATTGTGATACAGATATTCTGCCCATGTTTTAGTTACAAAGACAAGAATTATGTGTGGACTTTGCTTCTATCCTGCCAGTATTCATGTAGTGCTTTTTATTTGGGAAGTTTCATTAAAGATAATTTTTTTTGCTCAACTGACTACCAAGTTGTGAATGTGAAAACGTAAATACAACAATAATCTAAAATCCAGATTTAGTCAGATGGACATGACATCAGGTGATATGAAAAAGTACTGATAACAATCCAGTCACTGTCAGGTGCATCTAAACATCTACATTCAGCAACAGTGAATAATGCTTACAATCTTGTGCATGCAAGACTTAAAGGCAACAGTCCAAAACCAAATGTAAGTGCTAGTCCTGATTTTATAACCTCTGGAATAATACTGCAATGAAATTTTAAAGACATATTGGAAAACTGTCTACCTTGTTGGAACACTGGGGGCCTATGTCCTACAGCCTCTCTCATAAATTATTGACGCACAGGGAGAAAGGAAAGCAGGCAGCCATCTTTGCCACAGTAAAAAGAGTACGGTAATTACATTTATGACAGAGAAAGACATCAAGGGAGGGAGACAGTCACTAAGAGACTGGTTTGCCTGACACAGATAAATGCAAGAGATCAAAAACATCACTCAGACAAGACTAAGCGATGGATGGATCATAACAGGCGGATTTAGAGACAACCAGCAAGCTAAAACCACATTTTTGACAAAATGTAAAGGTAGGTACATATCAGAAGAAGTCTGAGAAACACATTAATGACCAGCCCAATTCCCTATTGAGTGCACCGCTTCTGTAGCATTTCCAGGAACACATTAACTGCCAGTGTACAGCAACAGTATCCTCTCTTCTAATAGCATTGTGCTCATGGTCCTCTGGAACCAGCAGTCACTTTACATACTCTAACTGCACTATAATGCACTAAAAGTAATCAATTTAATGCCCATAAATGTAAATGAATTATAGCCCAGTGGTATATCTTTGTTGGGGGTGTTATATTGGCATAAAGTCTTACTAGGATAAAAAAAAAAATCTCCTTTTAAGGTAAAGAAAGTATTTTCATTCCACTTAATTATTAAGATACATAAAATCAACATCAGGTTCTTCTAATTAAAAAAAAACATTTCATCTCTTCCTGATCAAACTAATTCTACCTTCTGTAACAAAAACACCACTTTTTAAATCATTACATGTTGCCTTTGTAGAAGGTTTGCTGTAGATAATTTCCAATATGTGATGACAGAGAATAGCTACTCTTTGACTCCAGACAGCAATAGGTCTGCTCTCTGTCAGCAGCGGTGGCAGATTGTGTCAGTCCAAATTACCTCAAATTATCTTAAACAAACACCTGTTGGGCAATCCAACATGCTGATTCTGAACATGCCTCCTACGCTCACACATACTCAGATGCACAAATTTATTTAAAGCTTGTTTGTGCGGCATCTGCTCTTCATTAGGTAGTAAGCACTTTAATGCACCTATACTGAACTGAACACCTACTGCACATTAGGACCAGGCAGAATCAGGTCCCTTGACAAAGAGAGAAAGACGGATAAGAGCACTTTCAAATGATAGTTAATAAGTGGAGTTAATTAAAGTTAAATCTGGTGATATTTCTATATCACCTTACTATAAGCTTAGTCATAAAGGGAGGTTTTAAGCCTGATCTTAAGAAGTAGATAGTGCCTGTCTCCTGGATCTAGACTTAAAGCTTTTTGCATAGGAAGGTGGCCTGATAATTCAATGCTCTGCCTCCCAGTTTGGAAACTCTAGGAACCACAAGTAATCCTGCAGTCTGAGAGCAAAGCGCTTAACAAATTGTCTGAAACACTCAAAGCCAGCAATTAATTGAGCCAAAAAGTATCATTTATATAGTTAAATCCTGTCAGCGCTTATTCCTGTGGTCCACAGAGACCCGCTGCTGTTCAAAAATTGCTCCCCAAACATCAATGAGCCAGCCGCACACACTGGGTGACATGTTCCACACTGAAATATTTACATATATGACCATGAACATGGGCATTTAACTCTATACTCCATCCTCCTACTTTACTATGCCATGTGCGCGATCGGATTGTTGTTGTTGCTTTTAAATATGAAATATAAAAACCTCCTAAAGTGAGATGTTGATAATCACACCAATCATCTGGTGCCGAAAGTGACCAAGTTACAACAAATAAACAAGACATTTGTTAACTTAGGCTGTGATTCACAACAGCGAGAACGTTTAAACTAATATTTTGCAGCTATAATGAAACTCCTGGGTACACACACACACAAACACAATCACAAAAAGAAACCCAGAAAAAAAAAAAGAAAAGGTGACTGAAACGGCTGCAAGCCAAAAAAATAAGAAAACAGAATATTATTTATTCTGCAAATCTGGAGAAATCCCAGATGTGAGCGAGACTGTCATGTCTGGCTGCTTCCAAAAGAACAAGCATGCCAGACACAGACAAAATAACAGAAAATGTTTCCTCTTCAGAAAGAAGGATGATGGTGAAAATGACTCTTGAGTTAATGACACAGACCTTGCATTTAAGAAACGCTAAAACACTCTGGAAAAGGAAACTGATCTCGAATCCAATCACCCTGACTGTGTCAGAGTGGCCCTTCTTTCTCCTTCTCTCTACTCCCCACTTCCACGGCTTCCTTCCTTCAGGCCAAAAGAGCACAAGGACAACAATACTCCTCCCAGCCTCTCTGCCCCAGCCACACACTTGTCCCAGGCCATTACACACATATACACACCAAGACTTCTCAACCACCACCAACACACACGCAGCTCTGCATCCTTCTATCTCAGGCAGAATACAAATTGTGCCAAATATAAACAGTGCAGTGCCTATAAAAACTAGAGGAAGTCCGCTGAGGTCACACGTTAGTATTCAGGAGTCAGAGGGCAAAAGTCCTTTCCCTTTGAGGCCAGCCATAAATAACAGCTCTGTTAGCACAAAAGAGAGTGAACTACTGTGTAACATCTATGTCGAGAGGGCAAATGGCAAGTCACACAAAGACTGAGACACATGTGTTGGGACGGGGGAAACTGGGAAAGTTCTGATGTCTTACTTGTTTCAGTGTCAACAGCATGCAAGAATGAATGAATCCTGACTTTACGTATGTAGTGGCAGGATTTCTAGCAAAAAATGAGCAACCAATCAAAAGTATTCCTGTGATCTTTATGACTCTTTTGTCTTTTCTTCTGTACATAAATGGTCAAAATGGACTGCTTTTTATGTATCACTTTTCTAGTCTTATTGACCGCTCTAAGCACTTTTACGAGTTGTCTGTTGGCAACATTAGGAAAAAGACAAATTTCATTAAACTTGGCAGAGAAGTGAAGCATGAGCAAACAAAAATTCAGCTAAATTTCACTTGCTTAAAATGGTGCATTAGTGAATTAGCCTTGGCAGACCATGTGCTCTTCATGCAGTCTTCTAGTTAGAAAAAAACAATGAATTCAATTACATTTGTATTAAATCCTTCACCAGTTTGGAAAGTGTTATTTTTTGTATTGTCTAACAGCAATATTAATGAAGTTTATTTATTGGGGCCATTCATGCCACTCAAAGTCAACAACCATAATGGAAAATTGTTAAGGAAACATAAAATAAGCAACACAACACAAAACATGAATGAGTTACAATGGGTATTATGGCATTACAAAGAGATTAAGCTATTTAAGAAAGATTACCTTAATTTAGGTCACAAAAATAGAAGTTTTAAGAGTAGGTTGAGGATATGACAGGAAGCTGAAGATGGCAAGTTTTTTTCAGTGGGAGTGGCCAGAATGGTTCGAAATGAGTATTTGAGAGGGACAGATTGAGGCAAGGCTGAGATAGTTTAGACACACACAGAGAAAGACAGTGAATACACTGGAAATAGGATACTGAATATGGAGCTAAAGAGGAGGAAAAGAGGAAGATCGTGCAGAAGATTCATAGTGAAGGAGACAGAGTTTGTGTGACAGTATGCTGTTGGATGGGGTGAAATGGAGGCAGATGATCCCCTGTGTTGTTCCCTAAAGCGAGAAGCCAAAAGAAGGGGGAAAAAAAGAGATGCTTTGAGCAAGCAAGTTCCATCAGTAGCCAAAAACTTGTTGTCACAGACTGACGTCAGTCCACAGCAATCATAATGGCACAAAAATGGGAACAATCTTTTTTTGTATGCAATTATTCTCAAATTTGTGACATAAGGCAGTGGAGAAGGTGTTGCGTAACCCTGCCTTATTTTCTCAACCTTCACACTGCTGGTCAATAAGTCAATATGAAGTCTTCGCTTTGGAAAATTACAGAAATACTCGGATGCAGCCAACTCTAATGTGTAAAAAATCTAGGTTTGCAGGCACTTTTTCAACAATGGCCACATTTTTTAGGCATACAGACAGGCCAGTATTTCTTCTACTCAGTTCCTAATGTGCAACAAATCTCCACTCTCACATTCTTTCCACCAATTCCTTCCTCGTTCTGCCTTCTACAAATACCTAATGAAAAACCTTTAACAGAGGCAGTGTCCCTACCCTGTGCTGCTTCTCCCTGGAATCTTCATCAACTAGTCTCATCTGACCGATCTTGACCTTCATTATGCTACGCTGCAAAACTGATGAGTTTTGATCTTTGCTTGTTAATGTTTAGATAACCACAGAGTGCATGCTGAGTCCACAACTCCTGTGACACTTTATGATTGATCCGGGTGTTTTGATTATAGCTGTAGAGGTCAGAATGCAGGTTTAGCTTGTCAAAGGTAGAAATATAGTACATACACAGTTAGGGCTGTTCGATATAACGATATATATTGGATGACGATATAAAAACGTCTATCGTTTCATTTTACGCTATCGTTTGTTTCGTGGTGTCGCAAAATAAGCTGTTTATGGCAATACTTTTTCATTATTTTGATAGTCACTCTAGTGGCTATATTAATTTCTTAAAGTTCTCTTCTCTACATTTAATATAACCACACTACAGACAGACAAGCGTTTGTTTTTATGCATTGTCTTTAGCAACAACGACGGTAAAACCACCGCGTGTTCGCTTGTTCCGCATAAACCTTTCACAATAAAGCTCAAGATCCTGTTGAGACTTTTCAAAATAAATTGAATCACGTGAAAGATGCAGAGTGTTTACGGATGAGAAGCAAATAAAGAGCCGCCAGGTGCTAAAAAATAAACCTTAGACTCAAACGTTAGAACAGGCTTTTCCCCGCAGCACGCTGTGTAATAAATACGCACAAAGAAAACGGCGGCCGTTACAACTTATGTCTAAAAATGTATAGTTTCATGCATCAGTTAAAACACTGGACTCCAGGTACGCGACGCCCAGCTGGAAACACTTCACGCATGTCGAGCTGCCCGAGATTCACAGAATTTACAGAAAATGTTACATTTTTGTGATTTATATCGTTATCGGACGATAGAGGTCTTAATATCGGGATATGAGATTTTGGTCATATTGCACAGCCCTATACACAGTACACTGGATCTTTAATATCACTGATACCTGTGTGACAGGATATAATGAAGACTGACGTTTGGATCACTGTTTAGATCATCAAAATTCAGGGAGTGGCAATCGGTATAGGAAAAGGTGAAATCTTTTAGCTCTGAACCTGGGAAACATTTTGTTCTGTATTGGAAGCCCAGTTTCGTTAGAAGGAGCCAAGCTATCACACAAATAAGACTGGGATGGAAAAACGCAGATGTTTGTAAATTATGACCTAAAGGTTCATAATCACAATTTAAAAAATGAAAGCAGGATCATCCTAAATGAATTACTCAGAAGATTATTTGCCATGTGATTTAAACTCAAATCATATTTGGTAAGTTCCAACTTTTCACATTTGAGGATTTTATGCTATACTTTTCTGAAACGTCGCTGAAATTGTTTTATACTGCTAGTTGGATAAAACAAGCAATTTAGCTGGTATTTTTCACTATTTTTACAGAATATTTAACAGACAAAAATCTCTCCTTGAAAAAATATTTGATCAATGGATCTTAGCAGCCATTATTTAATATTTGTAAGTGTGATTGAGGCCTGGTCTTGCAATTGAACAGCAGTTCCTAGTAGGGCTGTGCGATATGACCAAAATCTCATATCCCGATATAAGAATTCTATCGTCCGATAACGATATAAATCACAAAAATGTAACATTTTCTGTAAATTCTGTGAATCTCGGGCAGCTCGACTTGTGTGAAGTGTTTCCAGCTGCGCGTCATGTAGTGTTTTAACTGATGCATGAAAATATAAATTTTTAGACATAAGTTGTAACGGCCGCCGTTTTCTTTGTGAGTATTTATTACACGGTGTGCTGCGGGGAAAAGCCTGTTCTAACGTTTGAGTCTAAGGTTTATTTTTTAGCACCTGGCAGCTCTTTTTTTACTTCTCATCTGTAAATAATCTGCTCTTTCACGTGATTCAGTTTATTTTGAAAAGTCTCCACAGGATCTTGAGCTTTATTGTGAAAACTTTATGTGGAACATAAACAAGCGGATGGTGTTACCGTCGTTGTTGCTAACCAAAACATAAAAACAGGCCTTGTCCTCCGTAGTGTGGTTATATAAAATATAAGAGAAAGAGAGAACTTTAAGAAATTAATATAGCCACTACAGTGACCATCAAAACAATGAAAAAATATTGCTGTAAACAGTTTATTTTGCAACACCACGAAACAAATGATAGCATAAAATGAAATGATAGACGTTTTTATATCGTCATCCGATATATATCGTTATATGAACAGCCCTAGTTCCTAGGAGGAATAATCTTAGAGTTCTGGACAAAAGCTCAACCTTTTTGGACAGAAGATTAAAAACCTAAGCTAGAATGAGTAAAGAACAGGATAGTGATCCCAATTATTGACTTGTTCTTCAGCCTTTTTGCAAAAACAGTGTAACATGACCTGCTGACAACACTGTCTTTATGCTTACAGAAAACCCATTTCAGTAGTGGCCTGTCTCCTGCATCCTGGTGTGTTCTTGTTGGTCAATAAGCAAATTCTATATGTCCGGAAACCTATGGACTTGCATTACGGGAGCAGCCTTTCTATGTTAATGCAGTAACCATTAGGCCTAATAGGTGTCTTCCCTTATGGCATGGTCCCAATATCTACTCAAGGCTCTCAAGGACTTGTTTATACTAAGTATGTTTGTCCAAGAACAGCCTGTCCAATCTCTTCTCACAAAATAAAGTTTGATTTACAAAGGGGACAAGGACTAATATTCATCCTACTTCCTTCCCTTAAACCATATTGCCATGTGTGCACCCTGTAGATGAGGTTATCAACAGAGCAAAACGAAGGGTGATCTACTGCTTATCAATAGGGCTTTTGATATTATCTCTGCAACAACACTGATGACAGTCATATGAGCATGTGGGAGTGCACATGTTTTGGGCAGTAGGCACACACACACACAGGCACACACATACAAATGTACAAACACATACTGCTGAGCACACTTCCCTCTGAGATTAAAACGACTTAGTGGCTAAAAATGACAGTTTATCAGAAGACACACTATCCGCTGGAAAGAAAAAAACAAATCCTCCTTTTGCCTTATCTGTCATGACAAAGCAGCAAGGAGGGGGATTTGTAATAAGAGATAGTCATAAAAAAGAAAAAGAAAAAGTGACTATCCAGGAGGAAAAGAGAAGGCAGAGATTAAGAAAAAGAGAAAAAAAAAAACAGAGACAGAAAGGGCGAGGTGGATTGCAAAGCATTATCTAAGAATATCTCACATCATCATCATCGGCCCAGATGTTACTCCGTATCACTTTGCATGCTTGCTGAGCAAGCTTTCACTTCCACTTCCTCTTTTGCCCTACAATACCATCTTTCAGAATGGGACAGTAAGTTTAAAGACATTTGGAATGTATGACATTCATTTTCCACGACTAGCTTACAGATCTGATTTTGTAACCACTGCATAAATGGTTTCTTAATGACAGCAAGGTCAGAGAGGGTAATTGGCAATATCCATCACTCTGGGGCTATTTGCTCAGGGCAGGATGTGAACCCATGAGAGGCCTCCTGTCCACTTGTAATAACGCTGTACCACCGGATTCTGGCAAAACTTCTAGGAAATTGCAACCCAACAGTTGTCGAGGGTTCTACGTTAAATTAGATCTATTTACTCATATACACCGCTCTAAAACAAAAGATTTTCATGAAACCTGTATTAACTGATATTTATACAAACAGTTAGTGTGGATCCTGATAAGATTTTAATTATACTAATGCCAGTGTTGACTCTGCTTATAGGTCTGAGTCTTTATGTTATTGATTTGTTATTGGTTTTCTGTGCAGGTCTAGACAGTTTTTTTTTATTTTATTTTATTTTATTTTTTGCATCAAAACAGCTGTTTTATTATCTGAGAATTATCTGAGAGTCTGACAACAGTATAAGAGCTGCATATGAGTCGAGGACCAAGAGTGTGACGCCACTTTATTGCAATGTTTAAGTGCCAGAAAATAATAAAAGGAATTGATAAGCTTGGAGTCATTTGATTCACATCGGTATTCCTAAGGGAAGACTTATAGCTACTAAATGTTCATCAACTGCTCACTGAGTTCTGTCTGTTTGGGTTGGCACTGGGCAGGTAGTGTACAACTGTTCATCATAGTTGCTTTGTTTGAAAACCTGCATTTTGCCACTGGCTATACGTGGTGACAATGAAGCAAAACATAAAATCTGGGAGGGGGGAAAGCAAAACAATCCGATGAATAACACTAAAATGGTCATGTGTCCTAATGTTAATCTGAAAATGCTGATTATAACTTCTTTCATTTGTACAGGTTATGTCATTGTGACTTTATTTTGGATGCTGCTTACTATGACTTGCCTCAATGAGGATTTCTATTATTAGCCTCTTGGCTTCCCGAAAGGCACTTTGATTGCAGTTAGTTGAGAGTAAAGACTGTTACTCATTCACATTTCACCTCAACTTTTTTTTTACTGACTGGCCATGAATAGGAATGAATGACCTTCCAGTTACCAGGCTCATTTCCCCTAACTAAATTGGGGAACGCAGACCCATCCCAGTACCAAGCCTGCCAGTGCAAGGCACAGTCATCAACACACGCATAAACAATCCATCTGTTTGTTCCATTCATACATGCAAAATGACTGGCAGAAATGCACAAACAAAGCTGCACGTATGCAGGAATTCAAAAAGACAAAGACAGAAATGTGACTGTCCAAAGTCATAATGTCAGATAATGTTTGGGCGGGCAAGACAAGTGCTGTCGCCTCCACTGTGAGTTGCTGACACGACACAGAGCAGCCAACTGGATATAGACCCTCCACTCACATGTAGCCTGGCTGGGGCCTTAGGACTTACTGTAACTGCTTATAAAATGAAATGAAACAACAGAAGGCAGGAAGTGCTGCTAATAAACCAAATATCCAACCTCTTTTTAAATGTTTGACCCGATAATTAATTGTCTTAAATCTTACCAATAAAATCTTAGAATATTAAATGGTATAATGCATAATTGATATCTATATTTTTACACATTTATCAGTGGTGAGAATTACATTTTGCGTTATTTTCTATTTACTAGTCAATTACACTATTAGACAATAAAGACTGATGTTCATTGTGAAGCAAACAGGCTCTCGGGACTTGAAATCAATTAATTTTGTCTCCTTTTCAACATCTCTCTGATGGCGATAGCTGACCTAGCAAGAGGATAAAATGTCTGGCTGGAAGTAACCTCAGAAATCAATCCCCCTGATGCACTTTCCCCAGCATTTATAAGAATCAAACAGGTGTCTCTTAAGCTTTTTTATTGACCAACATACCTAAGAGTGTGCTGTGCTACTTCAGGGAAATAATGATCCGTTATGTTTATGAACTCTCAGCTATCTTGCAAGGGCTGGTCTTGTCAACAAAGGTGTTTTCTACAACAGTCAACAAGCCCTGCAGAGCAACAATGAACACAAGACCAAACAAAAACACACACTTTGTCCGTTTGTGCCTATGCATGCTGTGATCAAACGTAATTACAAAAAAAGAAGAAAAAAAATCAGGGCAAAAATTAAGGAGCTGGTCCAGCTGACATTGTTCTATTCACAGACAGGAATAGAAGCAGAAGAACACACACAAGCCCGGGCTACGTGATATTCTGGGAGGATGGAGAAGCCAGGTTGTGCCACTGCTGGCAGCCTGCGCCTGGATTCATTTGAGCTAACGTCGTCTATTTAAGAGTTTCATTCGCCGCTACTACAAAGCCAAGCGCCTCATCCACTGCACGGTGTAAATTCCAGACACGAGTATGTAATGGCCAAGGTTTATCAGCTCATGTGCGCCATGTTGGAGGGGACTGCTCACATCACAACACACACAGAATACCCTGTTACTGTCCTCTCCTCCAGTCTGTAACCAGTCAGCATCTCTCCACCCGTGCAGTGACGGCCATGCGCGGCTGGCTGGCTCCACTGGAAATTCACCATCGAAGCAACGACAACAACAACAAATGAAGAGACACTTGCTTCGCACATCAGATCGATATTACATGACGGATCATGAAAGGCATCCGCGTAAACACGTCTTCCCATTACACCTGTCGCCCCCATTGGAAGTACAGTAGTGTAAGGCGGCCCTCTAGGCATGCAATAGAGGATAATATGACATAATAATGCAGATGTTCAGTAACTCTCAGCCGCTGACTTAAGCCAAAGCAATGCTATTTTCAATTTGCTCTCATCTGTCTTGAAGGATGCTGCGCCTCCTGTGATTACGAGTTGTAACCTCCTAGCATATTAATGCAGCTGCACAGTGCTTACACAGTGAGGAATTTCACTATTACAAAACAGCCAGTATATTGTTCGATATGCATATTTCATCCACCCTCTCTCATCCCTCTGTCCCGCTATGTCAGCCCTCGTGTCCGAGGCACAGGATTGATGCTTAAATGTTCCGCCGCTGCACAACCAGCCGCTGAACAAATCACCAAAAGCAGGTCAGCTACAGGAAAACACATCACCAACCGCAGCACACTGAAAATCACGACTTACTCAGTTTACAGATCCCTTTTTGCTTCCCGCCGCAGACGTCTTCCAAACGAGGTGTCCTGTTGTTTATTTTTCGGAGCACTCTCACACCCCTTCCTTTCCTCCCCCCTTCTCTTCTTCTTTTGGATGGCACCCCTTGTGCTATAGCTGAGGTGATGCCGAGGGCAGCTTGCGCGCACGGCCCGGCAATTATAAGACACCGATGGCTTCCTCTCGGGCGAAAAAGACGCACGGCGGACTTGGTTCCGCGCTGGGTAGGAATCTCATGGGTTGTGGGGCGTCGTCTGAAGCAGGTTGTAGACTAGTCAGGGTACGTGTGTGTGTGTGTGTGTGTGTGTGTGTGTTAGAGAGAGTGTCAGAGTGGTATGTGAAGGGGAGTGCAGAGGGGGAAAGGATACGCCTCCCAGCCCCGCGAAGATAAAGGGGCCCTGGCTGCGCACGCTGACTAAGATAAGGGTCCTTCTCTCCAAAAACGAGGCCCTGCTGGCTCTGCTCCAGCCTCACCATATGACGTGCAAGGCTGTCTGCTTCAGCGGTGCTTCAAAAGTACGTGCAGTCTGAGGCTGGGACCACATCCAGGATTTCTACTAGAGGAGAACGCGCCATTCTTTCCAGTTTTACTGTTTCTCCGTCCACTCCATCTAGTGGTGAAAAGGCTCAGTGTCAAGACTCCTTGAATTTTTTTTTGCACGAGGAATCGCAGGCTGAAGGGTGAATGCTTTCACTGCCTCAAGGAGCGGGTTTGAAATAGGATTTCGTCGCCATCTATCTGCTGTTTCTTTATCAAATCAGGAACACTCGGAGGAATCAGTGTAAACTTAAGCTGTGTGCTCAGTTTCGCTCATTTACATTTTATTTATCCAATTATTTGACATCTGCATCCTTAAATCATCCAAAACATGTTGCACCTGCACACAGTATACAGTAGGTGGTGCTAGACTTCCAGACATGTTCTCTTGTCCTTTCAAGTTTGCTTTCTCATAGGTTTATGGTCTGCAAATTCATTTGAGGTGGTTAGGCCATAAATGTTTGTGTGAAAATAGTAAACGAGATATGGGTGTCTACATTATTCTGTATTTTCTTCTGTTTTAGGATATAGCTCTTTTCAGGGAGTTTGATCAATTCTTTTATACAGGCGAGAAGAACAGACACAAAATCACCTGTGCCTCTGTTAGCTTATTGATACCGCATTGAGACTTTAACAATGTATTATATTAATAATACGCTGTTATAATGTATTATAATAATACATTGTTAATTTTGGCTACAGACAGTTTGCTACTGCCCACCACATTTCATCAAATAACCAAAAGTGTAGAGTGTTTAAGAAAAAACAAGGGCTGAAAAATCTGCTTGTCAAAAGACATCTGTTTGTCTAAATGGGAACTGGGTTACATTTAATTGGAAAGCACAAAGGTGAAAGGTTAGAGTACACAGTGGGCTATTTTAACTTAATGCAGCTGATGTGGGGGACAGAGCAAAAGTTCCTGCCTACTCTTAAATGTCTGTACAGCAAAGGAAAAAACAAAACAAAAATAAAGATGCTTCCTTAAAAACATGATGTAATATTTTTAATACTAAGTATAAATGTGGCTGGTTATTTTAGGCAAATCCACCACTGTGATCAAATTGGTGGTGCTGCGATGTCAGGCTGATGCATTTCTGAGTTCACTCCTTAGAATTTTTCAAGGAGCAAAAACTGTAGAAGAGCGACTCGTAAGGAGATCAGATTGTCTAGCTTTTGTCAAGGGACTCAGATTAATGTCTAGAAATAGGAAAGTGGTTAAGCAGTTTTTTTCTTTTCTTTTTTTGAGCCTGTGAGAGAGAATAAAAAGGAAGCACTAAAACCGGTTTCGGAGAAACAAACACCTCCGTTTCTCTGTCTCTTGCTCATTTCATGCACTTCACGTCTCCCGTCTTTCACACCCTCTAGCAGTTTTACACGTATGCACAAAGCAGAAAGCAGGCAACATACAAACACAACTATATGCAGGAAGGAGGGAGGGTGAAAAAGAAACTCAGCCTCCCATGTGGTATGTGTGTGTCTGTCATGACATCATGATAAACACTGCTGACAGATAAGGGTCAGGCCTGTTTCGGTACTGACATCTCTAAAAAAAAAATCTCTCCCTGACAAACAGAAACAACAAAGGGAGGGAGCCGGCTCAATCGCAGTTTGATAGCGTTTTGGGAGTTTCACTCACAAAATATCTCAGTTTGATCGTGATACAAAACCATACTGGCAAATATGTGTTTTTGTGTTCTCATGGGCCTGCACCCTGAGAGCTTTCTCATGTGTTTACATGTGTGCATGTGACTTGTGTCGTTGTGCATGCAGCATGACTTGGAGCCCTCACAGCCCTCGAGGCCAGCTCAGCACTTGGCTTCTTATCTCTCTTTCAGAACCTTGGTCATGAATAAACATAACTGGAAAAAGAAATGATCCAACATGAAAATAACTGAGTGGAATTTGGAAAAGCCAGGTTCAATCCACAGCAGGGGAGGAGTGCTGAGAAAGTGAATGGATAAGCGAATGAGTGCCGAGAGAGGGAGACACTGAAGTGTTTCCTCCATCCTGGAATACCCTCGGTGTACTGGCTCCAGAAAAGTAGCAAAATCTTTCACTTCTTCCTCCTCGCTTCTCTTTTTTGCTTCGCCTGCTCTGGACTCCATCTCTGTCTTTCACTGTATGCTTTAAAATACCAATCGTGCCTCTGTGGGCTACTCTAGATTGTTTTGTATTCTCCTATGCTGTTGTGCCAGTGTGTGTGGGTGTGTGTAGGAGCCGGAGAATTTTTGTCTTTTTTGTTGTTGCTCTGGGTTATAATGAGCTGTTTCACTGAAATACACAAAACGATAATGTTTCTTTTGAACCCCACCCCCTATTCACACACACACACACACACACACACACACACACACACACACACACACACACACACACACACACACACACACACACACACCCCTTTCATTTTTACCTCACCTCTGTCTTATTTCCTCTTTTTCTTATCTTCCATTTTTGCCATTCCTTTTCACGTCCTTTCTTCTCTCTTGTCTCACTTTCTTTCTTTGTACTCCTCTCCAGAATACTGCTGTTAGATCAGACATGAATAATTGAAGACCAGCTTTTTGGTGTCCAAATCAGTAAATCTGTTTTTAATATCATCCTTAACACTTTGGCTGTGTTTTTGAATATGCCCACACAATGCACCCCGTTGCCATAAATGTAGGGAATAATGAGGGTCATGCAGTGGAAATGTGTGAGTGTAAAGCAATGTGTTGGCCCCATTATAAGGTGGCGTCATTAGCTACACAGCTACTGTCACTGTCCCATCACAGCATCTGCCCACACACACACACTGCTTTCATTTTCTGCTCTTTCTCAATCTCTGTCTGTCTCTCTGTTTTAGTCTTATACACACCAACACTATTACCTCCTTTTCTCCCTTTGGTGCAGATCAGGCTGGCATCAGATGCGACAATGTGTTAATCGGTGGCTGTTACACGGGTCAACGAGTTTTGTGACAAAGCCAGTGATCCATTCTTAGGCTCAACTGGGAGCCGCGGTGGAGTGACAGCTCTTTTATTTTCACTCATGAGGTCATTTGAAACTTTTAAAAGAACCTTTTCTCCTCAGTAATCTTTTAGCCATTTCTTTTTTTCTGCTTCCCCTCTCTTACCCACCCGCCTCTTTACATCAGTTCAATTTCCATGTCTGCCTTTTCTTTTCCCGTTTCTCGCTTTTGCCTTAAACTTTTCTATTCTGTCTTTCATTTGTATTCTTTTAAGTGCTCCATCTTTACTGCTATCAGTTTATTCTTTTATTATTCCATTTGTTCCTTATGTTTAACGTGTTCAGTCATTCCCACATTCCTTCTCTTGTTTTTGATGTTTTTTTCCATCTTCATTCCCTACACATACTTCTCATTTTCTTCCCTTCTGTTCATCTTTCTTTTGCTTTTGTTCATTCTGTTTCCTTTTCACGTCACCCTCACTTCTTCCCTTTTAATCATTCTCTTTAATTTATAATTTCATCCTTCTGTGCATCCCAATTTTGATTAGCTGTTCATCCCTGTATAGGTTTCTTCTTTGTGTTGTGCCCATTTATCCATCATTTATTCCTTCTTTTGAATCCCTCTTTCCATCCTCTTCCCTTACTTGTTCTTGTACTCCCTCTCGTGTCATTGTTTTTGTTGTTACCCTTTTCTTTCTTTTCTGAGGTCTGTAGCTCATCAATTTCCATTATTTTGTAAAAATTGTAATTCAGATCTTTCACCTCTGATCACAGCCCACAAGTCCTGTCATTGCAAATAGATGGAGGATGGGAGCCAGGTTGGAAAATACCAGGAAACACGCATTTAAATCAAGTCACATACATTAACATGCAGTCATTGTCTCCGCTCCCCTGCTTGTAGCTGATATAAAATAGAATGGATCACAGCCTTGAGTACAGATGAGTGCAGTGCCACAGCGCTCTAATTTACTCATTAAATTGATGCTCCCAGACCGACTGATTTAGACGGGATTAACGATGGAACTTCTTCTTCTTCTTTTTTTTCAAATTTAAGCCACATCAATGTGCATGCGTGCATGCTGCAGATTTGGTGAAGCATATTATCATGGCATAGCAACTGTGGTGCATTGTGCAGTGAGCAAGCCTTAGCTAAATGTTTGTGTTTTTTGTGTATTATGCATTATTTCCCCCAGCATCTTAACCGTAGGGATGTCAGACCTAAAACTGGGTCAGACAGTTGTAAGAGTGCATGATCCTCTGCCAAGAGCTTCCATAGAAACTCTGACACATCTAAGAGATTTTCCTGGCTGGAAAAATATTTCTGAATATGAGAAGACATAGAAGAGTAGAGGTGATACAGAAGGGACATTTGAGACAGTATATCTAGTCATTATAGATGTGTAAAGGGATGCAAACACAAAGCGCAGATGGGCAATGACATGCATATCCTCACAGTCTGATTTCTTGCCCACATTTGAGAAGAAGTGAAAGAGTGGTGAAGGAGAACAGGCATGCAGTGATGTGCACAAGGTTTCCAATGCACGAAAGGATCACACTAACATATTAAGACATATACAAAGGTTCCCCTGCATACATGTAAATACCCATAGTCCCTGACCCAATTAGTCTGGTCTGATAACTGTGTCAGTGTGTTACTACCAATTCCTAAGCCTGGAGGGTATTGCAGTCATGTACTGTAAAGTCTTACTCATGCATGTAAGGCCACAGCAACATCAGTGCTCAATGCTCATGTACTCCATCCCCCCAATTTTCTCTGTATACATGCAGAAAAAACCACAGTGTATTTGTATATGTATATGTATGTTTATATGTGAATCCGTGAACCGTATACCTGCAGTGCACACACACAGATACTAGGTGAACGGCCAAAAGAAAGAGACAAATAAATCACTAGAATTTCAGTCACCAAAAATGGAGCCTTTAACAATGCTCAAAAACACCCAATTCCAGTGAAGTGAATTAGCAAAAGTTTAACTAACAGCTAGCAGCTAAGTTTCCTGCATAAAGACATCTGGTAAAATGAATGCCACGTACAGGTCTTCTGTTTCTGTTCCACCGTTGAAACTTTAATTAAGTTGAAACTTCATCCCCAAAAGATGCTATATTATATGTACATAGTGTACAAGTGCTTCTGTGTATGTTCTGTATGTACCCATGTGGGCTACAGGAAAACACTGTTTCCATCTCCATCATTATCTCCACAAGTCTCCTAGGAGACTTGTGGAGATGAGGCATGAGCAGACAGCCAAGCACACACATCAACAATGATTAGAGAAGCACAGAGAGGCAGAGCGAACGACTTGCATACATTCTCTGCTTAGCAGAGTGTTTCTTTAAACTGTCACATGAAAGCCTTGCAACTTTGCAGAGTCAACTTTCAAGGAATTTTTAGAATACTGCTTTATTTTCACATTTTTCTGCATATATATTTTTTAATTCTAGGTGGATGAATTTCATGAGTTTTTAGCTATGCTTGTACTGCATCTCAGGTCAGTCTGCTCCTTTGATCCAGAGTGAAATTTCTCAACAGCTGTTACCAATCACCCAAGGACTCCAGGGCAGTGAAGGACCAGGAGTAGGTCATCATTGGTCATTTTGAGGGAAAAAGCTACTAGACTGACATTTCATACAAAAACTCACATCTCCCTCAGAAGGACTTGTAGTAACGTATATGATGATTATCAGGCTTTTCATCAAATGTCAAGATGAAATTTTAATTTCAGTTCCCACTGAATAATCCCCAAATACCTGATAAAATAATGGAATTCCAGTATACCATTTCCTTACACATTGTGCACTAATGTGTGCATGTGTGATATCTAGACGGTGGTCCACTGGAAATTATTTGGTATGGTGACCAAGTCCAGTCAGTCTGTGAGGACCTGTGGTTACTGGGATTCTCTTATTTGTTCCTTGACAGCTGTCTATGTTTCACTTTATCAAGTCTACATGTAAATCTGTTTTGGGTTTGTGGTAGCCTAGCCTTTTCCAGCCGCTGACTGGGGTTGTTGTCTGTGGTTCTGGAATGATACTATTGACATTTCTGGTTACTGCTAAGATGTTATTTTTGGACTTACACACTGCAAAAATGTATGTGCGTGTGTGTGTGTGTGTGTGTTTATGAGATAGAATGTGTAAGGACCCATGTGTAAGGAGCAGTAAGGACCCCAAAAAATCTGTCCCTGAGCCTATCACAGAGTTGTTATTCCTGTGCCTTGGAACACCTTGAAAACAGAGGACCCTCTGAGAAAACCCACGCAACTCAGGATCCTTTTTCATATCTGTATTAAATGCTATATAAATCTCAAGATCACAAATCCTGGGAGCAGATTAATGACCTGCTTTTAGCAAAAGTAAATGTCAACACCCTAAAATCATAGTCATTGTAAAGACTGCACCTGCTTCATGTTTGCATGGCCATTGTGAACCTTTTAGCACATAGCTTTAACCACTATGATCTCCAGCAGAGTCTCACAGAGCTGCTAGCATGATTGTTGACCTTTAGTTAAAAAAGAAAAGGAAAATAAAAAATGATCCTTTCTAAGAATATATAAATAATCAGTGAGGTTGAAACCCAAGGTCCTATAAAGCAGCAGCTTCCTTGTGAGGTGAAGCCGGTCTTAAAAAATGTCAGCTTCCAGCTGGACTGTAACAGCATAGTGGATATCCTGGTAAGACATTTATCACCTTCCATACCCTGTGGGTTAAATAGTATGACAAGTAGCAAATATCCTCAATTATATATCCATATGAAGTTTAATGATCCTGCAAGCAAAACCTTGGGAAATTCCTCTGGTTGTTTATGCTACTCGCATAACTGTTATGGCAGGTTATTAGTCACACAAAACCTGAAATATTACAGATTTTGCTTTCTTGTTCTGGATTCCAAGGTAGAAACAAGCTTTGGAAGTAAAGCTGCTCAGTGAATCCAACCAAGTAGAAATGTCAGTCTTAGCCCCCAGCTGTGGTGGTAGACAGCTGACTGGCACATTAAGGCCCGTTATAGTTGGAGCTCCAAAAGAGCTCGCTACAAGGCCTATGTCTGGTGGGTCGACAAATAAAAGGATTTAAACGTCCCTAGTGAGACTAAATTTAATTTTCTGAGGATCCCAGGCTGAAAATTTTAACAAGCATCACACCATGGGAATATAAAAGCATCACTTTCATTTCTTTTTCATAATTGATGAAGCCTTTCAAGTACATTAAACACAGGTTCTTCGAGTATTTCAGCAACGGGCCAAGTTATTTCATGTGGATGTGAATCAGAAGGCAATATTTTGTATGTGACAACCTTGCTATCCTACACAGGAATCAATACTTTATTTCTCAGAAAAATAACCCTCTTTATTGATTGGACTCAAAGTAAAATGATCTTTACGATCCTTTTGAACCGTACTCCCTCACTCAAGCCACTGAGAGCTGAGGAATTTCATAGCAGAACTGTGGGAGCTTCAAAGCCTTAAATCCATTTTCTCCGTGTGTAAAGGTTCATAAGGAGCTGGGCGAGATGGCAGCAGGTAGAATGAGAGTGACAAAGAGAGTACGATAAAATTAAAGCCGCGGACAAAAGGCTTTTGTGCGTTTCTGCAGTGGTAAACCAGTGCTGAAAAGGATGTCACCAGCATCTCCTGGACAGCCACTTTCACACCCACACACACACACACACAAAAGTATAAGCATACACAAGCACAGGGACACAAAAATAGACACATGCATACAGACAGCTCAGTCTGCATTTTCTGTTGCCTCCTGCAGTCACACATACTTACTTACACACGCACACACACACTTGTTGTCTCGTGCTTTCTGGGCCACTGAGGAGAGAGAGAGGGGAGAAGACAGGGAAAAAGAGCTGCTGGCTTGCTGAGTGTGAGTCATGGACAGGCTGACTGTCCTCAGGCCTCGATACACCATCTGCACCCCCCACTACCTCTACACCCTCATCACACAGCTCAATGCTCCACAGCACCGGACACACACAAATATGAATACATGCAGAGACAGACAGACATGGATTCAAATGAAAGAAACAAATGCCCACATCTGACACATATCTGGAAGGACTCACAACCTTGCTAAATCTGGGCCATGCACTACTAAAACACCAAAACTCTCATTTATATATTAATAATTATCCAATCCTGATGCATGTGGATCTAGAAATAAAAAGAAAATCATCTCAGCTTTATACTGGAAAAATATCAAATATTTTAAAAATGACATTTTTATGTAAAAGTACACATTTGCACAATTCTTTCCATACTAACACACACAGGAAAAAAAGACCACTGAGCACTAAATCCCTGCAGGTTAACTGGGATCTACCATGATTCTAGCAGAATTCATTATGGAAACCTGACACTAGCCCACAGGAAAGGCGCAAATGTGGCTCTGCTGCATCCATCTGGCTATGCGTATTTGTGTTAGTGTGTGAGCGCGAGCGCATGAATGAGCACGTTCTCGAGGAATCAATGAAAACGATCTTTTTCATTAGAGTAACAGTAAGCTGCTTCGGCATTGACCCCCACTGTATTTTCAGCCGCACCATAATACACCCCCCGACTCTGCTTTCAAGTACCACAAGCTAAAAACTGTATTTAAGAAGTCTTATTTTTTATTCAATGAGGTTATTAATGTTACACATCACAACAGATAGAAAACATTAGTCCAAAAAAGAGGACTGTGGAATAATAAGTACTAATAATATTAAGTAATGGCAAATATTTTTACAGTCAAAATGGCATGATCACCGGCATGTCTGTCTGTCAAAATGTAACATCGCAGACTCGAAGCACAAAAGGTCAGGTTATAAAAAAGGACACACTCGTACACACATGCAGCACAAACTGACGAGCAACTTTATCTAACAGCTCCTCGCCTGAGGAGCGCCACTACAAAATACAACTTGTTCCATTTAGCATAGCCTCTTCCTACTTTACAAAGTATCAGTCCATGTATCCTTCAGGTGTTGTGGTGCATGGGTGCAAACCAACTTCATCTGTGTGTCTGAGTCTGTATTTGATTAAGGTATGAGCAAATAATGGCATCATATAAAGCACTTGTCATTGGACAGAATAACTGCTGACAAAAAATGAACTGGATAACAACTTTATACAACAAAGTATAATTACAAAGAAAGGGCAGGAGTGCACTGAAGGAACACCAAACTAGTTGTGTTCACTTTTCCTGCTCACAGATCTTGCTCCGAAGTGTATAATTAGGGCTGAAATGATTATTTTTTAAAGAAATGTTTAACTGACTGATAACACCACCGCCTCTTCTGACTAATCAAGAAAAACGTCACTCACGGTTTTCCAGAGCCCTAAGTGGCGTACTGAGAGTGCCTTTTTTGAGAAACCAATTAAAAACCCACCACATATTCCTAATCCTCATGTTTATGCAATTGAAATCCTCAAACAACATTTTTTTTCTTTAACTGAATGGAGTTAATCAGTTATTGATATGGTTTGAATATCATTTCTGTAAACTAATTATTGAAGACCTAAACTCACTGAACTGTATTTGACCAGAGACAGTATAAAAATGAAAACTAAAAAATCTTAGGTTGCCCATCAGCTGATGAATGACTGATGTTTATGGGCTCAGTCACTCATTTTGGGACAAAATGAATTAAAAATTAAGGCTGTTTTTTAGATTTTGCTTGTTCTGTGTTTTAAAATAGACAATTATCTCTGCTATGAAACCGCACGCTCATTGCCTAATGAGGGGTCAATTTAAAGTCTTTAGCCAACGATTCAGTTCAATTCAATTTAATTCCATTTTTTTGTATATATTGCCAAACTATAACAACATTCACTTCAATGAGCATGCATTTTCACAGTATGATCTGCTTTTCCTTATCACATCCATTTTTAAATTTTTTTGCAACCACAATGGTGAGGGTGAAACGCTTCAAAACTGGACTTCAGAAACCAGTGGGTGACATTACTGTAGATGCATCCATCTTTACAACCGTCTATGATTTGAAGTCATTTTCTAGTGCAGTGGGCAAATCTCACTTCAAGGCCCTCTTGCTCAGTTGTACTGGGCCTTTCCAACGTATTACATGGTTGTCTTCAGCAAATGCATGTTGGCCATAGTTTATCTGAAGATTATAGCTCTACAGTAGAAAATTACATTTGCTGATGAAAAGTCTAGAGGAAGTGAATTTTTGAGTTAAGATTGTTTTACCAACATTTATTTCAAAGAAATCCTAGCTTATCATAGTGCTGGTTGGCTGTTTATTTTTAAACTGGGAAGTTTTTAAATATAAAATAGAATAATTTAGCCTCATATCGTAAAAAGGTATAGTTGATAATCTCTTAAAACTGCAACGAAAAAAATGGTATAGATAATGGATAGGTGAAGTCTGAACTTGCGGGTATTAGTAATTTATGAATAGAATGATTTGGGTCTTTCTGTTTGGCTTTTCCTGATAAATTAGAAGCAAAGTGAAAGCCAAAATGCTAGTGAAAAGACTTTCAAGACCTGAAAACTTAAAATCTACTCATAAGGATGTTTTTTTACTGAGCTATAAAGCCAGCTCGCCTATCCAACTGGTACCTACTGAAGCCACTTTGTTCCAAGGTTACGGTGGGCAACACTACTGGCTGGGCAGCTTTCCATTAACATTCCCTTTACTATTACGATTTGCAAGAGGGCCAAATACAAAGAGTGTACTAGCATGGTTTGATAAACACGTTAATCTCCTTAGCGCGGCTTCAAGCTCCGTTCCGTGGAAGGTTTCGTGCACAGAAAAGACAGACCGTCTGTCTGGCTTGCTGTGCTGTGTCCAGCCACATTCTTCATGTTAGGAATAATTCTCTTTCCACTTGACTGCCTCTCATGTTTGCTACAGTAATCCATTCAGTGACGTCTGTATAGGGGTGCCCAACTGTGCACGATCCTCCCCACATCCAATCATCCTTTCTCCTCCTTCTTGCTTACCTTCCAGAAGCAATGTTTCCTAAATCTGCTTCTTCTGGTAAATGCAAGCGCATCTGCCTGATCTCAAATGTAAGAATTTGTTATGTGGTTTGTTTATTTGGAGGTATAAGAATTTGTGGTTTTGTCAGTTGTTGCTATTGGCAAGTACTCTTAAACCTGTGTTTGAACTTGACTTTACGGCATCCTTATAGCTTTTGAATGCTTTGAAGGATGATTTTTATAGCTAGTAACAAGAGCAAATTCTCTGTGTGTAATGGTTGGCAACCTCAAACAGTTATTCAACTTCAAGAAAAGCTAGTATTGCCTGTAGTTGTTTTGTTTTCTGAGTCTCATCCCCATCTCAAGGGAAACTTGATTTAGCAAATCCCAATCCATTCATTCAGCTCTTTCAGCTGCAGCCTCTTCGACTCCTTTGAAACACAGAGGATGTGCGTGCTGAAACCAGAGGTAAACTGGGGTTTTTAATTTCTCTCCCTGCTCTATTTAACATCCGTTTCTTTTCTTGTCTGTTCTTTTCTCAGTGAGGGCTGCTGAGCTAACACTGTGGGTAGTTTGTGTATGCAGGAAGTGGAAAAAAAAAGATTCCCCCTGCTGAGTTTGTATTCTGCCAGACTTTCACCTAGTCCTCAATTCCATATCCAGGATCTCTAAACCACTTTATCATTTCTCAAAAGTCATAAAACTCTGTTCACCTATCGCTGCCTACTTTTCTTCAGTGTCTCTTTGAGAAGAGTCCTCCCTTCTCTAGTACAATCTGTGATTTTACAATGGTGTCTCTTGTCTTCACGCTTCACTATAACATCCTCTCGTTCTGCATGGCCTTGTAGTAGTGCTCCTGCTCAGCATGGCTTCGGGCGGACACAGACGGCCGACGGGGCAGGGTGGAAGTGCGGGACAATAACTGGTTGTGGCCATCTATCAGTAAGTCAGGGTGGGGAGGTGGAGGAAGCATGCTGGAGCAAGACTGGTGAGGAGGTAGAGGCATGGAAGAGGGATGCGGTGGTGGAGGCAAGGGCGAAGAGGATGGGTGTGGGTGTGGAGGCATTTGGGAAGAAGAGGGGTGAGGAGGGGGAGGCATTTGAGAGGAAGATGGGAGGGGTGGTGGAGACATCTGAGAGGATGGGTGAGGAGGTGGAGGCATATGAGAGGAGGTGGGGTGAATGGGAGGTGGAGGCATTGGGGAGGAGCTTGGTGGTGGAGGGGGAGGCAAGGGAGAGGAAGATGGTTGAGGAAGCGGTGGTGGGATAGGGGATGACGACAGCTGAGGTGGGGGCGGAAGAGGGGATGAGGAGGTGGGAAAAGGTGGGGGAGGCAGATCAGCTCCTCCTTCGGCACTGCAGCTGACCGAGGAGGAGCACAGGGAGTCTGATTTCACTGGGAGTGTCCTGTAGTCCCGGTAATGACTGACATTGTCTTGTCGCTGCAGCGCGGCACGGTGTTTGTCACCCGTCGGGTCAGCGGCCATCATGTTGCCACTGATGGTGTTTCTCCATTCCCACGGCTTGCCATTAGTGGCCGACACACGCACCACCGGGTGGTGAGGGGCATGAGCGTCGATTGTGACGATGCTCCCGCTGCCAGCGATGCTCCCTGGGTTGCTCCCAGTGCAGCTGTCTCGATCAGATGGTATCCGGTAGTATGGTGACTCTGAGCAGTTGGAGCCAGGACCAGAGGAGGAGCCGCCTTCTGATGTCTTAGTGGAAGGAGTAGTAGGTCCTTGACCCTGCTGCTTTGACATGGCTACGACCTGCAAGAAAGAGACAAAAATCTCATGATAATCCATATATAAGAGCAGCTGCAAATAAATTACTCAACAACTAGGAAGGGGACATTTATTGGCGTGGACATGGCAGAGCATGATAATAACCTATTATATACCTCTAAAATATTTTCAGAAGATTTAACTCTAGTTATAATTAGCATTTGAAGTCTTATGAGACTGATTTATGTTGGAAACTAATCAGTGAAATTGCTCCCACCAGTGTTGTTTTGATTATACCAGCAAAAATAAATCATAGATGTGTAGTTTACACAGCATATGGCAGCTGTTAAATCTCCGTTCCTGTCTAAACTGAATTGGCTACATGCCACGTGACAATAAAGTATGAAAAATTATGGCTAAAGATAATATCATTGTGATCGTTTTTAGGCTTTCATTTTCTAATTTCTACCTCACCTGTGTGACTCTTTGCTGGCTGAGAGGCTGGTTGGGCTGCGTGTTGGGCACACGGGGAGTCGACACGGCAATGGGCCCTGTTCCAGGCTCTTTTAGTCCTCCTCCCTCTGTGAGTGACAACCACTTTGCCCGTGTCTTGGCACTCTTAGGGGAAACAGGAGGTGGCCGAGAGGCCTCCTCAGGGATGTGAACAAGTGGGGGTGCCACCACCATCCTGGCTCCAGTCGGTGTGGTGGTATTGGCTTGCACTGTGGGATAAAGAGAAGACGGCATTTGTTGGTCGCCCCCTTCCCCTGCAGCTGTGCCTCCTTCACCTCCTCCATCTCCTCCCTCTTCCTCATCTCGTGAGCTCTGGCTACGGAGCTCCATCGAGCGCTGCTTCCACTCTGACACCAGCTGCCGAGACCTTTGTGGGTCGAAGGGCACGTGGAACGTCATGTGACGCTGGGTGGTGACTGGCTCCTCTGAGGGTGAGATGGGGCTGTTGCCGTTTGCAACTCGAGGCAAGGTGTTGCTGAAGGTTACCATGGTTTCCTTGCCCATGGGACGACTGGTCGCCAGAAGCTCCACATCAGCGCTTGCTCGTTTGAGGGAGGCCAGGGATGCCTTCTCCCTCCTCACCTTACTCCGTGCTCCAGATCCCAACCCCAGCTCCTCCCTGCTTTCAGACACCCTGGGAGTCTTCCTGTACAAGGAGTCATGGCTCCTCTGACTCAACACCCTCAGGCCATCCTTCTGCTGTGCTGAAGCTAGTCTCTGTAAAGACGGAGCATCTTCTTCCGAGGCTTTGAAGTTTCCCACTGCGTACACAGCCTAACAAGGGACAGAGGGACAAAGGAGAAATAAATGAGGAAATAGAACCACTCAGGGTGTTAAATAAAGACTAGAGCATGAAATTGTGTTTTCTTTAATCATTAGGAGGGAAAATTTAGATTTTCATATTAGTGGAGAGAGTTTGCGTGAATAGACATCTCTCTTTCCTGCTATTCTCCTGAGGTCAGCGTGAATCCCTCTCTAACCCCTCTCTTCATCCTTTAATGACAAGGAGAAAAACTCCCCCTCTTGAAAAGTGAAAGACGAGAGAGACAGAGAAGGCGAGGAGGAGGGGAGCGTGGAAAATGGCAACGACAAGTTTTCTTAAAACGAAGTGTGAAATTGTTCCAGAAAATTCTTATCGGATTATTCATTCCCTCTCCCTTCCCTCCGTAATAGAAAAGGCTATATATAGGCTGCCAGTAAAAAAAAAAAATGCTCGGAGAGAAATATATGGAAGCCACACAGGGAGGAGAGGTGATGAAAGAAAGAAGCGTTTGTTAGCACATGCTGTGATACTGTTAGAATAATACAATGGGACAGTTCAGTCACAGCAAAACAACTAAACCACGTTAATAAGAAAATCTATTTATGTGCATTTTGTCATTCCCACCCTGCTGCATATTGATGGTTAACTACTCCTCACGGACAAACAAATCCCTGAATGGATCCAAACACATGCTGATGCTTAATTCACAAACATAGGCCTAAAATAGAAGATTTGTAGACATCTTCATTAATTCAGATTTCTTTTTAGTAAGTTCTATTATTAGATATAAAGAATTGGGGGAAAAAAGCAGGAGCAAACATTTTTGTGTACTTTGTTGAACTAACCAAGTAGACTCCAATGCCGGCTCCTATCACGTATCCCACGTAGACGTCTATAGGGTGACTGCGGTGTTGAGTTATCTGCGTCAGGCCAGCGAGGCCTGCTGCCATGCAGAAAGCAAAGACGAGCATCGGCTTCAGCAGCTTAGTAGTGCTGTTGATGCTGGCGTTGAAATACATCTGCAGAGAGAAACAAACACACACAGCATATCAGCAAAGAGCAGACGTTTGAGACATATGAAGCCCGGGATTAAGATTAAAAGGCATTACGATAATTTTACCTCAGGTGCACATAGACAATTACTTTACAGTGTGTAGTGCAAATGTAGATTGCATTACCCGGTTAATAATAAAACAATATGCTAGTTAGAAGAGATATCAACACCAAACTCATATCTGTTTATTAGATATTAAGCCAAAGTCTGGAGCTTAGCCTAACATAAATGGAGAAACAGCTCTCCGGGCTGCATTCTTAAAGACGAATAATTTGTCCATTACCTCCAAGAGTTACCTCCAGGACTGAAAAATGAAGCCAACCAGGATGTGCCAGTTAAAGCTGGATGCAACAGCCAGTTAAATAGCCACAAGCTGTCTGTTTGGCACCACTTAAGCTGAACTGAGCATGTGTGCATTGTTGCTACCTTTTGAATTCAATTACCTGACAATTAATACGGCTGGCTATGCAGTAAATTGTATTAACAGGCTAATTAAATACTATGTGCTCCTTGGACCATTCTGTTCAAATACGGTCACTTTTGCAAATACAGTCTATGATCAACACTTAAAAAGTTTTTCAGTCTTATCTGTACAGTTAAGATACTGAAATGTTAAAAAAGTATTTTTAAAGATACAGGCTTTTCCTCCTTTAATCCCCCTTTGTACTAAGAAAAGCTAAAGTAAAGCGGATATAGATTCATATTTAATAACAATTATTCCAAAGACATCCATTATACAATAGCACTTGTTTCCTGTGCAGCTCGAAGCATTCTCTTTAATATAACTCATATTGTCTTGAAAAAGGGAACTGAACTTATTTTGATTTTATTTGTATATTTCTTTTTTAGCTCATGTGGTAAAGTAGTTTCGAATTCAAATGTCTTGGCAGTAAAGCAAAGTCGATGAGTGAGAAAGACAGGCTGTGAAAGGGGGAAAATATATTTACAGTTACTGGCCATTCGCATTCTCTGCATGCACACCATATTTCGAATATATAAAACGGAGGACAGCTGAGTGACAGAATGCAGGCTTTGCAAAAAATTTCCTTTCTAACAAGCTTGTCTATCTAGTGCTGTGCATAAAAATCCTGCTTTTCTTGATGCAAGAGGGAAAATCTGTCAGCCTGGAGAGATGCGAGTTATTTTCGATGCAGATTTTCTCGGCACTTCTTGAACCAACTATCTGCCTTTTGTGGAGAAATTTTCTTAGGTATCTTCTTTATTTGATTTCATTTAAATTTAGCAGAAAAGTTTTTTTTATACTGAACACAATAAATACATGAATGTCTAAATTTGCTGGACAGTTATGACCAGAACTGAAAAAAAAAAATGACCTGGCATCAGCGCGAAGATCCAACAACATGTTGTAGTGCTAACAAACCCAACAGCTGCTTTTCTCCAGCTCCCCTGCCTTATCTTGTCAGAAATCTGTCCAGTGAGCTTTAATGAGCTCATACAGGGCTCACTGAGGCAGCAGTGATATGGCCAGTAGCTTGCAATAGCCATTGGTGGAGGAGTGTGTGTGTGGGAGGGTGTTACCTCGTGGAAAAATGACAGTGCTACTTTGCCGTACAGTTCACATACTGCTGCAGTCAGTGCCAGATTGCAGAACGGCAAAAATATCCACTAGAACGTAACAATGAACCCCCAAACCTGACCTCAATCTGACAGTTACGGTTATTTTTTATTTGAGTCAGATGTGAGCCCAGCCTGAGGATAATATGCAATCTGAAAATCTATGAACTATGTATCAAATGGCAGTTAATTCCAGTTGAAAGTTGCTGATATGGTTGTAGATCATACAAGTTGTATGATGCCAGCAGCAATGTTTGTTATGAATTAGTGGAAGTTCTGGATAGTTATCATGAAACAAAATTAATTGTTGTGCTAGGACAAAGATACAAAATGTTAATGTATCATTCAGGCTTTAGAAAAAGTATCAAACTAAACATGGTTACCTTGCATATAGTTTTTCTCCTGTTTTAAAGTTGTAATGAATCAGCTATTCATAAAAAAAAGCATCAAATAAACCACACGCATATTCACAAGCAAACAAACATCATGCAGATACACAACACTTAAGCAAACACATGCGGCAATTAAGGCGAAAGGAGTGCTTACAGAGATATATACAGCAGCGAAGCCAGAGAGCGTTGCATGCTGGGATGGGAATGTTTTCCTAAAGGGAGAAAAAGGGAGAGTTAGAAGCGGAAGAGTAAAGACAAAAAAAGAATTCGATTCCTGTTTTCATAAAGGGCTTTGTGTATTCTGAGAGCGTTTATTGCCTCTTGAATAAACCTGAATAAAACTGTCGCGGCTGCTCTTGTTATGCCTGGATTGCATTTGACATTAAAATCTGTGTGTCTGCCCGACTGAGAGTTGTCAGACTGAGTGTGTGTCCTTGGATGTGAACATTAATAAACACAAAGAGAATACCACTGGGCATTAGTGGGAACATTAAAGGGAGAGTGATTGAATTAAGGTCAGAAATGTTATTTAATTTAATTTTTTTTAAAATGAAAGAAATCGTTGTGTTTGCTCTTAACTTCTGCTGTTGTGTTATCGTTTCCCATTTTTTTTCAGGCTAAATTCAAGGATTATTCTTTAAAGGCCATGTTTTCTTTTAGACCTGGAGTCTGAATACACTTTGGCTGGCCTAAAGGTCTATTTTATGAATAGATCTCAATCATATTGCCCTCCAGGCACAGAGCCCTGGGCACCATTCAAACATGCAGGTCAACACTGGACACTCCATAGAACTCCAGCACAGGCCTGTCAAATTTCCTTCTGTTTCTGTCTGTGAATATTGCGATCACTTCTCAAAGTAAGAAAAAAAAATGTAGACACACTGCCCGTTTTGGACACATCAATCCACATGCAAGAGCCTCTGTGGTATTTCCAGCACAAAGAAACCACCCAGCCAAGTTTCTGCCAGAGCAATTTACTGATCTATAGATTCCTCTCCGAACAACCCTTTCACTTTCACGGGCAACAGGATGAAAGTACAGAAAAAAATCACATTACGTTGTACAAATTTTGCTCTGGGTGTGTCATTATTGCTGCTTTGGGAGGTAAAGGACATGAAACTGCTCACTGTCAAAGCAAATGTCGGTTGTAATGTTAGCAAGCTATATAACAGCGATCCACTGGTAGTTAGTTTCAGTTGGAGTCGGAGTTACGAGGCAGTAGTGGCAAGCCAGTAATACTGTTAGATTATTAAAAATGTTATGACTAATCTAATCAGGCCTTATTTCTGTGTCAGTGTAAATGACTGAGCATTGGTAATCTGTGCTGGTGAGATTTTTCCACTGTTCTTGTGAGCAGGTTTAGGAGAAGTATTTTCACACACAAATAATTGAGAAGCGGTGGAAAAAAACACACATCTTGCCTTCCGGGTGGGCATGCCTATAATGACGTGATGTTAGGTGAAAAGGATGAATTTGAGGATCAAGGCTGGAACTATATTTAGGTTAAGATGATGTTAGTTTTGGCAAAAACTGCAAGCGTTTTATAGAACATGTCTTGCTAATCCTTTAGACACTGAGGTGAGTAGCAAGTAGAATGCATTGTGTCAATAAGAGTCACAGCAAGTAAAGCAGTGCTAACATATGCACTTGTACTACAAGGATTATCCCTGTATCAACTCTATTTAGCTATAATCTTTCCTGTGTGTGTGTGTGTGCTTAGTGCCTCTCATACCCATAGATCGGAGCTTATTTGTCTAGCCTATGTCTGCTTGTTAGGAACTGCACTGCAAAAGAGCATTTACAAAACCCAAACTTAGTCAGAGCACCTGCGAGGGAGATTCTGCAGCTGAGTGGCAGGTCTTCTTATACAAATAAACATTTGGCTTTACTATCAAGTATGCCATTAAAAAGAAAATCCTTATTATTTTAAGCAACCATTTCTATCTATTTTTATCTTTTTATCCCCTCAATAAGTTGTCTTTAGTCCTTGTCTGCTATACTCCTGCAAGACAGTGATGTTTCACCCTATTCAGTATAATCTGCAACATGATTGTCACAATACATTGGGTTACATTTTCTGATTAAGGATGTATAGTTATGAGCTGCATCCAACTGCAGGCATGTTGACAATAAACTAGGTAGCACAACGTTGTCTTATTCTTATTACAAGGCAACAGACCATGGAGCCAGAGCGCTGACAAGACAGGTAAGACTCTGTACAAGTGCACTGATGATTTACTTTAACGACTTCGTTAAATCTGTTTGTCTTATTAGCGTTTATGTTGTTTTTAATGTGCAATGATGCAAATTTTGATTTTAAGCAGATGGAGACATTCTGTGTTTATTCTCCTTTAGTTATAAATGAATGCCTTACCGAGCTGACATAATAGCATACTGGTCTTTGCCCATGCAGATGTCCTGTGTGATGTAGGCATTGTTGTCACATGACACTCCCGGGGCCGTGTAATTAGGCTGGCAGACAGTAAGGAAGAAAGGGGCGTGGTAGCCAGTAGCTAACTGGATGACATCTGTCACCAGGGCTGTTGCCAGGAGACCGAATACATGAACACCTGAGGGAGAGAGGTAAAGGGAAGAGATAGTAAGGCAACCTTAGTAAATGAACTAAAAGCCTCTGGTGGTTTCCGGACATTGAGATGTTCATTTATGAATGTGTACAGCTGCGCAAACTACGCTTAATTTGCTCCGACCTTAAGTGACACCAAAAGCCTTCAGTTTGTCACATTTTGAAGCTTTCCCGCAGACAGAGAAATTTGGCAAGGTGAATTAATTACTGTTTTCACTTCAAAGCTCAAAGTCAGCCTCAAGATATTTCCTGTAGAGTATGATATCATGCCTTTTTCATTTTAAGCCACCCTTCATTTAATGCATGTAATTAGCTTATTTCTCTACTCTAAAATGGGGATAAAGTTGCAGGCTCAGAAGGATGAATAATTTGTCAGAGCCAAAATTGATATTCATCTTAAGAACAACAGCATTTTGCTCTAACTTTGTGGTTTGCATAAAGGACAGAATTTAACCTACACATCTTCCATTGGCCTCAGTTTGATAAACTGTTCATTGTATTAATATGACTATTTTATTTTATTTTGCTTGTTTGGGTAGTGACAATACAAAAAAAAACTAGAAAAACAGAGTTCTCACGTGTCCTCAGAGATGCCCATCAATGATTTGTCCTGAACTATTACACCATGTAACTAAGTGTGCTCTGAATAACAGTGTGGCCTTAACTCCTGCAAGCAGCCCAAACGCTCTGAAGGACTGGCAGTTATACACACCGACGAATCGCACGGTCCTGCGTAGGAAGGAGTTGAAGCTGCAGCCTCCAGCATTTATGCTGCCTTCTGACTTTGGACAAGTCTTCAGTTTGGACTGCATGCAGTACATCAAGCCTTCCCCCATCATAATCTGCAGACAGAGGGAGAGAAAAAAAAAGGAGAATAAAAGATATGGAGTCTTTCTTCGTTACACTTCAAACGACTACGAGAGTAAATGAAAAAGAAAAAGATTTGAAAAGTTTGAATCTATCATTGTCAGATACAAGATATTGTGATTGATGGGAAACAATGCATTGTAGAGCGAATGGAGCAAAGGTGCTATTGAACAGTGATCACTTTCAGTCGGAATGATAGATGAGTTTTGGAGAGGTCTGCTGAAGGATTAGGAATGTGTGCGTCTGGGTGTGAGTGTGCATATTGATTGGAGGGCCTGTGGCGTGTTCGATGATGTGCATGGGAATGTCAGGTATATATTTAGTGTCTACATTTATCTTGCTTTGTGAGTGTTTGACAAGCTGTACATTTGTGTGATCTATGCATTTGTCTATATGCACAAGTGTATCTGCGGGATGCTTATGTGGAGCACTCACAAACCCTCAAAGCTTCAGACATATAATAGGTCACTGAATCTGTGACAGGATTATGTTCTGGTAGAGCTAATCAACACTTTCATATAAGGAGTTAATTAAATGTTAATTAAATGCTCAGTGGAAAACCTAAATATAATTATTACTCAAACTTTTAGGTTCATTTAACATGTTGTTTTAGTTCAGCCTGTGTAAATCATGCTCTAATAAGTTTTCAATCAATTTTCAAATTAAAACAATCCCAAAATACCAATAGAAACTGGATGTCTGGAAACAGGGCAGCAGAGTATTACTATAACAAGTCAAATTATATTACATAATATCTAAATATGGATAAACTTGTGGCAGAAAAATATTTTTAATTACAAAAAGGTTTTACAGAACTGCTTGTTAACACAAACATCTAATCAAACCACCACATGGCAAATAAAAGCATTGAGCAATGCATTTACATGCATACACATGGTCTAGACAACCTGCTTGACTTCAAACTGAGAACTCAGAATGAGGAAGAAAGGTTATTAAAATGTCTCGTGGCGTGGTTTCTGATGCCAGATGAGTATTTGATCAACTGAAGGGATTTTCCTGCACAAACATCTTTAGGGTTTACAGATAATGATCCGAAAAAGAGAAAATTTCCAGAGAAGGGAAGTTCTTTGGACGATAATCCCTTGTTGATGTCAGAAGACAGAGGAGAATGGACAGACTGCTTTGAGCTAATTGGAAGACAACAGTAGCTCAAATAATGTGAATATGCCAAACCTTGAAGGAGATGAGCTACAGCAACAGAAGACCAGTTGCCACTCGCATCAACTAAAAACAAGAAACTGAGGCTACAATTCACCCGGGCTCGCTAAAATCGGACATTGCCTGGTCTGATGAGTCTCAGTTTCTGCTGTGTTACACATTTGGTTGGTGGGGTTGTAATTTGATGTAAACAATGTGAAAGCATGGATCTTTCCTTTCTCAGCAGTACAGACAGTGTATCCATTATTTTTAATTAAAACAGGACCATGTATAATATTAAGATAAATGTTGCCATTTGCACCTGAAAAGCTAATTAATATCTGCAGTCTCTTGGCAGGTTATATGCAGAAGATCACAAAAATGTCACATAAAAAGAAAACATAAAACACACAAAACATTCACACACCCATAACCACCAAGCAAGAAGCAAAATCAATCAAACTGCCTCCACAGTCACCAGATACACACACAGTCTCCAGTAGAGCACCTTTGTGATGCGGTGGAGTTGATCATAGATGTGCAGCTGCTACGTGATACTATCATTTCAGCATGGACCAATTTCTCTGAAGAATGTTTCCAGCATCTTATTGAATCTATGTTATTAAGAACTACAGTCAGTTCTAAAGGCAGAAGGGGTTCAACCTGATACTAGAGAGGTGTACCTAACGAAGTGTCTGGTGGGTGTAAGCAGGAAGTACTGCACAGATTGTAGATAGTCATTGCACTGAATGCCATAGAAATATATGCTTAATAGAAAGTCAATTTTAACCTATTTATTAGGTATGACTAGTATAGAATAGTTTATTAAAGTATAGCATGTAACATCGTGGTGTGATGGATGGATGGATGGATGGATGGATGGATGGATGGATGGATGGATGGATGGATGGATGGAATGGATGGATGGATGGATATTTTTATACACAATCCAATGGAGATCCATGAATTGGTCTGAAGTAACTCTGGGACTCGGTAACACAGGAAACAAGCACCCCAAATGATCCTCACATGTGTATCATATAGACTTACAGAAGCTGCAGGTCCAGCAAAGGCCAAACTCAGCAGCATCAACAGAGGGATGAGCTCATCGCCTGTCTCCACATAGGGCATGGAGAGGTCGCGGTCATGGCAACGGAAGCCCACCATCGCCGGGGACAAAACATCTGTCAGCTCCAGGAAGTAAAGGGACACCAAGGAGGATAGGACGATGGGGAGCTGGATATGCATGCACGCACACAAACAAACACACACACACACACACACAAATGCGACCAAGGACATAGCAAAGAGTGACTCGCAGATAATATTTGCTTGGAAAAAAGTGATTCATCCAATGTTTCATCTTCAGTACAAACAAATACACACTTTCAAACACACACAAAAGCGCAAGTTATACCCGTCTTGCTTGCTTTACAACAGATGTCAGATGCCTCCAAATGCAATCAACACAAGGCACTCACTATTGGTATCATTGTACAGAAAAAGGAATGATTCAGTAGGGACTAATTCAATAAATGCAGTGAGAAATGTCAAACAAGCATCTGTATTTTAAAAAGGTGACTCATTCATGCATCTGATCTAGCGACACATACCTCTACAAAATAAAAGCATGGCAACAGTGTCATGCTGTCTTTTGGTGGTTTCTTCTTGGCTTTGTTTTTGGGGGATGTCATCTTGGGATGGGACCAGTCACAGCCTGTTGGGATAACAGATTGCAAAGAGATGTCAGAGTGGAGTTTCAAAGCAGGTTCACGGATTTCCACCATCAATCATCAATCTAAAGCTTCAAAAAGATGTTTCAAAAGTCTGCCAGGCCCTGACTTATGAATGAAACAGCAGGTCAAAAAGTTGTCAAAGGCTGGTTGGTGCTGCAAAGTTTTCTGTATGAACTAGAAAGCATTAGAGTGTTAGAGTAATAATAAAACTAATAAAAAACACAGACATTAAAGGTATTCTATGCAATTATGGTATAACGTTGCTTTAGCAATGCAGTAGTACTACAGAAACATTTAATAATTCAGTCTAACTTTTTGCACACTTAATATCCAAAGTTGTTATTTTGACTTTGTCTGAACACACATTGTAAATGGGCTGGTTCTTACATAGTACTTTTTAAATCAAAACAACAGTCGCCTCAAGGCACTTTATATTGTAAGGTAAAGATCTTACAGTAATAGAGAGAAAACCCCAACAATCTGACCACTCCATTATGAGCAAGCACTTGTTGACAGTGGGAAGGAAAAACTCCCTTCCCAGTGTCAGGAAGAAACCTCAGACAGAACCAGGCTCAGGGAGGGGTGGCCATCTGGCTCGACCAGTTGCAGGAGGAAGGCAAGACAAAACAGACACTGTGCAAGAGAGCCAGAGCTTAATAATACCTAATGATTAAATGCAAGGTGGTGTATGTTCACATACACACGCGCACTTTTTTTTCTATGCTGAAGTGTTTTCTTTCTAACACTTGCACACCAATGGATACATCAGGAATAACTTGGGGTTCAGCATCTATCCTAAAGGTACTTTGGCAGACAAGAGCAGCCAGGGTTTGAACCACCGATCTTCTGATTAGCATGACTGTTATCCCTCCTTAGCTGCAGCCACCCAAAAATGCAGGGAGACAACAAAACACACAAGACTGTCATATTTTGAAAAGTGTTTTTTATGTCACTAGGAAAATAAACAAATGGGGGAAAAGAATTAGAAAGAATTAGAATGAATTGATTAACCGAAAAAAGCCTCTCCTAAAAGAAGCCCAGTTACCATTTACTCAGGTGCTTAGTATTTAGAATAATTCTACATACCTGTTACATTTCAAATTAATCTTCCCCACAAAATTATAGACGTGCATATATAGAGATATCTCCTTCCATCAGTAACCTGCAGGCAGTCAAAAGGCGTCAGAGACAAGCCAACGCCAAAGGCAGGAATGGAAAACTAAACAGAGTTAAATATTCACAGCTCTCTCTACAGAACCCCATTCCCCCCCGATAAGAGCCTGTCCCCTCTTTCTCTGTCCTCTACCCAATTCTCCCTTTCCCTCCCTCTCAATCTTCCCTCTCTCCTGGCTCTGCTTGTCCCATTTTGCTTATCTCTCCTTTTCAATCGGTTTCATTTCCCTACCACATTACTAACACTTTCCTCTTGACCTCTTTTCTTTGTGAGTAGTTCTTTTTATACCAACATTCCTGTTCCTATATGTTACTTTGCCTTTGTTTTATCCATATTTATCTTCATTACAATCCATGCACTGACTAATATGATGAATGTGGAGATTTGGCCTGTGGCCACTTGCTCAGTGGCCCCATATGCAAATCTACTGCACCTTGTGTCAAAGGCCTGCTGACCCAACTGAATGGATTTATGCTTTCCCAAATGAGTTTCAGTGGAGCGCTTTGGTCTTTAATGAAGGTATGAACATTTTGTACTTGTAATATCCTTCTTCGTCACAGAAATAGTCCACTTTAAAAGAGAAGGCCCAAAGGTTTTTGTGAAGCTTGAATCCAAAAATACCATCCACATCACCCTTCAACAAACTCACGTTTTCTGAAAGCTGTCATGGCCTCTGTAAGTCTTTCTACCTCTGTCACCTTCTACATCTCAGTACTTCTGCTGAGCTCTTGTTTGTTTCTGTCTCGCTGGTCTCTCTTGTATCATTTCTCAGCATATCCCCATCTCTGCCTTTTCACCCTTCATTTCACGTTTCACCACCTGTCCCTCTTTCTGCACACCTCTCTCGTTCCCATTTTTAATCTCCTCCCTCTTTTATTTTTTTCTGTTTCTCTCGAAACAGGGGAGGGGGGGGGGCTGACCCTTAGGCAATGTAAGGCGCAAAGAATCAAAGACTTCCACAGTCTAATTTCCATGACCGCTAGAAATGTATTGGAAACGAGAGAAGAGGACAAGATAAGCACAGATCAAAGAAAAAAAATATTTCAAAAAAAGCCAAATGTGTGTGTGTGTCTCTGTGTGTGAGTGTGTGTATTTGTATGTCTGGTGGTGAGGGTAGGAAGGGGGTGAAGATCATAGAAGGGGGGGATATTGGGATGGATGGATTTCAGTGTCGCTAAAAGCAGCTTAGGAAGACGCTGGGGTCTGGGTCTCACTCGCCCAGCAGCTTGGTCTCAGTGACCTACTCCAGTCAGCACTTAAACGGCACCCCAACTCACATTACACACACAAACATGCACTGAATGAGCTTCTTGACTGAAGAAATGGGGGTCGTTTATCTATTACACCAGCATTCGTCCTCTGAGGCGCATCTTTTATGTGTGTGTGCGTGTGTGTGTGTGTGTGTGTGTGTGTGTGTGTGTGTGTGTGTGTGCTGCACTGTTTGTAGTTTGAGCTGCTATGCTTGTGCTTGCAAAGTGTCTGAGTGTGTTTATAGTTTAAGCGATTTGTGTACATCTTGTCTGTGTGTATGCCTGTGAATGAAGTGGGTTGTATAGCCCATGGCATGCAGAAACAGTCTGTCAGGCACTGAGGAAAATATATGACTCAGGGAGCATCAGCACAGGGGTGGGGTTAAAGATAGTGAGCTAATGTATGGATGGGTGACTAATTAAAGGATAAACCTACAGTACTGACAAGGTCTTGGGTGACTATAAAATCCTCCAGGGCAGCTACTATGGTATATTTGTAAAAGCTCTTGGAGAACTGAGCTTAATTCTTCTAAAAAAAGACATCCTGTCGTTGTTTGTTTGATAGAAAAGAGTGCTGGCTGACAATTTGAATTAGCTGAGAATGAACTTATTGTTTTGTCTTTGTGTCTTTTGTCTAGATTGGCCATTACAGTCTCCCAGAGCCCAGGTTGGCATCTTCTCATCTCATTTTGATGAACATTAAGCCAACTGGCTATGCAATGAGATTTGCTAAAAACATATCTAAAACAATTAACTGGTTAGTGATCAGATCAAATTTATTTTCTATCTACTGACTGATAAATAATCACTCACGCACTGTAATATAACCTACTTCTATACTACAAAATAGAACAGTATAGAGCAGTCATCCAGTAGCATTCATGAGATGAGGGATTTTTTGGTGGGGATTAAATTGAATCAAATGGGAACAAAAACAAAAAATCAAAGCCAGCAATTTATTTCTCAAAAGGGAATTTTTTTTCACATACTTCACAGGATCAGCCACAACATGAGACCACCTGCCTATTACTGTACACACCGCCTTTGTGCTGCCAGAAAATGTCAGACCCATCAGGGCATGTACTCTTGACCGCTGAGAGTTTCTTGTGATGTCTGGTA
The DNA here is from genome assembly GCF_900408965.1 of Simochromis diagramma. Taxonomy (NCBI): domain Eukaryota; kingdom Metazoa; phylum Chordata; class Actinopteri; order Cichliformes; family Cichlidae; genus Simochromis; species Simochromis diagramma. The sequence continues at coordinate 6,185,570 of NW_024387030.1, read as the reverse complement.
TCAGAACATTGGCGGTGGATTTCTGTGGGTTGCGGGAATTGGAATGTGATCTGGGGAGTTTGCAGGCTGGGTTGGTGCTTTGGGCTCTTAGTACTGTTCCTTGGGCTGTTTTTGAGCAGCTTTTGCAGTTGCCGAAGGGTACTGCTCTGCTAAGGGAGGCTGCTGCCATTGGGGAGTGCCTTTGCAGGTAAGGGGGTTTGGGGTTAATTGAAGGGGCTGGCACATGCCAAAGAAAGACAAATCAGAAGCAGGATCCAGTTCTAAGCAAAGCAAAATGATTTTAAACCACTTCATCATCATTGGTCTTAGAGTAATGGCTGATCCGTGTATGTCTGCTGTCCCTAAGTCCCTATAGTTACTACACTATTATTCAGAGTAGAAGAGTACAGGACAGTACAGAATAATAAAGTGACATAGATTTGTGGTGTCTCCCTACTCGTTATTCATGCATAGTTTTCAAAAAAATGAACTTGGAAATTAATTAATGAGATGAATATGAAGTGGAGAACCACAGCTCACCAGTTTCCCATTCACTGTATTCATGGATTCAGCAATAAAGTTGCTGTGTTGGCTAATGTAAAGCCATGTCCACTGCAGGGCCCTTAAACAGACATATGCAAAGCGCTATTTGCTCGACTTTATACCTTGGTCAGTTTAACTCACCTGCTTTTACAGCGAAAGAAACAGCCGTCCTTTAAATGTAGCTTTATCTTAATAATATAAATTGAGATGGGTGTAAACGGTGATACTGATTTCATTTTTCATGGACAGGAATCATGTGTTTTTTGATTTTTTTTTTTTTAAAAAGCTTTCATTTGTTTTAGATCATCTATTGAAGCCTCTAGTAACCAGAATCTGATTAAACACTATATTAAAATGACCACTGAGCAGTTACTCCTCCACAAGCAGAAATCAGCAGATTGCGTATGATATCATCAACGATGGAAACGTGAAGACCATGTGCTAATTTTTCTTCTGTCGCCTCTCAGCTCCTGCCAGCAGGAGAAGCATATAGGTTCCTGAGCTTTCTTTGGGTTGCGTACGGGAGAAGAGAACCTCTATACTACCGGACAGCACTCACCTCTGTCCCGGGGGCTCCGCGAATTCACCGAATCCCGTCGCCCCCTTCCCCCTCGGCGTGGTCGTGCGTGCTGCTCCAGTTTTGCGGTGCACCGTCCCTTTAATCCATCTCCAGAGTCACCCCGAAATCCAAAACCTTCACTAATATTTAGAGAGAGCTCCGCCGTGAGGCTATTCTGGGATCATAGGAGGTTGGAGGAATGATGGAAGTAAGTGAGGAGACCTACAGAGAAGGAGCAGGGATGGCGAAAGAGAAGAGAGAGAGAGAGAGAGGAGGGTTGCTGATGGTGGAAAGTCCAATTTGCCGCACTTGCTGGTAACGCGTTCCTTTCCTTTAAATTTCCTGGCTTTGAATAAAGTGAGAGATTCACGTGCGTCCACCCGGTTCCTCCCCTTTATTTGCCCATACAGGTTCCCCCTTTCCTACAAAATACAAAACAGTAACAAGTAAGAAATTCCCCCCCAAAAATTAAAAAAATAAAATCTGATTTTAAATGCACAGCATCCGTCACACGGTTTTCGGGTTACGCAGTCAGCCTCACAGAGCGCACATACACACACAAAGGCGTGGGGGGCGAGCAGGGGTGTGGAGGAGGGGAGGTGGGGGTACAGGGGGAGGAGAATCGTGGTGTGTGCGCTTACCATGGGGGGAGGAGACAGTCTGGTCCACACACTTGCTTCTATCTCCGCTGAATTCCTGTTACGGGGCTACCGCCGTGAGGCGACCAAGACAAAGGGGTATATTTTGGTATGTGTACGTGTGCAGTGTGTGAGAGGAGCACACGAAACTTGCGCATGTGTGCGTAAAAGTGAGGGGGCGGTTTGGGAGATAACCTCTAATCTATTAGAACGAGAACGTTTCACAAACAAATATGATTAAGGCTCAGCATCAGCTACGCCCCGAGCTTCTGTAAATGCCATCAGAGTCATTTGTTGGCCCTGCGATTTTTCGGTCATCGCCCAAGGATTGTGGCTCAGTTGTGTCCGCCTTTGTTTACTCTAAAGGGTGTGGCAGGCGGATGACCACCGTGGTGCATTTAAATTCCCCCGAAGGAACCGGTGCGGTGAGGACCGTGAACACGCGCTCACGCACTTTGTGATAGCTCTACCGACACCTCTGGTTTACTGACTCATCATGAATGACATTGCGGCAATTAACATCAAAGACTCGGCTGTGCGTACACACGTGCGTGCATGTGTTGTGTCGGTGGCACACGTGCTTGCAAAAGATGCTCTCTAAGAGATCTGTAGTCTTCTGCTCTCACGGTTATCAGTTCTCAGTGGAAGTGAAAACTGAACTTAACCATCCACACCCACAGCACCCACACACCTTTCCTAATTTAAAGAAAAAAAATATTTTATTCCACGTCTGGCAGGTCAATAATTAAGTGTGATACATTCAGGGACACTGGCATCCCATATGTTAATATCGTGGCAGACTAATTTGAGTAGGTGCAGTTCAGGAAGTCTCCTGCTGACCAGCCTCCAGTGGATTTACACTCATTCAGATATTTGCACCCCCTCCACTCACCCCTTCTCTCTCAATCTCTGTCATTTGGCTGTGTGACACTGCTTGGTGCTAGATGAATGGGGGCGCCCCATTTAGTGTTTATCCTGTCTCCAGTTGCCAGGGAGTTTCTCTGGTTCTCATGGGGTACTCCCCCGTCTCCGCCTCCATCCCCTGCGCCCCTCCTGTTCCCCCCTGCCCTGCCTGGAGCCCCCACCTAAACAGCATCGCACACAAACCATGCAACCAACCCACCAATAATACCCAAGGGCTGGTCACAGCTGGCAGGAGCTAATAAACTCATCACTCACACTCTCTGGCTCCTATTTACCCACTACACAAAGCACTAAAAGGAGGGGGGTGGAGGTGCTTGAACGCTCTTTTCTGCTTCCCACAGACACTTACACTTTTCTCAAGGTGGTGAATTTTGATAATTATGAACACAGTTATAGAAGTTGTGAAAGCCACACATCACCACAATTGCATTTTCTCTAGTGGAGTTAGTGCGCTATCAGCACTCTTTACCATTTACCCCAGTTGGATGGTAATTGATTGCTGGAGGGGATGTACAATGGGGATTCTTAAGTTTGATTAAAATTTTCCTCGACTGGTGTTCACACATGTGACCCAATTATTTCGTCTGAGCGAAAGGGCAACCATCTCTGTTCAGATACAAACATGTATGTGCACATTCAGACCCAGACTTGCAGCGCATGTTTACATGGCTAATGCATGCACAGAGCTTCTTGCAGTGCGCACATAGCATACACATGTTAATACAGTAAATGCAGACTTTCATGTTGATCAAGTGCACATGAAAGATATTAATTCTATCATTGCATGCCAGCACATTTACCCATCCATCCATGCAAACCCCAACTTTACAACTCGATTCTGATTGATTTTTTTTAAACAACCTATTCAGCTTACCCTGCGTGCTTTGAAGACACCTGACAAAGAGGCCATGCTTATTTTATTATAAGGGAGAATCCAACCATGTGAGTGCAGAAAATGAAAGATTGATCTTCACTTTATCCAGCGTGGTTGACGTAGTGGAACTAAATCAGCGCCTGCCCCCATCCATCTATCTATCATCTCCTTCAACCAACACACAAGTTGTTATTGCTCTTCTGTGTTACACAGTTGTGGTATCAATATCAGCTTTGGCTTCACTAAGGGTCAGGTTTCATATAAGCACTCAATTTTCAGTCTCAAATAGCAAACGGGATTTTAAAAGAATATTAATATAGCTCTGATTGTGTTCCCTTGTAATTTGAAAGACAATCAATAGAGAAATCTGAAACAGTGATTTGTTTTGGCATGTTATGTAGGCCGGCACTTCATGGGGTGGTTGATGTTTGGCTGACTAGCAAATGAACATGGGAATGCAGAGATAATCACATAATATAGGATGCACTCTCACTGAAGGTGGCTTTTCTTTTCCCAAAAGTAAATAAGTGCATGTCTCTGTCACACTGTCAACATAATGTCCTCAGTGGTAAGTCATTCTGTGCAGGTAATGCCACTCCACAGTCTATGCTCTTGTGCTTAGGGACAGCTTCAAGTGCCACTGTGTGGCTAAGAGCTGTCATTACATGACAAGTTAAACAAAGCCATTATACCCTGAGGTGAAGTAGTGCTTAAACCTTTACTTGAGTAGCCTCAGGAACCCTGGCATTTGTTTGACAAGTCTATTAGGTTGTGATACCATTGATTCTGTGCTCCTTTTGTGTTTCCAGACTGCACTTTACTTTGATAGGGCTCGTGGCAGATAAGAGGAGGATTTCACTGTGTTATTGGCTCCAGCATGTTAAAATGTGATAAGGATATTGATTGAGGGCTTACAAAGTGTTCACATTTTATCAACATTTCGACAAGCCAAAAATCATAATCACCCACAATTCTCACACAAATCAAATGCTTAAGTGCTCCATGGTAATAATTTGCTATAGCAGAGGCACAGTGGTTAGGATTTGTTCAGTTAGTTTGATAGAACAGATATATTCTGCAGCTTGACTTTGACTCTGCAGTTCTATGCTGTCAGTGTTCGTTCTTCTTAATGCATTTGTTGTTGTGACTAAAATGGCCTTCTGCTACTAACATTTTAACAGTTCTGTCAAGAGACCAGATACACCTCAAAATGTCATTGTTTAATGGAGGACTGGGAACACTGTGGCACATTAAAAGGAAAGAGTGCAGGTTTACTGCTTTGTTTACCACAGTGGCAGACAGCCCAGACTATCAGTACAGAAAGAAAGATGGATCTCCTGACCATTAAACTAAAAGGTATAAAAAGTCCTCTGAGATAAAAATTTTGGTCAGTAAAAACTGTCCAAAAAGTAACAATATATATAGGATTCTACTTATTTTTTGTCCATAAATGATGCCAAACAGACCAACAATCCTTTAAGAACCTGCTAATCATTTACTGGGTCATGCTTACTCACACTGGATAGTTGTTCTAAAATAAAACGAATTGGTAGGAAACACATGTTGAGTCTGATGTGCTGCTATGCTCTTACACCTTTAGAGACAATGCTGTTTCCTGATTACAAAGTTTTTTTTTTATTAACATTTTTGGTTCTGAACTTTTTAATCGCTTTGACACTTGCGACAGGATGAAGCAGCTTTATCTGTAAAAAGCATTAAATAATAAAAACAATTAAATACGGTTGACTAAGTTCAAATCCATTAAAGCAACTTGCTTACAGTGTTTACTGCTGTTTCCTGTCCTTAAATAATAAGAAAAGCTCGACATTTTTTGCTATCCTTTGTTTCCATTCAAAATATGAAACAATGCCAGAAAAATAAGTATATAAATGTTTATTTCAAAACATGAGAATGACCATTTATGGTAAAATTCAATAATATGCCCTATATAATTTTTATGACGGGTAACTTTAAAAGTATTTCTTTAAATATCCAGTACAACAAGCTCTTTCTCAATAAAGATTTAAAATGTTTTTTTTCCTCATAGACACCATGGGATGTGAACACAACCACTTCACACCACACCAAATTTTGAAAAATTTAAATGTACATCAGTACCATCATCAGCCATGTTAACTTTCACTGCTATCGATTTTTTCTTAAACTTGCTGTCAAATCCCCAGTGCTTGCTTAAAGAACTGAGAGACACACAAGACTGACTATCCCAATACAGTTAGGTGTCGTTACGTTGTATAGTGCTGGAGCGAGTTCGTAAAACCTTATTTCCCAGATCCTCTGCTCTCCATGAGAACTGCATGGCAATATTCAGTTTCTGCCTGCCATTGTTTCTTCAGAAGTTGATTGCTTAAATTCATCTGTTTGTCATTTTGCTGGAATAAAACCTGAATCCACACACTCGCCAGTGTCCATAGCCGCAGGAAGCAGGGATTCAGTGCCATCCAGTGGTGGACTGAGTAACTGAAAGCGAGTCCCACATGCAGCCAGTTTCTGAAGAACCTCAGATCTTCGTAGCTCCCAATGGCTGATTTAAAGCATGGAACTTAATTTACGTTATAGAAAAAAAGTGGAGAAGAAAATGTGTAAAAGCATACATCTATTTCAAAGATATGTTAAAAAGATGAAATCTCACCTATCAGATCTGTAGGTACTGAGTAAATTGCAATCCACACTCAGTGTTTTTTACATGATTGTTTTAGTAATGAAAAATAGTGGATATATTTATTCCAAACCCATACCCCAGACACACGATTCAGAAAATTAAAGGGGTTTTTGATTTAGTATTGCACTTTTATAAAGGTGGTGTAGTCACGTGAGGCAGCTTATAAAAAAAGATGCTAAAAACTCAGCAGAGGCTGAGATGAACAGCTCTAGCATTGGCCAAACTAGAAAAACACAACACTAGAACCCGCATTGTCCTGACTGCATCTTTTTAATAGACCTTCCGTGGCCTTAAGAGCTAATATTTGTGGTACAAGCTTTGCTGAAGCTGAAATCCCTTATGTCTTTTAATCACTGGGTCAGGGGAAAGTCACCTTTTTATAACTAAACTTTTCAGGATAGTTGGGTTTAATGGCTTTAAACTATTTCACTCTGCAGACTTTCAAATTATTGCAAATTCAAAAACAGTTTGTCTTTTTAAAGTTACTAGCAGAGGAGAATTACCATCTCACAAAGTGACGTATTGTAACAGGAGAGAAACATATAAAAATATCCAAAAAGAGTATTTGACTCGTTGGGTATATCTACTGCAGAACAACATAAGAAAAGATGCAAAGCGTCAATGCACGTAAGGCTTGCTTCAGTTTCATGGGATCTGGATTGTTGCCCCAAAAGAGAATTGTTTTGGGATTGTGCAACACTTTTATTTTCATCATTCATAATTTTAGGAAATTATTATATTGGTTAATTGAAATATGCTAATTTTGTTTCTTTTTCTTATCTTATGTATTTGATGTGTATGTGGATTCATTCAATTTAGTTAAAGTTAATTGTGATTTTTCTGTGCTTTTGCAATTATCCATATGTGCTTGTAGGCCTTTTCAGCCAGCACAACACACCACATTTTTGATTTATTATAGTTCCTACAGCGATTCCTCATGTGACCTACTGTTTTCCACAGTAAGCACCGTGGTTTCTGGATTCCCATTTCAGTTTGTCGGATCTGGTATGTCGGGATATTAATGGGGTTATGTTCTGCTTTTTATTTAAATATTACATTGCTTAATTAATATTTCATGGATGACATCAGCTCTTCACTTGCAGAAAAAATATTTTTAGTTGCATTTTTAAGTAAGTGTGGAAATAATTCTCAGCATGAAAATTATTAGGTTGCAGTAAGTAACATTGTGAGTAAACACGTACTGTTATAGTTCAGCAAACGCCACATAAATGTAACCCATACCAATAAAGCCATCTTCCCGCGGCTATGCAAGCAATACCTCACTAACCCTGTTGCAGTCCTACAGGTCAGGAGTTAATCAAGTCTCACTGCTTACAGTCGACTGGTTAGCATTTGTCCTCTCCAAAGTGTTCAGTGCACGTGATAGGTTAGCCTTCTGTCTGTCCAGGCTAGAAGTATTCCGTGTTTGGATAGTTGTATTTCCAGCACCTTGTTGGTTGGCTCGACTTCGCTCCAAACTAGTGGACGTGCGCGACTGGACAGTCCTTTCTCCTGTCAAAGTATTAACAGGGCGCACTTGGTTGGCTCTGCCTCTGTCCAAACTGTTAACTGTGTTTAACTGGCTGCTTCTCCCATGCTCCACAGTCCCAGGCCCACCTGACTGGTTAGCCCGCCCAGTCTGCTGATTATTCAGGGTTTGCAGCTGGCTGGTCCTGTCTCTCTCAGGGAGCCTGGGCTGAGTGGAGCTACTTCTGTCTGTATTAATAGTTTGTATCCTCTGTCTGTCCCTGTCCCTATCAAGACTAGTATCCCTGCGTACCAGTCCACTCCTCTCTCTCTCCAGACTGCTCTGGATCTCAGCTCTCCTAGCCAGAGCCTCTCTCAGCTGGGTGCGGAATATCTCGATCTTTGCCTGCAACTCCTGGAGCTCCCCTTCCCATAAGCTGGTCTGAGCACCTCTGGTTCCCATGGGAGACAGCACCAAACCTGTGGAAGCCAGAGTCGAGACAGGGCCCCCGTTGACATGGAGGCTAATCTGTGGAGGAGAAGTAAAACTCCCCAAGTTGCCAAGCCCCAACCCTCCGAGGCCAAGTCCAGGACGGCCAACCATCCCAGGCCTGCCGCGCACTGAGGCGGTGTGTGTGCGCAGGCGGTAGCTGTGAAGCGTTTCCAGGTCAAAGTGCACGCGTTTCTCCTTGGGTTCATTGGATGGTGAGGAGTTGCCCGTGTCCCCAGCTGACGTGGGAGGGGATGGTGGAGGAGGCTGATGCTGTTTCCTGTGTAGGGTGCAGTTCTCCGAGATACAAGAGGGGCTGGTGAAAGAGAGAAAGATCACAGCAAAGGGAATACACAGAATGAGATATGCTGTACTGCAATGCAAGGACTTTTATATATAATGTAGGATAATTATACCCAGTAAACCAAATGTAGAGTGTAGTGATATTATCTGACTAAACACTACATCTTTTGTCTCAATTATAATTTATCTGTTAGGGCTTCTTTTTTAAATTAAATAAAAGATTTAAACCCATTACAGGACTTTCACAAAAAAAATATCTCCTTCACAATTAATTTTGTTATCAAGTCATAGAAATGTAATAATCTGCCACAGTAGCACGAAGGGTCTAACCTGCTTCTAATATGATTATTTAAGAAAAAAATTGTTTGACGTTTGGGCAAAATATGCTTATTCATTTTCTAGCAGAGGGTTAGATGATGAGATTGATAAGACTCTAGACTGTACATATGAAATTGTCAGCAGCTGCCAAGCTCAGATTAAACAAGATATAACGGCTTTAATTACTGAGCTTTGCTGAGAGGTGCTGGTAAGTAGATTTTATTGCATTTGGACAGAGTCTGTCCATTTCCAGTCTTTATGGCTTTATTTTTAGCTTGCTGCTTCATATTATTGTTATTATCCAACTTAAAGCAAGAAAACAAATAAACATTTGCCTCCCAAAAACAAAAAGTCACGCTCTCTTTTTTTATTTTTATGAAGTAAAATAATCAGTTTTTGCGCTTCCAACAACAAAGTGACATCTGTTAAACACACAAACAGAAGAAAATAGACAACATAGTGGTGCATTAATCACTTAGTGAATTCATTACTTTTGATCAAGGCCGGCCATTTCCTTTCCAACATCCTCATATGTGGTGTGCAGGGCTCTGTGAATTTTCTGCAAGCAGAGAAGATGATTAGTAACATGGAATCTGTTAAGACGCCATCAGATTTGAAATAAATCAGGAGAGATGAATTTGCAAGGGTTATTATTCTATCCAGCTGCAGAGAACATCTGTGACAGCCGTTCCTGCTATAGTGCACTTTTGAATAATTTACTCTAATAATTGCAATTCAGTGAGAGACGGTTCCTTTCTGCTTAAAGTTAACGCGTCAGTTGCTTGAGGCCTTTTTCATTTAAGTATCAAAATGCTTAGGTTAGCATGATCAAAAAAACAACTTTAAAGTGTGACTATGCTTTAATATTTCCTGCGGGAAATGAGGCTTATTCTAAAGATAAGAATAATATTGAGGGTCTGACACAGATGCCAACGCCTCATAGCGGAGCTTCTTTTGTGATGAATGCTAGAGGCTGCCCGCGAGTGGTTGCCCTTTTAGAGAGATGTAGCAAACGAATATGAGCAATATGAGCAGTCTTGATATTTACACTGCTAGTTCCATTATTCACTCAAAAAATGTTGCCACTGGCACCTCATTTGGTAATGGCCAGAGCCTCATAAAAAAAACAAAATATGACCTTTAAATATTCAATTTGTTGTTTCTTTGGTGGATGTTGTCATAAACACACGTTTGCTGTCAGAAACTTTCTGCAATTCACATTTATACACTGACTTTGTGAAGAAAATATAACATATTTGAATTTTATGTAAAATAACGAATATTTAAAATTATTTTGCAGATGAAATCTGTATAAATAGCTTCATATAACGATCTGTCTCTTCATCTGTCTGAGAAAAGGCTAAACAAACAAAGGCACGAATGCATAATGTGTCTTTATAAATCAATTAATAAAACACTGCCAGTGGTAAGATTTATTAACTTTTTACTTACAAATTGACTATTCAAGAACCTAATTTGTATTAATTAATGTAATTAACTTAATGGAAAGACATGTTTAATTGAATATGTCTGCTATCACAGACAATGCAGCTTTAGGAACATTTAGTCTAATTGTTGACTTTTTAATTTGTAACCAGTAGAGGGCGTTGGTTATCTGCAAGAAAAGTGTGAGCTCCAGGGGGTAAGGATGTCTCACCAACAGCAATATACATATGAGCACACATGCATATAGCCTTTGACTGTGCTCCTATGCGTGTCTTTGGTGTGCACGAGAGATCATGTGAGTTTTAAATGTCTGAGCATAACTCTTTGTGCTCAAGTGCATGGCATGTCTTGCTAGCATGAAAGATGGTGTGGCCTTATGTTTACTCACCTGGCTGGTGTGCAGCCAGTACTGAAGTGTGTGGCTACGCCGGAGGCGAGGGATGACCAGGTGATAGAAAGTGTGTTCACCTGCCAAGGTCAGCAAGGCTCCACCTACCCCCATGCATAACAACACGAACAGGCCTGAGAAATGCTGGATTCCCATCTGTAGAGTCTGAGGGGGCGGTGACAGAAAGAGAGCATGAAAGAGAGAGAGTGAGGGAGAAGTTGGGGGAGTGACACAGATTACTGAAGACTTAAGCCGACAGAGAGGAAAATACAGAGATTGATGATTTATATTTACATAATTACCATTTAGGCCACTTTTTGTAAACGAGCACTTGATATTCTGCTGTTGTGTATCTAGTTTGGCCGTGTAAGCCCATAAGAATATTAGTCAAGAGAAGAGGACAACAGCGTAAAAGACATTTTTGGAAAGAAAAGGGTGTAGAGCAGCGCGGCAGCAGAGAAAACGGGGGAGGCATAAAAGAGAGTAATAGGAAGAAACAGCAGTTAGTACAGAGATGGTAAAAAGAGACGATGGTTAATTGAAGAGCAGCTTTTCCCTATTTGATTTGCCTAAACCCACCCTGACATAATGTCTATCTCGTATGAGGCATTCATCGGCCTGGAGGAAGTGGAAGAGGCAGGGACAAGAGCAATGCTCTCTAATCATGTTTCCTCCACCCGACTCATTTCTGCACTGTCTCCGATGGCAATTAGCCCCATGCTGACACCACAAATTCATCAGTGACAACACTGACCTCCTTTTGCTCCTAATCCAGAGGGCAGGTTCACACCAACGCCTACATTGTTAGAAAGTAGCCAGCTCTCTGCGCTTCAAATGGGATGAACAGTAATAGCTTTCCGATGCAGGGTGAAGTTAAGGTTTTCGTTTCACTGGAGAAACCTATGACTGCATAATTGCATTTGTTGCTATATTATGGTTTAACTTTGAAGTGGGATTTAAAAGAGATGGCCAAAGGGAGTTGAATAGCTTCTCTATTCGCAAACAAGAGATGTAGATACGGACATTTTGCTCTGTCTAGAGATTTCCAGTCCTTTAAAAGGAGTGCAAGTAAAAGGGAGGGCAAGAACTCAGAGTACTGTAGCACCCACACGATACAAATAAGAATCGACACTCAGACAGTGCGTGCCTGTAACTCTGGTTAAGGTCAGTAAATAGGCCCGAGTTTATGTGATTGTATGTCTTTGTTTGTGTGTGTGTGTGTGTGAAAGTGTCTGTCAGTGTATGTGTGCCTAGCTGGCAGGCAATCCAGTCTGTGTCCCAAAGGGAGACTCATTTATAGAAGTACAGCAGCAGAAGGCTTTGCTTAACACACAACACACGTACACAATTCATGAACACACACTCCCACGGATGACTTACCTCAGTGACTGCAAAGACTCTCTTTCCGCAGGGTACAACCTTATACCATTTGTCGTGTAGCATGTCCATGAAACCGTCAGACTTGTAGCGACTGACGAACTCTGACACATTACGGGTTAGAGGAGAACCCTGGGGAAGGCCAATACCATAGCCTGAAAGAGGACACAGACACAGATGTAAATACGTGTGCTAAAGGTAACCAACCTGAGAGCTACAGTCATGCCTCAGGAAGATAGTGTCTAACTCGGTGTTTTTTTTTTGCAATAAAACCAAAGTCAGACAGTTGCACTTTGCCAAAGGGCAGATGGCCTCTGGAAAAAGAAGATTTACGGTTTACAGTCTTCAGATTGAATCATAAATAAACTATGTTTTCTGGCAAAGTATTTCCACCTATAGAGTGCAAATACAGTGTCCCAAGATTCACCTGGACAACAGCTCTGTATAAAAGTGGAAACCCCCCCCAGCTAAAGCTGTTGGAGGTTGTATTACAGAACACACAGTGGATCAACTTCAAGTATTGCGTTGTTTGAAGCTTCTTTCGATATTGCCCAAGAAGTTTATAACTACAAACTCTAATCAGATCTAAAGCATAGATAGGATTAGATGTTATTCCCAGAGGTATAGCAATAGGTGATCAAGACACACAACCAAGTGGTCTTTCATGACCCGTGTGACCTTCAGGAAAATGTAGCAGTCGTTCTTCATTAGTCTTTCCTTTTTAAAGTTCCCATTCAATTAATTTTCCCTACTAGTGCTTGTTTTAGATGCAGAAAGAGCTGCCAACCATCAGGGTTTCAAATAATTATTCTTAAATGTTCTAATTTAATATCATCCCCGCTGAGACACGATTTAGTCTTTTCTACTCTTTTATGTTTGTTTGGTTTCAGACTTCAGGGTCAGAGTGTAACAAGCTGGCAGCTCTGTCTGATATCAGTCTGCTTCTGTGTCTTGAGTTTGGGGAAGAAACCTGCTTAAATGCGCATAGATGATTAATGATTTTATCTCAGTAACTTAGATGTGTTTCAGAAAGATTTCCGCATATGTTCAAAACTTCCTGTGATTTCAAAACATGTCAAACGCATCAGTGATGAGCTTATGGAGTGAGAATCGAGGCTGATTTAAGATAAAATCATTTTCTTCTTATTCTGAGAGTAGTTAGTAAACTGGGAACAACCTTTCTAAACTCTCAGCAGTGCCTTAGAACTTGGTTTTCAGACATTTTGAGAAAGAAAAAACATCCTCATGTTGGAACTCTTCCTCCTTTTCCCATCTGGCGGAGCTGTATTAACTCATAATTCATAATCATATTTTGGTGGATTTAACAAATACCCAGCCTTATTAGAGGCTTCTTCACAGAGTAATGGTGTGGTGTTTCTTTCTTTTCATGTTTTTATCAGGAGGATGAATGCACGTGTTCTGTCCCCTTCTTTGCTGCTGAAATAAATATACCTATGAAATAAATATACCTGTGTGATATGGTATGAGATTTTTCTATGTAACAAAGTGGTTCTGGTGACAAACCCTTACAACATGAGAGTGGAAAGGAAAGAAATTTAAGATTATATCTCCACAGTCTACTTTACTTGCTTACACAGTCTTCATCAGTCTTGTAAGTCGAAAGCTACGTTGCTGGAGAGAAAATATGCTTCTCTCCAACATAACTCAGAATGGAGTTTGCAGCTGTTTGGAAAGTCAGTTTTAGAAACATGTATGATTCTTTGGATTTTTAATTCTATTTATGATAATGAAAATAGTTAGGTCTGCCTCTTGAGACCTTATAAGGCATTCTAGACAAATTGTATATGTCACATCTGATACTCATTTCCATTCCAAATGCTCCAACTCCACCCCATTCTCTGTGAGTCAGGCCATTTTAAGGCTGATATCAAGTAGTCTGATCCCAGCTTAAGGAATGGAGTGGGATCAAATCTGACTCCACCCTTTAGAGTTCCTTCAGTGGAAAGTATGCAAATATACATATTTTACCTGACTGTTTCTTATGTCGGTGAGATTCCCTTTGGTTACAGTCACATGGCAGTGCTCAGACTGTGGTGATGAATTATTGTCTTGTAAATTACTTTTATGTAAATGAAATTCTCTTTATGAGGTCTTGGTCCAACACAACATCTTGGACTTCTGGTTCTGCTGTGAGGAGTAAATGTAGTAGATGTGAAAATGTCAAAGTTAACTTCTTGTGTTATTATTCTTCACTTGTGCATCAAACTCCCTTCTCTTGCCCCTCTAAATGAATGTTAATGGTGTCTTTTTTCCATTTCATTTCTGCTTTAGCCTTTTCTCCCTTAAATTTCACTACATTGTGCCCCACTGTAGAAATAAGATTTATAACACTATAGCATATTACTTTAGAGGTTTTTATAGGTTTTACTCCATTTGCATATCCTGTTTGAAATATACTTTAAAGTGAGCACAATCTTTCTAATCTGGAACTAGACTTACAGATTCTGTAAAAAATAAAACACCTTCCTCTCACCAAGCCTCACCAGAGCTACTAGCTGCAAAACACTTTTCAAAGCCTGATGCTGATCATCCACTCTGGGCTCACTTCACATTCACACCCTCCAGTTACAGATACAAGACCTTATTTTGTTGAAAGGCCAAACAAAGGTTGGTTCCACTCCATGTGCACAGGAAATTGATACCATACTGATATTATAGCCCTTTTATGAATCCCGTTCTTCTGGTGACACTAAAAAAGAAAGAAAGCTACCTTAGCTGCTCCCTTATTCACGAGGGGTCGCCACAGCGGGTAGCTCTGATGATAGTGTTCCTTTCTAATTATGTAAGTGTAGCTTTCTGTCGGAGGTAGTTATCGCATCACTTTCTTGACAGTATTAATAAGTACTTTTCACTTTCACATCATGGATGGTGAAGAAAAAACATCTTGAAGTGAAAAAAATACAGAATAAATAAAAGTATGTCTTTTTTTTTTTTATCTGATTAAATAAATAAATAAATACAAAATGTCAAGATCAGGTATAGTTTTAGAATGTTTTTTCATACACTTCTGTGGAAGACTCTTAAGTCATCCTTCATGTCTTTATATTTTGCTAGCAAGGAGCCAGAATATATATTTTTAAACTGGTGTAGAACATTTCTTCAGGTTTTCTTTGACTCATTTTCACTCCAACCCTTGTATCTGGACATTTTCAGATGAATTTTGTTTGATTGTTAAGCCACTTAACACTGACTTACAAATCATTCAAGCATAAAAGGAAATTGGACAAGTGGAGGACAAAAAAGGGGGTAACTACAACACATGAATACTATCTGAAAGTCATTTCCTCAAGAAATAGGAAACATTCCAGTAAAGAACTGACTGATGCATCTGGTTAATCAGTTGATCCATGTACTGTCTGTAAAAGCCTCTCCAGAAATGGTCTCAGTGGAAGGGAGGCTGTGAAGAAGACATTCTTAAGAAATGGAAACAGGGAAAAAAGAAATTTGAAATCTCTGGTTTAGATCATTGTCAATATGATTGCAGGAGGTCAGGAAAGAGGTAAAACATGGAGCAGCTTCGGTTATGATTTGGGGTAAAATTTCAGCCAGTGGCAAGGCTGTGGGAAGTAGGGGTGCTGGGGATGCATCATGCCAAATGCAAAAAATAGATACATAAAGGTTTTGACTGCTGTGTCTTAAGATACCTTATAGTTGGAAGATACTATGAGGTTTCTAGTACACTTCACCCCCAGCTGTGCTCATGCACACACACGCATGACTGTGCATAACACCCTCAATTCCAAGGACTTTTCCACAGCTCTGGCCAGTGGAGATCTTGTCAAAACTGATGGAATTATGAACAAAAAAAAGTTCAGTCAGATTTTGATCCATCATGCACTAGCATCTGACAAGAACTTGACTGGCAACGGCTTAATTTTTTCAGCATGTCAATGATCTCACTGTCATTGCAGTAAAAGCATACCTGGCTAGAAAAACACATAATGGAACACTATCAGTCATAGACTGGCCTCCTTAGAGCCCAGCCCTCAACAGTATTAAAGCAGCGTGGGATCATCTTGACAGAGAATAAAAACAAACGGCAGCTGACATCCAAAGAAGAGCGTGAATGTCCTTCAAGAAGCCTGGGGAACTATTCCTGAGGACTACCTAAAGATATGACAAGCTGGCCTGAGAGAGTTCACGCTGTGTTGAAGAAGAAAGGTGGTCATACCAAATACTGACATCCAAGCTCATAAGAATTGCGCCAACTCTGTTTCTGCCTTATATACTGATATACTATGTTTCCACTTATTTTTGCACACTTCATCACCATTTCTTTTTTCCCTAGCAAAATCATAAGAATTGAGGGGTAGTCTGAGACCTTTGTATAGTACAAATCTTTAGCCCATTACATGCTATATACTGATGCAGTCATTGTTATGTTCCAGAATGCTGCCAAAACAAAGTTGAAATGTTCTGTAGAATATGAAAACAATAGATGCAATCATTTGCAAATAATTTGCACCTTATTTTTAGTTAATTTAGTTTCAAATATTGTTTCAAACATTGAAACAAAAGAAATTCATTTTGTTCATTTTATTTTATAAAACAAAAAGCTAATTTTAAATTTGACAGTACCAACATTCATGTACGCTGATGCTGGTGGAGTCCAAAGGTGATCCTCAGCCACACCATGTTTTCATGTCTATGAATTGTAAATTGTTTGGGGTGAATGACTCACCGAATGGTTGGTCTGCACCACAGTCTGCCTCTGCCATTTGAATCCATCTGCTCAGTGGTCATTCATCACCCAGTGATTTCCACTTCAGAATGGTGCCTGTTTTAAATGCAGTGCTGCCTCAGAGTTCGAAGATCACGGCCATTCATTACTAGTTTCAGCCTTATCCCTTTCAGCCTTATTTCTGGATTCTCTGAATTTTTAAATACTATTTACCACAGATGCCAAAATCCTATTTTGTCAAGTATTTTCCCATGCACCGTTTCAATAGTCATGTCCTAGATAGAATAGAAAGTAATATCCTCTGTTTTTCTTTTTATGCCAAATCATCTTAATTATCTAATTAAAGTTACTGTGTGTAAAAATTTCACCACTAGATGTCAATAGATTGCAGATTGGTGTTAACTGAGTTCTGTTTTCTTACCTTGCCCAATTCGAGTGCATTATCCCAGCTATGGTGGCTCCCATTAGGACAAACTTAGATTGTGCACAGACTGTATGGCATAAGAGCTGGGCTGAGACTAGCCAGTGTATTTGTACTGCTGTCTGGACCGAATCTGGATCAACCCTAGATTTGTTCCTTGACTGTGCAGGCTGTCTATCCTCTGTTTACCTCAGCTGCCAATGCCGGATGAGAAGCATCCACCTTTATTTACTCTGTTGGAAACTGTAAAAAAACAAACAAAAAAACAACAACAACAAAAAAAAAACAAAACAAAAAACCTTGTGACAGGAGTCCAGTACGAGTCCAATATGAGTCAGAGATGCTCATTCTGACCGATGACAAGGATACTGAGGTGAACTGAGGATATGCTGAACTTTTCTGTCAGTAAGACTGCTGTTCTTGCTGCTCGTAGCTACTGTTAGCGGACTTTTTGGACACTCAAACCTAATATTAGCTGGCATAATGCTAGCTTAAAACCAGCTGTTGTTGTATAGCCAGCTCTTGTCATCTGTCCAGAAATGATTGCATGTCTAATCTGCTCTTCTTTGCCTTTGGTGTACTATTTATAAGGGTGGTCTCTAGCCACATTAAGTAAAAAAAAAAGACTTATTCCATCAAATACGATTAGTTGGAAGGGACATGTCCTTTTTGGCTGCTGCGTTTAAATTTAATGAGGAAAATGGTGGCTTCCACAAACCCGTGCCTGCTCCTACTATATGTGTTTATTTGATAAGATAAGATAAGATAAGATAAGATAAGATAAGACTTTATTGATCCCACGCCTGGAAAATTTTTGCGTTAGCTCAGCTCAGGTACAGATATCAGAAGGAAAATACAAAAAATACAAATAAAATACAAACAAATAAAAATAAGTAAGATAATACACTATATACAACGGTAGCATACACAGTATGTGATTATGGATATGGTTGTGGAAATATCCAAGACATAAACTATATAGCTTAACATAACTATTCTACCACTACTATTCCTATGCATAGACATGTACATGCACACGCACATGTACACACTTGAGACAGCATCAGTTTGTTGGGAGATGTAATTACACACTAATCTAAGTATATTTGTCAGCATAATATCTTTTTTCCTATTAAATAACCTAAATAAAAATTACTAACTGCACCTTTAACTGGTTGTAAGCTACTCCATTAAATGTGTTTTTTTTTTTTGCATAAACACAAATTATTCTGTTTTTTATTACCCTCTTACTACTTCCTGAGGTTTAATGTGATTTGTTGTGTTTGTACAATTTTTAATGACTGCATGATTGTAGTTATATTCATTCTTTTACACATCCTCGCGGCTTTGTTTTTTTAGACAAACCAAGGGGTGTACAGTACAGTTCAACTAGAGTTAAATGTCACAGATGTGAAACTGATAGCTTAAAAGGTCTATCTAATTATGCAGCCAGTAATGCAAATCATTATTGTAGTGCATTAAATATTAATCTGTTTTTTATTTATAGAAATTGTTTCTTCTTCATCATCATCAATTGTTTGGTAATGCCTTAGAAGTTTCCCCTTTTGCTTAAAACACCAGCAGCAGCAGTTGGAATAATGAGAGCAGACAAAGCAATAAAATACAGAGTAGTTACGGCAATAAAATTATATAACTCTAATATTTTTAATTAAGTCACAGATTTAAGTACAATCTTCCACCAGTGTTTATTGCTTTAATTTCTATAGCAGCACATTCAAGTGTTGTTTAATAGCTGGAGAGGATTGCCTCTCTGCCCTTCACAACTTACTCAAGAGGGATCTGTTTTGCATTACGACCACTATTTCTACAGGTGAAAAGTGAAAGAAATGTGTTCCTCAGCTTTGACTCAAAAGAAAAGACCCTCTTTAAAATTTATTGCTATACCAAACCTCCAGGGATTGTTTGTTTCATTTCATCTGTACTGCACTCACAGACACAGTCATACCAACAGGGGTTTTGTGTGTGTCTCTGTGTGTGTGTGGCTGGCTCAGACTTGGCAGCTGTTTGTCAGTGTGTTTATGTGTGTGTATGTGTGTTATGGGGCTGTCAAGGTGTATGAGCCCGATGGGGGTTGTGGACAGAAACAGAGAATAGCGAAGGTTCACGTAGCTGTCACACTCTGCTTCCTACATGACAAAGACTGCCAAAGCCTCCATCCCTTTGCTCTTTCCTTCCTTTACCGACCCTTCCTTTCTCATTCTTCTTCCTTTCGTCTTCTCTTCCCCCCTCATCCTTTCTCTTTCCCCATCCAATGTCTTTTCTCTCCCACCATTGCCGCTGGTCTCATCCTCTGTTAGTCCACTCTTTATCTCTGTCATCCCTTCGCTTTCGTTCAATTTCTGCTTCAGTTCATTCTTCTCTTTATCTCTCGGCTCCTCTCCCGAGTCCACTGCTTTGTCTCTGTATGTCTCGCTCCTCATGCTTTTTTTTTTTCTTTCAAGCAGACAGAGAGCATTTTTCTGTCATCAGCATATCTCCATCCACAATTCTTTAGAGCACTCAGTCAAATACTGAAATGCAAGTGGGCAGTCACTTGTCATTTGTTTTGATTCTTTCCCCCAGACGTTCGCATTTTCACTGTCACTCAAATCCCCCCACACACACAAAGACACACCGGTGCCCGTCGAGTTTTACTTAAAAGCACTGGGTTTGTAAAAAGCTCAGCTTATTTCAAAAACACAGATGATCTGTTCAAACTTTACAGTTACATTTTTTGTAAAAAGTGAATTTAATATTGGGTTCGTGTTCCCCTAAGCACACCAGCTTATTAGTAAGTATGGGTTGTATTAAGTCACTTTCATGGCTCATTGCCTACATTCATTGCTGTTATTGAGGTTTGACTATTTGCAGGTGTTTTACTCTTACATTGGTTACTGTTTGAAAAGTAAAGCACATATTTTTTTGTGCACAGGTGGGTTTTCTTGCTACTTTGTAGGTGTAGTTTTTCCAATTGTGTGAAAGCTACTAAGAAGGAAATTTAAAGTACAGTTGGAGGAATATTATAAAATATATATCAAGGTGAAGTAATAGATGATCCAAATGAGTAAAATAGAGAAAAACTGTGACCAAGGTGCTAAAGTTGAAGCTTCCAAACAATAGCCAATGTCATGGTGCCTACAGCCATCATTTATATAAAGTCTAAGAACGCAACCTAAAATTTCACTGAAGAAAAAACAAATGGATTTGCTGTAAATTTGACTTGTGTTACATTAAACATCAAAGAGCATGCTCCCTATTTCATGTTTTTTTAATGTACTTTTACTTCAGTTTTTTGGAGATACAGTAATTTAATAAAAAAGTTTTAAATACGCCCTACTCTCCAAGCAAAACGTGAAATGTGGACTCTCTAAATAAATGTATAACCTTGTGTAACCCTGCATGAGTTAGGCAGTTACAAACTCAGGTGCTTCTGTGAGAGTGGTTGCATCAATTTAGTTTCAGCAGCATCTCCTAGGCAACATAAATACCATGTGTTATCCCACCAACCTCTTAAAATATGAGAAAAATCCTGTTTGGTGCATGGGTATGTGACCTTCAAGTGACACTTTCACTTTCAGCTTTAATCTGTAATTTTGTTTCTTCAAATTGGTAAGAGATGTGCAGGTAAAAGCAGCAGGGGCAATTTTTAAAAGAAACAACCAGCACATTTCGAACTTCAGCTATTTCTGTATTTAACTCGATTTTAAATAGCTGCCTGAGAAAACAGGTTTTCAGACACTTTAAATATTGCTGGTTTTCAAAGTCTGAGGTCATGTTTCTCTGCTGGAAAATGGGTTCTGGTGAGAGAAGCAGAAAGGGGAGTTCAACTATCCTGGGATCTTATTCATGAGTGATGGGAAGGTGGAATGTGAGGTGGACCAGCGGATTAATCCAGCATCTTTGTGGTTGTTTTGGGACTGTTGTAGTAAAGAGAAGGCTGAGCTAAGAGGTGAAGCTTTCAATTTACCAGTCCATCTAGATTTCAGACCTCACTGATGGTCATGAGATCTGGGTAATGAGTTTCCTCTGAAGGGTGTATGAGTTCAAAGATAGGCTGGGGAGCTTGAAGTAGAACTGCTGCTCCTCTGTGTTAAAAGGAGCCAGTTGAAGCCGTTTAGGCATCTGGTTAGGATGCCTCCTGGGTGCCTCCCTCTGCAGTGTTTCTGCACATATCCAAGTGGGATGAGATCCCAGGGTAGACCCACAACCCACAGGATAGATTATATATCTCATCTGGATTGGGAGGAATGCTCCAGGAGGAAATGGAAAGTGTTGCTGGGGAGAAGGACATTAGGAATATCCTGCTTAGCCTGCTCCAACCACAACTCAACTTTTGATAAGTGGAAGATGATGAATGGATGTTTGCTGAAGCTTCTGCTTATTTATACCTGTTGATCTCATGGTGTGTGCGAGTTTTTATTTCACTGAATTCCAACTTAAAAATATTTTTTGTTATTGACTGGGGCTAGGAGGCATGGATTTCTAGCTTTTGAAAGAGGGCAAAACTGGATTCAATCAAATATTAATCTTTTCAGGTTGGATAAAAAATTCTTAAGGTTTGTGTCTATGTGTGAACAAGATCCACAGTTATAGGGTTGGATCAAATATATATTCATGATTATTTTTCTTGATTAATCTCTTCTTCAATAACACCCCCTCCAAAAAAAACCCAAACAAAAAAAAAAACCTTGTTAAGCTAGTCCTCTAAATATTTCAGAAGATGACATCTTTAATCTAAAAACTGCTGTCACATAAAATAAGACATCAGGCTGAATTATTATTAATTAATCACAACAGTTGCCCATTTCTACTAATCACATAATCAAGTCAGTAATGCTCAATTTTGTTTCAGACTCTGCCATATTTCTGCACGCACGCGCACACGTCACACACAACTACACACACAAAAACGTGTCTGTACGTCACTCTCGTCAGACGTGAGCTGCCCGACCAACAATACTTTCACCCCGCCAACAGGATCCTTTGCCATCCTCGTTTTGATCTTCAGACGTGCTTTGTTCTGCTTGACTGAGCTTGTGCAGACCACTTATACACGCAGGGACACATGCTCCGCATGCACACCAACCCCATACACACACATGCGTGCGGGCAGCTAGTGGCTGCGTGTTCAGTGGCAATATTATTAATGGGGTGTGTCTAGGCTGTCGTAAACATCTCCCAACAGCACTCAGCGAAAACAGACGCGTGGCGACACCCCCGCATCTCCCTCCACTTAAGCAGCCTGAAGATTTCAGCAGAGCACCTTGCCTGGAGCGACTCCACAGTCCCAGTTCCAGCGTCTCTCTGTATCTCCTGACCACAAACTGCTCTATAAATCCCGCTTGCATCCACATACAGACAAAATAACACTTCCTCTCTTTCTTTGCTCCATTCTTCCACTCCGTGTCCTTTCTTCCCCTCCCTCATTCCATCTGCTTGGGGTGAAGGTTTGTCTTGATTAGGAGACTCTGTTGGCTGCCTCTTTTATCACTAGCTGTGCAGAAAGGAGCAAACTGGCAGTGGGCAAATGAAAGCCCTCTATCTCCTTCTTATGCTCAACTCCCACCTCACTCACTGGCCCCCGATTTCTTTACTTTTGTTGTTCTTACTTACTTTTTAAAATCTTTTATTCCGTCTCGTGTTTTTTTTCTTTTCTCCCTCTTATTTGTTTTACTTGTCTCATGTTTCCTGTCGGTGTCATTTCCTGTTCTTTCTTTATTTAGCCCCATCCTACTCTCCCTCACTCCTGCAAAATAGCTACTCGAACAAGTGTAGATTCTTTGCATGACTTATTTGTGTAGACGGTGAATCAAGTAGTCATCAAACTGACACGCTCTACATATCAATGAGACCTGCTTTCCCTTCTTCACATTCATGAGTAATGGCTCAGCGCTGTCCCTGGGCTCATTTTGTACAATGCAATGAAGAAAGCACTAGATAATCTCCAGTGAACAAGGACTGTAGAGGAAGTAGGGAACGTGGGAGTGGGGTCTTTCTGAGGTGACACTTTGATTGACAGAGAAATAGTATCAAAGATAGTGTCTGGTCCCAGGTGGCACCCGTACTAGCTTCTATTTATCGTCTGTGTTTCTGTTTGTGCCTGTATCAGTGATATGAGGAGAAAAGAAGTCTGATATGAATCAAATACACAAATGCATGCACCAGCACACAAACGCACACCTACAGTAATATGCGTGGACATAAATAAACATATGTGGTCATGCGTGAGCTCCCAGCGCCAATTCTATCCTAGTAAAGAAAAACCTCCTGGTGACTAAGCTACAATGGGTTAGAGGTTAAATGTTTGATATATCCAATAAATGTGTTGCGCTAGCAGAAATTTCACTTCAAAGTCACCTTCAGAATGTGTATATGTGCAGACGGCATGTGACTAGAATACTGTAAAACTTGCTATAATAGCTAGAATGCTTTATTTATCTCGGCGAACGGCAGAACCTGAGATTTATTGGCGCTGGGACATAATTTCTTTCGGCAGGTCGTCAGCAGCGTTTATTTCTAAAAGTGTTATAATTTACTCCTGTGTGTGCGTATATGTGTGTGTGCACATCACTGCAACTCCTACTACTGCTACAGTAATGCAACTTCTTATGTTGCAACTTTTTCCAGTATATGGGGCCATAATAATCACGTAAAGTAATCAGTTACTTGGCCAAAAAACATGAGTTATTGTTGATATAAATGATCAATGGCTACAGCACAAAGTGTAATTTGTCTTGTATTAAACCCTCCAGAAAAGAGTGATATAAGCCCTTTAGACTTTTTTGCAAATAGGGGCAATGCTGTTTACCTTGTAAACAGATATATTATATATTTCTTTGCATACATAAATCTTATTTACAATATTTAAAAGCTTCTATTATTGTTATATTTCTTCTTTTCCAACAGTACCTCAGTGACACGTGCAGAAGGAAAATGCCGGAAAGAAGGAAAAAAATTCAAATTTAGCTGCACATGTTTTCCGTGCACGTCTCTGAAAATATTATGGTTTTTGGGGCAGAAAAATAAAGTGTACCAAGAAAAGAATCACGCACACACATCAGTGCCAGACTCAGATATAAGCATGCGTAAGCCCACATATTCATGGAGCAGTGTGCAAGAACTTGAATCTGATATCCCCCTGTGGGGGTCATTAGCTATTTTCTGATTGGCAGTGGATTTTTTTTACATGTTTTTTAAATGTTCTTGGAATGTCTAAACATCAAAGTCCAAAGTGTTCTGACTGGGCAGTCTTGTTAATAATAGATGGTTGAATACTTTTACCCTGGAGCGTTATAAGTTCACACAGTGAATCACCGTGTTATTCTGTCAGTCATGTTGTTTCCTTAGCTACTACATGACTGACTACAGCATTTGAAATGAATCTGTATATATCTATATCTATATGGGTCTCCCATTGCCTTAAATTCACTTTGACCTGCCTTGAACAGTCAACTTGACCAGTGATAGCATAGCAAGGAGGAATGAGCCTTTAAAAATGCATGCATTAGCTAGGACTCTATCCTCACAGCACTGACTCTGGAGAGCAGGATCATGTGGCCCACACCTCATGTGTGGCCTTCCACACATATCCTGTGGATATATACTATAAGCAGTCAAAGAGCTAGACTAGCAAAGGTCAGTAGAAAATTTTAATATATCCCCCAACCCTGAGTTAAAGTCCTGACCTGAATTATTGTTTCAGTGGACCTCTAAGTGTGTGACTACATGAATAAATGTTACTGTTTTATAGAGTTTTGGGGTGTGCATGTGTATGCATGAGTGCTTTTCAACGCCTTTCAAGTTGTTTTTAAAAAAAACTGGCTTCAAACAACAACCACGGGCCCTCACAAGTGATAAAAACAAGTGTGTGCGTGTGTGCTAGTGTCTGTACCTTCAATAGCAAATGGCTTTCCCACAGTAAGTAGTTTGCAGTCTGCATCGATAGAGACCTCATAGTCCAACAGGGCTTTATCCATGATGAATGCATCCAGGGCAGGAGGATCTGTCCTTCACCACCAACAACACACACACGCACACACACACATCACAAGAAGTGAGAGAGTAACATTAATTGAAGACGATTAATCTTCGGTTTTACAAATCAGATTCTGTTTCCACACTATTCCTAAATCTCCAGACCTGCTCAGGAACCTTGGATTTAGGGCTGTTATGCCACTGTGTCATTTATACAGGGGATAAGATTAACTGCATTCTAATACACTATGTAAACACATACATCATTACCTAAACCAACATCCTCTGTCGCGGACTGATAAGGCATTATACACACTGCTGAAGACTCTCCTACTCTGGCAATATCGATCCAATTGACCCTGATTGACCCTTAATTATAGACTGTTCCTCTGTGTGCAGCCTGTGCTGCTGACCATGGTTGGCAGAGGATTAGTTCCAGGAAATAAGGCTCAACAGACAGGGTCTGAATGATAGACCTACACACAGATATGTATATACGTTCGATGCAGAGACTTTCAAAGTGATAATAATGAACAAATAAACTCAGATTTGAAAGGCATAAAGAAGACGTGTACAAATACAGTCAGTCCAATGGAAAAATAGACAAGACTGATCAAATTACCTGAAACTTGTTGTTATTCAGGACATTTACCACTAAACACTGACGCTGACTTTACAAAGTCTTTGCAGTGCTGGGAAGAAGGAAAGTCTGTTTTTCTCTGTCTAGACCTGTCAAATACTATGCACAGGGAGAAAAGTGAGGATAGAGAGTTCTTTTGGGACTAAAGAAGTTGGAAGCTACCCGATGCATGGCCTTGGAATAAGAGTTGTGTGTGTGCGTATTTGAGCATGCCTATAAATATATAGGCATGAGAGTGTGCAGGTACAACTGTAAGCTCTAAGCTTGTGTATGTGCACACGTGCGCACAATTTCCTCTGAGCTTATATGTTTGTGTGCACCTGCATGTGTATCGTGCCTCTCCAGGAGAAGGCTTGGGATTTTTCTTCTTTAAGATTTGACTGCAGTATTGGGGTCAGTAGTTCTGCCAACACAGTATTTTACAGCCTTACTCCAGTTCTCTGCACTGCTGTGACTTCGACTTCTGCTTTGCCTCACACGCAAACAAATGCCGCCTTCATCTTTTCTGTTCTCATCCTCTTTCTCTGAACAAGCGCTTTCTATCTTCCCACTTGAATCACAAAGTCAGCACATGCACCATCTCAGTAGCTCTGCTGGTGCTCTCTGGAGTAGGCATTGTGTCTGAGAAGTGTGTGCGTCATTGTGGTTGTGCTTGGTACAGTACATGGGCAGGATAAAATTATTATTATTATTATTATTATTTTACTATTTTTGTACCCTGTGAATCCAGTCTAGTGTTTTTGATGTGAAGTTTAAGGGGTCTAACGTGGTAAAACGATCGGATTTTACATAAAATAAAATGATAAAGTAAAATGTAAAAACCTGCCTCAAAACAGAATCTTGTGCCCAAACATTTAATCTTTCTGTCATAAGCCCTTTTCTTTATTCAACAGCAAAACTATGAGCGATGAGATGCCACAAAAACTAAATGCGAATACTAAAAGTATTGCCACTCTCATCCTCGATTGCTGGTAATCTGATGGAGAAGCTAAATCCAGAAGACCGCTGAAGGCAAAACAGTTTAGGCTGCCAGAAACCAAAGTGGGTTCATCCTCAACTGCTTAAGGAAAGCCAGCTGGTACGGAAATAACAGATTTGCTAGATGTGGAGGAGTGAAGGACATGTAAAATAAATAAAAAAGTAAATATACAAAAGCAACATAATTTGTGAATAACTAATATAATGAATGACGAGTGTGAACATAGTCTAATTAACTGGTTATTCAGAATGATTATTTCTTGGATTCCTCTGTATGACCTTTTTGCAGCCTTCAGATCATCTTTATAACTTCTGTAATGAGGTTCATTTATTTCATCCACATCCTTTGCATGAACCTTATGAACAGAACTACTTTCTGTCACACTGACTTTTTTTTTACGGTTTTCCATTCATTTTTATTTTCCTCATCACTTAAATTTGTTTTTTAAGTGCAATTTGTTGTAGCTCTTTCTTTTCATTTTCAATGATTTATGTAAAGCATTTTCAATTTCCTTTGTAAATTAAATGCGATACAAAAATAAACTTGTCTTCTGTGCTTGCTTTCATCTGCTTTCTGTCCCCATTCGACATCAGAGTGAATAATTTTTTCTCAGCACTCCTTACATCAGCCTGCCCCTGACCCTTATTCATCCCTCATTAAAAAAAAAGTCTAATTATTTCTTTCTTTATAAACTACAAGGACTAATGAAATATAATTTATGTGTTTTTACCTCGGTTACACCTTATGCTGAAGTGTGTCTAGATAAGGAAAAGCTCATGATTATGCATGGTTTAAATACATGCGGCTAGAGCACTGAGCACTTCTTCCTATTTCCTTCACATGCACTTGCAAAACAGTGTGTTCTCTTAATAAGAAAAAGCTGATAAATGGGTTGCACACAACAGCACTGCAGGTGTAAAGAAAGCAGAAATCATCCCCAAAGCAAAACTTACATTAAGCTTGTAGCTTGTTCTTCATAATAATTCAAAATAAATATTTAAGAGAGAGAACGAGTAACATGCAAATTGTTGGTGCAATTAGTAGAACTGTTTTGCACAATGTGCATAGAAAATAAGTCCACTGAATATAGAAAGCCACAAATACGAGATGTGAACGTGACTAGATTTTTTTTTTAGGTTAGCAGGAAAGGAAAAGGGTAAAAATGGTTATTTTCAATATTTCAGACAGTGTCCATGGATTTGATTGTTTCTTACTTTAACATGTGTACACCTTCTGGAGTGGTGGGTTGGTTGAAGCGTCTCATGTAGTCGTGCATCTCCGGGAAACTTTTCTTCATGTAATCCTCAGCACTGCTCTCCCTCACTGTACCAAAACGGAAGCCCAGGGATGGATGGTGCAGCTGTGGAGATGGAATAGGAAGGCATGGGTATAAGAGAGGGTGGATATGTAATGTAAGTGATGAATTCAGGTGATATCATCCTATTTAGGAGTTTAGATAAGGTGCTCCCTTATTCCCAAGGCGTTGCTACAGGAGATGGATCGCCGCATTTGATTTGATATCAATTTTTATACCGGATGTCCGTGCTGATGCAACTCCGCAACCCTCCCATTTATCCAGGCTTGAGACCAGAAATAGCGTGGGACATCCTGAGCCTGGGTTTTTGTCTCCTTCAGGTCTTGAACCCAGGATCTTTCAGATGTTAAAATAAGTAAAATATGTACTTGAGCTGATTTGCTTGACTACTGTTTTGATTTAAGTATTTATTTACTTTGATTCCTCTCTTGAATAAGCCCCTTGCTCCACCAGGCGCCACATTTTGCTCTGATTTCAGGGCTGAACAACAAGTTTCCTTGAAGGATGAGAAACAGTGTATATACCAGGCTTTAAGGTATGTTTTCTCATATTGGTGAGTATGTGAGAAGTGCTACCCAGTCAGCAGTGACATCTATATTAAAGCCCAGCAATTTTAAAGGAGGCAGTGCACACAATGGATCAACTGCCATGGGTGTGTTTCTTGCACAAAACACAACAAACAACACACCACTGCATCCATTTAAATAATGGTTTTACTACATTTTGCTGGGGCGGAACACAGCCCTATTGTCGGCAGTGGGTCTCCAGTGGGAGTGGAAGAATGTATTTTTCCCTTATTAAAATTAAGTCTTGGTTGGATAGTTTGTTATATAGATATTGTGCATATTCAAGGCCTGAATACAATAAATTCTGCATAACTTTAATTGTCTGTTTTAATTTACCCTTGCCATTAGCGGTATAGTTTGGGCAGGAAGCTTTTAAAGTTATTGTTTGATTTATGTACCGTTTTAACTGTGGGCTGGGAACCTGCCTCAGTGAGTTTCCTTTGATAGGCTTTCTTCGATGCATATTGATGTTTGAAAACAACAACAATTTTGGTTCTCCAAAACTCCCAGCTTCCATTTTGATCATCTTTAGCCCAAGAGAGGGCAGCTATCACGATGGGGCACATATTAAATTCACAGTACTCCTGAACTCCCTACAGAGTTTAGGGAAATGGAAAGCAATAAGCCTTCACAAATATTTCACTGTCTTCTCATTAGTTCATCCTTGTGTAAGATTATTATGTGTGTGAATATATGTGTAGCACGCTAACATTTCTGGAGTGGCATGTTTGTGACCTCGAAAGTGGTCTAACCTTGTCATCGTGAATTCCTGAAACCTGCTCAAACGTCTTCTCCCCCACCATTACTGCAGCAAGGTTGGCCGTATAGCTGGACAGCACCAGTAAACAAAAGATAGCCCAAAGGTTCATCAAGAAGCGTCCTGTCCAGCATTTAGGGGTCTGTAGAGTGGAGACGTATGACAGGTGAAACTTGAGTTTGGCTTACCTTTGACAGAAACTAGGTTTGAAAATATATATGTGAGAAAGGACAAAAGCAAAAAAAAGAAAAAGTGTTTAAAAAGGTCCTTTCAAATGTGTCCCAGCTTCAGATATGTACCCTCTTCATCCAGTTCTGCTCCCCAAGGAAAGGCAATCCCATTTATTAAAACAGAGCAAAAGAACATCAAATGCAAAACACAAAATTTAACAAAATGTGACTGTTAGTGTGACACGTCAAAAATATCTCTCCGTGAAATTGGCTGCTTCGGGGAATGAATCCACCTGAACACTGTGATCATTTATTTATTCCACCAATTAAAATCCACTTAAAAGAAGAAAAGAGATGAATTTCCAGTGTTGTAAAGGCTTGGGATTAATGAGATATTAATTATACAAACAAGGTTGTAACCCATTATAAAGGTTTTTGAAGTGTTTCAGAACTCTTTGCACAATTAATTGGGGAATTCAAAAGGGAGAAACAGAGAATGGCGTGCACAATACAAGCATAAATTGTTGTCGTTCTATTTGTTGTGAGCTTTTTGTTCTATAAGCCTGTCGCACTAATAATAAGGGCAGAGTTACAAGTGGAAATTTTGACTGAGGAGCATCTTAAATAATTTTTTTTAACATTATCATTACCTTTATGCCCTCGAATTGCAGTGTAGCAATGACAATCTTAAAACATGGATTCAGAGAGTCAAAGTTTCATGTTTAACAAACCTAAGGAACCACTGCCATTAACCTGCAGTGTGGAGCCAACGGTCAGGACAAAGTTTTATCAGTCCTTAGCCACACGTAATTAGCTGCTTAATAACTTGGTTAAAACTCATGTTGTCTAGATACTCTCAATTCACTTCACAGCTCAGGATAAAAGTCTTAACAGCATGGTGGTACGCTCCTTTCTTTCTTCTTGTTGTTTCCACTGCTGCACATGTGGATGGAGCAGCACAGAATAAATGCATTGCTCAGTAAATTATGCTACTCAAACTAACACTACTAGTAGCTACTGTTAGTGCAGTAAGGGGTTCACAACTAGTTTTTAACTCATCTACTGTATATGCTTCATTTGTGTTCTTTGCTAAGTTTAGCTCTGACTGAGCGAAAGTAAACAGAGCTGTCACAAGAGCTTCAGGGATTATATTTTTTTTAAGTTCTGTTATTCTTTTCTTCCCCTGACACAACAGAGCTGGATTTTCATTCTTTGCACTTTTCATGGTAGTCAAACAACATGACACCAGAGAGATACTGCACATGTACAGGTGCAAATTGATTGTCATAGTCCACAAATGTGCATGACTGGTCTCTTTGATAAAGAGTGACTGTTGTGATCGAGACAATTACAAAGTACCATCCTGAAATAAATCTCATTTGTCAAGCATATGATGGAGCGAGACATTTGAAATGCCAGTATGCATTGTTTATTCACTGTCATGTGCACAAGTTTAACTTAGCCCTGCCTCAGGGAACAAACAGTTTTAAGAAATTAAAATCTCTTTTTGCCTGTCGTTACAGCTTTCACAACTTTTTCAGCTATTCAGATAAAAAGACAGTGCTATTCACTGAGGCGGACAATAATACCCGAGAAGATGGTGGAACATAAGAAACCTGGCTGTGCAAGCCGTACATGAGGTTTGAGATAATAAAGAATATTGCTTTTAACACCATGTGTTATCATTAGGCCTGGATGGGATCTTGCCCTGAAATAAAAGTGGAATGACTTTGATTTCATTTTCATGCCTGAGGTTTTTTAAACCAGGTCATTCGTGTGTATGCCCACTTTTACAAGCTGCCGGATGAGCTGCTGGAGACGTTCATAAGAAATGAACTGACCGCTGCTATAACTGAAGTGTGCAAGCTGCTGAGGCTGATGCTCACCATTCCTATTACAAGCACATCTGCAGAGAGGTCTTCTCCCTGCCTGAAAAGGATTAAAGTCTACCTAGAAACACCTGTGGACAGGAGAGACTTGGCAACTTGGCAACAAGTTCAATGAAACCTTTTGATTTCATTGACAGAGTTGCTGAGAAAAGTGAAAGATAGGAGAATGCCCTTCATCAAAAAGTAGAGGTGAGGAACTACACATACTTACATGGCCTGTCAGATCTCTGTTCCAATATTGTGAGTTTGCTTGCTAGCAATCCACTTTGGTTGTGAATGTTGAGCTTTTTAAAATGCAACTGCATTTGTAAACTGAACACCTTTTAAGATTTTCTGTTGCCCCCATGAGGCTAAGCTAGCAGCCTTTTACAGCCATTGCTGACAGATTGGGAATGTAACACAGGGTGTAAAAAAATAACTAAGAAATAACATATATTGTGTGAACTTGGACAAAAGCATTCTTCTAACTGCTAAAAATGCAGCTTTCACTGACATTTTAGCAGTACTGGCTAGAAAGCTAATTACGCTAACATTGGCCCCGCAGGATGGCTGACTTCTGTGATGTTTCAAGCTGACTGGTTTTAAAACATGAATCATTTAAAGGAGCTGTAACTGAAAGTGAACTTGATGGATACAAAAATGATACTATGGACAACTTGTGATTTTATTATTAGCCTAAATAATAAGGCTAAAGCTGTATTTCCTAGGCAAAACTTTACAATCCTGCAAGTTAATAATGCACAGATAAAATAAACCCCTGTTCAATTTAAAGGTCTAGTATCACTTAAAAGCGACTGCTAATTCATTCTAAAAGCAACAGTTCATCATCTAACACACTTGTTTCCAATCTCAAATGGCTTTTAAGGTTAGATATGTTGACAAGAACATTGCTATCTCGGTTATTTTTACCTGGGGTTGCCTGAGTGTAAAATCAAAGGAAATGAAGAGCAAAACAGAGGACCTAATGTTACTCTAAACCCTGATAGCAATGGCAGCTTCATATAGTACAATATAGTGATATCCTTGTTGTGAAACACAACCACACAGATTAATGGTTCTTGTGCTTGGCCTGTGGAAGTGATGCTCAGTTATTGCTATCTGTAGTAGTCAGGTATGTTGAGGATAACAGCTTATGTTAGAAGAGGAAAACCTAAATATATTCCTTAAGCATTTGTATTGCAGAAAGACAAAAAAACAGACAAAAAATTTCAGTTGGTTTCCTTGTCTTGACATTCTCCTGATCATTAAAGTCAAGTTGTAAAACTCAACCCAGCAGTAAAGGTTTAGCAATCAATTTATTTCCCCCTTTCTTTCCCATAGCCTGAGTAAACCTGACGACTTGGCTGTGACCCAGCACACAGAGGTTCAGAGAGTTGCTCAAGGACATTTTAACAGGTCACAGGGCTGCTAATGAACACAACCTGTTAATTGACACATCGCCAATGCGATGATCAAACCTGTGACCTTTCAATAATGGGAAGGTCTTACTAATCACTCGACCGTTCTTCCACTTAAATTGTTTTCTCAGCTTGCTTTAAGGGTAAAATGTGGTTTTGTATTTATTTAAATATTATGAGCGGCAATCTCACTATAAGGACAGGAATAATTTAAGGAAAAGATGTTACTGCGCGGAAACTTGAAAAGCAAGCAAGTTATCTTAATGATTGATTCTGGAACAATGTGAGGCTATATAAAACAAAGACTGCAGAAGACAGAGTCGTTATTCACTGGCAAATACATTGAGATTGTGTTTGTGCACCAGTGTGACTGTGGGTGTCACACGATCTGTTAAATCTGACAAGTTTTTGAAAAATGCTGTTACGCCAAAGGTACATTTAATATTTGTAATTTACATTTTCATACCAAACAAATGTCATGAAAATAAGTTGTCCTTTTTCTTTTTAAATCTCTGAAGTAACAGACATTGTTTTTCAAGTTGCTTTCAAGTTATTAGATAAATTTGCCTCAGTCTGAGGATTTGACTTCCATTTATCTTTCGCAATTCTGTTTCTCCCTGATATTAACCTATGTCACCGTGTTTCAACTTTGCCCGCTCGCATGCCCCCCCTCCTTTACATCATCCCCTTTCTGCCCACCTCCACGTCACTGTCAATCTGTTGCTTTTCTCATCCCTGCTTACCCACTTACCCTTTCAACCCCATCTCACCATCCCTCTGTCAGCCTTCCTAATACCGTCTTTTTGAAACCTATTTCCTGATTCGCTTTCTCACCTTCCTATCCCCCTCACTGGCCCTCTTCTCCGTGCCTTCTTGTTTTTAACTTTGGGTCTGACTGCGTTGGGGAGCTAACCTCAACTTGCTCCCATTTTCACCACCTTCATCGAACCCCATCATCCTCACCATAACTCCTTCACTCTCTGTCACTCACTTACCCTTTCACCTTTCTGTCCCTGTATGCGCATTATCCTCCCTGTACCTTTCTACTTCATCACTGCCTACCTTCTTAACCTATCCCCTATCAATCTTTTCTTCTCCCTAGCCATCTCCATCATTTTTCTCTCTAGCACCCTCTTTCAACTTTCCTTTGCCATTGGCAATAAGCATCCCATAAAGCATCCCCTCCCCCTCTTCTTTGCAATGACTTTTCCTCGCCCCGCCCCACATGATGCCAATTAATCACAGAGAGAAGAGCTTTGTTACCTTGGTGGCGACAGTGCGTCCAAACAGTATGGCGTAGCAGAGATTAAGAGCAGAGGAGTAGGAGAATACACGTAGTCTGTTCCGGCCATGGGGTGTCATGCCAAAGGGGCTGTTCCACTCATACAAGGTGAGGAAGAGCGCTGTGAGATGCAGCGTGACAAAAATACCCACCCACATGGACCAGTGGAGGGGCCACATGAAGGCTCCAATGGGAGCTGCAGTGTCCCGGCTACGGACCTGTTGGATCAAATGCAAACACAAGAAGCTGACTTGAGACTGTTGATTGCCATGCATTGTTTGTATAAACTTCTGTTAATGACTCCTCGGCAAATTAGTTTAAAAAGAAATGCACACATTGTTTTTATTCCGTGCTATTTATTATTCAGCCAGGAGAAGAAATCACTTTTTAAAATGATGAATATCTCATTTTCAAATGGAGCCGTATTGTCAGATCATATCATGCTTTGCAGATCGTCAGCTATAGAGGGAAATGCTAACCAATCAAAGAATAGCTACAGCATGTTTGAGGACTCTGTCTCTCAAATGCCTCTTAGACTCATTACACACTCTTAAACTGCATCCAATTTTGAAGTTCAGTAATTAACATACACTCTCAACTAATGATCTCCCGCTCCTTACTACAATACCAAGGTGAGGGGGCTTAGGGTGAACAATAAGTAGCTGCAGGCCAAATGATTAAATCATACCGGCAGAGGCATAAAAAGTCAAAGTAACACTGAGGACTGCAGTGCTTTAACTTAAAACAGAGCACATTTTTAGGACATGCCATGAATTCTACAGTCGTAAAAAATCAAGTTTAAACCTCCAACAATTAATGATGACTTCAAGCAGTTGTACCAGAATGCCCAGGCTGGTGGAGTAGAAGGGTGAGGTGAAATCTATGACTCTGCTCCTGGCAGAGTTAATAGAGAAAGAGGTGACGGCCATATCGGCGGTTCCGCTCAGCAGATCTCCTACCAGTCCCGTCCAGCGTCCTGTCCCACTGAGCGCCCCATACTTTCCATCTCCCACAATATATAAGTCGAATGTGAAGCCCATATCTTCTGCCAGCTTTTCCAACAAGTCAATGCAGTACCCATAGCAGCACTTTCTCAGGTCCTCTGGTAGTTCTGAGAGGAAAGAAATGATGATGGTGTGATATCCATCCGGACATTCATATGCATGATTTGGATGTGGTTGCACATATGGGAATTGCCTACAAACAACCATGGCTGAAGGAAAATGTTGATAGATTCTTACATTACACTTCAGCTTTAGCATTTTTTATGACCTGGCATGGACTACATTTATTCACATTAAGTACTTGGATAAAAAAAAATTAACAACCCTCAAACTCATTAAAGAAAAGTAGAGCTGGCAAGATGTAATGGAGCTGCTCAATATGAATTTTTAAGTTCTTGCCATGTTTGCCATTTTAACTGCCCTGGCAAACATTTTCCTTGCAATATCGCTTAATCAACATCAGCAGCGTCCCCGTTGCTCTTGCTTGGCTTCTGGACCTCTTTTACAAATGAACCATCATGAATTTTATTTTCAATATTTTGTAAGTTATGTTATGTAAAGGTGTAAATACCCCTCTGCATTGAAACGATTAATCCTATCAATGGCAACCGAATAAATTCACAGTACACGTCAACATTTAGTACCTGCATCATCGTGAAAAAAATTTACATTTTCCTATAGCTTCCATATGCAATCGGCTGATTAAAGTTAAAGAAAGTCAGGTTGACTGTTATTACTATGCTGTGGACTGGATGTATAGCTGCAGATAATCTCATGTGTGAAGGAAAGATCGTAGTAGTACATCTTTGACAAGATACTCTTGATCTCTTATTGATTGAATTCCTATATGCTCTTCATTCATGAAAGATGTAGCTGGTGAGTGTAGCCCTTGACCCTGACCCTGTTATATTTTCAACTAAACTGACCTGGTGCAATCCCTTATTGATTCTACCTCAAATTTCCATATGTGCTCTAGAGACATGGCCAGCCAAATACAGCAACACTGAAACTGAAAGGAAAAGATCTGAGGGTTTATGTAAGCAAAGCTTGGAGAGGCCATAAATTAGAAGTCATAGATGCTCACAGTACAAGTTAAAATGTTTCTGACAAGTATTACACTTCTACAGTATAATGGTTCTATAATGACAGTATTCTATGGACAAATGGCAAAATAACACTCACCTGTGCCATCCCAGTCTACCGTTGTAGTATTTGAGTTGTGAAGCTGGTTAAAAAGGCCATGTATTATACTAGACTGGTTAGTTTTGGGGTCCAGACAAAGCTGTCCAGCTGGACACAATCCATCCTCGTCCACCTCCCGTGTGAAGACAAATGGGTGTTCCACCAGGGTCACAACCCTGAGGCGGTGCCCTTCAACCGAAAGTCCCGGCCTCCAGCGACCTCCAAAGTTGCCGTCACCCTGGCCATCCCCTCCCCTCACTCCGGCTCCAAGACCTTGTCCCTGGCTGGTCATGAACCCTCCCACCAGTCCCAGAATGCCACCTTCCAACTCCAGTCGACCTCGGGTCCACTGGCCTACAGTAACCCAAGCAGGCTGCCCCAGAGCACCTCTCTTCAGACTCCATACATGAAACAGTTGGGAGGACAGAATCCGAGAAACACCAGCATCGACCTGGATCAGGCCTGTGGCCCCGGTGAAGGAAGTGTTGGAGAGAAACCTCGAGGGACAGAGGACAAAGAACAAATAATAAGTGGAAGCCAACAAAATATAGAAAATAAACTTGACATCCACCTTAAAAAAGTACAGCCTGCAATATTATACAGATGACACTAAACACAGTCTATGAAAAAAGGCTTATGAAAAAAGGAAAATGGGGCTAATGCAAGAAAAAAGTTACAGTGTGGTTGCAGAGCTTAAGCAAGTCTGGTCTCTAATGGGTAATTGCATCTTCTAGAGAGTCATAATTAAAAGTTAATGCAGTGCAGTGAGGGTCTTCTCCTCCTATCTGCCAGTCCATACAGACAGTCATTGCTATTCGGCTCACTCGTCTCCACACATTAGGAGGAGCAATCCCCATTCGCACATAAATCTCTCCTGGCCTCTTGAACCACGCAGGGATTTTTTTGCACATGTCTTAGCAGTCGATCACGTGGACATCATCAAGCCATACGAGCTCTGTTTGATCATAAGGGATTGTCATGAGGTCATTGTAAATCATAGGGGTGGTTGTTTAAATGTTAAAGTATGCAGGGACCACTTCGGTATGGGTGTTGAACCGTGCCGGGACTGTTGATGATGTCTGGGTCAAGGCTAGAAATGGCAAGTTTTCCTTCCATATAATAGAAACGGGTGGTTGAGCCGGAGTCCTTTCATAGAACAGAAAACAGGTTTATCCTCTTGCGCTTAGTTCCCTCCCCCATCTTTTCTTCTTTTCTCACTCTCATCACTAGGTTATATGCATGCATTAGCTTAGATTGTGGCAGCTGAGAATATTCTTCATTAAATATGGAATATCCAAAGGATAATGAAAAGGCTAAATTTATCTTGTGGGTCATTAACCTGTCCTCCAAGTTTAGCCTTTACTAAAGCCTGTCTGCCCCACACAGCGACTGATATAAAAATGTGAATATATGTAAGGTTTTATGTATTCCGCTTTAGTTCCTTGCCCTATATCCTCTCATTGTGATTTACTATAACATCAACATAATTGTAAAGAACTTGATTAAAAATGCTTCTGATTGGAAGCCATCCCCGTTCCCTTTCACATTAACTTATGTTTCCTCATCGGCAGCTCCCTTCTGTCTCTGTGGCCATAAAGCGAAAGTGCTAGCCTTGCCTTGAGCTGAAATCACTCATGGTAATAGCACGGCTGAATCATCATATCTAATAGACAGCAGATTCATCAAGCCAACCAACTCCAGACTCTTAGTCTAAGCTGGCCAAAGAAAGAAAAAAAATAGCCACACTGTAAGCTTTACATCTTTTATCCAAGGAGAAAAGTGCAAGGTCTCAAAGGGTCCTCTCCCACTGTTTGTGACACGTTTGGATTCATGCCCAGAGATAAGAGGTGAGATAGGAGTGTGACATAATATAGGGATAAGAGCAGTGGTGTAAAAAAAATGTACTGCACACTTTAAAGCTGCACCACCTTTTAGTTATGGGTCCTGCGGATTGTTTTTGTAGCATCAGGCCAGAGGCTGTATTTAAAGGATGACTCTGGATTTCACAGCAGGTTGATAAGTCACCCAGCTATGTCAGAGAGGGATGGCTTCCTTCCCTAACACCTGGCCCAGGTTTACGCACTCAGAGTAAATGTCAGTGGCGTGGTCGGTAAATGATGACTCTATAAGACTGTCCCAAGCATGCGTCTCAATCTCTCGTCAGTCCACCTCCTTCAGTTTGGAGGAAAGTTTACTCCCTTCGTCTTTTTCTGCCTGTCTGTCGGGAATGATACAAGGCCTGCTTGTTTCATTGGTTTTAATCTCTTCGGGGGAGATGGAATCAGCGTGGCAGCTTGTGTCGAGTGAGATGGCACTGACTGGCAGATTTCACTCTGATAACAACAACCCGCTATCTTTTTTCCTCCTTTTTCTCCTCCCTCACATCCTATTCCACACAAGTGTGTCCTTCCTTTCCTTTGTTTTTACTTCTATTTTTCTTTAGCTGTATCCTACTTCCTCTCTTTTATCTATCTGTTTGTCTTTGACCACATTCTCCCTTCTCTCTAATGTATTTTTGGGAATAAGCACCCAGGGATTCTGTGCTTCTGGACATTCTGAAGAGCAACATCAAAAGTGGCTAGTTTCTCATATTTTTATCTTCATTGCTTTGAAAGAGTAATTTTGTAACTTTTATTTTTGTAACCTCTCATCCTCTCATACCTTCTTTACTTGCTAATATCTCAAGACATCCTCCCTCCCTCCCTGCTTTCCTCACTCTGTCCCCAGGGCATTGAGCTGTTAATTGCCTTTTCCATGTGGAAGTCTCTCACTTCCTCCAGCTTTGTTAAGGCTCTCCGGAGAACTGCCGTGTCTGGCTGTTGGAGGCGAGGGATAAGAATCAGGGAGTACACTGGAGAACAAGTGCATGAGTTTGAATAGTGCAATAGAACAACCCCTTTTATCAGTCTTTCACTGGCCATGAACAAAGGTCACTGAGACTATTTTGTGGAGAACTCTATTGTAAATAGTTTAATCTGATAGGCTAGACCATGTGCCAATTGGTTGCCCACGAAAAGATTGCATTTTTCCCTAGAGTCCTGATGAAGTTTGAGTCATTTAAAAATGTCTTATTTTCTTTTCTTCTTTAAATAAAAAAACAAAGCAAAACTTATATCTTCATAGAAATAGGCTTAAGTTGAACTGATAAAATATATACCTTGGATGCAGTCTTAGTTTAGCATGCACAATGCTTCATTAATTGTCTCTAAAATATAGTGTAATAAAGAGTTGCTTGAAATGATATTCATTTGGCACATGGGGAAAAACTAAAGTGTTACGCAAAGTAAAATTTTGACTTGATACAAATTTAAGATTAACAACCATGGTGTTAAAATTCATACAGTCGTAAAAGAGGAGAAAAACAATACAACATAATTCAGCCAATAAACCAATAACATATAAAACACAACTTATAGAAAATCAAAGATTTACTAAATAGCCATTACTAGTCATGATGTGATTGTTTGGTGTGATATTAAGATGAAAATAATGTTGTAGTCCCCTGGGAGGCCTGTCTGTCCCTTACAGCATTCTGCTGTGTGTTTTTATATGCTGGTATCCTTTTACTACATTGGCAGTGTGTTTGGGATTATAGCCATCCCGAAAGATGAAGCGGTTACCAATCAGATTCTTTCCAGATGGTATTACATAGATCAAAATCTGACTGTACTTTTTTGCATTCATCAATTTCATTTCATCAACCCCACCCGCCCAAAAAAAACCTGTACCACTGGCTAAAACACTGGCCCAAATCATGACAGAGTGTTATACAGATGGCCGTAGACACTCAGAGTTGCACTACTCTCCTGACTTCTTACGTATATGTTGATGATTATTTGAACCAAAGTTTCACATTTATATTCATCACTCCTTAAAGAACCGTTTCAGTCCAGTTCTTGTATAATTTGTCATACCTCAGCCTTTTCTTCCCGTTTTCATTCCTTACAAATTGCTGCTTGAAAGCCAGTCAGACAATTTCTAATGAGGTTTCTGATAAACAGTAGATGAATCATGTGAAGGGCTAGATGCATCTCTCTGGTCCCGTGCCAGGTCTTTGCTGTATGTCTTCCTATTTTAAGGATATTTTTAGTCCTGCCACTTCTTCTTTTATCCTCCATTTGTCCATTTTATTCTAATTTTTTTAAGGGCCCACTATGCAGGGATATGCCAAGTTTCCAGCTAATAGCTCTTTGGAAATCACCTTGATGGTGAAAATGTAATTTTACACCTGTCAATCCGTACTATTTTTGCCAGTTTTTTGTAACTTCAACTGAATGAATAATTGATAGGCCAGCGATAAGTGATTCAAGAGTGAAAATGAGTGAAAAACCTTGAAAACATTCAGCAGCCATTCAGAACTTTTGCACTTAACAAAAACTAATGAGTTAAAGTCTGGCTCCTTGGAAACAAAATATCAAGAAATGTGTTAAGTGTTAACAAAAACTAATGAGTTAAAGTCTGGCTCCTTGGAAACAAAATATCAAGAAATGAGAGGCGGCTAAGGAATTTTGCATAATACTTTACAACATATTAAAAATATAGATATGATAATATCATAAACGGTCCATCAAAAGCCGGTTAGGGTTATAAACTCTCTTTCCAGTTTACCTCTTCAGTCTCTTCTATTTCAGTAACAGCCTTGCACTAAGTAGGACTACACTACAGCCTCAGCTTATCAGCGCATTTCATGCCTGACTAAAGTAAAGTGACTACCACTGTTGCATGTTTTCTGTCTCTGCAGCTTCTCTGTCACACATCGCCTGAGTCATTTAAAGCTAGTCTGTTAAACCGCACTAACATCTGCATGGTTTTTGGCTTGATCGAGTCGCTACAGTTTGGTGCTCTTAAATTCAAACTTTGTATACATACTGGCCCCTGCTTTCATCAGCGGCATTTGTTTGTAGTGATTTAGGCAAGTAATTTATCAAAATGTTTGCCCTATTATCATTATTGTGAGTTGTTTTGGCCACAATAACCATGAAGTGAAAAATCTATCGTGGCGGCGCAACTCTGAACCTAATTAACTTGTTTCAAACTCTAATAATGGATGTTCAATAACACAACTTCCACAAAAGCCTGTGGCCCTCCATGCCCCATGGTTCTGAGATCCCAGTGCTAAACTAAACTGCTTTGCGGACAGAGTGCTGTGAGAATCCAGCTTGTGATTATGTGGCTGTTGTCTATGATCACTCTCAGCTGGCAGGCACCACGTGGGCTCAATATTTGCTGTGGACCCAGCTCCTACCACAAATCCTTCCCTCACCAGTATCACATGACTTGGATGCATGCTGTTTTATCCATTGTACCCTTTGAAGTATATCCATGTCAACTGTTAGAGAAAAAATATTTAACTTTGCAGTGAGTTTATTGCAGCAGGCTTCAGTGCATCATGCACTATCAGCCACATATTGCTCAAGAGGATTTCTAGAGTATGCGAGTGTGATAGGTTTTTGCACTCCATGTCCAAATGCGAGGATTTACGTTTTTCTGCTTCAAATGAAAATGTTTAAGGTTTAATGTGTATTTCAATCAGTTTTTTTCCCCCATGTGTCAGTGGTTATCATC
Organism: Simochromis diagramma; assembly: GCF_900408965.1. NCBI lineage: Eukaryota > Metazoa > Chordata > Actinopteri > Cichliformes > Cichlidae > Simochromis > Simochromis diagramma. Next base: position 6,143,741 of record NW_024387030.1, on the reverse strand, counting down.
GTAGACCACACCTTGTCAGACCCGTGAAAGCTGTCAGAAGCCTTTTTTTGAAAGCTGCAGGAGTTGGAGCAACAGCAAACAGAAACACACAAAACCCCTCTGGTGTCAGTCTGCCAATCTGTATGCCATAAAGACCTCCTCCCCACCTCCAGTATGACAGTGCTATTCAGAAATTACCACCCCCATGGTGCAAAGGACAGACAAGGGCAGCAACCAGAGCATACAGTACCACAAGTGGAGCCAGCAACTCCTCACAAAAATGTCAAAATGTCACTCAGAAAGCTAACGACCTAGCATGTATTTAGTGATGTGACCAGCGAATTTTAAATGCAGTTTTTCACTGTCTTCTATGAATCATTCGGTTATTTAAATAGTAAAACTATGTGCAAAATTCAGAAACCCAGGAGTCATTTTAGGTGAACCTGTAGCTGCAGGGAAGTATAGAGTGTAGAGAGTATAAAGCTAGTCTTATGCCATTTGAAACAATACATTTTATTTTTAGAGGAGGTATTACTATCATCTCTAAACTAAACCATAAAACTCTGGAGTTGATCTCAGTGCATCAACATTGACAGAGAGTGGGGTTTAATGATGATCAAGTAACACTAGGCACTAATTCTAGACTTTGCTAAACAACCAAATTGAGATTAAAGTAAAAGTGAAAGCTTATAGCCAGCATCAGCATCATCAAATCAACCCATACCCCCGACCCCCCGATCTGTAAGGGTGCCTATAGCAACAAACTACACTGCATAGGACTAATAAGAATTACCAGTTCCTGCACTGTCAGTCTGTATACCAAAAAAATATATACTTGCTGTCTCTGTCGTGTGTACTCACTAGTCAGATCAAAGCTGCCAAATAGAGTAATTTGTTACAAAAAACCCTATATAGCTAAATATTATTAGAGGTGAACAAAGACATTATTTTAGCCATTTTTCTGTGAAGTAACCCTTTAATTAGTTGGTGTATCCTGTACATTCTTACCTGGCTAGATATTGTCCAGAAGAGGGCTGTTCATGTCGGTTTGGTTTGTCATAGCAATTTACCATGTTCTGAGTGAGTGCCAAATCTGGCCTCACCATGGTTGCTGCAGTGACCGCCCGGCCAATCAGCTGCAAAGCATCCCGTATATAGAAGCTTATTGGCTTGCGGCCGACCTCCCCATAGGCTAACAGTCCAAGAGGACCTCCTAAAGTGTGCAGCGAATCTGGAGACAAGGGATATCCCATGATCCACTGCAGTGCTGGTAGTGATGGTGCGAGGCGCTGAGCAGCCCGAAGGACGGAGGATAGACACTCGGGGTCGGATCCCAGGAGGAGAACAGATGAAACAGGTGAGGGGGAGCGCAGGAAACGGGTGGAGATGATCTTCAAAGCCTCTTCTTCCATCTGCTCCTCCCTTCTCTCCTCACTGCTCCCCCCTCTTCTATCTCTGCTCCCTGTGATGCGAGTCAGGTTGATTATGTCCCACAAATGCCAGGTTGAACCACTGTACTTCTGAAGGTGGGTCAGTAAGCCATCACCGCCTTCGTCCCAGCCTGGGCAGATTACAGCTGCTCCTCCCCAGCTGTCCCCCCGACTTCCTCTATCCCTATCCCCACCATCTCCCCCCTGCAAAACTGCAAGGAGCAAACTTCCCAGGGTTGATGGAGGCACACGGGCTGACATCTGCAGGTGAAATCGGTTCTGTGACAGAGGATAGGAGTAAATAAGAAGAGTTGAAAGAACCAAAAGAAAAAAGTAGATCAGTGAAAGAGTTAGGAGAAAAAATACAAAAATATAAAAACAGAACAAATAACAAAAAGAGAAAGAAGATAAGAGAGGAAATAAAAAGCAAGATCAGACCAGAGATTAATAGGTATCACCAAAACTAAACAACTCAGGGCTGAATAACATGAAATCACATTAAACGTAGCTTTTGTATGCACCAGAGTTCTGCAAAACAATTCCTGATGCGGCAGTAATTTACAGCAACACAGATCAGAAACAATCAGTCACATTTGTTCATTATCTCTCACTCTGAATGAGAAGAGTCGCACTGATACAAACAAGGAGTCAATGATTCGTATCTAATCTGCAACATCACAGTTGGCTTGGCAAGACAACAGTAGCATCCACAGTTCATCCAGAAGCCCACATTTCCAAACCCCACTGAAAACACTAGCTTGTTTCATACTGTTCCAAACTGGATAACACTGTTGTCCTTGAATGCAGCTCACAGATGGACCTTCCCCTTCCTTCCTTTGGGGTTTCTATCCATTTTTCATCCTATCAGTGCTCCAGGCAAGGTTGAGGGGGGAGGCTGCTTTTATATAAAGAGCTCAAAGTTTAGCTTAACATGACCTGAAGTTTGCTTTGAATGGCTCCACCCAAATGAATAGAAGAACATCCTCTGGCACAAATGCATACACATTTTCAGGATCTTTGTAACATATATCCAGAAAGACGTCTGTGCACTATAAAATAAAACACACACAGAAGTTACCTAATTGAATCTGTATAATATTAATCTATGAGCTTATGTCCAGAAACACTTGTGGAAAGCACACACATGCCTGTATATCTGAAGATAAGCTATCTGAACACAGATGTAACCCACACTGAGACACATTTATTCAAGTGGAAATATCCCACCCAGGAGTACAGAGTAAACAGAGCGACCCTCTGCTGAAAGTCCTTGAGTCTCTTAAGAGAGTCAGAGAAAAAATATTTGAAGTCTGGAGAGACATGGATGAATTAATGCCGTATGTTTGTCTTCCAGGAAAAGCCCAGGTGTGTGCAAGGGGACAACTGAAGATAGGTCTTCTCGTTTGAACTCCTCAGGGGAGCTAGAAATGTGGGGGTATCTGGTAAGTGGGGGTTGTTGGCGAGATGGTAATGGATGACAGAGACTAATAGAGATGGGAAGGTAGTTCCTACAGGTGCAAGTTTTATTCAGTGTATTTCTGATAGGAATAAAACTAATATTATGCATCTGCAGAAAATGTGACGATAGAAGATCAACAGAGAGCCTCAAGGCAGCTGGAGGAATTAGTATGTAAATCTATATCTGCTCTCATCCTAAATTCCTCTGAGTACGATCTATCTAAGCTAGCGCTTAAATATTAATATTCGACTAAATGTATGGTTATGTTATGATTCCTGTCCTGAAAAAATTGTCAGAGGCTACAAAAATCGGAACAGACTGAGTCTGCATAATGGAGAAAAAGCTGTAAATTATGTTCCTTGTCTACATAGCTTGTTAGAAAACGAGAGACGAATTGTTGCTGCATTTATCACTGTCAGATTAATTGCGATAATGTTCATCTCCGGGATATCTCACTGCTGCGTCAGCTGTTTTGTACCAGCATTATTTTATTTTTTTTCCTAGCACAATCATAGATAGCTTGTTTGACTTTTAAAGAGATTATTTTACAATTTCAATTACATTTAAGGCATTTAGCCTGCGCTCACGATCAATTTACAGGGAGCACGACAGCAGAACTACTTCAAGGGTGAGGACGTGAGAATAATAGCAAAAGCTCAGCAAGGCGTTAAAGAAGTTGTGTTTGTAGTTGCTGGTGTTAGAAGAGAAAGCAAATTAGAGAACTCGGAAGAGGCAGACATGGGGGCCGTGATGTGATTCTGGAGAGATAAGGCGATATGAGCCATTTCGAGAGGACGTGAGTTCCAGCCCATAAGATAAGGAAGCACTCTGCTGTTTTGGCTTGAGAGGGAAGACTTCTGAAAATGTTTTGTAGGAAGTCGAATGTGTGATCCACACAAGTGGACCCAGTGAGAAAGTTCTTAAAAAAACAAAGAAAAGAAAAAGCACATCAGTAAGGCTCATTCTGGTTATTAATATAATCCTTTCTTGTCTGCATTTGAATGTTTCATCACAATTGTGGTATTAGAGTAAAAGAGACATGTTTTTGATGTGCGTATTGGTGCAAAGGTGATGTAATGTAACATTAAACAACATCAGAAAAGAAGGATCACCAACAAACAGACACCTTCAGCTTTGTATGCTGAAAATACTCTAGCCTGATATAACACCATTTTATCTCACCAACTCCTTTTCTACTTTTGCAATAAGATCAAGAAATTCTTCTGTAATGCAGTTTTGCTATAGCCAATCCCGAGGAGAGATCTCTCCCTGAGCCTGTGTTCAAGGGTCAGGGGTAGCAATGACTCACTGAAGAACACACACAGACACACTGCTCTTAGTGATAATTGTGGAGAGAACTAAAATTTTAAAAGTGTGGTTACACTTCACTGGAGTAGATAACAATGCTCATTTCCACGGTCTTTTGCAAATTGGCAAAAAATGAGATAAAAATAAACATGGGCAGCACTAAACACATCTAAACAGAGCGTGGTAGCTACTAAACTTTGGCTTTTAGGTAAGGAAAAAATCCAGTGTTGTAAACGAAACAGTTGCACTGGATTTCCAATGCAGGAATGAGAGCGTCATTGTGAAGCAGAATGTAGCAGATTTTTCTAACCTCAATTATCTTGTTTTCAGAAATTTTGGAAGCCAAAACCTTAATTAAAAATAAAATGTAATTGCGATTGCCAGCCTTAAGGACTCAAGCAAACAAAATTCTTCGAAAACAACTCTTAGTAAGGTAAGTTGGCAAGGCACTGCACCTGCCAAGCAAATACATCAAACACACCTTGCTGCGTAATTCAAACTTTTGAATCTCATATCTTCCTGCTTATGTCACAGTGTTGCAGTGTAAGATAAAATGATTCAATGACCTAGCTGCTGATGCCAACTCATAGTAAGCTTCTAACAGCTTACTGCCAGTCAGCCTTTTATTCGTCATTATGCTTTTCTATTAAACACACATGCACACTGTGTTCTTTTTTGGATTATAAAAAGGAGGCATTTGCCACTCATTCTAAAAAAAAAAAGCTGAAAAGCGCTTCAAAACCCTATATATAGCATTTTTAAGTATTGCAATGTATCCAGAACAATGAAAGCTCTGCCAGTCAGCCATCGCTCCAGCTTAATCCAGCGTGTCTTCAAAATAAGCTGGAAACATCAGTGTTTATCCCAGTGACACACCAGATTTAATGTATGCATGTGTATATGTTTGCATTCTGGCTTGTGAATACTTACAACAGTCTTCACTTCGAGCTGTCTGCATGAATCTGTGTTGTTTTTGACATCCCGGTGTTCTTGCCTCGGGTTGAGTCTGATTTTATTATTTTACGTACCAGACTTTGAATTTAGCGGACCTGAGGACACCTGAGTCATTATCTAGAGGAATACATGTGGCATATTTGCTACGATGTCAAGATTAAAAGTGGCTGTGCTGTCTGGAACTAGGAAGTTTAACGTGTGTTGGCAGGCTTCTACCGAAACACAGATTCACTTCTGTGCTATTTTGTGGAATTTGCTTTGGAGTGCAGGGACCAGCTACAGACAAACAGTCCTGATCTTGCTAGCTGTAGTTCTGAGCCCCTCTGTGCGACTCAGGTCCAGACCCAAGTTTATCTTTTTGTAAAGTACACAGGACTTTTTCAGGCTGAGTTAGAACTGTAATGGATTCGCTAAGCAGCGCTAGATTTTCACCTGTAAGGACCTCCAGTGTGTGTATGTGTGTGTGCTTTTGTGCGTATGCTCTTATCTTTTTCTATTCTCAGGTAAAAGCTCTATCCACAAGCATGAGGTTAGAAAGACTCAGAACTAAGGATGCAAGATAAGCAAAGCTAAAAGAGTGTCAGCATTATTCCAATGAAATATAAAATCCATAGCCCCTTTCACACATCTGCAAATTAGGATCTTTGAACTAAACCTTTGCTTCTACTTAACAGTTCCAGTGTGCTGTTAGCCAATGATTTTCAGGTCTTCAAACAAACTGCAAACCTAACACTCCCAGGCAGCAGAGAGGCGCACACGCAGTAGGCAAAAACAAGCAGACACAGATACAGTGCAAACACACCAAGGTGTGAGCATAAACCCAAAAGGATCTTTGGGCAATGTGGAGTAAGCAAACCGACAGGAGTGCGTTGAATCAGAACAGGAGGTAGCAGCTCTCAGTTAGTTAGCTCATTCCTTATTTAGGTCTCCATAAGAAAAGCTGGGAGACTCAAAGGCGTGCACTCAGTTGTAGACTTTCGAGAGCCAAAAATGGGGGAGGAAAAAAAGATTTCCCTGAACAAAAAAATAAATAAAAAAATGAGCACAGAAAAAACAGCAGCACCTGCAGTTTCAAAGCTTATTAAAAGTAAGTTGGAAGGAAAAGCAAAGGGGTGGGACATGGGAGCAAGTGCATTTTCTGTGTTTGTATTTGAGAATTTGGTTTGTTGAAGGAGGCAAAAAGGCCCAAGCTGAAGCACTTAAAAACCAGATGTCTCTGCTTGGCCTTCCGTCACTGCTTCAGGCAATGGATCACTTTACCTTGCTGCAGCTTGATTTATTGCAAAAGCACACTCTAGCTCTAGTTGGGTTTAACATTGCGGTCATGACTCATTTGCATTGAGCTAAGCAGTGGTGGATAGAGTGAGGCCCTGCTTGGAGTTGTCCTCGCTGCTACATCCAGCTGCATGGACCTCTGCCTGAGCCTCTGAATGGCTGCTTAGCTTTTTCCTCTGTCCAGGAACAAAGCTCATGGTCAGGGCAGCACTCCAGACAACAACACTTCACTGAACACATTAATATTTTACCCGGACTGTCACCAGGCGAGTTGCCTGTACGTAGGGAGGATGGAATGAGAGATAGGAAGAGAGACAGAGGAAGAGAAATTTGGATGTAGATGGGAATATATGTTTGAGATGAAAGCGGGAAGAGAAATTGATATGTGGTTTAATATCCGTGTTTGTGAAAGGAGGTAAAAGGCGATAGTTTGCATCTGAATGTGTCTGCAACACAAAGGAACACGAGAGATAGTGATGGTAGAGTGCATGCGTGTCTTGAGGAAGACAGAGAAATATTTTCTCTGCAGGATGCCAGCCTTACATTTCAAACACCTGAGATGAAAACTGAGGATTGAAAGCTGAATGTCAGACTAAAATGTCAGCAAATGCAGGTTTACACGCACACATAAAATAATCTAAATCCAACTTAAGCGGAGCGATTTAACCCTCAGTGCACAACTGGCGAATGAAAACATGGGCACTGAACATCATACACTTGCATTAATGCATACACAATGAATAAAAAAGCTGTTGAATTTGTGCAATTTTTTACCCTCACAGTCCAAATAACACCCATGACTGAATAAGGCTAGTCAAAGCTGTTTGCATAAAGCAACACTGACAGCCGCACTTTTTAGTTGACCAGACAGTGGCTAACTGGGCTGTTTGCTTTGCTGTTGAGTAATTGTATGCAAATGGCATTGTTTAATTTTCTCCTAATTTCCTTACGTCTCCTGGCGGTAAGTGTAATATGGGTGACTTTAATCTTACTCAGCCATGCTGCCGGGGACTGGAGCTAAGCTTGGTGTTGGAAAGAAGCTGGCACTGCTACACAAACATATGCAGCTGAGGCAAAAGTGGCAATGTGCGCACACCTAACTGCAATACACACGCAGGCGAGCAAATTACATTTACGTGCTCACACATGCATGAAAGCATGGCACACACTCACACATGCACGCAAAACACGACTGTGAAGCAATCAGCCACTTAACACAGCAAATGACTATGGTTATCTAAGCATAACAGCCTGTTGGCTCAGAGAAACAGTGATAAGCAGTAAGATACACACTATTAGGCTCCACCACGGGACTGGCCACAGACTAAAGGATGGCTAAATCTTGTTTCACAGTTAACTGTTGATGGAGACAGTGCCATGTCTTTCTGATTGTCACCACTGAATTATATATGCAAAACCCTGACTCCATCCAATTCCACCCACCATCTTCAATACGGTGATCGAGCGGAAAAGTATACAAGAGACTGTGGCCCTTGGGGGAGCAGGATGAAACAGCAGGCATAAAGTGTAAAGCACACTTTGAATTAGGTTTGATTAGAGGGAAATGGTTGCTCATTGCTTGGGCAGCTCGTAGCTATGACGATTTGAAGACCGCTGGAGGTATGAGCGTGTTGAGCCCATTAAACATAAGGGCCTTGTTAGTTTCCTTGGTGGTGTGGCGTGTTAGGAGAATTGGGGGCTGTACTGCAACATCATAAAAATACCACTGTAGTCCTGAGCGATTGTAGGAAAAGCCATAAAAGCCTTGACAGGCCATGTCTTCTCTTTATCTTCAGGCTCTCGGTTTATGGGAATCGTTCTGCGTGGGGGAGAGAGAGAACTGAAATAAAAGGGGTTTCGTTCATTGTGCATGTTGGTGGCAAACCAACTGTAGCAGCGTGGAAGTGTTTGTGTGAGTTAAAACATGTATACGTGTACAGGTATGCTAACTATTTGTCTGGGTGTGAGGGTGTCTGCAAGAGTATTTGTGTGATAAATGTGAATGTCTATAATTTACAAACCATTTGATGGAATATTGTTCTCAGCGTAGTTTCAATTTAATTTGAATGATCAAGACACAGAGCACATCAGCGTTTTTTTTTTCTTTCTCCATTCCCTGAAGCCTTGCGAGCTACTGTAGAACAGAAAGGACCAGGAGGATACAACGCACACACAAGCACATTATGACACACAAATCCAGACAGACTGATCACATACTCAAACCAGCCAAGTGCTTTGGGCTTTACTCATGAAGAAGTTTTTGCTACATGATTCCACAGTTTAATCAAATGGCGATCCAGGGGGAATAGCTAAAAAGCAAGCACATATCAAAGCATGCAAATTCTTCTGTGATAGTCGTGTTGAGTAAATTAAGTAATCCAGTGCAGAGTGTTCACTTTCATTATCAGTTGACTTCTGTTTTAATGAGCCTCCACGGGTTTGCGAATGTCCTGATGTCATCAATAATAATCAGATAGAGGAAACAGCAGGGGGGGGACTAAATGTGCTGTTCTGGACTGGTTAGTCAGGTCTCTAGTCAGCCAATGTTAGTGCTGAGTGCACTTCTAGCATTGGTGAAGGCTGTCATCTCAGCACGCTGCATCTGCGCCTCTTTTGTCAGGAGATCCTTTGATCCCCTCAGTTGCAGAGTTACAAGCCCACAGCAGAAATATGCTGAATGGATTCATGTATCATCCTCCCCCCTACAAACAGCCTCTGGCCCCCTCACTATTTATGATCATAATAGCTGCCGTTATTTATTAAAGAGAGCGATTGTTGTCCTTGCTCTATAGACAATGTTGTTTTCGCTACCAGAGAGAATAATATTTGTCCTTTTGGTGCGGCCCTGTGTGTGATATGAGGCAGCGTAGTGAATGTGATGGTGATTGATTCCCGTGTTGAACAGTGGAGAGAGGTACAGAGGAAGGCTAATCTGAGTTATGATTGCTACTGTAATCGCATTTTTCCCCCTGCCTCATCCATCTGCCCTACAGTAGCGGATACATGCTGTATTCTGATTACGCCGCACATCTGTCAATAACCAAAAGGAAGGAGCGGCATCGTGCGCCTGCTCTTTCATGAACACCTTTCACTGGCTTCCCATCACCATGATTTCCAAGATCATGACTCTCTCACTTCTTGCTGTCCAGTTTTATCTTCCTCGCTCACTGATTTGCTAACCTGCCGGAGGTGGCGTCAAGCATTTGGAGTAATCATGCCATCACGTTGGGGGTAAACTAAGCTGTTTTAGATGCAGTGGCGCAGGGCAGAAAATAGCCTCTCGCTTGGCTGTAATTTGACCAGCAGGCAGCTGGACTTGTGAGATGGGAACATTATTTAGTTACCAGGAGTATGATACTAACAGTTTCCCAAGTACAGATGCAGAATGGCGCGATGTCATTAACAGTCAGCCCACGGGGAACAGAGCTGCAAACAGCAAAAACTTCAGGAGGGACACATTCATTCACAATACCCCAGCGATGAAAGCACACCATGCCAGTAATGAGATGTCTAGAGCTTTGAGCACGGGGTGCGTGCCTGACTATGTGTGATATTTCTTAGTCTTAGAGCGTGTGTGCATTTTCGTTTGGGTGAATGTGCATGCTCAAGAATGTGTGAAAGAACAAATTCCTGATGGAAAAGATCCCTTTGCTCCAGTCAGCTTGAATATTTAAACTCTGACCAGGCTTCCTAGGAGTGAAATAATACACCTAGAGAGATGGAAGTCATTTAGATGCAATGTGTTTGTGGGAAAGTATGAGGTGAGTAAAGGTATGTGCGCGTGTTTTTAAGTGGGTATATGTGGATTTCAGGATGGATGGGCTTGTGGTGAGTAAATGACCTGCCTTGATTCAGCCTATCAGCTGAGCTCTCCACCCAGGCTCCCTGATATCCCCTTTCATCCATCTCTATAAGAGAGAGATGACGGAGAGATGGAGAGGCAGTGGCAGACAGAGTGTGGGGATGAATATCCACAGAAGAGAGTGAAAGATTTCAAGTGCAAGAGCAAGCATAAAGGGGCTAATTAGAGAAGAGGGAAAAATTTGGGAGCAAGTGTGACAAAGGCAGAAGTGAACAAAAAGACTATTAGCCTCAAGTATAAATCTGGAGTAATATGTATGACAAATGGCACCCTGCTCGCACCAGAAGTGCCTCTCTAATATGACTCTGAGTTCCAGTCGATTAAGGGATCATTTGGGGTGAGTAGATTTGGGGCGCATACGGGTACTGTGCAAAAGTCTTGAGCCACATTTCTTTATATTTTGCCAGGAATATGGGAAATAGCTGCAGTGATTCAGTGAATGATTTGCAAACATAAATGGAGATATACTAAGGCAAAAACAGAGTTTGCACAATTCTAGCAAGCTTGAAAGTCAGTATTTGGCATGACCTCCTGTTTTCTTTGGCAAAGCCTGAACTCTCTTAGGCAGGCTTTCTAATAATTTCTTTAAGTAGTCTTTAGGAATATTTCCCCAGGATTCTTGAGGGACATTATAAAAGTCTTAGTTGGATCCCTCATTGCTTCATTAACGTTGAGGTCCAGGCCCTGGGGAGGCCAATCCATGACTAATAGTGTTCCATTGTGTGTTTTTCTATCCAGGTATGTTTTTTATTTTCACAAACACACAGTGTTTGTGATCATTGTCATACTCATAATTGAAACCACTAGGAGTCAGATGCCTTCCAGATGGTCTTGCATTTTCAATTCAAATATGATGGTACATTTCTGCATTTATAATTCCATCAACTTTGACAAGATCCCAAACACCAATGGGTGAAATGCAACCCCAAACCATGACAGAGCCTGTGTTTAACAGATGGCTGTAGACACTCACGCTCTCTTCTAGCCAAAAATTTCAAATTTGGATGTATCACTCCATTAGACCTGTTGACACTCATTTCGCTTTCCTTAATAATTACTTCTTGAGAGCCACTCTTCCATTCAGACCATTTCTGATCAGAAATGGTCTGAATAGCTTCCTACAGTAGATGGATCAACTGACAGGCCAGATGCATCTCTCATGTCCTGTGTTAGGTCTCTTCTGGATTTTTTCCTGATTCTTGATGACATGACTTTCAGATGCTGTACATACTTCTTTTGTCCTCCACTTGCCAAGTTTACTCAAATGTTTTTAAGGACACACTGCCCAGAATCACCTTGTTGGTACAGAAAAATACTTCATGCCTGTCAGATGTGTTATCATCAGTGTTGGGTAAGTTACTTTAAATTAGTAACTTAGTTACATTACTAGTTACTTCTATCAAAAGTAACTCAGTTACTTCAAGTTACTCGTTACTTTCAAAGTAACTAGTTACTAGGGAAAGTAACTTTGGTTTTACCCAGAATTCTCTTGTTAATGTGTTGCTTCCCTAACTGGATACCCAGCAAGATTGCCAGTCTTCTAGCTTGCTTACATGTTAGCACTATCCTGCCACAAGTGCACTGTGCTACCTACCAACAGAAAGGAAAAAAATAATGTGCATATTTCCACGAGAGAAATCCCACGCCTGGACCGTCGTCAGAACTTACTTTATATTTTTACATGCTGTAGTGCCATTTTTGGGAGCATTTCAAGTTGCTATACATCAATACAACTGTTATAGCCCATGTTTTAATAATATGTATGCATTAAGTCCATAGTAACTACATTAATTGCAAAAAAGTGCAATAAACTACAAAAAAATTTAAAATCGTTTTTGTTTTGTTTACATATATTTCTACTTGGAGAAATTTAAGAGGCTTATCCCTCAAAACTTTAAATACAAAAAAGTTGCAAAAAATAGTTTACAACAACAGGAAATTTATTTTGAGTGTCTTCATAGTTTTATTTTTGAGATACACCAATTTTTATATACTGCAGGAAAAACAAAAAACAATCCTATGATGCAAATCTGCAAAGAAAACAGCATGTGCATCAAAATAAACTATTTTAAGCAGTGCAATTCGAGTTCTAAGCATCCCAGAAACTATTCAGAAAAGCATAAAGTCAACCAGGACTTATAAAAACACCAGTATAGGCTTTTAAGGTAAAAAACTACATTTTCCGCGAAAATGACGTCACTTCCGGTTTCGGGCAGGAAATGGCGGACATGCGATCGTTCGCGCTGACATCGGTTTCAATGTGGGAAGTGTTACGAACAGCTGATCGGCTTGGCGAAGCATGTTTCTGGAATATTATGTTTTTGTTCCTGCAAGCGCTTTTTATGCAATTTTTGCAAAGCTATATGTGGAAGGAAACTGTGACCTAGGACAAGCTGATGGCATAAGATGTAAGTACAACTCCTCCGGTTTCATATGCAAAACAAATTATTGCGCTAGCTTCCACGGTTCTGGTTCTACAGGGATTTAAAAATAGTTACGCAAAACGGAGCGTGCCCACTCCGACCGGCTTTAAAGGGTTAATGCCCTACCTGGCCCCCTGGCAAAACTTTGCTAGACCCGCCCCTGCACAGTTACCAGTAGTCAGCTACATAAAAAAAGGATCCTGGTGTTATTTGTCTCTCAGAAATAGTTCTTAACTTCCCTTCAAGTCATTTATGTCACCTAAAAGGTAAAAACCTGTTTCTCCATCACCTGTTCAGCAGTGATGATTCAGTAAGGACATCTCCTGGTATCATCTTCATGCTTCCCTCTCACCACATATTCAAACTGATATCATGACCAGCAGCTTTTACAGCTCTGGCTCCAGCAAACATCAGCTGATACTAAAAGGTAATATTAACAAAATTTTAACAACAGCTGATCAAGCTTAAATGTGGTGCTGTTGTTTAGCGCGACATCCGCTGGTTTCCTCTTTTTGGCGCAAAGTGGGAGATAAACAAACAAGAGAGAAAAGCCGATCAGCTGATCATTGATCAGTTTCATGATTGAAGTAGCAGCAGGAGAGGGAGGGGAGAGAATGAGAGAAGAAGAAACAGCTGTGCAGCGTAAAGACACAGAAGGACTCCAGCTTTGTGTCTTTTTCCATTCTAGCTGAAGTACGGGACAAACTGTGTTCCTTTTGGCCTCAATACGAAACGTTTTTCTCTTAAAATATCTTAAAATATTTTCTCTTTTTACGGGACGGTTGGCAACTCTACTAACTAACCTTATGAATAAAATAAAGTTCACTATCAGTAACATCATAGCACCCACCCAGTCATGCTAGTTAGTGCGCAGTACGAGTTATTGTAACTGACTGTAAAAAGTCAGCACAACGAAAATAAACTCCAACTAAACTTGGTTTATATCTGACCCAGATAGACTGCAGGTCATAACTTCTTACCTGAAGATCAGTTCACCTGACACTCGGACCGAAGGCCGCCTCGGGTCTCTCCTCCTCCTGCCTCCCCTTTCCCTCATCCACCTGCTGGTCTCCACCACTTGCTAATGTTACACTCTAAAAAGTAATTCAGAGGCTTAGTAAATATCACTATAAATATAAGTTAGATGAGCCTGATAAAATCTATGAATATCCTTTTAGTAATTATTAGAGTAATTGACTACCATGAGCCTTTTTCATTGTTTTGTTCATTTTTAAAAAAAAATACTCTGAGCTTTTGTGTTTGCTCTCCTGGTTTGCCATTTATCTTTCAAGTACCGTATTTTCACGACCATAAGGCGCACTTAAAAGTCTTAGATTTTCTTCAAAAAGTGCGGCGCGCCCTATAGCGCGGTGCGCCCTATGTGTTGTAAGGAGGACGTAGTAGAGAACACCATGAGAACGTTAAAGGGTGAAGTGTGGGCGTTGATCGTATATACCGGGACAATCGCACATACCTGTATAAAAGAACAGGTATGTGCATTATGCAGGACATCGTTGTTTTAACAACCCTGAAAATGGCAAAGAGACACGCTTACGAAGCACAGTTTAAACTGAAGGCCATCAGCTACGCGGAGGAACATGGAAATCGAGCAGCGGTGAGAGAATTTAAGATTAACGAATCGATGGTTCGCAAATGGAGGAAGCTGGAAAACAAGCTCCGGCAGGTCAAGAAAACGCAGCTGAGTTTCCGCGGACATAAGGCGAGGTGGCTCGAGTTGGAGGAAAGACTCGAGCGGTGGATCATCGAGCAAAGAGCGAGCGGGAGAAGCGTTTCGACGGTCACCATTCGGCTAAAAGCAGTTTCACTAGCTGAAGAGATGAACATTGAACATTTCCAAGGAGGTCCGTCTTGGTGCTTTCGTTTTATGAAACGGTGCCATTTTTCCATCCGGACCAGGACTACGGTAGCGCAGCAACTTCCAGCGGATTATAAGGAAAAGCTGGCCATCTTCCGCTCCTACTGCAGCAAACACATCGGCGACAAAAACATTCAGCCCAGCCACATCACAAACATGGACGAGGTCCCGCTCACTTTTGACATCCCGGTGAGTCACACTGTGGAGAAGGGGACCAGCACGGTAGCGATACGCACAACGGGGTATGAAAAGTCTTCTTTTACTGTTGTGCTTGGCTGCCATGCTAATGGACAGAAACTGCCGCCTATGGTGATTTTTAAGCGAAAGACTTTGCCTAAAGAGAAGTTTCCAGCAGAAATCATCATTAAGGCAAATGAAAAGGGCTGGATGGATGAGGAAATGATGAAAGACTGGCTGAGGGAGGTGTATGTAAGGAGACCAGGTGGTTTTTTCCACGCATCACCATCGCTGTTGATCTGTGACTCTATGCGTGCCCATCTCACAGCCGATGTGAAAAAACTTGTGAAGCAAATGAACTGTGAGCTTGCTGTCATTCCGGGAGGCCTGACAAAGGAACTCCAACCGCTGGACATCGGTGTGAACCGCCCGTTCAAAGTAAGGCTGCGAGCGGCCTGGGAGCGATGGATGACCGGTGGAGACCACAGTTTCACTAAGAGTGGAAGGCAGCGCCGGGCGAGTTACGCCACAATTTGCCAATGGATTGTAGATGCTTGGGCTAACATGTCTGCTGGCACTGTTGTTCGAGCTTTCGCAAAAGCCGGCATCGTTTCCGAGGAGCCGCACGGCACGGAAAGTGACTCTGACGGTGAAGACAGTGAACCTGGCATGTTTGATGGAGATTTAGCGCAGCTGTTCAATTCAGACACAGAGGATGAGGACTTCGATGGGTTTGATTGATGATAAAAATGTGAGTACCAAACTCAGTTTTGCTCCTGCTTTATTTTTAAATATACACATTTGTATGCTTGTGTGTTGTTGATGATGACGATTACCGGCAATAGAAATGTGAGTAAGGTACCGAATTCAGGTTTGCTCCCGCTTTATTTTTAAATACGCATACGGTACTTGTATGCGCCCTATGGTCCAGTGCGCCTTATGTGTGTGTTAAATACAGTAAGGGCACACATAACTGAGACTGCGCCTTTTAGCACAGTGCGCCTTATGGTCGTGAAAATACGGTATGTAAGGCTCTGAGCTAAAAGGGAAAAGGCTCTTGTCTTTTTAGTGCTTGTTTATTTCGAGTTATTGCCATGTTTATGAAAATTAAATTTTTGTTTGGAAAAATGTTTAACATGTGGTCATTTTTCATACATGTATTATGAAACACACAACTACATATTAGTTTGTTTGTTTTTTCAGACTTTTCAGACCAGTGAAATATAACAACATTCCTATTTGAATGTTAGGGGGTGTTCGTGGCTCAAGAGTTGGCAGTTCGTCTTGTAATCGGAAGGTTGCCAGTTCGAGCCCCGGCGCTGACAGTCTCGGTTGCCTACTGCCTACTGGTGGTGGTCAGAGGGCCCGGTGGCACCAGTGTCCGGCAGCCTCGCCTCTGTCAGTGCTCCCCAGGACAGCTGTGGCTGCAATGTACTGTAGCTTGTCATCACCAACGTGTGTGTGAATGACTGAATGATGCACACTACTGAATGTAGTGCAAAGTGCTTTGGGGTCCATAGGGACTAAGTAAAGCGCTATACCGATACAGACCATTTACCATATTTAATATTAAGTACAATTTTGATTACATTCAGTTTACAATATTAAGAAAATGGAACAAATTTTTGGATTAACTGACCATCTATATTTCAGTTACATTGACCAAGCATGTCAGTGTTATTTACTCAATTTTTCATGTTTGTGTAACAACTACAATTATTAATTTCAATTTAATATTTTTAAGCTTTAGTTATTCAATTGATCAAGTATATTGAACAGATTTGACTGGTTTCCAATCTACTCAATATTTTTAAGTGTAAAAGTGTTGCCTCAAAAATTTTAAGTAAATGTCAGTTTTAGTTTTTAGAGTGTACTGAATCTGTGGAAGCTCCGCGATAGCCACCACCAAATAATTGAGTTATTTTTACACATCTGCCAGCATCTGGCCAATCCACTACCTTTCACTGTTTATACCGTTACGGAAAAAAAGAAGAAAAAAAAACATTGGCCCATCAAAACAACAAATCACCATCGGCCCACCGAGTCCAGCTATGGCTGCATATGTGTTTAGTAGTAATTTCTTTTTGTAGAGGGCTAGCAAATCAACCGTTTTCGAAGGCATTGCCATATTGGAATCCCGACTTCTCTGACGAGGCTAACCAGAACGCCGTTTACTCGAGTGTGACATCATTCCCAGGTCCGTGTTCCGATTTCCGAGGTAAGTCGAACGCAACACACAAAGTAACGAATAATGACCCTATCTAAATCCCAGTAACGATTAACACGTTCCTGATTTTGGCATAATAACTAGTTACTGTGCTCGTTACCACAATAATAACATAGTTACTGTAACGCGTTACTTAATAACGCGTTAGTCCCTACACTGGTTATCATTGATGTCTTGATGCATGGTCAATCATCCAGGTAAGTAAATCCCAAAAGGTTGATTCTGTTCACCTGGATGTAGCGTTTTCAGTGGGAGAAACATTTCATCACTCATCCAAGAGACTTCTTCAGTCTCATTCAGCTGATTCAGTGGGCTGGTTTCAGTGCACAATAACTAAAACCAGCCCACTGAATGGGTTTCAGTTTTTGTGCAAATGCACTGTTTATAAGGTTGGGGAAACCTGCAGTCTGCTGAGACTGAAGAAGTCACTTGGATGAGTGACTTCCAAATGCTAATGTGACCACTGAAAATGCTACATTGAGATGAACTGAATCAACCGTTTAGGAGACACAACATTAGTTCAACCCTTGAGTTATTGCGTTTTTAATTCTTGATTGATTCATACATTAGTTTTAATGAGTCTAACAAACAAGCCAACAAACAAAACCACTCTTCTGGTTGGATACAATGACCAGACTGAAAGTAAGTGGGGAAAAAAGAGTCAATGTCCAAAGTAAAACTTTCAGAAATCTGAAGGACTATTGCTCAAGACTACTTTAAAAATAACAAGGGGTATGGCTCAAGACATTTGCACAACACTAAATGAGTATGCTATTTGACCTCACACCACCACTTGTGCTACATGTTCAGACGCAGTATTCATTTCAGAGGTAGCGAGAGCAGAATGAGCAAAGGAGAATAGGCTATTTGGAAAAAGAAAACAAAGAGGACACCTCTATACTATAATAATTTTACCATAAACATGAGTCACCTGAATGCCTTTGCTTAGAAAATTGTTTTGTTTACTAAATGAATACAAAGTAATTTAGAAAGAAATGCATCCGGTGCTGAAATGTCCTTGCTTATCCAAACCAATCTTCTGGTCCTTGTACCTGACCCACCCACCTACCCGCGGAGGTACGACTTCGAGAGTTGTGATTTGTTCTGAGTGTCAACTTTATTTTTAAGTTGGAGACAATGACTCAGAGAAAGTAATTTTAAAACACATGAGCTCTATATTAGAAAACTGTGGACAAGGACGGCGATGCGTATAAAAATTCAAAGAGTATGGTTGCCCTGATAACACAGAGAAGGAAGCTCAAAAGCAAAATTGCAGATTATTACAGGTTTTTCCTATCGGTTCTGTCAGTTATACAATGCTCTCCTAAGTGAGGTCTGAGATTGGGGAGCACAGAAACCCATTTACAAAGTCTGATGAAGGAAAGACAATCAGACAGACACAGAGGTGACAAACTGACAGTTTAACTAAACGTATCTAAGACCCTGTTGTCTGGTAAAACTTAAATTAAGCAGGCTTAAAATGACATTAATGATCTTTCATTGTATAATAAGCCCACAACTAAATATCACATTGAAAAGTTTAATTCAGTAAGTTAGTCTAAAAAATGGGAAGTATGGGTAACAATTTGTGTAAAAATGTGTTTTTTCTTAGACATAAATTTGGCCAGTCCAACAGCTGAACATTTGAACAAGTGGGATCAACCCAGCTTGTATTAAACTGGCATTTCCTTTGAAATCAGAGATCTCCTTTACCGGCTTTCCTATCCTGCCACATGGGCAGACATAAGGCACATAGCCACATAAATGTTGTGCATCTGTGCCTGTCATTAGCTCAGCCTGCCAATAAACTGTGAGTAAACTGTGCTAATGTTGTTCTAATGAATAACTTTCGAGAGGGGATTACTTGCAGTGCCTGCTATAGCGCTAATTCAAGATAGATGTTGACATTTTTCTACAGCTACAATTGCGATATCTATATTTAAGCCCTTATTTATCCAGGGATGATTTGCAGAGCATGCTGAGACTGCAGGTTGCTTTACAGCAAAGCACAGCTGACACACATTCATACACAGAGAGCTGCACAGCCCAACCGCATCACAAGGGTCAAGAAGTGTGCATTCACTTTCCAGTCTAAAATACTGTGGGATTCCAACCAGTGACCTTGACCACCAGCTGCTTGTGGCACTAACAGCTGTGTTATAATTATATATCCTTTACACTATGGTTTTCATCAGAGAGCAAACCAGAAAAGATCAACTACAGCACTGCAGCTGTCAAATGCAGATTTCAAACTACAGCATTTGTCTCTACAGTATTTTTGTCATGTTAGTCTTTCCTTTGGGTAATTGCAAGCAGTCATATTTTTAAAGGTTCCTTGATTACTCATTCAAACACAGGAAGGAATGCAGATTACTCCTCTTGGTTTCAAGGTCAAATCTCTGTAGGAAAAAAGTAAACCCGCATATACGGTGCTTTTGTAAAATGTGTGATGTTGTAAAGAAACTAGCATTTTATTTATGAGCCTAGAGCCCCAGTGACTACAGATTAACGCTACACAATTAATCGAATTTTAATCTTGATTAAATAAATGTGACTGAGTGATACTAAAAATGCATGCTTCACCAGTAGAATGCAAAGCAAAAGCAAATCAAGCAAGATGGAACAGCAGGCATAAAGCGTAAAGCACACTTTGAATTAGATTTGATTAGAGGGAATTGGTTGCTCATTGCCTGGGCTGCTTGTAGCTATGACGATGATGATGCAGCTTGAAGTTTCCTGGGCTAAACTCAATGAGTAATCCTATGTTAAAAGATATACAACAAAATTTTAATGTAAGAAGGTGAAGAACATCTCCCTCAAAGCAGGTCACCATCTGCTGCTTGGGACAAGTGATGTTAACCAGAAACAAACCATATGCAAAGAGTGCTGTCGAGGTGTGTCTGCACTGCAAAGCAACACAACTTATTAAATCCCTCGAGAATACACCATACACTACAGTATAATTAATGCATGAGGGCCAAGAAAAACAATGCAACGCTTGCTAACGTGAATCATTCAACGTCAACTCAGACATCCATAAAAGTGAGCCTGTACATTATGTCAGGATATTCATGCAGCTCACAAAGGCTTACTGAAATCTCCAATGCAATCCCATTCCATTTGGGCAAAGATATGCGTCCTCTAAAGACGGTGAATGACGCAGACAAATTTCATGACAAAGGATATGGTTTCCCTCCGATCAGTTGTTTTTTCTTTTTTTTTTTCTTTTTTTTTTAACAAAAAAAAGCAAAAAATTAAAACAAAAAAAACAAAAAAACAAAGAACAAAAAACAAAAGACAAAAACCAACTACCACAACAACAACAGAGAGAAAAAACAAACAAAACAACCCCAAACAAACACAATAAGCAGTCTGAGACATGTAAACGGAAAACTAATACAGTATATATAATTCGGTCTACCACTCCTTTACACATTTGTCCTGACAAACTCAACCCACCATTGGAGTGGGGCTGCCCCTCTCCCTATGTTTTTCTTCATATCATCAGGTAAGTAATCCAATAGCGGGTGCCATATATCCAAAAATATATATATATCATCATTGCCACTTAATTTTGCTCTCAGTCTTTCCATTGGTAAAACTCTAAAGATTTCTTTATACCACTGAGTTATTGTTGTTGGTTTTTCATTAATCCAATTGAAAAGAATACATTTTCTTGCCAAAAACAATAATTTACATAGTAGCATATATTTGAATCTCTGAAATATTACACTTTTCATTCCCGGTGTAAAGTGCCAATTATTTCTAAAAGGTGTTAGATAACTCAGTATAGGATTACTTTCAGTGTATTTATTCATATCACGCCATGTTTTTAAGTAAGTATCAATCATTACTTTGTTATGTTTTTTAATATATTTACTTACTAGTTCGCTTAGGAGATTAAATGGCGAACATGTCCAGGCTTCAAGGGGATTCTCTGTCTCTTTTAGATATGCGTGGATCCATTCATGTATAACTCTACTATGACATAACCAGTTATACAGCAAAATGTTAGGAAAGGCAAGATCCCCTTTATCTTTGGGCAGCTGTAAAGTTTTCATACTTAATCTGAGTTTCTTACCCCTCCAAATAAACCTTGACAGATCTTTTTCAATTTCTTTTACAATTTAGTTCTTTTTTCAAAGTAGCAAAACCTTCTCTGTATGCAAAACGTTGCATGGGAAATGGAGAGGGATCTCACACCTCTCCAGTAATTTGCTACATGTTTATGTCACGACCATCATGCAGGTGCAATGAATGGAGTGAAAGATTTTATATTTTGCTTTTAGCAGATGCGTTCAGGCCAGGTGAACAAACACCCTTATTTGTTTGCAAAGATTAATTTATAGAGCGGCAGCTCAATCTATAGGTGAAAGCAGTGGTCTGTTGATTTAATGTTGTGCAAAATTTTAGTGCATTTTTATTAAAATGTATATTTTATTTTGATGGAAAGATTTCTACAGATGTGAAAGCAGTTTTTTGTTTACATGCCCGCTAGCTTAGAGACTTATTCATCATGAAGAAAACAAGACATAACAGAACATCTTCAACCGGTTTTTCACTCGCTAACGAGGGGAGTTTTTGGTCAAGAACCAGCTCTTGGAGCTCACGCTCCTAACCTGTCTCATGCCCAAAATACTTCCAAGAGCAGCTTCCCTCGCAGCTATTTATTGATTGACAAACTGTCACAATACACATCACAACACAAGCACCTCTCTCTGTAACACCCCCCCCCCCCCCCCCCCCAATGGTTCTAAGACAAGGCACTATGTGTGTGTATGTGTAAGCATGTATATGCATGTGCAAGAACGTGTGTGTGTATGTCATGTGAGAATGTGTGTGTGTGTGTGTGTGTGTGTGTGTGTGTGTGTGTGTGTGTGTGTGTGTGTGTGTGTGTGTGTGTGTGACCTCCTGCTCACCAAAAGGGTCATAAAAGCAGGAAGCTTACAACAGAAGAAACAGATCTGTCAGATAGGATGTATCTACAATAAAACCTCCCCCCGGCTGGAGAGGTGGTCAGGATCAAAGGAATGTCTTGATCCTATAGCTTGAACTCAGAGTTTACAAATGTAAGAAACCCAATGACAACATTCAACAATTAGACTTAACACCTACTACAAATAATGTCATTATCAGAGGAAAGAAATTCTGGTGCAGCCAAATCCTAAACGGTAGATGTAAATGGTGGAAGTTCAGCAGTATTAGAAGCTGTCGCTGTGCTCACTGTGGGAAGCTATTAAATAAACAAGGACTTTTTCAGGGCTAAAGTGGTGTAGTTAGCATACTCTGGAGAGATGAATGAGGTTAAAAAAAGTAATATCATAAGAACTATGCACTTAACATAGCCCCTGAGCCCCTTTCTCCTTGTGAATGTGCCATTAGTCATTTTGATGATTCATCCTGCATACAATGGTCTAATTGTCTGTAGCAACCGTTCCCTTTAGATGTGACCTTTACGCAACCTTAAAGAGGCAAGCGCATGGATTTATTTATAAGACACAAATGTGCCATTGTTTCATTCCTGCCCATAACACCTGCAGCAAACGCCATAGACGAAATATACCCCAAGGAGAATGCCTAAAAGGACATTTCAGTGCTGTCTCTTTAGTTATGACGTATCATTACAACTAACCTTGTTTGGTTCATCCATGGTGGTTAATGAACACACTAGGGGCGGAGCTAAGTGACCTTTAGGCTCATTTGGATTCACAGATATGGAGGACACGGTACAGTGACTATCTGAGGTTAACAAAAATCAGACTTCAGCACAGGGGGATGTTGGTTGACTGTTTCCTCCTGACAAACACAACTGATTTCTGTTAACCTCTGACATGATTATCTCTAACAAAATGGGTGGGTAAAGTGAGAAATGATAAAGCAACACCTCTATGTGTAATTATGCAGGGCGATGACAAACGATGTCTTTTGTCATTTAATATGGGAGACTTGACGTGGCTGTCAGCCTATAAAAGCCAGCTTCATTATATTTTGAGTTATCTCATCTCTGCCCTTGGTTTCTTATTTTCCAGTTAGTTGTGGAACTTGATTAAGCTGTTTATCCAGGTATCCCTGTGGGGGGTATAGTGCTGAGTCTGAGATTGGCTTTTCTTTTCTTTTTCTTTTTTTTTTACACTATACCAGTCTTTAATGTGGCTTGACTGTTCCCACAATATGAGTTAAAATGAACCATTACCAAATTTTCAGCACTGCTTATAAAATATTTTCCTCTCAATTTCTGTCTTTCATTTTTTTTTTAATCCTGCATTGAAATTTTACTATGCTTTAAGATTGATATCTGCAGGGAAGGTAAGTGAGTAAAGGAGTCTGTGTCAGGCTTCTGCTAGTTTCCTTCAGGCACGATCTCATGCACCAATTTTTCTCATGCTAATCTGTTACTGGCCAAAATACATAAAAACTGAGGAAGTTCTACTCAATCAGTCAATGGTGAGGAGAATATGTAGACATGCCATTGCTCCAATGATAAATTGCAAACTTTAACTGAAATCTGTCATAAGCTAGCAGTAAAGATAGACACAGACGTTATAAAAAGTCTATAAAAAACACAATAAAATGAAAAAAAACTTAAATGCCAGATGTTATTCAAGTATTACAAGTATTAGTCCAAATTTCTTTATTTCAAATTTTGGTTTTCCTTTCTCTTATTAACACATTGTATAGCATGTACGTTTGCTAATACAACAATTAAGCCATAGAAGACCTGAAGGATTACAATAATGGATTGGGACTTGGGAAGCCAGCAGTGGCAGGATGTGACTGGGGAACAGATGGAAAGCTTCTCTCTGCTACTGCTGACTTTGGCATCCCGTGCTGCTGCACTTGGCTCATTGGAGACTGGGTCCCAGTATGGTTGACTACCTGCTGCACACACTGCACAGAATGCATAAAGTTTTGGTTTTGCAATGACTTTTCTCTTTTTCTAGGAAGATTAGACGCAACATCTGGGCTCATAATAGCTGTGAATCCATACCCTCAACGTACAGAGTCAGAACAAACCAACTCCCATGCAGAAAAACTCATAACATACTTAATTTTGGCTAGATATTTAATTTTCTCCTAATACCGTATGAAATTCTTCAACCTTCATTCTGCTCTGCTGCTGTTATGTTCTGTGATGTTAAATCAGTAAACTGTCTACTTTAAAACCTCAATTTGGGAAACTGTGTAAAATACTTATGACACATGCTGGTCTAAAACCTGTGTGTATACCTTTTAGCATTGATGGTGCCTTTCCAGATGTGCAGGCTGCCAATGGGCACTAATGCACCCCCATACCATCTGGCATGCGCTCCTTTGAACTGGATGATGACAACAAGTCGAATGGTTTCTCACAAGAGGTCCTCCAGAATAGAGACTAAATATCAGTCTTCAATGTGAATTTTTTCACAGGACCAAACCCCCAAAATTGACATTTCAACAGTTTTCCCATGGTGCATCAGTCCATTTTAAATGAGCTTGGACCCAGAGAAGACAGCAGCATTTTTAGATCATGTACACATATAGCTTCTTCTTTGCATGTCAGACCTTTAACTAGCTTTTTCAGGTCCTGAAGATCTAGTATTGATTTTTAACCTTTCTTACAGAGATTTCTCCAGATTCTCTCAATTTTATTTGTCAATATTCAAATTTGATAATATGCGTGTGTTATTCTGTAATTGTTCCACAATTTGTTAATGCTGTTTCTTTCAGAACCTGTAACCAGCTTTGCTAAATAACCAATTCACCAGTTAACCTAACTGAGTTGTTTTAATACCACTTACTTTTCCAGCCTTATGTTGCCCACATCCTAACTTTAGAATAGAATGACAGCAGTGACAAGAAAATTGGATTGGATTATTGGATGACTGCAAAAAAAGTTAAAAATGTTAAATTTTATGATTAATTTGACCAAAATGATTGGTTATAATACGTAATAAACACTATGTTTTAACAGTTGTAATTTATGTAACAGTTGTTACATTAATCAACTAAAAAGAAAAGAACAGTTAGATTAAGTTGGAAAACTAGTCATTAGGTGGTGCTCTAGGCTATATGTGTCGAGAGAAGGTCATATTTAACCTTCTCTCTGAGCTGTGCTATTCGTTGTCAGCTAATTTGAGTTGTAATGCTAGCGTCTTGATGACCCCAAGCAGTCAGTGTAGTTTTAAGCTTGGATGAGCAGTAAGTCAATAATATTGACAAAACTGCTATCAGCAATACTGGAGGGTAAAAGGCCTGTTTTAAACAGGCACAGACCTGGTCTGTTGTAATATTCGGAAAAAATCACTACGGTAACATAGTTAGAACAGTAACACTTGCGCTGATTAAGTCGCTAAAACTAGATTTTCACAAACCTTCTCAGCATTCTTTTCACAATAGTCCCAAATTGCCACAAAGCCTATATATCAAACTGTTACGTGGGACAAAATCCCGGAAGGCTGGGGAGGAGGGGAGTGGAATTAGCCTGCCTTTCTTTTTCCAGTCTTGATCACGGACTAAATATCAGTCTTCATTCATATATGATTTGTAATGGAATTTCTATTGATCAAGCATCTTTTCTGTATTTTGTACAGGCCAAATTCACTTGCCTTTAGTGTTTCCATTTAGCGTCTTTGAATGCAGAAATGGGAACAAACAGAAAAGAAAGTTCTGGCACAATCAGCAAGATTCTGAGCCAACAAGACCCCCCCTCAATTTGTAGGGTACAAATGTAATCACTGTGGCATTTTTGTCCATTTCGCCTCCTCCATTTGGGCCACAGGAAAATTAAGTAACTAATCTGTCTCTCTCTTACCTCAGTTTTCATCTTAATTGCTGCATCAAATAAATAGGACAAATCTCTGCACCAGGTCCTAATCACTTATCTGCCATTAGTACGTCTAGCCAAGGGGTGTAATTGGAGCAGAGGAAAATAACTTATCATCAACACAGATACAAGGGTGGCCGGCTATGTGCAAAGCAACTATTGTCAGTTCAGAGAAAAATAAAGGGATTACGCTGTAAATTCTGCGGTGGTGTAAGCTAAATGTGCTCTCATGTAGGAATGTTTGTGAGCTCTGCGTTAACTTGAGTGAGCGGATGTCCACACGTGTGCGACTTATCTTTAATATTTGTGTGACTATATCACAGGATCTCAGCGCACTGCGTGGATGCTGTGTGTGCCGTCATTTTTCGTGTATACTGAAAGCCAGTAGATACATCCAGAAACAAAGTCAGCAAGAGATAAGACGCCTTGGGGCTAGAAATTTCGCCTGTCTCCTGACAAAACCCATTGATAACTATAGCTCAGCTCCTTCAGGCTGAAGAGCAGAAAAGAAAAGGAAGAAAAAAAGAGAGAAGGCAATAATCTTTCTGTAAATGCCAACTCAGAGTTTAACACTCTACAAAGTCACCTCTAATTTAGATTCATAAAAAAGATTGCATGCGTCAGATCTTTCTAAGTAGATAGACATTTAGGAGCCAAACTTAATTTCCTTAGTTGGCAAACACCTCTGCAATGTGTGATCGTTCAATTAAAGGGAGCAGCTGTGAGTCTCAATGATTTGTGTCTGCGTGTGGTGTGTGCAGGTCAGCAAAGTTACTTTGGTCTACAACATTTAACCCTATTATGTTGCAAGTGAATGGAAAGCAATATTCACTGATGTGTGAATATTCTCTCCCTCCCCCTCAGCAGTTGTATTTTTCATTCTCAATTAATATGACGAGCTGCATTCCAAGTGTTGATTGATGTTGATTGAAACATGTAAAGGGCATCAAAGAGCAATGAAAGCTGAATTGTCGATCCACATACACACACACACACACTGGGCAAAGTGAATTTCTCTCCACTGTGTGTATATGTCTGTCAGCTTGCGTGCATGCCCCAGTGTGCACACCCTTGACTCAGTGTGCCTGGGAAGGAGCACATAATTTACAAAATATCACAGATAATCGTGTCGAGATTAACGATCTCATTTTGATTAATGCTTAATGTTTAATTAACTCAACTTTAGGTCTTCGGCTTGTCGGAGGTTCCCCTGCATAGCAAATAGGCTTCTTGCTCAGTGTCAGGTACACCACGGGAATGAGTACATGCCGGTGAGGAAGTGGGACGGATAAATTTCATATTAATCTTCTGGGATGATATTTGTGGGTGCCAGTAGCAATGAATAATTAATATTACCTAAACAAAATGAAGAATAACAAAATAATAAATAGTACACGGTGGAATGTGTAAATGTACAGTAGGTGAGAGATTGTGTGCATACTTCTATAAAATATGTCCCACATCTCTGAAACCATATTTTACATTTGAACCCTTCAAGCACTGAAATTCTATGTCTAATGTGAAACATACATAAAAGTTTGCACACTTGAGTGTGCAGCCATATGCCAGAGCAGGGGAGATTATGCCAATACTGGGTATAGTATGCACGAGCATGTGTGAGCGCATAGTGTGCTGGTGATTATACGCACCGCCTTTTATCTAAGACTTTTCTTTGAAGCTTACGTTGGCATACAAAACAAAGTAACCATGAAATTGACACGCCATCCTTTGGTCCGACCATGTGCACATCCAAATTATCCATTTGGTTGTCTGGAAGTCCTTCTAGTAATAATTCATCAATGTAAAAATCTCTACCTTTCAATATGTGTTATGTTCTGTAGCCAGGATATGAAAGCCTACAGTTGTCTCAGACATTTTTCCCCCTCCTGTCTCTCAGCTCCTCCTCCTGCTGCTTTCTTCTCCCAGCTGGCATACCCTGCACCAGTCTGATAACGTGATTTCACGCAAAAGTGAAATCCTCCTCATGTCTGATGTGTGCATCTCTCACTCAATTCCCTTCTTTCCCCAGCATCAACCTTTCCTCTTCCTTCACCTCCTGTTATACCCCACCTGACATTTTTAGGGAGTCTGCTCAAAGGGAAAAGATGCTTTGTGGCACTGGCAGGTCAAAGTGTGTGTGTGTGTGTGTGTGTGTGTGTGTGTGTGTGTGTGTGTGTGTGTGTGTGTGTGTGTGTGTGTGTGTGTGTGTGTGTGTGCGTGCATGCACATGAGAAAGGAGGTGGTGGAGAAATCAGTGCCTTTGGCAGGTGTGTCCCCATATGTATAAAATACTCAGCAAGAGAGCAGTTGCAGGGAAGAGAGAAGAGGGAGTGTAATTGGCAGGTATGCATGTGTCGTAGTGGTAAATGGGAGCTCTGAAGGGTAGCTTCGCATTTGGGAGTATCTTTAATATCAGATTAAGCATCTGACGGATAAAGGAAAGGGAGGGAGACAGAGGAGAGATTGAATGCGTGCAAGTGTGTCTGTGAAAAGCTACACCCTTAAGAGAGACAGAAAATGAATTTTTGAAAGATAGCCAAGAGATAAAATGACATTTACGGATCAGAAATTCACAAGTCTTCCATTCTTGAACATCAGGCAGTCTGTCCTTTCCTTGGGAGCGATCTGTCACCTCAGTTGGGCCCCTGAGCTTGGTAAAAATCATGCAGATGGAAATGGTGTGCAAAAGCAGCTCTACTTTGTGCCAGCTCTTCTGATTTACAGAAAAGAGTGGTTGTGGTGAGTAGAGCCTTTTCAGAAAAGTTTTTCTTCTTTTTAACTGCATTTTAATCCAGGAACCACATTCAAGCTTTGTCACGTTCGCCCTATTTCTCAATTTGCCTCTTTCACGCCACTTCCACTTTGCTTAAGAAGATCCTTACACTTTACTCCCAACACATTTTTTCCAAGCAGTAACAGTCCAATTCAAACTTGTATCCATGACCACAAGAGTGGTACACCTACTGCTTTACTGAAGCATGAGCAAATCGATCCACGGGGGTGTTTATGGTTCTAGGACTGGCATGGGATCCTTTCAGAGTGTGTGAAATGTTTGGAAGTGAGTATAAAAGCAATAGAATCAGGACCTCTGATTCCTTTTCTGTTTGGTTATCGAACACTGAGTTTGGGGGCACCACAGGGAGCATAATCTACTTTTTGTTTTTATGAGTTGGGGTGACCAACTTGTCTGTTACCAAACAAACCTGCACAACACTAGAGAACGGAGATTTGGCAAAAGCATGAGCATCACAGACAAAATTTCTTTGGATGCAACTTCAAAAGCCCTTCTTCTGGTTTATTTACTTTACTTCTGTGACTCTGTTTTTTTCTAGTATCATTGGTTTGCAGCATAGCATAGCTACAAACTGAGCAGCTGTCCTTTTTATCCTTGATCAAATACACAAAGGTTTTAAGAAAAATGACCAAAACCACCACCTGAGGAAATTCCACCCTATGAAACATTAATCTAATAATGCTGAATTATTTTACAAACTGGCAGTAAAACACACAGACAATCAGTCAATCAAAATTAGGACTGAGTGGCCATAAAAGAAGAAAAAATCTATTTAAATTAAAACCAGATTATTCCTTTATTTTAATATGTTTCTTAAAAATTAATCTACAATCACAATATTAGATAGTTAAAAACAACAGCTCCACTAAATCAACAAATCAATTTGGCCAACTTGGGGCACTGAGGAGTGCCCGGGGCTGCTACCCACTACTCACTAAACGGGTCTCACTGCAAATCTTACTGGTGCACTTTATTTTTGTGTCCTGGAGTTCTTACTGACATGCATAAGTGTAAAGAGGGGACCTTATCAAAAGTGCCTAGCCTAGTAACAAGCTGATGTTGCACCATACAAAAAGGAAAAACTAAAAAGCATCAGATTGCTAACTCTAAAGCATACAAATTAACAAGACAGGGCAACTCAGTTAAAATGCAGAACATAAAAAGGTGGACATGTGATTAACGCATTAAACACAGTCCGGCTAAAATTATCATTAGGAAATATAAGAGACAACCCATGAAAAGCAGAAAAATCCTTGTTATCCAGGGTTTGCACTACTTTAGCACCCTAAGAGAGCCTATCCCAGCTCTCTTAGGGTGAGAGGCAGGGTAACACATACGGACAGACAACGATTCGCACTCACATTCACACCTATGGGCAACTTAGAATGAACCTATTCCCACTAACGGCATGTCATTGGACTGTGGGAGCAAGCCGGAGTACCTGGAGAGAACCCACAAAGACACAGGGAGAACATGCTCCACACAGAAAGACTCTGGCCTGATGGTGGAACTGAACTCAGGACCTTCTTGCTGTGAGGCAAGAAGGTTCCAAGTGCTGCCTCGAGGCAAAACAGTGTGAATCTATTCACTGTAAGGTAATAGACAGCATTTCTTTCTGTACAATGCTGATGGGCCAGCTGAAACCAAGCCTATCCTAAAACCAAACGGCAGTGGTATATGAGTCCCTAAATCCAAACCTGTAAATGAATTAATACGTTTATCATCATTCATTTGTCAGCCAAAAGCAGAGTCGGAGTTGACTTAATATAATATGTGATACACAACAGTTTTAAAATATTTATAATATATATGTCAGGCAATGCTGGAGTGATGAGAGAGAGAGAGGGGAAGGTGTTTTTTTAAATTCATTCCAAAACACCACTGCAGATAACATTCATCAATCCCGCAATCACAATAGAGAATTTCTGCCTAAGTGAACGTCTGGTGGACGGCTTTTACAAGCCAGTGAGAAGGTGGCAGCTGACTAAAAATAGCCCTGCAGCAGGGTCTCATAAATGGGAAGGAGAAACAGTAAAGGGGAACGAAACGAAAAACACACACACACACACACACCCAAGTGGTGATTTCATTTCCCTACCTGTCATATCGCGGCTAAATAACTCTGGTCAGGGTATTACAAGCGCTGGGCTCGATGGCTCTGAACAGCAGTCCCATACAGGTGGGAAATGAGTAGGAGGAAAATAGGGGAAAGGAAAGCGATAAGCAGGAGGGAAGGGTGAGTGAGGCAAAAACAAAAAGGGAGAGTAGAGAAGATGGATAGACCGAGAAGTAGAGGTGGAGAGGGGAGAAGAAGTGAGAAAAACGATGCTGCGAAAGAAATGAGGAAATGGAGAGGAAACTGAGAGAGACGGAGAAACAGAGAGGTGAGAAGACAAGTCTTAATAAGAAAGAGAAGGATGAAAATGGGACGAGGAATCGGAATGCCCGAAGGAACAGGAGAGAGTCCTGCTGTGCGTGCTCGTGCGCGGACACACACGTAAAACACGCACACACACAGACTGAGGTAGACTCTGACAGATGGAATTACACACTCCTATAACTCTGTAACTGTAGTGGAACACACACAAAGGTGACAGTTGACTTTCTGCAGCCAGAGTTCTCTGGGCAAGGTTACATCCTCAGCAAGTTTACACATGTCTCTCTATCTCTCACCCTCACACAGACTCTGTCACACACCCACGCACAGATAGAGAGAAACAAAGGTACTCTCACTGCTTCCAGTACCATATTGTGACAAACTGCAGTGGTGTCCTGCCAAGAGAAAGACGTGTGCATGTAAGTGGTAGAAATGAGAGGTGGATGTGGAGAGCAAAAAGTGTGGGAAGGAGTAGAAGAGAGTGAGGCTCGCTTAGAGGCAATGACAAAGAGAAAAAAAATGAAAGTAAATGGGGTACATTTTGTATTTGTGCCCAAGCACAGCAGGGACAGGACACTATTTGCTATTAAATGACAGGGCTAGACTGACAGTCATTAAAATCTGTGCACACAGTGGGCAGTGTCCAGGTATTATTATACTTAAAGGTATCCCAGTCTTCGAGCCAGGATAAGAGTGCATGATCTGGGTGTATTTAGGCTTCAAGGACACTTGATTGAAGTCATAAAAATGAAAGATGACTTGTTGGAACGGAGTCACTGCGGAATCTCTCCCTTAACTTCTCTTTTCCTCCCACCCCTCCTGCCTCCACCCTTCTCTTTCCCCTCCCCTCTCCCCTCTCTCTCCTCTGCGGGCTCTTTATCCTGCCAAAACAGTGCCTTCGTCCCTCACCCTCAGAGGTAGAGGCAGGGATAATTGAAAAAGTTCTCACACTGGGAGTTTAGTAAAGGAGATAAGAGGAGAAGTTGGAGGGTGTGAAAAGTGTTAACTGCACAACAAATATACAGGATGAATGTGTTTGTTTGGTGAGAGGGAGGGAGACAAAGTAAGAAGAGCAGGAAGAGAATTTTTCTGCCTTGAGTAAAAAAAGAGGGGGAAAAAAGTCAGTAAGCAATAAACGGAGAGTTTGTGTGTGGCAACCGGGCAAGGGAGGGAGCGAAAGAGAGAATGAAAGCATTATCTTATCTACTTTAGCCATCGCTACTGTCCACTGGCTCAGAGTATAATACCCACTTATGCAAATACATCCACATCTCTGTTCCCATGATACAGTGGAAGCCCTAACACCAGTTTAACAAAGTGTGTTTTTGTGTCAGCATGTGTGCAAATGCACCTCTTGGGTCTGTCTCTAGTTGTGTGGATTCTGTGTGTGCAGGAAACTGCCGTGCCAGAAAAGACGCCAACATCCCCTCCTCTTTCTCTCTACTCATCCCTCCAGCCATCTATCCATGCCTTGCTTCCCTTCATCCCTCATTCTCTCTTCCTGGCTCCATACAGTACTTCCCTCCCTGCTGATATCCCTCTCTCCGCTTTCCTTCCATCTTTTTTCTTTCCAGCCCCCTCTCTCCCTGCTTTCTTCTTCTCCTCCTCTCCCATTCCCTCCTTCTGTAACTGTCTTTTTTCTTTTCATGGCCACCTCAAATAGCTTCAGATCAATCAAAGGCATTCACCGGAGTTTGTTAGTGAGCCTCTTTTGTGAGAGAAAGAAGCCATGGACCCAAGGGTCTGTTGCCCTCATAATTAAATAGCTAGAGGACTGAATGTTTTCCCTCTGGAGGACCTCCTGCACTCACCGCTGACAATCTACTTCAGAGCGATTTGTGCTGCTGTAAAACTAATCACTTAGGCTTGTACAATCCCAGGCATGCTATAGAGAGAAACCAGCAATATTATTAGGTTTTGGAAATGTCCACTGTTAATAAAAGCTCTTGGAGAAGCAACTGATGCTAATTTGAAAGCAGGGTTAAACCTCTGGTAGGCTGGAAAGTGGATATAGGTATCAACAGTCAGTGAGATGGACAGCTCCGGGTCCAGAAACTGTCAATCACAAACTGATTTACGTAAAGCTGGAAAATAAGTTGTGTGTGTTGCAATCAATATCTCATTCTTTAAGTGCCACCAAGGAACAAGAATTGACCAGCATTTCTTTTAGTGTATGGCCTGCTGTACGTATATATCCACAAATATGTGCACTGACTTTGTTGAAGCAGAAAGGAGCCAGGTGAAATCACATTTGTTCAAAACTCTGAGCTGAAATTAATTGTTAAATGTGAATACTTCTGAATCGTTCATGGAATACATTTGGCTTTCAACAATTGTAACCGAGTTAGAAAAAAAGTTATCAGCAGTGGATCAAATTAGTATGTGAAAGCTGTCACTTGTAGTGACAAACCGAAAGAGAATTGTCACTCAAATCTATTCTCGTTTGATGCTCATTCTCACGGAGCATCAAATACTGGTGTTTTTTAAAAACTGCTGTGTCACAGATATGTGCATGCAACACACTGGGTTATTGCAATATTAGATCTCTGCTCCTCTTGGCGGTCACTCATGAAAAAGAGATTTTTAATCTCAATGAGAGTTTTACCTGGACATAGTGATAAGATAACTGACCAACCAGGAACCATAATCTGTGATTTCTAGCGAAATGTCTATTTCATTCATGCGCAACATGCACACAGCAACTCAGGTGTACACTCACAACCACATGAGAACACGTCATTAATGTGGAAGCTCTTTGTTGTTAACGAAGACTCGAACACTGTGAAAATGTTTGTAACAGCAAATGTAATTAGACACTTAACTCACCCTCACCAGGTTTAACATGTAGATTTTAATAAAAGCTAACAAAAGTAAAGTGGCTAAAGCTAAAGCTGTGGAGACAAGTGATAAAGAGAAAAGGATTGATGTCCTTTATCTGGTGAATTTATTAAAATTAAAATTATGCAAGTACATGACATTTATTTAGTTATATCATTTTGTAATATAATTTGTTGCACCTTTTCTTGTTTGGTAAGGTAAAACGTGTCAGGTAAATGTGGGTGTACAAGAACTCATATTCAGGGAATTATTTGTAGCTCTTTCCTGTAGCAGAGCTCTTTATTATCCAGTGAAAGGACATCTGGTACCTGAGATTTTGGCTAAAATTGTAAGGTTTAATTATTTTTGTAATTTGTATTATGAAAAAAATAGAATCAGGAAAAAATAAATATCAGCAGGGTACACTTCAGCCATGAATATTGCAATCGGTGATAAATAAAGGATAGATGGATCTCTCATTTCCACTTGCTATAAATATACAGTGGCTTGCAAAAGTATTCGGCCCCCTTGAATTTTTCCACATTTTGTCACATTACAGCCACAAACATGAATCAATTTTATTGGAATTCCACGTGAAAGACCAACACAAAGTGGTGTACACACGAGAAGTGGAATGAAAATCATACATGATTCCAAACATTTTTTACAGAAAAATAACTGAAAAGTGGGGTGTGCATAATTATTCAGCCCCTTTTGGTCTGAGTGCAGTCAGTTGCCCATAGACATTGCCTGATGAGTGCTAATGACTAAATAGAGTGCACTAAATTTGCACTAAATCATAGTGCAAATGATGGATGGCTGTTCCCTCCACGGTGCTGTGTGTTATCTAATGTCAGTACACATACAGCTGCTCTGTGACGGCCTCAGAGGTTGTCTAAGAGAATATTGAGAGCAACAACACCATGAAGTCCAAAGAACACAGCAGACAGGTCAGGGATAAAGTTATTGAGAAATTTAAAGCAGGTTTAGGCTACAAAAAGATTTCACTGCACAAAGTTGGCCTTTATGGAAGAGTGGTAAGAAGAAAGCCATTGTTAAAAGAAAACCATAAGAAGTCCCGTTTGCAGTTTGCCACAAGCCATGTGGGGGACACAGCAAACATGTGGAAGAAGGTGCTCTGGTCAGATGAGACCAAAATGGAACTTTTTGGCCAAAATGCAAAACGCTATGTGTGGCGGAAAACTAACACTGCACATCACTCTGAACACACCATCCCCACTGTCAAATATGGTGGTGGCAGCATCATGCTCTCAGGGTGCTTCTCTTCAGCAGGGACAGGGAAACTGGTCAGAGTTGATGGGAAGATGGATGGAGCCAAATACAGGGCAATCTTGGAAGAAAACCTCTTGGAGTCTGCAAAAGACTTGAGACTGGGGCGGAGGTTCACCTTACAGCAGGACAACGATCCTAAACATAAAGCCAGGGCAACAATGGAACGGTTTAAAACAAAACATATCCATGTGTTAGAATGGCCCAGTCAAAGTCCAGATCTAAATCCAATCGAGAGTCTGTGTCAAGATATGAAAACTGCTGTTCACAAACCCTGTCCATCTAATCTGACTGAGCTGGAGCTGTTTTTGCAAAGAAGAATGGGCAAAGATTTCAGTCTCTAGATGTGCAAAGCTGGTAGAGACATACCCTAAAAGACTGGCAGCTGTAATTGCAGCAAACGGTGGTTCTACAAAGTATTGACTCAGGGGGCTGAATAATTACACACACCCCACTTTTCAGTTATTTATTTGTAAAAAATGTTTGGAATCATGTATGATTTTCGTTCCACTTCTCACGTGTACACCACTTTGTGTTGGTCTTTCACGTGGAATTCCAATAAAATTGATTCATGTTTGTGGCTGTAATGTGACAAAATGTGGGGAAGTTCAAGGGGGCCGAATACTTTTGCAAGCCACTGTAGATGCTTGCAAAGAACTACATCAAGAGACACCAGTAGAGCACGACCAGTTCAGTAAGGAGAGGTCATATGGAAGAACTGAACATGATTTATTGAGACAGAGAAATGTATGAATGTATTTGGTGATTAGAATCCGATGACCCATCATGGCAGATCCATATCCCAGGGGTGACAGGACAGGACACCCCCTAGATGCAGAGGTGTGGTGAAGATGAAGACTGAGGCTTGGATGGAGCTCTGGGTGACTTGGTTGAGGTGGAGATGGGAGGAGGTGGGTTGCACAATTCTGAAAGGGAGAGTGACGGAGAGCACAAATTTAAACCATGCAGAGTGGAGGCTGATTGGTTCAACGAAGGCAGGCAAGAAGATGACTGGACTAGGGTAATGGTGTTAGCACTGAGACTGACAGCATGGGAACGTGGTAGTGATGTAGAGAACAGACTAGCAGCCAAAAACTTAGGAAATATCTTCCTTCCTTATTGAACTTGTGCATACACGTCATTACAATAATATGCAGGATTTATGTTTTAACACAATATATTTTAACCCACATCTTGATCTTTTCCTTAACCTAACCAAGCACAGTGTTCCCTTCATCCAATGCAGCCAGCCTAGGGGAAACACTGAAGTAGTGTTTGGTGCCCAAGCAGTGAGTGGAAGCAAGTAAAAAAGCAAGCAACAGTCACAATGAATCAGCATATGAAAACAAAATGCAAAACACTTAGGTCCTTAATAGGCTGTGAATTGCGATACCCTGGCGGGCAAACAAGTAACTTGGCATCACTCTTTAAAAGAGGACCGTTATCTCTCTGTGTCTAAGACACAGACATCACAGAGCATATCTCGCTGTATTTCCGGAACACCAGCACAAGTGACAGAACATCGGTGACATTTTAACATCCTGGAATAAGAACGCTTTGAATTTTTAGTCCCATTTAACACCAACTCTTTATTTGATAAATCTTCCTTTCCAGACGCTGAAAACAGACTCTGATTAACCCACTGTACTCCACCTGTCCATCACCAAATGCCAAGCAAATTAAATTTGGAACTACTTGTTCCAAACAAGATCAAACTACATGTATGCAAAGAGTGACTGTTAAGCTTGCATTAGTTAAAAAGCCATTAATCCAGATAAATGCTAAGTGTGATCTTTAGTGTCTGCTGGGCAACTCGGTGTTTATTTTCAGCTTGTTCCTATCTCTCTGGGTGGCTAAAAAAATCAATCTTTTCAGAAACAAAAGTAAAAGTCAGCCTTAAATCCAAAATGAACACGACATCTATAAAGGACTCACAGAAATGAACAAGTAAACATTATTATTTCAAAAGATCCAGGCAATAAAATCTGCCGAGGAAGCTCGTGTGAAACTAAAATAAAACCTGAGCTCAAACTCAACTGTTTATACGGTAAAGTGAGGACAGCGCATTCATGCCAAAGCTGACACAACAAACATTTTCACACCCAATATAACAACAAAAGACACAGGCGCACAAACAGTGCTATTGGCAGAGCTTCTGCCTTGGCAGTCAACTTGTAACCCTCTCTGTTGATGCAGCGGCGATGGTTGGATTGAGAGTGACAGAGTGGACAAGGAAGTGGAATGTACAGATCAAGCACGTACTGGTCTATCAGGCATCCTTTAACTACAGCTGAAAAGCGTGCCAATGAACTCTGCATCTGTACTATGGTGCCATTTGGAAAATTAACACTGTTAAACAAAGTCTGAGAGTGACTGCTGCGGGAATGTCCAATGCCACAATTGCTTTGCTGACTCATAAGCTATGCTTTGTTTCTTTGTGCCATAAAAGAAAAGCAAAACACACAGATGGCAGGAAAGTCCCATTTCTCCTTCTTGACTTGCATGTAAATCCAACTATTTATTAAGCATGAGTAAAAATAAAACTCAAAACTGTAATTTCAACACTTAATCTCTCTTGCAAAATGAACCCCATTTGTTCACTGCCAGCAGGAGAATTGTGGGACTTGTATTTTAAGTTAGCGAGTTTCAGAGGATTACATTTATAATGCCTTATGTAACCTTTGCCCAACTTTGCTGTTTCATAATCATTTAATTAATTTGGAAGCTTTAAGCCTGCAATTGATTATTTCGATGTATAATTTTAGATTGCTATTGATATTCAAGCACAATGAGCCTTTTGGACAAGGACAAAGTGTGACTTCTATGCCTTTCCCATTTTTTCTGTTGAAGGAGTCATTTGATGAAAGCTAATTTTCTTCTTCTGTGCACTGCACTAAAGAAGGAATTCATATTTTCAGATACTGCACTGCCTTCCTTTGCTTTTCATACCCAGCTAGGTGACAAAAGGCGACATAAAATGCTTCTACTCTGGTGAAACAGTTCAGTCGTTTCAAATGTGTTTCATTATCACACGTCGCATGCCAATCGTCCTAAATGAGACTTTACATTTTTAAAGGACAGATTTCGATCCACTCGTTCTGCGGGCATCTCAGCTAAAATTGAGATATCGCTCCTCCAGTCCAATTTTATACCTGACAAGTCCCAGTCAGCAGTAGTCAACGGCGGGCTGCCTGAAAAAGATATATCCACCCAACCATTTTGCCCAGCTGTCCTGCCTGAAAAGGATCTTTCTACCAAACCATTCCACCTGCATGCCTCAGTGCCAGTTCACTCTGGTGTCATGAGTTGGGAAAATATAAACAGTTGGTTTCCAGCAAAACCTCACGGCCACTCTACTGCTGAAACACACAGAAAAAAACAATGCCACAAGCTTCTTCTTTTTTTAAACAAAAGAAAGAAAACAAAGAACAACACAATCCAATATTTGTTCGTTCCCTTTTTCTCAATTAAAAAATCTTGACTCCGTTTCCTTGCCTGAGGTACTTCACAACTTATTGATTCTGCTCAGTCTTGTACTGTTTGCCGGTGCAACAACCTTGTTACATCTCAGGGAATCTGTTTTTTATACAGCATAAAAATGTTATGACATGACAACCCAAGTGAAGTTAGTTGACTGTTCACACCTACACGCCTACACTGTTGTACCGGGAAAATATGGCACTCAGGCATAAAGTTATCAAACAAAAGTGATTTGTTTTCTTGTCATGCTATTTGTCATTTTATCTCAATAAGTGTCCAAACAGTCCACATTTTGGTCATACAATTTATCTTGAAAGGTTTTACAAATAGTAATTTTATGGTGTTCTTCAGTTGTCCCTCAACCACAACAAAGAAAATGAGCAGCTAGATGCAAGATATATGCATGCTACTACCTGAATTAGAGTGAAATATTGCACCGCTCTCTTGCGTGACTTGGCAGGAGATAAGTGCGACAGGGAAGCTGCTTTAGCGCTATCTGGAGGACGGACTGTCCTCTATAGTGAAGGACAATGAAGAAGGAAAATTGATCACATCCTATTTCTCTTCTCTCTATCGCACTTTTTTTAGCTCTTTATTTCTCCATCTCTTTATTTCTTGTGGGTCATCCCATTTAAACTCACTTTGAAATTCACACATCACTTGCCTTCAGTACTCGCCCTTTTAAATTTTTCCCTGCTACCTTGTATATTGTAGTGACTTGCTCTGTTGTGCCATGTCTGCATGTCTCTTCTCATCCAATAAATAGTATTTATGTGTTAGATGTTGTGCAAATGAATATCAGATCATCTTGACGTTTCCCCTGCACCTGCAGTCAGACGAGGATTTATCTGTCGTTCCGCTCTGCTCTGCTTTATGGAGCCAGCTCAAACGCAGAGGTCAATACAGAAAGCGAGAAGGTGAGAGAAACATGACTTCCCAAGAAATGACAACTGCTTGTGTGTGATGGATGGTCCCAGATACAGTTTGACTGAGGCATTCCTATCCACGCATGTGTGGGGCAGAGCTGTGGCTGCGACTGTTGTGGCGTCTGAACACTAGAGTTTTTGTATGTGAGCATGATTCGATTTACATCAGTAGGTCCCTGCAATCACGGGATAGGACATGCGTTTTACGGGGAGATCGTGTCAGTATTAATGTAAATGTGGAATTGTGTGAGAGTTTTAGAAAAGTCCGAAGCATGTGCTGTAATTTTGCATTTGCCGCTGAAACAAGAGCCAAGTTTACATAGCTTTAATTTGAGGGTGTTTTCACTCACGTCAGACATGCAGTTCCGATTTATTTATTTTTGGTTGCACTTTCTAGTGCAGCTTCCAGTGATAATGTGGTAATAGGGGAACAACAAAGTGGAAACAAAAAGGCAAGAATGTGGAAATAGTAGTTTATTACCACTTAATTGCCCAAATAGATGGTGATCCCAAGTGACTACTGTGCACAAACAGTGGTTCTACCTGAGTAATATTACACTGAACTCTATGTACGTGATTAATCAGAATCAGAAAGACTTTATTTATCCCCAAGGGGCAATTAAGATACAACAGAACAGCATGACATTGAAGATAAGGACAGGGCATAAACAGGCAATAAGAGTGAGATAATAAATACACAGAATATACAGTATATACACAGTTTTAAAATTAAAGTGACTGAATAATAACAGGTTAATTAATAACATTAATAACAGGTCAGAAACTGAGGGAAATGATAATTTTTCTACACTGATGCTTTGACACCTTGACACATTAGAATGCTATTAAATGTTTATATATATATATATTATCATTTTATTGTAATTACATGGTAATAACATTCTATGACCTTAGTCTTGTTCCAACCGTATTACTCCACCTTTACCACATTATTTCTAGGCTTTAATAAAGAAAAGTCCTACCACAGTTATTTACATTTTTACTACAGTGCAGCTAAAAGCAATAATCAGCAAACTTGAAATATTTGACTTTATGTTACATGAATGTAAAATATGAAAAGGTCTGCCTTTTTAATTAATTTAACAAAAAAACAATTTTCATAATATTTTAATTTCTTGAGACATACTAGTACAATTTAACCTGTATTAGTTTTTTGTTGTTTCTGCAGTCTGACCAC
The DNA here is from genome assembly GCF_900408965.1 of Simochromis diagramma. NCBI lineage: Eukaryota > Metazoa > Chordata > Actinopteri > Cichliformes > Cichlidae > Simochromis > Simochromis diagramma. Next base: position 6,103,086 of record NW_024387030.1, on the reverse strand, counting down.
AAACACCACAAATTGATTTGAAGAAAGCGAGCTAATGGTAGTTTGACACCGTGAACATACAGAGCACTAAACGTAGCATCCAAGTCTATTCAGGATTTGTAGTAAAACCGTTGTTTGCCCAGTGGCCCAAACCAGTTTGATGGACAATCCATTATTCAAAACAATGCACTGGAATATTAGCTGTGCTGAACTGTGAACTGTGTTCACAAATATCGTTAACAAACTTTTCCACTTAAAAAATTAAAAACTAAAACCTGCAAGCTAGTTACAGAAGCCCCACTTGAGTTAGATGCTGCATTTAAAAAAGCAACACACAACCAAATGGAAAGAGCCCTTTCAAAGCTCATGTTCAACCAAGGCCAATTCCCTGATTTTTGTAATTTTTAAACAAGATAATCCAGATTTATGCCTAATTTTAAAAGTTCAGTTTTGGCCATGCTCCATATACTTCTTCAGGTTTCATAAAATCCAGTTCTGTAGTTTTTCCTGTTGACAAACAGACTGACAAGCAAAAGGCAGCGATCACATACCTCAAGAAACCCTTTCAATCACAGCGGTGTACTTAAGCTGTCAGTGCTCTGCTCATTCTTTTGCTGCATGCCTGCACACACCAACACAAATCCCTTCTCCCTGCTGAGATGAGTAGAGTGTTTCCTTGTGGGGAGTGGCGAGGTCAGAGTGTAGTGAACAAAAACGCTGCACAAATTCCAGATTTCCATAATCATCATTCTATTCTGTGATCTGGCTAAAGCGGTAGTAGGCTTATAGTTTTTATGGTCATGCCTCATTACATAAAGATTTTCATTCCTTTAAACAAGGCGATCAAGTTTTCCATCCACAAACATAACTGGTTTCTCTTTTTGCAGTGCTGTGACCTGCTATGCAACCATTTTCATTTTGCCCTTACTCTTATCTTTAGCATCCAAAACATACACTAAATTGGACCAAAATATAACTTTATGATATCGTTTATGTTTAGGATCCTGTGCATTGCCCTAAATCCCAGCATTTAAACTCAAATTTAAAATGCCAAAACTGGAGGAGAGCCAAATCGAGGGAAATGGTTCCATTTCTACACATGTAACTGATGTAACGAAGCATGTTTGAGTGTGTACACGAGTGCCACTGGTGCACTGTTGTATGTCTCCTTACAGACAGCTTTTCCTCTGTGGGCAGGTGGTGTTGAAACCTAACCAGATGGGCTCTAAATCATGCCTGTTTTCTTGCCAACTCCCAACATAAATATCCCAGAAGGAACACAGAAGTTACCTTGGGGTCTACCATCCTTCAATCTTCTGTCTGTGCCTCACCCGCCTCTCAAATAACTTCATCCCTGACAGCTCTTGGCTCTGTCACACTTTCTCTGACACCGCCTGGTCCCCCCTTTCCTTTTCTATCTCTAACTTACTTGCTCACTTCACTTTGCTATTTCTTTCTCAGTTTTTAATCTTTCTTTGTTTCCCACCCCACCCTGTCGGAATTGCTATCTGTCTAATTCTGTTTGGTTCTCTATCTGTTTCTCTTTCCCACTCTTTTGCTTTTATTACTTGAATTTTGTCTTACCCTTTTCTGGACATTTACCCCATTTTCTCATCTTGTGTTTGGCTAACCTGTCTCTCTGGCAGTGGCTCAGCTATGCCCCAACGCCATCTGTCAGCATCTGTTTAATCTCACATCAGCGCATGTCTTTCTCACCTTCTCTCCCCTGTCTCGCCACTTGTCTGCCTCTCCCGTCTGCTTGTCTTTCACCCCTGACCTATGCCTATGGGATCTCCTATAGGAGGTCCTAAAATGTGTGTGTGTTGTCTCCCGATGTGCCCTTATCACTGAAGCCCACCTGGCCTAGATTTGTGGTGTTCTGCCTCAGTTGCCACATAATGAAAAACTATAACACACATTCTCATGTGTGTATGCAGGCAAACAACTGCTGCACAATCGCAGGTTCTGCAGAACGGGAAAGATGGCACTAACTTTAGGTGAATGGAATAAGTTTGGGAAGTTGAATAAGTTTGCATGAGTACAATCTATATGTGCACAGTGTGTGTTCGTGTGTAAACAGAATGTGTGTGTACATGTGTGCATGTCCACGTGTGTGCACGTGTTGGAGTGAAGGTGTTTTCAATCACAGATAACTTTTAGTTATCACTCACTAATCCTCTAATGAACCAGCACAGTGTAGATAAAACTGCCTCCATCAGACTGTGCAATGGAAGAGAAAACACAAGTCGTGGGACTGCTGTCAGCCTTCCCCAGCATTACCACTTTCCCTCCCAGCACCTCCACCCTCTCTTCTTCATTTCTTGCAACCTTTGAACTCTCCTTCCTCTGCTGATCCCTCTTCTTTTTTCCACCCTTCACTAGTTTTTCTATTTATTCCTCTATCCCACTTCCCTCCTTTTGCTTTCCCTCCCTTTTTTCTAAATAACCACTTTCTCCCCATGCCTTATTCTTTCATTCCTGATTCTTTCCTGTTTATTTACACTGAGTTTATTCCCTTATCTCTTTACTTTCCTTGTTTTCTACCTGGTGCCTCCCTTTTTCCATAGTCACTTTCTTATTCTCTGAAATATGCTTCCCTTTTTCCAAGATTCATCCTTCAAATGTTCCTTAATTTTTGCTTGATGAGTAGTTTTTTCATGCGGTTTCTAATTCCGCATATTCTGTCCATTCTCATATTTCCTAGCACCTGATTACCACTTTCCCCTACTTCCATATTCTCCCATTCAACGTTTTCCTGTCTTTCTGAGTATAGAATGGACCAATTCCTGCTTTCTTTATCCCTATATACCTCCATCAGTTCCTTTATTAACTCATTATAATGAAAACCACATCTCCTTTGCTTGCTGATATATACAGCCATTCTGGTGCTTTTTGCTTCCATCCATCACTGGTCTACTTCATTTACTTTTTAGCTCCACTGAGTAACATAAAATTGTTGTGGAACTACTGGAGACATTTGTTTTACCAGAGGCAAAAACACAAGACAAACATTAGAACACTAACTTGAATGCCATAGTGAGCAGCTCAAACAAGCCCAGAGTCCTTTTGGTAATACATACTCCGCTGTTTCTGCTCTGCTCAATTAATCTGGCTCAGTCAAGACCGCGCTGAACTGTCATCATAGTACTAATAAAGAAAAAGCTTTGAGCTGTTTGCATTAAGTGGCCTGCTTGTCCCAAGCTGTCAGTTTCCCTGCAGCGCTGGCTAGGCGCAAGTTTTTGTCCCTCTCTTTCCACTCGTTTATTCCACTGTGGTTTTACGGCACAAATCCCCTCCTCATCTCAAAGAAAACACTAAAGGCAGCATGGCCTTGTAAAGCCTCATTAGGCTTAATAACCTTTAGTGAGCACAGGGCAGACTCTCTGTGCGTGCGTGAATCTCATAAATGCAAGATACATTTTTGCGTGAGGCCAATACTTGCATTTCTCTGCAGATGTGCACGCAGGAGTGCAGATGTGTGTGCGAACGCGTTTGCAGCATGTGTGTCCTCTGAGAGCAGGGCTAGCTCCGAGCCACAATGCGTCTTATTCAGCAGGGTCCCAGGATTAAAATGTAATTTCATTCAAAGTCGCAAATTGGGTTTTTTACTGTACTAATCTTCATTTTACTAAGCAGAATGAGGTATGTCATTAAAAAAAGAAGAGACTTAATGAAAGAATGTGGGATGGATGGATTGCAGAAGGGAAAGTAGTTCACCAACAGAACGATAAAGGTTGTTTCAAATCATAAACAGTAAAGACCTCATGAATAATACACTGCATTACTTTGTGGTGTGTATTGTGGTAATTACAGTTTAGGGATAGTCAGCATTTGCAGTTATGGCGTTCTGTTAATGCTGCGATTCTGTGGGACTTGAGGTTCAGCAGCTCAGTTCAGATTGAGATTTAATTATCAGCATCACTAAACACACCGGCAATGTAACAGGTGCAAGCTGGGTCAAGCAAAATATGCCTTTGTACTCATAATGCATGTATACAAGGCTAGTACAAAATAGGCTTTATGAAATAGGAATAAAACGCCGTTCTTTATTGAAAGGAATATAATAATATGAGGAATGTCTTGTGGAAATAATTGAGGTAGAGGAACTACAAAGGGGAAAAATATGAATGTTAGTCAGGATTAAAGTCTGTGAAATAGACTTCTGTACATTCCACCTTATGGGGGAAAAAAATCCAAGGTTTATTTCAATGGCAACTGGGAGTAAAGTGAGCTGCAGGAACTCAGTTCCAATTGTGGAGAATGACAAATAATGGATTCACTTCATACCACCCCTCTCACCTAATCACACTCAGAAATCAGCAAAACCATTTCCTTCGGCTCTCTCCGCTAATACACTTTCAAAAAAAGAAATCATGATCTCACTAAATAATTCCTGTGATATCATCAGCAAATCCAGAATTGTTTGGTAGTACTGTGCATGAAAAAAGGCTGGCCACATTAAAAATGCATAGATGTTCTTTTCAATTATGTCTGTTGGCAAATTGCACCAACTTTTAACAAAAAAAACCCCAGAATTAAATTGTTACTATTACCAACACACCCCAACATATCCATAGAATGCCGATTTCAAACCCCATCCCATTTATTAATGGGTTAATCAAAGCTATTTTGGACTTTTTTGCTTAAATATCAAATATGCTCAATTTCATTACTTACTTTGAATCAATGAAAAGCAACTGATGAAAAAATCAGCTTCCAAAATGCCCATAATGGCCCTAATGGGAATTAGAAGTCCATTTCCTTTTCGTTCCCCACCCCTCTCTGTCCCTTCTTCCTTGCTCCTCTCCTCCCATCCTGCATGCCATAGATGGATGAGAGAGATTTACAGTTAGGGGTCATACAGTGGTTCTAATTAGCTTAAGTAGGTTGGAAGAATAAGCACTTCCTTACTGAGACACATCACATAGTCCCAGAGCTCTTTCTGACTAAGAAGGGAGAGGAGAACGCAGACGGACAGACGACCCCTGTCTCTGGCTGTCTTTCTGTCCCCGTGTCTGTCTGTGCCCTTTCATGTCTCTGTTTCATCAGTGGTGCCGAATATTTTTCAGTCTTGTGACACGGGAATAATTGACAATAGAGAATTTCATGTGACAATTTGTGGGACAAATTTGCATAATGATGACAACCCTTCAACCCCTCAGCATCTGGTTGGTTTGAGTTTTTTGGGCGCACTTAAAGGTAGTCAGGAAAATCTATCATCACAACCTCCAAGAAATGTCACGCATGCTACATGACGCCCCCGACGTGGAAGAGTATTTCTTTTGTTGTTGTCGTCAGATGAAACATGAAATATGGCAAATTAGCTGTCACGAAAGAAAAATAAAACTGTGCCACACACTAATTAATTTGTGAAAGACTGTATTTTCTTTCCCCTCATTGACATTTTCTTTGACCTTGAGGAAGTCTGTTTAGCCTGTGAGGAAAACAAGTCAACAAGTCACCTTTTAGCTTTCTGTGGTGTTTTAAGATTAATGTAGTATTCTTTTGGCAGGTAAAGGGAAGAATTAGTTTTGTTTTTTTCTAAATGTGCATGAACCTTTCTTTCTTTCTTTCTTTCTTTCTTTCTTTCATTCTTTCTTTGTGTCTTTCTATCCCTCTCTGATGTCCAGGGAAGGTATCTGTTCACCAGAAAAACATGGGCTCAATTCCCAGTAGCCGGCAGAATTTCCACAATTTAAAAACCCCAGGAGGAAAGACTCTCTTTTGAAAAAACAAAAACCCTCCCCTTCTCATTTGGATCAATCTGTGACAGATTTTTTATTATTTTTTTGGCCAAGCCGTTTGTTTTGTCTCTGCTGTTCTCCAGCCCACCTCCCCCATCTCTGGAGCTCTCCGCCCTCCTGATGCTAGAATGTAAATAGCATCTTTAATTAGAATCATATCTTCTGATTTGGGTGTTTTCCCCCTATCAGCAGTGAAACCTGTGCACTGTTCCCTGTTTGTACAGGCTAACAATTTGCCTCCCTTTTGACCTAACCCACTCGTCATTGCCCTCTCTGTGTGTGTTTAAGATCCTGTCCCACCTCCTGCCAGCGTCCTTTAATTTCCCACATTGCTCCCTTTCTATAGAGTTGCACCCTAGGGTGTGAGAGAAAGAAAACACACTACGATCCTTCACAGGCCATTCTCCTGAAATTCAAACTGTTTTTGGGCTGTGACTAAAGGCTATTTTATCGTCACCAAACCAACTGTATTTTTTAATGGTGAAATTATCCTGATTTTAGTCTCATAATTCAGGAAATTTGAAAATCTGACCTTTAAGATTTCTTACAGTCTCCTAAAATTGCTTGATTTGTCCACCCACAGTCCAAAATCTATGACAGTAATGAGAACACATATATAAAAACATGAAATCACAAAAGAAAAGAAGAATCACAATAAACAAGAAACCAGCTATTAACTAACGAGCTAATGTTTTCAGCAGTCTACCCAATTGACATGAAAGTTCGAAAAAACAAGATCATAAAGGAGGTAGAAATGTTTTACATGCAGTAGATGCAGGTTTTTTTTTTAAATAAGTGTTTCAAAATGGCTGTATTTGTCTTTTTTTGTTTTGGAGAGCACTTATTGGTCACACGCTGTACTCAGAACTATTCTCTGGGGAGTAATTTCCACTTTCTGGTCCTTTTTTTGTCTGTTAGCCATCATAAGATTGGACATTATCTTCAATAAAAAAGAAAGATTAGTCTGACACCAAGGAGAAAAAAGAGAAGCTTTTGTGCAGCATTAAACACAAAAATTAACCAAAAAAGGCTTTCATTTCACAAATGCCGCTTGAAATTATGGCTAAAAATACTGGAGCGCTACAACACAGAGAGACAAAGAAAGAGAGTGATGATTGTTGTTTGCCCTCTGACTGCTTGGCACAGTTCTATAGAAAAAAAGAACCCTGTTCTCTCTTCCAGCTCACCCCTTCTATTCCCCCCTTCGTATCTCCTAAATTTCTCTCCTTTTACTCTCCTCTGCTTATCTCCTTGCTCTGCCGACACATTCATCAAGTGGTTTGACTTCTCATTCATGCAACCTTTATTGAAATAAGCAATCCATTGTTGGCAAAGAGAGGTGGCAGGACAAAGATTTTAGACTTACCCCCACCCCACATGATGGTGATAGTTAAATATGTGTGTGCAAAGTGCGTGCATTCATATGTTTGTGGTGACTTAGAGATGCAGTTGGCTGCTCAGTGGGATAGAGACATTTTTATGTAGGCAAATGTGACAGAAGCTGCACTGACTGACTGGCAGTTCTGCTGGGAATACTAACATTGCACACACACATAGATCTGTGTTGTCTACCTAATTTGCACGTACACACATAAACATAGCATATATGTGATCATACTAATAGAGTGAGCCACACTTCTCCGTGACATCTGTCTATCAGTATTTCAACTGCTGGAATGGGCTCAGAAAGGTGCCAGAAGCAATCTCTAAGTACACACATCCTTTCTGGCACAAACACACACATACGCACATAGATTCACAGAGAAAAGAGCTTAGAAAGAGAGAAATTTTCACCTCGCTCGGGGGTTCAGTCCAATACCAAGTCAGAGTGACCAGATATTAAACATGCATGTTAAGGGCCTGCAGGTTCACCAGAGCTCAGTTAAAATCAGTCTGAACAGCAGACTTTGCTGGAAGAAGGCAACAGTGCTAGAAGTTAAAGTCTGATACACTAAAATGTCTCTTTTTTTTTTTTAAATTAATTATCCGTGTAACGTTATCACCGTTTCTGTCTGTATTATTTTAATCATTCTTTAGTGTAACTGCTCTGATGATCACAGTTCTTTACACTGTCCATTTGCCTTTAGCCTGCCTTAAAATCTGGCTAGTAGGAAGCATTTTGCACCAACTCAGATAACAAAATCCATGCCACAGGCTAATGGGTCAGTCAATGATTTACTGGTGAATGTCAGCTCTTGGAATCAGATGAAATTATGTTAGGTCATGGCATGCTGCTAATTGAAGTGCAAGATGCTGGAAAGATGAAAGCCATGATATATACACACATAACCATTTTTCACTGTCATCTTTCAAAGATGATTGCTACAGGTGCACAGTGACGGCCAGGAAAGACACACAGCGTCAATTCCTACCTTAGTCACAAGGGGTTCTGTGTCCTCCAGGATAGATACGAAGGGGATCTCCAGGAAAGAGGAGAGAAACTCCACCTGGATCAGCTCCTCCCTGGAGCGGGGAAAGGCGAGCACGGCTGACACACCCCTGACCACCAGGTCCTGGCAGGCACTACGGGACAATGACTCAGGGTCCCCTCCCGCGGGCGATCGAGCCACCATTTCCAAGCTCAGGTTGTAGGGCAGCAGAGGAGGTGGCTGAGAGGTTGTTGTGGAGGAGTCTGCCCCTCCGCCTTGATGCCGGAGGCTGGCCAGGGCGCGGTTGAGCGCGTTTTGTATCCGTGCCGGCTGTCGGGTCGGCAAGAGCGCACCGAGACGCACGGTGTGTCCTATCCGGGCGAGAATGTGGCAAGGTTGTGGGTGAGGGAAGCAGGCGTCCGGGGAGGAAGAGACGGTTAATAAGAGAAGCAGCAGGAGCGTTCTGGCAGAGAAGGAAAGGAGATGAGTTCTCCCCGGGGCGAGGCAGTAGGTCCAGAGTCCAGAAAGAGACACCATGCTGCAGCTCCGACACACAACACTGGAGGACTGGGCTCTGCTCGGCGGGAGATGGCATAGCTCCCTCTTTCTCCCGGCTCCACCGCTTTTCTCAGACTTGATGGTTCTTTTCTTTTCCCCTTTCTTCTTTGTTGATGCGCACTGTCGACGGTGATTTGTCGGCGTTTTGACGTTTCGACTCTCACCTCTTCAAAGTTTTTATGTCAACAGTAAAAGACGCGCTTGGTGGAGGAGAGGAGAAAAGAGCGCTCACAGCTTAGTGCGGTCGCCCCGCTTCTGTCAGTCTCTGCTGGAGAAAGGCACACCAGCTGTGAAGTGTGTGTGTGTGTGTGTGTGTGTGTGTGTGTGTGTGTGTGCGCGCGAGAGAGAGAGAGCCTGCCCGCCAATAATCTAACCTCTCACGGAGCTTGCCTCTTGTTGAATTTTAATGAAAATTCGTCGGGTAACATTTCCTTCCGCTTCTTCGGGTCCCGGGGAAAATTTGCCGTTAATGTTTTCATTCAGTTTTGAAAAAACATCGGAATTGTCTTATCTGATATATATATATATATATATATATATATATATATATATATATATATATATATATATATAGAGAGAGAGAGAGAGAGAGAGAGAGAGAGAGAGAGAGAGAGAGAGAGATAGATAGTATTACAATAGTATTAAGCCAGCCAGACAATCAAATATAGAAATAAGTTTGCTGCCTCTAGATGACTTAGATTTGTACAGAGAGCTATTGATGGCAAAGATCTTTCGGAAATGCACAAATTCCGAGCACAAAAAGTATTAGACTGCTGTAAGTGTCATAAAGATTGATTCGAAGCAAAAAGAGGACTGAAAGTTGTTTTTGTTTTTTTTTTCAAATTGAATCCTTTTTGAAAAGGTGGCCATTCATTTTCTGATGTAATATGCCACTTTTAAGCACCTCTGCAGGCCGGATCGCGATGTTCCTGCCAGGTTGGGCAACACAAAGCTAATAGCTCGCTGAAATCTCAATTTTCCTCCGGGATTTATACCCACTTCTTTCCTACCGTCCAAGTAGAACATTACCCGTTGTGTAACAACGTCTTTTCAGCACCACGGACAGCGCCAATGCCATAAAAGAGATCTACTGTGCATGCTAATATGGCTTCATGCAAGGGACAGTGCTCAGTACTCCTTTCATTCATTCTGCACTCACTTCTCTGTCCCCCGGATCTAATTTGCCATCGTTAGAGCGGAACATTCAGCAAATCTTTGTGTCCACCGGGTGAAATCTGGGCTGGTGGTGCTGTGGTTCTCATAGTCCCCGCACACCCTTTTTCTGATAATTCCCTGTTTGTCAAACACCAGTGATGCCTTTAATGTCCCGTCTCTGCTTTTCTTTCTTTCTCACTCTCTGTGGCTTTGGCATGGGGTGAAGTTGCAGGGCCGTTTCACTGTGAGGTCTGGCTTGAAAAGGTTTCCTTGGCGAACCTGCAGATAAAAGTATCACTGCCTCTCGCTGACTGTCTATCACTAACGCACACACACATATTCCCGGGATCAACAAGTCATTTCACAGCCTGCTGGGTGACCTGATGTGATACCAGTGCGATTTACTGACAAATATGAGACAGTTGGGGGAAAAGAGTGTTTTCTTACCTTTCCTCCTTCGCCTCATGCTCCACTTACTCCAAATAGAGGAAAGATGAAAACCAACACTGTGGGCTTTGTTGTACGGCAGAAACCGGCAGCATTAAACTTGCATGACTCTTCACACACTCTCCCTCTGGTACCTGTTGAAGCTGGGCAGAGGAGAGGGAAAAACGCGTTTTTCCAAATATATTTCTGTTTGTTTACGTAGTGAAATGTGATAATGTTTGTCTGGAAACCGAGCTCATTATAATGTGGAAATCTGAGCGGACCAGGGTGTTGAAGCTGTTATGTAACCAAATGATATATTATCAATTTGAGCAAACATTTTTCTCTTTTCTTTGGTTTCATTTTACATTGTTACTTAGGGCTACTTGTAGTTACGTGCATTAGATAAAAAGAGAAAAAGAAATGTTAAAAATTATTTTATATTTTGATTATGTATGGCTTCTTGGCACTTATGAGACATATAACTGATGACATAAAACATGCACAGTAAATAATTCGGATAATTTAAAAAAAATCTTACAATCTTCTTGTTAGGCGTCACCAACCACAGTGGCTCATCATCCTTCATCGCACCCTATTGTTAGCACCCTAACCTCCACTGTCCTCTTATGTGGTCATTCTCTTTTCCTTCTGCCTGACAGCTCCATATTCAACATGCTTTGTCCATTAGATCCACTATCCCTCCCCCTGCACATGTCCAAAACATCTCAGCCTTGCTTCTCTAACTTTGTGTCTTAATTGTTTAACCTGATCTGTCCTTCTAATCTTGCTTATTCTGGTCACTCCCAACAAAACGACTTAACATTTTCAACCCTGCCAACTCTGCTTCCTGTCTTTTTATTAGAGCCACCATCTCCAAATTGTACATCACAGCAGGTCTCATCACCATCTTGTAAACCTTCCCTTTCAGTCTTGCTGCTGTCCTTCCGTAACAAATCACCCCTGACACTCGTCTCCACCCACTCCTCTCTGCCTGCACTGCCTGTTGCTTTGACCCCAGGTGTGTAAATTCATCTTCCTTCACTCACACTTGATCTACTCCTTGCAACCTTACAGTTACACCTGTCTCCCTCTCATTCACTCATGTATTCTGTCTTGCTTCTACTGACATTCCTCTTGTCTTCAGTGCATACCTCCATCTCTTAAGTCTCACTGCCACCTGCTCTTTAATCTCACTATAGATCACAGTGTTGTCTGCAAACATCACAGTCTCCTGCCTTACCTCATCTGTCAACCTGTCCATCACTCTTATAAGCAAGAAGGGGCTCAGAGCCTAACCCCACCTTGAACTTGTTCTGTCACTCTTACTGCACACCTCACTGCTGCCTCATGTATGTCCTGCGCTATCCTCACCTACTTCTCTGCCACTCCTGACTTCCTCGTGCAGTACCACAGTTCCTCTCTTGGCATCCTATCAAATGCTTTCTTCAGCTCTACAAAGACACAGTGCAACTTCTTCTGACCTTCTCAATACTTCTTCATTAACACTTTCAAAGGAAACATTGCATCTGTAGTGTTCTTTCTTGGCATGAAACCACACTGCTGCTTGCTGAGCATCACCACTCTTTGTAACATAGCTTCAACAACTCTTTCCCATAGATTCATGGCATGGCTCATTAACTTTATCCCTCTATAACTTTATCCCTTCATCTACTTTTTGCAATGTATTGAGTACTATGATGGCATTACAACATTATAGACAATTTAAAAGTAAGAGGGAAACATAATATGCTGGGAGAAGATTTTGCCATACCATATGTAAACGAGACCAGGGATGTTCCTAGGGTTGTTTCTCACTTTGGCTGAAACACAAAAATCATAAAATGGGTCAAAATTCAGCAAGTGCAGTTGCATACAAGTACTATGCGCCTACTACCTTGTAAACATGCACTGGGAGACATGGCTGCCTGGTAACAATAAGAAAAACTCGATTCAACTGGGAGGTAATGAAGCTAACAAAATGCAGGCTGGCTACAAGCATAAATATGTTTTATTCTCATGAGAGTTAGTAGCAAACAACAATGTCGCACACATCCTGAATTTTAAGCTCATCTTTGCAACTGGACCAAACCACAATAAGTCATATGAGGAGGATTCCCTTTTTCAAAGCTTAAAATGTATTGTTTTGCATGTATAGTTATAAAAAAAAAAGTTCCAGGACAGAATTTTATATTATTATCATATAGTCTTATTAATGATGCATTGAGGAGGGTTAAATTGTTATTTACCTGGAAAAAGAGGAACTGGAGTCTCCCAACTTTAAGGGAGGGGTGGTACAAATAAATGCCCTTCCTAGTTAGGCCCATCCCATAAGTGTGGTCCTCCAGTCCTCTCCTCTGCCCTGTCAGTGTTTGTTGTTGTGCTTCTGTTTCTCTCTCTCCTCCTCACTCCTCCCCCGCCTGGGGGGTACTCTTTTTTGCAGTTTCCCACCTTTGGCAAACACACCTGGCTGCAATTTATTCACCTGCTGCTCATCATCTTCATTTGGGCTTACTGGGTGATGTTCTTCACTGGATCGTTGTACTTATCACAGTTAGTGTAGCCTCAGCTCTCTTTGTAATTCCTGAATCCCTCATCGTGCTATGCTGATTCTCTAATGTGTGTTTCCTCTCCTATGCAGACCCTCCTGGAACCCCTCCTGTTTCCTCTCAAACCCTGTCGAGCGAGCATGAGTGTGAGTGGACATCTGTGTAGAGTGAGTTTGGATGTGTGTTCCCTTCCCTGGATTCCCTGGAGCTCTCTTTCTTCCCACCCCCACCATATTTGCTGTCTACCTGTAAATAAACTCACTTAATTGCATTATTCAGAGTCCTGTGTTTGAATCCTCCCTGTTCGATCGTGACATGATGTGTCAATCAAACACCAATAAAGCTGATGTGTATTCGTTATAGTCGTTTAAAAGTAGTTTAATCTTGGATTTGTGCCAATACTGGGATGATTTGTACATGGTCATATTGTATTTGTATATGTACAACATTTTTACCGCAAGACCTTAGAATTTATTTCGTTAAACAAACTGGGCAAAATAAATTAAATACAATACACAAACCACTCTAAAAATTTATTGAAAGACCTGCTTGATCATTCAAAAAAAGACACGAGCACAAATCCAAAACCTGAATAAAAATAATTAACTGTGAAATATGTTACATGAATTCTAGGTATAGAACACTCTAGAGGCTAGTAAGTGGCAACATGACAAACTAAAACACTGGGAACATGAGTGAGAAAGAGTATTTTTTCAAAATTGGCACAAGCAGAGCTGATAAACAAGGTCCCCAAAATGGATTTTTGTTTTGGGGCAAGTTGACTTATTTCCACTTGTTGCTACCTCGCATGGATATAAACCATTGTTAAAGAATACAACAGTGATACAGTTATATTTCATCAGCACGATATGTTCCTGGGGCAAGATGTTATTTAGAGTCTCAAGTGTGATTTCAAACGCTATTTGGTGCTCAAAACACTGCACGGGGGAAAGATGAATGAGACATGTCCTCAGTGTGTCCCCAAAGGTTGTATACAGGTGTCCCACATGCACTCTTTATCTGCATTACGGTTTCCTATTAACAGTTTCTCCCTGTGGATGTATTTATTATGATTATGTACATTGTAAGGGATTAATATTGAGGATAGGATTAAGCAGGAATCAGAAACCCAATTAAGTACCCCTTCATCTTTGCTAGCGGAGCTGTGTCTCTGTTTCACAGTGTGAGATCGCTTCTCCTGTTCGCTCAACACCTACTGCCCTCTATTTGTTCTGGCCCTCCTTCTACCAAACCCTCTGTCTCTGCATTTTAAATGTGCACACATCCGCTCTTGATCCGTTTCCTTTTCGTTTATCTATCCAGCTCCACCCATTTCCTCCTGCCTTCACCTTCATCCTGGTTTTCCTCTGATCTTTTCCTCCCACTGCCTTACTCTTCCTTTCAAATTTCATGTCTCTTTGAGGTAGACAGCAAATTTGCCATTTTGCCCCCAAACATACAACCCACACTATTAAACCACATCAATGATTCATTCCCGAACCGAAACTTCAATTACACTAGTAAAAGACTGCGGGAGAACATAGTGGTTCAACTGAGGGGTGAGCCAACAACGACTGCCAATTTGAGCAAGGGTGAGTGCTCTTCTGTGAGGAGAAATGGTTTATGTCTATGCATGTGTGTGTGTCAGTGTGTCATTGTGTGGCTGTGTGCAAATGTAATCCTAAGTAATCTGGCAGTACAAACCCAGGTAGCACAGAGGGTGCTGAAATGCTGGGAAGCTGTGTGTTAGTATTCCTGGCACAGCTCTAAAGGCATTAATATCACCTTTTAGCACAATATTCACAAACAAGTAGCAAGACAGTGACACGAGAAGGAGAAGAACGGTGGAGAAGAAAGAAAAGAAGAAAGAATACAACAGAAAAAATAAAGACAATCGATTGTAGCAAAGCTGGAAAGGCTGTAGGGAGTACACAAGTGTGGAGAAGTGCGAATGTTTACGTGAGATTTGGGCTTGGCATGCTTTGTGTCTTTGGAGTTGAAACAAATTAATGACATGAGTTCATTTCTCTGACTTCCTCTCACCCTCTGCTCTCTCCACTGTACAAAGACAGTGGTCTATGGAGAGAGACTTATCTAGAAGCAACAGAAGCACTCTGCATGTGTATGTACGCCCAGTGTGTGTGTCTGTGTGTGTGTGCCTCTATTTAAAAAGTGAGTGTGTCTGCGTTTGTAATTGTATATGTGTACAGTCTGGCAACATTCTGCACATGTCTGGCAAATCCACATAGTGTGTGTGTGGGTGTGTGCATGCGTGTTTCGTTCTGTGAATGCGTTTTCTTGGTTTATTTTAAGTCATGAATATATATTCTGATACATTTATATGTAAACTCATTGGACACTATATTAGGTACTTGCAAATGTTAGGTTGCACCCCCTTTTGTTTTCAGAACTGGCTTAACTCTTTGCGGCACAGGTTCAACAGGTTGCTGGAAACATTCCTCAGAGATTTCAGTCCATATTGACATGATAGCCTCACACACAGTTGCTGCAGATTTGTCAGAGGCACATCCATGATGAGAAGCTCCCATTTCACCACATCCTAAAGGTTCTCTATTGGATTGAGATGTGCTGATTGTGGAGGGAACTCATTGTCATGTTCAAGATACCAGAGATGATCTGAACTTTGTGAGTTTTATTCTACTGGAAGCAGCCAGCAGAGGATGGAGTTTAAATGAAAATAAACTAGTACTAAGGTACCAAAAGTGTGCCATGGTAATATCCCCACATCATTACACCACCACTCTGGACCATTGATACAAATCAGAATGGAGCTGTGCTTTCTTGTTATTTACACCAAATTCTGGCCTTCCTACCGTAAATGGACTGGTTTTGATATTGTGCTTTACTACTCAGCTTAAGCACTCAAATCGCTTTATAGTACAAGTCTCATTCACGAATTCACACACACGTTCAGGAATGTACTTTTTTACTATGCCTAAGTGCTTTCTATCTAACATTAATATATTCATCAGATTCAGACTCTGATGAATGCACAGAGAAACTAGGATTCATCTTCTTCAAGGTTCGACGTGCTGGGCATTCAGAGATGTTGTTCTGCATACCTTGGTTGTAACAAAAGGCTATTTGAGTAACTGTTGCCTCCCTATCAACTTGAAGCAGTCTGGCCATTTTTCTATGCCCTCTGGCATCAACAAGGCATTTTCACCCAGAAAACTGCCACTCACTGGATATTTTCTATCCAAATAAACACCAACAACTATAGCACATACAAAGTCACAGAAACAAAGTTTCTTCCCCATTCTGAGGAATGGTTTGATCTTCAGCAGGTCGTCTTGAGCATGCCTGTCTGCCAAAGTGACTTGAGTTGCTCCCATGTGATTGACCGATTAGTTATTTATGTAAACAAGCAGTTGAACAGGTGTACTTAACAAAGTAGTGAGTGAATATATATGGAAAACACTAGATCTTTAAAAAGTCTAAATCTTTATCTTTAAAGCAGCTGAGATTTGCTGGTTGTTATTTATTTATTTTTTTTCAAACATCTGGGTATTTCTGTATTGGTATGTCAGTGCTTTTGTTCACTCAGTCCACAGCTATGATTCATAATTAAACATTTCAGTATTTGTACCTAAGACCTATTTTCATTTAGCGTACATGAATTAAAATGAATTTTTATAATGCCAAATGTTTCTGATAACCTCTAGATTATAATTACTTCAGTGGGCTTTTTTAGACAAAAATGTAGAAACGGTAATGTTATGAAATACACTTACATGGAGTGTTCGCACTGCATTTGGGGCAAACAAATATTGCTTCCCTCAGGCTGAATTGTGAAAACGTTCCATGGAGATGCCTTAATTTTTTATCTAGTAGCATCACTGAGACAAGACTTTATTTGTGCAACAATGTGGTTTCTGTCTAAATACCTGCAAAAACAGTGCCATTCACATCAGTGTTAACAAGGCTTTGTGATTATTGTTAATTAGCCAATACTAGCTAAAGTAAACAATGAACAAGACAATATTAGAGATCAGCATGATCAACTTTCTGTCCTTACCCAAGTCAGGATGAAGATTTCTGTCATTGTTTCATAAGAAATCCAAACAAGGAAATGCTCTTAAGTAGTAAATTATTTCACACTAAAAAGATTTTAATGATTAAATGTGAGATTGAAGTATGCAGAAGCAGAGTTTGAAAATACTTCAATTCATGTATATTTTACAAAAGGTGTACATTTTTTATACATATGAGCTGAGAACTGAATTACACTTGTTTTTGCATCACACTAAGTTTGCATTTCCCATTGTGCCTTCTGGTCTGCTATCCCTCTGTTCTTTTCCAAAGAGAATTTTGGCTGATCAGCAAATCAGAACACATTTGTGTCCTCTAAAAGACCTTGCACCCTCAGAAACAGAACAAAAGAAAAAGAAAAGAAAACACTCACTGTAGCTGTAGCTCTGCACAGAAATTGAATTCCAAAAATAATCACTTACTCCTGCAAATATAATCTAGAATCACAGTAAAGCGATATTCCGCCACACAAATATCAATCTTATCTTAAGCCAGCCTAATAAACTGTCATCTACGCTGCCACCAGTTTTTCATAACAAATCCCTCACCAACACCACAACTCATTAGCATCTTGCCTGAGGTTTTAAAAAAAAGGAGGAAAAAAAGGACATCTTCAGCCCTCCTGTGACAACAAATGTGGCTCAGTTTTCATGATCGAACTCACAAACACATTAAAACCCAGATCTTCAAGGTAAGAAGAATATTTATTTATTGTTGTTCATGAATTCTGAGTTTCCTCAGGATGACTAATGGCAGGATAGTAGTAGATTCAGTCAAGGACCATCTGTGGTGGAGAGCTGCACTGATTAGCCCAAATAGTCTCCCAACCTGCTGTGGGCATAAGCAGCTGCCAGAAAAACATGCACACATGAATCCCGACTCAGTGTGACAATGTGTGTTTAGGCTTGTATGTGTGTGTCTCTAAACATGTTAACACACATCAAAATCTGAGCATCTGTGTATTCAGGAGAGAAGAGATGTGTGGGAATGTGCGTTTTTCTTATGTGAATGTATGCATAGATGTGTGTAATTAAGTGCGTGTTTGTGTTGGCGTCCGCTTAATCACCTCCCTGTGAGACACCGAGGGTTTGTACAGGTGATTGAGGTGAAGTGTTAATCAGGACCTCTGGAAAAGTTTCAGTGAATATATTTGTGCAAGACAGAGGAAATATGCACTCACTGCCCAGGTGAATTATTGTTTGTGCAGCTGCATGCATGAATATAAGTGATTAATATGTGCATAATATGCTGTTTTCCACATTAAATTCTGCAAGACTGCATGTGCACGTTGGTATCCACAAACACGTTTGTTCTTTAGCCTCTGTACTGTAAATCAAACCAATCTGGTTGTGTAAAACAGTCTCCTTCTAGAGGATTAGAAAGGCCTAATTTTCCTGCACTTCTGTTTCCTCCAAGGGTCTCAATTGACATTCAGAGAGGAGGGACTCAGTTCTAATTAGGTTGGCTGACACATTCCAAGATTCAACCAATCAATGATTCGCTAATGGGCTGTCAGTCAAATGACAAAGCCTGGGACAGGTCAGGGTCGCTAGAGGAATGCCTTAATTTCTCAGCAGAATGGGACAAAATAGGCCAAATAGGAATCCGGCCAATGAGGGCAATTACAGAAAATGATGAGGTCCAATAGTAGGACATGAGGCATAATGAGCCACGGGATGGTGGAGGGAGGGCTGCTGTGAGCTTTTTAATCATTTAAACTTTCCCAAGGTAGAAGTTTGAGCTTGCCTGCAGCTCTTTTTGCTTTTATGTTCTTTGCTGGTCTTTGATTTTCACAGCACGTTCAGATTAACGTCTCCAGCACATTACAAGCTCGCTGTTATTATAAACACCAACAGAAAGACACACGTGTATCAAGTGACATCTGCAGATTTTCTGGTGTCTTTTATCTCAGTTGATGCGTAACACCTGTTGCTGATGTACATAAAAGACAAAGACGAGACAGATGCCGTTTTGTGGTAGGCCAGGACTTGAAAAAGCTTGTTTGGTTTTGTTTCATCGCTGTCACGAGGAAGAAAGAAAATGTTTGAATTGGAAAGTGGATAAAAAGGTAGAATTAGCAGAATCCAAGGATGAATGTACCATAGAAATGACTGTATAATCTTCAGAGGAAGCTGTACTGCATTTGCTCAAAAACCGAGCAAGCTGTCAAAGAAAAGACACGTTTTGTGTCATCAATAATATGACACAAAGATTGTTGGGTGCAAAATGCGATCAAGACTGCTGGCATTTATTGCATTCTTTCTTGCTTTGTCACAAAGTGAGTTTGATTGGCTCCTGAAAGTTCCCATGGCATATCCGGTCTTTGACAATTGGACATGACTGCATTATGAAAACATTAGTTCAGCAGAAATGAAATGTTAATTTAATTGTGACATTACTGGAGGGAAATGTTTGACAGCTCATAAGCAAGTGTGACAATTAAACACAAATGCTGCTGAAACAATAGTTACTTTGCATATTTTATTTAAATCTTCAAAGTACATTTTGGCTGCGTGAGAACAGAAGCAGCACTAATGTGTATTTTCATATTTATATTCGATTATATGTGAAAGGGATTATATGTGAGATTTACTGACCTGAAAAGTGCTTTTTGATAATAATTTCTTTTGTTTCTTCGCACCAGAACTTTAATCTTGTAAAATCAATTCCTTCGACTTATCTAATATGCATGGGGGAGGGGGAGGGGAGGGGGGGTAATCATAAAAGCTATAAAGTGATGGTACACAATCTATCATAGCAACAAAACACAGACATACAAAGTTAACAACTTCTAGGTGAACATAAAGGGTTCTTCACTGGACCCAGTAGACTTCATTTGCACATTAAATGCAACTATACAACACAAAATACTTTAGATCTAATTCATTATAATACAAAATAAAGAAAATACAAAGGTGGATGCACACCATTATATACATCATGTTACAGCACACAACTGACGGAGGGAGAAGCTGAACTTAATATGCAGATGTCAGAATGAATGAAAAGCTTAGAAATGCCTTTAACACCTTCATCCTCTTACCAAAAACATTAAAAAGAAAAAAGCAGAAAAACAGGGACAGGGAAATGCTAGGCAGGAGGAGGAGAAGTGACTAGTTGCAGCGCCACTTTGCTGAAAAAAGTAATTTTTATGGGAAATGTGATCTTAATTTAGAGATGCACCAACACAGACCGACCGCAGGAAAATAGAGGCTACAGCAATCCTTTCAACCATGGTTTCATTTAAGTGGGATAATTAGGCTACAGCAGGCTTTAAGAATTAATTTGACAATGATATACAACACATAACGTTTGCTAACGCGTTTCTCCAGTTCAGTTGCTTATGCGGTGTCTGTAAAACATATAGGATCTGCCCTGAAAATGCTCCAATAAATAATGTTTCGATACGTCTATCTACTTTATCACACACTGCTATTAAAAGTCTGTTTGGTCTGAAATTCCACACTTTCTGTTTCTCTCTCTTAGAAAAAAACCTTGTGTTTCTCAAGAAGCTTAATTTCTTAATTTTCATCATTATGCTCTTCATTTCATCATCATATTGTCTTTGATCCACAATATTTGCCCATTTTCATACAGTCTTTGCAGATCCATTTAAAAGTCTCAAAGTTGCATCTTATGACTGTTTCAACTGAGATTTACTATCTCTCAGATCGAAACAAATATAGAGCCAACTGTCTTTGATCAACCTGATAAGTGAGCAAAGTGTTTGTGTGTTTTCATTTCATGCCTGAGGGGTATGTGGCTTAATTACATTTTTCGCTCATTTACAGGCTAGAAAGATTAGCTATACCTTGCAACTGTTCAATTACAATTTCCTTAACTGTGGAAAAATAAATGTTCCCACTGTTTTCTCTCTAAGACAGATATTCCCCTGGCACAGCAGTATAGATTCAACCCATATTAAACGTTGGTGGATTGGTTTCTCCACGGCGTGACCGAAAGCGGAAAAAAAAAAACATCAGGCTGCAGAAGATGTACATGTTGAGTTCCACAGGTTAATGTCCCTCCTGGCTACAGTGAGCTGTGATAATAGGTAAGAGCTGTGCCCATTACTCCCATTGTCATAAGGGAGGCTGTACTGTGCTGAGCTGGCAGTGCTGGGTGCAGGGGATTACATTAATATAGGCCACTATGCCTCTCCCCAAGCGTTCGCAGCACTTTGCAATGTGTACAGTGGGTGAGAAGAGGATGAAGAGGAGGGGAGAGTGGGGAGACACAGCTCACCTCAGAGTGGGAACACAGGCCAGCTGGGTAATAATGTGAGGTCTTGTATGAGGCTAATATGAGCTAATCTGTGTCTTCTATGATCTATTTCAATCTAATCAGTCACTTTTCCATGTAGGCCATTTGTCACTGCATTAACATGGGACTTGCTAATGAAGTTGACAACAGACTGGCTCAGTTCCTGGCCATAACTGGCCCAATGTAATTATAGCTTCACAGAAGCACATCCGCTCCATCCAACTACTGCTACTCGTCCTCTCGTCTTAACAGTCTGAGCTCCTTTCACCTTTATCAACACACACACCCACACAAGTGACAACAGCCCTTAACAGTATTTATGGTATTAAATTCTTCTTTGCTGTTTAGGATATTGCTCAGGATGATCTAATTTACAATACAAGGTCAAGTAAACATCCCTTAAAATCTTTGCTGCCCTTCAGTGGAAGTGGAAGCTAGCTTTAAATAGAGCAACGACAGTATGACCACTTTATAAAGTAGATGTGGGAATGTGTTAGTTATTAGTTTTTTGTATAGGCAAGAGAAATGTGACACGGTTTTGTAAACGGACTCAGGTGCAGACCAGGAGACCTTTGCAGAAACTGATAGTGCGTTTATTTACAGTGGTGTCACCGGGTGATTATATATATACACAAGTTGCTCGGGGAAGGGGTCCGGGGCTCCAGGGGGGAAGGGTCCAAAACCACACTCTGCTCTTTCAGACAACAATCCCACTCTTTTCCCACTCCAGTCACTCCTCTCGCTCACTCGGGGGTACAGGGACGGGTCCGGGGGGAATCTACACACACACACAGAAAATCCAATTAGCACTAGATCACAAGGAAACTCACAGACTTAGGCAGATTGCTGAAGCACTAACGCAGGTGACTCAACGTTCCAGCGACGAGTAGTGTAGGTCTGCCATCTTAAAAAGCCCCTCTGATTGTGGTAACCAGCGCCAGGTGTGATGATGAGCACAGGTGTGTGGGCCAGGGGCGGAGCCCACAGTGACCGGGGAAAGAGGGAGAGGGAGAGAGAGAGCACAAGAACACATGTTGCCTAACACGGAATCAGCCGGTGAGGCAAGGGGACCGTGACAAAATGGAAAACATCTGCTTTAATTTAGAACCATATCTCTGACTACCTGCTAAATAAAAGACCATTATTACGTCTCATTTAAAGACAGTCTTTGCCAACTCCCGAGAAAGATATTTGGGACCTTAAGCATTGAATTTGTCACCCTTTCACAACCAGCTGCTAACATTTGGTGAGCGCCAATCATTTGGAAGCTTGCAAATGGAAATAAGTTGATCTGTTGAACCAAAACAATAAAAGTTCAGGCTGTAAAACCAAAGCAATGAACTGAAATACATTTGTATGCATTGTACATGTAATAAAATCTTTTAATACAGGTTATATTTCTATTTGTTGGCCATGATTAACAATTGTTAAAACTCCACAGCCCTTTGAGCCATTGTAAATATAAAATCTCTCCTCGGCACAGCTTTGAAAACTCATAATAGTGCTTTGGATGTGTACTGCACCAAAGCTCCAGCTGTGTTTTATTTTCAGCTTTACTGTAAGACATTCATTAGTGCTCAAGAAGCTCTGATCAGCCAATGTTGACAAGAGCAATTACATTACAATTTGACCATCAAGCATAACAACGTGTCATTCATGTACTGTACACCATAAACCTGACAAAACTTGATTGCAGGGTCACTCTTTGTCTCACTTAATCACTGACTCGCTCAAACACTTAATCACTCTTTTTTCTCCACTTCATTCCATTTTCTCCTCTTCTTTTGTCCTGTCTTCATTTTCATCCTCCTTCCATCTTACTTTTTCTCTCTGTTCTTCATCTCTGCCCACATTTTATAGCCTCCTATTTTTAATGTACTTTTAATTTACTGTTCTCTTTTCCTTCTTGCCTGTTTTTCCTTTATTCACTCACTCACCACCTTTTCTACATCTTTTCTTTTACCTGCAACCCTAATCCGTCCTTGTCACTTTGTATCTGGCTTCCTTTTGTCCTGCTTGCCTCCAACACCTTTGCCAGCTCCTTACTCCTCTTATACCTCTGTGTCCTGGTCTCACTCCCTCTAATGATACACTCTTTTGCTTACTTTTCTGTTTGTTTTTTCCCTTTACTTTCATTTGCTTTTGCTGTTTCTCCCTTCCTTTCCCTTTTACTCCCCCTCTTCCCCAGTCAGCCCTTGCTATATATTTCTCAATGCCTCTCTGTGTCTCTTCTTCTTTCTGCTCACTCTGAGCGATGGCTCTATTGATTCTTTCTGTGATGATATTGCCCAAGGACAACCATGGGGCAGAAAACCTTTTTAACTTACCTGAGTGTCTGTGTGTACAGTGTGTGTTTAGTATCTGTGTATGCATGTGTGTATGTGCAACCAGAGGCAAGTTTAACTTTTAGGAGTCATCACTAATCACATGTCACAAAACAGCCTCTAGCCTTCATGGGTCCACTCTGTGTGTGTTGTGCAGGTTTTAAGCCCCGCTGAGTGTCTGCAGGTATTAGTGTGTTTTCATACAGATGAAAGAAGTTGTAGAAGTGAAAAGTTTTCTCTTCTAATTTTTCAAATCTCATGTTGGGGTGTGGCCACAAATCACCAACTGGCTTCATGGCCGCACATCAAAAGCTATCAGTCTGTGTTTGTGATAATTTCTCTCTACTCTCCAAACTCTTGGAAAGCCTTCCGTACTGTTGGCTTCCACAACAGGTGGATGACTGCCCTCATAGATGCAGATGCTTCTCAAGCAGCCAGATTGTGCCTGTGAGCCTCCTGCAATCAGGATAACACACGCTAAGTCACATGCAGGCATGCACACTGATACTAAGGCATGATACATATTGCAATGGCAAAGCTCAAAGGAAGGACATAGAGAGGAGGACCACAGATGGCTACTTCAATGTCATCTAAATTTCCACATTTATAACATAAGTTTGGTAATATACAGTGCAAAAGTCTTGACCATCCTTCAGTTCTTTATATTTTGCTTCCAAGGAGACAGAAATTCTTGACATCTTTTAAAAAGTGTTTTTGAGCAGTAGTTCTCCTGACTTCCTGAAGGTCTCTTAAAAATTTTATTCAGACATCGACTGGTTTTTCGTTTATTCTGTCTTTGTACCTGATCATTTTCTGATGAATGAACTTAACACTGACTTGCGAATCATTCGAGCATAGAAAAGACACCTAGACACCTATCTGCACATAACAGGCAGCTTAGTAAAGAACCACTTTTAAATAGTTTCTTTAGACACTTTGTTATTAGCAACCTGTTGTTATTTATTCTCGTGTCTTATCTATAAAAAAATACCAAAGATAATGTAGGTTGACAGGCATAAAACAGTATTTTTGTATTTTGCCCTAAACTTGCCATATCTGGGCATCATGTGCAGTGTGTCTTTCTGCAAACTAGACAAGTGGAGGATAAAAGAAGTGGCAGGCCTAAAAATCTGTCTACAGCAGATGAACAATATCTGAAAGCCATGTCCTTAAAAAAGAGAATAAATCTGACACAGACCTGAGAGATGCATCTGGCTCTTCTGTTGATCCATCTACAGTTCATCAAAGCCTCATCAGAAATGGTCTCAATGAAAGGGTGGTTGTCAAGAAGCCATTCTTATGAAAGGGAAACAGGGAGAAAGGCTGAAGTATGTCAAATTACACAAAAACTGGACTGAATATCCGTGGCAACAGGTCTTATGGAGGGATGAATCCAGATTTAACATTTTTTGCTCAAATCGTAGGAGGTCAGAAGAGAGATACAGCAGTGAGTGTCTACAACCAGATGTAAAAGACGATGGAAGAAAATGCCCTTCAAGAAGCCCAGAGAACTATTCCTGAAGACTACTCAAAGAAATTACAACAAAGCTGCCTAAGAACGTTCAGGCTCTGTTGAAGAGTATGGTGATACCAAAAGTTGGCTTTTAAGCTCATTAAAATTGTGGAAAATGTATTTTTGTCTTACGTACCAAATTCCCATGTATATTCATACATGGTTCAATAAATCAGTGCACCAATTTCCCATTTTCCTAACAAAATATAAAGAAAAATAAAGAAATTGAAGATTGTTGTAGGACAACTTCCTCTTGGATAAGCAACATGTTAGGGTGTGTATACATAAGTGAAAGAAGAACTGTGGTCTAAAGCAAAGAATGCACACAAAAAAACAATCCAACAACCCAAATTGGACTTTTTAAAATACTAAGCCTTACCATCACAACCTTACACACATGTGCAGACGATAGCATCAGATCAAGATACGAAAAGACGCCAGAGATGGAAAAAAAACAGCAAAAAAAAGCAGTGTGCAGACTGACTTTTTTTCTCCCTTGGTGTACATTTATTTAAGTTCCCTGACATTTTGAGCTGTGCAGCAGATATTTATTCAATCCACTGAAAATGAACCTGCTGCAGTGGCTATTGTAGAAATTCCGCCTTCCGTGCAGCTATCCCGCATTAGTACTGCAGGATAGCTACAAGGAAGCAATTTGTTTTGGTTACTGTATTCCCTCTAAGTACAGCAGTGGTGCGGAAAGCATCTAAAATGTGCCTCCCACAGTTCATCTGTATTCATCCCCATGGGCTGCATTTAATTCAGTAGCATTATTTCGACGTGTAAAGTAACTATCCATAAACCTCAAAACTAATTGAAAACATTCAGTAAATATGCTGAATAAGCAAGAATAAACTCATCTCTCACCACCACTGTAAGTTAAGAACATGAAATAGGAATACGTAGCAAAATCTAATCTCTATGAAATAACTATTCACATTGCATGACTAATTGTGCATGCTCAGTACCCATATCCCTTGGAAATTTGTTGTGAGACATTATTTCGCTTGAGAGCTTCCACTTTATTGATAAGCTTTCACAGCAAACGGATCACTTGTTGAAAAAGGGGAAATAGTTTTCTCGTTAACCCATCGGCATTAATGTTTTGAATGTAGAGTGCACCAGTGGTGTTTCAGTGGAAGTGGTAAAAATCACAGCGTTGACCACTGAGCAGCTCTGCCTCACATGGACCAAGCTTGTATCTACAGTAGTGAAGAGTGCCAGGGGAGTCACATCATAATTAATTGAGTTAATTGCCTTTCAGACAGAAATTCAATCATTATTTACCAACTCCTTCAGGAGATTTGAAGCAAAAAAGTATTTTTTTTTCCCCGGAAGCCACCAATGACTCTCCCATTCACCTCTCTAGTGTTTGCTCAATAATTTCCATTGTTTGAGATTGTGGATTATTCATTCTAATATAATACGATGACCTTTTCTTTGTTCAAATCCCTTCTTTAAGTTATTTCCTACAAAAGCGCGCGAGCCGTTTGAAAGCCATGCCAGTTTTTATGCATAATACAATATGTTGCAACATAAACATTTGTTTGCATGCTGTTGCTTAAAGATAAACGTGGACGACCCAAGTTATGTTTAATTTGTAAACCCCCCCTGAGATATGGTGTACTATAATTGCTCTGAACCACGGGAGGTTTGGCTATTTTTCCAAGATAAGATAACACGGTGCAAGCTCTAATGGAATTCCCGCTGAGAGAGTGAGACAGAGTGCGAGGGGGAGAGAGAGAGAAATCGGAATATGTGTGATGAGGGGAAAACCCTTACTCTTTACCTCATTCATGCTGTGGGTGTTACTCGCCCACACACAGTGCATACGCACATTCCCGAGTATGTTCCTACGTTCATTCATGCTTCATCACAAACACATATGGCCACGCACACTACAAAGCACACGCGTATGCATGGCTGAGCACACGTATATGCACTCGTGCTGTTCTAACCCAATAACACAAAGTGAGAGCTTGCATAAATTGTTGTCAGTGGTAGCAGCTTGTCCCGTGAAGGTCAAAGAACTGTTTTTTAGTGAGCCTGCCGTTTGACAGATCCCTGCTTTCGCCATCTACATCTGTGCACAGCCCGACTCTTCCTCTTTGTCTTCCTATTCATTTATCTTCCTTCATCTTCACGTTCTTAAAAAATTTCTCCTTCCTTCTGCTTTTCATTCATTTACCTTGTCACTTTCCTTTCATTCATTCATCCATTTTCAGTCCCAGCATTTTTCTTATTCTTCCTTCATGTTTTGGTTTCTTCAAAAAAAAAAAAAAAAAAAAACCCATCCTCCTTCTTCACTCTGTCTTCTTTTTTGGTTTTCTGAACCTCACTCCTTTATAGTTTCTCTCTTTGAGCCATAACAAACTTCTGGTCACCGTAACCTCTCTCATTGCTGATAGAGTCCGTGATTGTTTCCTGGTTTTCTGTCCCTTTCCGTCACACTCTTTCTCTTTATGACCAACAGGCAGCACAACCAGGGATGTCAGGGTTTATCTCTAATGATGAAATGGAGGCCAACAAAAAACAGGTTTGAGCAGCTCAATGGCATGGGCTACATCCTATCTCTACTACTGTCTCTCTCTTTCCTCTTCCCTTTTTATATTATATCTCAGTATTTGCTACTGTCTGTATGTGTGTGATCTGAGGATGCTCTGTGTGTATGTCTATCAAACGCAGAGCTAATTGAGGTCATTGGTGGTGCACATGCTGAAGCAGGGAGATGGAAAAAAAAATCCACAGCTTTGAACCTTCTCTCTGCTCAGCACCCTGCCAAAAAATCTCCCCCCTCTCTCTGCCCCTCTCCCTCTCATC
The DNA here is from genome assembly GCF_900408965.1 of Simochromis diagramma. Classification (NCBI taxonomy): domain Eukaryota; kingdom Metazoa; phylum Chordata; class Actinopteri; order Cichliformes; family Cichlidae; genus Simochromis; species Simochromis diagramma. The sequence goes on along the minus strand of NW_024387030.1, from coordinate 6,075,333 downwards.
ATACACTACATTATACACACTGGTTAATACACACATAAACAGAAAGGCACACATGTTTAATTTGTGACCAAACAGAAGCTTTTAATCCTCAGATTTCAGTGAGGCTGTGCATATGCGCTTACAGTGGATGTGTGCATATGTGTATATGTCTGGCTTTGTAAATGAGTATGAGGGTTTGTAAGTAACTCCTTTGAGGTATGGTTTGAAATGAAAATACGTCAGAGAAGGTCTACATCCTCTGTTAACCTCGGGGTGTTTCTGTCCTTCTGCTGATGTCAATAACCACACAGACACAGTTCCAATAAGACCTCTGCACCCGCCAGTGCAGTGGGGCAGCTGATGGTGACTGATAACTCACTGAGGTGTGGGTATAAACTGTCAGAGTTCATTTAAAGACCAGTGCTTTTATTCAACCCAAAGTGCTTTGGAAATCACCTGGGACAATTCTAAATAAGGCCCCGCATTTAAAAACACAGACATACACCCATACACCTAGCAGGAAGGCAAAGAGGAAGCACCATCTCTTTGCTACAGCTGAAGAATACACGTTTTCAATCAAATGTTAAAGCAACGAGAAACCCGGACCACACCAACACCCATAGATGCCAGTCCCATGCCACCCCATTAAACTGTTTATCTCAAATTTACAGCTCGCCTTTCAAACATTTGGAACAAAAGGCACATCTGAAAGCAGATTATTTGAAAAAGAAACTCAAACAGGACAAATAGTATCGTCAACCTTACAAGTCTCCATCCTCCTCCTTATATTTCATTCGTTACTGATTCAGAGTTTTAAGTAAGCTGATTCTGTTTCTTTCAAAAACTCGTAATTTCTTTCTTTTCTCCATGTGTCTTGATTTTTGCATGCATTTCTCTTCCCTTTAGACACTTTTTGTCGAGGGGCTAAATAATTTGAGTACAGTCAACTTACTCAAGAAACCAGTCTGATATGGTTTGAGATCTGTGACATGGCGTGCTATCCTGATGGCAGCTGTCTTTAGAAGATTTGTGCAATGTAATCATAAGGGGGTGCACCTGGTCAGAAGCAATGCTCAGGTAGGTTATGTGCTTTTAGTTCTAAGAGGCCACACTACCACCTACTATCATCTCCATCATACTGAACTGCTGATATAAAGCAGGATGCATCCATCTTGTTGTTTACACCAAATTCTGACCCTATCCAAATGTCACAGCAGAAATCGAGACTCATCAGATCAGGCAATGTTTTCACATTTTTCTGTTGTCTATTTTTGGGTTAGCCTGTGAAAACTGTACCCTCAGTTTCTCATTCTTAGTTGACAGGATTGGCACCCACAGGAGTGGCATTAACAAGGCATTTTTTACCCAGAGAGCTGCTGTTCACTGGATATTTTCCCTTTTTTGGACTATTCACGGTAAACCTCAAAGATGGCAGTGCAAAAAAAATCCCAGCAGATCAGGAGTTTCTGAAACACTTAGACCAGCCCACCTGGCACCAACATCCACACCATGTTCAAAACCCCTTAAATCACCCATTCTACTGTCTGTTTGAACAGGTGTACCTAACAAAGTGGCCGGTGAGTATATTTCCACTGAGAATTCCCCACACTCCCACTGAAGCCTTTGAAGTGCTCTGAATACAGAATGTATGAATTGGAACAACCAGGGGGAAAAAAGATACATCAGTTCCCAGGGACAAGCCTACATTACCGATTCATCACCTCCATGCACTCCTGCATTATTTCTTATGTATGAGACAATTTACCCCATCGATTAACAGTCAGTCTACAGAAGCACAAAATGTTTGGGGCACACAGGGTCACAGGGTATGAACTCACCAAGGGCTGAGAGGAGAAATGATAGCGTAAACTGCTGTCGCCGACGGCACATGGCGCCACCCGGAACAATGATAAGCATTCATCATACAAGCGTTGCATTAATCTAACCATTTATAATTAAGCGCTAAAATGACAAGCATTGAATAACGATCATATGTTCTACCACCTATTTATAAGTCAAGGTCAACGTTTTGAAAAGAGCAGGAAGATTGTGTTATCAGTGGCCTAATATTCCTCATATCACTATCCTCACTATGACATACTACAGTGATTATCAATAAAATCATAATCAATTTCCAGGCATCAAGCCAGCTGGAATATGTTTATAATGCATCTTTACTATCACACAGAGACAGAATGATGGCCTGCTGGGTGTTTTTGCATCACATAGTAAACAGAGCTGGTTATTGATCCACTCATGTCAACTCACTCACTCAAAAAAAAAAGAAAAAAGAAAAAAAGATACAAAAGTAGCAACTAATGAGAAACGTGATTCAATCCTGGTAAATCTAATATGGGGATCCGTCTTGACAATGAAAAAAATTGTTTGTCATCTAAACAGAATTGAAAAGCATTAAGATAATTGCACCGGGGTGTATGATATTACTGAAGAGGAGATTGTGTTGTATGAATTTATATGAATTCAGAAACGCTTTGTATTTCATTCATGTGTCTTCTTCTGTGTTGGACCCAATTCACAGCTTGACTTAAAGAGAATCAATAATCCTGCGATGGAAATTTCGACATCAAAGGAATTTCTCCAACTGTAAGAATGTAAAGCAGATAAAGTAGACGGTCTCACACTTACCAATGAAGCGATGCAATTACCTCCTGCTGTTTAGAAACTGTTGCAGACCCTTTTAGACGTAGTTTATTTACCACAGGCAAGTGTTTCTAAAATTACAGTGTTACAGACAATGATTCTTGTTGCTGCATTCATTTGCGTTGTTAATGCAACTTGTCCGGTTTTACCAGTGACAGCTTAGCTAAGCCAAGAAGGTAAATTTGTTCAGTTCCCCTAATCCTCCGAGAATAATGTCACTTGGGTCTTAGATGAAACTGTGTAGTAAATAATTTGAAAAGAACAAGGAACACGATTTACAAGGGCATAGTAAATAACTTTTATACAGGAGCTGATTGTCCTGAAATACCATAAAAGCAAACTCATCATCTAAAATCATCTAACAGCCATATAATGTGCTTACAGCCAATGCTGCCTCATTTCTCTGCAGTCCCTGTTCCCCATTAGATTATGAAAGATTCTCCCCTCTCCTCTCCTCTCCTCTCCGCTCCTCTCCTCTCTTCGACTTTTCTTGATAAGATCTTTACAATTCCAGAAAGACCAGCCAGTTAGTTTATAGCTTAGCATAAAGATAAAGCAAAACAGCTTAGCTGGCCATAGTGAGTAAAAGTCACCTACCAATAACAGCAACAATTAAAGCTCATTAAGTAACAAATTATATCTCATTTGTTTGATTGATAAAACAACAAACTATAAAAATGAATTTTTTGGTTTTATGTGACAGCACACCACTGACCTCCTTGAATAAACTAGTCTAAAGGGGATACAGATCATTTACTGTCAGTAAACTTGTTAAAAAATATATCCTTTAGGCGTTATTTAGCTTTATGGATATCCTTTGAACCATGTTGTTGTTTAAAATATACTTAATACATACATAATACATTAAAATATATTAAATTTCCTTAGGGATTATTAGAGTATTCTGATTCTTAAACCAAGAAAAGTGTGATACAAAATGATGTTAAGGGATTAGTTTTATGACATAGATCAGGTTAAAATAGATTGGAGCACATTTTAGCAGATTACAATAAAGCAGGACAGAGTAGGACTTCTTTAAGGAAACATTTACACTACTTAAAGCCCCATTTCGAGGTTGGTGTTGTTTCTTTACAGTAATTATTGTAATAGAGGCACAAAATATATTTAAGTATCAACTCAGTCAGAAAATATATGTTACTTCTTAATGATTATATCATTAGGTGACAAAAAACAAACAGGATAATGAGACTGTAGACCCCCTGGGGCATTTGATGCACAGTAAGGTTGAAAATCCTTTTCTTTTAAACCGCATGGTTGGTGCAGTTAAGAGTCTTTTCACATAATTTTGCTGCTGTGGAATCAAGACAGCTAACGGTGGAACTGCCCTTTTCTAACTTTTATGCTAAACATTTTCCCCAAGTTCTCCAGACTAAACAAAATGTAATTTGGTGTCTTCATGCTCTGCATGTTTCTGCAAAGTGAGAAGAAAGAATACAACTAACAGGCAATACAATATACATTATAGAATAAATTTAAATTATGACATAATAATATACTGAGTAAGTAAAAACAGTTACGGAGCGCAGCATAAACTAGGATTATAATGCAAAATGTAAAATCTGTAAACTGACACCAATTATTTGATATTTGATACCATTTTTTTCAGTTTACTGACAGAACATCATATTTTTTTGCCTTTAAGGCCATATTTTAGACAGTATAGGATGAGCCCCTGAATGTGGTCAGAAAAGTCTGATACAGCAACAGAGAGCTAAGATAAAGCAGATCCCCAACCTTTCTGAATACCTCAGCCTATCAGCACTGCTGACAAAACACATGGCGATGGCACATAATGAATATTGATGCATGTGTATGCACATTACCACACATCCACATCTTGGTATCATAAAGAAAGGCAAGGATAGGCGTGCCCATAGATGGACACATATGTACATGCGCGCACACACACACACACATGCACACAGGCCAACAGAGGATAAGCAGTTGATGACCCTCAGCTAGCTCTTCTTATCTGTCTAAGCTGGTCTTGGCTTAAGGATAAGCAAAAGGAAACGACTGGAAGGGACACTTTGGATAGATATAGAAATATTGTAATGCAGAATATCTGTGGCTCTAAGTGATTAACTTTGCTATTTCAATAGTGCCGTAGAGCTTCCTCCTACACACCCGGTGTTAAACATTTGTGACTTGATCCGGGGGACTGGCTGTCTGTGCATGGTGTGGCATATATAGACATGTTATATATTACACCTATAAAGCTCTGGAGAGTATTTTACTCACAATCACACTTTTTATTACAACATACTGAAAAGGAAGTAGTCAAGAGCTTTTTTGGCCCTTGAGGTTTAAATTTTTCGTTTGTGTATTAAATTTGCCAAAGACAGATCAGCCAGTGGATTGAATCAGAGGAGTAAAAACTGTCCTCGAATTTCTCAGCCACTTAAATCCCACACGAGCAGAACTCGCCAAAGCATCACACTCATTTCAGCAGCCACTAGTGAACTTGCAAATCCCCTTTCTTCTGCTTCTTGCAGCTTAGGGCTGCAGAGCAAGCCGAGTGGCGGGCAACAGCACAAGCCTTTGAGGTATTCAAACACACACATACATGACTGGAAACATGAAACAGCCTCTGTTGTAGTCCACTGACAGGTAGGGGTGTGCATTTTTAGGTGTATTTTTGTGTTAGTTCTAGAGTGTACCCATTGTATGTACTTACACTACTTAGACAAACATATGCATACGCATAAGTCTGCATGTGTAAATGCATAAGAGTCTATACATTCAATGGAAAGAGCTATTGTGTGAGACTTCAGCACCATTTCCTGGTGCCTGCTCAGCGCTGATAAGGACACGATCCTCTCGAGACTTAAATGCACTGCAAATTGAAGAGACAATTAGTGCTTTGTTGTTTTACAATCAATAAAGTTGCTGCACCACAGTTAAAACAGAGAAGTCTATTGAATGAGCAAGATGATAGGTCACTTTTGTCACAGTGGCCACTTATACAAATGCCTTTATAACAGGTCTGCCAAGCCACAATGGAGCTGATTTTTAACTAAATTGTGTATTCCTCTGCCACGCAGTAATTTATGAGCTTCAAACTGGAAACGTGAGGCCTGATTTATCCCCTACTAGCTTGAATATCCAGCATTAATCTCCGGTGCTGGACAGTCTCCCAAGTCTCATTAATTGTCAGCACTTGCCACCTCTCTGCACACTTTTATAACAGTATCACCCCAGCTGCTTTCTGTTGTTCTGAGAAACAAACAGACACATTGGTCATTGTAGTTGCACTGGATCAGTGACCAATCCATCTCATATCTCTCAAATAATTGCTCTCTCAATTTATTCAGCCAGAGTGAAGCCCCAAAGAGCGAAGGCCCGTTACTCCTGTCTACCTTTCCTCTGTTTGTCTCCTTATGATCCCCCAGGCCAAGTTCAAACTGTGAATTACTAAAGTCCTTGAGAAAGCCTGATTCAGAGAATTCAGTGTCAGCTGCACAGCCCTCCTGCGTGCCATTGTGATCCTTGGCCCGTCCATCTATTACTCCCCTTTAGACAACTCCACCTCTGCTCCCTTCCCTCCTCCTCACCAGCACTTCTGATACTAAATCACTTCCAACAGTTATCTCAGCCTGCAGGAGGCAAGGAGAAGAAAGAAGGAGCAAAATTAATTTAAACTAAAAACAAAAACTATTATGTCAGCTGCACGCAAGAGAGAGAAATGCTGATTTCAAGCATTTCATGGTTAGACTTCACCTGTTCCTAAAAGAAAAACTGCTGTTTATAGGCTATGATTCAGTGAGGATTATCATCTCAACATCAGATAACTTTTCTATCGGATAATAGGTGGTTTGTTGTTGTTGACAACTGCTAATTAATGTGCTATTTTGTTAAATACAATTTAAGGAGTACTTTACCCAGGGTAATAAAATTATTAGTTACAAACTTTGATGGCTTATCTAAAAATACATCCACTTTCTACATGTAATGATTTTTGATTTCTGAGTGTTTGTGATGGGCGGTCCATTTAAGAGAGAAAAACGTAAAGAACAGAGCAAAGAGGACAGTGAAGAATCAGAACCGATACTCATTTTAAATTCTGCCTTGACCACTTGGGTTTTCACTCATTCCTCCTCTCTGCAGCAGTTTGACAGACAAGCCTCTGCAATTGTATAAAGGTGTAGCGAAATGTGTCATCCGTCTTTCCTGGTGGACCAATGTCAGCCTCAGTCTCATATGAGATGCTGTTTGTGTGACAAACGGCCCTGAGGCGTGCCAGCTAGAACAGATCAGGGGCAGAGGGAGGGATGCGGGCCATTTTGATATTAGGTTGATGGAGACACTGCTCTGGTTTTCCACACAGAGGGCCCACAGCCAGATTTCTTCTTCTGAGAAATGAATTAAGCTCAATCCCCCACACACAGGAGACGGGAAGTTTACGGAACTGAACAGAATCAAAGCAAAAAATCTTGCAGGTGTTGTTTTTTTGCACAAAAATTGATTGATGAGGTGTGAGATAAAAATTTCCTTTGGCAGGTTTACTCAGGCTCAATTTAAAATTATATTATCGGAGCTCCACGCTGTATTGTGTGGTATTTGCCTTGAGTCTAGTCTATTTCACATAAGACCTGGCTGCCAACTCTGTATATATGTGTGTTTCTAATCTGTATTTATCCAAGGAGGGTTTGCTCAGCACTTAGGCTCTTTATGCAGTAACACTCTGCTTCACATTTATTTAGCCAGTTAAAAACATTCATATCTAGGCAGTTTCAAGAACACTTAGAGTTGTAACATGTCAGCTGCTTAACTGTTTCAAATAACGCAAAAAGGGAATATGCATCTGATATATGCTTTAGGACATTTTGATAGTAATTGTTAAGGGAAAAGGAGAGTGTTTACTTTCTATTTTTTGCTGCCTGGGTATCCTAGCTTGCCTTGCAATCTCAAGCGGCAACTTTTCAAATTCAGAAACATTCAAGATCTGACATTATGCAATGACTGCAGTCACTTCGGGACAGGCCCAAAGGAAGTGATTATTATTGGCTGGAACTTGGTGACAAAGCTGGTGTGATCTTAAAGCGTGTGGTGGAAAAAGTCATTAGGATTAAAAGACCCAATCAGATGCTAATCATCTGATCTTAGGGGACAAAATGGGGCCTTGTTTGTCTGCTACAGTTGAAGCCACACAAATAAGACAGGAAGGAAGAGGAAATGAGCTACACGTGCACAAACTCTATGCACACACACACCCCAACAGCATAAGAGGGCAGGTGTACTAGATGCCCTGCCATGGCTGACTGACTAGCTGACTGGCAAGGTCACACCGATTTGGGATGAGTATGCTGGGCATCACTGAACCCAGCACTGACAGGGGGAAGGCTGCACGTGCATGCTCGCAAGCACCCACACGAGCCTGTGGGGATTTCTCCGGCTCTCTATCAGACACACACACACACACACGTGCGCACGCACGCACACACACACACACACACACACACACACACACACACACACACACACACAGTCACTTCTAAACACAAACAAGCAAAGACATACACACACAGAAATGCATGAGGGCAAAGAAGCCTCCATGATTAAATTGGTTTATTTAAGAGGGAGAAAGCAGGGTTGGCAGTCAGGGAGCAAAGGCAGATAGGGGGTAAATACATTTAAATGCATTTGTAGGGTTTTATGAACGGGGGGCTGGGGGGGCGGGACAAATAAATTCAAGTTTTTAAGGATTGAGGTAGGATAAAAGAGGCAGAGGAACATAAGACGTGACTAATGAAATAAATACTTGCAAAATCTGCACATACAATATGCATAGGACTCATGTCCTATGTTTGTGCACGCTACAAATTAAAGCGCTACATGTACACATGTGCACACAGACATATAGGGAAATTGTTGGAGACAAGCTGGTGGTTAAGGCTGGCGCAGATCCCAACTGCCTCTTTGACAGGCAGCTAAACCGCATTAGCTGAAACAATGCAGCACTCAATCTTATCCACGTTCCCCAGAGAGTCCCAGATAGGGGTAGAGGGGTGAAAGGAAGGAGATTTAGCCGACTTTACATGGGGGGTAGAGGGTGAGGGTGCTTGGGCTTTAGCATGACCCCTTTTCCACACTCCTGTCTGTCAGCTGGTAATTGAGGAATAGCAAAGTATAGGCCGGTGCCTGAGTCAGTGGATAAGTAATGATCTTCTTGGGTCATTGACCTCAGTCCATTATAGTTAATCTTATCTGAAAAATAAATAATGAAATTCACCTATGAGGCCACACTGAAGTGGATCAGTACTCTTGACAATGCGTCAGCACTCATACTAAAAAGTGTCAATTCCTGCCTGTTTGAAGGATACCAAAATTATAAAGCAGCTGTGTGAAGGACACAGCTGCTTTATATAAAGCCTGTCTGTCACTGAATTTTATGGGCAATGTCAATACCATTTTTTTTTCAGGATTGAAACATTCAGAAACTCCTAGAAATATATACCAATATAATATTCCACCGTTGTTGATGCAGATTTCCCATGAACACATTGCTTGTCTCACTGTCAGCATCTGGTTATCTTACTATAATGGACAAACTGCTTATGATTGCACAATTTCTTAACTACTCCAATGATCTTTTACGGTATACCTTTCTGTCGCTGACATATTTAAAATAAAGGTAGAGGTGTTAAGGTGTAGAGGTCTCCTCATGAAAACAAAGAACTTTAATTACTTATCCAAACCTCAATCTAGATTTTTTACACTATTTTTTCTTCCAATTTTGTTTTTTAATAATCACATTGCTATACTTCTAAAATGGAAAATGTGACATTAGCAGGCGTTTGGAGTTTTGTGTTTAAACCGATCGAATGAAGCTCTCCTTTTAGATTAGTTTTGGTGCCTCAAAGCACAGGAAAAAATCTTTAGCTACTAAATGGTCCATAAAGTTAAATGGTCAGTGTGCTAACTGTCATTTGGTGCAGGGCATGTAGTATATGGTGGAAAACAGCCAACTGCTGTTCTGGGAAAAGGGTTATGAGAGCAGTGAGAAAAGTCATGTTTAGGGATATAACACCAAAGAAATTAGTTAATGACACGCAAATGTTAGCCGGAATTCACTGTACGATTATTTTTGATTAATGTGTTAAAATTTTCCATTTTAGAAGATATAAATCTGGGCTTACTTGATTTGTGAATTCAGTCACCCATACATTCACTGAGCTGGTGCGTAAGCTAGCTCAACTTAAAGAATGAAAGCAGGACGGGCAGCTAGCATGGCTCTGCCTGCAGCTTCCTTTAAAGTAGGAAAATGTAAGTGCTTTAGCTCATTTAGATGATTTAAGGTTCTGGGGAAACTTACTGTATATGCTGGAACAATTTCTTAACCAGTGACAGATAGGACTTTTTATGGCACTATTCCAACAGTCTGTCATCACAATCATTTTGCCAGGAGTGTTACAATCATGCTTCTGTTTATCTGCACACAGTACAGATATATATGCCATGCTTAAAACCTGCCTGCAGTCACAAATTGTTGCTCGGACTAAGTCAGACATGTCCTGACTTCTGGACCTCATTTAACACACAGAGTCGAACTATCCCTTTAACTGGTCTAACGTAATCCTGTGGTTCACATATGGCCCAACTTCAACTCAGTCCACTACTGCAGAGCCTCTCATCAAAATGATTTACGAGTCACAACATGGCTCCTTCTCCCTATATCTCTCCATCTCTCTCTCTTTCTGTCTCACTGCCCAACACATTCCCATCTCCTATATTAGATAATGCACAGCCCACCGTGTAAAGAGCAATAGATTATTCTATTCCTGGTGACAACAGGGGAGAGGGGAGGGGAAGAGGAGGATTATAAAGAGCAGAATGATGAGGAGGCTAATTTAAGCAGTTTGAAAATGCCGGAGAGAGGAGCTGTATGAAAGGAATAGGACGAGATGGGAAAGACGGAGCTCAGGTTTAGAAACAAGTTCATGTGCCAGCTGACAGGTAGCTTCAAAATATGTTTGTATACAAGAGTTTCAGAACATGTATTTTGGAAAACACCCCTTTCTTAATCCACCCTCCTAACCCCTTGTAGCTACGTAAATCTCTTCCCAGCATTAATGAAATATTATGACAAATCCTGTGAGTGCATTTACTGTGTTGACAGAATCTGCGCTCCTCGGTCCCAGAGGGTCAGGATGAATTATATATCACCTTTGTTTCCATTTGTCTCTCCCTCCCTCTTTATCCTTGCTTGTTCTCTAGCTGTAACTTTCTTCCCTCTCTTCAGCCATATGGGGAACGACACATGTATCTCTCATCTTCTCCCAGAGAGCGACGGGGTTCTACCACTCTGTTATGTTCTGTGTGGTATGTAGTTAGCAGAGCCAGTGGTGATGTATTGAGTGTAATGGCCAACAGCATTTGCTGAGATTAATTGATACTAATGGCTAACACAGTTAGTGGTGAGCGATGGCTGCTACACTGCAAACACATGGCCAACTCTGCTCCAACTGCAGCAACATGCTCCAACTGCTCTGCCATCTACAGTGCAGTCAAATCAAAGAGATATGTGTGTGAGACCATAAAGTAGCACTCAGCCACTTACTTCACTAGTGGTTTTACTGAAGACTTTTGTCACAGTGAGATCCACTTCCTGACAGCCAAAGGCTAACATTAACTGGTGTTCAAATAAAGTTAATTAGTGGAAACCCATTTTAATGAGAAAAATTATGAGCCACCAAAGCAATTTGACAAAAAAGACATTTAAAAAAGCACAATACCAAAGAAGTGAAGGTGTTGTGCAAATGTTCATATAAAAAAATCAAAAAACAAAATGGAAATTGCAGTAGTATGTCAATCAAATGATCTAATAACTCAGCAACATTATTACAGGAAGTGATGTGAATGATGGATGTACACAGTGGAGGAGAATAGAAAATGTAAGTGTAATCCATCTTAATCGTGTCTGTGCAATATCCCAACAAGAGATGCATGTTCACGCCAGGCATAAATCCAGGGATGTATAACAATTTTCAAAAGTACAACTAAGCAGCAATTTAAATTTGGGAGCTCTGCACTAAAGTCTATTTGAAAGAAAGGATCTTTCCTTTTAATGTCTTATAATTGCATAAGGAAATGTCAGCAAAAGTGTGCCTATGTTCTAAAATACATCCTTTAGTTTTACTTAACCAAGCTTCACCATAATTTATGTAATTTAAACATTGCTTTGAGAAATACAGTACTGTGCAAAATTCTTGACCCAGCTCTTATTTCTGTATATCTAGCTTTCCTATCATTTTTATTTTTTAAGTGGTGTTGAGCGAAGATTTTCTTTGGTTATTGGCTACTTTTTCAGTAACTTTCAGTCCACTACATACATATATTTATATATAATATATATTTTGGATTCACGCAGGAGAGATTATATAGCTCAGCTGGCCTGGGAACGCCTTGTCGATGTTCCCCCAGAAAGGCTGGAGGAGATGGTTGGGGAGAAGGAGGTCTGGGCTGGGATTTTGTTTTTTAAGTGAGGGTTAAGCCATTTAACAATGACCTTTGACTTATTCAAGCATAAAAAACACATAACTCAAGGGGTGTTGTGTTTACACTTAAAAGACAATTTTAAAAAAGCTTTGAAATGTCCTCCCAAAAAGCCTTTTTAAAGACTGCTTATGTATATTCAAAGAAGGCTTGCCAAAGAGAGTTCAGGAGGTGTTGAAGAACAAAGGTATCCATAACAATATTGACTTTCAAGTTCACTGGAATTGTATAAAACCCCTTTTTTAAGACTTATATGGTTTATTTTTTTATGTATGTTTGCAAATGTGTAAATAAATTGCTGCCCTTGTTTCTCAACTTAATATCAAAATATAAACTTCTTTGCATATAAATGACCAAGAGATGCATAATGGCACAACAGAGACTGTCACTATGCAGAAAAACATAACTGCAGTAATTAAAATATAGTTAATAAATGACCCAACATCATAAAAAGTCAAGTTGATACTTTATGTTCTTGATAACGCTTTTGCCGAGCAGATGCTTTGTGTTTAACATTTAAATGATGCATACTCGTTTTTTCCTCAACACATCAACTGTGAAGCACTTTGATTGAAATCTCATCAGTGCAAGTCACGTCACTGTTGGAATGATCGTCTTCTCCTCCGCTTCTGGCTCCTGTTAATCACAGAATGTGACTTGACATCTATTTGAAAAAGTACCCATCATTCCCTTAGGCTGGGGATGACTCATCCAATATGGCTGCCACTCCATCACAGTGGGCTGGCCTAAAACGGTAACCTTCTTCTTCCAATCACTTTATCATTGCTTCTCTTCACCTCCCCACTCATAACTCATTCTCTTCCAATGCAACTCCACCTCTGAACTGGACGACTAGTCCGGGTTTTCAGAGACAAAGAGCATGTCATTGGTCTTCATCTCTTCCAGCTGACTGACTGACAGCTCTGACAGCATGAGGGGTTAGAGAGGAGTTACTCTCTTGTGCTTCCTGTCTTCTGTGTTCAGATGCCCTGTCCACAGGCACACACACAAACATGCTGCATGCACTGCCCCCCTCCCCTCTTTCTCTCCCTAGGAGGGATAGAATCCCATCATCCCTCTGTGTCAGTGTCACTGTTGCAGTCCTTAGCCCATTAGCATAATATTCCCATCCCCTTGCCGCCTGACTCAACCAGTATCTTACAAACTGCTCAGGGAATCATAGTGGGATTTTCTCTTCCCATGTTCAGGACATTTCTTATTTTTTGACTCTTTTTTCCATGTGGTTTCCCCCGTTCATGCATGGATACTCCCTCACTTTTTTCCATCTTTGATTTAGTTACTAAGAGCAATCTATCTATATCCATCCATCTTTCTATCTATGCATTCATCCATTTCTATTAGGCAGTTGAGCTGGAGAGTTGAGGGGAGAGACAGAGAGCGATATGAATGACACACAGAGTAGTTAAATGGTGGGAGAGATGAAGTGTAACACTTCTTATATGGCTGACTGGCTTAAACCACTTACCCCAATGATCTATGTGTTTATCTAATGTGTTTTTATCCCACCACTTTTACACTAATGTGATGCACACAGACTGTGTCTCATAAGGTTGGAGATACTATCTGAAGATATACGTTTGTGTTTTTCCTTCTTTTCTTTCATTTCTTTCATTTTCTCACCACTAAACACACTGCCTGTGCATCCATTAATACATTTTGGATATAAGATTAACCCAGTAAAAGCAAGGTAATCTACAATAAAACAAAAGCCTACAAAAAAGTCAGTGGTGTCAGCTGCAGATGGTGTAATGGTAAAGACATTTTTAATAGTCTAACACCACCAAGTGCATGCAGCAAACCCCTTTGCTGTCTTGAAGGGAACAAAGTATAAATATTGATCTGAAACAAAGTAGTCTCTTTTAAAATATAACAAAGCTACACTGAATGACTATAACTCAATAGCTCTGTTGGACCCAAGTGAAAGTCATAAATGATTATCTTCAGTGGAAGGTTTTCTCTTTGAAACAGCTGAAAGAAATATTGAAACTGCATTAACAAGATACATTGCTATTACCCAAAAAAAGAATAATCTGATACCAACAACTTTGGCTTTTCAGCAGCTTTTTGTCCTGCTGATACATTTAAGTCTTAGTCTTTCCTTACTGTTTTTTTCCCACAGTACCTGGTGGAGTTTGTTTTTAAAAAAAAAACAACTATGCGGCCTGTGTTAAATTTTGATATGCAGGGTGAGGTAATACTATCGAGCCCACATGTCTGATGTCAAAATTTTCTCAAAGTAAAATCCATTGACCTGGAAGCTATGACAGATACATTCAAAGTAACACTGCTTTCAGGATACTTGTCGAGAAACGTTTTCTTTCAGGCTGAAAACAGCGTAGGCCTACCTGATGAGAGGCCTTTTCTGTTTAGATATTCTGATCAAACCTAATCTGATGAGATGTGCTGAAATAAATAAAATCTGAGATTTGTGCATCTGTGGCAAAGAGCAATGGGCAAAACACACAATAAGGATGTAGCCCAAAGATGCCATTACAGTCAGTGACCTTGGGGTATCTGAAAAGTCTCAGTCGGTTTCAGTCTTCCTCTCAGAATGATTGCTATGCTGCTGCCACGTCACTGAGTGATGTGAGTGATGGAGGACTTACTTAACTCCATCCAGCAAGGACGGTTGGAAGGAAACACCTTGTCATACAACACCTGAATGTAAACGGTGGACCAATGCTGTGCTTTATCGCCCCCTGTTGATGATTTGGATCATTAATTAGTGGCTCCAAGATTGAGGGATCTTTACCATGACGTTAGAAGTCCCAAACTGTGTCTACATGTAACAGCACAGAGTAACCAGCAGAAATCATACTGAATGTGGGTGTAGATCAAAAGTGTGCATGCATCTAAGACTCGTAGGTATGAAAAAATGAAGCTAATTTCACCTGTTCGTGAACTACAGGAGGACACAGTAAATTTCTCCCAGGCTTGTAGTACACTATATGGGAGAGGTGACAGAGAGTTAAAAACCAGGCAAAAAAAGAGAAAAGATGCCGGCACAGAAACAAAGGAAACAAAAGAACAGAGTAAAGTGACTGGAAATACTTCCTAACACACCCTGGTACAGCAGCCAAATAAACAAATCTACTCCAATTTGCTTTAAGGAAAAGGCACTGTATATACATGTGGACAATAAATTAGAGCAGAAAATCCAGGAGAAAAATAAACAGCTATAATATTTAATCTGCGAGGACTGAACAATTTTAATCTACTGAGATCATCATCATTTGTTAGGTAGAGCCCCCAATTCCTGTGGGCTATCATGTTGTATGTTGATACATAGACAGGCTCCTTCAGCTGAACACTGAGTATGTGGTTCTGATCTCCCACCCTGCGTCGTCACATGACAAAATTAATCAGTTTACCTTACACCCCAAGACAACTAAGTCGCTTTACAGGCAGGCAACACTTTCCGAGGGACAGCAGAGGAAGCTGGCGTTTAGGTGGTAAACAAGACCACCAAACATAAAATGCTCATTGTCAGCCACAGCCTGTATGTATGTCAAAAAAAAAGGAAGAAGGAGACGAGTTGCACAGCAGGTAGCTCCACATATTTGATTTGACATATTTTTAAGGTGGATTTCCTTACTGACACAGCCCCCAATGGATTTGTGTCTACTTCTAGAATCGATCCTTTGCTTGTTAGGTGAATGTGTGAACCACTGCACAACATATAAAATTATTACTGACTGTTCTTGGGTGATGCTGAACGTGTAGTGCTGATAAATTGGACTGCTGTCACAGATAGACATTCAAGGTTATTTCACAGTGTTGATTGTGCTAGCGGTCTTAATCATGCCTTGTGTCTGTTTGCCCAATAAATTAAGATGCTGAGCTTGTCTTCTTTCCTTAATTAGCATCTATATAAAGAAGATTACTTGTCATGTAGGGCTTAGTTCCAGCAACGATAGAAAAAGATTTACCAAAAATGGTAAAAATTTACGCCAGGAAGAGTCTTTTTTTTTAACCAAAAAAAAAAAAAACCCCACAACAACCCCCCCCCCCCCCAAAAAAAAAAATTAACATGTAATATATAATAAAATAACCAAGCTACTTTTGTTATTTTAAGGGAAATAACAGGCGGTCACAGACAGAAAATTATATATAAAAATATAAAAGTACATAAAAACTGTGGATTTCAACTAACTTTATTATCCCGCAACGTATCACACAATAATAGAAGTGCGGAAAATAAACGTAGCGATATAGTCTGAGTGAGGAATGTGTACCTTAACTCGGGTCTTCTTTTATTATTTTCCAACTTTTTATTGAGGGATTGTTTTGTTGGAGACGATGCACCTTTCTGCCAGTCCGTTTGAAGACAATGCAGAATGACCAGTAGATGGCAGCAGGCCTCTTGTTAAACATTCTGTGCTTCAATCTCAGCCACCTACACAGTCTGCATCACTTGATCCGGTAAAGTAAAGGGGAGTGCACATCTTGTTTTTTGGAAATAGCAAACGTGATTTTCTGATTGGCTGAAAGTTTTAGGCTAGTTTTTTTTTTCTTTACTGAACTTCCCCTTATAAAAGGTATCGTCATATTAAACCATTCTTTTGAAGTAGGCAACAGATCTCATTTGATGGAATTATTCAATTGGACGTGGACATTTAGCGCCGGATTATCTTGTGTGGTGGAACTGATTTAACGCTTTATCACTTACATTTCTGTTTTGTCATTTTACTCAGCTTTAGTTTTAGGGATTCTTACGGTTTCTGAACTCGGGACAAGTGGTCTTTACTCGCAGTTTTCATCATGGCAAACTCTTGTCTCCAACTGGGCGGGTTTCTCCTCAGCTTCCTCGGGTGGCTAGGTATAGTGATCGCCACATCCACCACTGACTGGGTGAATATTTGTAAATACGGTTTAAACACCTGTAAGAAGATGGATGAGCTGGAGGCCAGGGGACCATGGGCGCATTGTGTCATCTCTACAGGGCTCTACCACTGCGTCTCCCTTACACAGATCCTGGATCTGCCAGGTATACACTGCTCCGTCTACGTTGTCTGAACAGCACAGTGTTTGTTTATACACGCTGAGTTATTCTCTTCACTTGAGCTCATGCGGTTTGTTACACCATATTTTTGACACTAATTATTTTTTTCCCGTTATCTAACTACAAGTTCTTTATAATTTCATTTTTTTTTCATCTATTGATTCAGGAGTTGATTGTCAAAAAAACTGCATTATTTTTTATGCCGTGTACATTCCTCGCATAACTTTCCTTTTCTGCGTCTATAGCCTACATCCAGACTACTCGTGCCCTGATGATCACAGGTTCAATCCTCGGTTTCCCAGCAGTGGTTATGCTCCTCATGTCCATGCCCTGCATCAACCTTGGGAGTGAACCCCAGAGCTCCAAGAACAAGCGTGCCAT
The DNA here is from genome assembly GCF_900408965.1 of Simochromis diagramma. Taxonomy (NCBI): domain Eukaryota; kingdom Metazoa; phylum Chordata; class Actinopteri; order Cichliformes; family Cichlidae; genus Simochromis; species Simochromis diagramma. Next base: position 6,057,773 of record NW_024387030.1, on the reverse strand, counting down.
CCTGGGAGGAGTGCTTATACTCATAGTTGGTAAGAGATTAGTTAATATACACGTCAACATCTCTTTGAACCTTCCTGATTCTGACCACTTTTATACGTGCACCAGATGCTTACAAGCTGTGGCGAGCACAGGATGTTGAATTTGACTGTTTTCCTCCCTGGGGTACACATGCACTCCTATATGTTCCTGTTCCATTGAACCCACCCCCAAGGTTCCATCACATTCCTCTCCTCCACCTACTCGTCCACACCCTGTCTTTGTCCTGAACAACATGAACTCTGTGCTTATAAATATTTCACTGGTGCTTTAGCATTTCCAGCGCCTGTGTCCCTGAAATGAAATTTCAACCCTAGTGACCAAATCATTTCATACTGCCCATTTTTCTCATGACAGATTTTCTTTCACCATGAATCTCAGATTTAATGAAGCTAGTAAAAAGTTTTCTTTAGCTATCAGGAACATATATGGGTATGCATGTTTTTAAATACTTATTGGATAGCATAATTAAAATTCAGTGGGCATGTTTCCTTATTGTAACTATACAATATCCGTATTCTGTTGTCTGTAAAACTATAATCCACATTTTATCTTTATATCTGTGCTTACTTCTTTACATAAGTAGCCGTATCACCCGTGTTCACTTAGAATTTGTTCTTGTATGTAATGATACTGGATATAGGATGGATTTAAGTGCACTATTTAAATGTAATTTTTTAAATTTAGACATTGTTTGTTTTACACAGGCCTTTTAGGATGAGTTTAAATTCAAGATTCGGTTCTCATAAAATCTAATCATATGTTTTTTTACATTAATTTCCTGTTTCTAACTGAAAATTTTGTCTGTCTCTTTCTCCTCAGCAATCTGCGGTTTGGTGTCCACTATTTGGTTTCCCATTGGGGCCCATCGTGAGTATGGCCTCATGTCATTTGGCTTCTCCCTCTATTCTGGGTGGGTGGGCACTATTTTCAGCCTGCTCGGTGGATCCATCGTCACCTGCTCATCCGATTCCTCCTCGTCTCGCTCCTACCAGGAGAACAACCATTTTTATTACTCCAAACAGGGAGGCAGCAACCCACCAGCTGCGCCCTCCACCAATCATGCCAAAAGCGCCCACGTCTAAGATTGGAGATTAAGCCCATGTGGATTGTTGATAGCAGTGGTTTGTACATAGAGACCTATCCACGAGTGTTAATATATCCCCCGTTTATTGCAGTAATCTTTACATGTCCCAGAAGAGAAGGCAACACATTCTCACACCCATTCATGAAATGGAAATTTCACATTTTTGAATGCACGCATATGCATACACAAAAATCCAAACATAAAAGACTGTTTTGGTAGAGTCGTTTTCCCACCAGTGGACTGTTTTTGTGTCTTCCAGCCTCCTCATCTTGGGTGCGGTGCAAACGTTCCCAAATGTTGCATAATTGTAGAATCTCTGAGCAACGGATGCGCAGTCACCTGAGGTCATAGTCAGATGAGGCCTTGTGTCATTCAGACATTGTATTCTATTCTGTATTCTATTTTTTTTCTATTGTGTACCTAAAGATGAAATCCTTTGAGTGCCTTTGTTAATGAATGTGTTTTTTAAACTGAATAATATCATGACCTATTGCTTTGATTTTCGCAGGGTATGACAGTATTGTTCTTGGAATTAAAAGCATGTTCATTGTTTATGCACATTGATTTTCTTTGACAGTGTTATACAACTCTCTAGCCTCTTGAGTGATAGACTTGATTAAAATGATGTACCACTGCTTTCTGTTCCAGTCCCCACTGAATGATGGTAGAACTATGAGGTCATAAATTTTACAGGAGAGCTTTACCAGTGTTACAGACTTCATTAAAGTCTCACTTTTTGCACTGAAAAACCTTACTGTAGAATACAACTTTGAACTATGTCATCTGATAGCAGTATTTCTTAGTCCCTTCTTTTGCTCTAGTTTAATGTTTGAATAATGACTTTCTGGCAAAATGTAACTTCAGGTGTTGTAAATTTTCCCACAAAATATCAGTTAAATTTTCTCATATATTAGCTCTTGAAAAATGTCTACAGCTAAAAGTATGTTTAACTTGTGTGTGCAAAAAAGCAGCATTGTGTTGATTAACTTCTCGTGAAAGAATATAACACAGATGGAGCCTGATACTTTCAAGCAACTCTGTACATAAGCAGCGTCGGCAATGACTATTTATTGTTTTTACTTATGTGTTGTTTTATTTTCAGCAATAAAGGCAAAGTAGTGAAATGAATAATGCTGGAAGGGTATTTTTTATCTTCTTTTTTTCTATTTATGGGTGGAAAGAAACTGGAGAAAGCATGTGGTGTGGACGTGTGAGATATGCTGCAATGTAACAAGCTGTGTTGATTTTTGTTGCACATTAGTTACAAAGACAAACTATAATTGGCGTGTTTGTGCATGAGTCTGTATCTTTTACAAATCTGAACTGAAGACAATGAGAAAACATTACGCGCTGCGATAAAATGTGACTCAGTGACCTTGAGTTAAATCAGTAAATGAAAGCCTGTTTCAACTACACAAATAATATGCAACTAAGAAAGATAATTGTTTCCTTCGTGTGCACTTCTGTGCCCATATCGAGGTCACTTAGTCATACCACAGATATGACATGACACTTTGAAAACAAAATGTGCTATCTCTTTGTCCTGAGCTTATCTCCTACCACACACGCAACCATCTATAGTGTGCGTACAGATTTCCACTGTGTTACTGTATTTCTGCATATCATTGTCGCTCTGCATGTGAATTTCCTGGCACGCCTGTGAGTGCAGGTGTGTGATCATGTCGGTGTGTGTATTCCCTGAAATGTGATGCTGTTCCAGGCATAAAGCCATCCAGTCAACAGGAGGCCAGTGGGAGGATAGCAAGCATACAAGCTGTCCTGTATTGCTGAAAAAGACTTGTAGTGTTATGATATCCTATACATAAATATTGCTACCAGTTAGCTGCTGTCCATCAGGGACAGAACTGACTAAGAAGTTTGAAGGTAATATGGCTCCCATTTACCATGTTGTATCATTTTCAGTAGCTAAAAGTACTTACCAGTTCCTAATGATGCTTACAACGTAGGTACATCATGGGAGTCACAGTTGGCAGTTTATAGCAAAGAATAAACTAATTGTGGGATTTTTTTAATCTCTCCTGGGACATTCTCGAGATCAGACGAGATCGGGCGTGTTCAGGGTGGTGTGGCCGTAAGCTCCTGGGACATTCTCATACACCAGTCTTTATTTTCTGACTAAGTATTTAATTTTCTCTTCTTGTGTTTGCGCCATCATTCAGCCTAGCTTGTCTATTTCCATTTCAGTCCCGAATCCAGTTCAAATCCACTATGTAAACATCCATTAATTTTTCTTCAGCTGTGAAGAAAATCATAGTAATGTTTGATTTCCCTTAACCACAACGCAGTGGTGTTGCAGTTTACTGAATCTACACTGCTGATGTGGGTGTTTCATTGTTATTTCTGCCTGTTATGTAATGGATTTCTCACAGTTTCTTCATCACTGATGCAGAATGTCCCTCACTGTATTTTCATACTGTAAAAGACTATAAATAATACCAGATTTTAAGTACATTTAACCCTTATATGCTGTTCAAGTACCAGATTTCAACTTTTAGGTTAAAATGTCATTCTTTTAACCTAAAAGTTGAAATTATGTTTTATTGGACAATGGTGATAACGTTTAAGGGGAACCTTGACATTGTCATGACGACTGTCTGTGTTTGCCCAGGTTCCTGCAGAGACAGGTACATGGTTTTTGAGGGTTCATGGGAGAATCTCAAAACAGTGAAATAGTAAAATAGCACAGGAGTGACCTGGATATAAGGAACAGATGTTATACAGGGGTCAGAGGCTGTTTTGACACAGACATGAAAGCTGTGCCTGCAGGTGCAAGTGCCTACAATTTATTCTGAGATGTATTCTATGATAACTGAGACGCCGGTGGATCACTGACGTCCTGACGGACAGGAAGCAGCATGTGAGGCTGGGAAAGAATGTCTCGGACTCCCGGACCATCAGCACCGGCTCCCCTCAGGGCTGTGTTCTTTCTCCTCTGCTCTTCTCCCTGTACACCAACTGCTGCACCTCCACCCACCAGTCTGTCAAGCTAATCAAGTTTGCAGATGACACCACCGTTATTGGACTCATCTCGGACGGGGATGAGTCTGCCTACAGGAGGGAGGTTGAACGTCTGGTGTCCTGGTGCAGCCACAACAACCTGGTGCTGAATGCCCAGAAGACAGTAGAGATTATTGTGGACTTCAGGAAGCACACAGCCCCACTCCCCCCCATCATCCTGACTGACACCCCCAATCACCTCTGTGGACTCATTCCGCTTCCTGGGTACCACCATCACCCAGGACCTGAAGTGGGAGCCCACCATCACCTCCGTCATTAAGAAAGCCCAGCAGTATATATCTATCTACTTAGCACTTTTAATTCTTATTCTTATTTTTATTTTCATGTCTATTTTAGCGTAATTTATGACAGTATGTTTGCACTGAAGCACCGCAGCAATTTCCTAATGTTGTAAACCTGCTCAACATTTGGCAATAAAACCCTTTCTGATTCTGATTCTGAGAGCTAACTAAAATTAAAACAGATCAAAAGAGGAGTTCAAGGGGGTCATAAATTTATAAATGCACCTGAGCTGCCATTTCAGTCAGTGCAGGAAACACGTGCAAGGGTTTCCTTCCAGTGCTTTGAATACACAGACTAGTGTGCAATTAGCATGTTTTATGTTTTCTGTTCTGCTAATTATGAGAATTTTTTTTATCATATAGCTGTGAGGGCACTAAAAAAACAGGACAAGTCTATTTTTACATACCAAATACTAGTATTTCAAAACAAATAAAGCCGATCATACTGTGGAAACATGAAATATACACAGTATGGTCTGGGTCCCCCATTGTAGGGGTCCAGCTGTCCTCCACTGTAGACACGGCAACAGTGAGACATCTTATACTGATGACAAAATGCTAAAACAACAGTTTTATATTTTGAGAAATCAATCCGTATGCCTTTTTAAAATGGTCAATAGAAGTAAATTTGCATCTCACTTCTGACAACAGTTAAAAATAGAATATAACATAAAATAGCTTGCTTTCTGCATTGCAGCCAAAATCTTTAACTGCATACTTTTGCACAGACATAAGAATTTGTATGTAATAAAAAATAAAAATATATTTATTTTAAATTTTTAGTTTTAGAGGGAAAAGACACGGAAAACATCTGTGTATGCATGTGCATTCACCTAATGTGTGAATAAATGTGCGAATAAACGAGCAAGCCACTGTTTTGTAATTGCAATAACTAACTTTCATTGTTGCATGGAAGCAATATCAACAACTCAGCAAAAACAGTGCACCCAGGAGCAAATTAACCACACATATGGAAGAAACCTTTAAAAAACAAAAAATAAAAACAATTACATTATACAGCTTTGTGCCAAAATATACAGAAGTGAAAAGGAATAAAATCTGCTGTTGCAAGAGAAGCCAATCTCAACAAGTCCAACACACACTGACTGGACGCTTGGCCACAGTGAACACAGAGCACAGGAAGAACATGGCACGCCTTCTCCAAGACTAAATAAACAAACAGTAACTGACTTTAAAAGCAACAGAGGCAATCTTTGATTTTGTGTGTAGTTTACCATTTATAGAATCGTATTAAAATAGTTTCTGCGTGTTTTCTCTTATTAGTTATTAGTATTCTTACTCCTAAACCACCTATAGTCGTATTGACGTCTTGAACAACCATTTGAAAAACCTTCAAAGGAAAAGATTAACGTTTATAAATGAGCCTTTTCATTCTAGAGAGACTATGGCTGTTAAAAATATATTTTAGCAGTTTCTCCCAGGCCTCCTTGTGATTAAACAAAACCACAGACAGTGAAGACTGATAACTCCACCCAACTCTGCTGTGTACACCTTCCCGAGGAGGATCCGTGAATGGGAAACAGCTGTAGAAAAATACCTTTCTTTTAGTTCACTCCTCCTATAGTGTTGTACTTTTCACCGCATCGTGTCGTTGCAGAACAGATGCATCGGAGTCTACACTAATACTTTAAATATTAACGAAATACTAGCAAAAATTCAGAAATTATCCTTTATACCAATGACCAAAGTCACTTTAATAAAAGAAAAATCTGTCTGCTTGTGATAAAGTAGCTTATTAGAAGAGAAGAAAAAAATTTAGCTCTGTTTTTTTCTCAGGTCTTCACTCTGAAGAAACTACAGCCTTCTGTACGTGAAAAGTAAACAAACATTGTGGACTTTGGCTTGCAGAGGTTGTGGTTGAGAAGATGGACAAAGAGGAAGTAGGCATATTGTAAGTGCTTGAGGAAGGATGTGAGAAGAGCAACCCACATCAGTGTGTTTGCTACATGTACTCCTTCTTTTTCAAATGGAGTCCTGGTTCTCATACCTGGGCAAGGAGATATCGTATATAATATTCCTTTAGCTCTTTCATTTAACATAGTATTGAGTTATAAAGTAAAATTCTGGGTTCCCATCAGAATAGAAAATGCAGCAAAGTGCAACAAATGCACAAAATCATCCTGTAGGATAGTGGTTTTATTTAACCTATTAAATTGTTAAACATTAGTCCTTCCAGAGCAGAGAGGCCAACGTTCCCAGGTATAAGAATTAAGCCTGCATTTGGTTTGGTTTAGTGTTCCATTACAGGTCATTGCGATCAGTCACCGCATGCAAGTACAACATGTATAGTCTGGGCCTCGTGCATGACAGCATGCTACACATTCACCAGACGATCACACTGAGGCGCAGGCGTAGACCACAAACACACATCGCACACACATACAGCACATGCATTCGCACAGTTTTTATACACACACGCAGATCAGATAATATAGAAAGTCGGCTGTACAGTCCAGTGTGAGAGGAATGGCATCGCCTGGATTTACTTTTTCGTTTTGGCTGAGCTATGAATGCAAAGCTGTTGGATTCTTTTGGCTGAGTTAGGAAGTGATCTGAGTGGGTATTTTGGCTCAAAAGTACAAAATGAAAATATGTTTAGATGTGTGCGAGATTTAATGTGCAAATGCTTTTCCAACTGTATCACCTAGAATAATGTTTATATTGGACAATTCTGCAAAGATTTCTATTATTTTTTCCTGTGCCAACCGTAAAAAAACTGCTATAAAATATCAGTTCTTCTAACATCCATGGCTGGAACTTACAGTGTGGTTTAATGTAATATTGTGGTCGTAAAATATGATCCCCCCCCCCTCAAGTCAATAACCCAGTCACATTTCCATAAAAGACACTAAAGTCATGACCTTGGCAGACTACATAGGCTTCACACTCAACCGCAACTAAATTCCAACTCCCTAAACTTCCACTTGTCTGCACAGCATACTGCTCCGTGCGCTGGCTACCTGCAGAATCATTCAATATGAACATAAATCCCTGTGTATATGGAGTTGGTATAATCTCTTGGACATCACCAAAGGGCCTGTTGATATAATAATTATTTTAATTTATTTTTTCATTTTTGGTTTGTTTTATTTTTGTTTTCTTGTTTTTTTGAATGTGTATGGTTGTGAGGGGGGCAGAGGTGGGGTGGGGGTATAGCGTGGCATCCTTAGATTTAGTGCATTAGACAAATAAGGCTTCCCTGGAAGGGACTGATGCAGCAACAGGGGCAAAAGGTACAAGTAGGACAATCAGGGCAGACAGCAGCAGCAGCTATATAGAAGAAGCACCCCCCACCTATAAGGGTGGGGGGTGCTTTGGTTGATGCCAAAATCAGTTATAGTGCCATGAATGGATACATTGCACAATCCCTTCAATGTAAAGCACTTTGTATTCTCTTGTTTAAAAGTGTTTTACTCTTAAACATGCTTTGCAGTACATACTAATTATGAAATCCAACCCCTAACCTTGGCTGTAGCTTACTTGTCCTACATGTTAAACCACACCGGCTCATTATCTGATCCAGCTGATTTTCACAAGCTCTTCAGAGTGCACCAGTAATGTAGGTACAATGTGAAGAGTGGGACTTCAGCACAAGCTACATGCTTTAAAAACAAAGTAGGGCCAAATAGTGAGGTTCACTCATACCAGCTTGAGCCTAAGTGGGAGCAGGACCACAGGGAGTGTAGTAAACGCTCCAGTGACAAATCAGAAAAGCGATAGCGGACACCCTTAAGCGAAACAGGAGCTAATAGATCGACAGGCCATGAACAGATTGCTGTTACAAATCCTGACTGAAAACCAATCCTGGCTCTATCACTTGTGGCTTAAAGTGGATGACATGGCCCGATGGATATCAAGCCGAGGGTGAGGTGGCAGAGAGAGGAAGGTAGAGTTGGTTTGGAAGAAGAAAGGAATTGTGGAACCTTATAAAATGCAAAGAAGAAGAAGGAGGAGGAATTGAAGAAAGAAAAGCAAAGGAAAGGAGGAAGAGGAAGGATTAGATTTCATTTCATTTGGTAAAAAAGAAAGCAAAAAGAACAGATGATCATAAGTCAAAAAACATTCTGAATGAATTTTAAATAAAATCGTAAACTTATCATGCAAAAAAAATCAGGAGAAAACATGACTTTCTTCAGAGTAACCATAGTGGTTACCAGTTAGGATTCAGCTCATTCTCTTTTGCTTTTATATCGACTACTCTCTCCTATTTTCCAATATACTGATGAGTTGATTTGTTGCAAGTGAATTCACGCTGAGCTTCATGCTGGGGAAGAGTGGGAAAATATATCTATACATACAGAGTAAAACAATCTGAAGAACACACTTTATACAAACACAAATATAATAACCCATGTAAAGGTGGATTTTGAGTGTACATGCAGTACACCCTCAAATACACACGCAGGCAAAATTAAAGTAGAAAACCGACATAATCAGAAACTCACGTACACATACAGTAGATGAAGGCACTATTGCAAGCAAAGTCCAAGTAATATTTGTGACAGAAAACATCGACACCCTTTCCCACATTCACCTCAGAATCACTTGGGCTAGATGTTCGGGGTCAGGGAAACATTTAAAGCAAGAAATAACACTGAGGGTTAACGGTTTTTTATTATTATTTTGAGGGTATGCACAGCACTTTTTCTTTCTGTTGAAAATTCCGAATGAACGGAGAAAACCAGAGCTGTCCACAGGAAGTCATTTGGGCTTGCCGTGCTGTCATCTAACCTTCCTGCCTGTCTGTTAAAACAGGATGGGACATGCTGATTCATCTGCCCCATCTCGTTGCCTTCTCCTCTGTTGTATCTCGTAATTCCGAGAAATAAACAGTTAAAAAAATTGCTTAACAGACACTCTCATTTGGTTCAGAGTTCAAAGAGCCACATTATATTTTATCTCTTGCTACATCTGCACTTTTTCTGTCTGGCCTTTCTTTGGATGTGGATTCCAGTAAGTAATAACAAGCAAATGAGTCAAGACACTCACGACCTTGACATCTAAATTTCTGTGGAAGCGGGGGAGCCAGGCACGGTGGAATAAAGTGATAGAAAAGCAGTTCCACTGCCAACAAACAATCTAGCCCAAGAGTTGGACACACAAAAAAACACACATGCTGGCATGTACACGCGCACACACACACACACACACACACACACACAGAGTCATTCGTGCACTCACATATTCTTCCCCTCCCATCCCCCAGGCAGCAGACAAGGCAGTACATTCAGGGTAACGCAGAGTCAGTCCCTTAGAAATCCATTGGATCCTCCTCCGCGAGGCCATGATTGGCAATGGTTCTGCCTCCACTTTTCGATGGCATCCCATCCTTTTCAGGTTTTGCCACAGGGGGCGAGGTTAGCCCTGATGCCCCGTCTGGCGCACCCCAGGCGTCAGTGGTAGGTGGGTAGAAATCATCTTCGAAGCCGCAGAAGCCTTCGTCAACACCTTGATCGTAGCGCTGGTAGGTGGAAGCATGCACCTCATTCTCTCTGGCTGTGATTTCCAGAGTACTATTCCACATGCCATAGCCAAAGTATATGAGCACACCTACAAGAACAGAACATGTTAATATTTTTCACACATACATAATCCAGTGGAACATATTTATTAGACCTTGGGGCATGATTTTAGTTGCTTAAATAAAAATACAGAAAAAAAGGAAAATCTCCATCAACCTAAAAGCTCTGTTGGACTCTCCTTTTCCTTTCAGCTGTTCCCTTTGGGGGTTGCCACAGCAGATCATTTGCCTCCATCTCACCTTGTCCCTAGAATCATTTTCTGTAACAACAATCATCTGCTTGTCCTTCACTACATCCATGAATCTTGTCTTGGGTCTTTCTCCTTTCCTCTTGTCAGGTAGCTTCATCTTCAAAATCCTTTGTCCAGTATACCCACCATGTACTGTGTACATGCCCAAGCTATTTCAGCCTTGCTATTGAGACATGAGCTGTCCCTCTGATGTCCTCATTGTTAATCTTGTCCATCCTGGTCACTCCCAAAGAAAATCTTAGCATCTTCATCCCTGCCACTTTATCTTAGGCTCCTGATGTTTTGTCAGTGCCACTGTTTACAAACCACATATCAAAGCAGGTCTCACTACCTTCTTGTAAACCTTCCCTTTCACTCTTGCAGCTATAAAGGCAAGTTAAAAATAGGTGCTCAGATAGATACAACTGAGGCAGGAAGGAAAAGGAAAGTTAGATGCCCCAGGTCTTCCACAATAAAACAAACAAGAAGTCACACACAGTCTATTCTTTATTGGTCACAAAATTTCAATTAAAAAATAGTTATTTTTAATTACTCAGTCGTTACACTAAGTATCAACTGTCATGAGTCATTGCTTACAGTGCAATATTTTGGTTGGCTTTTTGTTTCACTGCTATATTGAGATGGAAGCAGCCAGTTTTCATATAAACCATTGCCAAACATATATACATTACATTCTATAATTATATTGAATTATTTTCATGCATACAACATGGAAATAATTTAGCAACCAACCTGCATAGTGATTAAACACGACAAAACTAAAACAAAAGTCTCATTAAGTTCCTGCTTGTCCTTCTACATGACTGACAGGTGTGGAACTGACTAAATAAAAGCATTATCTTTCCTCTTTCCGAATGTTTTAAAGTTAATTTAAAAGCAAACAAATAAAACATCATTTACTTACCCACGAGGCACCAGATTGAAAATCGTATCCAGGTGATTGCAGACAGTTTGAGCATGAGGTAGATATTAACCAACATGGCTGAAGCAGGTACGAAGGGCACACAGGGTGCCATGTATGGAAGTCGCTTAGGATTCTCTGGTTGTTGCAGGATGATGATGACTAGTAGGGCAATGATAATGATGAAGATGATCAATAGCAGCAAGGCCCACCAACGACCCTCCCCAATAGTGCTAGCTCCTGAAAGGAAGAAATAATTCATTCAATTCAGTTCAACGTATTTGTTATTTGTTGACCAATCTGTGCCTGAATCATACAAATGTGAGTGTGAGTTTGTTAACTTGTTCTCACCAAAAATTATGAAGGAGCAGAAAGCAAAAATGAAGATGAAGAGCAGCAGAACACACACAGTGACAGTTTTCCCCGTTGCTGGAGTCGGTCTATCCATTTTTCCCGGTAGGCCCAGTCGGATCCTCAAGGTGTAGTAGCGTGGTCCAATCAGCTTCTTTAACCGCCGGGACAGGCCACCTTCTGATTCTTCTGCTTCAATACCAGTAGTCATATCCACTGTACCATAGTTAGGGTGATTGGCCGTGTATGCATTTTTATCTGGTTTGCCAATCAGCATCTCATTGTCACCCAGCGAAGGCAGGTTTTTGGCTCCGCATGTGTTAGTGGGCGGACCGCCATACTCATCGGCCTCGCTGGTTGGTGAGCAGGCGTCTTTCTCACACTCAGCCAGAACGCCTTCCTTCCTCTTTTTATTCTGCTCCTCAGAGAGAAAGTTCACGAAACCATGGATGTCTCCCTCAGGTTGGTAGCGTAAGAGAAGCACACAGAGACTCACCTGCAAAACACATGTCATTTATAAACAGGAGCTCCATCACAAAACCATTTTTAGTAGTGACATTCCCATTCCACAGGAATTGTGTGGATGTTTTATTTCAAAACAAACAGCTCAATAATTAGTTTTTACAAAAATTGATGAAAAATTATGAATTTTGTTTTTGTTCTGACTGGTTCATAAATCAGTGACTCTTTATTATCTTAGTTAACTGCTTACCATCTAACTAGTATTGTGCAGCCATGGGTAGAAGGTAATCTTTAGAGCCTGATAAACACATGCCCACATGTCTTGTACATACTGGTGACTCTGTTAAGATTTGTTGTCCATGAACACATACAGCTATCCTGTTATCATAGGAAATCATGCACTGGAGAGATTATTTTTCCTAGCAAGGTATCTGTTATTGTGTGCAGTATTTCATAGCTCCTTTAAAGAGCAGTGCTTTTTTGTCAAATCTGAATGTATAGCTACTTAGGAGAAGAAACACCAATCTTTCTGTTTTCAGGCTATAAATTTCTTAGAGTTGAGATGAAAGCTGAGCAACGCATCTTCACTTAGTTCTTATAAAACAATTGTTGCTGGATTATGGATGCCCCCTGGTTACAAAATACTGTGAATTGATCTCTGTAAGGCAGTGTAATACAGTGAGATTGTGGCTTTGTATTGTTCTGCTTAGCAGTTGTTGCTAGTATGTTTGTTTAGACATCCTTAAATACATCTCAAGGGCTTTATCCAGATATATTAAATGCATTCAGTTCAATTCAGTTCAATTTAATTTTATTTATATAGCACCAAATAGCAACAGTTGCCTCAAGGCACTTTATATTGTAAGGTAAAGACAATCAGATGCCCCTCAATGTGGAAGGAAAAACTTCTTTAAAGAAAATTGATCTAAATAATATTGAGAGTAAGCTTCATGATGTACATGTTTCCATTATTATTATCCAACACTCACCAGGGTATAGGCCAAAAGCGTTCCTATGGACATCATCTCTATGAGGTCTCTAAGGCTGACCAGGAGGGACAGCAAGGAAGCCAGAAAGCCTGAAACCACACAGGCTACAACAGGGGTCTCTGTGTAGGAAGACACATGGGCCAGGAACCTATAAAAAAGAGATGAGATGAGACTCATATGCAAACATCATTAAGACTGACATATAAATAAAAATGCAAGTACTGTGGAACTAACTTAAAGAGCAGGCCATCTCCTGCCATGGCATAGATGACCCTGGGCATGGGGAACAGCGAACCCAGGAGGGATACAGTCAGTCCAGCTATAGAGCCTACCGCAACTATGTACTTTGCGAACATACAACCATGCATGGCAAACATCTCCATCAGTGGTGCATCCTCATCAATTTCATTGTATGGTACCATCAGTGTCAGAATCACAGAAACCTGGAATAAAAAAACATAGTGTTGATTATTACTAAGAAATCTTTACTGCAGTTCTCACCATAAAATCAAAATCTCATCATGAATCTATTAAAGTACAGAGAAACTTTAACACCAGTGTTAACAAGCAGAAATATTAGATTTTTGCTGCCAGAATTATAGTGTATTAATGCTGCAGGATGATGCTGCAGAAAAGAGACTAATTCGACTTCTTGTGGAGGCTCTTCTCAGAGTAACTCTGTAGAGCCTATAGTCACATCAACATTTAGACCCTAGATACTAAAAAGAGTTGAGCTACATCCTTAGAGCTTAGTTTTGCTTAGCTAATATGCTCAGCACACAGCATGCTCCATCACATGCAAAGTGGTCATTACTCGTGCCTCACTCAATATGTGTGTCCCTGTGTCTGATGTGTGATATCATGCAGAGCCATCTGTCACAAATGCTGTGCTGCTAATCAGATAGATTTGCATCAACGGATTACAGAAGGGGAGTAATAATAATAAAAAGCACTAACCCCTTACAGAAAGGAAGTTAACATCCATTATTTACTGTATGAAAAGACTGGCTAACACTGTGTGTGAACCAGTCACAAGGGGGATAAAGTAATCTAAAACAAATCTACAACAACATATTTTCTTAGAGCACAAATCCGATCCCAAAATGTATTTTTCAGTGTCCCCTTCAGCTCACAGTCAGCTAAGTTTAGTTGGCAAATTCATATTACCCATCTCCAGAGCAAAGGACTTCCCAGAAAAAATAATCAGCACAATTCTCTCCCCTGCTGCTCATTGCCCCAACCTAAACTGAAGACCACAGTATTGCAAGGCCGTACAAGGATAGATATGTCATCACTAACAGTGAATGAAAAGCTCAGAAACTGACAAACAAGCATAAGTTTGCCTTGAAAACTCTTTGATTTAAATGTACTGCAAAAATCAATGTCACACACACACACACACAAAGATGTGACAGGTAATGTGTTTAAGCTGATTTCTGAAGATTGAACAGCAGCAACCACGGGATCCTCACAGCAGCAGAAAAGTTATTCCAAGCAGCCTACAGTGAGTGAGATCAAAGAAAGGTGGAGATTAGAGAGAGGCTGGTGCATAGGAGAGCGATGATGTGGAGGAATAGATGTGACTGTGAAAGAGAGAGACAAGGATTTCAAAAAGAAGCACTCGAGTTTTTGAAGTTGATGCAATCTTTGCCACACAAAATGCTGAAAAACGTCTTATATCTGATAGGCTGCTGTTCCACAGCACCCATAGCAACAACCATCCAGCACACATTATGTAATCAGGAAAGCTGTACGGGCTGTAAAGGTGGAGATCAGAGATTAGATACACACCCACAAATTTGAAATACAGCATCTTCATATTTATTCATTCCGTGTATTGGAAACTTGTCAACATTTGGGGGAGAGCAGACAGCTGAAGCTAAAGCTGAATTTCAGCACATGATAAGTGATCAATATTCTTTAGGTTTATAATTAAATTAAGTCATTTTACAAAATATATAAACGGAAACCACCATAACATGAATGACGCTCTACTTTGTTATACACAAAACTATTAGTGTGAATAACAATAGATTTGTCGATTACTTAACAATAGATATATAAAGAATAGAGTGGTCATGTTTGTTTATGCAATATGTTATAAAGCTAACTCACAGAGACATAGGCAGTGAGGCAGGTGATGAGTGAGGCGGTGATAGCATAGGGGATGGAGGTGTTGGGACTCTTGGCCTCTTCTCCTGTTGTAGCAATGATGTCAAATCCAATAAAGGCATAGAAGCAGGTGGCTGCACCCTGCATCACCTGCAACACAGAGGAAACAGAGCTGATGGATGTCCTAAAGAAAACAACCAAACAGCACAGATACCCTGCTGATGGTAGGGGGGTTTCTGTTTGTTTGTTTGTTATTTATTGTGTGTGTTTATATATACATTTGGATGCATACCCCTGACCAGCCGAAAGGCAGAAATCTCCCCTCGTCCCAGTTCTCCCCATTTACAAAGAACAGGCCAGCGATCATCATGAACACCCACACTATAAGGTTGATGACGTTCAATACGTTGTTGAAACCAACAGAGTTCTTCACTCCCAAAGCCACTATCACTGTCACCAGCAGTGCTATCAGCAGTGCCAGTAGGTCTGGGTAGGACTGTTCTCCTTTACCTGGAGAGGAAACACGCATGCTTAAATACACAGAAAGACATAAAAGTGCTGTCACCCAGTCACTGTGGTGCTGAAGATGAATATATCCATTTTCCTGTGTGTTTGGCATAAAACTGTTTGAGTAATTGCTTTGTTATTTTTTCAAGAAAATACTAAATTGTCAGAACAAGTCCTCTCACAGTTAAGCAGGTTTCTCAGAGAAGTGTTTTTCGTTTTCTTATTTTGTCTGATTAACCCCAAATTAAAAAGAAAAGTAGAAAATCCTCACATTATTGGTGCTAGTTCTAAAGCGCTGTCAAATCAGTTTAACTAAATATAGTTTTTTATCAGAAGTACACATAAAGTACAATCATTAATGGGATAAATGTCAATGCAAATTTGGTCTTTTAATAATTTCTCTGAATTTTTCTTTTTCCAGGGTGGAATAATTGTACGACATACATCTAAAATCAAGAACCGGGTTCAACATTTCGAATTCATTTTGGATTTTCTGTAAACCAGACAGGGTCAAACATACAACTTCATATGTACCACTCTTCACCTCAACCCGACACTTTTAGTACCAATCGACAAGCGTCTGGCATAATTCTGGCTGGATATTTAACTACTCTTCTTGGCAGAATTGGTTTCCTGGCACCGGCCCGGCTTTTAAGCATAGCACACACATTTTCAGAAGGGCTGAGACTGGAGCTTTGGGAAGGTCATTCCAGAAGCTTAACATTAGCCTGCTTTATCCATTCCAAAACCAGTTTTGATCTATCTGTTGGAACACCCATTTGTGTCATCTAGCTATTGATCTGAGGTGAAGTTGATGGATTTTGAGGAGAAGCATAAATAAGCTTCTTCCTTCTGTATCATTCCATCCATTTAGTGCATTGTACCAATACAATAGTGGCAGAGATGCAGAGCATGTTCATAGGTTTGAAAGCCTCATCTTTACTCCTCCAAACATAACTCTTGTCATTGTGGCCAAATAGTTCAGTCTTTGTCTCGCCTGACCATCAAACCTTTCTCTATAAGAAATTTAGCTTATCCATGTGGGCAGCTGAAAATTTAAGTTGAGCCTAAAGGTGTCAACTTTGGAAAAGGGTCTTTTCAAGGTCATCACCATCTCAGTCCATGGCGATGTAATTGTTACCCTGGTATTCCAGCAGTTTCCAGTTCATGGCAGGCTTAAGTGGTTAAGGCCTCAGTGGTTCCTGGCTTGCTCCACATGTCTTAACCAATTTTCTCTCATCTGAGGGTGACAGTTTGGACCTTTTTTTCAGACTTTGACAAAGTGGTGGCCCATCTGAATAACTTTACTTATGTACAATTATTTGAAGTGATGATCATGGAATCTGTCACGAAAGATGTTTGACGTACAATTATTCTTACCAAGAGAAAGAACAGTTCAAAGTCTAAAGAGCTAAAAGGAAGGTGACTTGCATTTGTTTTTGTTTTTTTAAATGATGTTTCACCTCTCATCTAAGAGATTACTGAGAACCCACATAGACAGAAACTGTTCAAAGTAATCATTAAATGCTCAAACTTTCCACGATATGAAATCATGTCCATGATCACTCTATGTAAACATTTGACCACAACTATTAATCAGAATAAATAATCCCAGACTAATTTGTTGTTTCCAAGAGTTTCAGCCACTCTCATAGAGTATGTTGGAGTATGTGTAGATAATTATCCAAGGGTTTTCCAGTGAATTCGTGTGTAATTCACAGGACATTCCCCAATGGTCCAATAAAACACCCAAAGCCATGGTTTAATAAAAAATTGAACTTTCCAACTCTGTTTAATTTCTTGGCAACAGAAAGTTGGAAACACCTTTAGATTTGGCACATCAACTGAACTATTTTTGTAAGATAAGTCGTCATAGTGAAGTACTGCATTCCTAAATTAGATACACCCCACCCAGTTGACCATTACGGCAACAAATTTTTAGATGCACATGTTCCACAAGAACTCAGCCTGTGTGTATTTGGAAATGAATGAGATATATTTTAGTTAGATTTCACATTTTTCCCCTTGGGTGTGGAGAAACAATCATTTCTCTCCAACAGGAAAAGGAAACATCAGCTTTCCGTGATCATTTGGAACGGCTGGCCGTGACACTTGTCATGTGACCACTACCATCACTTTTTCAAAGGCTAACAGGAAGCAACTGATGAGGCACTGTCAGCCAGATAGAAACATAGCTGGCACACACATCAGCTAGAGCATTGCACAAGATAAGCAGGCATCCTCCTCATGGTAAGATTATGGAAAACTGTGTTATATAGAATTCAAGATGATGTGCCTGCTTTTACTTTCCATGACAGTATGACTTCCAAGATAAGCTGCATAATATTCTTTGGATGTTCCTGGGGAAAAATAAATTGGTATGGTTTGAATGGTTTCTGAGATAATGTAAGCATTTTTATCTTGGTGTTTTTATTAAAATTTGAAAGATGTGTTGTGATTATCAAGGCAATGGGAGATCCTTTGTATGATAGAAATGGCGCTGCGCTTCTATTCCACACTGATAAAGTAAATCATGACTTTTAGGAGCAAGTCGTGTTAGTGTGCAAATACGGAAGAAGAGCAAAGGCTGGATTTATTAAATGTACTTCTCAAAGTCTAAATGTCAAAGTCTGTTCAAGACCTCAAAGAGGAAGTATTTGTCTTAACTACAACTACAGCAAAAGGAACAGAGCTCTGTCTGACCTTCTGAGGAGAGTGGGGAGGGAGAAAAAAGATAACATCTCTCCAAAAGTCACTTGGGTCAATGCATGTTTTTACCATTAAAGCAAACATGCTTGACAGCTGAACCAAAACAACTAACTGTAGCTGATTGCTGATAAGATGTAGATTCTAAATGAATTACCCTGCTTCTTAATGCCTTTAAAAATGTGCCTTCAAGAAAATTATCTCACAGGTGATTTCTAAGAAGCACTTTGGCTTCAGTTCCCTGAAATATTGTAAATATAACACTGAAAAAAGCATTCACAGTAAACCTGCAGTACTTTACACAATACTTGAATGAATTTCAATCCTGAGAAAATTAGAACCAGAGAGAAAATGTATCAAAGCTGTCATAGCACTGCATCTTTGTGCTACTTACCTAAGCCGTTGAGTGTTCCAATGTGTGAAATCATAAAGTTACTGATGGTGTGATTGGCCAGTGAGTCCGCCATGCTGCTGAGAGCTGACGCCCCCGCTGCTGTGCCAATCAGATATTCCAGAATTAAGTTCCAACCGATGAAAAAAGCCACACACTCCCCCACTGTCACATAGCTGTATGTGTAGGCTGAACCTGTGGTCTTAGGCACACGGACACCAAACTCTGCGTAGCATACTCCTGTGGGGGAGACAGGAAGAGGAGTACAATATAGACACACATAAATTCAGACACATATCAGTGATTTGACTGCATTATCACCAGAGTGAAAGGCTGAATTGAAACTATTGATATGAGCATTAAAGTATATTTTACTATCTCTTGAACCTATTATAGCTGTGCCCCTATAATGTCATTGCCCTTGTAATAATTACATAGGTATTAAAAGGCTTTTCAAATATATCTTACCGGTTTAATGGTAATAAGAAGGACAGCAACCTTTATACTGTGGCTATTGTCCTCTTGGTGTTTATGTGATTAGAGAAGCCTTGCATAAATGAGCGTGCATAGCTCTAGTCTCACCTGACAGAATGGAGGCAACAGCAGCAATAATAAAGGACACAATGACCCCAGGGCCAGCCATCTCCTTGGCGACCAGTCCAGAGACCACATACATCCCCGTCCCGACGCAGCTGCCCACACCCAGCGACACTAGGTCCACCGTAGACAAAACCCGGGCCAGTCTGGTTCCATGTGAGCTTGTACCCGATATGGCTGAATCTAACATGGACTCCACAGGCTTGGTCCTGAGGACACGGGATGCAAAGGTGTTCCATGTCGACCCCCACTGTATCCTGCGAGGATCCAGCTTCCCTACCAGACCACTCATATTGAAAGCCAATGGGGAGTAGCGGAAGATACTGTTTGACCAGTGTTTTTCCTTAAGTTCTGTGAATGAGTTCTTCAAGAAGATGTGCAGAGCACTTTGGAAGAGGAATTATTCCTAATCCAAATAAATGAAGAAAATCTGATTTTGTCCTTGCTGTCCACGCCTCTGTTTTCAGGCTCAGTAGAATGCCACGTCAGTTTTTCCCCACATAGTGAGAGAGAAAGTAATCTGAAAGACACAAGAGGGATAATTTATTTTTACAGCATTTCACAGCCCATTGCCTACTATTATTCATCTGACACAATGCTTATTTTGGAGTATGCATGCCAAGACATATTAGTTCAAAAGGGGAAATGTATTACAAGTTTGTCCACAAATGAGGTGTACCTGAATGAGGAAACAGCTAATTAGAAATCCTCTCCCCAAAGCCATGTCGCTATAGTAGCAAAGCTCATTAGTGACAGCCCTACAACTAATGACATTTTATTTTGTTTGTAAGGGGGAGAGATAGCAATATTAAACCTTGGCAAAACCTCTTCTGTTGTGTTTGCTGATAAATAACTGTAGAATCAGAGGCAATGTACTTCAACTACAACATCTTTGCCACACTTAACGATCACTCCATTAAAATTCAGAATGAAATCTTTAACATGTTTATTTACAGACAGAAATCTGACATTTTACTCTCATGTGAAAATAATACTGGGGGCTTTTTACATAATTATTTTTAATTTATTAGCCTGTGTTTTCACATAAATAAATGCCATATTATATGATGCATTACTTCAAAACAAGCTAAAAAATATTACATGCAAAACCATGGCAATCATAGGGGCTGAATGTTTTTTTTCCTTTCAGTATAAGTAGAATTTATCGGAATAATTCAAATGAAACTATGTAAATTCCTAGTGCTGCTGTAATGCAGGTTTTCCTGCCACGTTTAAACAAAGCATTAGCTGAGTCGAGTGAGTAACAGATTAGAGATGCTGTTGAAAAGAGAGCTATTAAAGCCATCAATTGTAGCCGAGTCCACCTCTGTCTCTCTTAACAGCAATGAACTAACACTCACCATTCATCTACTTTAAACAACAAATTCAAGTTATTGAACAAACACACTTATATTCAGCGGACCCACACTGCGCGCCCTCAACTATAACATAAGCCACTCAAATGATGACTGCAATTACTCAGCTGTTTAACCAGATAGAGTGGGGCTGCTATTGTCACTGCACTTAGTGGGTGTATTACATGTGCAGCAGTATAGAAAGCTTAAAAGGTGATTCAGTTTGAGCATGGTGGTTAGCTCTGGGTGGGGCGGTACCTCTTAAATTCTGACAAAAGGGATTTTCCTTAATGGAGCTGGTATGAAGCCCTGTAGTTATAAATGACGTGCAGAACCCTTCTGAAATTAAAATTCAGAAATTTCCAGTCATAACCATATATAATAATTTACATTTAAGAGCATCTGATCAGTAGAGTTCTTACTCCTGGGCATGTAGATGAAATTCTGCTTCTATTCTGTATTTGCACACACATTCTAACAAAAGTTTTTATTGCTCTTCAGACATAAAATGATGACATCGTATTCAATTATCGTAGATTACTGCAATAAAAACTCATTGATTCTAGTGCCATTTATGTTTTATATGAAAATGTACTTAAATGAAAGACGCAGTCACAAAATGTGACGCACAAGTGAGCTATGTGTTACAATCACTGGACAAACAACCTGATATTTGTGGAAACAAGATTTTATTTCCGTCATCTCATAGAAGCAATCAATAAGAAATAAGAAAATTTAAATTGAGCGTAATACTGCTCAATACTTGTGTGTGTGTGTGTGTGTGTGTGTGTGTGTGTGTGTGTGTGTGTGTGTGTGTGTGTGTGTGTGTGTACAGAAGACAGAAGAAGATGAACACATTAGGAGAAAAGAATGAGGATGATGAGCAGACTGAAAAACAGCAAATCTGGTTTCGTTAGTGCACTAAGCTTTGATCACCTGGCTCTGCTTTGTCAATCAATGTGCGTGTATGTGCGGGTTCATGAGTGTGTGTGCGTGCGTGTATGGAACATGAGTGTCCAGACAAGCCAGCCAGACCTTAATACCTTAAATTTGAAACAATGATACCTATACATGAATTCAATCACATTCAGCCAGTTTCAAAAATGTCATAAAAGTGGCAGATTAGGAAGACATACGCTCCATTTTGTGTGTACTAGAGTAAGTACCACACATAAACATACAACCTTTCATCAGTCTATATCTTTAATCAGATCATACAAGTGCTCTGCTTTTCAGAACATCTGCTCACTTAAATATTCTAGGCCAGTTTTCATTGATGATGACCACCACCTGTCCTGCATTGAGTGCGAGCTATTTGAACAGTCATACTCTAGATCAACAAAACAGAGCCGCACAAAGCCCCGTGGCAGCAGGTGTTCCATCTGCTCTGGAAAAATGACTTCATCTTGCTAATAGTTGTTCCTGGGTTAAAGGTTTATATGATATAGTGTCCTGTTGATGTTCTCTGTGTGACCTTTTTATGGTAAAGAAATACACTTTGCTTTCTAGCAGGTGGCATGATGAATGGATCAATGAGGGTCTGTAACCAGGAGGCAAATTTCTGGATCACCCTATATAATGAAAACCAAAACCTCCCTCATTAGTAATGAGTGCATCATCACAGCATCCAAAAGAAAATCTGAGCACCTCTAACAGAGACAGACACTGCTGTTCTTCGGAGTACAGTGCAGAAGCTAAAATGCCAGTGGTGACACTGGCTACTAAATTATTTAATAGAGTGTGGTTGCAGGCAATACATTTTAAATTTTTGCCTATTATTTAAATATCTTTTCATCAGTTGATCTAATTATTTCTGTCACTGAACTGCAGGGGAAGAAATCTTGGAAATTAACACATACGTATCAAGAAATGTGTAATGTGCACAACACAAAGAGCTAAAAGCATCGCTTTCGTCTCCCAGCATGGGAGGAACTGTTTCACACTCTAATGGATTTTTGAACTAGACACTTCTTTGTTCTTCTTCCATAATTTTACACGCTTAAACAAACACCCATTTGCGCAGATGTATAAAGATCAATAGTTAAATCCCTGTCATCATAATCACCACAGCCACCTCTAGCATCTTAACATTAGTGTGTTTCCTCTCCAGATAAGAGAGCTGTCAGAACATCTATACTTGTGTCTAATCAGCCATGACTAAGCTTGTTTCTGTGTCCGCCCCTGCCTGTGTCTGAATTAACTGGATGAATAACCTGATTGAGCTCTCATTGCCTTTACAGTAAGAGCTGCTGTGGTTTAATAAAGTTGAGAGCACTTCTAATTCACTCAACACTGACATGGAAACCAGTCTGCAATGCATGGCCCTGGCCTCCACAAAAATTAGACCTGGCATGCTGCCCTGGCCCCATTCTCACATCCTGCAGACAGAACAGGAAGCAGTTCTTGGTAGAGCACCTGAGTCAGGGAAATTACAATTTTTGTGTGAGTTTGTTTTCCGTTTTATCACACACTCGATGCCAGTGTCACTGATGGTTTGGATGTTTTATTGAAAGAGAAATTAATGTAAAATACAAGTGAGCAAGTCTGTCACTTTGCAATTGCTTTTGTTTTAGCACAATTAGCAAATAGCAGTATATAAAAATGCTAAATTATATTTCATTTTAGCTTAACAAACGGACACACAGACAACTTATGTAAAAGAGAAAATATTATTATGCATAATTCATGTGTGTACGTGCGTATCTCCATATTAGTGCCTCTCAGTATTAAGAGTTATGAGGCTAGCCTCTGTGGAGTGTTACACATCAGTGCTTAGAGCCCCATCGAGTCTTGAACACAATAATGTATTACTATCAATCACTATGACTAATAGCAAATACCCTCTTATTTAATCACAGCTAATTCCATTTAGGCATACATTATTATTAAATATATTCTGGTCTATATAAACCAGCTCTATTTTTCATGAGTTCCTATAGGTCATGTACCTGGGAGCAAAGCTATTGTGCTAAAAGCACAATGACCCAGTCAGCAGATTAATAAATATCAGCAGTAACTGAAGGTTTTAACGTGGAAGTGGAAGTCCTAAATTCATTTTCCTCTGCATGGCTGATCTTGGTGGCAGTGTGGCTGATTTAGTGTCTTGGCTCCCCGGCCACAGTGTCCCTGTCTGACAAGCCTAATGAATCTGACATAAAAGAGAAATTGCCACCTGCCAGGTTGATTATGTTGCCTGGCTCATCAGTCACACTGTACCTATCCCTGTACGACCAAAGGCTGTTTTTTACTGTATACATGAACTTTGATTTTCTGGAGTTTCATCGAGCAGGAATATGCTAATATCATACATCATTTGTTTTATTTAATGTCAAACAAAACTAAATGACCACCAGTGCAATAGACACAGCATGTCAATATGGTCAGTTCATGAGCAAAGACAAAGAAAACTGCACATGCGTTAAAATAACTAGGTAACACTCAATTCATGCTCCTCTGGTTTATATTGTAAAATAAACTGACTAAAGGTTTAAGAAGAGCAGATAAATATGGTTATTTTAAAGAAACTTAAACTTGGTGGTTCAATGTCCAGCAATGTTGCATCACAGAGAGAAGATCCTGTGTGTGAATCCATCGGTCAACTGGTTGAAATTATATGGTTTTGGGGCCCGGTAGAGATCATGATCCAACGATGTTTGTTGGATTGATATCTACTTATTAAATTTTCAGTTCATAATAATACAATTGCCGACCCACTGTTTATTTCAGGCAGATGAAGACACATGAAAAATGTCTCTTTGCTTAAACACAGGATGAGACTACCTGGGGAAAAGGCGTCATCATTCATCAAGGGGTAAATAACATATTGTAAAGTAATGGTGCACACACAGTGCACAAGAGCCACTTAAGTGCATATCTTTATTTGTTCATGCTGTTATGATATGTTTTATAAGCTATTTCATATGTAGAAGCACATATAAAATGTATATAGCTCTAAATTTAGAGCTATATACATTCTGATCGCCTATATTTGAAGTGTATACAACAGGACTATCCAAAGGCTATCTTTATTTTTGCTGTCTTGTTTACTTGGAAAAAACCACAGTAAACATTTAGCTTGACTTTATGGTAATAACTGATAAACTACATTTAGATCAAAACTATTTTTTTGGTGTTTGTTTTTTAGCATGTTGTATTATGTGTTAATATAAGTACGACTCACGCATCAAGATCTGGTTTAAGATCACTAAGAAAAGAGCCACCTACCATGCTTTTCTCATCTGTTACTACAGAAAAACTCTTATTCACGATTTTCTTATCTTTTGATTCTAATCTTGTGGTTTTTAATATGTTAATTCATTCATAAAAATGTTATGACTATGGAGCACAAGACAGAATTAAGACAGACTGTGTGGCCTTGGAACTTGAAATGGGCTCGGCTCACAGTGTAAATAAACAGCATGCTCGTAGAAGATGCTGCTGAACCTTAATTAAGATTCAGGAAAACACAAGAAATTTGTGTCCAAGTGTAGATTGGGCAAAGATTTTCTTAAACAAGCCAAAAAAACCCACAACTAATGTACTGTATAAACCAATGAGTGGTTAAATGTCTCGAGGTTTCCAGGTTATGTATATAGTATCCACGTTACTGGAATTTCTATTCCTTTAGAGTATTGGAATCAATTTTCTGGCTGTCTCACAGGATTACTCTTTTAATGACTACCTGGACTATAATCGCTGCAAATTTTAACCATTAACCTTAAACCTGTTGAGGCATATTCCAGATTTCTAAGAAACCAGTAAACACAGGGAGGAAATGTTCCATTTCTCAGTCAACTTAAGACATATAATGCCTATCTATCAAAAGTTTACAGTGTGGAATCTCCTGGCACTAGTCCAAAAAGGTACAGACCAATTGCTCTGCATGACTGACCTGTCAGCTGGTCTGCTCCACTCACAGTTTGCAATGCTACATCCTCATCTATCTTCCCCTAATGTAGCACAGTCGGGGCCTGGAGCCTAAAGCAAAATGGATCTGCTTCTACACTGCAAGATAAACAAAAACAGTGCTGTCATTCCCTCTGGCTC
Organism: Simochromis diagramma; assembly: GCF_900408965.1. Classification (NCBI taxonomy): domain Eukaryota; kingdom Metazoa; phylum Chordata; class Actinopteri; order Cichliformes; family Cichlidae; genus Simochromis; species Simochromis diagramma. The sequence continues at coordinate 6,032,120 of NW_024387030.1, read as the reverse complement.
TGTGCTCAACCAGCCATATCAATGACATCTCTGTCAATGTGGCCTAAAGCCCTAAAGAAACAACAGGGCCATCTGACACACTCAGGGACTTACCCCAGTTGTGACTCCCTTAATTTTAAAACTTCCACTGAAGACCTGGCCCTAAAACTGGCTTGTTGATTCCGTGGCAGACTTCAGGCGTGCCCTGCTGAGTAATTCTTTGACAAATAACTCCAAAACCATGAAACGCTGGTAACACTCTGAAGCAATGGGAAAGGAAATATTGCCTGTGGCAGCCAAATGATGCTTTTTCCTCACAGTATTGTCACTATATGTCCAATTTGCTAATCCCCCTCCCAACTGTGTCCAGGATTGTCACTCTGTAGTTCCTCAGTCAGAATTCTATATCACTGACAATACATCTATCATAAATCATGCCTTTAACACAACCCTCTCTAATCTCTGCATTTCCTTTCTGATATATTCCCATTTCAGCTCTGACAGTGCAGAGAATTGTTTGTCATCTCATACCGCTCAGCACTAAATGAATGTAGCGCCTGTTGTGTGCACTGCTCACCATGTCGAAACAGTCCTCTGCCAGTTGACAGTCTTTTATATTTCGATTCCACTTTCACCCGTTCGACCACTCCACACTCCCAGGTGTATTTCATCCCCTTCTCTCTCTGGCAGTGTTTCTCTGACTTCTTTCAAAGGAAAGCCTTGGGGTACTTTCCCAAAGAAAGCAAATGGATAAATTGAATTGACCGAATTAGTGGAAAACAACCTTGCATTTTAAAGTTAACACACGAATAAATGCCAGATTCAAAGTTAAACAAGACTGAATGATGTTCTGTGCTTTGTTTTCTTTGACCTTTCTTAATGGTCAGTGGTGACAGTTTTGAACAGACCAATGCAATTTTTGAGGAGTGACTGACTTGATATTGTAAAAAAGCGAGACAAACTGAGTCAAATTAATACATTTATAAGCATTTAACTAATGATCTTTCATTTGTTTTTGGGGTGAACATTTATTTATGAAACAAATACATCATATTGAGGAATACGTTTCTGACAGCATTGTATTAATATCGTTTTATAATATGGAGCTATTTTCAGAGATCTTTTTTACATTCCTGTATTGCGCTACTATTGTCTCTTTGATGTAAAGATGCAAATATTAGGTTAGTTAACTGTTTCTTGTTGCTGTTTTCCAATATACCCTGGGCAACACTGAAATGAAGGGAAAATGAGGGGAAATAGGACTGTTCGGGGTAGAAATAGGACAGAGCCCCAGAGGCATCCAATCATTCCTACACAACCAATTCCACAGATTGAAGCTACTTTGTAAAGTTCCAAAATCATTGACTGCATTTGTCAGTGGAACAGAATGCCTTGGTTCACTATTTTATTGATTTTTTAAATAATGGGAGCCAATTGTTTTTTGAAAGGCAAACCTTGAGTGGAAGAAATGGGTGCTGCGTCTGAAAGTGGCAAATACATCAGTGTGTGCAGACTTTTTTATACAGATTACAAAACTGCATGATCCAGCCATTTATATTCATCAGCTACCTTTTAGCAAAGTGTTTTTCTCTAGCTTAGAAACATATGCTTAAGTGGCAGCTTTTAGCTTTAGTGTGATTCCATACACTCATTTTTAGGAACGATCTCAAAATTGCAAGTGAAGCCTGTGAAAAGAAAAGTAGAAAAAGCCTATTTTTATGCAAATCTGCTCCTAAATAAGCAGTCACTTTCTCAAATCAGAGATCAGATAACATACTGGCCTTCAAGTCTTTTTTCTGTGTGTGTGTGTGTGTGTGTGTGTGTGTGTGTGTGTGTGTGTGTGTGTGTGTGTGTGTGTGTGTGTGTGTGTGTGTGTGTGTTCTGATTATATTAGCCTTTATGCGCAAGCAGACTCACTGACGTCAGTGCTGAGCAGCATCTCATAGAGGAAGGGTGATGGAGGCCAGTTGGCCATTCATAAAATTAAGAGCTGATGTTTACGTGTCTGATTTTCTCTTGGTTAGTCACAGCTATATTTTACAGTATAGAAATTAGTACATCACCTATTCTAAAGAATCAATCTCAATAAATCAATTAACCTCTTATCCAATTCAGGTATACCTGTACCTGTCATCTGTCTACTGCTGCAAAGAGAGAAAGACACTCACAGCTGCACCTACAGTCAGTTAAGAATTGACTGACTAACTGACTGTGAGTCATAGTACCTGGATACTCAGGCTAGCAAAGTGAGAGCACAGGGACTCCACACAGGCCGCAGCTAGCTCCTGGATTCAAATCCAGAACTCTATTGTTGTGTGCTTAACAGTGCATCACTGTGCTGCTCATATTCTATTCTAAAGTAGTTATTTGCAATATACCAGAAATATTTTGTGTTGAAGGCAAATAAAGATTTTAAAAATAAATATCAATTTCCTTTTTCGTATGTGTCTTGTATCTATCACACGCACACACACACTCACAACTCTTCTGTCAGCGCCTATTATTGCTAATAAAAATGAATGAGAGGCCAGCAGCATTTCATAACCTCTGCAGTAACATAGTTCCTGCCTGCATCTAAAGCCTTGAATAGGAGCAAGACAGTGTGGTTTTGAAATTGAAAATAAAACATATATTATTTATGTGAATGCAATATTCAGATTCAGGGGTTTCATTGCTGAAGCCTTACTACATCTGACACGACCAGCTAGTCTCTAGTTGCTCACTGGGGCAAGAGTCAGAAAGCTTTCGATTAATATTGCTGCCAAGCTGATATTACTAAGTCTGTTCGTTTATTTTGTTATCCCTTTTTTACTTGCACTTCCACACGTTTCAGCATTTGCTAGTTTTATTTAATCGATACTGAAAAAATGACAATTTGTTAGCCTTTGTCGATGCAGGACAAGAATCTTGGGAGAGAGCAGTGGGGAGACATGCAATAAATAGCCTCGGCGCACATATGAACCCATGAGCCTCTGCAGTGGGCTTAAGACATATGTGTCGCCTGCTCAACCCAGCTACATCACCCGAAAATGGCAGATTAATCAAATATTGCATCGTCTAGGTTAAGAGTGCATTGTTAGTTTATGTATGCTGTTTAAAATTGTTTTAAAGTTGTTTAAAATTTGTAACACGAAGAAATCGTAACACATGAAAAAACCCATATGAGTTTATGAATGATACCCTAAAGATGTGGCATCAAAAAAGTGTTTTCATTAGATTAGCATTATTACAAGCAGATACATTAAAGGCTGACAAAATAAATAGATAAGTAAACAATAATATACAAAATATTTTAAACACTTATTAAACGTACTACTTTACTGCATTGAAGGAACCATTTTTATACCCCTTCTTTGCCACATCTCCAATATTGTTATCTAATAAAAGCTATTATCACATGTGCACTGTAGATATCGACTTCTCTAAACATTATCCAACGTATGCATGAGAATGCACATGTACAGAGCAGTCGTATTAGTAACCAAGCAGTCTTTGACATGTCAGCTCGCTAGTACAAATCTGTTTCAAGTTTATTGTGCCAATATGAGATCGATGAAGACAATAGTCCAGTGAAATCAGAGCCAAGTAATAGCCATCTTATATCCTTTTTCCTGCAAGTGCATCCCAACCCTAAACATTTTATTTCCAGTAGTGAGAACACATCTGAAGCAGACAGCCTCCTGCTGTGTCCTGTGATTCTTCTAACACTGTCTGGAGTTAAATTGTGAAGACAGCTAAAGACAGAAATGCTCAATAAACGTCACCAACAAATGAGTTGTGCCTTATCCTCTTCATTCAGCTGCAATTTCAATACATCTCTTCAACATGATAATATTCAGCCAGTGCAAAAGAAATATGAAAGGAGGGGGGTGCAGATGCCCCACTCTTGACCTTTGTTACTGCTAAAGTGCCCTTAAGCAATGAACGACTGCCCCTCAAGCTTGTGGTGTGTCTCTACATGTGACTTCATCCTCCAATGTGAGAACTGGATATCCTGGAGGCTGTTTGACAGAGTGTGTGAGGGATATGCAGACAGACATAGTGCAGTTGCTAAATTGGTCTGTTATATAATATTCTGCTTCTACTTCTTATTGTTGTTTTCACCAACTCAATCATCAGCATCAGCATCACCATGGTTTTCATTTTCCTCTCGGATGTCCATTCAATGGTTTGGATGGACTGCTTTTGACTTAAATGCTAGGAGCCTCTGAACGTTTACTGCCTGTCCAGCATAGATTTTTCTGTTTGAAATAATAAAGTATTAATTATTATTAATACTTTATTATTAAGCATTAATATTGATCAGATATTAATATTTATACATTTTTACTGCTTGATTCTATGGTAATCATCCCAAGATTTTTTGCTTATTGATACATCCTGAAATTCAGAGCAGTATCACAAACCCAAAAATCTGTAAAATAATGTGTGTTAAAAAGCAGTAATTTTGCAATGCCCACTGCCCTTTGAATTGCATAATTCCATGTTGGCAAATTAATTGCTTCTGTGTCAGGAGCATGCCATTTCAGAGAAAAACTCAGAGTGCATGCAATCACAACACCCGTTTTAAATGACAGAGTTACAACTGAAATCAACTTCCCTTATTTCTGTGTAGCTGTAGCAGTAAAAGGCACCTGTTGAGCGATGACAGGGCCATCAAGCTTCAGCGTATTAGCAAGCCATCTGCAGACGACTGCTTTCAGCACCATGGACAGCACGACACCACAAGTGTGTTTTTTAAAGAATTAAGAGCAGAAAAATGAGACAAGGCCTTATGGCAAATGAGAGAGAAAGAATGAGAAAGAGAGAGAGAGAGAGAGAGAGAGAGATCTGGCCATGTCATTAGGGATTAGCCTAGTTGAACTGGTTGAAGCTTTAGTCCTCTTGTCCTCACAGACACACACATGAATCAAGTAACATAGTAGTTTGCTTTACTGGACAGACAGACAGACAGACAGACAGATAGATAGATAGATAGATAGATAGATAGATAGATAGATAGATAGATAGAATGTCCACATACGATACAGTGTTCATGGATAAAATCTATAAAGCTTTATTTTTCCTACCCTGCCCTGATCATAAAGATCATGTCTAACTCTAATTATGTAATCTTCTCTTTCTCCGACACACCCACTGAGCCAACAGTCTAGGTAATAACCGCATACATACTAAAAACTGCAAATGTTCTCAATTAAAGAACCCACCCTCTTTCATTTGGGTCCCAGTCGCCACTTTGTCTTGCCCTGTCCTCCTCTCGACCCTCCAAGCATAGCCTCCTGCAGCTCTAGTCCGCTGGGAGAAGCGATACCCGCCCTAAACTCTGCCTCCCCCCTTGTTTCTAACGCTCACCGTTAAGGTGACAGGACGGGACCATTGACCGACCATTCCGTCCACTCCGCGAAATCATAAACACACTCCCTATAGGAAAGACGCACGATTTCCGCCACGTTATAATGCGCCATCACTCGTGAAAAAACTGCACAAAGGAAGACAACAAAAAAGGGTGGGTGAAGAGGAGGGGTGGATAGGTGATAAACGAAGGAGGAGGGTGGAAGGTGATCAAGTTTAATAAGATAACACGATGGCAAGGAGAACAAAGGGGAGAAAAGCGAAGGAAAAACACTCACTGTGGCACGGCCGGATTACAGGATACCCATGTCGGATGCTGCAGTCGGTCACCAGCATCAGCAGCAGCATCTCCGGGCTGCGCGGTGCATCAGCGGCAGACAGAGCGGGAGGGAGGGTGAGGCTGATGATGTAAAAAGCTTTAAATCATTCAGGAGCCCGCTGCACGACATGTGACCGTCGACACTGTGTATTATTCATCCGGTTTATTTCCTGACACCAAGCTGACCGGACATCACCGTTGCAGTCCACTACCCCCCCGTGACTTAAACTGATCCAGCCATGACACAAGGATTATCACTACAGTACGCCCACAATATGCCTCAAATTAATATTCGTATCTTATTCAAAATGAAATAGAGAAGATTCGTTATTACTGATCATTTATGGTGAACATATGTGCTCAAAGAGTAAAAAAGTTTTGTCAAGGCCAGTAACACAAAACAAGGGTATAAAAGGAGCATCCAAGATTAACAACTGAAGAATAGTTTAGGTATAACTTTTTTTTTTTTTAAGTAAATCGCAAAGGATATAGGGTTTTAATCTACTACAGTACATAATATTAAAACTCTTAGTATGAAAGAAAAAACTTCAACTCACTAAGAAAATATTTGCTTTTAAGACTACAGGAATGACCCTTTTTTAGTTCCAAAATTAGTACAGAGAGCTTAAATAGGTTTAATATTTTCATGCCGGTTTTAGTACTTTATAATTTCATCGAGCGGATTATCAGTATATCATGAAACTACCAAACACATCTGCAGCAATAAATCATCTTCCATAATGTAAAGCAGGTGGTATTCAGGCATGCCTGTAAAATATAATGATATCAGATTTAGACAGCTGTTGAATAGTTTCTAGTCAAGTGGCAGAATTGATTCCTAGTGTGCCAAGTGGACCCAACATTCACTAGCAGTGAGAGTCATGCAAAGGCCTGTTGCTAAATTATTAAGGCTGCGCTGGTCTCTGATCAAATATTCAACAGATGGCTATGTTATTTGCCATAGATAGCCTGTTTATGTCATTGTGTGTATTTGAGTATGTTGAGGAGAAAGAGAGACAAAGGCTGTGTATTTGACTTCCTGTGCAACATCAACATTGCCAGTGAATAACCTGTTCTTCAACTCACCAATTTCAGCAGCCATTAACCCGACACAGACCTTAACACTTGTTTATCAGCAATATTTCTTTACAGATATGCCAACATATATGTTTTTAGAAAAAACTAACAAACAAAGCTCTCTGTTGCTGCCAGGACATTAAGTAAGGTGGGCAATACTGAGTGGGAAGCAGGTCTTATTAATCTTTATGTTGTATGGATACAACATATACATGTTCAAGACTATTCAAGGCTTGAAAAAAAAACATGATTTTAAGAAATATTTTAGTCTGGAGATTGTTCTCAGCTGAAAAAACTGCTCTTAAAAGAATAACAAGGAAAAGTAAATAAATAAAATAAACATATTTTCATAAAATGTATCTTGCAACATCTCGCAACAGTAAAGAATACTTGCAAATATTCCTGGATCCAGATCCAGATAACTTGTAATTTTTTTAGCAATTTTGCAAACAGATAGATGTGGTGGTGTAAAGTGGTGTTCGCACCAAACGTCGTAGAGACAAGAGTAAAACAAACTGTAAAACATTACTGTAATTTATTTTTCATTAGTTATTTGCACTGTTGTATTAAAAATGCCTTGTTTAGATTTCAGACAGTAGGTCAGTTTCCTTTTTTCAGTTTAGTTTTTGATTTTTAATCATTTTTTTGTTTTTGGATAGCTTATTAGTTTCTATCATAACATGGACGTGAACAGGATCCAATGAAAAGAATCTTTATTGTGGTTGATTTGGGGGAGTTCAAAATCCCCCAAAAAGAACATCGCCATGAGCCAGGCAAAACAGAAGGGTAGATAACAGACCCTTTGACAAAGGAAGAGTCCGAGCTGATTAGGCTAAGATGTAAAATAGTACTCAAACATAAACTAAAACACCCAAGACATAAATTTAAAGTAAAATTGGGTGACTCAATAAAAGGACAAGGATCCAAAACTGAAAAAGAAAAAAAATATCCTTAAAGATTTGATCTGTTTAGAGAACAGCTATTAAAATAGAAAAATAATATGTGCTGGCAATTAACTCACACTCATGTCAACAACCCCATTTCAAAGAATTATACGCACCAGTGCCCCCTGTTGTTTGTGATGTCGATTCATTTGACCTACTTGACTACAAGATTACAGCTGAAGACATTTCCTGTATAATTTTAGCTTCTGCGCGGTCAAGTCTAATCTAGCCATTCATCAATCTTTTTAGTTTCTAAGTGAAAGTAAGTGTTTTCTCACATGTTTAGGTTTTAGTTTAAAATATCTAATGTTATTCCTATTTCATTTCAAGATAAAAATGCAGATATATTGCAAGAGACGTGCCACCTAACCTCTAGGCCAAGGGTGGGCAACTCCAGGCCCCGAGGGCCGGTGTCCTGCAGGTTTTAGATCTCACCCTGGGTCAGCACACCTGAATCAAATGATTAGTTCATTACCAGGCCTCTGGAGAACTTCAAGACATGTTGAGGAGGTCATTTAGCCATTTGAATCAGCCGTGTTGGATCAAGGACACATCTAAAACCTGCAGGACAGCTGCACTCGAGGCCTGGAGTTGCCCACCCCTGCTCTAGGCTAAGAGACTGTGTGCAAATCATATCCACCTCAACCTAAAATCTTGTTTTTGAGTGTTTGAATTGATTGAATATGGCTTATCTGTTAGACCTATTGCGTTTTTATCACTTGCTTAGGTCAGTGGAGAAGCAGCTCTTAGTAGGGTCTTCAATCCAAACTGGCTTTCAAACTTTCTCTAAAGGCCATCTCAGACATTTCAGCTTCACTACTGATTTTCATATCTCAGGTGAAATCATATTTATTCCCACAGGCATTTCCAGACTGCACTAAAATTCAAGAGTATCTGCAAATAATGGAATGTTGTTTTAATACACCTTAAATGTCGTTTTAAAGTGTAATTGTTTAATTTGCTTTCATTTAGTGTGATGTTTTAATCTCTAAAGCAGATTGAATGACTAAAATTCTTGTAAATGTTTTGAAAATTTACATATAAAAAAAACATGCTGTAGCAAAGAGAATAAGTACAGGCCAAAAAGCACACACTCGCTTTAAACACAAGTAGGCCACATCTATGACTATTCTAGTCTTTGGTGCTCTGATGTGTTTGTTACCATCATGGCTGCAGCTCTGTTTTTTTCCAGCTCCCACTCATTGCTTTTTGCTTCACTTTTAAATGTCAGCGACTCTGCAGTCCAGCTGCTGCTGCTGTGTGTGTGTGTGTGTGTGTGTGTGTGTGTGTGTGTGTGTGTGTGTGTGTGTGTGTGTGTGTGTGTGTGTGTGTGTTTGGGAGAAAGAGAGAGAGGTAGAGAGAGATGACTCACTATCACTGTGCCCTAAGCGGTGAGACAGCTGTGAGACCTAAGTGCCACTACCCATGATTCAACACTGTCTGATGGGGTCACTGGGCTACAGGGCAGGAGTGACCCTTTATGTCTGATAGATCTGACTCTGCAGGAATGGACAGACCACAAACACGTCCTGCTTCCTCAAATCTCAGATAAGAGTCAATATCTTTGCTTATACATATTTGAAGTGAGGTTTAACCATCAACACATTGAACTGGCTGTTAACATGTTTATGAAAAAGCCTGTACGCTCATTAAAAACATCTAAAAAATAAACGTGTGCTTTTACACATTTTCCCTTTTGCCAGGAAGAACCTAAAAGATTTATCAAATCTTATAATTCCGCCCTGTAATGAACCTGTCTGCTCATTTCTCAACATAATAAATGCTCCATAGCCACACGTTATAAAAACTCTATATCCAGCTCAATAGTCTCTCTTCCATCCACGTCAGCCTCCTCAGCTCTACTGTGCTCGAACATGCATGTATTATTCAACAAATTCTTAAGAAGTAGTCCTCTTACTCCCTTTGGATGGAGGAGAGCTAAGAAGAGGGAGGATTCAAGAAAAAAAACTTAAAGAGTGAAAAAGTGAAGTGAAAATTAGAGGAACGGAATGTGATGAGTTGAGAAAGCTAAAACAGAAGGAATACGAGATATAAAGGAGAGGATACACCATGAAGAGAGCAACACAGACAGAGCGGGGGAGCTGAAAAGGAGGAAAAGACTAAACAGATATGTTTTTATATATTTTTGAACACTTTGGCTTTGAAGAAGCTTTGAGGACACTGCAGTCCTGTCTTTTTTGGAGTGTTTCTTATCCTCTTCAGTCTGCAGCCAGCCAAGTTTGCCTCATTAAATTTCAATACATGGAGATAAATTTAGTCTTTCATTCTACAATGAAACACAACAAAGCTGATAATATGATAAAAAATCTACCTTCCTAATCTGATGCTGAATAAACATTACTTGAGATCTTTGACAGAAAACAGCAGGCCAAACCAACAATAGGTTATTAGTATAAGCTATATGATAAAATTGAGCTTTATGATATTCTAAACTTACATTAATTAAGTTTAGAACTAGGAGGAGTAAACGCTAAATGGTCCTCTTGCTCCAGCTCTATATTTAACATGCAGGCATTTTTTTAAACTAGCTCTTTGAAGAAGGCAAAAGTTTCCAAAGCACAGTGGCCAAAAGTTTAACACTCCATTAAGGGCACTTTCAGTGGCACTTTAAAACAAATGTATTTCTAAGTAGTACCATATGCAGATGGTATTACAGACAAACTGATGAACTCCCCATATTAGTCAGCTTGGTTTTTGATCAGAATATGATAGTAAAAAAGTTTTGCTGCAGAAGTCATTACCAAAAATCTTAACATACCTTTTCCATGACTTCTTAAAGAGTGTGCTTTTCATTGTGTTGTGCCGCATGGTCACCTCTTCTAAACCAACATTTAAACAAACCTTGTTATCTCTGTGCAAATGCAATTTTACACAGACTTGGTCTGCAAAAGGCAAAACCCAGAGGGTTCACACCACTAATTGGCAGTGCTGTCAGTTAATGCCATGGTTTCTGGAGTCTCTTTGAGGCATGGCGGCTCCTGTGCCATGATCCTTTACAGCGCTTTTGAGGTTGGCTGTTCCCACAGGTGTGAGCTCCACACATGGGGTCATTATCGATGGCCTCCCCCGGCTGCTTCGACCCAGCATCCATGCACTCACAATGCACATGCACCCACAAAAAAGAACACACACTTAATAAACAGCTTCCGGCAGCTCAGCAGGAATAGACGAACAACTCTGTGTAGCTGGACTCGAACCAGCCTAATTGTGCAGTGCACCAAGTTTAGATTTATAACTGTGGATGTGTATCGATTGGTGTCTGTGCGCTGTATGCCTATTTGGCTGTGCACGTATTACTTATTTCAGCGATGATTAACAGCATATTGTGGTTTCATTCAGTTGGCTTCAACAGTGCAATTTATTGTGACAAATGTCTCCCAATACAGCCGTCCTTAATTCAAGGAAACTGCCGACCTGTTCACAATTTTCAAGAACACTAGCAAACATTAAAGTGTAAGGGACAATCTTTTTTGTCCTGATGCATGGATAGCTAGAAAATATAAGGATCCCGGCCAGTGTCCTCTTTTAAAAGAAGCACGCACAGGACATACCTAAAATGCTATCGAATATTTGAAATGGATGATAATTTTATCCCATTGTTTCACTGTATGAAATTCTTCTCAATTCCCTTTCCCCTGTCTCCTCATCTTCCACATATCACAGTGTCACTCACACACACATTCACACTATCAATGTGCTTTGTACATCTCCCAGGTGAAGATATCTCACATCTCTTGTCACAGAGGTAGCTCGTGAGTTTGCATGTTTCTAAAATGAGCTCAGAGCTGCTGGATTAAAAAAACCTTGTATCTCCATGAAGCCCATGGCCTCATTTTCTAATGCTGATGAGTTCTTGACATTTCGGTTTGGGTGTTATTATCGAGGCAATTATACTAATGTATGCTTGTGTGGTGTTTGGTAACCACGGCAACCGTGTGTGCGCATGTGTTTAGCACGAGAAGCTTCTAAACATATGTTAGAAGCAAACATTACTCATTAATCAACTTTAATCATGAAAATGAAGATGACAGTTATTACTTGTAATTACTTTAATGCATTTGAATCACCGTCATCTCAAAAATCGATACAAAGATGTTTCGGTTATGTATAATGGGCTGTTTCTGCAGCGGTGTTTACTTTTCTGCTTTCCACACAGAAAGGCTGGTCCTCCTACTTCCTTTCATCATTGTTTCCTTAGGTTGCAATCAATGAATGAGCATACAGATAGCAGCTCTCCATGCAGGCTCAGGAAATATAACATTTCAGGATTCAATAAATGATTCAATTACATTCCAGCTTATGAGTGTCCATGGGAGATTGACTGTGAGAGCAATTGTTGCAAGCATATGGGTAAGTATGACTCGCATGTGGAGCATGTCCTGTCACATGTAATCTCACGGAGACCAAGATGTAATTAAGTTGTAAACTGAGCCTTGTAAACGCAGCCAAGTGAGAAAAAACAGAGATGGCTCAGAGGAATATCATTTTTAATATCAGGGTGGGTGAAGCATTCCAACATTTCTCTAGAACTTGTTGTAATTAAATAAAAAAGCCGATGATAAGCTATCTCCAGGGTGTGTATGTCTTTGTGTATGGGGTAGACAATATTCAGTGTATCTACTACTGCTATTGTTATAAGTGCTCTGTCAGAGAGGGGAAAAAATAATTTACCACCCCTACCTTGGGGAATTGACCAGTCTGCTCTTCTGCACTCTCTTTATTTCCTTCCGTTAATGGTTTTCCTCAGCTTTGCCCTCTCTCTCCTCAGTGTCTGCCCACACACATAAACACATCACCATGGGGATGAAAGATGGAAGGAGGGGGTGTTCTGTTTTATGAAAATCTGGACAAAACACCCCTGATGCCAGCTTTTCATTATCTCTTGGATCTTTCCCTTTATCACTTTTTTCATAACGTCTTCATTACGGCGTCTGCACAATTTTCAGTTGCCACGTTGCCGTATTTGATATCATCAGTAAGCCTTGCTTCATTCATCCTTCTTCTTCCTTGTCTCTGCATCTTGTTTTAGAAATTGTTAAGATAAAGATAGATGCTATTCACCCGTTAATGAAATCCACCTGAGGCAAGGCATGACTCATTCAGTGTTTACCCTGGGTGACGACACAATGTCCTCTACATCTATCATGTGCGTATACACATAGACCATTGTATAGTAATTAGATGTGTGTGGTAATAAGAAAATTGGGGCTATTTTAGGTTCCTATAGGTTGACACCCTGATCAAACACTGGATTAATCTTATATCTACGTTTACCCTGAAGTGAAAGTCACAAATGCATATATCCCTCGATCAAAACATCCCAGACACATACTTGAGCTCATCTGAGAGCAGTAGACTAAAACACTGCACACATATTCTATGTTTATTCATAAGGTCCACAGTGTTAATAGAAGCAATAGATATTGTTAGACTACACAGCTGCTGTCGCAATTAACCTAAAGCACAGCTGTTTGGTAATATTTATTATAAAACTAAATCATGCGTTCTGAGAGGCACTGCTCATTGTGACAAATCCACAGAGAATTATCAGTCAACAACAGGCACTATAGAGCTTTTTAGTCTCTGTTAGCTCATAGTTTTGGTGCCGCAATGTGCAAATCTTGCTAAAATAAGCTCCCAGCTAAGAGCAGATGTTTTCTGTAAATAATAAAGCTCTAAATTATTTAACCATTTAACACTTTAAAGCCAAATAGTAAAATCTGACAACAACCTCATAAGTAAATGTTTTTTATTGGTCTATACCAATAACTTTTGGTAGCTAGATGCAGGTAGCTAGGACTGATGATGCCATTAAAATTTCCCTGTGTAACAACTAATATAGAAATTATATTTGTGATTTAATATTTGTTGATGAACCATATGCTTACTTTTGTCATTAGCCAGAGGGACAGTACCACCTTATCTGTTAAGTCTGCTTATATCAGTTGGTTTCATATCCTGTATGGAAGCTCTACAATGTGTGCAGGTTGTGTGTCTGTGTCTGAAATCCTATATGACTCATAACCAATGGATTTAAGTGCTTATAATCCATAAATGTGCACTTCTTTGTAGTTTTATTGTAGTAAGAGTACGTCTCTCTTCAGTAATCTCAACACAATGGTGGTATGGGACCTCGATGACAAACTGGCACAGCAAAATAAATGTCTAAGATTTTTTGTCTTTTTTCATTCCGTCCTTCTGTTCGATTAGTGCACAGTAAAGGGCTTCTGCCCTTGATAAGGTTCATTCTTTTCATATTTATTTCTTTGTATAAAAAGTTGTTTCAGCCATCAGAGAGGAATTCATTCTTTTCAGTGTAGCAAATCATGACATACAGTATGTGAAAGACTTTTATTCAGTTCCACAGCATTAACAGAAAAAAATGTAAATATGAGTTTGTTTGTGCATTATGCAATGACCCTGGTGACCATAAGATGAGGATATGCAGATCTCTACAAATATGTTTGCTTCACAAAGCACCTCTAGCTACTTTAAATATATCAGAAACTGTGCATAACCTGTTTTAAGCTACAGTAAAATGTAAAATGCAAATAAAAGCAGAGTGCAATGTTTTGCAGGTCACATAAATCCAGATTTGCTTCACAATAGAATAGAAAAGATACATTTTACTATTTTATGAAAATTATTAGCTCATTTTGAATTTGAGCTGCACATGTATAAAAAAAAAAGACAGTTGCTATGGGGGCAACAAAAGAAATGAAACAGCTGGAGGGACATTTTGCAGCTAATTAGGTTAATTGGCAACAGGCCAGTACCACGACTGACTATAAAAAAAGAACATCTGTGGGAGGCAGAATTTCTCAGAAATTAGGACTGTCAGAGGTTCGTCATTCTGCAAAATCGGCATCTACAAACTGTGAAGACTTTGAATATCTTATTATCTTCAATCCAAAAATCATCAAAGGATTCTTGGATTCTGGAGAAACCTCTTTTGACTAGTGAGGTCAGTTCTGCATGTCTGTGGTCTTTGGTTCCTCAGGCAGCACTACATTCACCATTTGAAAATATCTGATGCATGGTGACATGAAAAATACAGCAAAGGACTGTTAAGCAACTAAACTCCTATGTCATACAAGAAGAGGACAAGATTCCTCTTCAGTTCCCAGATATTTTTGGACTTTTGTTAAAAGAAAAGGGGGACAGTACGCTGTGGTAAACATGGCCCTCTTCTCAACTTTTTTGAGATGTACTCCAGTCATCAAATTCAAACATGTCCTTATTTTTCTTAAAATTGTATATTTTTATTCACTCTAAACTTTTTATATCTTCTTTGTTCTTTTGTGACTAAAGTATAGGTTTATAAGACAAACGGTCATTTAAGTGATTGCTGTTGGTGCCACACAGGTTCTTCTGAGAATGGTCCAAAAAAGAGAAAATATCCAGTTTTTGGACTAACAATTTTTTGGACAAAAATGCCTTTTGATGCCAGAGGTCAGAGGAGTATAGAAAGGCATCAGTGATTTAAATAACCACTTATTAAAACCAGTATATGCAGAAGAGCATAAGACAGCATATCAAAGCTTGAAGCAGATGGCCTGTAGCAACAGAAAACCACACTGGGTGTCATTCCTGTCAGCTAAGAACAGAAACTGAGGCTCCAATTTGCAAGGGCTCATCAAGGTTGAATAATGGAAGACTGGAAAAATATTGTCTGGCATAATGAGTTAGAATCTCTGCTGTGACATTTAGATAGTAGGGTTAGAATTTTGTCTAAATGATATTAAGGCAAGGCTTCATCCTACATCATATTAGGTTTAGGCTGCTGGTGGTGTAATATTATGAATATTGTTTTCTTGGCACAGATTGGACCCCTTAGTACCAATTGAGGATCTTTTAAATGTCACAGCGTA
This sequence comes from Simochromis diagramma, assembly GCF_900408965.1. Classification (NCBI taxonomy): domain Eukaryota; kingdom Metazoa; phylum Chordata; class Actinopteri; order Cichliformes; family Cichlidae; genus Simochromis; species Simochromis diagramma. The sequence goes on along the minus strand of NW_024387030.1, from coordinate 6,016,557 downwards.
CCTGATTATCGTTGCTTGCCACAGCCATCCCTCCAACCTGGTACTAAAAAAGTGTCCATGATAAAGTGGCTGGCGAGTGTATAATTGTTAGTTTCCCCAACTCTGTATATAAAAGAACTTCTATGAGGGACTATGTAGTCAGTTTGCAGAAATGTGCATGTGCCATGGGGTTTAGGTTGGGTCAGTGGCCTTTCATTACCTTCCTATTTTAAATGAGCATTTTAATTTTAAAACGCCTGATTTTAAAAGACCTCTGTTTTCCTAAGAATAACAGTAGTAAATGTTGATCTACTCGCTGCTGTGTGATTTTCATCTGTTCATGTTGCTTATATTTGTTTTTCAAAGCACACAGTGGGGAGCTAATGAGAGGTCTAAGACTTGAGCAAACATGCACATCTGCCCTAACACATACTCACTTGCTTTATTAACCCCTGACCTACAATATCATTATCAGTATCATTATCATAGGTTTTAAAATACATCACAAGCTTGAAGCATCATTTTCAAAGCACTGCTCAATGATTAAACACACACAGACATGTAATAACACAAAGGGATGGACTCATTCAACACATGTCTCTCCGGCCTACTTATAGCCCCCAGCATAAGAACAAAGAGAGCTGTTAGGATCTGATTACAAAGAGAAAGAGCTATATAGCAATCCCCATTTCTCTAGTTCTGTTTTATTTAAGTCCTAGCTTTGGCCATTTCTGATTGATTTTTTTTTTTCTTTTATTTGCTTTAACTCTGTTTGTTCATAACCAAAATACACAGATACATCACTCCAAAAAGACGTGCACTCAAAGTACAGTAAAGATAGAAAAGAAATGCAGCCCTAGGAAAGAGCTTTAACCACCAGACCCCCAAAATGACAGCAAGCCAATCACCTCCCAGTGCTTCAAGCGGGTCATGAATAAATGATGCCATGAAGTATTTTAACTGGAGCTGGAATGAAGTTAAAGTCACACACCATAAGTCAGAGAAAAAAGGAAAGGGAAATGAAAGCAGGCATTTACTGCCTAGAAAACGGGAGGTGTCTGTATTTTCTTCTCCAGTATAACAATTTAAAGAAACATGAAGGATAACTGCATTTAACAACAGCTGTGCCATGCAATGTTAAACTATGGCCACATGTCCATCAAGTAGCCTTGAGAGAGGGGTCACCAGAACTACAGGCCTCTACTGTTTGGACAAAGCGAACAGGAGGAAGACATTTAGGGCTGCTCCTGTGGATAAAGGAAGGCACTTTGGGGGTCAAAAGTTAAATTAGAAGCATCTGAACTTGGATATGAAGGTTTTCATTACTCTGCTGACGTTGGCCTCTTTACTCCCCCCATAGCATTTTGCATAGAATTTTGTACTATCAGTATTTTCTTGTTTTTCAGTATTTTGATTATCTTGTGGGTTACATTCCTTATAAATCCCCAACATTTTTGTCTAGTTTTAGTCTCAATATTACTATAAAAAATCCTTTTATGCATTCATTTCCTATAGGGTTTTTCTTTCACTATGACTATACACTTCACTGGGACCATTACCGCTATCTTATATTAATCATGTTGTAATAGAAACACCACCACACCAATAACACCACTTTGGAAAGATTTGAAAACAGTACATCAGAATGCTTAAAGCCAGCAGAAAGAATGCTTTATGTTTTATGAATCATACAAAAAGTCTTTGTAATAAAATCACACTCAAGTGAGTCCAGATCCAGTTATGCTGCTGCTTCTCCAATGTAGAAACCAGTTTGACTAATCTAATAAGTCAGTGGATTCAACCGTTTCATTGGATTATACAGCAGGAAATGATTAACATATTGGAACACAGGGTCAAGTGAGAAGACTGTGCAGGAAATATCTTTTTCTCTCACTACCGGTGCAAGCAATGTGTGTATGGGTGCTTGTGCGTGTGCATGTGTGTGATGTACAGCTAGAAAAGCAATGACTGAATGAGTCACTTGGAAGAACAGAAACACCAGAGGGTGAACTTAGATCAAATCAGTCTCGAAATGGGGTCTATCTAAACCAGAACCAGATGACAAGGATCAGCTTACATTGATTGAGACATGACTTGCAGCCCAGTGTGAATGTGTCCACGTATGAGTGTCTCTCTCTTTGCCCTGTGTGCAAAATATTGCTTTTTCTGGATAAAATTCACAGTATGTGTTTATTTCCCTAAAGAAATAAAGGAGAAAAAAGGGTTCTCCACTGATTTGAATTTATCTCTAAAAGCAAACAGCCGGACCTAGGTCACAGGACTTCATATAACTAATTCTAAATTTTCATGAATATAAGGTATGTTTATTCCTCCTTTAGAAAGCCTGAGGCAGTGAATAAATCCAAAATATGGGGAAGTAAAATCCCCCCCAAGCCTCAAAGCCAGAAATATCTGTGGTGAATACCTTTCCCTGAAATGTCTCCATGAAGTTCAATTCAAACCAATTACTGTTGCTAAGTCAACAATTCAGCCGGTAGAGTACATCTCCTGAGATGTTATCTGACCTCCCAGTTTAAAGGTCAACACAGGCTTAGGAATGCCAGGAAAAGGGGTTGAAAACAGAAGCGACCGCTGGTGTGTACTTGTATGTACACACACACATTTATGTGGGTGTCCGATTGTGAAATAGTATCTCACAGTTGCCATTTTTCTAGACTAACAGCTTTTATTTTTGATCTTTTAGATGCTAGACCAAGCAGTTGCCTGATATACATCGTAAAACCACTGAGCCCAGACTAGCACAGCACACATCCTGCCAACATAACCACACACACTTGATATGCACATACACCCACATGCCAAAGGGGGGGGGGACATGAATTATTTATATGCTGTCTCCTGAAGCAAAATGCACACTTAGACTAATATATAAATGGATAAAAATCATTAAACTACACTTGCATGGCAATGACACCAAGAAAGACACTGCCAAGTTTAGATGCTATCACAGCTACTGAGTGCTAGATTCTTCACACACATGCTTCAGACAAAAGGAGCTTTATTAAACTGCAGCAAAGGACTTGATCTCATGATTGCTTATCAGGATCATGGCATCATTTACTGTGTTAAGTTCAAATTGCTCGCTTCGCTATTCCTGAGTCCTAAGACCTTGGCCGCGAATCAAGCTGTCTCAACTTTCAGCACGTTTCACCAGAAGTTTCCCTAAAGAAAGCTTATGAAACCACCCAAAAACATTTACTACGTGATAGTGGAACAAGGAGCTGTAGTCCTTTATTTTAGTTTTGTCGTTGGGTTTAGAGCTAGTAAAGCACAGTTGTGTTTAGGGAACATGCAGAGAACACAAGCACAAGTTAAAGCAGGTACATGTGAACATGGGTGTCTTGCTTTTTTCTTAATTTTTTCATCTGCAGTGAGTGCGTTAACCATATGAAAATGATACGCAGTAATTATGGGAGAATACGCTTTTACATGTCTTCTCAGATTCACTGCTGTGTTAGCACATACCTGTCTGCCTCAGCGCTATGATTGCTCAGTCTGATTAGAATGTGGTTGGTTTATTTAAACTCGGGTACGAAGTGTAGTATTTATCTGATTAAGAAGAAAAGACATTTCTGCAGCTGCACATGCTGGACTGTGGAGAGGTGCTGGTTATGGAAACTCATATACTGTGTCTCATAGACAAAGTGCACATCCAAGCAAGACAATCTGGTAGCACGTAAGTAAGAATCTGAGCTGCTTTTTGTTGAAAAACACTGCTTTAAAACTATGTACCCATTCTCATAACTTGATTTTATTTGCAATCTTTTGGTTTATATAAAGTATATATCCTCTTTTCATGGTTTTTACATTATACAAATATAGCTTTTTAAAATATTTATTTCAGTAGTTATGAGACTAGAATTTTGACTTTTCAGATTTCTGTGCTAAGCCTCACAATGGGAAAACTGGACAAAACATTTCCTGTACAGCACTGTTTGTGCAGTTCAGTGGAATTTAAAGTGGTTCACACATGGATGACATGCTAATAATAGGACAGCACAAATAATAAGAAAATAATAATTTAAGAAAAGCAGGACTAAATTTCAATCTCCTGCTCTGCTATTCACCCTGACTGCACCAGAAGTACCCTGGCTTATGACCTGTAGCAACTTAAAATATTACACTAAATTAGATTAATAGGGCTCAACTAATTTTAGTATTTTAATGTTCCTCCAAATTCCTATGAATGTCTTTATCCTTTCACATATATCTATCTATCTATCTATCTACTCAATAAAACATAACATTTGACCAGTTTTTATGGTGTTTTTCCAAGAAATTCAGCCCCTGTTTCATGTTGCTGCTCACACATTCAGAGCAGTGGATAGCATGTACTTGATGAATGACCACTGAGTAGGTGGGATTTTGTTCTGTGTTAAAACTAAGCTATATAGATCTGCAATGGATTCACTTTCCTGCATACCACCTGCTCAGGGCAGCAGGTTTTTAATCCTTTCATTGAATCAAGGTGGCTAAGAGCATTTAAGCTGAAACTAATTAAATAGACAAAACGACTCCAAAGTATCAGCCTAAATAGGTTATATTGATTAGAACATTTTAATGCATATATGCATTTAGTGTATATGCAAGGCCTTGTGGACACACTGGAACACAGACTAAGTGTCTGTGTGAACAATATCCAATGATACATTTTATGCTTTAACTTTGAAGTCTGAATTTTGTGTGTTGTGTGTCAGCCGCTTGGTTTAAAAATTATAGCTGCACCAGCAATGTGAGGAACTAAATCATCTTTATATTTCGTCACAGGCCTGCACTGCAGAAAGGACATCCTTAGTTATTGTGCAAGTGTGGTACACTACTTTCATCAAATTACCAGGGATAGTGAAACATGGCAAGGTTGGAAATTTTGAAGGGATTGCAGAACAGATAATAAAAATGGATTGGATTTATATAGCGCTTTTCAAGGAACCCAAAGCGCTTCACAATGCCACTATTCATTCACTCTCATATTCACACACTGGTGGAGGCAAGCTACGGTTGTAGCCACAGCTGCCCTGGGGTAGACTGACAGAAGCGAGGCTGCCATATCGCGCCATCGGCCCCTCTGGCCAACACCAGTAGGGTAAAGTGTCTTGCCCAAGGACACAACGACCAGGACAGAGAGCCCAGAGATCGAACCAGCGACCTTCCGGTTACAGATGCGATTCCCAACCCCCTGAGCCACGGTCGCCCCATGGTGACCCCAGATGGTGAGGATTTGACTAGCCAAAAGGTTTTGGTTTCATAGAGTGAGTCGGACATAGGTCTAAGCTCAAGGCTGGCTACTTGGACAAAAAGACGGACAAAGTACAAAAATGATCATTTGAAGACAACTTTTTACTCTCCAGGGAATCATCACTCTGTCTGCTGATTGAAGCTGTAGAGCTAGACGGTACATTACAAAACATACTCAAAATAAAGGATTGAGTGTTCTATGACTAATTGGAAATTAGCCCTTGGCTATAATCTGGTATGTTTACATTCATGTAATTTTTTTTTTTACATTTATGTTCATTAACATGCACTGTCCTAAATAAATAAATAAATAAATTGACTGCAAATGTTTGGTGACAAAATGGTGTGAGAAAATGAGTGTTCTTAGGAAGGAGGTCTGTCTTTGATCATGCAGCAAGACATTGGGTAAAGAGAGAAGATGGACCAAGTGAAGGAATGGAGAGAGAAAAAGACATGGGGGCCAAAGTAAGCAGGACTATTGGTTTATTATCTAACCGACATCCATAGTGTGTGCGTGTGTGTGGGAGTGTGCAAAAGTGTGTGGTTTCTGTCCCTGTCCCTATTGTGTGTCCTGTGCACAGTAGTGGGAAACATGTTTTGGATTGTTACAGTATGTTCATAGTGAGAATGTTAAGATAAGCACACATGCGCATGCACGTACACGCTGTTCCACTAACATACACACACAGCGATAACTCTGATCCACAAATAAAATCCCTGAAATGGATGCTGTGAGCAGGGCTCCAAATCCTGGTGCAGTGCACTGTTCTTCAAACAAAAACATTTTTTATGTTAGTGATGGTCTACAGCCAAATTGCTTTGTTTTGTCCACAGTTTTTATAGTTCTTCTACGTGTCCATTTAAACTTAAAAATCTAATCAGTCTAACATATCTTCTGCTTTTCTGTTAAAGTGTTGATATATTTGACTCTGTGCCTGGCAATGCAAATACTTTGAAAAGAAAAAGAATGTATCCCCGCTCAAAATTCTATCATTTAGCATTTAATTGCTACACCTAGTGAAAAATACAACCCCAATTCCAAAAAAGCTGGGATGCACTGTAAAATGAAAAAAGCAACAGAATGCAGTAATTTTCAAATCTCATTAACCCATCATTTATTCATAATATAACATAGAAAACATATCAGATGTTTAAATGTAGATAATAATACCATTCTGATGTTTAAAAAAAAGAAAGAAAAAGCTTTGATGGGAGAAACACACCACAAAAAAGGGCCATCTTTAAACTTTGTAGCAGTCTGTAATCATCTATGAACTGAGGAGGCCAGTTGTTGGACTTTTGGAAAAGGAAAGGAAAGGAAGTTATGTTGTTGTATGTTTGGTTTAGCATCAAATCATGCTGAAATATGCAAACCCTTCCCTGAAAAATATCATCTGGATGAGACATATGCTGCTTCTAAACCTGTGTGTAGTACCTTTGAGCATTGATGGTGCCATTGAAGATGCACAAGCTACCAATTCCATAACCACTAATGTTTCCCCTACGATCGAAGATGAAACCTTTTTATCTAAGCCCTCTCCTCTTTAGTCTCAACGATGTAGCTTTTCCCAAAAAAATTGTAAAATATCAATTTTTCTCATCAGAGAAGATTTTTCCACTTTGCCATTTTAAATGCGCTTTGGCTCAGAGAAGAATGCAGTGTTTCTGAATCGTGTAATCAAATAAGGTTTATTCTTTGAATGATAGAGCTTTAAACTGCATTTGTGGATGGCATGATACACTGTGCTCACAATTCTGAGTTCCTGAGTCCATGCAGGGATTTTATGGAAGAATTAGTTCTTTTTAATGTGTCTTGAGGGCCTGAAGCTCACTGGTATACAGTCTTGATTTTTGACCTTGTCATTTGCACATTTGCGTTTCTCCAGATTCTCAGATTATTTTGATCATATTATGTACTGCAGATGAAGAGATATTAATACTCATTACACGGAAATTCCTGCTTGTCTAAGATGTTCTTTCTGTGAACGATCATGTTACTGACCTTTTGCCAGTTAATCCAATTAGCTGCAAAATGTTCTTCAAGCTGTTTCTTTTTAGTACCATTTACTTTTTCAGCCTTTTGTTGCCCTTGCCCAACTTTCTTCTTAGACATGTTACTGCTATCAAATTCAAAATAAGGTTTTGAATTTTACATTTTATTATTATGGACTTGTGAGATTTGTAAGTCATCAGATTCTTTCTTTATTTACATTTTTGAAGAGTATACTTTGTAAGTACCATCTTTCAAAAGTAGAGCAGTCTTGTAACAGAAAGTGAGTGGTGTATTGTCTCTTGCATTTCTACTTCTTATATGACTGATGTCTATTAACTCAATTAGGTTTCTCACACACCACAAGTCAAGCCCTTTGACATTCTTTCATCCTTCAGACTCCCACTCTCACGTCTCAGCGCTCTCTTTCACCGCCCTACCCATTTTATCTTGGTCATACTAAATCCCTCACATTGTTTGGGATATGGTCTTCTCTCACGCCTCATCTCCCAGTAAAATTCAGTGAGCACTTTGATGATCCAACATTAGAACAGTAGGAGAAAATGCCTCCAAAGCAGAAGATAAAAAAAATTAACTGCAGCCATGAGAGGATCAAGCTCATGAAAGAGCTGTTATAATTCATCCAGTTTCTTCTAGCTGCATTGCATATCTTTCCCACTTTCTATTTCAGAAGGAAATGTAAGAGTGAATGTTTTATGAGGCAAAATGTTTTATGATGCAAATTATATTAAAAGCAATATCAACACCAATGATTGGTGCTATTTGATGCTGTTATTTGTGGCCCATGTGGACAAATCGAAAGCCTTGTGGTGAAAAAAGACAAAACTAGAATTTGTTGGTCACATTTATAAGACGTATGTTTTGAGGAGTAAAGTTGCAGCCAGTTGACAGTGGAATTGCACAAAATAGTTGGAATATTGACTGGAGGATGTCTACCTCCGATTCTCAAATCGTGTGGTATGAAATGAATGAAGCAGGCTAACATTGTGCTTCTAGAATGGCCTTCCCAAACCCTCGACCTAAAATTGAAAATCTGTTGCTTACACTTGCAACTGGCTCCATGCCAGGAAACCAACCCATTTAAATGAAATCTACCAAGTGTGGCAAGACGAATGGTCAAATATCCAGACAGGATTATGTCAGAAGCTTGTTGATTGCTGCCAAAACTGTCTGGTCGAGGCGCAACTTGCTAAGGGACATTTAACCCAAGTATGTATATATTTAAGGCTGTATATACACTTTTATCCCTGTGTGGATTAGAAAAAAATCCAGAATAAACTTGTTTAAGTTGCCAAGGATCATGAACTGATATTTAAGGCCTCATGTGCAGCTGTCCCTCTTTGCAGACAGCATTTCAACCCATATACCTTACTATGAAAAGACTGATTTGGTCTTTTATACATTGTTTGAAAAACTATGGACTAAATAACTGTTTTTCAGTCAGAGAAAAAAAAAATACCACGGCCTTTGTTCTCATCTGTATTTTTACAAGGTTTTTTTAAATCTGTCCCTTGTGAGCATCCCAGTTTTATGGAACTACAATATTAAATTAGTTTGGCATCATTGTAACACACTTCCTGTTTCCCCCTTTGAGCCTTTTCACATCATCGTCTAATAACATCTTGAGGATTGTGAAGATTCATTAAGCGTGTCCCATTTTAAGCTTGACACATGGTCAACAAGAGAGCAGAAATCCAGCTCTATACTTTATGTATGCTGTCGGGCCAAAGTTGTTCATAAACGACATCATTTATCCTGAAGGACAAGATACAGTGTGAAACTGTTGACATAGTCATGATGATGTAAGCATGTTTATCCAGTTTGTTCAGTGAGTTCAACCCTGTCCCAGTTCCAGTTTTCCAGCACTGCGAGTGGTGGGGAACTGGCAAAATGGCACAGAACGCTGAACTTTGAACATGTGTCATGTCTTTGTGTCTTGAATTGTTAGAGCACATTCTTTAATGTTTATTATTGAACACTGAGGAGGAGAAGCTGCTTAATGACCTCCAGTTCACCCAGAGACACACACTCTGGTGTTTATTATTAAATGCAGACTGATTGGCAGTTAGACAATAGAGAGGGCAGAGAGCAAATTTTCAATCAATGTGTAACTTCCACCTTTTCCATTGTGATCACAGAGTATTGCTTTTTTTTTTTAAATTAGGACACAGGTGAATGCAAGCACATGCACAAAAACACATGCCCTTACAAACAAACACACACACACACAAAGAAAAAATGGACATGGGAGAGTTTGCTCATCAATATGGCATCTTGTGTTGGATCTTTCCTTTCAGAGAACAACGGTCCAATCCTGACTTAATAGAAACAAGTTGTTGCACCTGCCCATCCCCATTTGACCCACTCTGTTTTCATTGTTCTCAGATTTACAGCATGTTCTGAAGCTATGCCATGAAATTATTTGAGATGAAAAGAAGTTTGAACTGATAAAGAACACAAACGGTTCTTTATCAGTTCACTGGCACCACTCACACAGTGTAGACATCGTAGTTAAGGCTGGTTTCTGAACACATATACGTGCACACACACACAATTACATAGAAAGAGGAGCCATGGGGCAGCTTCCTTTTAAGTGCAGATTTATGTGGTCTTGTGTTGGTCAGATCCCTAAGTCTTCTTGCTGCCACGGCAACAGGTTTTGGAAACAATGATTCTGAGCCGCTCTAAGGATGATCCAGCCTAACACACAGAAAGCAGCCAAGTCTCCCATGCACATGCGCTGGAATACATTATAAACACTCACTGCACACCGTGTATCATTTTACCTGATACACAGAAAAAAATACAAAGCCGATAGTAATGATAATGCCATACGGAGGGAAGCATAACGCACACGATTCTGCAGAAATGTACAGCAACAATTATCAATTATACACATGAAAAAAAAAATAACCAGACTAAGGCTGTATAGTCATAATCCTGAAATTCAGTTTTGCATTCCTATTTTATGCTTGCTAACAATTTCCTAGTTCCCAGTGTTGTTCACATCTCTTCTCACTTCAACTTGAAGACCACAAGCTGGTGCCAACCATAAAGTAGCCAGCTGTTTACAGTCACAAATGCAGAAAAGGTCAGGGAGCACGGCTTTGCAAGCCATTGGGCTCTCTTAAATAAGAAGTCCTTAATTCATGGGTGTCAATCATAAGGCCAGATTTAGCGCAACAAGAGAAATGCGAAGGAGGATGAAAACCTTGGACTTTTAACTGTATTTTGCAGCGTCTCTTACACATAAAGACCTCCCCATGCCCATTCATACTACGTCAAAGTAAATAAGTAGTAGATAAACAATTTAATGATTCCTATAGAAATGACTGTTTTATATTGGAGATTATGTATCAGAATTTCAGGAGCGGGACCACGCCTCCAAACACGCTCCTTCCGGTTGTCATCTATATAGGTTCCCCCCAGTTCTGCAAGCTGTTCATTCTCGTTTACGTGCCCCACCCTCCCTCCTTCCCCTTTTCAATTCTTTAACTTCTTCACTTCTATTTAGTACATGGGGATCTGCCAGGCCCGGGAGCCGTCGCCAGTCCCATTCGAGGCCTTCCCCAAACCGCAGCTCAGTTCATGTCCAAGCATTCACCTTCACCTACTAAAATGCTGTCAAACCTAAAAAGAGGATGTGGGCCCAGCAAGTGAAAAGTTATTTCTTACAGTTGTGCTGACTGGCATCTTTTGTTTACTACAGCAGCATTTCTTTATCATGGAGAAAAAACTGAGGCATATTGTTTAAATTTTACTTCTTTTTTTTACTTCTTTTTTATTAAACTTGTAGTTAAAGTTCTTTATAAACACAAAAGGGAAAGTTTTACTGGTCTGGCTTCCTTAAGATCAAAGTAGCCTGTATGTGGCCTACAGTATAAAATGAGCTTGACATCCCTGCCTTAACCGATCTCATCTTACAAATGTTTTATATAGCAGCAGTTGGACTTCTGACAACAGACGCAAAAAAATAAAAAAGCACCACCAATTGGAATTGTGAAGCTTTATATATTTCTGAGACTTACATACTGAATGTTTACATTCATGTATCAAAGCCACAAATTCTGCTGAGGGATGGGATAGTAGGGGTTATAGTTTTATTCTTTTGTGCGAAAGGGTTTATTTTTCTTTTTATATCCTTTTAGCAAAATAAAATGTGTCCACACTGTTCTACACCAATTTTTCTCTTCTGGGATAATAAAAACCTAAGACTGAAATGAAACCACAGCTCTAGACCCTAAACATTATAAGTCATTCAAGTAGGTTTGGTAGAATTTTTAACTTCACAAGAACTGGATTCTCATGGGAAAACTGACTTCTCACCGTGACAGGTGCATCCCAGATGTGAGGAACTGTGATACTACTAGAGGTCTTGGAGAAAAAAGAAAAAGAAAAAACAGAAGACAGGGGAAACAATGAGGCAGAGTACAGTGGATTTATGAAAATAAGGACAAAACGTTTTGTATGGTGAAGAAAAAGAAAAGGGAAACTGCAGGTGGAAGCTCAGTCATAAAGGTCAGTTTGGGAGCATATTGTGGATTTTCTGAGTGAATCACGAACTAAGTAAATTCCACAAAAGTGCAGGGAAAATACATTTTTGTATTGTATTGCAAAGCGTACTTATGACAAAAAATGACCTATTTTTCCTGGTGTTTTCCTATTATTTTCCAATTATGCAGCTTGTTGCATGAATCGGCATATACGGATTGACATTCAAAGTTGTTGTGGTGCTTTTTGTGTTTCTTCATGCCGTTAGTATTTCAGAATTTCCCCTTTTAACTTTAAAACAATAACAGATGGGTGGTGTTGTGCTACGTCTTCGCCGGTTTCTTAGACACTTTGGCACCACCTGGTGTATGAAAACAAGACTGCATATCTACCATTTTATAACATTGTAGTTGTATCTACTTGGATAGGACTACTATTCTAAAATTTACAATAGGTGACTTTCAATGCACCTTCTAGGCTTATAGTGTCAACAGAACATTTTTATTATATTTCATTGTGACCTCATGTTGAAAAGCTGTTAAATAAAATGGGACATTTATGGGATACTTAAGATTCTTAAAACTACTACTAATTCTAAATGACATATTTCCAACTACAGCTTTGCCTAGGTATGCATTTCAGTTACATATGGTTTGGTTTGGACACACCACGCTCGCTCACGTACCTGCACGTACACATACGACTGTCAGTGGTGAATATAACGTTAAGCTGAAAACAGCTTGTTCTGTTTTAGCATGATGTCACTTACATCAGTCTCCTCGTCCCGCTTTTTGGGGGTTTGAAAAACGCACGGACTCACACACACTGACTCTCTGAGAGGTTTATCCGCTCCCTACAGTGTCCCAGCCTATCCCACAACCCCCTGGGGCTGTAACCTGTGATCCAGGAGAACTGTACTCTGCCTAACACTGTTTTCATAACCACTCCCAGTCCTCAGTCCACAAACACACAGAACCACAGAACATATGTAGCACATTACATACTCATGCACACACACTCACATTGACAGGGTCTACAAACATACAAATGTGGAAAGCTTCACAGACTTTCTTGCTACGTTAGTGTTTTGGGGTCAACCGCTATTAATTCCAGGAAATTTAAGCTAATAAGGCAGACATTTAATAGTGCACTGTATAACAGACCCATGTGCATGTGTGTGTCTGTATAGCATTATCAAGTTTCTTCATCAGTATCAAGTCGGTTCAGCAACAGTGCAATGCACAGATGCTGTGGATGTGTGCATATGTGGAACACTATATAGTGCTAGTCACTTCGATGAAAGGAGATAGGACATCTGCACCGGCAGCATGCCTTTTTCTCATGCCTTTCTCCTCAGAGGCTAGACAAAATATGACTGAGCTGTTTCACAAACAGCCTGCGGGAACAGGGAACACAACATACTGGCAAGGTGGCTCTGTCTGCATGTCCTTGAGATTGTTTCCAGGGCACTGTGAACAGATAACGTTCATACATTCAGACAGAAGTTGGAGCAATTTAAGGACACAAAGTTCACTTTATTTTTGGTTCAAACAAATATTACACACATCTTAAGCCCCTTATCTCTCCACATGAGAGCTTTGAAGCACATAGCTGACAATGCACTTTAAATATCAATCTTTGCTTTCTTTGGATCATTATTTTTTCTTTTTTTCTAGATACCAGTATAATGGTACCCCTCTCAAAATCTCAACCTTGGCATTTTTATGCCAAACATAAGCCTCGTTGGTCACTTGACAATCTCTGAAACCACTTTATAACCAGACATCCACTCCAATTGATGTCGCCATGGTGCTGTGTTAGTTTCATCTTATATAACATAGTCAATGAGCAGCTGTGTGGTGGCTCTAGCTATGGCCTGGGGGTTGATAAGAGTTTGAGGAGAGTGAATGGACATCTGTTTATTAGTATGATAGCATTGCCTAATTTCTTTTCCGCCTCCCATAATATCCCTTTACTCCATCTCCCTTAGTAATTGAGAATGAGTAATAGCACAAACAGAAACATTTAAGACAGAAGTTGCTGACAGTCAGCATTATTTTCACCTTGACACATGTTGTGTACCAGCTTTTATTTTCCATGAATTCAGCTGATTCCAGTAATCTGAAACCAGAACCTTTAAAGGGGAAAATAAATCAGAGATTTTGCAGGAAAGAACAGCCGGTATGTCTTTGGTGCTATGTTATGTAACCCTGTTAGTTGTAGGACAAATAAAACTAGAAGACAAACATCTTGTTCTTTAACAAAAATACATTATACATACAGTAACAAATCAGCAACTTTGAATAATGTAATATCAATACATTGCTGCTGTTTTTTTATCTAAAAAAACAGTCACAGACAGATTATGAGACTTCTGTCCCTGGACACAGACACAGATGTCCCCTACCCTAAAACTTTTCATACTAGGTTATGAAAAAACAAGACGTAAGTTTTGATATTGAAAAGGTGGTTTAATGGTCTTACTGATTTACATTTCTGTGTGTTAGACTCTTCAAAGTGTATAATTGAGTAAAATGATCCCTGGATACAAAGTACTGCAAGGTAAAGATGCAAACTTATGTAAAAACAATCTTGAAAATGAATTATCTGGTAATAAAGTAAATGGTGTCAAAATGAAAATAAATATACTTCAAATAAATTCAACCTAATGTACAGAAAGGCAGTGTTTTTATTCTTCGGCTATGAAAAGCTATTCTCATCTGGTTTGAATAATGACGCACCCAACCCACCTACTCTTCTTTGCTGCAGGAGTCAACCTCCAGATGTTGGACGAAACCTTTCAACATTCCTACTACTAGTCTGCTAACTGCCCTTGCAAATATACACACATACTTTGTAGGTTGCACACACACAAGGAAGTTCAAAGCTGTGCCAGAGGGGAGCAGGTGGCCAGAAACAACACACTGCATTTAAACAGTTCTAAAGCCTGCAATCTGAATATTCAAAGTCTAATCGTCCATAGAAAGGAATTGCAGAAAACAGAAATTCTATTGTTATTTTGAAGTAACCCCATGTAATTGTAAAATTGTTGCACATAAATCCATATATGCTTTCATTTTGTTATTGTTGTTATTGATGGATACAGGGTCAGGTTTGCAGAAGCAATTATTGGTACGAACTTGTCCATCATTCATGACTAGCGCAAAGACAATCAGGAAACAAGAAGAGAAAATCATTGCAGACCACCACACACACACACACACACACACACACACACACACACACACACCAAAACACCAAAGTAAATCTGTTTTTCCTCTCACTGCTACCCTAACAGCAAACTTTCCTGTCACTTTCAAATGCATGTCAATGCCAAATATCTGTTCATGCAGGCAAGCATGTATATATACTAAAACTACTGACTATATGTACTGTACATTAGGTTAGTTATTTTGTACATAATAAATATTTATTTCAGTGCTCACAGACATCTTCGCACTGCTTGTATAAATTCTCAAAACTTAAAAGGTTAAAAGCATTAAAAGCATTTATTTAGCAATTTAACATAGTATGTGTATATCTGTTTCCATATGGATACTGTGTCTCTCCTAATAAATGTAGAAACATTGTAAACACACTGAGAGACACCAGACCTGAATATACTTTGCCAAAAGTTGAAGGCCAGAGGTTCTTTTTTGTTAGCATTTACTATACTTCTGCATAATGTGAGGATGTGCCAATGTAATGAAAGTAATGCTATTTAGTGTAATTTCCTTTTCTATCTTGAAATTGTTGGATGCATGTTTGTTTTTACACTTGTGAATATGTGTGAGTTTTGTCAGGTGAGAGTTGTGTTATAGTTGAGAAACAGCTTGTGAGCTGCCTACTAGGTCCTGGAAGTTCAATCACAGTTTGAGCATAAGAAGAACAATAAAATAGTTTGTGTTTAGTCATTTATTTGTTTTGGTGGTTTGTGAACAGCATGTGCTTGTAGTCCATTGATGAGAAGAAACACAAAGATTCAATCTTTCATTCCATAAAAACAAGACTACTGTGAATATTTTGCCTGTGAAGTCACTGACTAATTCTTTCATGGAAGGTGTTCTTTTTCGTTCTTTTTCAAAAACAGATGGGTCTTCTCAGCAGTATGAGTGTACAGAAGGGTGTCAGCTAAAATAGAAGGTACATGCTGTGAGCTTGATTCTCAGATGAACACATCTGTTAGCATAACTATTCCTGAAGAAAAAACACTCCCTTGCCCTTCTGGTATTAATCGCAGCTCCTTACAAATGTGGAAAGGCTCACTGCAGAGCTCAAAATCACAGATTTTCCCCCACGAACATCTGACACCAAATAGCACATAAGAGATGAAGTCTCGAATTGAAAGCTGACGCCTCTAGCTGTCCAGTCTCTGTTCTAGTCTCATTATCTGCTTCAATAAATACAAAGAAAAATAAATCCATCTTTAAATACCACAAATGTTCAGCCTCAGAGCCAGACAAGAAAAAGTCAGGGAATTAACAAAGTCATTAGGACTTATCCTTTGTGGTTCAGGAACATGTGTCCAAAATGAAATTGCAATCCATCCAAGACTTGCTGAGAAATATGGGAGGCCAACGGATGTACATTACCATCTCCGCAGTCACTGCTTTTCCTAACAAAAGAAAATACTCTATTAATTTAAGAAGAGATGGTCACTTCATTATATTGCAGTACTTTTAACTGTACTTTTGCAAAGATGGCTGCACACACAAACTCAGACACCACAGCTGTACAGAAACCTTACCTGCTGTTTCTCACGTTTTAGGACTGAGGAACTAAAAGGAGAACAAATACCTTCTTATGGACTTCAGATCCTTAGATAAAGCGTTCCTTCACTCAGTTCTTTCCTTACTTCCTAATCTGGAGCCTGCAGTAAAACTTTCCTTATTTTCAAAAACACTTCACCATATGCTAAAAACATAAAAAGTAATATATAACACACTTTAAAACAAGTCATTATCTGTAAATGAATAAATACAAAATATAAAGTTATTAATACTAATTAATTATGCTAAACCTTTACTGTTTTTACATGTTTAAGTTGGAGAAGTCATATTTATCTGCAGTAGTTTAAAAAACTTCAGGTGTTATTTCTTTTCCAGATACGAAGATGAGATGGTGTTTGGGAAGTGATTTTCAACTTATTAATGTTGCGTAGCACTTTTTCACCTCCTAGATTATTTGTTGATACATTTTAATAAAGAGATTTTTGCTCTTTGATCTTTTCATGCCTGCCTGCCTCCGTGCCATGTTTAATATTCCTGTAAGGACTTCCAGCAGTGTTTATGTGATCTTCTATGAATAAAAGAACCAGTGCAACGTAACTTCAACTTGACTTTTCAGCTTTAATGGATGAAACACACTTTAAAATCTAAGGTAAGCATCTCACCTGACACTACCATGTGTCTCGGTGATTTTGATTTATTCATTTATTCATTGGTTAGATGCAAATCTGTGTCGGCTCAACTGAAATGGTCTGTTGCATAGACTAGGTAGTTTTTTGAACTTGAAAGCCTGTTTCAGCATAGTGATTGCCTTGTATGATAAGATTAGTGGTAACTGGGTAGTTTTTAATCTAACATGAACATTTACACCCACTAGTGCTCCTTTAGACTTTGTTTTGTACCAGGGTGATGCAGCTCTGATTCACTTTTATAAACATTTTTGTGTTTTTACAGTGTGATATCGCCCTTACCGTATGTGTGGCACTAAAAGCTGAAGATAGCTCTATATTTTTACTCAGCTTTTTCGCACACAGGCACAGTTAATCCCATGCAGTTTCAATAAAAGCACATGGTTCGCACTAATGCTTTGATCTCTTCTCTCCCCATCTCATGCTGTTTTGAGAAATGGGTCCCAAAGTTACATAAACGTACTTTCTGTGTTTGACCATACCCCACTGCTGATGTATGTACCCTATGTGTGTGTGAGTACTGTTTACCCTGACTTACAAGGCAAGCCCTCTATCCCAGAACTCTATCAAATCTCTTATAATTTGAAACTGGTTCATCTCCACTCAAAGTCAACCAGGAATCCAGCTGCTTCACTGTCTGGATAAACAGGTTCGGAGCACTGTGGAATGGCTCATAAAACCTTTGCCAATCCCCTCTACAATCCCTGCTTTGCTCCCCACATGAGTTTTGAAAGAGTTTGGCATTTCCCTGTAAAGAATTCTTGAAGATCACAGAAGACTTCTCTGTGTCGATTTTTGTTTTTGTATAAAACAGTATAAAATCTGTACAGTGATACAGATGTAGTTTCTACAAAATCTATTTACCAAGGCTACTGCATTTTTCAAGAATAGGGCTGAGACACGTTGGGGTGGCTTCGATTGAATAGGTTCAGTTTGGCTATTCACACTGTTCATCCTGAATTAAAGAACTTAGACATCAGAGAATACGTAAAACACAGAGTGAATTCTTCATCTGTGGGGGAAAAGGTATAATTTCTGGATAACTTGAATAAACTTGGGGGAAAAAAGTACTTTCCCTTGTTGTCCCTGTGCTATCATGCACACAGTTCAAAAGCAATACGAAAATCTCTGATGTTGGACTGCCATCTGCTGAGCAGTTTAGGTAAAAAACCTTTAACCCCATTGTTTCTGTCTGACTATTTAAATGTTCGTTGATCTTTTACAATGAAAAACAAACATTACTGGAACTAGCCGTTGAATATGAAGATTTTAACTGCCGTGAATTTAAATTTACTTACAACTAAACACAGGGTACCTAGACCCGGTTCGTAGAGTACGCTTGGGGAGTGTGATCGTGTGTACAGCGTCTCTTTATGTCTGTCTCCACGTTGGTTGAGTGTGGAGTAAGTGCATATGAGAGCATGAGGGTGGGAATGGATGTTTGTGTCTGTGTGTGCCTGTATTTCTGTGTCTATATGTCAGGTTGGGTGTCAGGCGCCACCTCTCTGGGGACATCTCAGGCTCTCCAAGGTTTGGAGGCCTATCTCCCCCTACCACCACTTCCCCTGCCAGTGGCGGACTCCCTCAGGTGTCGGTGCGTTGGTGGTTCTTTGTGTCCGGGGGTGGGCGTCCAGGTACACACCGGCTCACTCCTTGGCGGCCGCTTATCGGGGCCTGGAGCCCGGGGCTCGCTCGGGCCACTTCAGAGGTGGGGTGCCCCCGGCCTCTCGGCCTGGGGCTCGGTCACTCAGGCACGGCTGGCTGCCGGCGGAGCTCACGGGCACGTCACTGCAACTCCCCCTGGCTTCTGCTCCGCGGCTGCTGAGTGAGCCCTCATCTGGGACTCTCCTCAGCTCTTTCTGGGACAGTGGCACGGCTGCCCCTCTGTTGGTCTTCCTTGGTCTCTTGTGTTCTGGGGGCCTCTGGATGTCTGGAGTTTTGATCTCCTCCATACCTGCTTCATGCCCTGGAGGACGGGGCTGTGGCCCCCCCACACCCTCTAGCAGATCATTACATGAAGGAACCTTTTAAAAAAAAAACAAGCGCGTCCATGCTCACAGGTGTACACACGGGTGATCACACCCACAAACTACACCCTTTTTGGCTCCTACCTCAAAGCACACTGTTCTGTTGATCTTATGTGCTGCACAATAATGTTTAATATTTAGTATTTACTGTCATATTCCCATATATCATTGTGATGCTGTTTATTCTATTACTCTTGTTCTCTTCTGCTTGTTTTCTTTTTTCTTTCTCAGCAGGTGATCCAGGTGATTGATATATGCATTTTTTATTTCTTTTTTTTTTCTTCTGCTCATTCTGTTGGTTTTTGTTTTTTGCCCTTCTCCCCCGTCCCTCTTCTCAGCTGTTTCTCTTTCCCTCTTTCTTTCTCCCCTTCTTTCCCCCAGTCAAGTCTGTCCCGTATTAAGTAAGTGAAAATAAAATAAACAATAAAAGGTGAATCAAATGGACCATTACGGCAAGGCTGGGATGGTCAATTTGGTAAAGTAAATCCGTTGAGCATCTTTCTTTGCCTTTAGACAACAATTCTGATGGCAAAAGAGCCAAACGGGACAGGCGCAAAAAAAAAAAAAAAAAAAAAAATACAACTAAACACTTTAGATTCATAACTCTGAGCTTTCAAATTTACATGTAACGTTACATGATGAAAGGATTACAGCGCCATCTCATACATCCCCATCAACACACTGCTGTCTTGAAAATTAGCCTCTGTACACCACCACACTGGATTTTAAAGGAAACAATCAAGATAGGATTAAAGTGCAGACATGAAACCACTTCAGCTGCATTCAGTAATCTTTTAGGCTCTTTGGTGTTTACTGGCCAGTGCATTTCTTCTTTGTAAGAATGCACCGTATCTTAGATATGACTGTTCCTGAAGTTTAGGGGTTTTTTTTCTGTCTTTGTGACAAGTTTATTTTAGTTTTTAATGAACCTCCTTCATGTGCACCAACATATCTTTGGACCCTATACTGAGAGTCCCAGTGAAGTCCTACCAAATGTTCAGCATTTAGAATCAACTCCATATCCTTCATCTGTTTAATTCATCAAGCGAACAGGTTTCATCTGGCTATGAAACATGTCAATGACATTTTATTCTGAATTTCAGTCACATCTGGAATAGTGAAATTGTGACATTGCCCAAATGGACACTGCTCCCACCTCCAATTCAAAAACATATAAGATATTAGAGATTGCAATACATGTTCAAACTTAGCCACACCTCAGAGATGTCAATCATGAATATTTAAATAGCCAAAATAATACTGCACATTAAGGATATAACTTATGGTTATAGTTATGAGGTTTTATAGGCAGTAACATCTTAACGAGCTGTTATTTTGGAAACAAAACAGTAGCCAGACATTAGCAAGTACATGCATCCAGTTTCCAGTTTTAAGATGCTACAATGTACCTTTGGTCCATATACAAATGAAGATACACCGGAAGAGTCAAAATTATATAGTAAAGTGCATACTTTTGATGGAGAAAAAGATAGATTCCCCCAGAATAATACATGATGAAGAAAGATTATTCGCAGTAGAAGACATGCTAATTAAAGTCATTTATTATCCTCACTGATGACACAGTCTTATCAGTGCTCATTTACAAGCACAGCACAGGGCCATCTCATATACAGCGTAAACATTTCCTTGAACAGAATCGGATTAATACTGCTACCTAAGTCTCTGTGAGAGACACATCCAAGACTGCTAAACAGAGGATAAATGGCATGATGTGAAATACCAATTTGTGTAGCTCATCAGCTGTAGGATGTTTGGAGTCCATTATCCTGGGTTCAACTTTAGAAACAAATGTAACAGAGGGGCTTAAGGAATGCACATCTTCTGTTTGGGCCATGATGGTAGTGTAGCCATCTCTTCATAGGTGCAATGACAATTTAACCCCCCCAAAAAAATGAAAAGAAAAAAGAAGCATCACAATACTAGGGTGTATTCTAGTTTAACATTTATAGTTTTATTTCTGCAAAAGAATGTTTACTGTGGTTTGTAATGGACAGGTTACATTTTCACCACATTTTTTCAGTTTATTGCTTTTAAAGTAGAATAAAAATCAGGCTAAGGTTCTGCAGGCTTTAGCTGTGAGCAGATTTGTGTGCTTGAGAAGGCAAGCAGGGGCTTCAAGCTGTCGAGCATGGGCCCTTGTTTGTCAAAGTCTGCCTAATAACTTCATTACACAGGCTCCTCCTGCTTTTTGAGCTTTCATCTGCTAGTTCTTCCACCTCCATGAAGAAGTTACTTCTCACTATGAAATGTACCAATAGTCTATTTAGTAAGGTCTTAAGGCAGTAGCCTTTGCTTTTTGCATTCCAGGGTACTGCTGTTACGGTGTTTCAGATCACACACACACACAAAAAAAAAAAAAAAAAAAAAAAAAAAAAAAAAGTCGTTGGAAGCCACTGTTATAATGCCAAAGCTCCACGAGGAGAGACAAATCCCTTTGGGGTTGTGTCAGGAAGGGAATCTGGCATAAAACTCTGCCAAAGCATCACACAATATGGTTTTGGGTCCTGAAATTATGTTCCCATACAAGTAAAATTAATTTGCAATTGCATTTTGTAAAGCCTTTGAAAACAACATCTTTTCATTTTCAGACCATCAATCAAAATCAGTTGTAAAGCAAAACATCTCTTTTTTGTAAACAAAACTAAGTAGTATTTGCACCTACAACCAACCACTGAATAACAACAAATCTTAATAGGTAACTAAGTGGAAAGACCCTGGTTTCACTGACTAACTCCTGGATATAATTTTCCCACTTGCCAGCCTGCCTCCTTATGCAAACTTTGAACATCTTGCAAAACTGCACAGTGTCCTGTTGGAGAAATTTTTAAGTTGTCCATTCCAGTTTAGCTGTAAGGGAACAAAGGTTTTTAGAAGACCAGGTTGCACACTGTATTCATACTGTACCTATTCAATTATTACAAAACACACAATTTGCTGATTTAGTGTCCTGACAGATGTAAAGGAATATTAAGCTTGGATTCAAGTCCAAGCAACAAAAACACAAAACAATAAAATAATAACATTACAGAGCAGCTGTTGTTGTGCAAAGGAAAAAGAATATCTTCCAATGTTTATTACAACCTGTGTTCACATAAATGTAAGAAGTCTGGTTGTTGTAGATTTTTAGCAATGACCTAACGTCATAACCATCATGTAAACATTTTCTCTACATTGTGTAAGGGACTGGGGGACTTCAGCTACAGAAAGCTACAGTTTTAAATGCATTTGCTTAACTGAGGTTTGAACAGGGTTTGTACAACAACAAAGATTCATGACTAAAAATGAATGGCTAGTGTTAGAATGTATACACAAATGGACACTTGTAACCAAAAACCAAAAGGCAGACTAAAACCTCTAACCAGTCTGATTAATTCATCTACACAAGCTAAACAGGAGGGTTTTTGTACACTCTTGAAACAGTATCCAAATGCTCAGCTCAAAAAACAAAACAAGAAAAAACTGACTGCAATGCTTTAAATTTAGTTAGCAATGCTAATACTCTCAAAACACTACATTCAGTTTTAATTTTCCATTAGGAGGTAGGGGAGAAAACCAACAATACCAGCATATAAATGCAGGTTCTCCAGCAACATTGATGCAGTGCATGTAAACACATTCTGATTTCCTGCCATTACCTGATGTCTCCGAGGAACAGTTTGTGAATGGAGAAGTAATTAACCTAAGCAATATGTAATAAAACTCCTTGTGAGGCGTTTTAGACTAGAAAATAGACCTGCTTACTCAACTACTCTGTAACTACCATTTTCCCACTTTTCTAATTTCTGCTCGTCATGAATGTCACAACAAGAATTGGATAACTCAAAAGTATAACTTCCACAGATTTTGCTACATCATACAATATTTTGACAATTTCTGCCAAAAAAAGAAGAAAAAAAAAAGAAAAATGATATCAGTAGCATTCTGAGAATGCGAAATGTACTTGTCAATAGAGACAAAACTGTTGGAATTAAAATAAAGAGTTTAAGACTAAATAGCACATGTTTTTAAGTGTTTTGTTCTTTTAAAATCAGTTTCTATACATCTGACAGCTTGTAAAGGCCTCAAGTGAAAGGAAAGTTTTATAGCATAGAGGAGAATATGGCCCCACCCAACCACCCCATTATGGCCTGTTCAACTTCATAACAGCTGAGACTGCAAAAAAATTAAAATAAAAAATAAAAAAAGGCCCATCTTGAGTCCTGGCTATGAGCTGTAGAAATCCTGCCATGAGTAAGTAAAATTCTCATTTACATAAATTCATAGCTGCTAAGGCATGAGTATACTAGTCATGAATGCGCATGCAGATGACTGTGCGTCACTTGTAAAGGCAGGCAGATATAGTCAAGCTACTAATAACGTTAATGCTTTAGGGTCTCTTAACTGTGCAATGATTATAGCTGGAGCAAATATCAGCCAGCTGAGGTTGAATTATTTTACGGGAAAGATTAAAGAGAATAAATCAGGTACAGCATCTACCCTGTAAACATAAGGCATGATTACATGCATCTGAGAATGTTTAACTTTTCTAAAAATAAAACGTAATTTAAAAGCAAATACACATAACGAGTACTCAAACAGGAATGTTATGGAGTGCTGAAATATTTGTAGGAAATACTGGAATAATATCAGCACCCACTGCAAAGTTATGCTGTGATGGCAAGGGGAAGATGACTGTTTAGAGAGAATGCCAGTCACGTCTGAGCTTCAGATAGAGAAGAAGCTGACCACGTCCAGTTTCTGGATTTTAGCTGACAGCAGCAAATCTGGTGGCGGTGTGGGGCGAAGGCCAGTAGCTTTGGTGAGGCTCCAAAACCATAATGGAGGATAGGATTGTGAGGTCTCCAGCGTTGTCCTTGACTTATTAGGAAGTCATGGTTTTAGTGCCCACTACATGCTCTTCATCTATAGCTTTTAACACAGAGACCTGAAAATGGAAAGGAATTAAGATCTGGGTCCAGTATTCTCACGTCACCTTGATTTTTATGTATAAATTTTATGCAAATATGTTTGATCCAGTATGGCATGATGACTTATCAAATTGATAGGCTAGGACATTTCTACCACTAAAACATGTTAAAGTACACTAGTACACTTTAAAATAGCACATAAGAATACAAGTGTTCTAGACTATAACAAAAGTAAGGAATTTTTCTTAATTATTACATTATTAAAATGGACACTAAGTAAATATAGTGAAGACAGCAGAGTTCATTTATGACTAAATGAAATGCAATATATCAGAAAATATCCAAATAAATTTGGTTCTAAAATTTATTTGGATTTTAGAACTTTTTTTTTTCAGAACACAGGAACTCACCATAAACTGGTCCCCGTTAGTGAACCTCCTCTCAATCTCTTTTCCCAGGTCATTGTCTGGCAATTTAAGGTCCTCTCTGGTTTCTCCGTTGTCATCCATCAGAGCCAAGAAACCATCAGCCACATCAATTACCTAAATTTGCCATTATAAACAGAATGGAAGAGGTTAATAGTTTAGGAAATCATAAGTGTGATTCAAGTACTTTTTCCTATTGCAATTGCTGTAAACATTAATTTTAATGCCTTCTTCATAACACTGGTGATTCACACCAACAGAAAGCATTTACTGTGAAGCAACAATACACAGAACATTGTGGTTTAGGTCAATAACAAAGCCCTAAAAACAAGAAAACGTTTATAAAAATAAAATAAAAAAAATAAAAAAGGAGGCAGTATATATTGAAACTTGACTTTAGGTTAAGACTGGGCAATATGACCTCAAATCAAAAATCACAAATTTATTGAACATTTTACCCTCATTCTAATTCATGAATGATTATTTTATATGTAAATATGTTGAACTACTAAAGCTGGGAGATTTTTTTACACTATTACAACTGTGCTTCTAAGTGTTGTAGCTGTATATTGCAGTGGTTTCACCTAAAATATTAAAAGAATGTCTTTTGTCACTATACACATGAGATTCAGAGCATCTCCTACCCAGTGCAGACATGTGGGAAAAGAAGAAGGGGGGGGGGGGGGGGGCACGATATACATATGAACGGTCCTAATTCAAAAAATATCCATTATACAAACATACAAATTAGGGCTGTGCAATATGTCCCAAAATCTCATATCCCAATATAAGACATTTCTCATCCCGTTAACGACATATCACAAAATAGTGCATTTTCTGTAAATTCTGCGAATCTCGGGGAATTCTTTTTGTGTGAAGTGTTTTCAGGTGGGCGTCGTGTAGCTGAGTCGAGTGGTTTGACTGATCCATGAAACTGCTGCGGGGAAAAGCCTTTTCTCAAGTTTGAGTCCAAGGTTTATTTTGAGCACCTAATGACTCTTTTTTTTGCTTCTCATCTGTAAACTCTCTTCACACTCTTACACATGAGTCTTGCGTAGCTAGTAGAAGAGGTTTGTTGTGTTTGAGTCTGTGGTGGGGACTGGTTTGCGGCATAATTTGCATAGTACAGTTTTCTGGTTCGTGTCATACTTTTCATAACCAAACTATATCCATGCTACAGAGGTAGCCCCTCGTTTAGGAATAAGATCCGTGATTTGTTTTGACTGGTTTTTCTGTTTGGACCTACCTGGTTCTCCCTCATCTCCACTGGCTATGTTGGTATTCTCTGTGGTGACCATCCAAACAAGGAAAAAAATCTTGCCGTAAACATTGTACTTTGCAACATCACGAAACTAACGACAGCGTATAATATGAAACGATAGACATTTTAATTTCAACATCGATATATTTCGTCATACCGCACAGCCCTAATACAAATATTGGAAAAAAATAACACTATTCATTTCTAATTTTTATGCATTTACAGTGTGGGTTAAATATAGCACAGTGGTATTCTGGGCTAGAGGAAAAACCTTATTATTTTATACATACTACAACCAGAAGGAACCAGTACCTGATGCCAATTACATGGAATTTCTGAGATTATTAAGTTAGTGATACCAAATTAAGGTAGAGCTGGGCGATATCGCCCAGCTCTAATTTAAGGTAACAGTAGTATAATTTTTACATCTGTGTATCATTTGATATTGCTACAAGATCCAGATGATGCAATTCCCAAACAGTGCAAGATGGCTGATTACTCACTTTGAACTCAGTATAGATCAAGCCCCCGTCTTAGGTTTTGGGTTTCACATAACTATTGTTTAACATCCCCAGTATCTGCTGCATTTGCAGTTACAGCAATTACCATTTCTCATTCAAATTTAAACTTAGCAGTCTAGCAATGTGCTCTTGTCATTCTTTGTTGTGCATGTGCCTATCAGGGACAGTGTCATGTATAGTCTTTAATTCTAAACCATTACCAAAAAAAAAAAAAAAAGTGCACACTATGTGGAAAAGCACCTAGACAACCGCAGACACTAAAGAAGTTGTGAAGTGTATGGTCTGGGTGGCACATCTATACAAAGCCTTAAATCTGTCACGTGGGCCTCTATACATCCATAGGTAGAACGTAACATAATAAACCACCACCAGGAAAAATGCAAATTATAAGACTCATTTGCTACATAGAAGATTTCATTATACGAAGAAAAAGATGCATTTTCTGAAAACTACGGCCTCTAAATAGCCCAACAGTTAGAGAAGACTGCTTATTGGTCAATCCAAAACCTGACCGACCAGTCTGATGCCTGTATAAATTTTTTTAAACATACTGAAGCAACACTTCAGCTCTGATAAATGAGACACACCCCTTCAGCAGTCAACAAACCATTCATTCCTCTCACGCATTAAACAAATTTCCAAACAGTTACTACCCTTCAGTACTAAATTGTTTAACCTGCACAGCAAGCAATATTGCAAGATATGTCCAAAAGAAACATTCACCTGATAGTCTTTCCTTGTTATATTTGGAACATCCATGTTGTGGGTAGATGGGCAGATATCTTCATACTTTTTCTGAGTAAAGATGTCAAGTCCAGTAAGGTGAACCTGGGAATAATGAACTGGTTAGAGCTTACCTTGTGCCAAAGAAGCATTCTGTATTACTTGTACAACTGAGACCCATCAGGCTAAAGTTCCTTAAGCACTGAATTCTAAAGTATAGACAAAGTGGTTTTACCTTTGCATGTCCATGCTTGCCAGTCTTGGAGGTAGACATGTCAACTATCTTACAGGGACGTCCTTTCAGCATGACATAGCCATTCTTCCTCAGTGCAGAGCATTGCATTGGGTATGTTGTAGAGGCCCCAGCATCAGCAGTGGAGAAATCATCATCTGCCATAGTGGATCCACAGGTTGTACTGTATCACCAGGATACATTTTTTTTAAATTAAAAAATATATACAATAAAAAATAACAATGATAATAAGATGATGATTTAACAAAGAATTTGGTTAATATGATTTGTATAGTGTCAAAAACCAATGGCCCATTGCAAGTTTACAAGAGGAATTATATAAGTGACATTAAAAAGTGAGTAATCAGCACAGATTTCCAAATTATAAACATGACAACTTAGCTCAATCTATCACAATTCAATACTTGATCTAATGTCAGCCATCCCTTTCGAATTACTTTGAGTTTGTTTACTTTGCATTTGTTTTAAAATAATTATTGCATTATTCTAAAAGTTCAATAAAGCTATAATTTTAACATGCATTCCCCAAACTAGTGTAAACATTTCTAGGCGTTGCACCCATACACT
This sequence comes from Simochromis diagramma, assembly GCF_900408965.1. NCBI lineage: Eukaryota > Metazoa > Chordata > Actinopteri > Cichliformes > Cichlidae > Simochromis > Simochromis diagramma. Next base: position 5,988,699 of record NW_024387030.1, on the reverse strand, counting down.
GTATCCAAACACTGCTGCCTGCTATCCACCCGAAAAGCTAACGGCTAACGTCATATGTGAATGTGCTAAATCTATTTGGACACCAAGCTGTTGGGTTCCGAAATGTTCCCATAAACACTACTAAGTGGAAAAAAATAATACTCCAACACGGTAACTTGTCAGCCACCCTTTTCGTTCACTGGGTCAAAACAAAAGGTCGAGTTTTTCTCACACTGGCTAGGCTGCTAAGGTTAGACAAGCCCCATTAACGACCTAGCAGGTTACGTGGCAGCTGGGCCAGATGATCATCCGCCACTACAGCTTTAAAACAGTACGCTAGCCGCACCTTCATCCTGTCCCTTTTCTGTCATAGTTAGCCACGTTAGCTCGCTAACCCAACCTACATCCACTGACACTGGATAACGATACTGCTGCTAATGTTAGCTTGACAACAGTGCTAAATAAAAACCTCAACGAGCGCCCACTAATTCCAAGTTACCGACAAACTGTCGAGATATTGAATGCATCACAGTGTTAGAGATGAGGTGAGTTTTCATTACACCGCAAACAAGCGCTGCACATAACGTCAGCGCTACTGTCAAAAATATTAAACTTGAGCCTGAACATTTAGCTTACCTTATATCTTAAAGAGAAAAGGGAGAGTCACTTCGCATGCGTGGAGCTTTTGTACCGCATGAGAAGCGGAGAGGGCAGGTACGGGCTCCGGTGGCATGTGTGACGTGTTAGTAGGAGGAGGGTGGAGGCGCTCATATAAACGTTGCAACGTTATGCGCTGGAGCTCAGTGGCTTCCTGGAGGCAACTTCCGCCCTGCCTCGCACACCTGTACAGACCTATCCAAAAAAGCCTTTTTAAAAAAAAAAAAAAAAAAAGTCCCCCTGCATCAACAGTAGGCTATATCAAAACTAGTGAAGTGTTTTAAAGCATTTACGAGCTCATTTAATTCGAATCTTCAAATCAAATCATGTAAAACAGGGACCCCTACATAATAAGTACACCCAGGTCCACATTTTTGGGCAAAGCACAGTTTTTGTAGTTTTGATTCTGTACACCACCAGAACGGTTTTTAAATCAAACAGTCAAGACATGATGTGCTTGAAGTTCAGACCTTCAGGTTTAATTCACTGGGTTTAATGAAAATAGTGCATTAACTGTTTAGAAATTACAGTTATTTTTATGCATGGTCCACTAGAGGCTCAAAAGTAATTTGATAAACTTTTTTAAAATAAATATTTTTAAATATACTTTGCATGCAGTGCATGAAGTCTAGAGGGCATGGACATCACTAAATGTTGCATTTCCTCCTTTGAAATGCTCTGATAGGCCTTTATTGCAGCCACCTTACTGCTTGTTTATGGGTATCTCTGTCTTTAATTTTCTTTTTCCTAATTGAAAAGCATGCTCTACTGGAGAGATTAGGAAAAGAGATTGATAAGAGATTGCTTTTTCAGAGCTGTTCAGGGTTTTTGAGATGTTTTCTGTCTAATCTCGCCTTCTTGTTTTGTGTTTTGTACACCCTCTGTATTTCTGTTCATGAAGACATCTCTTGAATGTAGACCTTGACAATTATATACCTCCTTGAGAGTGTTCTTGACATGGTTAGATGTTGTGAAGTTGTTTTTTTTATTCCAAAGATAGAATTTATGATGATCCATGTTATTTGACCCCTTTTTGGGTCTTTTGGTGTTGTTGAGCTTATCAGTGCAGGCAGATAAATTCAGTCCAGAGTTTCCATGATGTCTTCATTTGCCGTTTGTCCATCAGTGAAATGTAATAAAACAGCGAAATGAAAATTGTGATTTAAAATACTTCTTTTATTTTTTCCTGTACAAAGAAAATCAGACATTATATTTTCTTAAAAGCATAAAGTATATGGCTAGTTAACTTATAATGTGAACATTAAAATTTATATATATTTCTCTAGGGCAAAGGTTGTTATTGTTGTGGTTAAAGATAAACATAGATAGAGAAAGCACCATCCTGTGTTTCCATGTGTGCATTAACCCATGATGATTTTAATTTACAGCACAACAGTGGTGCTTACAGTGAAGTGATGACACTGACAACTGCAAATTGGTCTTGAATTATTCCCTGGGTGTTGCTGGGGGCTGCGTAAAACAGATTGTGTTTCAGGGTAAGCAGATGTGTCTGAAAGCAAAGTAAATTTCTTCTATTATCAGTTAAACACCCATCTCCAACCATCTGTTCTCTGAACTCCTTGACTCTTTGCATGGAATTTCCAAAGTGAATGGTCTTTTTTGTGTGTTGCTACATACTGTAAACACACAAAGTTCCTCCATTTTTCCGTTTTTCTTTTTTTTTCTTTTTTACAGGTGCACTTTGTAAGATGATGCAGAAATTAATAATAATAATTATAATATAAATCTTTATCAGTCTTTAAAATCACATCTAATACGTCACTTCAATCTAAACTGAGTATAAATCAATGTTCTTTCAAATTCACGTAATTTAACATCACAACAGGGACTACACCATGATTAGCTTTCAAAGCACTGATCAGTTTTACAAAGTAAACAAAGGCTTGCACTCACTATTAATATAATCACTGGATAACTCCATTTGTGTAAGACACATACATGGATATACATACGTTATTCTGCAGATTAAAAGTGACATATTAAACAACCAGTAACAATAGACATAATAAGAGTAATAGTTTCTGAATACACAGAAAATACTGACATGCTCCTGTAAGTCAATAATATCCGGTGGTGGCAGCTAAACATTCATACAGCATAGTCATACACTTTAATAGTTTGTTGTCTCTTGTGTTTCAAGTTTTAACTTCAGTGCTGTTTCATTAGCTCATTCATTAATTGCACAGTTTTAAGTTTTTTCATGCTTTAATGCCAATAGCCAGCACTATTTTTTATAACCACTTGGGGGCAGAAGATGAAAGCTGATAAGCTGAGTATTTTACACACTAGCACAAAGAGCAAAATTATTATTAATTTGAAACCAAGGATGAATTCAAATCCAATATTCATTCTCCTTTTTGCTCCATTTTTTGCTCTCCCCTTGTTCATATGCCGATATCTCTTTAGCTCCTAAATATGTCAGTATTCATAAGCCGGTCTCTATTCAGTTTTGGTCTTGAGTAGGTAGCTTACATTTAGTTTATATACTTAAAAATAATAATGTGCAGTGGCTCTAAATATCACTATGAGGATGATAAAAGAGAACCAAAACAGTAGTAAGTATCCTGGAAACTAACGATGCTACACATATAAACTAAGTTTCGTAGAGCTGAGGTGAACTGCAGAGTTGGGTTGTAATTTTATGTAGAGTCAGTCATGTCATGTGATTTGTTGTCGGTGTAAAATGATTGTAGCTTCTTTGAAAGTTTCCCTCATATTTTGATAAAATGTAAACCTTGACACTTTCCAACATTTCAGCGTTGGTTTTTGTGTAGTTCACAAGCCTTAAAACATTTCTCTTTAACAAAGCAGGTGGTCGTTATAACGCTAAATTGATAAGTGTGTGATAAACGAGCATCTATGAAATAATATCAAACATACACTTGTATATCATAGAATAAGACTTCAAAAGCAAACAGCTTTTGTTTTAGGCATTTGTGGATGATTTAAGCTCTTGCAGTTCACTATTATCTGTAGGGATCCGACGTCCCTTGTGGAAGATAGCAGCAATCTCTTCAAAAGTTTTGCCCTTGGTTTCCGGCACCCGAAAATAAATAAATAGTACGAAGCCAAGAAGCAGCACGGCAAACAGGATGAACACGTAAGAACCCAACCAATCCTGATGAGAAATATTAAAAACACAAATCAGGAATTATTAGTGAAGCTGAGATATGTCAACCTATATGGGTTCACGAGAAGCACAAGTTTACATTGCCTATGTGTGTCTTTTCCCCCTCACCTGTATATACTGAAAGGTCATGCCTATGATGAAGTTGCAGGTCCAGTTACAGCAGCCAGCTAGAGCAATAGCAGCAGGTCGAGGTCCCTGGCTGAACAGTTCAGCCACTATGAACCACGGAATGGGACCAGGCCCGATCTCAAAGAAACTTACAAAGAGGAAGATAGCTGACATGCTGACGTAGCTCATCCACGAATATTCATTCTGGAGGAAAGAGCACATCAATCAAGAAAAACAGTTTTATTCAAATTTATGGACATTAAAAAGGAAAAAATGCGGTTTGAGCACTTTTTGTTACTTTCTGTTCACAGGTGTGTCTCACTGAGTATGCACAAGAAATGTAGGAGCTCTCTCTCTGCAGAACCCAACCGTCCAGCTATTTTTTCTGGCTTTATTCCCGACTCAAAATGACATCTGAACTTAACACATAATAATATTCTATAATTATCTTTAAATGTAATTATGCAGTTGCCTGTTTTATACAGTCTTTTTGTTTGCTTTACTTTTAAAATACAGACTGATAAACAAGTTGATCAAGATATCAACAGTGATGTAACTTTTCTGCACTACATAATATGATCAAAGCATTGCTAAAAGACTGAAGGTGTGAATCTGAAGTGACAAACCTGCAATTTGAGGCCCACTGTCATGGCAACAGCACAGCAACACATTCCCCCAAGACCAACCAGAGTTAGGGTGCGTCTGCCAGCCCTGTCCACCAGTGCCACCTGGAACACATATATACATATAAATGTGTGTGTGTGTTTACATGTATGTAACAGTGTGTAGATTGAAGAAACAATACTATGCCAGTACATGGTTCCTGTTTTACATTTTTTGCAAGTTTATGTGTGTTTTGTATTCATATTGCTACTCACAGACACCATAGTGAAGATCATGTTGATGACCCCGACTCCTATAGTGGCATAAACTGGATGACTGACACCAGCTCGAGAGAAGATAGCCGTAGAGTAGTAAAAGATCTTAAAGAGAAAACAAGCAAAGGTTTTCTTGACACTCTGAGTGGTTGCATACTCAGGAAAAGTCACAGGTCTGTAGTCAATTAACTCAGACAGAGTTAAAACTGCTTTTTCCACTCACAGCATTGATGCCAGACAACTGCTGGGAGAGGTGCATCATGAGGGCAACAACCAGCTGTTTTCTGTATACAGAAGAGCAGATCTGGGAGAGAACAGACAAAAGTGAAATATTGTTTAAAAAAAACAAACTTTAATTTTGATAAATTTGTGTGAATGGTGGTTTTTTTCTCCCTATCTTTGGGGAATTCAGTGGAAATACCAGAATGCTGTATTATACACTCAGAAATATTCTGGTTGCAATATTATTTCTAGTGGCTCAGGCTATTTGAAATACAAAAATAACTGTTTTAAAGCCATAAAACCTGAACTTTTCTTTTGAGGTGCTGCTGAAATATTGACATTTTGTGAAAATGAATGGTAAACGGTGTATAAACAATAAAACTGCACAGACACCTACCAAAGAAAAGATAGAGACTCTGGCCTCTTTCTTTGCCTCTTCTTTTTCCCTTCTCATCTCTTCCAGATCCATAGTTGGATCATACGGCCCCTTTAGACGACACAGACCTGAAACAAATCATAAAATTTTCCAATTCCTTACTTAAATAACTGTTGTAGGACTATAATTTAAAATGTCCTGTACAGTTAAAAACATGCTTTTAAAAATGGCTTTATTATGGGAGGCAAAATGCTGGCGTTAATTGTTTGAGTGTTCCTGGAGAGCAGAAAAGCACTATAAAAGAATCAGTAAATGTGCCAAAAAGTATTGCCAGAGAAAAGTAAAAGCTATTTATGAATCTTGGAAATTCAGTTATTCGCCATATTGCCAGGAGTTGCCGGGAGTGCCTATCAAGGTCTCCAAAAATAATAAAAACACTTCCCCGGTGTCCTGTTTTTTGGTCTTTTTGTTTTTGTTATCCTCTATTTTTACTCTTTGTTCTAAGCTAAACAAACCAGCTGCCAACAGTGTGTCTAATACCTCTCATGTGCAATAATTTACCCAAGCGTACTGCCAAAATATACATTTGAAAGTTCCACGATGAAGAGTATGTTTCTGTACTTACTTTGTCGAGCCTCTTGCTCCTTGCCCAATAGGATGTAAAGGTATCGTGGACTCTCAGGACAAAGAGGCAGCAGAAGGGATTGTAATATTGCTGGAGCTCCAGACAGACCAAGCAACAGGGGCCACATTTTATCATTACCAAGCACAAAATCCAAACCTATTACCTGCATCAACATATACATTTCAGATTATATCCTCCATGTGCTCTTGAGCAAAGATGATGTGCATGTACATGTGCGTGGATGACTGTAGCTCACCTGGCTGATTAGAATGCCAATTACAACAGCGAGCTGGTGTAATGCTCCCAGAGCCCCTCTGTAAGCTTTTGGTGCAATCTCCCCAATGTACATAGGGACTAGCCCAGATGCCAGACCTTAAATATGCATTATAAGTGAAACCATTTAAATTAATACATTTGCAGTTACAGATACGACAGTATAACAAGACTGTTGTTTAATGTCCATATGCAATTTAGGAACTCTTTTTCATTCAGAAATCCCAGTGCAGTGTTTACATAAAACCCTTAAACACTGTGATTTCATTATGTGAGTGTTGATTGAAGACTGTAAGATGTTCGTTAATGTACCACAATAGAAACCCATAACAGCGCGGCCTGAGATGACCATGATGTGTGGCTTCCACATCTTACAAAGCCCCATCAGCAGTCCAGCTGCTACAGCCAGAACATTGACCATTAACATCCCTTTTACCCTGCAAAACAAGAGAAAGTAAACTGACAGTTTAATACAAAAAATGTTCCTCCCTAAACTTGCTGCATCACTCCTGTCGTTAGTCTAATCACTCTCCATACTACTCTTTTAGTTTTTTAACCAAATTTGTTTCACTTGGGCCATTTTAATTCATTTTTCTTTTCTTACCTCCCTTTCAGATCACCCACAAATCCAACCAAGAAGGAGGATACCATGCCACCGATGGAGAAGATTGCCACTGACAATGACCAATACATGATCACAGAAGGGTGGTGACCTGGGTCTTCTTCTGTGATGTTTTCTGATGAACCAGCAGCCCTTTCTGTCCACACACCCAAGGACTGGCCATAACTCTTTTCAATGATCTACAATACAGACACAGACATGTTATGAAACAGTACAAGGATGGCTGCAAACATAGAGATAGACTTGACTCAAAATTTGCTTGCACAAATAAATACAAATATGTTGCATCCAAACGTGAAGTCCTATAGGGAGAAAATCCACCATGAACATCCCTCAGTATACACAGTTTATACAAATGTATAGACAGATTTTGATTTTCACCACATTTCATAACAGTGTACAAAGAAGTTTCATCAAAGCACAGACAGTACATTAGTTAATTTTTTCTTCATTCATTTAATCATTTTCTTAACTTTTTGATGTTCATTACAAAGTTGCAATATTGATGATATACTGATATATATAAAAGTTTGTAAATTTCAAATCTTCTGTAGTGAGGTGGTAGTGGAACCTGGCAGATTCTGGTTCACTATTCGGTGATGTTTTACCTGCTAAAACTATTCAGTTAGATTTAGGAAAAGATTATTATTCGGTTTCAAATACGCCCACTCAAGCACTAACACTACACTGAAAGTTAAATGTACTGAGCGTGTAGAGGATCTTCCCAAGTGTGTATATGTGTGCTATAGTAATCAGAAGGTCATTTTTATCATCTCTTACAGTCCATGATTAAATTGGACATAATGTAAACTTGCAACAATGGACAATAAGATTATTTTCAAACTTCACTGTCATTTCACTATTTAAAAATCCTATATCAGTCAATCTCTACTTCCCAGTCATCCAGTCTAGTGCTAAATATAAAGCTTACCTTACCTAACAATGTAATCAAAAAGCACCAAATTGCTTCAGAATTTTACATCCCTCCTGCTCACCCTGGCTGGCAGAGACATTTGGGTAGCTTAGTAAGGGTGAAGTAGTCTACCTTTTGGGGTGCGTTGATGACTCCAAGACTGTATCCAAACTGTAGGGATCCCAGAGTGGCTGTGAACACAGCCAGAGCTAGAGTGCCTGTTAGCTGCTGCAGAAGTGAACAGTAATGATGAATCCACAGAAATTAATAGATGAACAAACACAAGGTGCTTTATTTATAATAAACTCAGTGTTATTTCACAGTAGAAATAAAAATACAGTGCTGTGCGAAGGTCTTGAGCCACCTCTCAGTTCTTTATACAACACTATGGCTAACCCAATAATAGCCAGTTATTGAAACATGCAAATATACATGGAAATGCAATCTATAAAGCAAAAATAAAGTTTATACAACTCCAATAAACTTGAAAGTGAATATTTGGTATGACCACCCTTATATAACCCATGTCATAAGCTGTGGTGGACCTCCCCGGAGATGTAATTACATGTCACACTGACATCTCAACAGGAGTAACTATCAAGATATAAATTCCCTGATGTCAGGAAATTGCTGAAGGAGATTGCAGAAACTACTGGAATGGATTCGAGAAGAAGGGGGTGGGGGACAAGTGGGGACCCAGGAGGGAAAATGCCCCACCCTTTTATATTTTTGTTTTATTGTGGCTGGCACCAAGACACAACCACAGGTCAATTAATACACAGATAAGCATGAATGCCAGTGAGAGCACTGGCCACTTACATTGGTTACATAGCAGTCTTTACAGAGATTCACTGCAATCTCAGTCAGCCAAAATATATAATCTCTCCAGCATGTCCTGAGCTTGTAGGTCATACCCAAAAAAGACGCATTTGGGAGGCATCCTGGTCTGATGCCAATGCCACCTCAGCGGCCGCCTTTCAGTGAAGAGGAATAGCAACTCTACTCTGAGCCTCTCCCATATAACCAAGCTCGACACCCTATGGCTAAGGCTAAGCAAAGACACCCTTCAGAGAAGAGAAAACTCATTCCTGCTGCTTGTATCCACAATCTTATTTTGTTGGTCACTGGCCACAGCTCATGGCCACAGGTGGGAGTAGGACCCTAGATCAACCTATAAAGCTTGAGATTTGCTTTTAAGCTCAGCTCCTTTAACTCAGCTCTCTGTCGAACTCCTGCTCCATTCTCCCCTCACTTGTGAACAAGACTCAGAGATCCTTAAACTACTCAATTTGGGGCAGGAACTCCTCTCTGACCCAAAGTGGGCAGTCTACCATTAACCAAGAACCATGGCTTTGCACTTGGAGGTGCTAATTCCCATTTCCTGCCAGTCACTTCACATTCAGGTCCAAACTGCTCTAACACAAGCTGGATGTAACTTCCTGAATGTTCAAGTTCAAGTTCAATTCAGATTGATGTGTATAGCACATCACAACAGCAGACACTTCAAGGCCCTTTGCATTGTAAGGTAAAGAGTGTACAGTAGCAGAGAAAATCTCAAAAACAAATGACCTCCTGTGAAAAAGATGGCAACAGTGGGAATGGAAAATTCAAATTTAAAAGGAAGAAAACTCTGGCAGAACCAGACTTAGGAAGGGGCAGTCATCTGCCACGACTGGCCAAGGGTGAGGGGAGGAAGGCAGCACAAAAGACACATTGTGAAAGAGACCCAGAGAATAATAATTACTAATCTCAGACAGAGTGGTGTATGAACACCCAATGATTAAAAAAGGGGAGCGAATGAGAAACATTCAGGCCCCAGCAGCTCAGGCTTTTTGCAGCATAACTAAGGGAGTATTCATGGTCACCTAATCTATATCTTTTATCAAAAAAGAAAGTTTTATGCCTAATCTTACAAGTAAATGTCTGTCTCCCATAAACAAACTGGGAGCTGGTTCCAAAGAAGAGGGCCCCAAAAACCTGCATCCCATATGACTTTGAAATATCCGTTTAATATTCTCATTATATACTACACAAAACAGTAAGAGAACCAACTAATCTGGAAAAAGCAGAGCTGATTTCCAGAGTCCATGAAATCTGACCCCCTCTACCTCTTGGCTGTGCCAAGAGATTGTGTCCATAAATATTAAGAACAGACTCAATGAGTCTGACTTATTACTGACAATGAGAACCAAGCATTCTCTACAGTACAGGGGATGAACGGGGAACAGAAGCAACTAGAAACAACAAAAGCTGAACACAGTATAGACAGTTATAGTGCAAACATTTGCCTAATACTAAGCTCAGGGCATGCTGGCATGGGACAGAAGGAGTAAACAATTGCTGCTTTCCTAACTTTTTGGGGGAGGAAAGGTAACATTTTTTTTTCAAGTACATTTTCCAGCTGAGCGTTAGACAGTCAGATCAACAGGTAGAGCATTATTCGCTCTACCTGCGTAGGCTGTTACTGCTACATTGCTCCATGACACCCAAATGGCTCTCTCAAGTAGGCAGGACATCTCCAAACTTCAGATAACCTCCAGTCTGGGATGAATGCAGCAGTGGAGTCCTTCTTCTTTAAAATGACAGACAGATATTGATACCCTTTGATCCCATTACAATTTATATAATACTGATCATTGATAACTGACTTTATGACCCATTGTACATTAACAGTGCTAGTTTCAGTCATTATGCAAATGTACAAGGTTGGGAAACTTGCAGTCAGCTGAGACTGAAGAAGTCACTTGGATGAGTGAAAATGCTACACCCACATGAATAGTGAATAACAAAATAAATAAAAACATGAATACTGTCATGTAAGGTCTAGCTCCTTAGGTATCCAGGTAGCAGGAATAAACACCAAACAGGAGAAATATATACAAACAAGAGGAGGACATACAAAAAAAGAGAAAGGCACACAATAGAGGCAAAATGTAAAGAAATGAGGGGTGGCTCAAAGAGTTACTCCTTTATTCACCATTTCTGTAAATAAATGCTTTCACACAAAAGTAATTAAACAAGTTTAAGGTCTCTTTGAAGCAGACACATAATTTTAATCACGAGAGTGTCTTAAGCAAGGTAATAATGCAAGCAGGACGCCCTGATGATTAAAAGCCAGTGTCCTCTCGTTTAACAGTCTCTAAGCTTTAAGCATCTTTACGCCAACGACACCTGCTTTCAAACACGAACCAGTATAAGGAGATAGATATGTAGCCATTTATAAAGCGCAAAGAATGTAAAGAATGTACATGTCCAAATACGCTTACCTTTCCCGTCTCCATGCTGGGTCCAAAGTGTCAGGAGTTTAGCAATGATCAAGCAGCATGCCTGATTACACTGTGTCCACTGACTAAAGACAAACACACACATGGCACATGCACATAGATGCACACACATCCCAGGAAGACCTTTTACAAATAAATGAAGCAATAATATTCCTGATTTCAATGCACAAACATACATACTACTATAGTATATCATATTTATGGCAAGTATAATGAGACAACGAAGAATTTACGTTGAAAAGTTCTGATCTAAAGATCTTCTGTGTGGTGCTTCCACTTGATTATTATGAAACATGACGTTTATATTGCAATTAAATATGGAATCCAAAGTTAGCATACTGTTGCTAAAAAAAATGCTTTTCTTGATAGGAGCAATGACATTATCTTTCTCTTCCTCTCACTCTTACACACACACACACACACACACATTTGCTGTTAATGATATACTTGAGTGCTGGACTGGACAAAGTCTGAGGATCAGACGTGATACGAATGTGCAAACTTGCAAAAAACAACTGACTCTCTCATAAACATGTTTAGAAAGCACACAACTCGAGAAGAGTAATGCTAGTTTCATTTATTTCTCTCTTACAGCATCTCTTTTACAAAACAAATAAATCCCAAAACAGGACATTAGTAATGCTCTTTTAAAATAAAGAAAACAAGGATTAAATTGAATAAAGAATAAAGTGGTTTCGTCTTTGAAAGGAGAAACCTCAGTGTAATGACAGTCAGCATTTTCCAATGAGGGGAGCGAATTAAATGATTAACAAACACCTCAATAATGCCCCATTCCCACATGATCATTAATCAGACACAGAAATGCATGTGTGCACACATACACACACATGGAAGACAGTGGTTTCTGCAGCTAAGCTCTTTATTGCTATAATGTTAGAGCCTGCTCCCCCTAACAGAGATCGGTAACCCTAAGTTAAAGGTGCACAGTAACAGCTACTACTGTATATGGATGTGTAAAAAATCCTTGAAAATACAACAGAAAACATTCAACAATTTAACAGAAAATAAGAACTTCAATCAGAGGATCATTACTTTGAGAAACATGTCCATTTTTTGTGAACCAGAGAATCAATTTACTGAGAAATCTAAGAGCAAAGTTATTACAAAACAGGAGTCCATCTTTTTAAGCTCTGACTTTAAATTGAAACCATCACCAGGACTATTATATGTGGCAGGTGTGCCAGCTGGTTGCATTTCTGTTAAAGGTGTGAGTTTTAGGTCTTTAGTGGTTTTAATTTACTGCTCATGCAAAGTCTTCATATTTTCATAGTTACAGTAACTGAGTTCTACATGAGCTTCCCGAAGCTTGTCTCCAGGTGGTGGGTTGATGACGGTTTTAATGTAAAGCCAAAATCGCCTCAATTTTGACAAGTAAAATCAATTTCATAATTTTGATGATTGAGCTGTGCAAAGTATTTGGACATATATGGCAAAGTTTCGTCATAATTAGTTGCTCCTTTCAAAGAATAATCAAACTCTTAAATTTGTTAATGTACATCTCCATAAGTGGAGAAAAATAACATCGCCAGTGAGTTACGTTAGATAATAACCTTCACAGAGATTAAAAAAAGAACAACCAAAAACAAACCTGTAATGTAACCATATCGGCCAAAAAAAAAAGCAGTAATCTTTTGGCCTCTGATTAAGTTTTGCTTACATCATGCAAAACTTAATGTACAAACAGTTAGGAGCCAAAAATCAGAAGAACCAACCAAGGAGGAGCATGATTCAAGACGACCCCACAGTTGTTAACAACGAGTGCTTTCACATGCACACAGTATTTGGGATAGTAGCTCATATCCTGTTGAGGCTATGAGCTCTTTATATGCATTGTCATATTTCTGCAGCTAAGCGGCTGTAAGAGTGAACAGCCAAGACACTACTGTGTTCATGGAAACACACAAAACACCCCCCTCCCACCCCAAAATCAGCCATTAATATTGCCTATTTTAAACGTATGGTGTTCAGACACCAACTCATAAACTTCATACTACGAAGATAAAATTATAAATCTGCATGTAAACACACTCAGTGTTGCTTTGATCAGATTAAGGTAAGTTTACACACAAAGACATGAATTACTTTATTCTCGCCGGACATTGATTTCAATGTCCAACTTTGATTGAGATACACAAATTCACACGCACGCATACGTACACACTAAAATACACTCCTGATTTCAGAGACACAGATGTGCTGTACATTTCATCAAACTTCAAAGACTGTCTGACTCAAAACTGTTCCACAGAAAAATAAAAGAACAGAAATAAACAAAACGAAACAAAAAAAACCACTCCCATTGCTCGTTTAATATTACAGTATATCTGATGCAGCACCTTCAGAGTTTAAAGACGTAAAAGTGAAGAGATCATCATCACGATGTTGGCGGAAAGGGGTGAGGTGAGGAATGAAAGGAAAACAAAGAAGGGAAGAGGACAGGATGGACCAGTGATTTTCATTTTAAAGGGACACAGATATCATCTTTGCATACTGTTAAGACCCACCTGACGGCAGAATGTCTCACCGCATCTCTATCGGTGGCGTGCGATCGAACGTTAAATCACAACTCGGTTTTCTCAGAAACCAAAAGATAGTGAGGGGAGGAAGTGGAGGAGGAAGGGAGTGTCAAAGGAGAAAGAAAATCAATCAGGCTGTCTGCTTTCATCGCTGACATTCAAAGAGGATTTGTCATCTCTCAGCTGCTCTCCCTGCACCGTTCTATTAGAAGTATATTTAAATTTAGATTAAATTGTATTCATATATTGCTTCTCCAATCTCTGAGGTGTAGTAGTATTCCACACACAGTGGGTAGGAAGTAAAGAAATTGATGAATATGGGTCTCAAAGGACTGAAAATGAGTTTGCGCTACCAAGATGGACAGGAGTGAAGGGAGGGGGGTTAAGAAAGGTCAAAAGTGTATTTCTACATTTGTCAAACACTTGGATGCACTGGTCAGTTTTGAGGGAATAAAGAGAAAAATTGAGCTACATAAAAAGAAGAGTTGCAGAGAAACAGGGAAGAAGAGATTGTTTGGAAAGTCGGTGGCACCAGTTTGCCAGTCAGCTGGATGGCTTCTGAATGACCCGGTTTAATCTAGAATAACTTCTGTCTTTATTTAGAATTATTATTTTTTCCACTAAAATAACTTCTTTTTCTCTCTCTCTACACTTTGTTAGCCTCTCCAGTGTTGCAACAGTTCATTTGTGGCATCTCGGTGAGTCGGGTTCACTTGTGAGATGTGTGGTGGGTCAAGGTCGGCTGCCACCAGTGGGAGAGTGAGGCAGAGTGAGTAAGGGGAGACATCACCAGTTCATCATAGAGTTTCTGTTGAGCGTCATGAAGAAAACTTGGCTGCTACCTCCTGAGCGCACGGATGCAAAGAATACCTGGATAAAAAAAAACATGAAAAGCATGTGTTCTCAAAAAGCACAATTTTTATTAGCAATGATGCAATTGAATTTACTTTTATCAAATAATATGTTAAGTGTACTCGAGACATCACCACCTACAAACTGTGACATATGTATAGGTATGTCCAACCTGCATCTAAAACTCTTTTTCACTAGAAGGGACCACATCCTGAGTTAGGCTAGGCGACATTTATTGAAAGATAAGCATATATCCATATAGCCTGAAGAAGGCATTAATGAGGACTGGCAGCAGCTCCTGGGCTGAGCAGATCCACAGTACTAATGAGAAGTGTGGGAAATGAGAAAGGAGAAGGCGATAATAAACTGCCTGGAGTGCAGGGAGGCATATATAAACCATGGGACTGAAAGGGGAGTGTATGAGATATGGTCCCACTCTTGAAATACAGCAGTATTATTCCCAAAATGCTAAAATTATGCGTGGCAGTTCATTCAAACTTTGTTGTTTGGTTATGTTTCGGGTGCACCGTATAATAAACTCAGTTCTTAGAATTCATGTTTTAAAAGTTTCCATATGCAAATGTGGTCTCTGCTCTATCCATACAGAAAAGCACTGCAACCGCAAAACACTCAAAACTAGAGCAAGTAATGTTAGGTAATTTTACAGTATGTGACTAGTGCCACACTAGTCCAAAGCAGCAAGTCAGCATATTACCTTGTCATTCCGCTCACACAGGAATTTTAGTCTCTGGGCTCTCTTGTGCATAAAAACTCCATCCAGGTGACCCGTTTCTACAGAACGGATCTCTATGGCTTTCTCACCCCAGCCCATAATCTGATTAGAATGAATATAGGCTGAAAAATAGAAAAACATTAAAAAAATATGTAAAACAGTGTATAATCAGATTTACATACAGTTCATTTCCTTGTATATATAAAAACTCAACAGACCACAGTGTAGAAAGACTTTATAACTTTATTACTCGCATATTTTCTTTCTTGAAAACTTAACTAGCAAGTTATGCAGTGATGCAATGTTTTACATGTGCTGACCTATTCTTTGTACTTTTTCCACACTGCACAGAAGTAAGAGGTCAGAGCCGACTATTGAGCAGTTCAACTGAAATAAAATATATTTCATGAACAATTCCTCGCCAACATGGCAGTTCTTAAACCTTGCCAGTTGAGCTCACGGGACAGATTTTAATAATCCAGGTAGAACTAGCATTATTGTACTAATGTAACACTACTAGCCACCCCATGATAATACTTTCTACAACACAAGAAAGAAACAGTATTTTTAGAGTCTTTTCTGGAGTTCTCAAACATACAGATGCATGGCAAACACAGCAAGCAACATTAAGTGTCTTATTAGGGTTCTGGGACGCCACATACTGTCACAACAGTTTCAATGGGCCTTGACATCAATTCTCCAAGTGGGAAGGAGCATCATGTGGAATATAGGGATGGAACAACTAGCTTGCAAAAATATATATCATCCTTTTGTGGTGTTCAGATGATGGTGGTTAAGAGCTATGTTAAACCGCATAGGTCTACTCAAAACTCACAACAAGTTTGCATTGGTTTACAGTGGACCTGCCTACTATTACAATTTAACGCAAACCATATCAGTGAACTGCTTCACTATAAGAGCTAGTGGTTCCTATTCATGATTCCTCATTTTTGACAGCCTCTTTCATGGTTGTACTAATGAGTTTTTATGTTTTTAGCACAGTTCTGAGAGACCTCATATCACAACACACACGCATGCACACACATGTAGGAGCTGAAATGCATATTAATATTTCTTTCCTTAATATTTTGCTAATTTAATTTAGATCTTTGATCTGGCTATTTCTCTGTGCTGCTTTAAGGTCTGGACTGAATTACTCTATAATTACATAAATTTTAACAGAAATCTATTTTAATCAAAAGCATTAATAAATCCATATGTAGGTGGGGCTTACCAACAGAGGTAGGCATCTCTCCCCACTGTAGCACCACGTCCTTGGTGATTCGACCATAGGTATTGACATAGACACCCTCGTCCTCGTAACACAGCAGCATCTCCATTCCATCAGTCTTTGGCAGCACCACGATGGCATGGGGTGTCACCTGGCTCTGGATCTAATACAGATAAACACACGCAAGCATTTCAGAGGGTTTAATCAAATCTGTCAACTTTAATCATAATCTACATTAGATTAAAATATTATAGAGCTTTCATCACTAGAATTTAAGCTGTGGACTCGCGTGGGTTTATTTTTTATATTTTATTTTTTTGGGGGGGGGGGGGGGGGATTGGACTATATTCCATAATCCTCAAACAACCTGCTCAAGTATCTGGAGCCTCAGACCATGAAAGTCTTTGGGTTGCTTGAACCTGTATACTTTCCATTTGTGGTGCCTCAGAATAAGTGTTGTTACTTGTGTCAGCATGCTATTTCATGGTAGTTACCTGAAAGCAGTTTGTGGCAGCCAGATGGACTCTAAGACAACAATTCAGGAGAAAGGCAAGCAGTGAAAAAACTCATCTTACCCCCACAGGAATATGCACATACATTTACAAAGGCACTCAAAACACAAACTAGCTTTCATGTATTAATGAATTCAATTACTGTACACAAGCTATCAAATTGTGGTGGTACTGATCTGTGAAAGTCAAGTGCATACCATCAGGTGTGCCCAAAACCTGACTGCAATACAGTCAATGGAACCGCTGTTTGACTGTAATACAAATTATTTTCTTGCATGTCAGCTTTTTTATTTTTTAAGTTTAAATTGTGTGTTTTTGTTCTTGTTGGAAGTAAGTACATGTTTCGAGAGCCTTGTGCTGTCTGCTGTGGGTAAGACAAATTTGTTCACCAGTTTCTGGTTATCTAATATCTACACTAGTGAACTGCATATAGGCACATGTAGCTGCTGTGTATCCACTACAGGGGTTTTACTAAAGAACTATTGATCTAATCTAAAAGGTGGATAGCAGGATGTCACCTTCATCTGTTTGGCACACTGGAGGAGGAAGTTGTCAGGGAAGGAGAGAAAAAAGAAGCATGGGTGAAAGGTGGAAACAGCAAAACATGCCAGTGATTAAGAATATTCGGGTATTTATCCCCATGTACAGTATGCATTACTGCACGGTACAACAGCTCAAGAATAACATGTCTCATCTGTGGTTCATCATGTCTACTAAAATATTGCCAAGAAGTTAAGATTTGGGCTGAACTGTCTTTGACCTGGATTTGCATTAAAGCATGAGATTTGCATCCACTATGGAACAAACTAATCTGCATGCAAGAACCAGATTTAATTTTTCACTCAAGCATACAAGAGGAAAATTAGTGACTGTCTCCCAACCTTCAAAGAGTGGAGTGGTTAAAATGAACAAGCTGATTTTTGATAGCAATTCTAAAGTCACATTTGGAAGTAGGTGTTCCTTCTTTATGCTCTGTGATAAAAGCAAGCAGTTTACATGATAATCCAAGTACTATACACCAAGTGAAGCAAACTACAAAAAATGACATTCAATCATCCAAGTAAATTGTTTCTCACGAAAGATCACTGTATTCCCAGAACCAACATGAGTCAATCCTCATGAAACAACAGATGAGTCAGCGTTGGCTCGAGTGGCAATAAGCAGGTAACGGGTGAAAAAACTTATGAGTGAGATGTGGATGCTTACAGAAAGAGTCCCATTGATAAAACATGTTTAGACATATTTAGAAAGTAGTCTTGTACTTACATGTGAGGGAATGTATATGTCGTAAGGGTTGCCTGAGTCCACATCAATGACATGGAAGCCCACGCTGGAGCCATAGATGACCTTTAACCTCTGACCTTCTTCTACCGTCAGGTCAACCAGCTGGGGACGATGCTGTAGGTCTGTAAATGACTGAAAGAGAATGACACATAGTCAAGGGAGGCGCGATCAAAGAAACAGAAATAAAATCATAAAGTCAATCCATGAAACTGTAATTTACAAGGCCAGCAGTCATATATAGTATATAAACTTCATATAAATATATACACATGCTGTGCACGCAGTAGACATGCATTCTACTTATGCGTGTGTCCAGTATGTTTTTGAGCACTGATGTCATTTCAGTTTTTACTTCTTTACCTTAAAGGCCATGAACTTGTGGTAGGGTTTTGGAGCCCAGGCATAGATTTCCACGGAATTTTTCAGAGCAATCACCAGGAACTTGATCCTCTCATATTTGACTGCAAACATGACAAAGACACATTTAAGACAACAAGAAATTAGAAGTGGCCTTACATTGGCCCAGTGTATATAATGAACACTCAGTTTTATTTATTTAGTATCAAGGAACTCTTTATTTAGGTTCGTGCTCCCACAGCATTTGCTGGTTGGGATTTCTTAAGAGACTTATGTTGTTAGATTTGACCTTCTAAGTATTGCTTAATCCTTGTCCCAGCTATTTGCATGACAGATCTCCCAAATATCTCCTATGCACACCTTTTCTTGGCCATCTGATATGATTCCTGGCAGGTTTCTTGAGAAGATTCTGGCTAAGATCGCACCCTTTGCTTTGGTCTGTTATCAAATTGACTCTTTCATGTAGTTCATAGCTTCTTAAAACTCTCACCATAGATACAATGGATTCATTTCCAAGCACTGACTAATTTCTAAAATTCTCAAGAAAGCTCTTGCACATCAGCTCCTTCAACAAGTTGGGGTTTGAGAAAATTCCAAGGTATTCGTCAAAATCAGCAGCAAATTATATTACCCATTTTAATTTTGGTTTATAAATTTCACAACAGGTTAGATAATACCACTTTAACTACAATGGCCCTTCAAATTAAACTTTATTTTTATTCATACAAACAGACACTTACCAACTTTATAATGCACACAGCCTTCCAGTTCTCCTACGGTAATCCAACCCTGCTTTTTCTCTACTTCTGGGTCGTTATGTAATATTCTGTTCCTCAGCCAGGATAAATAGTAGACACGCAACTTATTCTTTTTCCCTGTGAAGGTAGGGGCAAACAGGAAAATGAAATCGATGAAATTAGTATTAAAATGATAATAATCAAATTTTTTGTAAAAGAAAAAAGAAATTGATGAAAGAATCAAAAACAAATGACCTCTTGCTGTAAAAATGAGATAAAAAGCTTCTTACGAAACAGATTTTGTCAACATGTCTTTTACTACCTTAATGTCTGTTACAGAAAGTGTAACTTAAGGTACAGGTATGAGCATGTTGTGCATACTGTATGCATATTAAACCTACCAGATATGGTGACCAACACATTGAGGCCCTCTAGTACATCCATCTGTAGGAAACGCCTTCTGGTGATCAGGTTATAAACTTTTCCCTGTCCACTTCGGTCGAGCAGCATGAGACCATTTTCTGTCCCCACTAGTAGATTCACACCTAAACGTGTACGGATATGAGTTGGAGTCAGAGAAAAGCAAACAAAAGCACACAAATAGAATATTTTGCTTTCTGTAGTGGGTAAGATAAAGGCTACACCGTCCTACCCCAGAGTGCAGCACAAAGGATCTCGGAGTTAAAGCGTTTCTTGTATTTGCGGATCTCTGGCGTGTCACTGTGGGGTCTGATGTTGGTGGGGTTGACATTTACCACAGAGATCTTCCTGGCTTCATTTAGTCGTGCCTGCTCCTGCCTCAGCAGCTCATTGGCAAACATGGCTGCCAAGACAAAGACGAACAAAGACAGAAGGGAATATGTGATTGGTATTTTGGCAACAATGATGACAGATAAGAAATGCCTTTTTCCACTAACAGCTGATTTCAAAGACGGAGTTCACTGACTGACATTTAACTGAAACTCTACACTATCCAACTACCTGCTGCTGAGTTCTCATTGTCATCACTTGGGGAGGTCTGATAGACCCGTGGATCAACGAATGGAGTAAATGATGCTTTGGACCCACCAACACCAAACTGTAAGACACAACACAATCAGTAAGTCCAACAACAGTCTACCTAGTGTGACATAAACACACAGGAATCATTGTTAAAGTGTGCAATTTGTGCCCGTGTCTCACCTCAGCCATGTCGCTGAGCTCCTGCAGGGCTGTGGTGGGCGTCGCTGACGGGGAGTTGCTCTGTTGCACCAGGTCAGGGAGGTTACCATGATTTCCAAACCCATTGCTCTCACTGTGACCTCCTCTCCTCCTCTCCTCTGCCTGTGTGACAAATAAAGACATATAAATATCAAGAGAAGTTAGGAGAACAGAAAGATGAGCACAAAAGAATATATTGCTCTACAGCAATAACAGTTTTGTAAGTGTGTAAGCATGTTTGAGTGTGTGCATGCATATTCGTCACCTCTCTCATTACTAGAGTACTGTCCTTCGAGCTGTTATAGGCATCTCCCAGAGAGTCTTCTGTCAACCCTCCATATGACTCTCCACCACTCTGCACTGCTGGCCTGCAAGAAAAATACAGAAACTTAAATATTTACATTTAAAATTAAACCAACTACTATGCTACTGGCATTGTGCTAATCCCAAACCTACGAACACTAGCATGTCAGAGCAAAAGAGAGAAAACATGAAGGCGAAAACGTACATTATGCGGGGAATATCGCTCACAGCAACAGTTCCATCTGTCTCCCCATCTTCATCGCTGCTCTCTGATTCTTCACTGGAAGACGAGTAGTCTGTCACCTGTGTCAATGAACAAGACGTAGAGAGAAAAATTTACTTTCGAACCACTGAGAAGAAACACTGATAAGAGAAGATTTACGGTTGTATCTGATTCCCTCTAGAAGTCATTTAGACTGCACCAGATATATACGGTTTGGTTTATATTGTGCAATCAGTGAAGAATGTGGGAAAGAGAACACAGATCTTTCATGCTGTTCTGCTAATGTGCAGTTGGTGGCACTATTGCACAAATGCATCATCAATTTTGGCAACAACAGCAAAAATGAAATAGACTGCAAAATAGCAGATATGGATGCAAGTGTGGTAGTGGGGTATGGTTTCTGCTCAGCCGTGTAAAGAGAAGTGGGGCAGAGTGGTGCAGTCAGCAGTGTCAGTGAAGGCTGAAGAAAGTCATTATAGGTCAGTTATTATTATAAGTTGTTTTGCCTAGCAAGATCTTTTTTTCCCCCTTTTTTAATAGAAACAAATTAAGGATGTTTGTGAAGAAGAAATTGCACTGCAAACACAATTGTTAGATCTCATAGATACACATATTCTGTTCTTTTTAATATATATAAAAACATTTTTAACACAAAATAACAGTCACTTTTATGTTAGCTTGAACCTAAAAAAAATGTTAAGCAATTCAAACAACTTGTAGCTTTACGATTAACCTGAGATTACTATAAATAAGCAAAAATATATTTAAAGCAATGTTTCTTTTAGACTGAATCCCATCGGCTAATTACAATTTAAAATTGTATTGTAGCAGTGGTCAGAGATATCTAACATGACAGAGTCTAATTTAAATTTGTACTGTTTAATAACGAACGAGAACTTTGTTTTGCCCGTTATCTCTACATGAAGATTTGTCACTACCATTCTACCTGATTAACGTCACAACATAAACAGGCTTTTAGCTTTGTCTATTTTCCATGCTCAACTTTTTATTTATGTTTGAATTTAGAGAATTTACAGTTGTCATTTTACCTTCACTGGAGGTCTGCTTCCCTCCTCTACCCTTAGTTCTCTGAGTTCCTTAGCTAATGCACTTAAGTCCTGTGAACAAAGGACAAAAGAGGAGAGAAAAGGTGATTTCATTCAGTCTCAGAACCTCAAGACTGAGAGACCAAATCACACACAACGGGCAAAGGAAACGGAGAGGGTCAAAGATTCAGACAAATAATGACCATCAAGACTAAAGGCCAACTTAATTGTTGTCACATAGCAATCCGAGCCTGTACACAAGAGCCATGGAACAAGAGTGCTGATCTGGCAGTACACTTTTAAAAAATCTTAACAGTTAAATTCTAACTTTCAACATGAGGATTGATCAAAATCAGCACTTTCATTCACTCACAAGCAAGTATGACCCTTGAGAACACAAGTCATAAGAACAGAGAAAGACATATAATCAAGCTTTATAAACTACTGGAGTACAGAATTACTCCACTCTACCAATCGCCCCCATGCCAACTGGCCCATGGTTCCTCCCCTCCCTCGCCTCCCCATCACCCAAGCCGATGGATCAGACCAAATCATGCAGACAGGGGGAGGATTATTACACACGGTGCGCTTACCAGCTCCTCCTGACCAGTAACCGTGATAATGGAGAAACAGGAAAAGAGATTCAAAGACTGTTCAGGTGCTTTGCAGTACACACATATTCACACACGCCCCCACCCAACACATGCAAACCCACACAGGCACGCATCCAAATATACACTCTCTCAGGTATGTGTGTAGAAGCACACATGCACTGCTATTGCCATTACACCCTGATATGTCAGCGTAAAAAGGAAACATCATCTTCTTGTGAAACCCACTAACTCCATCATGCCAGGGGAAGAAAAGGGCCTCTGAAGATCAAAGGAAAACCAGAATAAAGGAAACGGGAGGGGGGGCGCAATATTCACTAACCTCATCTATGGCTTTCTTATAGCTCTGAAGAATAGAAGAAGAAAGAGATGGGAAGAGAAAGAAAGATCAAGTGAATAGTAGAAAAAGAGAGGAGGAGGCCTGTAAAAGATTCCCAGAGAGGAGATGCCTGTGACAGAAAGAGGTTCTTTGTGTGTCTGTGTTGTTTGACTCACGGCAGGTCTGCTGGGTCTTGTTGACTCACGTCCCTCCTCCTGCTTGAGCTTTGCTTCTTGATTGGCTCCTAGAGGGGATCCCTCCTGCTTGCTTTGACCTACCAAAACAAAAAATGGTGATTAAAAGAAAATTAGCAGTTTAACTCAAATCTAGATATTAATTTACTGCGAAACTCGTTCATTAGAAAAATTTTTATTTTTCTCCATCTGTATTTATTCCATCTTTAAGACTGTTTTCTGTCAACAGAGTTGAAAAATAAATCCAACTAATATCAAGGTACTTCAACCTTTCTATGTGTTTGTCAGAGGGAAATCCATGCATATCTTAGATATCCCTCTGGCCTGTTGTTTGACACCTCGCTCTGCGCTTCTCTCTATCTCCCTCTCTCATTTCCTCTCTTCAACCTCTCCAGAGGCCCAGAGTAACAGGGCACATCAGACAGGTTGATCGGTGCAGAACTGCAATGTCCTGCTGATAGACTCGAAATCCATGTCAATGTATGTGGAGGTACGCATACACAGTATGTGTGATCCTCTGCCTACACATTGGTTTTTTTCTGGTTTACTTACAAGCATTCACTTGATGTTGATGTTTGCCAGATTAGGTTTTGTATGTGTCTTATGAGTCTGTATTATGTGTTTAAGAGCTTGAGGTTTTATACCTCTCCTCTCAGCTGAACCCCCCTGAGATGAAGGGGACGAGGAAGATGATGAGTTGGAAGAGGTTCTTTGCAGCATAGCGTCCAAAGAGAGTTCAGAGCGCCGCAGGTCAGGGTTGCTGAAAAAGGATGAAAGCAGACCTTTTAAATACGCAGTATCCTCATACAAAAGTACAAATAAATACAAGTTTTTATTTCTGTTTAAACACACTAAGGAATAACACATGGGAAATGTTACAGAAAGTAATTCAAAATCAGTTTGCTACTTTGCCCTTTACCTTGCCCTTATAAGCTGAGAACCTGTCCGAGGACCCAGACCTACTCCTCCATTAGGAGAGTTTTTCCTGACCAAGGCTGGGGAGATGGAAGTGGTCCGCTGGGGTACCTGGACAAACACAGAAACAAGATAAAACTTTGCTTTTTCTCCTGGAAAAGTGTTCAAAACATGTATCCTCGTCTTTGTAAAGTACACTAGCGATCCATGGCAAAGAGGGAAATGGTAAAACACCATGATGTACAGTATAGCATGAATTTTGTCAAGCAGCTGGAGAGGCCAACATTCATTTAAAACAGGATTATTAATAAAATTGCAAGTATACTACACTATGCAATATTTAAACACAGAGTTCAAAAAATGCTGAAACAATAAATAAAAAGCATAAACACAGGTTAATAAAAGATACCAAATATTCTTAGCCTTTATTTCTGATTATGAATCTCAACCTTGGGTGGGATGTCCTCCTCTCTCAGCCAAGCAGTTCTGTCCCGATCCCGATCTCGATCCCTGTCACGGTCCCGTTCCTCCCTGCCAGCATTGCGCTGTGGAGGTCCCGGGGTGTCAGAAGTGGGGTCTGAGTTCTGACGAGGCATCTCAGGCCTGGGGGAGCCCACACTCCCACTCTCACTGAGAGCTGAGTCTTTCTGGTCCTGCAGAGATTGAGAGCCAGACATGGAGCTAGTGTGGGTTTTCACAGGAACCAGGTGAGCCATCTGTGGGGATAAACACATTGATGAAGTCAGTTAGAGTTTAACAGTGTGAGTGAAATGGACAAAGGATGGTTAAGGGTGAGGTAGACAACAATATGTGAGAGAAGGCACGAAAGGTGAAAGTGCCTCTTTTTGCGCGCGCACACACACACACACCTGTGGTTCGTTGGAACGGTGGATGGGTGGGGTGCGGGCAGGCTGCATGCCCCCGCTGCTGAAGGACTCGGAGCGGGGTGGGAGGGAGGGGTCGGAGATGCGGTTGGACACTTTGTGCTGCAGTGCTGGAGAGCTCTGCCTGTTCAGCTTAGATCGCTCCTCCACCTGAGGCAGGTCACATACGACTGTCACTCACAGTGAAGCACACAACACAGCCAGTCACCATGTCTGATCCACAATGGGCATCACCCACACACCCATGCACCTCTACAAGCCACTAGACAATCTTAAACATCACTCTTCTCTGCGGTGACAACAACCGCAATGTAGAAGTGTGCGACTGATGGATTGCTGGATATTACAGAGCCTCTCTTTATATTGCACATTGTTTTAATGACATGATAGGACTCTGCGTGACTAAGTGAAGTCTTGTTTTTCGAGTTAAAACCAGTCTTAACCGTCTCTTCTATACAATAATTACACAGGTGAGCCATGCCAGACTTCCACAGAAGCCCTTATCAGGGTAAACCAGCAGGCCAACAATAACACAAAGATTTTGTTTTGCACAAAGAATAGGTTTTTTATTCACAAACAGATTGGGCGTCTGACTAATTTATGTCTCAATTAAGTTGTTTGTGGTGTCGTTTCTCCATGTTGAGGAGTAAGAGTGTCTGATGGCTGTAGTGAAAGTTTAAGTATAGCTTCTAATCTGCTTTATCAGATGCCACATTCAAAACAGAATAAAAGAACCACGTAAGCACAACGCAATGTTGAAGTGTTTGTGTAATTCCAGTCCGTTTCCACTGAACTGTGCTCACGTGTGTCAAAGTAAATACATCTGTGTGTGAAAGGGGCAGGAAGCTCCTCTTGCCAGTGTAATCTGATTATCGGATTATCTGCTGTGCAATAGGAGAATGTTCCAAGGGATACACCCAGCTGCCAAAATCACACTTTTCCACTCTAAACACTCTACCCATCTGTAGTTTCAGGGTTGAGTGATGGCTCAGCGGGTTCTAGTTTCAACAGCCCCAAGGTAAACAAGAGTGCCTTTCTCTTTAAAAGCTTTCTCTAAATCCACAGGAGCTCACATAATCTAGCAGGATTATTTCAGATTATGACCTGGTTCAAAACAACTATGCGATACCAAGCCATTCCTCAAATCTGTGTTAGGTGCCTGCTACAAGGTCAACTACAACGTTGCAACTTTGACATCTACAGCATCAAACAGCTTTTGTTAGTTCCTTGAATGAAATGCAACTACGGATGATGGAATCAGATTTAGACAAACAGTCTGCAAATAACTGAAAGAAAAACATTCAGTGGTTTAGGCGAAGTACTGCTGAGATCGAAGTTTGATCTGTGGAGTGTAATCAAGGTTAGTATATTGACTAAACAACAAGAAAAGAGAGATTAGAAAAAGATGAAGAAAAACCTTTTGGGTAGTGCATATTTCGTTTTTTTGTGTTTGTCATAAGTTTACCACCCAAAAACTCTTTCTATTACAGAGAGAAGAGAATATTGGAGGTTAGCTGTTGGCAATGTTGCATCTACATACAGAAAAAAATACTGTATGAGATGAGGAAGAAGAATAGGTCGCCAGAAAGGCATCTCGGGTTTATTAAAAGGATCCCACCACCACTTGGCCAGCACCCATCACCAGGCTAGGATATGATTTACTGGTTGACTGACCTAACTGGAAGATGAGATGGGTGGGTTTTCCCTGATGCCATCAAATCCAAGATATCTAGAAGTAGGCTCATCACGGTGCACTCTGGGAAACTGGGTGGCAGGGGCATTGAGGGGGCAGGCAGGGGGGAATGAGTGGTCTAGCTAACTAGGCTACTGTATCTACAAAGTGGTATTAAACTATAACTGAACACAGGCACCTCTCCCCTTGATCTTAAGCCCATAAATAATACGAGCTATATAAAATGAATAATTAAATGTGTTACTAACAGTAAGAAAAATATATATATAAGCTTTATAGGGAACAAAAGTGGAAATGTACCTTTTACTGTCTGTATGCTTGAGTATGAACATTCTGCATGTATCCAATTGTACCTCTGTCTTTGTGGGAAATTTGGTACTTTTGACTGTTATGTCAAGCAGTGTTTTAGAAATTTATCAAGGTCATATCTGAGCCATAGAAGTAATACAAAAACTTGATATGCTCCAGTAGTTAAAATGAGTAGAGTGGAACATTTATGTAATCACAAATATAGAAGTACAAGTGCGCGTGCGTGTGTGTGCGTGTGTGTGTGTGTGTGTGGTCTTATATACATGTGCTGGAGCAGAGTCTAGCACTCTGTTGCTCCAACAGAGCTGGCGATCTGGGATTGGGATCCAAAGGGAGAGCCTTGTGGGGAGCAGTGAGGTGAACTGTTAGGAAATGACGTTTGGTTAGGCAAGACTAAGGTGGGGTAATAAGGAGATTCTGTGTTGAACCCAGGGCTCTCAGGGGAGAATGGAGGAGAGAAGAAACTGCTGGATGCCGATACTGGGGATGTGGACGGCGACACTGAGGATGTGGAGGATTGTGTGCGGAAAATTTGAGAAGAGTTGCGAGGAGAAAGGCACAACCAAGGGGATGGAGAGTTTGAACTCATTGAAATAATATTATTCATGCTTCTTTTTAGTAACCCTGCAGGGGCAGAAGCACTAAGATCACACATAGAGGAACTACCTCTAATTGCATGTTGACTCCATGTCTCAGAGGTCATGCCCCTATCGGAAAGAGGGGAAAGTAAGTGATTGTTATCAGGGACTTGGAGAAGATTGCTACTGCTGGGAGCAGGTGAGTAGGAGTTCCTGTGTTTAGATAGGGCAGAACAGAGAGCATTTGCAGGGAAGGACTGAGAGAGTAGGTCAGTTTGGTCAACTGCCTTTGAGTCCAAGTGCATTGTAAGGCTCTCATGGCTCACGCTTTGCCTCAACGATTTGTGCCATCCTCCCAGATTATAAAGCTCTATGTCTACATCTATTCTATTGCAGGGTGAGTGTGACCTGCCACGTCGATGGGCACTAACCATTAAGGACACGGGTTTGGAAGGCGTGGGATTCTGGATCTGTCCTGGAGATATCGGATGAGGTCGAGCCTTAAGCTGTGACTCTTGAGACATTAGCTCCTTAATGGTTGGCTGACTTGTGACAGATAGACATCTATCTCTATGCTTCCCATTTTTACTGCTAGGCTCTGGTAGATAACACGAGCCTTGTTTAGGGCTCTTGGCAGGACCTTTATTGGGCCCTTGGCCAGCAGACTTACTGTGCTCTGGGACATAACCTGGGCTACGCCCCCTTCGATTGTGTTTCTGAGCTCTAAGTTCTTTGACCTGCTGGCTTATCTCCAGCTTCAACTCTGGATCTAGGGGTTCACCAGGGTCTACTGAAATACATATATGGGGAAGCTGGCTGGAGAGAAGCTGGGGAGAATGAGACAGAGTACGCTTAGGCGCCTGAGGTCTAGATTGGCCGTGAGAGCTAGAAGTTTGAGGTTGGTTGAATGACTGATGATGTCGAAGGCGGGAACGAGGTGGGTTACCATGAGCATGCTGCTGCTGCTTCGGGACCTAGGGGTCACAGTCAGAGGACATTAAGCAACACAGACACACACAAAGCACACTTCACAGCGTAATTATTAAAGAAACAGAATTCATTTTAAAAGGGTGTTTCAATTCAAAAAGCAAAGTTTCTCCACTACTCTCCTCACAAAGTTCCTGCTTCTAGTACAACCTGCTAAATAAGATAACCACAATGCAAGAAGGCAACTGGTTGAGGTTCACTTTAAATACATTATTGACATCAGCATAAAAACATTTAGTACACAGACCTGGTGCTCAGAACCTTTCTTCATGGAAGACAAGCAAGTTCAAAAGACCATGCATATCTTTGCATGTCATGTATATTACCTCTTTAGCCCAGGCAGGCTTGTCGTTAGGATTAACGACATCCTTATAGTGGTAAAGCGGTTTCTTCTCTGCTTGTCTTCCCTCCTGCTGCTGCTGCTGCTGCTGTTGTTGCTGCTGCTGCTGCTGTAAAGACACCAGGTAGGCTCTCTCCTGCTGGAGCTGCCTCTGTAGCCGCTCTGCCTGCCGCTGCTCCTCAATCTGCTTGCGCTTGTACTCCTGAAGAAAGAAAGGTAGAGGGTGAATGGCAAGAAGGAAAGAGATGAGAAACAAAAAAGAGGAAACTATTTTATATGGGAGCAAAGACACAAAGACAAATTAGCACAAGGGAAAACGGCTGAGGCAGATGAGGTACCAGTAGATATCGACACAAAATTTAGGTCAATAGGTATTACGGAACTTTCAGTGCATTTATAAAGTCAGGTAGAAAAACAGTGGATGCGTATTCTAATGATCATTATCCCTCCCTACATGTGCAGAATTTAAGGGTTCAGAATGGCTTGAATAATTTTCAAAATGGGAGGAAAGTCCATACACATTATTTCCCTTTTGATTGTATTAGAAAATACTTTTTGTGTGACACAGTCTTCCACATAGTGTCAGATTTGAGTCATGCATTCACATAACAGACCTGACAAACATACAAACTGACCATTGGATTAACCCAATATGGAACACAAACAGACTTTCTACATATAGCTCTGGCAAAAAACCAAACAAAATCTGCAGGAAAAACAGGGAAGAGGAATGTAAATATTGGAGCGATGGGCACAAGAATAATGACATAGCACAGCACTGGATTTTGGCACTAGGGTCATTTTTGTGGCCTTTGGATCTCAAAAGGTTTCCTTTCAAACTTGGCAGTCTTCAATTTTTAGCTCTAAAGTGCATGAGTGATGCAGTATACAAATACTAAAAGGAAATACTCTTAAAAAAGAGCAGGGCACTGAGGAAAACAACAGTGTCCTACATTTTCTTTGCATGACATAACAGGGCAGTCAAAACAGAAGTCTTTTTTTCTGTAAAATCCTTTGAGATCCAGCCAACTAAATGATACTGCACATGCGTTCAGTGATCCGAATCAATTTCAGAGGAAAATGTTTTTGCTCAAATCCGTAGCTAATAGGCCAAAGAATATATATTCCATTCAGGTGCATGCAGTGGGGACAGGGATCACACAGCACAGTTGGGGAGCAGTTGTAGCACGTGGGAGGGCTGTGGTTACCAGCAGTAATGCCTGTTCCTGCAGTAGCTGCTGCTGGAGAATCTCTAACTGCCTCTGTTCCTCTTCCAGCTGTCTACGGATATACTCCTGAGCAGCACGACGGCACAAGGAGATAGAAATAGATTGAGAGAAAAATCTGGAGATCTGAACATTTATATACAGGCAGAGAAGAAAGCTAAAGACAGAAAGGGGGGAACAGAATAGAATAGAGAATATAATCTCCTGTGGTTCTTTTCAATGAGGAGAGAAGATAATAATAACAGATATTATATCCTCAAACAATTTTAATGTGTTACAAAGGGAAAATAAGAAGAAAAAAAAGAGTTTGAAGTTATCTTTTCAAAAGACTTGAGAAGCGTGGCGGGAGAGCAGCAGAGCGATAAACATTGAGTAGGATAGACAAAAAATACAAGGCTGAACTGCAGTTCAGGTTCACAGAGAGGACAAGAGAAAAAGATGTTAAAAGAGAGAAAGAGACAAGTAAGAGGAAAGATACAGAACAATCAAAATGCATGCATCTATAAAAAACTCTAAAATTGTCCATCCCTATAACGCTGCAAAAATTTCTATGCTGAAAATGCCGCAACAGCTTTCTTTGCATTCTAAAAAAAAGGTGCAAAGTAATATCTCATGGGAGGGGCTCTACAATTTTGTTATGTAATATTTATATTTTTGTCACACAATTCTCATTGATTATAATAAAATAAAGTCCTGCAACAATGAAAGGAAAATAACAAGTGGGGAAAAGAAGTATGGATCAGTAAAATAAACACACTGAAGCCGTGGATTTAGAGTTTCCACCAAGGTTTTTGGCACCTCTATCCAATGTAACAACTTTTAGTGCTTTTATGTTCTATACTTTTACTTTTTGAGTTTTTATATCAAAACAATGGCATGCGGCTGATGAAGCTAGAAAAAAATAAATATTCATTTTGACATAACAAATACTGAAGAAAAACAAATCACTGAGGGACAAGCTGTGGATTTAGAGAAAGAAACTCCGGGGATGAGTTTCCACCAAGGCTTTAAGCAACCTCTGTGTAATGTAACAGTGCTTTTAGTTCAGCACTTTTAATTTTGATTTATGACTCAAACATTGAGCTTCTATATATAATTATATAATTTTATATTAGCAAGTGATGAAGCCAGATTAAAAATAAAGATTAATTTAAAACAGCATTACAAATGTACAAATAAAGAAAGAAATGTCCTTTCCTATTATGTAACTGTATTATACCAATGTGTAATTAGTTTGAGGAATTCTAGGCTAACTCCCAACATCGCGGTTCACATATCCGTTGCATTACATTTTCGCACGACAAATACAAGTTTTGCAGTACAAGTATGGACCTGTTCTCTTTCTGCATGCCTCCTCTCCTCTTCTCTACGGAGCTGCTCCATTTCCTCATAACGTCTTCTCTGTTCCCTCTCTTGCTGTTTCCTCAGCTCACGCTCACGCTGCTGTTGCTGTTGTCAGGAAAGCAGGAACGCACAAAGATTAAGGATCGTCACAGTGAACACAAATCAGGAAATCATGTTTGTTTGGCACACTTTTTTTGGGTACGTGTTACAACTTCTAGGATAATAACACAGGAAATGAGTATACAAACATATGCGGGCTCAAATTCTAACTAATGTGTGTATTTGGTCACGCGTACAAAGACACAGACACCATTGAAGTGGTGGGTTCATGTAAGTTAAGTCTAGTCATGGTGCTTAGAGGTGCATTGGAAGGCAAATCCTTGGGGAAACCCACAGAGAGCACACAGATTATGGGCTAAGGATTTCCTTCTGTAAGCCTGCTCTCTGGAACTAAGAAAGGGACATTGGGGAACAAGCTCTGACTGTGTCTGTGTGTAAGTGTGTGTATAAATGTCATTCTTTCTCTACCAAAATTGTGTTTTGCAAATTTAAATATGTGGAACCAAATATTCTTTCCTATAGATAATAAACTATTTGACAGAGGACACAAACATTATTGGAAATGGTTCAATTAGAAACGTTATTTACATAGTAGTGATATTAATTTGTGGTGACTGTTAATTTAGAAAAAATTACCTGAATTTGTCAGATGTATTGCTAATAAGTAAACTAGGTTATTGATGGTAACATGCTTACATATTTTCTGTAGATAAATGTAATTCAGCTGAGGTTGTAATTAAACCAACTACTCTATTTGCACCACTTACAAGTAGTTCCATATTCACGTTTGATTTAATGAATAGCATTTTTGCCATTTTTGTGTACTCATTCAGTTTGTAGCATATCTTCAAAATTTCAATATTTGCACGCATGCCCCAGCAATGCATTCAGTAAAACCGCTCCAAGTGGCACACCCAGAGCCACACTATTTAAACCTGTCACGACTGATTTCATAAAGCTCGCTCCCAGTGTTGGGAAGAAATATTGTCTTATTATGGCTGAGACGTTATATCTGGGTGGAGGCCTTCGCAACATGAAACAAAGATGTCATAGCAAAAGCACTGTTGATAGAGGTCGTTCCCAGATGGGTAACTCCCACAAAAGTTGATAATTGTTCACAATTTGTAAGTATAGCTGTCAGACAGCTAGGCTTGGACTTAACACATCATTGTTCTTTCATCCAGCTAGTGGAGGAGCCATGAAACAAGAGAAGCGTCCATTGAAACAGAAGCCATTAAATATTACGAAGAGACTGGCCTTCAATCATTTTCAGTCCCTTTGAAATCCTGTTTTGGAAAACTTCAGTGATGGTGATGGGTATTGATAAGCATTGATTATTACCATTTATATGCAAATATCCAAACAAGTTTTTGCATTCTGTTTGTAATTAAACTGGACACTGACTAACAGTGTCTGATTAACAGATGTTGCAAAACAAGAACAATTAAAAGCTGACATTCCTTAGACTTTCCAATGAATTTTGGATCGTTTTTCTTCTTCTTCTTCTTTTTTTGTTGGTTTCTGACCTACTATATTTTGTAGTTTAAAATTTTTATGCATGTGTATCTTTGTAGCTTTTGTTGTTTGAAAAGCTACAGTATACTTTCAAAGCTTTGCCTTCACTTCATTCTCTCTTACTTCTTCCAGTCGCCTCCTCTGCTCCTTTTGCTCTTCGATGCGTTTCTGTCTCTCAGCCAACAGTAAGCGCTTGTGCTCCTCATTCTGCTGTTGCTCCAGCTGTTGCCGCCGTTGGGCCTCTGAACGCTCCTTATTGGCGAGCTGTAGGCGCAGGAAGTCTCGCCTCAGGGTTGACTCCCCGGGGATGTTGATGATGGAGCTGGAAAGGTGGACAGTGAAAAAGCAATAGTTAAAAAAACCAAGTCTATGTTGGGTGAAGTTGGGCAGAACATGTTAATGTTCATATCTGCGCATTTTTTTAAAAACACTGACCTCGGTTCACAACTGTCTCTGTCTTCATCCTCCTCTTCACTGCCACTATACTCATATTCTGTTTCATCTGGTGGGCAGGGAGATAGAGTGAGGCAAGTAAGAATGAATAAAAAAGAAGCAGCAAAGAGTAAAAACAATAAAACCTTAGTAAGGTAATAAGCAGCACAGAGCAAAGGCACTTCACGTTCTGAATTTTTCACTTTAACTACCTCTGTTCGTAACAAATTGCTCACGTTTTTGCCATTCCCAGATCATCGTCACTTCAAGGCACATTCTCTTAGCCACTGAATAAGAGTATAAATTGTCATTTTACTGTGTGCGGTGGGGTGGAGAACATTAGCTCAGAGCTCCTTCAGTCAAAAAGGGCCTTAAAAAACAGCAGTCATATAAAAGGCCCAGCTCTTCCTCAGACGCATGCACATGGACTGGTCCTCTGAATGTGACAAAGTGACAGCTGGAGAAGTCACAGCCTCTACAATGGCAAGATATTTCGATACATCATCCCGACGTCCGCTCTGCAGTGTGTTGTTTCCTGAAGCGGTTAATGTCGTTCTTTCTGGTGCAGTACTTTATGCGAGTGCCAGTCTATCACTCCGACACTCGCCAGTGTGTGTTTGTGTCATAATGGAGTTTAATGGAAGTCTGTCACTTTTATTTTCTGCCTTGTTGAAAACCATGAAATCAACGACATAAGTGAGAATTTGTGCATTTGTCTGAAAGTGTTTAACAGCTCATCCTTAAAGTGAAACATTATTCATAATGTGACTGCGTATCTCTGAGAAAGTATCTCAGTCATACACTAAATCTGTGTGCTTGCTGTTTTTCAGCTGGAAAGATTTAATATGCTTAAATCTTGCTGTTACTGGTTTATATTAGTGGCGGTGTTCATTGTGCTGCAGTCAAATGAGCCTGATTTCTTTTTACTTACTAGGCATAATAGACATGTAATAAGTCCATGTGAACGCACTATACTGCTGCTTCACATTTCACTTACAACAACTTCGGTCAAAGAAAGATTGCTATTTCCATCTCTAGTAGTTTATTTTTGATACTAATAACTTGAAGCCACCCCACCCTTCCCACATATATGGAAACCAGTAGTGAGACTCACTTAAGCAGGGCTGTCAGTTTCAACCAACATGTGGTTCACTGCATTTATTAAAATGTAGAATCAGAGGGAGGCCAGGCTGAAAAGCAGCTTGTAGTGGCAAACATGACTGTATCCAGGCTAAAACAAGTTAAATAGTGTGTTATTTAAAAGATTTGCCAATAGGATGATAGGATGTATCAGCTAACCTATCAGCGTATGTGTGCTGGCACTGACATGTTGTCATCAGCTAAGGAACCAAGATGGCGGGTTAAGTCTGACGTTTAGTTACGCCTGAAGTAATGCTACGCTCAATTAAAAATAAAGCAAGATAACCAAATCTTTATTGATCTTAACTACTTGTGCCAAAATATATTTGGAGCATGTGCCAAGAATTACACTTTGAAAATACTAGAAAGGACAGGTGTGTCCAAATGAATTTAAACTACAGCTTGGAGGGATGAGCCACGGAGAAAACATTTTAATATCCTAGTATGTCACTCCAATTAGTGTAAGCATAACTTTCACTTTGTTGTCTGCCTGCAGAATCCAAACATGCACGCATCTACAACACAGTTTGTCGCTCACCCCTCTCTCCTCTCTTCTTCTTGGTGCGGTCGATGTGATCCTTCAGCTGGATGCGAATTTGCCTCTCATTGGGCAGGTCCTTGATGAATGGGTGTTTGAGGAGCTGCTCTGTGCTGGGTCTCTGGCTGTGGCTCTTTACTAGACAGCTCTCTATGAATGACTGGAACTTCTTTGACCTGAACACACGTACACACACGTCTCAGCAAAAATGAAAAAAAAAAAAAACCTTTCGCTGTTTCTCTGCTACTGGCACTGCTGCTCTGAAGTATCTGCAAACATGAACTGCAATTATGTGATACACACTCACCACTTCTTTGACTTTAGTCTGGGGGCAGGGTTGCGTGGAATGAGGAAGAGGGCTCTCATTGGATGCATGTCACAGAGTGCTAAAGGTTCAAAATAAGAGAGATGCGAATGCTTTTAGGTAATTGAATTAAACATTATCATGGCATATAATCAGAGCCAGCATGCTAATAATCTCTCAACTATATCAAAACAAAATTAGGTCCTTTCTGCGGATTGTGATCAGTTATAAACTGTAGCTTGAAAATAAGTTCTTTTTTTACTGAACCAAAATTAACTGAAGGGTGGATACAAGGCCTGTCACCTTAATGATGACAACTGTGTTCAAATACCTCAAAGAGGAAAATAACGCATAATAGACCAAACTCTGGGCAGCGGCCCAACAATGTGACACATGATTTTATATCCACTCCTTTGCCTTCATTAAAATTATGACTTAAAATGGGTTGGAGTATCCTGGACTGAATAATGATCTGACTCCTGATTACAGTGATCTACTGTGGAAGCACTAAGAAATGATGTGTAACAGAGACATAGGTTATTCTTTGGGTACGTACGTGGTGCTCCTTCAGCCATCTCTATTGCGGTGATTCCCAGTGACCATAAATCACTCTGCAAAAGAAACACAAATAGCACAAGTCATCGAAATCCTTAGTGGGTTTACGAATCTTTAGAGGAAAGGAGATTGAAAAATCACCTTGAAGTCATATGTGGCCTCAGGGTTCTCGTCACAGGCAATAACCTCTGGCGCCATCCAATATGGTGTCCCAATAAATGTGTTTCTCCTTCCTACTGTTCTGTCCAACTGGGCTGAAACCCCAAAGTCCACTAGAAAGTCATGACACAAATACACACACAGACAAAACCAGTGAGCTTTACTAAATTCCATGAGAGAGAACATACCCTACAATAGATAGCCCAGTTTACAAATGCACACATACAGATCCCATCTTGGTTTTAATAACAGAGAGAGCAAGTCATGTCTTCAGCAGTTTGCATCATGGACAGTGGCAGAGCTACAAACAGTTTTGTAGTTTGGCATCCAGCATAAAAGAAGCAGGAAAGACAAAGACACACACACACACACACACATATTCATCTGAACCATCTGAAACTTTATACTCCATACTGCCCTCCCAATCCTGAAGCAGTTTTGTGAAGTGGAGTTAGATGACAGACTGACCTAGCTTGACCTCTGCATTCTCAGTCAGCAGGACGTTCTGTCCCTTGATGTCTCTGTGGATGACCTTGTGCTGATGGAGATGAGTCAGACCCTGCAGACAATGACAGAGACACAAAGTGAAGGAAAGCTCTGTAACAATGAGCCAAATCGTGACAATTATTACATAAAACACTCATTTCCAAAAGGAAGTGTCCTTGAGCAAGACTATCAGCTCTTGGGTTAGAGCTGTGGAACTAAACGTGATCTGTACTTTTAAAAAGTTGCATTGTTGCATTGATTTGAAATCAAGCTGTAAGATGGAGAAATTGGTAGAAACTGCGGGGAAAAAAATGTTAAAAGCACTGAGGGATGAAAGAAGGAGAAAAAGAAAAAAATGTGACGGGGCAGAGGCAGCAGAAAGAGCGAAAACAGAAAACACAACATGAGGCGAGAAATGAGGGTTGGAAAAAAAAAAGAAAGAAAGAAAAAAAGTGAATAAAAAGAAATCATTGTTCAGAGCAGCACTGTGCTTAACTGACAAGATGCAGTGATACTGCTGTTTTCTGTTGGAGACATCAGCCCTCGGCAGCTAAAACGTACCATAACAGATAGCAGAGACAAGATGTGGTAGAATGGGTACAATTTCCCAAGAAGAACAGTTCATAACAGAGACATCATAGAAAACAATCAGCGTCTGATTGCTCTCAAATAACAGGCTGGGCATCGATAATTTAACACACAGTCATTTAAAAGAAGTATAAAGGTTTTGAACCAAGAATTGTCGCATATAACTATCCCCGTGCGTACTTTATGAGTTTAAGACAATGTGGGGTTTTTTCAGTTAGGATTATGCCCTTTCAAGAATCAGCCCTTTTGAAATTACTCTCTGATTTTCCACTATAGTGACAGATTGATGCGGTTTTCAATGACTGTCGGCAGGCTCGCGTTGCTCTTGCATCAGTCTTTGAGAACAAAGAAAACAAACAAAATCAGAGAATCCAGAAAAAAAATATTTCATTTCTCTGAAAGAGAAAGCTGCCAACAAGGTTACTTACCCTGAGAATCTCTCTGCAGATGTAAGCAGTCCATTCCTCTTTCAGAGAGTTGCCCTTGGTGTTCTTGATCAAGTCTGTCACTGAGCCAGCTCCACAGAACTCCATGACCAGCTACATGCACACATGCACACATATGCAGATACAAGGTTAATTACTGACTGGAAGCAAACAACCTTGTCTTTATCTTTTCTAACCCAGTAACTCTCATAAAGCAACCTCCAATACCAATTGTTTACTTATGAATGTAATCTTTTCTTCTGTATTCTGCTTAACTGACCAATAACACTTTTCTTTTTTCCTTATTATCAAAGTACGAGAGAGCCAATATTATACAGTCAGGTCATTAATAAATATGCATCAATAGTTCCAAGCCTGTTGGGAGGAAACTGTAGCAAAGCCAAGTAATTCTGTGCATGTGGAGATTAAGGAATCACATTTTTGGCTGGAAAGTAAGAAAACCTTGGCGACACTCTCTTTGATGTGTTCATATAACATTTATAGTCCAGTACTAACACATGTGCATACAATCAAAGAGCCATGTCCCACTTTACCAGCTCTAGTAATAGAGCAGTACACGTGTAGCTCACACACACTGACACAAACAGCCAACAGTGTTGCAGACTTTCTGTCTCTGTCACTCCTTACAAACACACACCCCACACAGACTGCAGAAACTACAGGCATAAACTGACTCGATGGGGTCATGAGATCACAGGAATGAATCAAGTCCATCTCTTGACCCAAACACAATGTGTCTATTCTCTCCTCTCC
Organism: Simochromis diagramma; assembly: GCF_900408965.1. Lineage (NCBI taxonomy): Eukaryota > Metazoa > Chordata > Actinopteri > Cichliformes > Cichlidae > Simochromis > Simochromis diagramma. Next base: position 5,950,220 of record NW_024387030.1, on the reverse strand, counting down.
TCTCTACATCTGTGGAGAGTAGCAGGCAAAAGTTCAGTTGGTCAGTTCTGGCTGCACTTCAAGCCTCATCGTCATCATCATCATGCTGGACTGAACAGACAACAGAACTCCTCTCTTCATGGCTGTCCCCATGTATTCAGACACACAAAGGAACACACTCAGGAATGCATGAGGATGACACATGTGAAAGCCCACTAAGATACTGTTATGATCACTAACATACTCGAGGAAAAACGAGCCGATGTTGAGTCAGGGAGAATTATGCAGGCAATACATTTGGCTGCTTAGTGTATCTACATATGTTTGTGTGTGTCTGCTCCAACTGTTGTGTGATGAGTGCTGAGGGATTAGAGATGAGAGAGCTCCCTTAGATGGCGTTAACAGATGATTTATCGCAGCAGCAGCCAGCCAGCCTCACATTGATTTAGCTACTTATAGCTTATAGCTTTCACTGATACATTAAGTATATATACCATATATGCATTTCCAATTCACACAAACCCACGTTCACTGCACGCATGAGTGCATGCATTCATATAGCAGAAAAGCAAGAAAAGAAACGCAACTTTTTCCAGACCTGTCATCCTCTCCTCCTGTGATGCACACATGAATGACCATCCAAACACACAGAAAAAACAAAACACACTCAAATAATGCCGTACCCATAGCTGGTCATCTATGCCAGGGGGATTTTTCTTGATGAAAGCTCCGTAGTAGGTAGCGATGTTCCGATGGTGACTGTACTTCTTCAGCATGTTAATTTCTGCCTTAATCTCCTCTTCCTCATCCTTTTACCACACAGAAAAATTAAAAGCAATTAGACCACAGTCTCCATTTGCGACCCATCAAATAGCTCAATGTGATATGGACAGAGAGTGAAGCTGCTGATGGATTTTCATTTTGAATCCATTAAAAGTCTGAAAAGTGTTGTTGCAAAGCACACAGCTGGGCCCTAAATTATCCACAATAACAGCATTAACTTTTAATTACTTTCATTTCAGGGAGCTACTGCCACAAAGCCAGTTGTTTATAAGAATGTGTCACTTATTGACTTGCTTATTATTTACAACGTCAGAAAATTGTGCCTTGATTAATTCCTTTTAGTGCTCACTGGTGAAAAAACAAAGACATTTGTTTCACTAAGCGGATTTTTTTCTACAACAGCAGATCATTAAGTTATCAATTTGGTTTTTGCTTCCATTTAATTGTCATTAGTAATTAACACGGTCATTCATTTATTGCCACAGATTTACACATATGCAGCCATTCATATAGTTTTAGTCATGTCTTCATGCTTTATTTTTAACATCTGTTCTTTTCCCCTTTTTAGTCCTTCGTTCATCCTTCATATACCTTGCACCCTTTTCCCTTAATCATTCATTCAGGCTTTTATTGACTGATTCATTCATTCATCACTTCCATTGTTGCTTAATTCCTGCAGTGCTTTATTGTTTTGCTGGCAGCTAAGTGCTGACAGGGAGGCTCTCTAAATATAGCTGAGATTCCCTCCTGCTTTACAGACACGCCTGAGACCACACTGCTGTCCTAATACTTCCAGCTAATATTACCATGGCAATAGGCCTGTCCTCATTTCCTCTCTGCCACATCAGACAAACACACGTGCACGTACACACACACACACACTAGCACTGACTCATCGCTCATAATTAGATGACATGCCCAACACTGGTATAATCACTTGAGATGATATTCTGTGTGTGGGTACGTGTGGGTGTGTGAGAAAATGCCAAAGTGCATGTATGTGTGTCTTACCCCTGTGACATCCATGACCTTGATTGCTGCCAACTGCCCCGTCTTAACATGGCAGCCCTGGTGGAAGAAGCAAAGGAAGTAAGTACAAGAAAAAAGGCAGAAATGTGAATGTTCATTTAATGCAACTTTTTCCAAGAACACAGCACATTAGCACATTTGCTTCCTCATTTGCTTTCAGTCATCACACTGAACTTAAAACATTTAGATTAAACAAGAAATAGCATTGTTTAAAAGGAAAATCTGTAATTTCTGTAAAGATACAATCCGCGCGTTATCTTGATGAAATCTGTGACAAACAATTCCATATAATAGGAAGGAATTTGCTCGTTATAATTTGCAGGTCTAGCATATTTATTATCTTTTAACAGTGGAGTCTGGGAAGTTGAAGCGACAGAAATGGAAAGACACATCAGAAATCATCCTTGCTGTCACTCTAGCCATGGGAATTGCAAATAATGGTCAACAACACGAATCTGTTTCTGAGAGAAATAAAGACTGCCAATCAGCAGACCTTGAATGTTGCCGAATATCAAGGCTAGGCAGAGGCCTGGGGGAGCTACGAGGCAAGAAAACAGGAGATTGGAAGCTGAGGGGCAAATGAAAGGCCCAAGTGGTTTGTTTGCAACAGAGCATCTGTGGCTGTGATTAACTAATGAAGCTAACAGGGCTAAAGATGCTAAAACCACTGATGGCTATTACTTTCACCTATCTTAACTCAGCTGATTAGAATGTTATTGTCTGCCCAAATGCCTAGCAGCGCTAGCCCAAACACACACACACACACACACACACACACATACACACACACACACATAAAACAAGGGCAGGACTGTTCTGCTGGTAGGATTGTTATAAACCAGATGGCATTCAGGGCCTGGCTCTAAAGCACCTCCTGAGGGCTTTAATCGAAGGGTCATTCTGATAACAAGCTGTAGCAAATACACAGGCTACCAATGCTTTGGTAAGAGTAGTGCCAAATTATAGCTTAAAGTTGGTGCTTGCATTGCTTTGCAGTTCATTTGCAGGAGTGATTTTACAGTCTCTGCACCCTGTTATTGGTCATTAGTCACTCTCACTGCTTCACATTGTATTTTCGTGTTGTTTTAGCAGATCAGTTGCATCCACTGGCTCGCCAAAACTCACTTTACCTGATTAAAATCTTGAGAGGTTTCACTGTTTGAATGAGATTTGGATGTTATTCAACAGTGAAATAATGTTGATGGTCAACAAAAGGTATATAAATAAAGTTGTGTTACTCAATAGGTCGACTGATGTTTAGGTGGATTCCAAATAAACTTCTGCTGAAGACTGATCTAAGGATGAAAGTATGATATCAGTGTTATATAATATAATATATAATCATTCACAGATCATTTCTGTCACCACTTCAAAGGGCACCGCAGTATGTTTCCATTTGAGAAAGTGATATTAAGAGCTATATGTGGCAACAAAACGCTGGTACATTTTATGGGATCCCACAAGATGACAGCCAATATTGTTAACATTATTATATGCTATCAGCTGAGGTCCCTGAACGAGGGAATATTAATTCCAGGAGTTGAATTTTTTATTACACAACTATTCTGGGATTGGAAAAAACTCTTTTAAACTTGCTGATTTATTGCTGAAAAGAAAGTTGGGATTTGAATATGATAATTCATTGTGTCACAATTCAGCACCACACAATGCAAACTAAGCACCACTGGATGGTTGAACACTGTGATCGGCCTCTTTTTCTCGCTTTCACACACACACACACACACACTCATATATAAATATGCAGTTCAGATTCTGTGAGAGTAAAAGAGCTGGAAAGATTGACCAGGGATTTCTCATTAGGATCAGACTGCCCCAATTCCACAAGCACAAGGACTGGCTTTGTTGAAGACCAACAAAGGAATTACAGCCACTTACAAACCAGAAACCCTCTCTCACACGCTCACACACACGCACTTCGACACACACAGAAAGCATAATAAGAGCTCCCTTTTTTCTACTACTCACACTGACAGAAAAACTCTTGCAAACACCCACACATGTGCACACAAAGACATGGTGAGTGCGGGAGAGAGAATGATTGAGGGAGTTACGAAGTGGCTGAGAGGGCAAGAGAGAGAATGTGTCAAATACATAGTGGACATGGATATCATCAGAGCTGGATAAAGATTCATTACTCCGAGCCACCTTGACAGCCTCCCTCCCTCCACTTCTCCTTTTTCCTGCAGCAGTAATGCCATCCAGCCTTATTAAATGACCTAGTGTGAAAGGAGCAACAGAAAAGAATTAGCACGGCCTGTTCATCTTCATCTCCTGCTCTGTCTTTGTCCTCTCCCGTTCATTTATTTGCCAATTCAGAAATAGGCTGGGGCTGGGCTATAATAATATTACCAAATTAGGTAACATGACGATGTGTGAATAACATTATCTAAAGAATAAGGAAAAACAAAGGTAAGGTAATAAAACCATTAGTTAATTGGCTGTTTCATCAACAACATGCCAGGCATATAAATAGTTGCAGATTCCTTTTTTTCTCCTCTTTTCTGTTTTATATAATTTGGGTTTTGAACTGCTAGTTGCACCACACGTGCAATTAAAGTATCTTAAGTTCTGGGAACTTCCGAGAGAGACGGGTTAAAGCAGTATTTGAACATTATGATATATTACTTATTTGCTTTCTTGCCAAGAATTTGATGAGAAGATGTGTGCCATTCTCATGCCTGTACATTAAATTTAGAATCAAAGCTAGGAGCCAGGCTAACTTAATTTAACAACTTGAAATGGAGGGAACAGTTAGCTTGGCTATTAGACCTAAAAGATATTTATAAGCTATGTAAAAATTAATAATCAGTCCAACATGTCTGTGCGTTAATTACTTAGTAGAATATTAGCGACATATTAGCCAGTACAATGTAAAACCACAGATTATTGGTTTCGCATTTCTGGTTGTGTGCATAAAACACAGAAGACACAAAAATTTAATTATCAAGTATTTGATGTGTTGTTCTCGAAGCTGTCATGTGAATGTTGGTTATGCAAGATATCCTTTCATTATGTATTGTGAAGCATAGCATTCATTTACGCAGGCCACTACTTCAAGCTCAAATGTAATTCCAGGGCATCAGTTGATCTTGATGCAAGCCCGCCTCAGTTGATGTTTCAGATGATACCAACATATCCACCTAGCAAATCTCTTAAATGGCACGCAACATGCTTTAGTCTGCCTACGGTTGCTGCACATCTGCAAACCATTATGCAACCCACCTCCACCCCAGCTCCTCTTTTTTATGTGGTGTCTGACTTCACTGTCACTGATGTCGTCGGAGCAACATTCTGTTTACAATGCTTGGTTTGGGGTGCTGGTGCATCCAATGGATGTCACATCGGAGATTAAGCTTTTTTGAGCTTTGATAATCAGCAGCTGCAGCCCTTACGATGATAAATATTGGAAAAAGAATTTCACACAGTATTAAAATGATGTTTTTAGCCTTCTTCCTCTTTCTTTCTCAGAGGGATGGCCCACTCTCTCTCTGATCTGTCCCATTCAGAAAGACAAGCGCTGAGCCCGAGAGGCTTGTTCATCCCTTCCTCCACTCATGTGTTGACTGCTTTTCTTTTCTGACCTAGATCTACAGTTTCTCGCTCTATCTACCTCACTCTGTTTTATCCCTGTGGCTCTCTCTCTCTCATTATCTTACCCGCTTAACTTCTCACAATCTCCTCTTTATGCCTTTCATTATTTTTCACTTCCTTCCTGTAAATTTGTCGCTTATTTTTCCTTTGTATGTTTCTTGGATTTTGTTCTCTTTCATGCCTCACAGCTCAGCCTAGTGACCTATGAAAAGCAGGTTGAATATGAGCATGACTGAGCTGAACGGTAATGGGAACAAAATACCATTCAGTTTTGAATCTGACAGGAAAATATGACAAGAGCAGAACCTTGCTAATGCATATAGAACCTTCTTCAAACCACAGGAGGTAGTTCACTGAGGTGGGCCTGGGTGTGCATGTAAAATGAGGATATACCGCTGCTTCTGCACACAAACACTTTCATCTAGTTGATCTATTCAGTCATAATACAGAGAATACTGGATAATGAACTTAAACTGAATACATTATTCATCTAAATTAGACAGGAAAGTATCTTTACTTTGCTCAGTATGTCCATAACACATTTTTCTTCCTTTTTCAATCCTGTGGAGCTATTTTGACCGCATATGAAAGCAAAACATCTGTCACTCACACACAAATCCACATGGAGCTGTGATGCCGCTAGGCCAGGTGTGTTTGAGCGATAACAGCCTAAATCGACTACGTTTATTCCGCTTGGATGACCGCGCTGTGATGGAGACAGCAAACTGATACCAAACTGATCTCCAATCAGCCTTTAGGTGGTCACATGATGAAGGACTTGGCATCATCCCTCCAGGTCAGTAGTTGATGAACTATTGTATAAGCTGGAAATTCAAAATGGGGTGACTGTTCTTTTTGACGGATCGACCAAACAAACTGAGGGAATAATTTTAAAAATCAAAGCCTCTTACTCTTAATTTGTGTCAATTTGTAAAACTGTTTGTCATCTCCTATGACAGCAGCACAGATCATGATTCATTTTGGCGAAAAAGTTGGAAAATGCCTCTAGAACAACTGAGAGACGAGGTAAATTTAAGTAAATTATGCTGCAAACAATAATGATTTTTCAAATGATTGATTTGGCTTTTTAAAAAAAATGCCAACCACAACAACTGCAGCCCAAGACTAAACTAAACTGCATGCTTACTCAGACTAGGAAAATTCTTTGTTAACCCATCCATCCCTCCATCTATCCCTCCCTCCATCCATCCCTCCATCCATCTTCTTCCATTCGTAGTGGAAAATGCACCTCATAAGGAAAAGCTTCTTGTTTTTCAGCAACTTGTTTTTCAATATCAGGACTAGTATAATCCGGTGTACATAAAAGCATCTTATCCTTATATGTTTTAGCATCTTTACTTAACAACACTGTTATTTTCTTTAATGTGAATTTTTCAAATTTAATCTGTTGTCCCAAATAGACAAGATGCAACCACATAACTAAAAAACTCATAAAACATAAAACAGTGCAGTACTTAAAACTCCATCAGCATGACATTATGAACCACATCAGTATGTCAAATACAATACATACAAGACAATTACTGGTGGTAACCGGTGATGCTGACTTAGCCCAGGCAGGTTTAAGCACTCCAAAAGATCCTCCCATGTTTCTGGGAATGAAATTCCACTTCCACTACTTTACCTGAGAACACTCTTTGTCTGTGTCCTAATTTTTTGTAGCTGCTGAGAATTATAATGGACTGATTTGGCTAACCATTCACCATGCTGTCTTTAAGTTCATACTGTCACAAAAAAGGAAAAAACTCCCAACCAATCATACGTCTGATAACTCATCGCTTTCTCATCTCTTGGGCTTTATTTTCCATGTTCATGTGCAGCACCGGGCAGGTGTCAGCCTGACAGAGCACACCAATTCCAGTAATTATCATCAACACATAATTATGATTACTTACTGCTGCCAAGTAATGGTAAAACGTAGTGAAGGACTTGCAGCGTATGGAGAAAGATCTTATGTGTATGTTTGTGTGTTAGGATTCTCTTTATATATTTTTTGCTGTTATAAGTAGCTGAATGTTGACAAGCACAAACGTACATACTGCAGAAGGAAGTATTTCTTCACCGGTTTTAGTTTGCAGCCTCAGCGAGGGGACACAAACCTGCTAGCTAATGCCAAAACACAGCCCGATACTGAATCTTGTGATGCCCAAGACATGTGTGTTTAAGACTGTGTGTGCACGTGTATATTTTATTTCTTTGTGTGTGCATCTCTGCCCTTGCCAAGTCAATCACACAGACGAGACTCACACACACACACACATACACAAACACCTCTACAACTCAGGACACATTTACTATGCAGGACACTTCCTGTCGTAGCCTAGCAACGGTCTAAGTTGGCACGAATAAAGTGAACACGATACTAAAATATACGGAGACACTCGCATGCTCAAATACAAAGACACAAAGGGAGACGACAAAGGATAAGTATCTTTAGTCCTGTTCCGGGAGATTGTTTCTTTACAAGAAGATTTCAGGTGGGATAAAGCGTGAGGGGGAGAGAGTGGAAGAGGACGTGCTGAAGACACGTTCGGTAAGAGAGCGACATTTCATGCTGCCTCTGTCCCTGTGGCCAAGCTGCAAGGTCAGGAGAAAGCATCCAGATTTTCTTTTTGATGACAAAATGAGCTATGTGATATTTTTAAAAAATAAGGCTATATTTTTCCAAATGATTATTATTTAACATTTATATTAATACTTTCAATGCAGTTGCAAACTTTAATTTATTTCAGAAAAAATAAAAATCAACTTGGACACTTGACAGCTACTTAAGGAGGCTGTTGGCACGTTTAATATTGTGACTATAGAGTGTAGCCTTTGGATGTGAAAAGTGAAGCCAATATTCCTTAAAGCTCCATTCCTTCTGGTTGCAAAAAGAAATCCACTTGTGCAGATGTTTTCTGAATGAGAGCATGAAAAAACAACCGTCCTGTTCACGCCATCTATGACCCGAGAAAACAGTTTTCTAATGAGCTTACAGTATGGACCAAACTGCTAGTTCTAATTTTTAATGAATACAAAACTGTTTATTTTGTATACTTTGGTCCTGTGTACACTAAAACCATTAAGGAACAGACAGTTAGTGACCATCCAGCAACCAAGGGTCAGAGGGAAAAATGTGTATTTTCTGACTGGTTGCTGGAGGTTGCTGTCTGTCGCTGGGCGAAATTGGTAAAAGAAAAAAGGTGCTAGATGAAAAAGTTTGCTTGAAAGACATTAACTTCTCTGCAAACATTCATCATCTGAGTCTTCACTTCCTCTTTAACTTGAAAAATGCAATGCAAATGAGAAATGGAGAATGTTCACCTTCAAAGTAAAAGTTATGCCTTACCACTGCATTGCCCACATTTCAAAAACCTTTACTTGGAAGACAAACTGTCTCTGTTTTTGTTCTGCATTACACTTTTCACAGTTTCACTACAGGTTGGTGGGTAGTTTGAGAGCATTGACATTACAGATAACCGCAGCAACCTTCCAGGAACCAAAGATTTCCCAAAGAAGTTTTATGTGCAGCACCATGTACCTCTTTGTGATCAATTCCACAACAGTGAATGCAATCAACCTCCAAAACCCCCCAGCCAACCACTCACAGAATATACATATTTCAACCAGTGGTTACCAGATGGATATTAACTAATCTTTATGCCTGTTTTGTTTGTTTTTTACTTTGCTCACTGATATGTCACACAACTTTAACACATTTTTTGAAAGACTGAGTAATGAAAGGTGAGGCCGCCATGGTTCTACAACCTGGATCTGTCATTTTCTTCCAAGGTATATAAATAAGTAAACATTCTGCATATGCTAAAGCATTCGAATGCATGCACACTAAACAGGAAACAGACTGCCAGATTGTGTTGCCGTCTCTTTGTAACAAGGAAATGGGTCAGGCCATAATCCTAATCTGTGCCATTATAGTAATCCACACAAATAAACACAGACTTTAGGAATTGCTTCAGCTTCAGCTATGCATTGTGTCATAGCGCAGGGCCTGTTTGCATAGTAACAGCATCTTAGAGGAGAAGGTGTGAATGGTGTGCACCAGGACTATCACCTGTGTGCATGTTTTTTTGTGCTTGTTTTGTCTGACGTAGAGGTGCCCCCCACTTCACACACACACACACACACACGCACACACACACACACATACCAAAGTGAGGCAGTCTCAGGGTTGAAGGATTTCAGATAACCAGTGTTTCAGTCTGTACCTCTATATCAACGCCCACCGGTTTTATTACAAACCCATCCTGTTCAGCAGAAGGTGCTCAAGCTATGAGGCAGACTAAAAGCCACTTTTGGCTAACGAACACTACAAACACAGTTCTGCTGGAAGGCTCCCAAAGAAATAAAGGGGCAATACTCCCAGACACACCTCATTGCAGTTCAAACACCTGCAATCATTCCGCATTCACACGTGATCACACAGAAACACACACACAGAAGCATCTCGCATACACACAACGCGCAGAAGACGGTGTCGTGAAATCAGTGAGGCAGTAAATAAAAGTGACAAAGGCCTCCATTCCAATCTACTCCTGCACTAGCCAGGAAATACAGAAGCACCCCGAGGCTGTGCTCATGCTCAGGCATGAGAAAGAAAAAGAGGAAGACAGATTGAGATGAAAGAAGATTTAAAGAGAAGCCATAACAAGAGCCAGCAAATGTGAGGAAAACATACACCAGCACAGATTTTGTAGAGAACACTTATTAAAGGAACTAAGGTGAAGGTGATGAGGGAAAGAAAGATGAGCGCAACGATCTGTAGAATAGTTTAGAAGCTATTATTGATGGGTGGTGGAATACAGCTAATTTGAATTTTGCATTAGGAATCCTGCAAGTGTTGATTTCATTCTGAATGAACCACCGTTAACATCTAAAGCCTACTGAAGCAATAATTTATCAGCAGTCTGAAATATAGCCGCTTATTAACCTGCCTGCTCACAGTACAGCCAGCTAATTAACAAGCTAGTAGAAACAAACACACAAAAAACAACCTAATCTGGGTTCAGGGAAAGGATTCATACTGCCTCATAATGACAAATACAATCACACTAAATAGTTTAAAATGATCACAAACATATCTGACACTGCCTATGACCTGTGAGTGTGTATATTTATTTTGGTATCTGTGCATACATGTCAGAAAATAGTCAAAGCTTAGCCTTATCATAATACCTGCTTTGATGTGACGAACTAGGTAAACACTAACAGAATAACCTGTTACTGGAGCTTGTTTATGGTAGACAGACTCAAATTGACTGAAACACAATCTCCCACATACACAAATGTAATGTACACAAATGCTTTATTTAGCTTTCTGTTGTTAAAATCCAACCAAATAACTGCTTGACCTTGTCTCTGAAACGGATCTAAAACGATCCGATCTTAATCAAACATGAATTCATTCATCCACTTGCTCATTACTTTGACCTTATCTCTCGTTTCAAATAAAACTGCTGAAATTTTTTTACATTTGGAAGGAAACACTTCTCCCTCTAAATGCAACTGCTGTCAAACAGGCAAGAAAAGAGAGAGTAAGTGATTCGCAATGTGCCCAAGCGAGGGAGAAGGGCTGCTGTGAAGAGGAAAAGCGGCAGGTTCAGCACTTCGGCATCACGCTCCAGCAGCTCTGGAGGTCAAACGAACAGCCAAGCTGATTTACTGTGCAGGATGAAGGTGAAAGAGAGATAGGAAGAAACAGATGAGCGAGGGTATGGAGGACAGAACACATGAAGAGAAAAAGCATTTTAGATGAAAAGCAGTTAGAGTGGAAAAACAAAGAAAATGCAGCTAAAGGCCATAAAAAAGGAGAAGACACAGCAAATGAAGGATAATAGAGAGTGAGGGCTGGTATAGCTTATTGATTTACCTATTGATGAACATTTCAAGTGGCGAAAAAGTTGTTTTAAGCTCAATGACAGTATCAGTGAAAAAGAGGCTGCTCTATAACTGGGAAATATACAGTAGAAAGAGACATACTGGGAAAGAAAAGCAAAGACAGAACGAGAGATTGTTATTGACATCAGCTATGGCTAATTGACTCTGGTCTGGGCGGCAGGAGTGCATTGTGGGTAAGTGGGACGTGTGGCCTTGGGGAAGATAGAGAGAGGATGTAGGCTAATGAAAACACTGCCAGGTGTGAGTTTGTGTGTGCGTGAGTGTATCTCTGTATATGGTAAAAACAAGCACATCTGCTGGCCCCACAGTAACATCCACCTCAGTCACGGTTCACAGTTCATTCATAATGACTCCAGAGACTGAAGCACGTGTGTGTGTGTGTGTGAGAGTGTGTGTGTGGAAAAACAGCAGAAATTACAGTAAAACAGTTATATTGAAACAGAGTGACAATGGAAACCACAACAACACCACCACCAGGGACATGTGTTATATATGGCAACAGGCAGACACAAACACACACATATTCAAGTAGTGTACACAAAAAAAAAAACAAATTACACCTAAGCTGCATGTGCTTCCAGCTGCGACACTCTGCGAGCAGTATGGACACTAATCCTGCCATTCAGCATGACATTCTTTTACATTTACATGTCACTCTGTAGTTGCACATGTCAGCCTGTTATCACACTACCAGCAGCTTATAAAACATGACTGTAGCCTATACATCTTTTAGGGGAGTCAGAGAATGATTATAATTTCTCAATACCACTGTGCTTATGGTGGATGCTAAATCTATGAACATCTACAGTGTGATTTGCAAAAGAATTACATTTATACCCAAATAAAACACTCACATTACAAAAATATTGTATTATACTAAGCTGCCTGGCATCTAGTCAAACTAGAACATGTCACGGTAAAGTGTAATTATTGATCAATCATTCAGTTTTTACATATTCCTTTAGATAAAATAAAATGAATTTAAATCTTGTAAGAATACACTGTCACAATGGTGAAAACAAACATGGAAATAGGTTTTCCTGATTCAGCAACAAGGCTGGTTCCAGCTTCTTAAAGGGGATTTGTGCTTTTTCTTTGTCTTTATGATATGGGCTTGGCAAAACAAGCTCTAGACATTATCTTGAGCTCTCTGACGTTACTTACCATTATACCCCAAAACCAAAAAAAAAATCACCATTTGCAGAATGTGCAAAATAAAAAGACAAAATAAAAAAAGGCCATATATTTTAGACTTCATTCTATCTCCAACCGCGCCAGTTAAAGTGTTTTCGATGTGACTAGTATTAGAAGGAAATTCATAAATCTTCAATTAACCCAAATATTTGGCATTCAAATTACAAACCTGTTAACTTCACAATCAATACTTGATAGTTAACCTTTGTTAAAAATCAACTGAAATGGAGCGGAAGGCACATTCCTCACAACACGTAATGCCAACCACTCATATGTCGTGTTGCCAATTTTAGCACGATCCAAGAATGACTAGTTTCAAAGAGATACAAACTGTATATGTGTATATGCTTGCTTTTGCTTGATCTTCTTTCCTGCTGTGAAACACTAGCTGGCGGAGTTTAGAACATCAAACAAGAGGAGTAAATGAAGTCACTCTATCTATCATACTGTTTTGAAGTCTTTTATGCCAGACTTTCTTACTTCATGCTGCTTCTCTGAGATATGTGTGTTCGTGTGTTCGTGTGTTCCGTGTCTGCGTGTGTGTGTGTGTTAAAAAGGAGTCTGTGGCAAGCGTGCAGAGGGAAAAATCTCCCATGGTCCTTTGCTGCGTGACTTCCAGCAGATAAGGAAGATAAAAAAGAAACACCTTTGAAGTTTTATTCAGTTCCTTAAGAGGGCAGGGAGGGAGGAGGAGGAGGAGAAGAACCGGGGAGGGGAGCAAGACAGGCAGAGCACTGCAGGTAAAAAAACAACAACAACAAAAAAACACAACAAAAACACAACTATGGACAGAGGAGGAGGGAGAGAGAAAGTGATTAATCCTAATCTACGTTCTTTTTGTCTCTTTACATGCCAAGATAACAAGATTAGCTGTGAAGACTTCACTGATGTCTGACCTGAATCTGTGCATCATTTTCAGGATAAGTGAAACCCATGACATTTTCAGAAGAATACACACGACCTTGACTGCTGAACACATGAAAGGAGCATACACAGTGACAAGAGGAAATGTCAGACACTGCACAATCCTTGTATACACATTGATTTAGACACACGTACACCAGTGCAATAACCGGAAACCATGCAGGTGCTCTCTTTACAGCAACACTGTCACAGTGGGTGAGCATACACTAGAAAAGCCCACACGGCCCAGGTCCCCAACTGTCACGTCTTCTTCACTGTGTGTGTGTGTGTGTGTGTGTCTTTCAGACTGACTAGTGAATATTTAAAGAGGGTGCAGTAAGCAGCAGCAGCAGCAGCAGCAGAGTGGATGTGTTCTGCCACCAGAGAGAAAAAGACTGGTCGCCTTCTTTCCACTTATTTTTACTGCTTCCTCACTGTGTGAAGACAGCAAAGTCACAGAGAGGGGAGGGGCCGATATGTGCAAACAACACACACACAAACACACGCAAAAGTATAAAATGGTTTATTGCTGTGAAGGCCAAGGAGACAGTTGATGAGATGATGTATATGGGTGTCACACATCCATGCATGTGTGTGAATGCGTGTATCAGTTTGCGCTCCTGTGACCATGATATGATTAGTTGCCATCTCTAGTTGTCTTTTTGCCCATCAAGCTGAAAAATCACTTCTCCCACGGGAATGGCAAGAAACTGTGATTAATCAATTAGCTGATCAATAACCCTGTCAGTCAATAAGGCAACCTGTCAGTTTCTTCCTATGTCCTATAGTACCAAAAGAGGTGAGGAGTCTTTCCTCATTTGGAGAAGTACAGCTGACATAAAATATTCACAGGCATCAGGAAGAAAGAAAGGAAGACGGACATAACAGAAGTATTATAAGTATAACAAGAGAGTGAGTGGAGGTGATGGCTAAATAAAGGGAATAAAAGTGGGGAATACAGATGAGGCACAGGGACAACAGTGAAATCTAAAGGAGGAAGCCGAGAGAGTGGAAGATGAAGAGAGAGGGAAGTGGAGAGAGAAGGTATTTAATTATTCAGCATTACCCATGTTCTCTATTTATGGCCCTTTTAAACCTGGCAGTAGAAGCTATATATATGCACATACTGTAGGCACACTGTCCCCCCTTAAGTAGAGTTCACTGGGGATGTTTCAACACAGAAAACAGAGGAAACAAAAGAATGAACGTGATTATATATTGATAAGAGAAATCCACAAAAGCAAAAGGATGAAAAGTAAGAAGATGTGCAGGCAGAGGAGGAAGAACTACCAAACATAACCACCATGGATCTCTCATGTGAGAGGAGTGAAGGCAGGGTAAAATTATTTTCTATCATTGGCTACGTCTCTGAACTATTTCTGCTGTCAAAGAAACTACAACAAAAATGATAATGTGGATAGATAGTTTTTTATTGTGATAAGATTTTAGGCATATATAAGAAGGAAAGGAGTGAAAGAGAGATGGTGGAAAGAGAACTGAGAGCCAGATCTGTATCATTTAACTAGATGGAGTAATGGAATTGCTGATAAACCTGTTATCTCTTGCTCACAGGCACACAAACGTGGAACTATGTGGCACATTAGTGCCCTTCTTTAACCAATAATATAAAACAATGCTGCTATCACACACACAAATGGATGCACAAAACCATGCATGCATAGTAAACCTATAGCTTCACTATACACATAGTTCACAGAGTGCAATTTACTACAGCAGAATAAGGCAAACTCATTTTGTGTTTTTCCTGCTGTAGGAATAGAATTGAGAAAACACTCTTTTTTTTTACTTTTTCTTATAAATCTTTCTATTCAGTTAAAGTGTAGATGTAAAAATGCCTTAAAACTTATTAAAAAATGAAAACTTATTAAAGTTTTAATAACCTCAAAGCTATCTTTATTTTTTTTTTTCATCCATATGATTTTTTTTACTTGTTATTTATGGTTTATTTGAAACTGTAGCACACCACAAATCAAGGCATAACTTGTTAACTTGTACTCTGTGATCACATAAACATCAGAAAAACTGGCCCCTGAGCAACTTGAATCTATTTTGGGAATCAAAACGAAGAGTCAAATCATTTTTGCAGTCTGTCTGACTCTTATCTTCTTCTGCTCTTTTCATCTGAGCGAAAAAAGGCAAACTGCACAGCACGCTGACAAGGATTCACTGATGCAGAACAGAGATACCACAGCTCTAAAGAATGATATTGTCCTGTGTTATTTTTCTCATATAACAAGTGTTTAAAATGATTCAGAACGAGCCAGAGCAATTCCACTTCACTAATACCCGCCAGGCTGAAGGTCAGTTTATCATCTCAGTGAGTCAGAGGTTCACCTGCTCAAAAAACGTTGATCCTCTTCAGGCAGCCTGCCTGAAAGAGGAACCTCAGCTGTGTGAGAAATTTAAAATAGATGACATTTTTGCTCAAGTGACTCTGCTGCTTATCTCTGTGTATGAGACTGATCTTTCCTAGTTTAAGCTGTATTTATAGAGCACTGAACAGGATGATATTTGAAGTTTAATCTTTTTTCTGCTGTGTTTGTCCCTTTCATACAGCTATTATGACAGATAGGCCTTCATTTTTTTCATTAAAATTAAACTGGCTGTCCAAAATCTAAATATATGAGGATTCATATCACATATGAAAAAAGAAACCGGAAAACCCAACAGCCAATTACCATTCTGAGAAGAGAAACAACACTTCAAACCTCATTATCATCCTAAATTTGATCCCATTGTTACAGTTTTCAACACGCAGCACAGTTTGCTTTGTAAGCATTTCCAGGCACATACTTTTACCACCAAGAGTAACCATTATTCTCAAGCCATTTGTCATTAAATTTGCATTCCCCCACTTCCATACAGTAACAAAGAGGAATGACTAGCAAGCCCTTTTTCCTAATCATCACATTCCAGCCTGGCACTGAGCCTATGATTCTTTTTTTAGCCACAAAAATAAGCTAATTTATCAAATCAGCTTAATTGTTAAATAAATACGGGTGAGTGGGACTGTAAAGTATAGCCTTAACAAAGCACTCACATTGTGTGAGGTAAATGCGTATCAGAGGGGGGAAAGCGGCGTGTGTGTGTGTGTGTGTGTGTGTGTGTGTGTGTGTGTGTGTGTGTGTGTGTGTGTGTGTGTGTGCGTGTGTGGTGTGTGTGTGTGTGTGTGTGTGTGTCACGGAAAATTTCTTGGTCAAGTGACTGAAAAAGTTTAAGACCAACCTGGGCCTGAAGTTTCAAACAATATTTTTATTATTATTATTTATTTATTTGTAGACTAAAAAAAATAAAGATTCTACTGGTTATTATTATTTCTATGTTTTTCGTCCTTTCTGGATCTTACAAACAACCACACACACACACATATTTTTAGAAGTGTGGATAAGCATGTCTGACCTTTGTCTGACCTTTCATTTGGTTAAATAGGCTCCTCTCCATCACCACCTGACCGTAAGTCTCTGGTTCATTAGACACGTCCTCAAGCACACAAAATACATGCACTGAAGGCTTTCAGAGTCAGAGGCTGTCCACATATTTTATTAGTCCATATATTTAAACATATTTATTCCAACTAGGGGTCATTAAACAGAGTGACACAGGCTGCTTCCCTATCCTGCAGAGAGGCAAAATAAAGCAGCAGAATCAGGAAAAGGAAGCAAGGAACAGAGAACGACAGGCTGTCATGAAGAGAAGAGGAAGCTCAGACAGTGACATGGACTGAGAGATTCTGTTTAAATAACTGTGGGAAACAGCTGAGCCCATCTGACAACAAAAAGCACAAACCACAGTGATGTCACAAATGCAGACCGACTTAGCACGAGTACTTCCTGTGTCCCAGAAAAACCTCAAAAGGTTAAAGCATTGCTGAGATAAGAGAGGTCTAAAAACAGTAAAGAGAGTAAAGTGTTATTTAAAGGGACAAGAAAAATTAGCAGGTTATCGTACTTTTACACATCTACAGTTTCACCACAGCTGTGGGGTTTCTTTTATCTCCTGTATTATTTCCTATGCTACTTCATTTACATTGTCTTTCTTTGTTTCACGCGGGCTACTTGCAGAGGCTAAATAAAAAACTGATAAGAATGAGGCGCATGCTATCAGAACGACATTCTTAGTGTATATAAGTCTCACCTTATACACCTGCCCATATGTGCCATTTCCCACCAGCTCAACCAGCTCAAAGATGCCAACGGGATCCTGTAAATTCAAAGAAAAGACAGTGGAATGGTTAGAATACAGACACTCAGCTCTACATAACCTTAAAAACAAACTCAGATTGTTTGAATGCAATAAGGTATGGCATATGTTTGCACAGAAAAGCCTTCAGCTGGTCTAAGTCTTAGGTACAGGAAGAGACAGCTTCACAGCTGCCAGATGAATTGTCTAGAAATTTTAATCAGATGGTGATCAGAGATGAGTCTAAAGAGAAGAAAATGAGCAGTGATATGGGGGTTTAAGTAACTTTACATCCAGCGCCATCATCAACAAAAGGATTACATTCCCTCCAGCTTCATCTTATGTTTATTGCTCAGTGATAAATGTTAGCATGTTAACAGACAAACTATATCTACTTAACATCAACATACTGTAATTCTGAGCATGCTAGCATGTTGATGTTGCATGCAGCGTTGAGTCTTTTAATCCATATTACAACAGTGGGCATGTATTCTAAACAGTGCAGGTAGTTTAAATGAGCAGTAATGTCTCAGTAAAGCTCCCAGAGTGTTGATACACTATTCTGAAATGCAGTGCTGGATTGCTTTAGGCATGCATCCAGACTAGCTAATAATTTAAGCCCACAGTCGCTAGGTTGCCAACACAACTCAACGCATCTTTGAAAAGGAGCAGCTTGAACTGAGCATAAAACCCACTGACCCTGTGCACACACACACACACACACACACCTCCCCCTTCCTTTCTGCTGCACGTTGCTACGGCATTCCAACAATAGCTGGCATTTACCCTCTCCTTCCTTCTCTCTCTCTTTCTTTCTCCCTGTCTCTTTCACACTCTCTCTGCTCCTCCAGCTTCTGTTTTCCAACCAGCTGAAGTCCATCTATGTCTGTCTCACTCTTTTATCTGCACTTTGCTCTCATTCCAACAGTGAATGAGGTTCAGAGTTCCAGAAACACTGAGGTCCTTTTACCAGCTTTACCAGCTTTTCTCCCCGCCGCTGTCATTCACAAGTTTGATAAATGTGGCCATCATTCATCAATACATCAACTGTCCTCAACCAGAACGCTGGAGCTATTCTTGAGGTTTTATTCACTCGACATGTTCATGATGACAACACAATAAAGCATGTAATCTTACAATGATAGTTCCGACTTTTGAAAATGTCATTACCAGCTCACTGGAATGTGGATTACAGTATGTTACAGCCAACTCTACTGGGTGTTCAAATAAATCTTTGATCTGTTTTTTATATTCCATTCTTCTTTTAGAGCAAAAGAAGATGTTTAAAAATGTGATTCTTCAACTGGGGGCAAAGCTAAAGGCTTATTTCATTGCTGATTCACCAAAAATAAACTGCACTATTATGTAGATCTACACTGGGACTCATACAAACCTAAAGAACAGAGAGTTTTACACAATACTCCTTTCTCACAGACAATTCCCCTCTCAATAATACATCTTTTTTTTATTTCTATTCTGAACAGCCACACATGTATTCTATTTGCATCCTTGTCCCTCTTTTCTATCCTTATCACTTTCCTCCCGTCTTGCATTCGCAGTTCATCTATTTTTTTTTTATCACGTACTTTCTCTTTCTCACTGTTTGCACTTCACATTCATATCATGTCTGTGAATTTTCAATTGAACTTGCAGCTAACTTTGCTGCCATGACACGTGCGCTACCACAGTGCTAGTGAACCACATACCACAGATGAAAAAAGATTTTCCTCTGATGTTAAACAGGTAACGCTATAGCCTATTTTAAGGGGTTTGCATAAATGTTAAGACTTCTAAAATGCAATTTCTCCCTCTTCTGTTCTTCTGTCTCAACTTCCCCCTCTTCCTTCTCAGTGTCTCTGCCTTTCCCCATCCCTCCCTTTGTCTCTCTCACTCTGTCTCCATATGTTTGTTTCTGTTGGTCTCAGCAGACCTGTCAACCTGTCAGCTGTTTCTGAAGACAGGGCCTTGCGCTTTTCTTGTTCCCTTCTTCCTGTTTTCTGTCGTTTTTCACCCCTCCGTTGTGTTCTGCAGACGCCAGCACACACATGCGCTTTTCCTCGTACACAAACGCACGCGCACACATCGCAAAACTCATTCTCTCACTTTCTGTCTCAAGTACATCCTCCCGCTGTCTAGCTCTCTCACACTCTCAAAACTACATGCACACAAAAACACACACACTGTGCCAATAACACACTCCTACACAGGGATAGTGTTCAAATGTTCTAACAAGTATGAGTGGGCACAAAATGATGAGTGTATGTCTAAGTAAATGCTTGTGCACGTGAAAGAGAGAAAGTTAGAGAGAGACTGCTAGTTGCTTTTAACAGTGCTAACATGGGCATTCTGAGTGTGCATGTGACCGGTGTTGCCAGCTTATAGAGGTAGATTATTTCACCGTTTACTTTCTTTATCTCTCACTACTTCTGTGTGTGCATCTCCGTGTGTGTGTTTGACAGCTGTGTGAATCAACTCTCAGAGCTGCAAACAAAGTTCTGACAGTCTGTCTCGAGATTCATCGAAGGATGCCTTCTCGTTTCCTTTTTTGTTTACACACAACAGAAACGTTCACGTGCAAAAAAAAAGAAAAGAAAATGCATATAGGTACAAAGGCAATGCTGAAACACAAGCACTGGAAGGCACATTACACAGGCATGCACGAGACTCCTGAATGCACACAGGATGAGTTCTGTGGCTAGAAAAAAGCAGCTTTTTGATGCTTCAGTTCATACTTATCTTTAGGCTTACCCACAAAAATATAGTACAATATCATTCATATTTTAGAGGCCACTTGCAGAATCAGCTCTCGGCACGTGGCCACCTCAGACTGCATCTGCGCCTGTGCGTCTGTGGGTTGGAGTTCCCTGTAACTGAAACAATTCGGCCTACTTCCTTGTTTTGTTTTGGGGTTGTTTTTTTTTTCATTTTGTTTTCCTGCTGAGTCTTTGCCAGGGTCACATGACAGCCATATGACCCCACTGGTGGCCAATTAATCATGCTGTGCGTCTCTATAAAGCTGCTGAATAACAGTACATTAAAAATAGCTTGTGATACATTTAAAAAAAAAGTGCTCAGAGAAAGAAGAATGAGGATCCACCAACAGATGTAAAGACACCCACAGACAACTTTTGAGCAGAGGCTTCTGTCTGATGACGGTGCATTTTTTTTCTTACTTAGCTTTATTCCAGTTCAGACGCTTCTCTAAGAATTTTTCAAAGCCACAAAAGAACACGACTTCCTTTATTTTCTATAAGCCGTTACAACATGATAGAAGCATGACACTGACTGGTCACCGATAACCTTTACTGTACTTCATACAGCTTTTCTAATAAGTTAATGTAGGTAACAGCTAATTGACCAATTGTCAGCGATGACTTTATTGGCCAATAGCTATCTGCAAATCTATCACTATCAGTATTTATAACAGCTGACAAATTAAAATGTAAAAAGTAATGAGCAATTCAATAACTACACATAACAAACGTTACAGAAAAAAAACATACCGGCCGTTATATGTAATAGCAGATTTTTAAAGCACCAAATATCGGTAGCAGTATCAGTCTTAAAAATCCTATATCAGTCAGGCTCTAGTCACAAGTACATTGTATTAACTTTTGGTACAAGGGATGAATACAGTAATGGCTTGTCTCTTTTGCTCCAGACAGAGAATATTGGCCCATGAGCAGCAGAGTCCATTAATAATGGATTTTTAAGAGCAGGCCTGCAGCCCTTGTGAAAGCCACTTTACGACATGTGTGAGGACTTTTACTGACTGCATTCATTCTTTCATTCTACAGCCTAACCTTAATTCTCTCCACTACATTCCTAACTTTAACTCCTATCTAACCAAAAGCTAATCCTAGCTTTAACCTTAAAAATAATGTTAAAACCAGAGCAAATTACTCACATAAAATCGCAATCAGGTGATCTAAGCATGGCTGAATACACATGGAAACATAATCAATCTGATCAGAACAAGTTGCATGCAAAGGCCATAAGAAATGCAGCTGACTCTTAAATATATATTGCTTGCTCCAGCGGATTACAAGGCTGAGAGGTCCATGTGTAAACAAGGTAATTAAAGATTTTCAGTAGAGCTATTAATAACGAATCAACTGTTACTTACAAAGTAGACTCACCCTTCTTGAGAAGAAATGTATCACTCAATGCTTTGTTGCCTGACACATTTTGATGCATTCGAGGTATGTGAATTCCTTTGACAAAACCACACCTCGATGCCATTGTGTAAAGTCTAACCAAAGCCACTTTTACTCTCTAATGCTGTGTCTGTTTGTTCATTGTATCAGCCATATATCAGCTGTGTTATGAATTAAACCAATACTAAATCTAAAGATCACATTGCAGGATACTAGAGAGTAGTCACTAAGGTCTTTGTATGAGATTTCACTTAGTTCTGATTTCTCTTATGAGTTCAGCTCCAAACATTAGTATTCATATCAATCACACAACACAGTTACATACTTTAAAAATATGCACAAGTGACATGTGAATTCAAATTAAAAGTGGAGAGGAAAAATGAAAAATAAAATTAAGACAGAGGCAACACATTTAACACACAAAAACAGCAATACAATAAGTGAACATTAGAGTCCCGATGAAATTGAAAATAATCACTGCAGATGCTGGAAATCTAATCTATGACAGTACATTTACACGGTGACACAAACAATTATTCTTCAGGTTTAGTGAATCAGTTTGCAGCTACATCCCAATCACGCTACATTTTACCAGCTATCTTTATCTTTGTGAATGACAGACCAACAGCAGATAGCTTATTCAATGCAAAGTTTAGAGTCATATATTTATAATATAGCAGAGAAAGACAGAAGGTCTATTAAGGTTAAATCATCACATCTGAGAAGATAAGCTATGAGTATTCTGATTAAGATGACGATTTACAAAACCACTTCTCAAATTATTTGTTTAAAAAAAATTGGCTTATCAGAAAATAACAAATTCTTTCAGGTCTTTTAGCGTATTTTTATTGTACATCCCTGCTGCTAAAAAGTAAGACTTTGAAGTGTCTTTATAGTCATAACAGTCATGATTATTTCAACCAGACCCAGCAGTGAGTTGTGCAAGCTTTGCAACGAAAGCTGAGGAAATAAAATTAAAACTGCACAAATCTCTATTTTCACATCGACAATTGCTAAACTTGTATAACGTTACGCATAATGTGATGTGGGTCAAACTAACAAACCACATGACTAAGACAACTGGCAGTTGATGTGAATAGTATTGATCATCCTGTTGCAATGCTGTGTTTTGAACTTTTGGATTCTGGCAATTATTTGAATCTTTCATGATACAACTGTAAACTAAAAAAAAAACCCCACATGGCAATACTACTGGCCCAATATACAGCCCACACCCCTATACCGCAAAATTGCTCTAGAAATTCTTAAGGATTGCGACAAAGAGCTCAAGAGGTTGACTCCAGATGGCCAAAATGTGTATACCATATAAGCTGACAGTACATCCATATTGTGCTTAAAACTTATCAAATAATCCCAATGCACCCTGAGTTACTATAACATGGCTTATGTATAGTTTTGTATCGCACAACAGTACTTTAGCATTATATCACCAGCCTTTATGCAGTAAAAGTTAAACTCAAAATGTTACTTTTTACACTCACCAAGATCAAGATTTTTGCCAAGCTCATATATACCTATTGTATATCTGTAGTATATCTTTCTGTGCATTAGCCAGTGACCAGGTGAGTGCAGTTAATTTTTGTAGAAAGTGATTTTCAGAGATGTGAGGTGGATTGAATTAGGGACTCTAAGAGGATGATAGGAGTCATGCTGGGGCCAGCTTTGCCTCTTATAAAACCACTTACACTTAACAACACAGCTCAACACTGCTTGTTTTTACAAGGAGATGTCGTTGTAGCCCAATTCCCAGTACATCTCACCCAGACATGTACAGTACATTAGCAGGAGTCCACTTCTAATCACAGATTAACAGGCCACTGAAGAGGGTACACGCTGCAGGGTTTGTTCTGCAATGCAACAGAACCTCTCGCCACCCGATTCTGCCAACTTGCAATCTCACACCTTTCCCTATCCCCATTTGCCCATCACTCCTCCCCTTCTGCATGAATTGCTTTTCTACATCCCTCTGTCATTTCAATACATTTTTCTTCCCTTGCTGCCCTGCACAATGTGAGTGCAACACAATGGAGGGATCACTCCTATTATGGACTTGTCTGCATGCACATGATTCCTTCAAACACTTCAGATCAAGTGTAAGTGTGCACTTGTGCGTCACTGAATGAGAGGGGTGAAAAAGGAAGCTAGTATGTGGTGCAGTGCATACTTTCAAACATGCTGGAATAGAACACATTCGATATGTTGCACTTTGACTGTTTTAAGTCATGGAACTGGAGCTCTTGATGTTTTTCATGATGTTTGCCATGCATAATGCAAACCAGGAGTTTACAAACTCACGGAGGACATCAAGGTGGCTACGTGCATCTTTTTTATACAGTCTACATTTGGTTTTTGTCAAGCACTTCTAAGAAGTCGTTTAGAAAACAGACAGTGCGGTCAGTGCTTACACACAACAAACTACTCATGTGAGGTTTGCCAAGGAATCCTTTCCTACATCTTTTCTTGGCTCACTTACTTTTTTCCTGAAATGAGCTAGCAAGTTGCAAGAAGCAAAATACCAGCATTTATTAATTTGATATCATAGTTTTATATACTGATTATTACATTTTTAAAGGATTTTAATCATTCATAAACACACACAAAATGTGTAATACATAGTTTACAACACTAAAATAGTTGAAGGCACATAACTGTTTACAACAACTCTTTCAGGTACCATATCATAAGTGATGGTTTTTATAGATCTAATAAAGTACAATAATTAAAATGTGCCCATCAATCCTTATAGATGCTTACAAATATATTATGGTATGTTATAAATAATTAATTAACTATAATAATAATAAAAGCTACACTGGAGGGCTTAAATAAGTAAAACATGCATGCAGACCACAACTACTTATACATTTTAATACTTATGGCAGGGAATTAAAGCTTTAATCTAACTCCATTAGTGACTTGAGGGGGAAAAAATAGGTCAACTAGAAGCAGGCAGGCACAGTGGAAGGGAGGGTGGGAGGGAGAGGGGCATTTCTCAGCGACAGTCTGCCATACAGTATATAGACTATTCATGAATAAGCTCTGTGTAAGCCTTGGGCACTCCTGTGGCCCCGTTACTATGGAGTCCATAGTGAGGGGCAGAGGAATGTGGCCTTACTGGGCAACAGGGATTGAGAGGGAGGGAGAGGCTCTAGAGATGGGTCTTTGCCTTGAACTACTTTAGTCACTGGTCACATCTCCACCTTTACCCCGAGCTCAGCCCTCTTGTCATTTTCTTCTTCCCTTCTTGGGTTCTCTCACTGTCTCTCAA
Organism: Simochromis diagramma; assembly: GCF_900408965.1. Taxonomy (NCBI): domain Eukaryota; kingdom Metazoa; phylum Chordata; class Actinopteri; order Cichliformes; family Cichlidae; genus Simochromis; species Simochromis diagramma. Next base: position 5,925,155 of record NW_024387030.1, on the reverse strand, counting down.
TGTTCCTGTAAATCTCTCTAAGCTGCCTTCATCTTCAATCCAGCTTTCTCCCTCTGCGTTTTCTCTTAGTCTTTCTCTGACCATGTCACTATCCCTTCATCCTTTCACCTTTTCTCGCTTTCATCTCAGCTTTCACACCTGACTCCCAGCACAGCACATTAGTCTACTGCCAGTATTAGTGTGTGGTGTGTGTGTCTGTGTGTGTATTACTCTGGCTGGACTTCCTGCTGGTTTGCCATCTGTTGCTCTCGTCAGCTGACTAGATGAGCTTGTGCTTCTGACGCCTCTGACCTGTGTGTGTTCGCATCACTTTGCATAAAAACCACTGTCTGTATTTAAAGAATTTTTAAAGTATTCAACCTTGTATGATGTTTTTTTATGGTTATTGCGGGTCATAGTAGGATGGGCCACAGCAGCAACATTTCTGTGAATGCCTCTAGTAAGTCTGGCCTTCCCCACTAAAATAAAACATGATGCATCTATGCAGGTGCCGCAGGGTTGATGTGTCACACCAGCAGATGTTGCAGAGACCTGACAAGGCATATGAAAACAAAGCAAGAGAGGAAAAAATGCAGAGGCAGCAAACATGAAAAGCCACTTCTTTTTCCACTTTACTTCCCACTCAATTCTGTCTGTCTCTTGTAAGTGTGTGTGTCTGTGTGATGCTCATTGTGCCTATAAGGAAGCTCTAGCCCTGGAACAGCCCCCCCCCCCCCCAACCATATACTCATATAGACTAAAACACAATGCCCCACCATCTTCACCAAGCCCAGTATTTATAAGCCCCCACTCAACCCTCCCCACCTCGTCAGAGCCAGCTGACCTACTTCCTGTCTAGCCAGTCCAGCAGTGGATGACTGTAACTTCATCTTAGACCGTGTGTGTGTCTGTCTATGTGTGTGTGCGCACGTATGTATTGCTCAGGAAGATAGGTATTGTTCGTACATGTTGAATGGACAAACCTTGGTTTGTTTAAGACTTCTCTGGAAATCATTGTTTATTTCAGCTTGTAAAACATGTTGTTCAGGTTGTGTAACTTGGTTACGGAGGAAATCACAGAAGACATTCACAACATAATATTACAAGGAAATAGCTGGAGTATAGTGTTGGGGAAAAATATTAAAATAAAAGTTTTGGCTTCCCTTAATGTAGCATTATGGTGGTAGGAAATCTCTATTCTATTTTTTCTGTTCTATTTTGTCCACTTCCATCTTTTGACTCAAGTACTATTTTTATGAAAAATATGAAAACTTTTTTTAGAGCTGCACCACTTCATCAAATGAAATATCTAACATAGGATTCTGCTCTTGCCAAAAACCTTTAAGCCTCTTAGTGTTTTGAAATCATCACTACTTTTAAGATAGTAGTAATCATTTGACATAATTACATATTCCGATACTCCTAAATGCACTTCTATGTAAAGGCAAACATGAGCATCTGCACATCAATGTAAGCTGCCTCTAAGTCACAGTGACAGACACTTGAAATCCTGCCTCCTAAAGAATAAGGCATCCATGGCTGAACTCCCACTCGCCTCCTCATTCCTCTTTCAGTGTTTCTCTGTCTGTTTTGTTCTACTCCTCTTCTTCTTTCAGATTTCTCTTTCCATTCTGTCTTTAATAGAGCTCATCCCGCTGATGAAATTTTGCTAGGCGTAAACCTGAAAAGTAGCACTTATTTTCCTAAACACTTGATTCACAATTCCTTGGAAACGTTATTCTTCTTTCAAGCAGTGCAAGGAGGTGGGCGCAGAGACATAATGCTAGGAGACAGAGCGACTGGCAGAGAGACAGGGAGGTACATTCACTCAGTCAGATAGTCAAGGTGATAGAAAAACAGGTGATGAAATTGATAGAAAAGAAATGGAATGGAGGTAGATGGATGAGTTGGTGTTAGTGGAGCAGAAACAAATAGGCGAGAAACCATGAAGCAAGCAAGAGACCAGCAAAGACAGAACCGGAGACAAAAATGGCATGTGGGCACAAACAGACGACAACTGCGCTGTGTGAGAGAGACAAAGCAAGAGGGATGTGGTTTTGTTTCTCAAAGCGGCAAACGGGTCTTTAGCTGAAGCATCCCTTACTGCTTTATGCAGTTGACTATCAGCTTGGCAGACACCTACACATTAGAAACACACGTACTGTCCAATGAAGTGAAAATACGGGTCTGCACACATAAACACAGGCTGTTTGTGTATGGCTGTCTGTTTGTGCGCACATGTGTGTGTGCGTGTGTGTGCGTATTATGGTTTACAGCACATACTGGATGAACAAAAGAACTGGCTATTGCAGCATGCAAGGCTTCAGTTGTGACTTTGAGTAGGTTACAGTGACTACAGGTAGGTTGGCACACTTGCCTCTCTCTCTTGCACACACACGCACACACACACACTGAGTAAATACCATGATGAACAGCAAAAGAGAGGAAATCTGGATGAATATGAGTTTGACTTAAAAGCAGTTTCTGTCGTGTTCTTACAATACACAAGCCAAGAGAATCAGCAGCGTGTGGTAGAAATAGGTTAAATTCCACTCTGAATCAATTCTGATGAGGCTATAATAGGCTGGCCCACTGAAAGAAGATACACAACACCCCCTATCCAGGTCAGCAAAATCACAGCCTCAACCTCAATTCAGCATCACACACAACACCGACCTTCCTGTAACTGACTTGAATGAAGATAAGCCTTCAGATGTGCGAGCCAGCTGTAATGTTAGTTAATGTCTATATATAATTTGATCTATAATTTGACACACTGTGGCGGCCCGTCTCCCGCACATCCGCCTTTTGCAGCCTCCTCTGCTCTGTGCCGGTTGTTATTCAGGGAGCACTGTCAGGTGCAAGAGGAGGAACGCGCGAGTGCACACATCAATTTTCTCACACACAGACACGCACACACACACTTTTTCTTTTTTTCTTTAACAGAAATTAAACGTAAATTAATCTTACTCTCAAAGTAGATAGGTCGATTTCGTCCAGGCTCCGTGCTGGAGAGTCACTCGCCATGATGGAGGACACAAAAAAGCGACTGTCTGTTGTCCGATATCCAGAAACGGTCTTAGCTGTCACGACTGTGTGGTCTCCTCTGCTGCTAGGTCTCTACTATTCCCCCTCTCTCTTGCACAGTGATGTGTCAATGGATGAGAAAATAATATCAGTCCCTTTCTCGTCAGCAGCTGGACGCTCCTCGGGCCTGGAGCGCACAGCTAGAGCGCAAACGCGTGGATGATAGAAAGCGATAGCACCGTGTACATCAACACTTGGAAGTCCATGTCTGCGGGATGTAGACCATACAGAGTAAGGTGAAGCAATACGGAGACTGATTTGTTTCTGGTACAGAAGCTGCTGTGACAGCCAGCCAGTAAATATAGAGAAGGAGGGAGGTGGGAGCCGCTTTCCCTCAGCAAACCACGCCTGTTACCGGGCGGGGTTTACTGAGGCAGCGAGGACTTCCAAACTTTTTTCTTCCTCATGTTTAATAGCAATGTCCTTGTACAAAAGAAAAGAAAAGAAACCGAGTGAAGATATACTTTCTGATTTTTGCTTATATTTCCCTGTGTACTTTTGATTAAATAGAACAACTATGTATATTTTCTTTCTTTTTTTCTTTTTCTCAAAAAATCGGTATATTTTAATCACAAGGTATAAGAAGACTAAATGTAACCCGGCACAACACACACACAAACACAGATAATTATTGAATCCATCAAATGTAAACACACACAGCAAGTGAACTGCTGTCTGTTTATCAGGTTTCCTGTTACCTTGCAACCCCTTTCCCGAAATGCCTGAAGCGTTTTCATAAATCTGTGGAAACATGATAAACAACGAATAACATTCTCATTCCACCAAAGACAATACGAAACCTCTCTGGTCTCTGTATCCAACTCTAGGTTCCCCTGAATTTGCCTGAGGGCAAGCAAGAGACAAGAAAAACACAGTAAATGATTTATTTATTAATCAATTATTAAAAAAACGACGACAACAACAACGATGCTACTACTACTACTGATAATAATAATAATAATAATAATAAGAAGAAGAAGAAGAAGAAGAAGAAGAAGAAGAAGAAGAAGAAGAAGAAGAAGAAGAATTCTTATTATTATTATTTTATTTGTATAGTACTTTTCTACAAAGTGCTTCACAGTGTCAATAGAAGCCGCAGATTAAAGTTAAGTATGCCTGTTCAAACATACAGACACATTAATGGACACTAAAGCAACAGTACGGTCAGACATTCATTCCAACATACACACTTCCATACACGCAAATAGTTGTAAAGTATAGCCCAAAGCAAAGAGGGAAATTAAGGGAAAACTTATAAAAATGTGTATTCAGCAGTTGTTTTAAACAAATATCAGAATAGGTCACCTGATAGAGGCTAAGCGAGGCTGTCCCAAAGAGGACTCTGCTGATTCTGTCAAACAAGAACCTTGGATTTTGTTTATCATTATTAACCAAACCAGCAACATAAGATGTGCCAAGATATTTTATGAGTTAGTTTAGTGTGGAGGAAGTAAAAAAGTTTCCAAGTATTTACGTTACAGAACATCGTAAAAATAGCATTGACTTCCATCCAAGTTCAGTCAGTGTAGAGTTTAATATTATTAGCACTAGGCGAGGCAAGCAAAGCCATGCCAGTAGAAAACAGATGGAAACATCAAGACATCAAAACACAAAATTCCACACTGACATACCTGTGAAAGGAACTTCCTTTTCAGGGGTTTTCATCATGCCCTTAACTGAAGAGATTTCTAAGGAAGAAAGTTTATTTGGGTTTGACGTGTATTTTTTTTTCCCCATAAAGTGCCAAACAAAAATAAGAACAAGGAAGGAGGGCTGTTTTCAGGAAGAAAAAATGGAAAATTAATTATTTCCCAGCTGTGTGTTTTTGGCTTTACACAATTAATTTCAAACAGATTTTATTTTAGAGAATTTAGACACTCAAGCAGATCAGAGGTTTTTTGTTTTGGCTTTTCTTGTCACATTTTGGAGTACTGCCACTGAAACCATGCATGACTTCACAACAACCTGTGTCACGTGCTTAAGAGAATTCTTAATGACACATAAACTAAATTCCCGATCAGGCAACTTTATATCCTTATGTTTCTAAACCAGCAAGCAACTAGGCCATCTCACATGCCATAACATGCAGCCAACGACATTCTACTGAATCAGGCCTCCTGAGTTTTATGGAGTGTCATTTTCCAGAGAAGGGAGGAGCGTTATGTAATCAACTGCCTTCAAATGGAAGGACAAAAAAAAAAAAAACTAAGCCTTTAGCATTTATGCTCTTTATGTTTTGCTGTTTCTTTTATGCTCCTTATGTGCTTCCTATGAAATCCCCTCGTTTGGGTTTGTTAGTACTTCTTTTGCTATAGCAGAGCTGATTGCACACATGTACAAGTGGCCAACACCCCGGTGATTTTTCACAATTTAAAAAAACAACAACATTCGTTTAGCATATTATTCTCCACTTTCCACTATATATGTTTGCAATTTGTAATTCTCCATATAAATTTTAATGTTTGGTTCATAAACACAGTGGGTCTTTTATACAACAGTATAGTCTTTCCTACCAGATTCCCAAATAATATAAGATGTCCTTCCACCTAGCTTTTGCACCCAACTTTTGTTCACAAAGTTAATTAAACATATTGATTATTGCAAATGCTGCTGATTTCACTGTTTCATGAGAAAAGAAATACAAGTTTGCTGTTTTCTGGGAGTTAACAGGTTCAACAGTTCTTATTTCTTATGCAAGAACCTACCTGTTTGTTCATAGTTGGAGCGAAAAGCCGTTGTTTTACTCATATTGATGTGTACTAGAGATGGGAATGTAGTCACACAGGCATTATAAAAACGTATTATGCAGGAGCCTGTTATTAAAGCTGGTCTGTCAAGCCATATATCTTAGAAATGATCAAGTTTCACAGCTGTGTCTACTTTCATGTGAAAAGGAAACAAAAAGTCCAAAGATATGCGTATTTGTTAGTCATTTTAATTACATAGTTTCAAATGAACAAATAGATATCGGAAATCTTTAACTGTACAAAAAGGTTATTGTGCATAAACTGAATGAAGGCAAGAGGTCCAGAGAGTTTACAGAAACAACAGCTTCAAGGTGGGTATGAAAAAGAAAAAAGTCCAAAATCATCAGTGTGAACATGACATACATTTAAAAATAAATCTTAAAGAATGCTCGATTCTTTAAAATCCATAAATAATAAACAGGGCAGACGATAATGTCAAATTCAAAGCAGTTAAAAAAGTAAAAGTGTTTTAAGCACTTTATTTTACATCTACCAATTTTGTGGTCCCAGTCATTTTCTCTTACATAAATGGCAATGATTCACACATTGGGTAGACAAAGGGTTCTGCCTTTTCATGACAAAACTGGAGCTCTATGCCAGGTCAAAGTAATTATGTGGTTGATTTGTAAAATACATTGCGACTCCAATGTGTCATAATTACCGGCTGTGTGATTCGTTTCTAAAGAAGTGGTTATTTATCTTCACATTTAGGGGATGGTGATGCTCAAACAAGACAATGTGGAAAATATTAAAAATTAAAACAAACTGGGTAACACGAGTCCATACTTTCACATTTACAAAATATATAAACTGCTCGTGGATCACCTATCGCAAGTATCTCGATAAAAGGTCATTTTACTCTGAACTGTTACATTACAATAAAAACAAAACAAAAAAATAAAGACTTTGAAATGCTGTTTTCAATCTGGAACTACACAGAAGCTGGAACGAAGCAATTTCAAAGCCTGACTTCATACGAAAGCTTTACATCCAGCTTCATCTGCATGCTTAATGACAAACATAATTGCTGTAGTTTTGCTGGGTTTCTTTTGTTACAATGTTCAAAATCCATTTTCACTCACCAAGAGGACCTTAAAGATCCTGGAGATCTTATTTTCTAATTTTGCAACTGATTTTTAGGAAGCTAGCACCATCTGCTGAACAAAGAAGAAATTTCTCTTCTCAATGGGTACGCCGATTGTCTTAAAAAGCCACTGAATCATTTTAACAGGTCACAAAACATCTTCAACAACAAATAAAATGTCAGTGATGAAGTTTTGTTTTTTATCTCAGAGGTGCGATTGGTACAAGCATCACGGCAATCAGATTTCAGCATAGTTAGTAAACTGTGCACTGCTCTCGAAACGGTAACATTGTCTCTGTGCAGTTGGCAACAAAGTAAAGACCAAGCATAACTTCAATTTCTTACACAAACAAAATCTTCAAAACACCTCTGAGATTACATGCTTGTAAATTTAAATAATTTATCAAAAGCAGCACATACTTAACAGACAACTCTTCCGTGAGCTCATAAACAGCATACATGGCACTAATGCATGTTACGGGCATACATAACGAACTCAGTTAATCACATTTTACCATCTAATGTTTAGATTTTGTGATTTCTAAACAGAGCTGAATATCTGTTAGTGTCATAAATTGGTTATAGACTTCATCATCATGGTCCCATACAAGCTTCTGCCATCTTATGAGCCTTTTGCACAGTTCAAAGGTCTAAGCATCTAGAATTCAAGATAAAGTGATTCCCAAAACCCAGTCTTCATGTTGTCTTTCCACATATTGAATGCAGTCACACTGCTATCATAGGTGCCCGTGTTCTTCACATAATACATCCAAACACTAACATGCTATAACTACTGTCTAGTGTTTTCCAGTAGCAATAGATCTGAGAGATTTGTCATTGCTCAGCAATCGTATCAAGCAAAAAGAGAACGTTTTAATCTGACTTTCATCTCAGAAATCTATTATTCAGAAGTGATCTCTTGCAACTCCAGTACTGAACATTTATCATCATTAAACTGTAAAAAACCACCCAGAGGCTTCCCACAAGAGGCCTTCTCAAGGAACAGTCCATTTCATTTTGTGAGTAATGGGCTGAAACCCTTCATGTCCAGATCTCAGTTGGAACCATGGCTTCCTTTGTCCCAACAGAGGGCATGAGATTTTGCTCAGACAGGAAGTCCAGAGGAAATTGCACTAGGAAGCCACGGATTTTGCGCAGCTCCTCCTGAGCTCGGGCAAGATCAGTCTGGGCCAAACCTGGCTTGGACTGGTACTGCTCCAACTCCGACATATTTCTAACAAGGGATGAAGGAAGGCAGCGAAACACCTGCAACCAAACATATGCCTCATTAACTTAAGTCCAGGTTTGTGGCAGTCTATCTGAGTGGACTGTGAGATTTTAGTTAACTGTTCTGTCCACGAGTTTCTCTGAGAGTGAAAGACAAACTCATGGGCAGTTACAAAATGGGCCAAGGTAGTGCTGTGTTCAGATAAAACTTTAGCTAAAATATGGTCTGTGCTGAGTTTAAAACATGGTTTATCTCTGAATTATCTCTTTCTTAAAGGCACAAACTCAAAATGATTACCTGCCATTCACTAAACTGAATGTTTTCTTTCCACATGTGAAATGTTAATGTTCACTCTACCTTCTCGTAAATGGTGGCGTTGCGGCCAGCTGTTGTCATCCACACCTCCTTGTAGAAACGGTCACTGATGGGGTCAGAAAGGTCAATGCTGGTGTCAGAGTGTCCTCCAAGAATAGTTCTGTTCACAAGGGAAAGACAGATAGAAAAAATGTTTTAGTGATTACAGAAATCATCGGGCATAAAAAAAAATGTACTTATCAGCCACTTTGTAGGGTCAATCTACTGAACTGCTTATTATCGCAACTATCTAATTAGGCAGTCACAGGGCAGCAACACTTTGTATTTAGGCATGTAAGCCTGCTGAAGCTCAAAATGAACATCAGAAAGGGAAGAAAGGTCATTTATGTGACTTTAGAAGTGGGATGGTTGTTGGCACCAGCCAGGCTGTTCTGAGTATTTCAGATGTTACAGGCAATCTTCTGGGAATTAGTGTCAGTTACCCAAAAACACCCATCTACGGCTGTACAGAGAATGCGTCCACAAAAAGGGGAAAAATATCTCAGCTGACTGGACAGTTCTCTTGGGATGGCTGTAAACATGGCCAGATGGTCAGATGTCGTAATCGCACAGTTACTCTTTCTGTTTGCGCTTTCTTTCTTTCTTTATTGTTTCAAAGCCACATGTACATTAGCTGTTATTTACATGTAGGCATGTAGTGGGATTTTCGGCATGATAAACAAAAATTTCAATATATAAAATGTCAAGCACTTAAAAAATAACAACATATCACAAAATAGCAATGTGCTTTTAACGTTGTCTTGCTGTCTCATACACACATACAAACAGACAAGCACCTGAAGCATTCGAGGCGCAGTTGAAGAGCGTAATGCCCAGCTTCATACTCCTCTCCATCCATTACTGAGGGAACCTTTTCGGAGTCTTCAACGATCACTGCCACCTCGCTGTCACGTTTACCCAGCATACTTCTGTCATTGATGTTCGCAGAGCCTGCAACAGACACACAGAGCTGGTTAAATGTAGTCTATGACTTGAGCTAACTTCTGCTGTTGGTATGTAAGCCTGTTTTTTTATTATTTTGACAGATTATCCTGCTAGGGACTGATTTACATATACTGTCATAAACAATAACTTTTCACCTTATTGACATTGATTTGTATATACAAGAGAACAGATTTAAAGAGAGAAAAGAAGAGGAATATTAATAAGAAGACATGGAGTGCTTTTCCTTTTGTCGAAAGGGTGAGCTGCACTTTATACACCAGCAGGTGGCACAACAGAGCAACGTACCACTCCACACACATTGACACAACAGCATTATTATGCAAATTTATCAGACATTCACATGGTGATAAAACGAGGAAATAGAACCAGATTTTTAGCATTATCACATTTTGATGGTGTCGAGCCAGAGAAGCCAGTTTCTTCAAATAGTAGCTGGTGAAAACAGCATAAGAAGAGAAAGTGACAGAAGGTGAGATGAGAGAAAGACTAACCAATGATGACTGTATTGTCGTCAGCGATGAGCATCTTGCTGTGGACGTAGATGAGCTCTGTGACGAGGCGTCCCGCTAGCTCAGCATGAGTCCGAAGTCCAGCAAAGGAGATGTAGTTCATCCACTGATCGCCCACTGGGAAATAGAAGAGATCAAAACTAGAATTTAGATAACATTAAGGCGGCGGGTGAATCTGAAAGAATATCAGAAGTTTTTTGGGTCTCAGAATACTTAATTTTATAGCTTATCTCTCAACTTACTCTCCTTTTTCAACTGGGAGATGATAGAGTACTCTCCTCTGATCATGGTTCTGAGGGGACAAGAGATTAAATCTCACCACAGCGCATGTAAACGTCACATGAGAAAATCCTAGTTTTGTGATGTGCTTTCTCATTTCCCTTCCCCCTTCCTCTTTCAATACGTTCAATACAAAGTTCAATACAACATTCAATTCTTCTAAAAAAGTCATGTGATCTACCTGTAGTTAAAGTGCATGACAGCCTGGATGGCATTCCCTCCACCAGTGGTGATGTCTCCCTCAAACCCAGGCAGCAGAGGGGTGACCACATACACACGGTATTTCTTACGCTCTCTGTACGCAAACATACATGATTTGTAGACTTAGGCCCAGAAGCATATGCATTATATTTTACATCTTCATTACAGTAAATGGACTGGTTCTTATATAGCGCTTTTCTACTCATCTGAGCACTCAAAGCGCTTTACACAACTTGTGCATTCACCCATTCACACAAGCACATTTTTCTAAGTCCTTCATAGCTAACATTCACACACATTCATACTCCGATGGATGCATCACCACCAACCTTCCGATCAGTAGATGACCTGCTCTACCACCTGAGCTACAGCCACCCTAGTACAATCAAAACCACTTCTTAAACAAACAAGCTGCTTCAATAAAGGGAAGTACTTGTGTGCCCTGATGATCCTTTCAATGATGGCGTCTCCAATCTTGTTGTAGACCGTCCTGTTGTCAGCACAACTAATGAAAAACTGATTCTGAGTGAGACAGAGAAAAGAAAGGGAGGAATGACACAAACCCAAAGTGCAAAAGCAACAACAGTTATGGCTCCCAGGTTTTGATTCCCCCTAAAATAATTATAGTTTTATGTTTCTGTCTTTCATTTCACGATGTGAGAAAGCATTTTGGCTGACATATAATAAAAGGAGTCATCTCTATACTGGGAATATTAACACATTTCAGAAGAGATATGTGTTGTTTTGCATCAAAGTCAAACATCAGTGCTTTGATAATAAAGTTTGAATATCAGCTTCAAAATGCAGTATTTCTCATTTATTTTTATATCTGACTCTCTCTGTTGTTTTACCTCTATGTAGATGTAGTGCTTGCTCTTGGCGATGACTTGGATGTAGGCATTGTGGATGGACTCCTCGTGGTATTTTATGCCTGCCGACCAGTCTGCAGATGACCGTAACACCTTTTACACACAGACACAGAGTACAAATGTGTGTGCTGATTCGTTTAATGTTTCACACATACAGTTGTGTTTAGAAGTTTATACACACTAATCATAGCTGTGGATGTCATGGGCTTGTAAAAATTGCAGATTTACAGAAGTTGGGAAGCTCTCTAAGAGCCATTTCTAAACAAAGATTCTTAGAACATCATTTCAAACAATTGCACATGTTATTCTGATGTGTCTCCACTTTGCCATTTGGAAGAACACCCAATCTGTCACCCTTAGATGAGAGAAAATTTGTTAGGATGTTGAGGAACCACCAAGACTGCCATGAACTGGAGAATGGTGGCAAGTTTTGCATCGCTATATATTGAGAGGCTGCCAACCGAGAAACTCCTGCTTTAAAATCAAAACCTTCAAGCTTAATTGAAATTTGCAGCTACCCTCATGGACAAGCCAAATGCCTTCTAGAGAAAAGTTTTTTGGTTTTATGGACAGAGCAGACAAAGATTGAGCTGTTTGACTACAATGGCAAGAGATCTGTTTGGGGGACTGCACCAATTCTGCCAAAAAGACCACTTAAATATCCAATCAGAATTATGTCAGAAGTTTATTGACAGCTATCAAGTGTCTGGTAGAGGTGCAACTTGCTGAAGTGTCAGTGGATATATATGCATATGTTTGAGTCTGTTTGTATATAGGGCTGTGCGATATTATCAAAATCTCATATCCCGATATTAAGACATCTATCATCCGATAACGATATAAATCACAAAAATTTAACATTTTCTATAAATTCTGTGAATCTCGGGCAGCTCGACTTGCGTGAAGTGTTTCCAGCTGCGCGTCATGTAGCTGGAGTCGAGTGTTTTAACTGATGCGTGAAACATTTTTAGACATAAGTTGTAACGGCCGCTGTTTTCTTTGTGCGTATTTATTACACGGCGTGCTGCGGGGAAAAGCCTGTTCTAACGTTTGAGTCTAAGGTTTATTTTTTAGCACCTGACGGCTCTTTTTTTGCTTCTCATCCGTAAACACTCTGCATCTTTCACGTGATTCAGTTTATTTGTAAAAGTCTCAACAGGATCTTGAGCTTTATTGTGAAAGGTTTATGTGGAACAAGCGGACACGCGGTGGTTTTACCGTCGTTGTTGCTAACGACAACGCATAAAAACAAACGCTTGTCTGTCTGTAGTGTGGTTATATTAAATATAAGAGAAAGTGAGAACTTTAAGAAATTAATATAGCCACTACAGTGACCATCAAAACAATGAAAAAATATTGCCGTAAACAGTTTATTTTGCAACACCACGAAACAAACGATAGCATAAAAGACAAGCTTTGTGGTTATATAACTTTCTGGCCCATAGACAGTTGATTTTTTTTTATCATTTGTTTGCATTATGTACATGTTTTGGCTTGTTTTTGTTTCAGTTTGTACTTCATATAAATATGACATTCACAATATGCTTTCTTTTATGCCTGAAATGTTGCCTTACCTGAACTTTAGCATTAACACATTCAGGAACTTGGTATCTGAGCTCATTGGCAGTGGAGTGAGATTTAGGCAGCAGGAATGGATAAGACAGGGAGCGATACTTTGGCTTCATGATCTGCAGAAAAGATATGTGGAGAATTTGGGCGGGAGAGGGTAAATACAGTCTCTATGGAGGAAGCATTCTTTTTTTGGAAAAAAGTATAAACAGGGGGGAAAAGTTGGTGGCATGGAAAGCCTGAGCACCACGATGAGGATTACATTATATTTTCCATCTCTCCTATGATTCAGTGAGGTTACTGTTTTATCCTGCTTTTTATTAAAGTGAGTCATGATTTGAAGTTAACACCATCTTTCCACAACTTATAATAATAATTAAAGTATTTAATTATTAACTAACAAACCACTAAAATGTGGCTATAAATTCCCAGTTAAAGAAGTTAAATTTTAAGCTTTGCTCGTGCTCTACAACTCTTTGTGTTTTTGGCCAAAGTACACTGCGTGCCTTAGTGAAGTTCCAACGCTGAATAAAGTGTCGTGCCACATCCCGGGCAGCTCTACCATGAACCACTGAGGCAATGTCATGCCAGGGCATTCTGGAAGTGGTGTACCTGTCGATGAAGTCTGCAAAAAGAGGAACAGATCCAAAAAGGATTCTTTAGATTAAGGACTTAAAAATGTAAAAGAAAAGAATGGCTGCAAAAATATGGAGAAATATACAGTGATAAAAAATAAATAGTGAGACCAGCTGAAACAGTAAGAAGACATAACGTACAGTGAGGTCAGATATTTTAGTGGAGAGGGTTTGAGTGAAAAAAGTGGAACAAATGTTGCCAATGTGACTCAGATCGACTCTATTTAGTTTTCCAGATGATTATATGTTTCCATCAAACTGCTGGGTGTGTCCATGTGTGTGACCGACCATCAAAAGGTTTCTCCAGCTGGATCCAGTCCTTGTACACAAAGTTGCAGTAGTCCTTTCCATGCCAAAAGCGAGTGTTTCCTTGTAATTCTCCCACACCTGTCTTCAGGCTTCGTACCGAACCGCTCCCTACACATGTGCACATATACAGAACAAATGAATCTACGGCCTTTAAAATATCGACTGCATTTGAAAGTACAACCTTTTACAACGCGCCTCTCATTCACTCACATTCACATTCTCACCCACACAAACACCCCCGCTGTCGTGAGAGGTGGCGTAACAGAGCATCTCACTGCCAAAATAGCAAAGCACGATTTTTTTTTTCTCTGCCTTAACATACCTGCGCTATCAACACTGCTGACACTGTCCACATGCTGCAGAGTGTGTTTGTGCCTCAGTGTGCGCAGACTGAAGCGAGCCATCCTGTTGCGACCGATTCCCTTCAGCTTAGGTAAATCCGCTGGATCACTGGGCGGTGTCCCTCGTCCATTGCTCTGAGAGACGCCATCAACAGAGGACAAGCCCTTACTGGATGGAGTGTTGGTGGAGCCAGTCTAGGAACATGAAAACAATCTATAACTGCTGGTTTTTTTTACCTTAAACTATAAGGTTATAATGGACACAGCAGTTTTAATAGGTGCTGTTGATTCATGCTCCATTACATTGCCTAGGGGTGTTGCTAATATTTAATAGAGCCAAATAAGGTTTATAAGAAAAGGTTGAAGTCACAAGCTAGAGAGACATTTGCTTTTATGTGGATATTTGCGATCTGTTTTTTTTTGTTTTTTTTGTCCAGCCAAAAGTGGAACAATTCAAAAGGTTTCATTTGCTTTCTGGTCTGAATGGCGTTCTCCAAAGTGGAAACTGTCATCACGGGTATTAACAACACATAAAGACTTATTCTCAATGATGTAAATCATGTGAGGAGTCCAAAGTGTCAATGCAGTTGGAAAGGTGATTAAAAAAAATAGATACTTGATATTATGAAACTTCTTGCTGGTAGCAGCTCTGTAGCTGTAATGCTGTATGAGAGTTACAGAGAATAAATATTTTATGGTCAGCAGAGCATAATGCGATTGAGTACTTGTGTATAGGAATTCAGTTCAATAAAATTAAGAGGTTGCCAGCTAGCATTGTTATACTTCATTCCCCACATGCAGCTGTGTGTAAATTGAGTACTTTTCTCAGTCTGCTCTCATCTGAACGTGTCACACTTCCCACATCCGTCAGCCGATGCTCTCTGTCGTCCCAGCGCCCGTACGCCAGGTCAATACCGCCCACAAAGGCCACTGATTGGTCAATAACTACGATCTTCTCATGATGTGCCCACAGATAGACAGAGGAGGAGACGTGATCCGGATGACGCATCACCTGGAGCATAAACACACAGCACATATGCAGTACACTTGTATACATTGTAACAAAAATCTATTATTTTATTTATTCTCACGGTTAATCTGGTCCTGGCTATGACATTGAATAATTTGGGAAATGTGGCACTGCATTGTTTATCAAACCTTAATATCACGTCACTTACCTTAATGTTCGGGTTCAGGTGCAAAAGGGTTCTTTTGCTGTAGCCTGAGTTGATGCCCAGAGCGAGCTCCACCTCTTTATACAACATTACAAAAATTCGGACTCCCTGTTGCTGTTTCAAAGGGCAAATAAATTCGGTTATTCTCCAAAAGTCTGTTTCTAATTCAGCTATAAAAGCAATGGGAGCAGATAAGGATGTGGAATATGTGCACTTAAAGTCAGAAATTCCAGTAACACTAATTTCTTTGGCTACGATAAAAAGGCCTTTGATTTATACCATCTACAGATATAGACAGGATGTACTCTTATGTTCAGTTCATTATGAGAAGTTTAGTAAACATAAACCTTGTGAATACTGGGAGAAGAGCTTTATCCAACTAAAAACAGCAACTTTTCACTACAAATGGTTACATTAAAAAAAATAATTAAAAGGAAAGTACAGGGAAACATTTACACTGAGTGCTCAGTACTTGGTCTGATGTGTATTTCTTAATGAATAATGCCGGCAGTCTAATGTGTACGTACTGCTTTGCGCTTGAGGATGCAGTCAAGCCTCCACCTGTTTCCTTCTACAACAGGTCTTTTAAGGAAGATCTCTGGACTCAACCTGACAAAACAAGAGCGACAGAGAGGAATAAAATTCAACACTAAAGAAGGACAATAAGACAATAAGACGGGCGAACAGATGAATAAATGATGCATTCCCACTCATTAAGACAGATTAAAAGTAATGTTTGCCTTCACCAGTCAGAGCTCGCGGCACATTTCCTCATAGAGTATGACAGACATGACATAATGATATAGTCTCATGAGTCATTCACATTGGCATCCTGAGCTTACATGTCTACAATACCATTGGCTCATATTGCACAGGGTGACACCTCATTGGTTAAGACCATAAGCCTAGTGATTACTGCTTTGGAACACAGGGATTTCAGCCACGTCCAAACAGTGGTGCATTTGGCTCTGTGGGATCATAAACTATTATATTTTAAATTACAATGTCAAGAATATTACACCTCTGTTAGCAGAGACAAATAAGTTGGAAAACTTATTTGATTTGGAAAAATGTAACAGGTCATGGGCAATTTTCTTTACCATGCAAACTAACTAAGCTAGTTGTATCTGAGATAAGATTTCCATCTTTGTAGCATACGTTTCCAGGATACTGTAACCCCCCCGGGATATAATGCAATGTAGGATGTCATACTGACTAACGTATCACAAGAGAAAGAAAGAAACATTTCAGTTTTATTTTCATATATTAATTTTCATATATTTTCATCTAATTATTTATCTATCTTTTTATAGAGTGCTGGGACAGACTGGCAATCTGTCCTGGATGTTCCATGTACCAGGGGTGCCTCTCACGCCATGACATGGATAAACAGATGGATTTATCTACACATATATTTCATAGCCGATAATAAAAAAATAATACGTAATAATTTCTCAGGTGATGATAGACAAGACAGGGATAAAAGGGGTGGGGCAGAAGGATAAACTGATATGGAGATTGTATCTTTGTGTCACTGTATTTCTTTGCCCGAAGCAAGGAGATAATAATTAAAGTTAACAACATGTCATGGCTCTATAGTACAGAGTTGTTGGTTATACATAATGTAATGTTTAACTGCATTTATTACTCTCACAGGTACCAAAATATCAATCTGTTGTTTCGTTCCTTGGAAGCAGCTCAAAAAAGCCATTACTATTAATCTGTATATTATCTTTATCTAGTTCAGAGCCATCAATTGCTATGGAAACATCACCGAGAACGGAGTTTCTTCATGTTCAGGAGACGTGGATATGCACTTTAAAATATATAGGTACTATTATTTTAGAGATGTATTAACTGTGTTTCCAAGCAGCTAGGCAGCTGCTGAGGGCCTCAGTGAGGGCAAAACAAAGGATGTTGAGTAGTTGTGTCAATATGGTGCAAAATTTTCCACTGGGCCTGACCTTTAAAGTTCGCAAAACAAGAAGACTTCAGCATATAGTGGGAGTGGAAAATCTATGACATTACTCTGGTACTGATGCAAAAAAAATATGTTCTTTCCTCCAAAAATGTACCAGTTCTTAACCAAAATAACAACTTCAAAAAGTAATTCTCTAGCATGTTAGTAGGCTAATACAGAGAATGAAACATGAAGCTGTGGACTGACCTGTTTCTTGTGGCTTTTGTTATAACAATGTCTTTTAAGCAAGGTAGATGCCACAAACTATGCTAATCCAAGTTTCACTGCAGAGGGTCAAATCAGAATGTGTCAACGGCTTAATTACTAAGCAACAGACAAACCAATCAAATAAGGTCAATTAGGATTTTTCAGTAAAGGAACACGAAACACTAAGAAACAGCTTTTTCCCCTCAGCTATGGCCTCCATCAACCTCATCCAACCTCACCACATACTAAAAAACTTGCACTGATAACAACTTTCAGGGCTCTCATTCCACCCTATATAATATTATATATTATTATATTTATATTATCGTCTATTTGATGGTTTTTAGCATTTGTGTTGGGTTTTTGTTTTTTTCTTATCGAGATACTAGAGAAGAAATTATTTCTTTTCTGCAAGAATTTAAAATAGTTTCGCTGTCCTTACTTTTCCTCCATAGTTTGCATACATCACACATTTTAACTGCTTGCATAAAAAAATCACTGCATTCAGTGCATCATGTGCATTCTTTAGAAGTACTGTTTACTCAGCTGTTTACTAACTTCATTTAAACAGTTTGCACAGTACTTCTCATAAAGGGCAATGAATACCTTTTTCTCCCTCACTGAATATCATTGATTGCTTTTCTGCATATTCATGGTTTTGTTGTTTCTCCTTCTAGCCATAAACCTCGTCTCTCTCGCATGAACAGGCTCTTACTTGAATCAGAAATCTACAGCCCCTTAAGACAGTTTACATCTTTGTATTTCATTACCTAACAATGCCCGAGTTAAGCTCAGATTACTCACGGAGGGCTAGACTGAGATAAATATGGTTTGCAATAAACGGCGCCAGTAAAGGCCGTTTATAACACTGGCACATTTTTCTCTGTTATTTTATGTCTGCAGGATTATTATTCTATCAGGTTTGGATGTTACGGTTGTAAAGTGTATGCAAACGGGGCACACGTATAAGACCTTTATTGTTAACTTGTTTACTCTGGGCTTTCACACTTCAGTGCTGACAGCAAACACTACTTAACCACATCATTTGGCATCCTGTATGTTTACACCAAGGACACTAGAACTCACCACCAGTCAGTGATGAAGATTTCCTCTTTAGCCTCCTCCAAAGCATCAGCCACATCCTCCATGTAGGTCTTTCCATTCACATACCTGCAAAGATATATTGCAGTCACACTTGGGAGAACATTTTGTCACTTGAGCTTGGGATGATACAAACATACATATGAAAAAATAAAATAGTTCACGTTGTGTGGTATTTAAAAAAAAAAAAAAAACACACACACAAGCTGAATGATGGCGCCTTTCAGTTCATTGGCCCGACTGTCATTGCACTTTAACAGCCTTACAAACTTAAGTCTACACCCATAGACATGTCACCATGACGTAACCGTCTTTAAACATTCTCAGCTTTCACCTCCCAACACGTTTTATCCTTCCGACTCCATGCTGAGGACATAGACAATGTAACGACTTTATTACACTGATGATTCAGTCTCGCAGAAAGTGCCAGCTGAGGGGGAGAGAATGCAGATAAAGAACAGCACAGCCAGAAGAGAGAGAGTCCAATACATTTCCATAGTTACCAGTGAAACACTAACAAATAGAATATGTCCTGAAGATTTGCCCAATTTGAGTTTTTCTTTTTAATTTACTGCATCTTTCCCCAGAATGTGTAGGTTTCTTGTAATAAGAAGCCATAAATCATTTTTCTAAATAACACATTTGGTTACAGTTGTATTTTTCCAAATCCAATATGTATAATAGATACAACACATCTTAAATGTATAACATTGCATTTGTCCGTTCCACAGAAACAAATGTTTCAGTTTGAAACTGATGCAAACATTGTTGGAATTAAGCATTTCTAATCCCACACAAACTTCCCGACAAAACAAGCGCAGCCAGCTGTGTTCTCTCCCAGTGTAGTTACCATTTGGCAGGGATGTTTTCCTGTTCTTGTGCAAAAGATCCAAAGCGGTGATCTCGGAGGAAAGCCTTCCCATGATTCCTCACGAAGCTTTCAATGCTCTGACCCCACCAGCGTGCGTGTCTGTAACTGCTGCACTTAAACACGAGGGTCCTGCCGGTGGGATATTTATAGATACAAACATAACCAGAGGAAAACAAGATTATACATACAGTCTAAAGCCTACGTGAGAGCGAGGCAGTCATATCGTTTCATGTGTATATATATATGCACATTAGTTGATCAAGGCAGAGGTATCTGTTGTCTTTCTGAGATATATGAGACCTAGTCAGTAATTCCTAAAATAAAAGCAGCACTGATTAAGAGTCTTGGATTTGTGGTTTTTGGGCCCACCCATGATTGTTTTGGTTAATATTTTTCTTTTTGCTAAGATCTGATGAAGAGTTCATCTTCTGGTCCAGGTATTATTCATCACACTGATTTTATCTTGAGAACGTCTCAGAGGGGATTCACTGTTTAACTTGTATCTAGATAGTTAAGCCTTGAAATCTCAGTAAGTCTTCATTCAAAACATAAGCACTAGTATATGATCACTCTCTGGGTAATCTGCTGCAAAGATCAACTTTTCAACCATGACAAACACAAATACACACACACACACCTGGAGAGGCTATCAATCCGGACTCCGTGTTTGGTCTCCGTGTCTTTGGAGTCCATCTTGATGGTGAACTCTTTATCCACCAGCAAGACGAAGGAGATGGCTCCCGTGTCTGGCTTCATGTACAGCAAGAATGAGTCTTTCACCACAAGCCAGCTACAACACACACAAAGTGGTCGTCGCAACATTAATGACTTCTGTGTAGATGTAAAGTTTTGCAGCTTTCTGCTGACTGCTGTGGACCATTTCTTATGTTTCTCGTTTGGAGGAAAGGGTGTAGGAAGAAAATCATCATGAGGATGTAGGTGGACGGGCTGAGCGTTTCAAACGTGTGGGATTATTTTTGTGTTGTGTTTAAAGAAATAATAACAACATAAACTGATCACATCGTAATTTGGATGATGTAAAGTGGAAGAGAAAGACAAAGTCAGATGTGAGTGAATACCACTGCCGTCCGACTGAGACTTTCTTATAAATATAGAAAAAATGAAAAATGTTGCATGACAGCAAAAATGACCGCCTATTAAGATGTCACAATTATTATGTTTGTAAATGTGTAATGCACAGTTGTGTAATAGATGTTCACTATTCTTTGACACCCACACTCTGACAGCTCCCTGCCAGGAATTTGAGAATGAATGTTCAAGAAATCCTCCTTCTTGCATTTACCATAAGACATTCAGGAGTTGATCAACAGCCTGAGCAACTCCTACATGTCACCATGTTTCTCGCCTTCCAAAATAAACTGCACAGTATATTTAAACTACTGGCTTAGACAGCTTAATTACAAGAAAAAAACAACTCGTTAACATGGCAGCTAAAGCAGTGGGATTGACTAGAAGATGCACAGAGAGAAATAAATTGGACAGACAGAGATAGCTGGAGAAAAACTGCAACATTCACACACCGTTTGGACCAGCGATAGCAGGCCTGGCTCTGACCACAGCAGTTCATTCCAGGGATACGATGTCCGCCTGAGCGTTTATAAATCATCCCTTCCCTGGAGGAGGGAGAATAACTGGTGAATATTTTCCAAAAACTGTATCATGGGGCTTAAGAAGAGTGTAAAAGAAGATTGCAAGTTTAAAATAAATACACCTAAGGAAAGAACAACTTTGACATGGGATATTTGACCCTGATCCCCAGAGATATAGGCACTAAGAAAATGCTCACAGTCCTTTGGGCCCTAAGTCATGAATGAAACTCATCTGGCTGACGTCAATGAACTCCATCTGTGTAAAGAGGGCAAGCACAAACAAGAGACTTCACATAATGATTCTTGTATAGACAGACACACCACTCATTATGTAATATATCATCATGGGAACTAGAAACTGTTAGTCCACATACGTAGAGTTAATATGACTCATCTTAAATTGTGTGTTGTCATCTCTCATAATAACTTTAAATGCATAACAGCAAGTTTTCTGCCTAAGTATGAAGGAGTTATTTAAGAAGAGGCACAGCATAAAGACAATTTCACTTCACTTTATAAGAAAAAAGCAAAACAGAACAACTTGAGGCTTTGCCAAATTCCACAATAAAGGTACTGAATTAAAACATGTAGAAAAAGACTAATAATTATTTGCTTTTATTGTACATTATCTATAGTGGCTAATAGAAATGAGGCATAAACACAAGTGGTATAACACTATGTTTAAGTGTGACCCTTTGGAGTGCTTCGTATTTACTCACAGTATGGTGATATTTTCGGTACATGGCCATCCTCAGCAGCTTGTTCAAATAGTCTTCTAGCTGTCTCTGTAGGAACACAAACACTATATTTGGACACTGACAAAGCCCATGCATATAAACACCGACATGTGCAAAACAATGTGAAACAGTAGTTTAGAGGATAGATTTGCTGGCAAGGAGTTAAGTGCCATGGCAACAAGTGAGTGCCAGGAGAGCTCCTTGCAATAAAGTTGAAATATCACAAGAATCAATTTCATGGCCCTGAAAACAAGGCCAAAGGGGACAAAGACAGCGCTCCAACATACCTTCCTGCTGGAGACCTGCTCATCTCGCACTAGCTCCTCTCCTCCTCCCCTTGGCAGGGAGGGCATCTCTCTCACTTCACTCTTCCTCACCGTCTTTCTCCTCACTGTGTGGCTGAAAAACAGAATGTGGGAAATGTAATACTTTAAAGACAGAATATCCTTGGTCCTTAAAGTATAAGATAGAAGAAAGAACAAAGGTCCAGAGCTTTAAAAACACTGTTTAGGTGGCAGATCAGAAATAAAAAATCTGTATATTTCACAGGTGTGTCAGACTTCAGAGAATGCCAAAGGGAGTAAAAGTGTTCACTGAATTTTAAGCCTATTGTTTACTCCAAAAAAGAATCTATGATTATAATAGACTGCACCAAAAACGTGAATGTGGACAGTATGTCAACACTTAGCATTCAAGCTAAAAAAAAAAAAAAAATCTCCCTGCTGGCAATAAATTTGTTGTTTTTACATCTGTGCTTATGAGAAGAAAAGTGCTGATTATATCATCTACATAAAGTAAATACAATACTCTCTTGATCTATTAAGTATACTAGTATGACAATTGTGTCTATGCATTTGGGTAAGTATACTTTTGTCACATCATGGACATATAATCTCCCATTTAAGGACAAAAAGCTTAAGGTAAAACAAGCACTTAGGTCCATGTGAGACTGCAAATTTATCTTTTACTGTATAGAGTGCGTGCCAACCTGCGTGATGGCAGTGGTATCCTCATGAAGGTTTTGTACGTCCTCAGCTCTCTGTGCAGCTCCATGAAATGCTTCTCCTTCCTCTTAACCACCCAGGTAAATTCCCCATGTTTCAGCTCAATCTTAAAAACTGCTGGGAGAGACTACAGAAACATGCACATGCTTAACACCTGTAATCATGGTAATGTCATCAATAACATTAAAAATGTTCAACATTTAATAAAAAAGAAAAACAAGCGATACAATGGAAAATGGAAAAATCTGTGGCATAAGTAAACAGCAAGCGCAACAATCAGGACCATATAGTTTATAGAGAGGTGTGTGCAGTACCTTGTTGACACTCCTTTGGTGTGACGCATTGAAGCGGTCCTGTGCAGTGGTGAACCTCTCCACCTCCAGGATTCGGGCAGTAATGGGTACAGTGGGGAGGTACACTTTTGCATTGGCTTCTTTAAAGCCCACTGTGGCATACACTGCTGAAAATGGGATACGACAGTCCCCTGGGACAGAGACGAGGCGGGTGTTTAGTGTGATCTTTCTGCTTGTACATGTAGGAGTTGCTCAGGCTGTAGGAGCGAGTAGGATGCATCAGTGAAAACTCAGCCTTTGTTCAAGACCGTTGTAGTTCGCGAGTTTGCAGTGTTAGGGCAAATGTTACCGTATATTTTCTGGTAAAGTTTGCAAGACTTCAAAAGTGCAACCATCCACCCTCATGTGCTGGCACCGTTAGATAGTGGTTTGGAGCCTCCATGTAGTAAGTTGCTTTTTTGACTAATTGAATTATGTTAATACAATGTGATCCCACTTTGAATTAGTTTGACGGTCATTAAATTAGTAGAGGTCTTGAGAACAGGATCGTTACAGACTTTTTTTTTTGCGCGTGTATATTTAAGCTCATATTCTGACAAGTTAAGACTAATAACATTTAATAGTGAGGTAACTGACTTGATCACAGCTTCTTCTGTCATACCAGTCAGCTCCATATCCTCCTTCACTACAACCATGATTGTTCACTTCAGCAGCTCCATATTCAACATCCATCATCCATTATAGCCACTATCCTTCTACTCCACATCTCAACCCTGCCGCTCTGACTTTCTTCCTTCATGTCACTGTTACACCTGTCTCCTTCTCGTTCACACACGTTTTGCTTGACTGACTTTATTTCTCTTCTCTCCAGAGCATACTTCCACCTCTCCAGGCTCTCTTCCACCTGCTTGCTACAGATCACATTATTGTCTGCAAACATCACCTGCCTGACCTGCCTGTCAATCTTTTCACCCCCCCCCTGCAAAGAATCAGAATCTGAATAATTTATTAAGGAAATGATTATAATGTAGGAAGAAATGTCTCAGAACTGTCTCCTTGTGTAATCGCACCTCCACCATGAACCCATCTATCACTCATACCGCACATCTGACCTCGGTGTCCCCATACAGATCCTGCATCACCCTCAAATACTTCTCTTCCTCTCCCGACTCCTACAGTATCTGCTATTTGCCACAGTTCTTCTCTTGGCACCCTATCATATATTTTCTGTGGATCCACAAAGACACAGAGCAACTCCTTTGACCCTTCTCTGTACCTCTCCATCAACTCTCCATATAAAATAAATATTGCATATGTAGTGGTCTCTTTGCATGAACCCATAATCCTTGATTGGCATCTCTATTCTTAACCTAGCTTCATCAACTTTATCCCTCTGTAGTAGCCACAGCTCAGCACGGCACCCTTGTTTTTGAAAATCTGTATCAGTACACTTCTTCTCTGTTCTTCAGGCATCCTCTCACTCTGTGGTAAACAATCTGGCTAAAAAGTCCAGTGCCCTCTCTCCTATACCTTTCCATACCTCCATACCTCTTCTCAACACACTCTTCACTCATTAGTGACCTTAATCATCCTAACCTGCTGCACATCCTTTCCAATCTCTTTGACACAGCCAATCGTTACAAACATTTGTGCTTCCTTATTTTTCTTAGTACTTCAAATACAAGTAATATCAACCAGCCTCTGCCACCTCTCTCTCTCTCTGTTGTACTGCCAGTACCTGTGTCTACGTTCTTTATCTCCCTGACCCACTTTTTCTTAGCATACTTTGAACTTTTTCCTGTACTTCCTCAGTCCACCACCAAGTCTCCTGGTTTTCTGAGGATACAACAAACACCTTCTTTTGAGTTTCCCTCAACACTTTAGCTAGCACTTCATTCGCTTCCTCTACTTGATTTCCAGAGTCATCCTACAGACTACCATTCTATGCTGCCTAGCTACATTCTCATCTAACACCACCTACCCCACATTTGCTGAGTGTCCATCAGACTATCTGAGCCCACAATTAGTAGGTTATGTCAATATTTTCTTCTTGGTTTTGAGAATTCTTTACAAGAAATTATTGTAATACTGTAAATTTTGAGAGCAACAGGTACATAATAAGTAATTACAATAGGTAGTAAGCACATATATTTCCTCATTTCCATAAACTTACCTATGTTGTTTCCATCATAATCCACATCTTCTCCCTCCCCTATGTCCAGCTCTCGGGTATCCAGGCTTTCCACCAGATCTGCCATCTTGATACCGTCGTGTATGTCTTGAGCTGCTCTGCTGTCAGAATCTACAGAGTTCACCAGGTTGAGGTTACTGGTAGCAGTCTGAGCCTTACTCCTCATGCTTAGCAGTCAGACCCTGGAGCAGGGCACACCTAGAAGAGAGATCAGATGTATGACCATTTCCTGAGAGTATATGTACTCCCACAGAGCAGAACAGTCTTGTGACATTTAATCTTCCAGTGACCTTACTGTGACTTTCCTTTTTATCATGTGAATCAGATAAGAACTGCAAGGAATACAAACTCTTTAACAAATATGCCCCAAAACAGACACATATAATGTAAATGTGTATTTCAGCTTGTGCTGAAAATCAACAGAAAGGTAAATAAATGTATTCTTATTTACCAACAGCTAAGCTTTAGAAGAAGCGTAAATCATGTCCAAGCAAACACCAATGTATCTTAGTGTCTTAGCAGCTTTTGAGCACCGCAGGTAGACATTTACTGTTCACTTCTCTCCTGAACTCCTCTAAATAAAATAATGATAATAAAATATTATTTAGACTCACTCTATAAGACCTGTGTCCACTAATTTTCAGTGCAGTTCTTGTGTTATTTGGCATACACCAGCCTCTTCTAAGCCCTTCATACCTAACCTTTTCCAATGAGCTTTCAGTGAACAACTGAGGGGTCAGAGGTTCCTTTTTCTTAAAGACATGATTTTCACATACTCTTAATCTGCTAGAGAGTTTTTTTATTGTCTGTCACTTCATTTGTCCTCCACCCGTCCAGTTTCCTAGATATTTTAAGAACACATCACACATGCAGTGTTATATGACTGACATGGCTTATATCTCTTTGGGAATCACGTTATTGCTGCAGAAATACTCTTCTATTCCGGTATAATTATGACATCCTTTGCATTTTTCATAGGTTCAACTAAAATATAGGACCACATCATGTATTTTTGTGACATGCTGGTAGTAAGAAAGTGACAAACGATACAATTAAAAATATATAAATATAAAGAAACACAAAGAAATGAGAGGCAGACTTCTGCACAATACCATATCTATACTTTTACTGTATGTGCAGTCCTACTCACAGCACTATTTAGTCACCTCTAATGACCTTTTTGGAAGAGTCAACATTTGCGATGTTTCTCCATCTGTTTATTATACAACCTGCTGGTCACCTGCTGGTCACTACTCCTGGAGACTATAAAAAAATGTTGTTTCTATATTTTAATGAAACACAACAAATTACCTCATTTTCAGCAATAAAGTAATAAGATTGTGTATTTTGAATGTTTTTTTTTCAGGAAGGGGTATAGCACTTAAACTACTATTGTTTTTTTCTTTAACCTCCTAAAACCCGAACTCTTCCACAGCATGCATTTTTAATTTCTCTTTGATATTTGGGCATATTGGGGCCCGATGAATGTTACAACAAAGAATTACCAGATTTTTTTTTTTTTACCTTATTTTTGTTTTTAAGAAAAATAAGAGCCACATATAAGGATATTCGTTTAAAATTTTGATAGAACAGTAGCAGCATAGTGTCCTCGTAAGTGGATATCAGGCCCTTGTAGAGCAAAATTGAGTATTTTGGTCTAAATAACCCAAAATGTGATGTCCACATATGTGGACGCCAGGTCCTATTTAGGAAATCACTTGTAAAGTTCTGCCTGAATTAGTTCAATGGGACCAATAAGTTAATGTAGAAAAAAACAAAACCACCCTTCCACTCCCTAAACCACTCCTTTAAAAGATTCGTGTGAAATAAAACATGTGTAGTCATGTTGTGGTTTGTGACTTCAGAGACCTCGTGAGTAGAAATCAACTTTGAATCAGACACAATCATCAAATGAAAAAAAATCAGCTGATGCCTTTCATTCTATCAAAATCAGAAAATATGCTCATATTTTTAAATTATTGGTCACTTATTGGTCATATATGACACACTTGCACACTACTCTGCGCAGAAAAAAAATATTTAATTCACTGAATGGGCTACAAAAAATATTTTCTATTAAAATGTTCCTGAAATAAAGCGAAACAAAATACACTTAATTATCAAAAACAGGCAAACCAGATTTTTATGTAAAAATTTGTGGAAATTGATGTTTTTTGTGATAAATATACAAAAGCTCAAAATCTGCTGAAGTCAAAGGCAGTGCAGTTCAAAAACAGGTAGGTTTTGGTAGACTATAAAAATATAGTATAGAATAGTATTAAAGACTAATAATTAGTTTAGATTAATAATTATGTAGATATTTTGCTCAGGTCTCTCTTTTACTTTCAACTTTACCTCAACACAGAGAGTTCTGACACAGTTTTGTGTACCAAACAATTATTGAGACACCAAAACCTGCTAAACCCGTCACAAACATTATTTCTCACTTTTGCTACACTTTGCTTCACTGTAAATCCAATATTTGCTCTTAAGGTATAAAATATCTTCCTTTATATTTCTAGATAGAAACAAAAGTATTTGGTTGTTTTTAAAAATGATCTTCACTAGAATGTGATACAGTTTGCTCAAGAGCTTTGTAAGAAGGCCTGATAGTTTCAGACAACAGATGCCACTGCCATAAAAAAAGACAAGAAAATGTGTTGACATTTTGATTTTTTTGATTAAGGGCAGGTAAAAAGTCATCATTAATCTGAAAAACATCCAGACAGAAAATCTGATTTGGTTTTACAGAAACAAAGTTTCGAGAGACAGCAGTTAAACAACAATGACTGAAAAACAATAAAAATAAAAGTTCAAACAGAAGAAAATAGGACAGAATCTGTTTTGCCTATGGTTTTTCATGATTCAGCAGTGTTGGTAACAACACTCAAAACACACACGCCCAGAGAAACAGAATAACGTCAACTGGTTCTTTAGAGCATGTGAGAAAAAATGAAACCACTTCCTGCATTTCATTAAAAAAAAGAAAAGAAAGAAACTGTGTATGCGTCTTTTTAATCTCCCACAATTAACTGCAGTTTAGCATTAGGCTGACACCTATGTGGTCAAGTTTGAAAGAGGAAATGATCTTCTGACTTTCTTCTGACTAGCACCAAATTCTTCCAGAGCAAAAACTACTTAAAATGCCACTAGCACGTACGCTAAGAGATAAAGAGATGACAGTAAACATTCCCACTCCAGAGAACAAGATCCAACATGCTCGAAGCATCAAAAGAGTCACCAACTGCCTCAAGTGACTGTTTGTCTGCTTGGTTTCTGTTGTCCTTGTGAACTTTTATTCGCTCCATTTATTCATAAAAGTGAATGAATGAGTTTTGATTAGTTTCCTATTTAAAATAAAGCTATTCCTATTAAAAATAATTTCTTTGATATTTGGGCTTGATTTGGTTCAGTTTGGTTGCTATTATACCTACTTAAATTTTCATTGACTGTCACATTGTCACGTCTGCTGTGACAGATGTGTGGAGTGGAGAGAGAGTGTGGACCCAAATGCTGACGCAGAAAGTGATGGACTTAAAGTGAGCCTTTATTACAGCCAAGCAAAATACAAACAAAAGCAAAGGAGAGAATGACTAAGCTAAAAAAAAACTACAAACAAGTATAAAGAAACTAAAGACCTGAGAACCTGGGGCTTGGAGAAGTGGAACATGGAGAACTGCGGTGAGTGACACACAGACGATCCAGCAACAAAAAGAGGAAGACAAAGGGCTTAAATACACAGAGAGATAATGAAGGAATGAGACACAGGAGGAGAGCACAGCTGGGAGTAATCCCATATGAGGCCGGGAGAAGGCAAAACTGAAAACACTAACATAGGACGCAAGATTGTCAAAGTCAAACAGGAAACAAGAGACATTCACAAAGACACAGACTTGACACTGAGGCCTGGAGATACGAATGACTGGAGAGACACAGGAGATGCACAAACATAGATGACATTAAACGTGGAACACGGGAAGGCTTAGTAACAGAAACCTAAAGACTAGAAACTAAGGATATAACACACACAGAGAACAATAAGAAGAACCAAACCCATGAATAACACTAACTCAAAGAATACAAACTAATCAAAAAACACAGCACTGGATCACAGACCCAGTATCTTGACACACATAGCCCCAATATTCATTTGAACGCACATTACTACGCAAAGCATGTTAACTGAGTCAGCACTGGCTATAAAAAGCTCACTTTGCATGGCTTCATTCTGCACAAAGCAACAGTGTGGAATGAGAAATAGCCCACCGACATGAATGGTTTTACATCTACAAAGCATCGACTATAGATCAGTGTATAGTGTAAACTGTGCCCACTGTTTCACGATTATTGTAAACACAATAAAATTCCTTGTTAAAAAGTAATTGCTCCCTGTGTTAAATCATGAATTAACCACATTTTTTTGGAAAGCTAGGTTCAGTTTCACTAACCACATCCAGCTATGGTTACTGTCAGTCCTGTTGAATTAAGAAATTACTTATATACCGTACAACTTGTCTGACCAAATGTAGTATGCTAAAAGATCAACACCAACAAATGGACAAAACTATGAACAATAATGAACCTTCCCAGGAAAGGCTGGCCAACCAAAATTATTCCAAGAGTGCATCAATGACTCATCCTGTAGGTCACGAATTGCCATAATTGACTAACCACGAATTCTGCTCTCTATCAGAAAATCCTGAAGGAGAATGTCCGGCCGTCGGTTCATGCCCCGAAGCTATAGCATACTTGGGTTATACTGCAGAATAATAGTCCTAAATACACCAGGAAGGAAAAAGAAAATAAAGGTTTTGGAATGGCCTAGTCAAAAACCAGACTTAAATCTGATTAAACAGCACATTCACACTCATAAACCAGCGGGGATAAATTAAAGCATTTCTGTCAAGAAGAGAGGCCAAAATTCCTCAACTGTGAGGTGGAGGAGTCATTGCCAGTCACAAAAATTTATGACCGTACTTCTTGCTACCAGGAATGGCACAACCAGCTATTCAATTTACATTTACTGGGTTATCTTTGTTTAACATTAAAATGTGTTTCATCACAAAACTTTAAGTGTGGGAAATGTACAAAACAAATGAATCAGGAAGGGGCAAATACCTTTTTCACAGCACTGTATATCTGTTAGAAAGTAGTACTTTTTTATGATTAAATATTTTACGCTGCCTATAGCTGTATTTCCTGCTCTGAGAATGTCCATGACCTCCCAAAAACCTTGACCCACAGAGAGGTTAACAAGAATGTCAAAAAGTGTGTGTGTAGACTGAGATGTAAAAAGCACAGTCTGTGTTATCTGTGTCTACAATATGCAACCTGAGAGTTATCTCTCTACTCCATTGTAATAAAAAAATGCCAACTTCCTGCTTCCTGTCCTGTTGTCATAGTGATAGCTTGAGCAGCTAGAGCTGCTTATATATAAATATCAACAGAAGTGCACCCGCCTCTCCCATCGTGTGCTAGCATCCCTCTTAAATGTCAATTAGTAGGAGTGTGTCAGAGAGTCAGAAAAAAAAGAGGAATTACAAGTAAAGTTGCCGCTCATCAATCTTTTCAATGAGACACATGGGAAATTTGATCTCTCACCATGCGACACAAAGTCATTAAATACATATCGCTTTACTTGCCATGCAGGAATCAGCTGTCTTGCATTCTAAAAAGGGCTAAATCCATTACTGGGGATGTGAAATTTAAAGTAATTTTTAACTAAAGATTTTGTGATATACGTGTATATCCCACATAGCAAAATTGGTATGGCCTGGATCTGTCAGAAGTGCCAACTTGATGCCAGATCCGGGCCAGACTTGTTTTCAATTAGCCTGGGCCACAAAAACCAAACCACAATCGGGCCAGATGTGGCATGCCATCACATAAACAGTGCCATCATTGCGAGACCTGGCCATATCTGGATGACATACCACTTACCATGACACCAGTCAGCCAGCAGTGCCGGCTTGACATCAGATCCAGGCCAGACCCGTCTGCTATGTGGGATTGTCAGCTACAGCTTGCTTGGTCTGTAATACTTTGTTCGTCAGATAAAGTTCTCCAATGAAGAATTTGTCTCACCTTCTGGAAAAGGGCTGCAGAGCATCTGAACCAATATATAGCAAAATTCTTCCCAGTTGTGTGAAATAAATAATTGGACATTTTTGGGGGAAAATACACTTGTTGTTAGAGATATGATGCCACACTCGAGTCAGTCGTAATGATCCACAGAGGTGTTACATGCATGACAGTTTGCCTTTTTATAAGTGCCTCTATCCAACACTACCAACGCCGCCACGTCTAATGACCAATTTCAAGCTGAGACTTGGAGAGGTTACTACTCTAGCTAAAAGGCAGCCAAGACAACGCATGGTTCTGATAATCCAAGCTAAATGGCCAGCGGCAAAAGATTCCTGTTCAATAAGTACCGTAATAGTTAGATTAATAATTTATTAAAATTAATAAATCGATAAGCTACAAACTGAAAGAGTGTTATGAGAAAGTGGTACTAATAGTTAACTATTTAATCCATTATCAATACTGTACTATTGATTCATTCACAGAGCAACAATGGTTCATTTTTCTCTACTGTGTGCACACGTTGCATTTACAATCCCTAATTTGGTCCCATAAAGTTTGCTCAAATATACAAATCTATGACTTACTTCTCTCTGTGGTTTTATAACAAGCAAAAATGAGATATTTATGAGTGTTTTTGCACCAGAGCCTCTAGCAGCCCTGTTCCTGTAACAGTGCAACGACCCACGAGAGACACATGGGAAAGAAGACAAGGTCACAGCGGACGTGTATCTGCAACCAGAAAAAATATATATATCTGCATCCCATATCAGTTCTGTGGCTGCTGGTGTCCCAAATCAAGTTCAGCCAAGAAGTATATATTTTGTATATTTTGCAGCTAAAAGTTTCGCTCACTCCTAATATTTTGCGGAAAGACAAATCAACATAGATACTTGCCTTTTACATATAACTACAAATAAGATACTTTCGAGCAAATCGTGTTGAGTGACCTTTTCAGATTACAGTTTTGAGGTCTATACAGTGCATAAGTTCTTATAAAAGAAACAGAAAGCAGCGAGACCTTATTTTCTAAGGTGTCTCACATCTGGAAACATGATTCTAATTTACACAGCAACTTGCTGTTTTGGGTGGGAGCTCACACTGCAGTGGTTACTTCTGGGAAATGGGTCGTGTTCTCGGCATGAAGCTTAAACCAAAACCTAAATATTTTGAACAGAGCCGTCTGTTCAAATATGCTAAAAGGAAAATATTCTGCTGCTTCAGGGCATCCTGTTGGCAAAAGGGACTTAGATATGCAACACAAACATTTTTTTAAACCATCAAAGGAGATTTCATGCACCAGTTCTAAAATCTTGTGTTTTCACTTCTCCATTGTATCTCAAAGTCATCACCTTTTAAGGTGTCTAACAGCTTTGAAGAAGCAAAAAGATGCTTTAATAATAGCTCGTTAAACTTTAAATCTTCAACAGCGAACGGTACTTGCATTAGTGACTCTTAACTGCACTTTTGTTTACATTATAGGTCAAGCAAAGACAATATAAAGCCATTACACTGTGTTTTCAGGGCAGCCACATACACGGTTCATACCAGAAACTGCTAAACACATCAAAAGACAAAAATACAGCGCAGCACTTCTCTCTGACACATTCACTAATTACGCTCAGTGCAATCAATGCATCCTGTCTTTTTGCACAAAAAACAAAAATGTCATGCAAAAACACGTTCATCTAATGTCTACCAAATTATAAAAAAAGATTAATATCATCATGATATAATTTTTTGCACATTTTTGTTGTATTTATGAAGATTTCTGAGCAACATGGAATTAAAAATGAATAAAAGTTGCTATTCAACCTTTTGTTTAGACAGATTTCCCGTTTATAGTCTGTGCCATTGCATTGTGGTAGAAAACAGATTATTGTTTTGTAGATTACGATAAAGAAATAAAATAATCAGTATAAAAATATCAGTATATTATCTAGCCTCAAACAGATTGGAGATTGTGGGAAATCACCTTCTCAGGCAGACTAAGATATGACATATGACACACGCTGATTATATGTTTTTGACACAATAACAAACTCTATGACTACGATCATCACTGCTTATTTACAATTTTACTGTAAAAACTTTTCTTAATCACCTCTAAAACGGACTCTGATGTCTGCATATATGTGTTGATCAAAAAATAATCATTTTCAGAGCTGCTTCTTGAATCCAGAAGCACTACTTAAAAACACATTTCTACCAGTTGACCTCAGCATATTTGTCCACCTTACATTGGCATCCAGTACTCCTACTTTTCTCCCTCTATAATAAATCCGCTTGCAATACATGTTTTAAAGTGTCAAATCATTGAAAGGAACACTGGAGGCGGACTGAACATGTCAACCTCAGCAGAGGTGCTGTCACGGATTATCCATCAAGTGTGAGGAAAAATAGGTAGTTTGTGAAATGTACCATCTATCCTGGATTCCTGTGCGATAGCCAGTCTGACATTTATGAAGTGCTGTGGCAAACACAGTGATTGACTGAAACTTTTTTAAACATACAATGCATGTAAACGGCATTTTTGCATTAGAGACTACAAGTCACACGCCATGGTACGTATATAGCAGCGCAACAAAGGTAACATAAATGTAGCTTGGCATTTATAGACTGAGCAGTGCCAAGCTCCTCGTGGCACAGATGGTACAAAGATAGAGAGAAGAAGGGAGGGAGGGAAGCAATGAGAGAGGTCTGTGACACCTCTTTTTCTCTGCCCACACTAAAGCTGCCTATTATCTAATCCTTCACACCATGGATAGGGGGATTGGGATGGTCAGAGCGGCAGAGAAAGCAAGACATACAGTAGATGCCAGAAAAAGAGAGCGAGCAATCGTCATCATTGCCAGAGTGTCGTTCGGCTGATGGTAACACAAGGCATCATTGTACTGAGGGAGTGAGAGAACTGCTCCCTCTCTCTGTTTCAGCCAAGCCTGATTCGGCTCGACCAGTGTGGCCAAGTCCGAGGCTGGAAACTACTAAAGTTTAACTTGCGCCAGACCACTGAAGTGACTCATGATTACAGTGGTAGGAAAAAAGTATAGAGGATGTCTAAGTTCTTGAATTGAAGGGTTGGTGCATGCAAAATATAATTTAGTGCTTTAGAAAGGAAGCACTATGTTCAAAAATAGACACAATATGAATGCAAACATCTTAGGTGCAGATGTGTTGTACTGTATGATGTAGTATGAGTGTCAAATGGCCCAGTGAACGCGGGGAAATGTACATCGTGGAGAACAGCAGCAACAGGTTGGTCTCCTGGTTCATTTCAAATACATTGAAATAGCTCGTCTACAGACTTGCTCCTGAAAAGTCAATGAAAACTGTGAGAATTTGGAAAAGAATATACTCTATAATGCTTTAATTATAGAGATATATTTTAAATCGTAGTTGGAAAGCCCAAAAGAATATTTGATGGTGGCACATTGTCTGGCATTACACAAGCCAGAAGTTCACATCTGGATTTAATTTGTAGTACTAAATCTGAGAACCTTGCTAACAACACTGATCCCCCCGTCTCTTCTAAGCAGCAAACTGCAATGATGCAAAACTTATTATGCTACTTTTTGACTTTAAAAGAATGTTGGGTGGTTATAGCAAAGATCATACCCAAGAAATCGTCAGCTCAGTATTTTTCTTACTGTCCAACAAATATTTAATAACAAATACATCACACAGCAAGCACAGCAAGAAAACACATCGACTTAGGTCGATAAACTTAAACGCATGCATTTAAAGCCTCAGGCAGGAATAACAGTAATAAAGTTTACTGTTTAATAATGCTGGCACCACAACAAAAAGTATCGAGGTCATTGAATGCCAGAGGTCAGTATCCAGTATATCTGTTGCAAAGACAACAGAAGAACTGCAGAGGGGAGGGGGCTGGTTTTCTATGGGCGAACAGCAGGAAAAAAAATATCTGCAGTCTTCCCATGACATTCCAGCTGCAGCAACCAGTTTTCCCACAAGGCATGAGAAAGGGGACATCAGGCCAACACACAAACAGACATGCACACACGCACACCTGTGAAGTCTTATGCAACAGGTAAAACATTATTTGTCACAGCATTACACTGGTACAAAGTAAACAACAAAAAGATCAGGAGATTCATCTTCACACCTCACTATAGCAGCCACTCTTTACATTTTGCACTTTACTTGTGACTAAATCTTAGTACAGCATATATCATTTTGTGACAAGGAACAGAAACAGTCAAATGCACATTAACCACGTATTTGCTCTGCTGCAGCTCAAAAAGAACTAATCCAACTTGTTCAGCAGTACTCCAGTATAATCCACTGTACATTTCTTGTCCATGATTCCAGTGATAACCCAAAACCAAAGAGTGTCACAGACACATATCTCCCAAAGCCCCTGGACGCAAATAGAACAGAGCAGACACAAAAACAAACAGAGAGTCAGAGGGACACATTACCAACCTGCTCTTTCTGTGGACGTGCAGTCCACATGTTGCTTAGTCGGATCCACCTGGCTTTACTCAATGTTGGGCAAAACTAAAGCAACTAAGACGCCTAAGCAGACAAAGAATTGCACAGCAGCAGCAGCGGCGGCGGCGACAGCAGACAGCTCCTTCTAGTCTGCACTTCTGTAAGTGTGGCTGGGGAAAAAAACTAACAGTGAACTCTCTCCAACTCCTCAGGAAGGGAGGGGTCACACAAACTCTAGGCCAATCACAAAAAGAGACTCTTCCCATAGCCTTTTCTCATTGGATAAAAAATAGTGCTGGACTTGTGCTGAAGTAGGAGTACACTTGGGAAATTCTTTGACACTGACTCTGCCTATTATCTCATCACTTCTCACTTTTACTCATTCTCTGTTATTTGTTTATTTTTCTTGCTTTCCATTATTTATAGCTCATCTCTCTGTGTATCATTGCACATGTCACTTGGGTCTTATACTAAATATTTAAAAAATAAGAAGAAGAAAAAAAGAAAAATAGTTAGGCATTTGATTT
This sequence comes from Simochromis diagramma, assembly GCF_900408965.1. Taxonomy (NCBI): domain Eukaryota; kingdom Metazoa; phylum Chordata; class Actinopteri; order Cichliformes; family Cichlidae; genus Simochromis; species Simochromis diagramma. The sequence goes on along the minus strand of NW_024387030.1, from coordinate 5,888,786 downwards.
GGCTGTGTTTTCACTTAAACTTGGTGTATAAATACAAATTATACTCCGTATATTTTGCCTTCAAACTAAAAGGAAAGCGATCTCTTCTTCCATCTAGTGGAATAATTGATGTACTGCACCTCTGTGCAGGCCGAGTAAAGCCAGTAGTTATCGAGAGTGTATATTATGGGTTTGATAGGGACTTTAACCTGAAATCGACCACACCCTGGAAACACTTTCTCAGTTAACATTGCAGATAAAAATGTAACCACAAACCTTTACCACATTTACCACGTGCACTTGACACATGAAGGATGCTAAATGTGCTTCATTTTCAAATAAAAATAGATGAGAACTGTCTTTTTCTAAATAAATAACACACATTTTCAACTCTACTAAAAAGAAACGCATCTGAGAAATTAAATCGATCCCGACACTAAAATAAAAACATGACATAACAGGTAATACAACCAGTTTTGCTGTTAACTCGTGTTGTCTTAGAAACAATCCAATTTTGTCCATGTAAATAGTGAGTCAGTCTGTTATTTGGCATTACTTCAGTTGTTATGGGCACACCAAACCACGACGTTTGGCTGTGCAGTACAAATGTCTAAAGTTGTGCTTTAGACCATTGTACAAATACGCACTTGCATGTGTAAACACACGCATCCAATGGTCTGTACACACATCTATATCAAATGATGACAGATACATACCGGAAACCTTCAAAGCACGGCTGTCCCGAAAGCTAACGACAGCAAGATCAGTCTTTCTCAAGTCATTTCTAACTAACCGGCTTCGTCTCCTCGCTTAAACACACACACATCATAATTCAGTGGTCATAAACGGTGTCAGCTGGTAAGCACTGAGCAAAGGGCAGAGAGATAACAGCAATTGAAACATGAGAATCTCATCCGTGCAGGAAAAACAGAACTATGCTGCCAGTCAAAGGTGTGATTTTTGCTATTTTATTTTTGTTTTTGCTTAAGACAAAAGGAAAATAATCTGATATATCTTAATTATATGTCATTAAAATTGGTGATAAGCCTCTCACTCTTATCGAAGCAATCCTAACCTACCCTAGTAGAGTAATTATGTAATTAGTTTAGACCAACCAGTTCAATGGGGCCGGGGCCGGAAAAGCTGCATTGTGGTGATTGGTCTGCCTTCCATCCACCTTTTTGGGCGTTTGCACACATACATTCACTCACTGCATTTCTTATACTGCTGACTTACACTCTCTATTGTTAGTTAGTAGAGCAGAGATGCCAGAACGTGCCCAGAAATTATCACATGGTGAAGGGGAAGTTATGTTGTTGGGCTTTTTGTGACAAGCCCCACAAGTTTGGAGGTCATTTTGGTTCCAATAGGCAACTTATACAAATGTGATTTGGCAACTTGAAGTCCATTCATAGTGTATATTGATCTACAACCCAAAATTCTAAATTACTTCTGTAAATAAAGACAGAATGCAATGGTTTGCAAATTACTTGTTTCCTATATTTAACTGAATATAGTAAACTGAGAAATATTATTTATCTATCCATCTATTTTCTTAACCATTTAAGAAGTAGCTATTAAGTATAAGCTTTAAATTGTTTTTGCAAAGTAGGTTTGTAGGTGAGATTGTTGTAAAGTAACACATGTTTATTCAAATTCATGTATTCTTAGATTCTGAACATTTCAGTGAAGAAATAGGTGTTATTTCGTTGTGGGAAATGGTATAATGTACATTGTTGTCCAAACTAGAGAATGTTTATACAGCACTGAACATATCAGGGGGTATATTTTTAATGGCAATCTGAAAATGCACAAGATCGTTATCAATTATTCTGTTAGTGTTACCTGCGTTTTTGTTTTGTTTTGTTTTTTGTATCAGTTATCGTGCCAGTTCTTAGGGCAACATATGATATATATTGTGAAAGTTAAATAGGTAATGGGCAACCAGAAAAGAAAGTGTCTTTTTCTGCTTGGTGCAAAGGGGTCATTCATTATAATCCATATTTCTAGGGCGCATGACAATTTGAGACCTCAGCAGCAGCTGCTTCCAGGCCCTTGGTTGATGAGCTAAGAGGTGGAAAACGGGCGGAGAAAGCCTATGTGGAGACTTGAAAATTGGATCACACGACAACTCTGGATCATGGGTGGGAAATGGAATTTATTATGTTAGTTTCAGTTAGGTTTTGGCGCGTTCTAACCCTTTTTGTGTCTTTGTGGGCTGATCAGTTTAAGTTTCCCTTTTGTCTCATTTAGGTAGGTTAGTGTTTGTTGCCAGCTTTTGAGTAGAGTTTTGTTACTTTGACCTCTTTTATGGGCCCAATATTTATTGTATTTTTATTTATTTTATTTTTTGTATAATTTAACCAAGTTTTTTTTTATGGACTTTAACCCTTGCCTGACTTTCCTTGTCTTCTCGGTCCATCACATCATAAAACAGAGAGAGAGTCGAATTATTCTCCAAATGCTAATGAGGAATACTCTTTCTCATTGGCTGGTGGTAAACACAAAAGGCATAATTGCTTAAAATGCTGAAACCGCTACCAATCACTGTAACAGTACCGGTAGGTGGTGTTGCAGCATCACACTCAGAGCAGACCCCCACAACACAACCACTTCACTTGAGTAAGATGTTTTGCGCACCGGGAATCATGATCCACACACTGGATATGCACCATAACTACAGGAGCAGAACAGAAGTCTGGTGTTAAGGTGGATTTTGTTCATCGGTCTTGACTGATATTTCTTCTTTGACCATTTGGACTCTTAGATTTTTTATTCCATTGACAATGCATCGTTCTTTCGTGGTGTTTGTGAGTTTTATTAAACTGTCTCCCTTCCGTCAGACAGTGATTGTTTTCACGCTAGTTGTTATTTGCCCGTTTGTGTTTGGCTGAGTTTGAGCGCCACTGTCATTTGCAGGACAGATGTTTTTTTGCTGCTGCCGCATCATTATGACCCTGAGTCTGACTCACCATCACATGCTGCCAGATGCAACTCGTCAACCGATCCAATATTTTGCTTTTTATTTTGTGCAAACGCGGGGACTTGCTGCCGCTGATGGGGACTCTTTGGGGCTTCTTAGCGCATGAAGGACCTCAGGCTTCTGGTGGGTTTCACAAATATTTTTTTTAAAGATGGAGAAGATAAGATGCGCTTAAATGTTAGATTTTTAAATACTAGATCTGTTTTTATTTTCTGTCATATCCGTTTTTATTGGAGTATACATCCCCAAAAAATTCGGCTGGCGATTTATAGCTTGCGAATATCCGGATGTAATGCATTTTGTAACCATCACTCCTACTCTTCAGGTACTTTTGGAACACTTTAGTGTGCGTTATGAAGATGGGGTGGATAATTCGGATCGATCTGAGATGGCCTCATATTTCTGTTATAGTCTGTTCAACACCGTCTATGTCGTGTTTGATCTTCAAACTAAAGAAGTGTTAGGCTACACAGGATTGCTTGCACCACTAAGGATATTACTTGTGTTCACGCCTGATCTCCTCCGTTACACGTTTTTCTTAACTCCGGAAATCAAACAATGAATAACGCCGGTGAGTGCGGCATCGAGGGGCATGAAGAGTCCCAGATCCAGGGTGACATCAGCAGTCAGGGTCAGGTGCGGCCGGGAGAATAACCCAGATGCAACAATGCCCTCCTGGCCCAGCCAACTGGAGTGCCTCCACCATAACTGCACCTGGGAGGAGACCAACAATACCATAAGCAAAGCTGACCCTTCCCCGCCCCCTCTCAATTATTATTCAATTCCTCTCCTAACGGCCATCACCGTCGCCTGCACACTGCTGTTTCTGATAGGGGTGGCCGGGAATGTTATGACCATTTTGGTGGTCAGCAAGTACCGGGACATGCGCACGACCACCAATCTGTACCTGTGCAGCATGGCGGTATCCGATCTACTCATTTTCCTTTGCATGCCACTTGACCTCTACCGCATGTGGAGATACAGGCCCTGGCGCTTTGGAGACGCGCTCTGCAAACTCTTTCAGTTTGTGTCAGAATCAAGCACTTACTCCACCATCCTCAGCATCACCGCCCTGTCAGTAGAGCGCTACCTAGCGATCTGTTTCCCATTGCGCGCCAAGGCTCTGGTAACCAAAAGGCGCGTACGAGCCTTGATTTGTCTGTTATGGACAGTGTCCCTTTTGAGCGCAGGCCCTGTGTTTGTCATGGTGGGAGTAGAGCAGGACACCATGGGGCCACTAAACTTCAGTTCGTGGGTGAATGAGTCTAACTTATTCCTGGAGGCTGAGGACACCCGAGAGTGTAAGATGACGCACTATGCTGTGCAATCCGGTCTGATGGGGGCCATGGTGTGGCTGAGCTCCGTTTTCTTCTTCATGCCCGTGTTCTGTCTGACAGTGCTCTACGGCCTGATAGGCCGTCGGCTGTGGCAAAGGCACCGGGAGACGAACATGAGCAACCGCGTGTCTCACAGGGACAAGAGCAACAGGCAGACCATAAAGATGCTGGGTAAGTTTCCAGAACGCGCAAATTATGCAAAAATTCTAAAGTTCTTACATGATTCGAGTTTGAGTTGTCGACACATGAAAGACACCTTAGGGCTTTAAACTGTGTTTATATTAAAGTGATATCAGTTCAAATTTCCAAATAAAGATATATATGTTTAGGTAGAAAATGTTAATCAGCATCTCCTTTGACTAACCCCTGCCCCTTTTTATGTTCTTTTCTTCCAAAAGTGGTTGTTGTGCTGGCCTTTGTCCTGTGTTGGTTGCCTTTCCATGTGGGTCGCTACTTGCAGTTCCGCTCTCTGGATGCTCCTTCCCCGTTGCTGTCGTTGTTATCCGAGTACTGTAGCTTGGTGTCAGTGGTTCTCTTTTACTTGAGTGCTGCCATCAATCCCATCCTCTATAACACCATGTCGTGGAAATATCGGGGTGCAGCGGCGCGCCTCTTCGGCCTGACCGACAGCCTGCCGCCACGGGGTCGCACAGCGAGCACTGTGAAGGGAGATGGCTCAAACGGCTGGACAGAGTCTACAATCAGCTTTTGAATGCATGGCCTAAATGGCTGGCGTAATGAATAAAGCTATTAGTCGTGGATCTACATTACTCACGTAAAGGCCAAAATTTCTGTCAGGGCGATGCAAAATTGTGGTGAGCACTTGCCTTTATTTGACTGGAATCAAAAAGGATGATTAAAAAAGCACGAGCCATAAACGCTCCATATGCATAAAACGCTTTCTTTTAAATACAATTTGCTCAGTTACTTGTCTTGTTCGGTTATTTCAGCAAGTGCCACACACTATTCATAGAAAACAATTGAAAAGCAAAACTGGTGAAGTGCAAAAGTCACTGGCCTGAAATGCTTACAGGATATCAATCAAAAACAGACACGCACGCCTGTGTGCTCACGTATAAATGTCACGCACATCTACAAATGCCTTATACTGCATTTATATTCTGGATGACAAAGAAAGCACTGTAGAATTTGCGGCACAGCTCTGTACTCATTAAGACAGAGGCAGAGGTGCAGTGTGTATGTGCATGTGTGTGGAAGAGATTTTTGCATGTGCTATGCAGGCCAAGTGTCATGCTTTTGGGTATGCTTTTAGTCACGTTACATGAAGATGTCGTGGGTTACTGTTATAAGTTGTCAAAATTCCCAGTGGGCACTTTTATATTCAAATCAATGCTGTGTTTGGGATCAATGGGGTGAGTCAACAGTCCCTGTGAGTATTCTTGTGAATCTTTGTGGTGCACAGCCTTTGCTTATTTTTTTGTGATTGTGAGACAATTTATATTTCCAAAATATGTATCAGTCTCTGATCTTGTTGAATGTATTTCACTGTTAAATGATCAGCACTGTTTAATCTGTAGGACCATCAGAAATGTGTATTAGGGGGTGTGGGGGGGGGTCCTATAAGGTAGCATCGCAAAAGGTTTTTACAGGTCTTATGACTCTGCAAGTTTAGGTCTGGTGCATACACAAAGAACGCTGCCTGTTAATGTATAAATAAACATGTTAGCAGTCACTTTCTGGGCCATGTGAACTGTGCACCATTTTCCAGCAGTGTTATCCACATGTTTTCAGTCACCAGCTATAGTTACATATGTTGCACTGATTAAGCATACAATGCTATCTTTTGCTGTGGCTGTAAACACAAAACGTTATTATAAATTTGTCTAATTTACCAATAGCAATCATGCTTTTTGCAGCCATATTTACGGCAACAAAAACATTCATTTTCACTAGTCCTGCTTCTATACAAGTAGCCTCCACTGTAAGCTACCCCAAGGCTTCACAGCTATCTTTAGCAGACATGGTTTTCCACTGACAAACGAGAGAAGTGAGTTCTCACACGATGTAAACTGTATAATATGTGTCTTCTTTTTCTCATTTAACAATTTACTAAAGCCTGGAAGATGAAAAGTCTTCATGGGTGATTAAACAGCAGATCATGGCATGTAAAGTGATTTTAAATGTTCTCCAGTCTGATGAAGTGCTACAACAATGTATAAAAAAGTTTTAAAATAGATTTTCCTTTGAGCTTGTGTAAGATAACACAACAGGTGGAAATGTAAAAGTGGTACATTTTGTAAAGTGATTTGTAAAGAGCCTTGTCGAAAAGATCTTTGCTATAATTTGTATATAGATGCTTTGTAATGCAGTACACTCAGGTGGTTTACGCAGTCCAAATCACCACAGCAGCTTCCTTGATTTAAAACATGGCCTCATGACTTTGAAGAATGTATCTGTTAAATGAATGTTTATGACCATATACTGATAACATGACATGCTTTTATCAATCCATACTTATTAACAGTCAAAATTTATTGCTTTTTTTTTTTAAATCTATGTGACTATCTTCACTTAGTTAATGTGTATGTCTATGATAATGTCTTGTAAAAGAAACAAAAAGTTTCCTCCTCTTTTGTACACAGTATTCATATTCTTTGTGTAACCGACTCGACAGTCAGAAAGTTGTCCTCAGCAGATATGAGATGCAAACTGCAATCGGGGTTATTAAACCAACAAACACCAGTAAAATCCTTCTCAGTCACATTAAAAAATAACAAAAGATAACAATAGGGTATGCAGTCGTTTCTCCATGTGGCCCAGCAGTACCCCACTATAAAATGTTGGCCTCAAAGGGGTTTAACAGTGGCCACAGGGACACTGCAATGTGCCTCTCCCATCTCAGCTGACAGGATTTTCTTGGTGCCACCAGGCTCCATTCTATCACATTAGATAGCTTATAAGACAGCAGGTGCTGCCAATATGAAGCAGACCTCAAAAGAGCACTCATTCATCACTAAATTCCCCTCAGGTACTTGATCAAAACACTTACAGGGGAGTCAGCAAAAGCCTTTGAGTGCAAAAATGTTCAGCAGATTGAAAATTAGAATGACTATGAAAGGTAATGAAGGATTCAAAGGGAATTAAAGCTCAACGTTGAGTTGGTAACTCACAGGAGAAGTAGGTGGATGAAAGGTGGAGAGAAGAAGAGATCTGAAACACGAAAGTCCACATGAAATACCTCAGTGGAAATGGACAATAAAACACAAGGTGAAAGAGAAGAGGCTCAAACAGTGAGTCAGAAATCATAAGAGCTTGTTTAAATGAAGGTTGTGAGTGTGGATAAATGAACATTACACAATTAGGATGAGAGTGGAATTAAATAAGTATTTTTAAAAATGCAGCACCTTTTTTTTTTTTTATTTTGATACCAGTTCAGACAAGCTAATGTTTGCTGGTATACCAACACACTGACTGTTTACAAGTACACTCTCAGGGGTGGACCAAAAATGAAGTCATCTGCGAATGGGATAGTGCAGATGGTTCAGACCAGGACAAACGCAGCTATATTTTTTCATCAGTCTCCTGATGATGACGACAAAAAGAATCCTCCAAGAAGCTTTCGTTCAAATAAGATTAGGCATCTGTGTCCACACTAGTGGCACCTAAAGTTATTGTCAATCTCCTTCATCCTGGTTGGGACAAGCACCCTGTGTCTGTGCTAAATTTTACATTTAATTCGATAGTCAAGTGAAAACATTAAAGGCATCATTATAAACATCAGTCTGTACAAAAAAAAAAAACCCAGCCTGCAGTTTTTTGTTAATACAAAAACAATTGCTTAAAAATTTAAGTCTAAATAGTTCAGTATAGACTTTTGAACATGAAATGAATATGAAATGTTGATTTTCCCCATGAGGAATACGTACATAACCCTATCAGTGTATTAGCAGTCTGGACTGTTAATTATTAAGCTATCAATTTTGACCCAAACATTTGAAAGCCACAAAGTGACACTTTTTGTTTTGTTTCTCGGGAATCTTTGGAAAAAGGTTCCTGCATCAAAAATGTGAAAACTGGAACACCCGACAGTGAAATCCTACCACTTCCAGTCACTAGACTTATACCATATTAACCTATAGAACGGTATTGTTCAACAAAAGCTACTGCAGTGCACTTAAAAAAAGGATTTGTAGTTTGACTAGGAAAATAAATGTTTGATTTTCTTTCATAAATGTAATCTATGGTCTTTTTGTTAAGACAAAAAGACTAATGTTCCTCTGATGCCCTTGGATTGCCTGTGATTGAGGAATATTGAGCTTGCAGTGCTGCAGTTTCTGTCCGGCTGCCTTCAGGGCCAGCAGGGCATAAAGTCTGTGATTTAGTCTTGTCACAGCTTTCTGGTTAAACAGTATTAAGGCCACCAGAGAGTAAATCTCAACATGACAAACCTTCACAGACACACATTTACACTCACCTCAAATCCTTGAACCCTAAGTGACAAATTAAAGGCAAAAACTATTATATTAATGATTTGCGGTGAAATTTCAAATGAATTACAGTGCTCGTAAGATGAGCTCTCCAGCTGAGTAATTCTAATTTAAACCCTAATATTATAAATATTGATTATCAGTCCTCTATGTTTACAACAGTACACAAAGATGATGCAGATGAAATGACAATAATGACCCTCTTATTAAATCTGAAAGATACAAATCAATACTGCCAAAGAGAATGTCAGAAGTGTGTTTATACTTGTTTCTCCACCATATATTGATGTATTCAGCTGGTTTGGGAAGTCCTATCCAAAACAAGAACAAACCAACAAACTGCAGAGCATCATTGTGTTGAAGCGTAATGTTGACATTCAATAAACAGTGCAATTAAAGACAGAAAAAAATTAAAACATTTATTGGGCATAAATATATTATATATACGCTACCGATACAGTTACGTCTTACATACATAGGGTAGTATTTGCAAAAATCTATACATTAAAATTGATATGGCAGTTTCTTTTATATAATGCATATGAAATTGTCTAACATTTACAATACAAGAAGAAATGCATGAATTTCTTTTTTTCCTCAATTCGTAGACCATGACAACGTTGGAATGTTTATTTTTTAATTGTGAGGTAAAAATATGTTTCTGTTTTTGTCTTACTTAAAAAATAGTTAAATACCTGTGAGTCTCTGTATGTTTGTCAAATCGCCAATCTCTCAGTCAAAATCTCTACATGTACAAAACATTCAAAAAAAAAAAAAAAAAAATGATCAGAAGGCACAGACGTGGGGTTGCTGGGCAAAACATTGTCTCTCACTCTTGACATACCCGCCAAATGTACAGGACCTGCAGGGTGGTGAGTAGGGAGGCTGGGGTTCTATAAAATCACCTGTATTTGGGGGAAAAAAACGCAAAAAAAACCCAACAATGCACATCAAGGGAGTACCCTGCCCACAAACACAATGCCTTTTTGTTAACACTGTGCTAACCTTGGACTATTTAACACTAGCATAACTGGCCCGACAATGACCATACACCAAGCAAACCTCTGCTCTTCCACTGGGGAATTAAGGCTTAAAAGGGGGTAGTGTTGGGCAACATAACATCAGGAGTTTAAGGAAAGGGCACCTCACAAGTCACCTGTCAATTACAATGCAACAGGCAGACACAAAATGAACACATCAGACAAAGGCACCATACTCCCTATAAACTTTCCTTTCTTTGTGGCTGTACTGTGCATTCTGCAGAGAGCGCCCCAGTAATGCCAATGTCACAGTGATGCCAATAACAGAATAATGCCAATAAAAGTAACAGACAGTGTTGGCAGTAGAGTTTGGAATAGAGCAAAGGATCGCGTTTCCTATCGCTCATATTTACCTCATCAAGCCTAATGCTTGGCATAAAAAAGTGCTTCAACTCTGTTAGTCATAATGAATTTACCCTCTTCTTCTATAGCTCTATAGATATCTCTGTATATCATCTCTTAGCAATGTACGGACACAAAAAAGCTCACTACTGTTATACCAGCACAAGCCTGAAAAAGGATTTATCAATATTATTATTTTCATCATCTGCCGGAAAACATCGTATGATTGTTTTTGCTTTCTTTACCTTTCAGTGTGAAATCAGGTTGTGTAAAAATTAAAAAACGGAAAAAAAAAAAAACTCCACCGAAAGGGGCTACACATTTCATAATGGCACATTTTGCTTTACAAAACAAAACAATAAAAGATAATATGAAAAGAAGAAATATCACAGATCAAGTTAATGTTTTTTTTTTCCTTTAGAAAGAATAATGATAATAGTCGTAATGCTGTGTCGCTGCAGAAGAACATCTCAGAACCCTTTAGACGATTCAAAACGCAACAACTAGTGGACATAAAAAGTTTGCACTTTGGCATTAAAACAGTAAAAATAGATATCAGAAGCTTCATTATAACACTAATCAGAACAAAAGCCAAAGGCAGCAACGTTTATCCCAAAACAGATGACTTGAATTGACCATAAGACCTGGCTTGCTACATGTTTCTCTAAGCGTTTCAAGAACTGCTCGCCTGTGCACAGCCAAAACAGGAAATGTAAAAAATAAAATAAAATAAAATAAAAATACATAGGCAATTTGGTTAAATGTTTGAAACGGCAATGATAACTGCAATTCATGGACTGATGAGCTACAGGTTCCCAACAGCTGTAAGAAAAATACTTAAAGGGTTACTGAGATAAGGAATGCTGGCCTTAATCATACAATCTAACATACATCCATTAAAACAAAAGAAAAAAAAAACATGCTACAAGAAAAAATTAGTATATAACTACACTTGTCTCTTAATCTTTTAACAATAAATAAATGAAGATTGCACTGTAATTGGCATGTAAAGTACTGTATGCAAATATATAGTATAAATAAAACCTAGAAAAGAACTCTACCTTTACTTTCCCACCAACTTTGGCAAAGGTTTTTTAAGCTAGTAAACCACTTTACTTACTGACACATACAGGAGCAAGGCACAGCACAGACAGAGCACAAGATACAGCATCAAAAATGAGAGAACAAAGGGAAGGAAGAGAGAAAAAAAGAAGAAAAGAAGCTAAAATGATAAATTATCATGATGACAGCAATAGGGATGACAAGATTAGATCTCCCCTCTGTGAGGCCTTATCCCTGAGGTACAGTACAGGCTGCCAATCAGAGCTAATCATTACCTCAGTCTCCCATCCAATCCCTTTTACTCCCTGCACCCCATCCGACAAACATGTCACACATTAATTACGCAGGTCAGGGTGACTTCTTTGGATTATCAGGGCATGTATTGGGTTGTGCCTTGGCTTTGTTGCTTCGGGTTGGGGTTAAAAAGGGTTTTGGGGACTTGGGTGGGAGGTGAGGGGCTGTTATGTGTGTTAGAATGCCCTGTTCTGATGAGTTGTGTCCTGTCAAAGGCTTGTTTGGTTAGTGAACATTAGTTCAAGTCCTCAGAGAACATGTCCGTCTGAGGAGAGACCACAGACTTGCTACTACTCTGATTACATATCAATAAAGCACCTTTTAATAGAGAGAGAGAGAGAGAAGAGAGGGAAAGTGAGAGTAGTGCATGGGCAGACAGATGGGATGGATCGAAAGCAAGAGAAAAGTGGCCAGAGCAAAAAGGGTAATTACAGATAATCACGGGTGGGAAATGAGAAAAGAGGAGAATAGACTTTAAATGCATCAATTGACAGGCTAGCCGGAAGGAGAAACAGCTTTAGCATTGCTCTGGCTGGCTAATTCTTAGTGGGGGCTAAAGCACAAGCTAACTCCTAATGGCTTTCCTAGTTAACACCCATACAGCTCTGAGAAGGCCGGTTAGCTGGCAGACTGTTAGCACCTCTGGGTCTGTGGAGCTACGTACATATCGCTAGTAAAGCTACAGATAAATAGGCTGGAGCAATGGTATTTGAGATGGTAGATTAAAGAAGAACTGACCAATGGCCCAAAATATGCTCAGCCCAGCCCTTTCCTTGTCTGCTGCAGCCGATCACAATCACAGCCCGGCTCCCCAAAGCCAGTTTAAGCCTCACAAACCAATACCTTCAAGGGCTCATATTCTGAACCAAGACAAGTGTTTAAGGGCTCCTTCAACTAAATGTGCAAGCTGCTGAGCTGACCTCAGAGCTGCTGTCTATGAGCACCTAGAGTCCACTATTCCCCCTTTTACACTGTACTTCAGACCTTACATTGCCATCACTTATATTACATCAATTTATAGCATCATAGTATTTGCTATAATATACATATCTATATATAGAGTTCATATATTAGATTACTGGTTTTCCATTCTTTTGTAGATATAATAAAATCAAAGGATAGCAGCATCTTAAACCATACATGGATTGCATCACTTTGGTAGCTGAAAGAGTGAATGAGTGAATGTAAAAAGCTAAGCAGATATGTGATTTACTTCTTAGGATGAAATGTCTTTCTCATTGTCATTGCATGAGTGTAATTGGATATGTGTGCATGGTTATGCATGCAAGTCTGCACCTTTGTCTGTGCACTGGGTATTTGTCAGTCTGCATGTGAGAACGGGTGCAGATTGCGTGAAATGTCTGACAGCCTGTAGAGTTGTAACAAACTGGGTAAGTAAGAACAACTAAAGCTTTGAAGGCCTACACTGGAATATGGCTGAATGAATAAAGACTACAGCAAAAAAAATGCAAATTAAACACTGAAAAATAAACCAAAAAAGTAAGGCAATGACCATCAAGAAATATATGTTCTCTAAGTGAATATGTCTTAAAAAGATACAAAATAAAAACATGCAAGTCAGTCTGGAGAGCAACTGTTTTGCTCACAGCTATTTTAAGGCTTGATTATCAGCTTTCTTTCCCAAACGAGGTACAGCTCAGACAAGGCTTCCCTCGACAGAAATCCTTAACAAATGAGACGGACAATGATATGAAGACAACAGAGACGGAGAGGAAAAAAGTCCAAAGTGAGTGAAGGCAAAAGACAACAGGAACAAGGTGGGAAAAGCCTGAATCAAAAAATAACCAAAAAAAAATCATAGATAGCGTTGAATGTACATCTCAAGTGTTTGTTTTGATTTCATTCGGTTCTTTCATAGATGTTTTTTAAAGTTTTTTTTTCTGCGATTTTGCTTTCTCTTTCTATCCTATAATTAAAAATTCCCTCACTTCATGAAGAAGTACTGTAGCAAGCAGGCCATGAGGATGGAGAAGCCTGCAAACACACACACAATCAGCGCCGCAAAGCGCTCGTCGCTCGAGATCAGGCCCGCTCCTTTGCCTGCTTCCACGGCACACTGCTCTCCTGATGATGCTGCCTCCTGGCGACGCAGCGTGAACAAAGAGGAAGGGCTCAGTGGTCCACACAGCTCCTGGCACGTATCCTGGCAACGGCGGCAGGCACCCACACGGAAACGGTAGTCTGTGTTGCTCTGGAGACCGGAGATTTGAAACACACCCTCCTCTCCCTTGAAAACCTTTGAAGGGAGGAAAGAGGTGAAAAAAGTTTTACAGCTGACTTGGATAAGAAAGATGTAGATTTTCATCCAACTAAAAAGCATAACATGCTCCTGAGTGAAATCATTTTAGCTAGAAAACAGACATGCATGCTCACGTAAACTCATATTTTATTCAAAGAACACAGAAAAACACAAAACAAATTAGATGTTTAAACTGTGAAAATTTTAAGAAATTTGGAATTTAATGGTAGCAACATTTAATCCTCTTTTACCAACTTAGTAGATTTGTTGCTCAATTTTTGGGAGAGGAATGTTCTTCTATCATTCTTATTTGATAGGTTTCTAGGTGTGCAACAGTCCTCATTAAGGTCTTCTTTGGTGTATTTTGTTTCTCATGATGTGCCAGACGTTTTCAGCTGGTGACAGGTCTGGTGAAGAGGCAGGCCAGTTCAGCACCCGGACTCTTCTACAAGAAGCTGTCCAGGAGACATCTTTTTAATGACTACCCTTAAAAAGATGTCTCCTGGATGGGAGCATATGTTGCTCTAAAACCTATATATACACCTTTCAGCATTAATGTTGTCTTTCCAGATGAGCAAAGTGCCAGTTTCCCTAGGCATTATTGGGCTCCCATACCCTCAGGCATACAGGATTTTGAACTAAGCGCTGATAACAAGCCAAATGGTCCCTCGCTTCTGTAGTGTGGAGGACGTATCATAGTATCATTCAAGTTTCCTGAAAAGAATTTCAAATTTGTCCTCCCACTGGAACAGTTTTCTACTTTCATGTTAACAACATTTTTACATTTTGCTTTTTCTTTGCATGATAGAGTTTTAATCTGCATTGGAACTGTGTTCACAATGATTTCTGGAAGAGTTCCTGAGTCCTTACAGTGTAATTGATGTTACTGCAGTGCTGCTTGAGAGCCGAAAGATCACAGGCGAGGATCACACCGAGATTCTCCAGATTCTCAGAATCATTTCAAGATATTACTTACTGTAGATGATGGGATACTAAAAGTTTTCACCATTTTATATTGAAGAAAATTATTATGAAACTGCTCGACGATTTGATGATGCGTTTTTTTGTTGGTTTTTTTTTGTTTTGTTTTTTTTGGGGGGGGGGGGGGTGTATTCGCAGACTGGTGAATTCTCCTCCTAGCTTTGCTTCTGAGAAACTCTGCCCCTCTAAGATGTCATGTTACTGACATTTTGCCAATAAACCTAACTAGTTGCAAAATGTTCCTCCAGCTGTTTCTTTTTAGCACCACTTAGTTTTTTCAGTCTTTTGTTATCTCCACCCAACTCTTTTGAGACCTGTTGCTGCCGTCAACTTCAAAATGAACTAATATTTTTTGATGAAATAGTAAAATGTCTCAGTTTAAAATTTCATGTCTCCTATGTTCTATTGTGATTAAAAAACATGTTTAGGACATTTAAATGACCGCCTTGTGTTTTTCTTTGCATTTTACAGGGTAGAGTTTCTTTGGAATTGAACTTGTAGAAAGGTAAGTGGTGTTTGTGTCAAAGGAGAATGTGTGTAGACAAAAAACACCATTTTATTTTTAGTGCTGCAGTAGAAGAAATGGTTTGATAAAGGTGCACTGAACTTTAGCTGTTAGACTCTCAAACTGACGAGAGGTAAATATAACTGAGTGCATTTACTGGTCTTCTCATAAAGAAATAAAAAAACCCAACAAAAATAAGGAAAAACAACCCCCCCAAAAAAGAACACAAAATGTTAAAATCAGCATCTGATAACATATGTCTGCAAACATAAAGCAGCATCACATATCCACACAGCACAGGTTTTATCTACTTATGAGAGTCTGCAGTTCTTCCCACCAACCATTCTGTAATTCAATAACAGAAGTTGAAATGGCCCTGAAGACAAATAACTTTTTGTCTACCTGCCTGCCCACCGCTGCAGCTGTGAGCAATCAAATCCTATATTTCCAGGTGCAGCAGACTCTTCCTGAGATACTTCTGTTTTGTAATTTTCATTAAAAGTATTTAATACCTCTCAGCAGGGGGGGATGTATATGAGGGAAGTGTTCACACATGGGTATTTTACTCTTCTATCAAATGTCAAAAGAAAATTGAATTAATTAATTCCAGCAGCTTCCTAGCTCTCATGTAAGACCCGTTTACATGTGTGTGTTACAAACCTGTTTGTATTCTGACTCACGTCCCACCAGCACCTGGAGCACATAGCTCACAGGGTCCCCCCTCATTGGTGGAATAGTTTCCCATGTTATCTCACACATGTTCCCCTCCAGCTGGTGCACTCTGGGAGCTGTTGGAATTAATAATAACAAATCATTATCTCATATACATGACTGCATATCGTTAAAAGACGCTTGCAAACAGATGAAGAGTATAATTAGAACACCATCTCTTGTGAAGTCAAGAAATGGTGGTTATCATTTTACAGCATTTAAAATGTTGTAAATGGCCTGCATTTGTAAAGCGCTTTTCTAGTCCCTAAGGACCCCAAAGCGCTTCACACTACATTCAGTCATTCACCCATTCACACACACATTCACACACTGGCGATGGCAAGCTACATTGTAGCCACAGCTGCCCTGGGGCGCACTGACAGAGGTTGTAAACAGTAAAGTGTAGATAAACTCACAGTTCAGTGATTTGCCAAACACTTAAAGCCTATATTTAACTGAAAACATTAAGAAGATAAATTATCCAGAGCTGAAACTTGATTCAGCATATAGAAAAAGTTGGACAGGAGCAAATACTAATAAAACTGGGTATAAAAGAGCATACCCAAGAAGGTTCAGTCTTCCGTGAAACAGTGCAGCAAAACACTTATGATTGAAGAACAACATTTTTCAATATGGAATTGCAACGACTTTGGGGATATTATAATGTATAATAGAAAAAAATACATCATATAAATGTAAGGCTTATCTTAGGGCCAATGTTCATTTAGGATGAACTAAAACAAAGCAGAGGAAACAACTGAAATCTATCAATCAAAAATAGGAAACCGAGAAACATATATATGAATATAAATAGTGAACATCAGCTACAACAAAGTGAGTCATGAAATTCATTTTGTTTTTCAGTTGTAACATTTGTTATGCACTGCAATCAAATCCTTGGGGATTAATGTCATTTTACACTGTAAATTAAAATGTTATCAACAACGATGTCATTTTGACTGCAATAAACTGCTGCATTAAATACAAAACACATTTTACTAACTGCTTTGATAACCAAGTATCTATATGTTGAGTCATCTCAACATCGCCTGCTCTTTATAGTTTCAAATGAATGCCTGACCCTTTTAGATGGCGTACACTGCTATGAGCTTTACAGAAGCCATTCGGTCCCTCGAGTGGGTTTATGGATATATCCATGCTATGCGGCACAGCTACCATCATACTTTGTAGATATATCCAGAGAGGTTACCCCTTACTGCAATTATTGGAGCTGTAATAAGCCACCCCCTCTCTTACAGTAACAATCAGATGCTGGAGGCAATAATCAGGCAGGCGACAGTAAACATCATCACTAACAGCCAAAAACAGATGCATTTGTTGCATGCGTAAATCTTGATTTAATCCACGTAGAAGTGGCAAACATTACTGTATGCATGGATACTCGTGCACTGGTGTGTTTGCGTTGCTCTGCCATCATATGTGAAATTGAGCTGACACTGGTGGACTGGTAGGACATCTTCACATGATCTGACCCCTGAAGGTATTTAAAGTTAGATTTACCTAAATAGAGGACTGTGCGTTTTAATATATCTGATAATTCCCCACTAATATCCCTACGGCACAACTGTACGATCTGAAAAGGCAGCTGGTATATAGCTAGTGATGAAGAGAGGACTTCTTTGTGTGAAATGTGTTTGTGCACAAAGACATTTTCTCCGCTTCAGTTTACCTTTCAGGGCAGGGGGTATAGACTTGGTGGTGCAGAACGTATGCGTGTCAGAAAAAGGACCCTCCCCAGCATCACTGATGGCCTGTATTCTGAAGCTGTAGCTGCTGGACTCGGTCAATCGCTGAACCTTGTAGGTGTGGCTGGGACCACGGTAGATTGTCACAAACCTAAACAGGGAACATAATGAAGAAGGAGAAATAAACAATAAGATGTAAATCTAAAAAAAAAATTTAAAAAGGAAGGACGGTTCAATGTGACAGAGGGAGCACTGACAGGCCTAGGCATGAAGGCTCACTCCATCAGAGATAAAGGAGAAATGGTGAAGGGAAGTGAAGGTGATGGTGTTATGAATGGGTATAAGAAGGGAAGAGTTATGATAATAGAGAAAAACATGGTTAAACATCCATCCATCTATCCATCTAATTCAAGGTCGTTGGGGGCTGGAGCCGATCCCAGCTGTCAATACGGCTGAGGCAGGTTACAGCCTGATCATGTTGCCATCTTATTGCAGAGCACGGTCAAACAAGAACAGTAAAAAATAAGGCACAAACACTTGGATACTCACTAATCACTAACTTAGTTATAAGGACTGATAGACCATGTTTGTGACTTGATATAGTTTAACTCAGCACAGCAGGCATCACAAGAAAAATGATGAGCAGCTCAGTGGTGAATGTGAATATTTTAACACAATTATATAAGTTAACCTGAGGTAAGAGTAACTTCAGAAATAAAATGTGGGGACCTTGAAAAGCAAGAGGAGCAGCAGAAGAAAAGAAAGCACCTTAAAAAAAAAGATAGAGATGATTGATGAACACGCAGGACAAACAGTGGCAGGCTATAGTCACAAATCTGATGAAAATGAGCACCAAAAGCATTCCTGGCTGGCTCGATGGACAGATTCATGGAGTGGGAGAGATAAAAGCAGGAAAAGTCTGGGAGATAAGTGAATGTGAGCCGAAGAGGGGTTATTTATCTCAGTAATCAGCTTTGCAGCAAAATAAGGTAAATGTCTAGGTGGCAAAGGAAGCCATGAAGCAGAGGAATGAGAAAAGAAAGACAAAGGTAAATGGTTAATGAACAAGAGAAGAGGCAGTAATAGAAGAGTAAAGTCGCAGGAGGATGCAAGGGAGAGAGAAGTTAAAGCAGAAGGATAGGTGATTGAGAATTAAAGGAGATGATGATAATGTTGAAGAGAGAAAAGAGAGTGCGAGACAAAGAGGAGAGGAGAGAGGTCACGGTTTAGTAGAAAGCTATAACTCCAGATGAGCTCTTTATGTAGCTGCACTACAGAAGTGATGCGTTTCTCTCGCTGATATATGATGTTATTAAACCTTGGCCTTACTGGTGGGCCATACAGTTAACACGTGCAGCGATCAACTGCATGGCTTAAAAAAAACAAACAACTAATGCATTAACTTTTCCATCATCAGGAGCTATGACCTCTTCGCAGTCGACCAGACATAAATGGTAAGATATCAAAATAATTAACATTTAGCACAGCACAAACAAACAATAAATACCCTTGCACAAAAAAATCACTAGGACATAGTTAATGAGATGAATTGCCCTGGTGCTGACCAAAAGCTGACCAATTAACTACAACATGGCAGAGCAGAGGGCAGGATGAGAGAGGTCAGAATGTAATGAAACAATCTGTTATTGTTCTGCTGCAGACGTCATCGTGTAAGAAGAATAAAGCCCTTGAACTACACTGCCCCGTGTTGTCATGACATTCTTGCAACTCTCAGATTTGACACAAGGCATGTCAGTGGGTAACATGGATGAGAAGAGGGAGAAATGAATGGAGTACAGGAAACAAGTGAAAATAAAAAGCCCTGACTCAGGGAGGACAGCGCATGAGCAACAAGTCTGCAAACAGGGAGATAAGAAAAAGAAAAATTAGTCTGAGCAAGCAAGGGAAAGGAGAGGATGGGAAGGTACAAGGATGAGAAATAAATAATGGCAACAATAATGGGAACCGGAGAAAAACACTTTCTTTATCATCATAAAATAGAGAAATGCTTGGGTTTACTGAAAAATAAAGGAAGGGTAAAAAATGCCAATGCACGGGAAATAATTCCTGAAAGGAAGCACACATTCATTGTCAGAATCTCCACATTCGCAGTCACCTGTCTAACAATAAACCCCGATTAATAAACATGAATTAAATCAGAGGACAGCAAGAGACAGAGGAGGGGAGGAGTCAAGGTCAAAAACATAAGTGTAATATCAGAAATGATATTTGCACAGATTATTGCTGGCTATTCAATATGTTTGTTTACCAACCTAAATACTTCAAGATTTCATTAGTTCCCTGCTTTCAATGTGCCCTTCCAATCTCGCTTATTATGTCAGCAATGAAGCTTCTGGTTGCCATGGCTAACTCATACTAAAAAATAAAAACCCTTCTAATTCATTTTAACAGAGCGTGATGAGAAAGAAAAGGGGAAAGCAGAGCAGCGTAGGAGGAGTGCCCTGTAAATCTTCTACGTCCATTCTTAATTTTATATGCCTTTGCACACAAATACACAGTGTACAAGAAACTATGATGCACCACTAACCACTTATACCACCTTTTTTTTTAAACACTTTTAAAATATAAATGTCAGTGATCGCAAGGTACCCTCCCCACACACTGCTCCCCGAGAGCTGCACTGGTGGCTGCCCACTGCCTCACTGGGTGAATGGGTTAAATGCAGAAGCGTATTTTCCCTACGGGGACTAACACATACACATTCTTTCATTTAAATGAGCCACTCCTCATCCCTAAGTCTACAGCATAAACACTTGGGGAAAAAAAGACAAATTAACCTTTAGTTTAGTTGCCAACTATGTTTAATACTCCAACTCCTATAACTTCATCGGGTGCATACAGACACATGCATAATATACCTAACTGCATCCAAGCGTGATTACAAAGAAAGAAAAATGTACATAAATATGCACAAACATTACTGTGGCAGTTAGAAAAGGGTAAACAAAACTGTGAAAGCTGTTTGCATTTGGTATGGCAGAGAGCGATCGCATACCTCTATGTTTGTTTATGTGTATGTGTGTCACAGAAGCTAACAGACCACAGCCTGCCAGTTAGGGACCCATCTGTCAGTTATGGTACCCATTCCAAGGGTATCAAGGTGCCAGCTTGATACAGCCAACCCTTAATTCAAACACTGATAAGGGCCAACCAGAAGGATAAAGGAGGGAGTTAAACAAACTGACAGTTGGGCAGACGGGCTGGTGCGATGCATTACAGATACTCTTAGCTCTAGCTACTTGCAAAAATTCCCTCCTCCTGAACTTTTTTTGCCCCCAGATGTGTATTTGACTCCCTGTCCATGATTATTTTCCATCCTCTCCTCCTCAGTCTGCTAACACTATCTTTCCATTTCTCTTTTTATCGCTGCTGTCTGACCAGTCAATTCAATGAAGGCTTGATTGTTGGGGGCTGCATCCCTGCTGTGTCCAGCTCCACTCAACATGACTACTCCCAGGTACATCTAGTTACTGCACACAGAGAAAAAGGCACAGATCCCCACAAGTACCTTTAATGTTAAATGCACACACTCCCTCGGCTCCCCTCAGCTGCTCTGGTTTTGTCCTCCTAGTATTTGTGTGTTCTTCTCAATGATGTGCATATTTTTAACCTGGGTTCTAATTTGATCAATTGACTAGTTATAGGGTGAGAAGTCCTCTGAGGGCAACATCATAGTTTCAATCCCTTGTTACACATGAGGTTCCATAGATAAACGCAGACTATCGTTCTGTCTATTGCTGTCATAGAGACAGGATTAGTAGGTTAATTGGGTGTTCCACTTTTTGTTTATAAATGGGTAAATATAAGCTTCGAGTCCAAGATTTTAATGTGTTGTTTAAATAAGCTGGACTCAGCCTATTCCCTCAAGTAAACAATGATGATGGAGCAGTATAAACTGGTCCGTGTATACTCCACCTGTGGTTCTTGTCCTCCATCTGTAGTGTGTAGACCATGTCATCAGCAAGCAGAGCACGTGTGTGGCTGGTGTTTTCGCCCCACTTGAGCTTCAGGCTTTGAGGGCCAGCCGCTGAGCATTCGAGTGGGGGCGGCGGTGGCGGGAGAGGGCGTGTCCTCACGATCAGTGGTAAACTGTTGGGACTGGAGCCAATGGCATTCACTGCCTGGATCTGCACACTAAAAATCATGAGAGAGAGCGAGAAAGAGATAGAATTTATTTGTTGAATATTGCACTGTAAAAATGTTTATTATTATTTTATTATTTATCATCTTATATTGATTGGATTTTTGTGGAAATGTCTCTAGTGATGAGAGCCAAACAAGCTAGCATTTAAATTTTACTTGAGCATGTGTGCACTGATTTAAGATCACAAGCCAAAGTATGTGACCGTGAAAGTGCTGTACCATGCAACCTTGAATGCTCTCCATGTATTTGCAGACCTATCTGTCCAATGCTGGACACTAATGTGGTATATTAGCTTTGACCTTGGATGTTTGTGGATCCTTTTGCCTGTTACCATTCTCCTACGTACTCTGCATGATAAGCCTTAAATTTGTCAGACTTCCTGGTCCACATTTTCCCTAAATGTGTACCAAGTTAAGTAACTGCTATCACTGCTACAGGGTGTTTTAGAAGATTTGTGCTAAAGAGAGAACTTAAATACTACAATGTATTCCCTAAAACATAATTATAAAGATTATAAATGACAGAGAAACATCATTTTAAGCACATGCATTTGAACTCGTATGCCATAAAATTTTTGGCATACAACTGGACACACAGACACACACAGCTGCTAATTAAAGAGAATTGGGAGAAATGGATTTCTGTTTTTCAAACTCCCCTGCCGCCTTTCTTCCAGGAAGCCCCCTCTGTTCTTCGCGGTTTTTCTGTCAGTGTCTGATCAGCTTATTAGCATCAATATCAGAGGTCCTCAGCTAGTTGGTATCTTTCTTCTGACATTTAACCACTGATTCTTTGTAACTGCAACCTTTCATTATAATTCATGCAGCTTAGGTAAACATTTTTGTGTTTGTGTCTGTGAGGTAAAGGGCAACATGTATCTATCCAGTGGATAATTAAGGTTATGGATAAAAGATAATAAGAGATTGTGAACAATGTAAAGATAAGGCTTAGCTTTTGATGATAGGTGGGGCTACATTTAGATATGATGAGAGTGAACGTGAATGTTTATTTGTTAGCCCTGTGATGGACAGGCAACCTCTCCGTGTTGTACCTTAACAAACTTTCATCTTAGGCTCAGAACAGATGCAGTTTATTTATTTATTTTTAATTTATGATTTATTTTTTTTACACTGTCAAGAGAAAAAAAACTAGGGGACAAGTAATTGAATAATCTTGAGACTATAATTTCACCAGTGCAAGAACCTCTGACTGGTAAATTATTTAAATCTCACCTCAATGACTCCAAGAAAATCACTAAAGTGAAAATACACATCTAATTTTAGAGGACAAATTGAACTCTGATAATTGAACTGATAATACAGAATGCACCTTCTTTGCACTGCAGCTTTACTTAATGTGTATTCTGTCATTGATGACTAGACCACAAGTATACACTTAAGGGTTTTCTTTGGGGTTTTCTTTTTACTTTAATATGGTTTTGTTATTTATTTGGGGCAAAGATGCAGGAAAGATTTTCAAATCTTGTATTTTGAAGGAAATATTTTAAACTCCATTGACAGAAAATGCAAGTCATCTTAAATCTATATAGATATTTAATTTACAAATATTTAATGTAACTATATTAAATGTTTTATAATTTAACGTATTGTATTGTTGGTGGGAAAAAAAACTAAAAACGAATTTCTTTGTTTTAAAAAACAAACATATGTTTCCTTTTTCATCGGTTTAGAACAAAAACTGAAGTCTAAATACTAATACATAACAATAGTGTGTTTAACCTCCAAGCTGCAAAAAAAATTGTACAAATGTGGGTGTGCACACACACAAACAGCCACAAAAACACACAAATGTTTACTGTGGTCCTTTACAAGGCCACACAGTCAAAGAATATCTGAAGTACAATTCCTGTCGTAAATAACAACCAGAATTCTAGCTATTTGGACACACAAAAACTCCCACAGATTCTCTCAAATGCACACAAACACACGCACAGGCTCACACATGTTCTGTCTCACTGGCAGCCATTATGCAACAGTGTACAGTGACACCGGGTCAAAAACAACCTCAGAATGAAAACAATGGTGCGAGATCACCCTGCCTCTGCACATGTCACCTTACCTTGGATAACCTCTCCCTGTTTGTCTTTTTTAATTAGAATTCAAAGAACTTGCTGCACAATCATATGCATGCTCACAAACACACTTACAAGCAATCACAGACAAGCGGGATCACAACAACACTGGGCATAAAGATGATTAAGGGGCTGTTTACTGCTACTTGAGTACAACATGTTTGAGATCCAAGCTCATGCAATCATCAAACATTTTACCCCTATTTAAATACAGAATGTGTATAAAAAAATAGATGTAGCCTGCTTGTCTGTATGAAAAGAAGCCAATGCAGAAGCTGTAAAACCTGCATTCTCCAAATGGCCAAAGGAGACAGATTGTGTAAATTGAGCTAATGAACCCGCTTCTTACACCCAATTTATGCTTCAGTGGGAAATTTACATCATAGCCTAAGATGTAACTGTAAACCCCTCTGAACCCAATGCCGTAATCTCCAACATAACTTGATGTTGACCTCCCGACAAATCTAACTGTCCTCTATTCTCACTACTTTTCTGCTGTGATTTTTGAATTTATCAGTGATAAAATAGCAATCATCCCCCCAGTATAATAGATAATTATAGGATCACTATAACGAATTATAAATATTAGCAAATTCGTAGAAGGATATCAATGAAACTATTGGAACTGATGTGAGGGAAGGTACAAAGAAGTGGAAAAATTAGAGCGCCAAATATGTTTGCACCAGCATTTTATTTCTTTCTATGGGCTGGCACCGCATATGAAAAAATGGGACACAACCACACGGTAATTAACATGTAATGCACCACACACAAGCATAAATGCTTTGGTTTAGCTAGCATTACCTGTATTCACTGTCTGGCTGCAGGCCTGTGACAAGGTGAGTTGTCCCTGAATCCACAGTGATGGTTTGGTCGTCCAGGGTGATGACGTAGGAGGTAATCTCGGCCCCGTTACAGTTTGGCTCCTCCCACTTCAGGTGGAGGCAGGTAGACGGGGAGTGGCCCGTCTCTGAGGAGGTCGGGAGATCCAGGGGGGTAAGGGATGATACCTGGTCAGGATTTGTAGCTGGGGTCTGGAAACTGCTCTGCTCACTATATGGACCAGCACCCGCCTGATTGACCGCCTGAGTGGGAGACACAGAAACACAGAGGGGGTGAGAGAGATTGAAGAGGGGGGGAAACTGCTGTGATTGATAGTGCTGAGATAGAGGATCCCGGTGATAGAACAGAGGTGAGGAGAGGGATAAAAAGAAAGGGATAAGTGAAGACTAAAACCAAGGCAGACAGATGATGATTAACAATAAGAAGGGAAGAAGATAAATATGAAGGGATTTATTAATAAGCACAGGACAAAGAGCAAGACAACGTTAAATGGGAGGGACTGATATAGAAAACTGAATAGACAAGAAAACTAGCAGAAAGACATGAATTCAAATTAGTTTGAAAGAGCATTAATCCTTTACTTGTGGTGTCAAACACATTAATATTCAGCTCAAGTATCCACTATTAAATGCCTTTCAATCGCTCGTTGTAATAGTCACCTTCATTGCCTCTTACAGACTTCGAGAGGAGGAAGGAAGGACAAAATTGGCATTTTATATACATCTTGTCCATTCGGAAAGCTTGAACTAAAAATAAAAAATGTAGATAAATTGCTTCCTTCCATCCATTTTTGTATGGAGCGCCAGGACTGCCATAATGAATTAATTAAATACACCATTAAATAATTAATTAAATGTGGCAATAATTAATTAAAATTTGAATTAATTAATTAAATAAATAGTTATGACACATGTAATTAATTAATTATTGATACATTTAATTAATTCTTTATGTATTTCACATTTTAATTAATTATTGACACATTTAATTAATTATTTAATGATATATTTATTTATTTCATTTTGGCAGTCCTGGCGCCTGGCTCTCATCTTGAATTAATTTTATCTGTCAGCCTCACCCATCAAACTCAGGGGGCGGGGTTAACGCTGCCCATGCAGCTTCTCTAACATTTGATTGGTTGCCGTGCAAAGTAAGTCAAAACAGGTCGATCCTAGATAATCGATTGCTTGTGTAGACTTGGGGCAGCCAGGTATCCCAGAATGCAGATCAAATCACAGGCAGCAATGGTGGTGGTGTAGTTTTAAAATACCCCGTTTTTCTGTCACCAACTACACTTTTAACAGTGTTTTAGCCGCGAATGTCGCACCGTATGTCTGGTCAGGTTGTCAACATAGAACATGTTTGCAAAAGTGCTCAGATGTTTTCAGAGATTTCACTAGCTCTGCTAACAGTCAGCATGCAGAGTGCACCCAGGGGGTTACGTTAACCGGTTTGTTTACATATTCCACTCTCCGTGTTCCACATGTTGCATTCGCAGATTCTCATTTTCACCGAACGATCGTCTCTTTCCGCCTGGTCTTGTGTCTCTGTGCTTCTGTAACATAAAGAACGAGCTGACATTTTTCTCACGAAACCAGCGATCAGCTCAACAGACCCTCAGTTTACCTGCATGCATCCTCCTCCTCACCTGTCAGCTGTTTAACACCTGCTGCTAATTCAAGAAACACGCCTACGTTACCTGGTGATAGTCACAGTTTAACTGGGCAGCCGGTGCTCGATATAACGCAATGTCAGCGCATTTTTCTGCACAAGATAAGGAAATATAGTGTTTTCCCCGAGCGCAGAGCTGCTGGAGCTTGTTTCCTTACAGAGCACTTTATAGGCGAACCAGCTTCATCAGCGGCTGATGTCCAATCACCGGCACACAGCTTTGAAACCTCACCTTAGTTTTAGCTCTCAGTGGTTAAACGCTGGACTTCATTCACTCAGGTTCTGTCTGTCGGGTCACGTTTACTTCGCTGTTTTATTTACAACTGAGCAAATCGGTTTGGCTGAGGTTAAAGTTACGTTTCATAACTGCATAGTTTCACAGACGTTTAATGGTTCACTGGCACATGTGTTAGACTGAACTATTCGCTTTTCTTTATCTGGTGTGTTTTGGATTTAACAGTGAATTTTGAGATTAAACTGACTTTTAAAATGTTTTTATACAAAGAGGAAAGAGAAGGCGCATTTCCACCGAGAGGAGCAGGGTTTGCAACAGCATATTCATCATGAAGTCTGCAACCTGGACAGAAATATTATATCATCTGTTTTTTAATAGTTATTCAACTGTATTCTAAGCACCAGCTGTCTGTTAGAATGTGATTTTTTTCCTCTCTCTTTTGTTTTTGTTTTTTTGCTTTTTCGGTCATGTTATGTTTAACTGTCAAAGGTTTGTTACAAACTATGAAACACATCATGCAGACTTCTGGATGTTAGAAGAAAACTAATACTGCTCATGAATGAGACTAAAGGCAGGAAGGGGTCCTTTAAAACTAAACATGTTAATAGGACCTCCCTATTTATATCATAGTTTATGATATAGCACGTGTATTTCAGTAATAGCCTGCTGATTTCAGTGTAGTGGTGAACAGTCGCACAGCTCACGTAGGCGTTATCTGTGATACTCCTTAACTATAATTTATCCAAGTTAACTTCAGTTGACCATTCAGACGGTTCTTTTGCAATGAAAAACATAAACACCCATGCTGCCGGTAGGTTTCCTCAGTGCCAGCTGTTAACATTATAGCTGCTTATGCAGTAACCATGGTAACCACGGACTCTGAGCGGCTGGCTCGACGGAGGTCAGACAACAATTTTACATGTATGATCTTAAAACAGGACACAGCCACTATACGTGCTGGCCTCATATCAAATGTGAAGGCAGACTGAGTCTATGTTTGACGTTTGTTTATATCTAATCTTCCTTTTCAAACATTTAAACAGCAGCGAGTCTGCAGCTGAGGGAATACAAACTCAAATTGTCGGAACAGGTTTGCTCGTTTCTTGGATTCATTTGGTGATTTATTAAATGTATAACTGTTATTCTAATCTGCTGCTGGGTCTCTTACACTTTTCTTTATGCTGTATATTTTGGGGGATTGCTTGCGAGGCGAGCGGGTCTATCCCACGCTTTGCCGTGAGACTGGGCAGACATCTCCGAAATCATCGAAGCACTTTTGCAAAGAGGCTGTATCTTGACAAAAACCGACCAGACATATGAAGATTAAACCACTACATTCTCGGCTAAAAAAATATTAAAACGGTATTTGGTGACACACAAACAGGGTTTTTCAAAGTTCAGTTCTGTTAGTTTCCACATGCCGGTTGTTGTGTGCTAAAAACAATGGCCACCAGGCCAAAGCAATGGTTTTGACTCGATCAGCGTTAACCCCGCCCCGTGGGTTTGATGGGTGAGGCTGACAGATAAAATTATTTCAAGATGAGAGCCAGGCGCCAGGACTGCCAAAATGAAATAAATAAATATATCATTAAATAATTAATTACATGTGTCAATAATTAATTAAAATGTGAAATACATAAATAATTAATTAAATGTGTCAATAATTAATTAATTACATGTGTCATAACTATTTATTTAATTAATTAATTTCAATTTTAATTAATTATTGCCACATTTAATTAATTATTTAATGGTGTATTTAATTAATTCATTATGGCAGTCCTGGCGTTCCATATTTTTGAGCCTTGTAATAGTTACATGTAAAAAGCAACATTAATGGATTAAATGTACTTAGCAAATCCAAGCAGATGAGCAGTGTTTGTTTGCTTGTAAAAATGCACTGTAGCCACTTTCCAAAAACAGCCAAGCACCATTCACGAGTAGATACCAAGGAGAAGGAATCTACAATGTGCACTTATAAATAAATCCTTGATGGTTTATCTCAGCATTATACTATCTAGATAACTCTGGGTCCAGCAAGAAAAGTTATACTTCAGTAGTTTCTCGGATTTATCCTCAGCTGTCAAATTTATTTTGCAGAGGCTAGAAAAACACATAGAAACTGATTTAACTTATCCTTACATTGGCGTCCCCCCATTCAAAACATTCTCATAAAACAAGTGCGTGTCAGGTTGTGCAGATTTGAAACACTGCTACAGAAGATGAACCAGTACAAGTTCATTCAGGTATAGAACGTATGGAGTCACACAGAGTTCAACCAAGTCAGCGCCTCTGGTGTGATCCATTCCTGCAATCTTCTTAAGGTGTACAGATATGAACACACAGGCGTACACTTCTAGTGCACAGAGACAAGAGAAATCACATACATGTAGGAAAGCAATTATTAGGACGGTAGGTTGACCTTGGATTGTCAACCTATTAACTATTAACCGATTATAAATAATCCTATAAAGATGTGAGCCATAAAGCATGTTGTTATTGGATTCATAGCTTCAGAGGGTACAAGACAGAAAGGGAGTAAGGGAGAGAGTTAGACAAACAGAAGGAGAAGGAGAAAGACGGCACTTATTTATGCACCACATTAAGGGTCAGAATACAAATTGAATCAATGACCATCAATCTTTCCCTGGAGTCTGAGTGTTTGTGTTGCAGCATCTTGGTTTCATGTTTCCAGGCTGAATTTTTGTCACGCTCACAATTCAGCTATTTCTTTTGTTTCTGGAAGTGCTTATGTTCCATAAACTAGTACATTCTTCTTTTCTCATTGTCAGTTTAACTATGCATGGCTTCAACATAAGTGAATGTTGTATGCCTGTCTATGTTCATCTAAATCCACTGTAGGGATATCTAGTAGTGTGTGCACTACCTGTAGCCTGCAGCAGTAATTTGTGGCAGGTGTCAAATCTGACAGTTCACACTGCGTGGCAGATCCGCAGTAGATGAGCTCCATGGGTTCATCTTCCCTCGCCCACTCCAAACGATATTCAGAGATGTCTGTACCCGAACCCTCAGGGCTCTGCAATAGAAACAAAATCAGCTCAATGGAATTAACAGATACCTGAAAGTTAATGGTCTTGTTTTGCAAACCCAAAATGCAAAACAAATTTTTTATTTTTTCCATCTAAACTTAAGTCTATTGAGGTAGGTAAGTATTTGGACCCACTTTTATTGTCATTTAACCTTGGTAAATCACCACAGCAGATTTGAAATCAAATGGTCAAGATCTGATTAAAGTGCAGACTTAATTCAAAGGTTTTAACAAAAGTACAGCATTAACTGTTTAGAAATTACAGCCATTATAACCATGCATAGTCTGATAGTTATACCATGGTTGCATAGTTACTGGCCAGGTGAGGCCTGTTCCTTAATTTTCCAATGACAAATTAGGTATATAAATCAAAAGTGTGCAACCTTCATTTGGTATATTTTCAGTGGAATATGTGGAGTATGGGGACCAAAAAATGATGAATGTGACTATTAGACTGAAAAACAAAAAAAGATACCCTTTAAAGTGATAGGAAAAAAAACTTTAGGAGTGGCCAAATCAGCAAGCTGGTATATTCTTAAGAAGGAATGAGCCTGCTAAGCAACACCAAAAGGCCCAAAAGTTTTTTGTTCCTTCCATACACTGTTTATTTCCTTTGATAAATGCAGCTGTGTTTTTGGTTTGCCTCACCTCCCAGTTGAGTGTTACACAGGTGTTACTGGTGAGTGTGATTATGGGAACTCCACACTGGGCAGGAGGACCCGCTGCAGTCGTCACCTCTGTAGGCTCAGAGTATGGTCCGTACTAAGGGAGACACAGATCGATTGACACAAAATAAATGAGAAAGTTGAATCGTTTAGACAGTAAAAAGTTTACAAAAGCTGAAAATCAAATTCTAATCCCAAACTGAAAAGCTGTGAAATATAGACACAGTCATCTTGTTCAATAAGCAACTGTGCTGAGGTTTTGGCGCCATCTAATTCACTTTCAGGTGACTGGATAATCAAAACAATCAAATCTTATAATATTAAGTTAATTTTCTAGGGCACACTGATCCAACTACTCAGCGTCTGTGTCTACACCTACGGTTTTAAGTTGAATTTTCTGCTTGTTGCTTAATATTGGATGTGTATTAAGAGCTCCCAAGTTCGTGTGCTCAATATGCAGAGCAAATTTCAAAGCCATAAGTAAACAAACGCTATTTAATTCAATATTTCATGCTTAGTTGTTATAAAACATCCCTTCTCTTATAGGCTGACCTATTAAAGTGGCTGGATCAAGCTTCAAAAGGTTTCAGCTACGATTTTCTGTTGTTCTTTAATGGATTTTATGGTCTAGCCTGGTGAATTACCAGATCGTCATGGCTTTCATTTATTTATTTTCATTTTTATTATTGATCACACTCTTGCTTTGATAAGCCAGACAGTTTCTCACCCCAGCCTCATTGGCAGCCCCCAGTCTGAAGCTATATGTTGCACCAGGAAGCAAACTAGCGACAGTGCACTGTAGCTCCGAGCCACGATACACCTCCGTTGGCTTGGTGTCTCCCTCACTCATCTCCAGACTGTACACACACTCCTCACACACTCCCTCAGGGGAGTCTAAGAAGATCAAATAAGAGAGAGCGATAAGAAGAAACATTTACAGTGAAACTAACAACAATACATGAATTTAAAAATGATTTGTGATGAAAATACACAATACATATGTCACGATATCTTGTTATACATAAAATCTTAATGATGTATTCAGTATTTCACAAGCTTTTTATACTGCTTACAGATTAATACACAGGGTATATTTTGAATACTTTCTAGGGGTTTTTCCCCATAAACCTGGTGCTATTCTCTGCTTGCAGAAAGACGAAAGTAATAAATAATGGTGACAGTGGGGAAAACCCTCCAATACTTTATGTTTGACCTTCAGCTCGAGTCAGTAATTGCAGCTGCAGCAGTGCCTGAATGTGAGCTGATTAGAGACATGACCAGCTGTATTAAACTGGTAAAAGAAAGAACTTCCTCAGCATGGCAGGCTGGAAGACCTTTTCCTGCCAAGAGATAACAGTACTAATCTGCAATAATAGGCTGACATTAGGAGAGTTAAGTCAAATATGAGGCTAGGTTAGGCATTTAATGAGCTAAATTAGGGCTCAATTAGGCTGAAACGTGGTTGACTCAGCTTACATTAGAATTGGCCAGGGAAACATTAAATGGCCAGAAGGTGATTTAGCTGCCTTATACAAAAATAATTCGAATATATTCTAGTAAATAAAAGTAAACAGCGTGCGTGTATGCCTGAACTCACCCCATTCTAACTGCACCTCCTTGTGTTTGGCTTTACCGACAATCCTTGGCGGCTGGCAGGGCCCTGGTGGGACACTTAATGTACGGACTTGAACACTATCAGTGCACTTAAAGAGAAAAAAATAAAAGGAACAAAAGACAATTACAGATAGGCTTAATTATTGGTGTACATGTATAATTTTAGGAAAGATTACTGAAAAGATTGTTTGACAACAACAACTATATTTTTCAGTGCAAAATATCTGTTGAAATTCCCATCATATTTAGATAGTGAGCAGGTACTTCATGTCCCTTGGTACCTATGGAGTTGAATGAACAAAAAGTTTGTGGAGTTCCTCAGGGCTTTATTCTTGGACCTCTCCTATCAAACAGACTTTTTTTTTTTTAACTTAGATTATAGAATATTGCTATTTTTTGTATTATTGTTACGCAGATGACATACAACTGTACATATTAGTGTAACCTCAGACTGACAGTTTACAACACTCACTCAAAAAAATTGACTAAAATTTATTATTGGACGTGCAAAAACTTCACACAACTGAACTTAGATGGGCCTGAAATTGCCCCCATTGCCTTAAAGAAAAAAGAAACATATGTATGTATGTATATATATGTATGTCAATGTGTGTGTGTGTATTGCTGAAATTTGTGTATGCATGCATGTATGTGAATCTTACTGGGCTGTGTCCTCCGGTGGTGATACTACACACACGTAGGTGATAAACGGTCCCTGGTCTCAGTCGCTCACACACACACTGTGTTGCCGGACCACTGTACGCTACTTCCCATTGGTTTGCTGCACACACACACACACATAACAAGGAATTACACTAAAGCACATACACATAATCAGCTGCTGTTTTGTATTTCTGCAGTTTCCAGAAACAGAATCCCACTGACAACGCTTTGTTCCTGTTCTGCTGTTGATGGATTGCGTATGCCTGTGAAATATAATACTCTCCCTGTGAAGCAGCACTATGCCGTGCAAATATAGGCCTTGTTTACATCACAGCGTAAATTTCCTAGCAGAAGTGTATTGTGTTTCTGTAATGCATAATACTATGTTATCTCTACAGACTGAATGTACCTAAAAGTGAAGTTTGAATAAACCTAATATGGCAGAGTCATTCGTTTCAATGACCACATCTTTTTAAGAAGAAAAAGGTTTTAAAAAGCCTGTCTTGATATCACAGGACAGTGTAAATACAAGCTAGATAAAATCATCCAGATGACTTTTTATGACTCAATTATGGCTTCTATTTTTTTTTAGGCTGGTAGTTGAGAAAAGTTAAACAGCACACGAAGAGAAAAAGGTCTGTCCTAAGATGCTGGAAAATCTTTCATGGTATGTTTGAATAGATACAGTGACAGACAGATATAACACAGGTACCTTCAGAACATCCCTCTGAGATCTCAAGCAGGTACGTAAGAGCTTCAGATCCCCCATTGTCCATTGGAGGATCTGTCAAAACAATTGATGAACTGATTTTAGTTTGGAATATTATTGCACATAAACAATATTCCAATTCGCAGGAGACAACATGTAGAAAATAACTGTTATTATTGTAGTTACTTTAGTTAGCTAAATTATTTTATCTGGGACATTAATATCAATACCAAAAATCTATCTGTTGCAGTCTTATGTATTTTTTGCAATTCTTCTGAAAGTGTGAAACACACTAACAGCAAACAGTGTCAGGATTCAGTTTGATCTGGATCAAGTCAACTTTGTTTCTGTACGAAGTTATGACTTTTTTTTGGTTTGGACTGTGGTCCGGGGAAGGTTGCACACATGTAGTCTTGGCTTGGATAATGCTGAAAAGTCTGTACCAAATCAATTTTGTATGAAAGCATCTCAATGAGTATCTGTATGTATACGATATGATATATGCGCATGGATGTGTGCCTCTTTACCCCATGTGACAGTAAATCCATAGGGTGTTGCCTCTGTGACACAGGGTGCAGATGGAGGGCCCGGTTTGTCTGGATTGGTGGTGCAAACCAAAACTTCACTTGGACTGCTCTTTCCCTCCATGTTTGATGCTATGAGCTGCAGGAAGAGAGGTGGACAAAAGGGACAATTAGAGACACAGAGCACGTAACAAAGGTACAAAGACAAAGAGTGTAGTGAGGGATCAGAAATCGAGAATAGGTTGATAGAAAGGCCTAAATTAGGCTCAGTGATTGAACAGGCGACTGCATGCTGCAAGGCCAAACTGTACTAGCCTGGGTTCAATTCCAACCCAAGGCCCTTTGCTGCACATCATCACTGCTCCCATTCTCCCTGCTTTCCTTTCTCTTTTTACTTAAATTTGTCTAATACTGGTCAGAAAAATCCAAAAAGTAGATAAAGGATGAAACGAAGGGGAAGAGAAAAAGAGGAAAGAAGAAAAGGCAAAAAGAATATAGACAGAGTGGAAAACTGAGAAAAGAGCCACAGCAAGCCAAGCAGAGACACACAAAAGAATTTCTGAAAACTTAAATCAATTGTCGTGATAAATAGGAGCCATTAGTCTCTGCCCCTTCACGTGTTGTTGTTTTGGCTTCTCTGCCTTCTTCTCTTTTCTATTATCTAATTCTGTCGCTATATCCAATAGATAATTTTGCTTTGTTACATTATGTCTACACCAGATGGATAGCACAGGGAAAGCAGAAAGACTTGATTCTTTGTGTGTATTCGTGTGTTTTTTGTTTTCGAAGATGCAAAGCTTTATCAAACAATGTGCATGAGGCAAGGTAGAAAAACCCAAAATAAACACAAACTCACCTGGTGAGGTACGTGCAAGAGGATTTAGATAGATTTGTACAATGTCCTCAAATTATGAACAGGCACAAAAACCACAGCTGAATGTTGTGTACTTGACAAATGGTTAGTGATTTGCAGTGTTAGACAACTCGTTAAACTATAGCCAAAATGACATATTTTGCATATTCTCTCTTAGTAAAAAAAGCTTCTGATTTTCAACAAGTGGGTGCAGAAACCAAAACACAAATGCTTACCCTGAATTTATACTGTGTACTCCTCTTCAGGCCTTGTACAGTACAGCTCAAGTTTTCTCCAGTGTACTTTGGATGAAAGTCTGTTCCCTGTGGGAGGTACAGTGTTTGATTCTCTCAGGGTGCATTAGGATCGGCATAAATTATTGAGTCTATGGATGCAATAAATGCTGACTTTTAGCTCACATTTTATTGTATATAGATATATATATATGGATACAGTAGAAAGAGAGCAGAGAACCTGTGGGAACATATAGTGTGGTTTCTTTTATATGTACAGTACTGTGCAAAGGTTTTAGGCAGGTGTGGAAAAATGTTGTAGAAAATGCTGTAAACAAAGAATGCTGTACATCAGGGGTCCCCAATCCCAGTCCACGAGGGCCGGTGTCCCTGCAGGTTTTAGATCTCACCCTGGGTCAACACACCTGAATCACATGATTAGTTCATTACCAGGCCTCTGGAGAACTTCAAGACATGTTGAGAAGGTAATTTATCCATTTAAATCAGCTGTGATGGATCAAGGACACATCTAAAACCTGCAGGGATACCGGCCCTCGTGGACTGGGATTGGGGGCCCCTGCTGTACATGCTCAGAGTTTATGTCTGTATTGCATATTTGGATTTACGGCTGTGCATCAGTGGCACTTACCCTAAATCTTTTTCATGAGATTATGAATATAAGCTTTGATATTCCTTTATACTGTCTTTTTCATTTGTTATTTTCATGTGTATATCCATAACTTTCAAACTGAGATTTTTTAGTCTTCGGTTGACTGACTGCTGTAGTACAACACACCCTGATGCTGATTTATAAAACTCGTAAACTGGGCACAAACTAACAAACAGACAAAAGATGTTCTAGAGTCTTCGAGGTCTATTTTTAATGTAAAGAAAAATAAAAGTTACAAATGTTTTTGTACATGGACGGTACTCACGCTGTTGTCCTCCTGGATCTCAAGTGTGTATTTGAGCTGCTCCACATTGGGACTGCCCTCAGGACGCCCCCACTCCAGGGTCACCCAGGACACCCCTGCCCTGACAAGCCGTGGTGCCAGAGGCAGAGCAGGCAGGGTGCCCATGGTGATATACACCACCTCTGAACTGAAGCCACTGCCGAAAAAGAAATTTCCATTTTAAGCTTTCCTTCAAAACGCTGAAGAAATGATTGTCATGGGTTTGAATTTCAGCTGAGATGGAGGCATGAATATTTTTCAAAGTGAAAGGTGGAGAAAAATCAGTGAAAATGAAAAGGAAAAGGACACTGACAGAAGTGCATTGGTGATTAATCACAGAGGTGCGTGGGGTTGTGAGTGAAGATGTTGCATGAGTTCCGAAGAGGATGTTAAACAGAGAAAAAAGGAGTGCATAGGGAGGATGGATGATTTGTAGCGGGGGGAAAAATATTCAAGTTAGAATAAAAGCAAGTAACCCAGCTTCAAATCTGCCAAACTGAAGGATGCATTAAAGCTGTTTTGAGTTCGTTCACAGAGCTAATATCGCCTCCCTCACTCTCAGTCCCCTCTATGACTTCTCTGCTCCCTTTCACCCTAATAACTGCAGGCGAGACGGTCCACGTTATAATGACAAGAGGAGGCAAAAGAAGAGTGGAAATAGAGGGAAATGGGAAAAGAGGAAGTCGATTCTTCTGTATGTAACTGATGTTACATGGAGAATAGCAGTTCGGTGCATGCCTGCTGCCATAGTGGTATACAATGAAGAACAACAACAAAAAAACATGCAATATGCCTCCCATGACACTGTATTCATGCAGGTGTGCGTATATAAAACGTATATATACATTCAATAACAGAACTTTACCTTCTGCCCATGTCGTTGTGTGCAGCCAACCTGAATGTGTAGTCACAGGCGGGGGAGAGTCGTGTGACCTTATGGTGCCTCTGGTTCCCAAAGTAACATTCTCTGAAAACGCTGTTCTTCTTTCCCTGCAGAGAAGACGTATACAGAAAAGACATAAAGACAAGAACGGACATTAGGATTGATAAGCTCACCTACAACAAAATGTTAAATGTGAAGAAAAAAATAGCAAGACAAAGTAAAGAAGTATAAATAGAAGATGGGAAGAAAAGCCAGACATTCATTGCAAGAGCATAATTCACAGTTTTATTCCATCTTGTCTGAAGAGCCCAATGTTGACATGTGTTTAGGGACACTGGTGATAGGTGTAAGTGCTGCTTTGAGGTAAGGGTAGAGCATGACAGATGACAGACTTACCTCATCCCACTCGAGCAGGTAGTTTGTAATTTTGGATCCGTTGTCACCCGGGGGCTACGGGTGACAGTGAAATGGACCGAGGGAAGCAGACAAGAGAGAAGAGAGAGATTGAGAGATTAGCTAAGGATAAAAGACTCTGACAATGAGACAGACAGAATACCGGCTGTGTTTTTATGATTGGCCTTATATCCTGTCTGGGTGACTGATGTTACTCTTTATGAATGAGAGTGTGTAAGGATATAAAAAAAAAATACTAAAATAACAGGTCGGAGAGGACACAGGGGTGCATTCTAACAGAGTTGTGCAACTACTTGTCGGTGCTGCACGGCTGATGCACTCAAACTATTAACGCATCGGAGTTGTAATATACTTAATTTAAAAAATCATTAAATGTGTCACAATGACAAATCACTGTGATGTTTCTTGGGAGTGAAAATACTTCATGGAGGAGTATCTGGACAAGAAGATGTCTGTAGCTGTACCTTCCACTGTAGGGTGAGGCTGGTCTTGGCACGATTCGTGAGTTTTGGCGGTGACGGGACATCAGGGACCGTGGATTCTGTGGTAAACGAGCCGGCCTCTGAACATGAGCCTCGAACCAAATTGTACATTGCCGACACCCTGATACAGAAAGACAAACGAAACAAACAGTTAAAGGATGTTTTTATCCAACATTTCAGTGATTCCTGGACCCCCATACGCTGCAACACACAAGTAGTTAATATTAAAAGGATTGAGGCCTTACCGTACGTGGTAGTCTGTAGCTGGCCTGAGATCTTTCAGATGATACTCCAATTCTTCACCACTGAAACACAGACAAGACATACAAAGTCACCAGTGTCCTTTGGATGACCTTAAGGATTAAATTTGGACGCTGTATTTTTTTCCCCACAACTTCTACGTTTCCTACCTGTATATGAGGCGATATTTCCCATCTCTTCCCTTATCTGAGAGAGATACCTCATAGGAGCAAGACACAGGTATCCCGTTACTATGCCTGTTCACCAGCCCTGCTGGGGGGGCCCAGGACAGCCGTGCAGTCCGTGCCTGAATATTGGAAACCTTCAGGACACAAAGGAATACACCTAGTTATAGCCGCATTGCTAGTGAAGTCAATAACAGGTAGTTAAAAGCCACTGTACAAATGACTGTTGGATTTGCATACAATGTTACCAATAGTAGTCATTAAAGGCAATATTTTAAACCACAACATCTTGTGGTTTAAATGCCTGTTTGAAAAAAAGCTGAATCCATCCATCCAGGTGAATTTATGCTGTTTATATAACTCTATGTGTACATTTGCAACAGACTACTGCATTCATCATAAACGCTTTAAGTTATAGGACATCGAACATGCATCATGCATCAGCACTGAAAAAATAGACAGTGTCACAAGGAAACCTCCGAATTTTATTACTTCTCATTCTCAACTATAATAAACTTGATCAGTTTATAAGTTATCTGAGGTTTTAAGCATAGATAAATCACTACTACTGGACATCAATCAAAAATCTATTTCATGTATTTCTCAGCATCTCCATCTGTAGTTATACTAAATATCCTCTTTGTATCATCACTCAGTTGTCACAGTCTCAAGCCGTGGCGTAAACTCAAAGATGTTAAATGAGCCGCTTGCACAGCATGCTGACCAAACTGTTTTAACTTGGAATGAGCAGTTCCTCTCTAGTAAACCATGTCTGCACGGAAGCAGCTCATTCATTCAATCACATTCCCCTCAGGGAAGGAAAAAAGCTATTACAGAGTGTGCAGCTTGGGTGAGCAGATGCTGCCCTCAGGTGGCCAGCATTAGCACAGCGTAAATTATAATTACTCTCCCTGCTGCTCAAGCCCCCCAAAAAACATTGAAAATGAGGAATGTGCTGCATATACAAGTCAGTATAGATATTATTCTAAACGTAAGCATTTCGTTTTCATGTGACTCAAAGAGACCAAATAAACATACGGAAAAGTCATCACTGCTTAAGCCAGCTGTGACTGCATCGGACAGGGAGGTGATTGATGAGAGCGGTTTGAATGTGTGTGTGCGTGCAGTTGTGGGAAGAGGTATGCCAACCTGTGGTTTTTCGATTGCAGACAGCATGTCTTGAACACGCTTCCCCTCTGAATCATGATCTGAGGAGAAAGACAGACAAAAAAAAGACAGTAATTATCAAGAATGACATAATAAATATTCCATCATAAAAGAGAGGCTCTGTGTATAAACTGAGGTGAGAATTCCCAAGGGCATTTTTCCCCACATGTCAGGCCATAATTACAATCTATGAAAACTGTTTCTACCTTTCTTAATGTGAGTTTGATTGCCAGTGAAAATTCTAACTTTCAAATCACATCCACATTGGCTGCATGGCTGAAAATGAGACAATGAGAACATTTTCAGCTCCCAGATGTTACTGTCAAATGTAGAAATCGAGGGCTCATTATTACACAAGGTCGGCCAAGGTTTGCGTTTAAACAGGGGAAATAAGGTTGAAAATGTCACCAAAAAGCATTTGCATTCTCTAATCAACTGTGATGTTTTCTGTGGCATTTTCAGTCCAGCAAATAATTCAACCATCTGTGGAAAAATGAAACAAAAATAGCCCAAAATACAATAAAAAAAACCCCATCAATTCTTTAGAAATTCTGTTGCCAAATGGTGTGTGATGCAACACTTGTTTTCTTCAGTAAGTGCCTATTTCATCTCATCAAGTCGTTACACAGCTGTCGGGGAGGAGGAGAGAAAAAACCTAAATGCATTCCACAGAAAGGATTACTCATAAATTTCTGACCTATGAAACAATATGGGGATCACCAAAACAAACAAATAAATAAATAAATAAACATGACTCATATTCCACAATGGCTACTCTGCTTTGTACATAAAAACTGATGATGGTTTTTAGATTAAACAGTTCATAGAAATAATAATTCTAATCATTATGATGCACCATTTTCACATCAATTATATCTACATCTGTGAGTAATTGTTCCCAGGAAGGTCTGACATCAGTTTGGCTGTTGTTGTAGCCCAGCTCGTTGACTTTATTGCGCGACTTCTACTGAATACATGTGTATATGATGACTGTGTTTCGTGCATTCTTTAAAATGCAGTTAAGCAGATTTAGCTTGGAAGTGCCATGTGATATTGATATGAAAAGTAATTCTGAAGCTTGGAATTAGACATTTCACATGTAGCTATTTTGACAATCAATTATTCATTCAATCATTTATTAAGCAAAAATGACAAAAGCAAATTTCCCATTTATTAGAACTGAGATTTTGCAGTTTTTCCTCTATTACAAATCAAAGTTTCGATTTTGACCTAGAATATGAAGCTGTCTCTAACAGATAGCGGGAAACATTTTTCAATGACTTCTTTCATTTCTCAAATATAATCTGTTCAAAATAATTATAATGAGAATATTTGTAACCCACAAGAAGATAAAGGCTACTTAGAAAGCATTTCAGGGTGTGAGTGGAGCTGTTGTTTTTACTGTCCCTTCTGAGTGTGTCACTGGTTCTGCACAGCCTCTTTGAAAGTGAGCAGCATAAACACATGCATATAAAAACTGGTCCAC
Source organism: Simochromis diagramma (assembly GCF_900408965.1). Classification (NCBI taxonomy): domain Eukaryota; kingdom Metazoa; phylum Chordata; class Actinopteri; order Cichliformes; family Cichlidae; genus Simochromis; species Simochromis diagramma. Next base: position 5,848,012 of record NW_024387030.1, on the reverse strand, counting down.
CGACACATGTAAAGGTGATTTAGTAGACGCTCGAGGTTGTTATGAGGGTGAGCGCAAGTGAATGTGTGCGCACACGTGTGGGAACTTCCCACTCCCCCACCGCTGCCGCCCACCCCCACCCCGTGTGATCCCCGAAGTTGAGGTTTTTCCTGATTGAAGGGGATCTGCTTTCTCCATTTCAGTGTGACCACTCGAGATCACACAGGATGTCTCTATGAATCTTTGCGTGAAGGTAAGCAACAGCTAGACCTGCATGAAACCAAGATTGATTGATGCTCGTGCTACAGGAGCGAGGAAACTGTCAAACATGCAAGCATGCGTGCATGCACGTGAATGGAGACCTTACACACAAGCGCAGTATAATTGTGTAAAACGCAGTTTGGGTTTCAAAGATCGATGTATATTTGGCACAAATGATGGAGTGTGCATGTGTGTGTGTGCATGTATGTCGGTTCCTCTGACGGGTTATGGAGGAGAGCGCCTTAATGTGCCTGGGGTACACTTATGAGTCATGGCAACAGTGATGTCATGGAAGCACAACCTCTACTTGCCCTCCCTGTGTGTGAGAAAAAAAGGGCAAGAGCAAAAGAGAGACTGTGTGTGTGCGTCTCAGTATTAGGTCACAGGAGATTGCTGATGGGCAGTGGGGGGGAAGTTTAAGCTACTGTTTGTACGTGTGTGTTGGGGCTGGCAGCACGGATAGAGTTCAACAGATGCACTGCTAGACACATTAGCTCATTAGTGCTCTTTTCTCTTCTTTTTTTTTATACATACACTTATCTTTCCATTCTTCCATTGGGACAAAACCGAACTTTTTCTCTTTTATGGAATTACAGCACAGCTCCAGACATGAAGAGCTCCATCAAACAGGCTGACCCAGCTTATCGGATCAGCCGTTGAGTGAAAAAAAGACAGGGGTATGGCCTGCTCAGTGATTTTGCCCCACATTTACAGTACTGGTCTCATGTAACCAAGAGCATAAAGTTAAGAGGTGGTCTCAACAAATTCAACTTCTGACATAAGAAGAGAACTTATTTAATATTTCGGAAGACGTGTAATAACGTTTGAAAAACACTACTTCTTTACCTCACCACTGAGTGTTATGACTGGCGGTCGTTGGCAAGTCCATCTGGTTAAGTGTTTAATACCGAGATGAACCAGGAGATGATGCTGACGGCTGAAATCTGAAACTGAACCTCTACTCTGTGTTACTCCACACCCTCCTGTGTCCTTACTGTTCCTCTCTCTTCTGTTTTTGGCGCTGCCCACGCACCATAACTTCCTATTCTCGTCTGACCTCACATCCCGTCTGTGTCTGACCGACTGTGTTTGATTACTGAGAACAGCCAGACGGAGCACAACGGACAGCAGGAAGAAGAGGAATAAGGGAAAATGATGGGGGGGGAGGGGACCAGGCGACGGGCAGATTTTATAGGAAGAAAGAGAGACACTAAAAGACAGAGTGCAAAGAGAGGGGAAAGGATGGGAAAGATGAGTCTGGGTAAGAGATTAGGTATAAAAACACAAGGAAATTGAGAGACAAAGAGCAAGCCAGGGATCAACGGAGAGGAGGACAAAGGGGGGATGAAAGTGGAAAGAGGGAAAAAGGATTAGGATGATGTCAGGAAAGGATTACAGAAACTTTACTGACATCATCAGTAGGTGCAGAGCAGATGCACACCATTGAGCTCAACAGCCGGATAAATAAAGTAATGACTCACTTACAAATCCAGGTTGGCTTTTCCTAAAAGTTACAAAAATACAGCAGAAGTATATAGTGTATGTACATATTTTTATTTTGTTATAACAGCGCTCTGTAGTGGTATGAGACATTCTACAGAAGCAATGATAATGTAGGTATGTTATTAAAATAACTAACTGTGATCATCGTTTGGATTTCTTTTGTTTGTTTGTTTGTTTTTGGTCCAATCTGAATATTTTTCCCCTTTATTAATAAGAATAGTAAAAAACAAAGAAACAGTTGAATCATTAATAGCATCATTTTTGCCTGTGAAGCAGACAAAAGGCATTGACAGTTTCTTCCAGATGCTAGCAATATGCCTCCTAGGGAGATTAATAACCACTCGCATACCTTCTTCTCATGGTGCAACATGCCTTTCTGGCACAACAGCAACTGCAAACTACTAGGAACGATGGAGACCTGGAGTAAATTGATGTAATAAACAGGAAACTATTTTAGCTTAAAACTTCCGTTAAGTCATAAACGTAGGAGAGAAGACAGTCATGCTAAGAAAGTGACCACCAGAATTCCCACCTGGTGGTAATGGCCTTGGTTAGTCTCATCATTTTATTCTGACTAACAAAACCTCAGATTAGTCTAAGCAGTTCCCACTATATAATTTGAAGCTTCATGACTGGATGTTTCTTTCTTAAATATATTGAAGTCGACTTAAAATCAAAGAGTAAGCTTGACTCTCTTCATTCCTGTCTTTGCGCTGTAAATTGTACCGGCTTTCTCCCTCCCTGTTTACAGCATTTTCCTAAATGTTTAAATGTTACACATCCAGAGACTTCAAAATTAGTTATGTCACTTGCAAAGAGCGTTTCAATAAAATGTGAGTCACTTTGACATTCAGGAGACTGCATTCCTCCTGCATGACGGCCTATGGCTCGTAGACACAGTCTGTCTGCACTGGGACAGAAAAAGACCTTTAAGGCCTGGAGAAAAAAAATGTGAAAAATGTGGCAACGGCCGCTCACTCAGCCCCCGCTCCACACACGTACTGGGCCACAGGGTGCGTGTGGTGTGTCGCCCAAAAGGAACAAATGAGCTGTGATACCCATCTTTAGAAGCCTCTAATCAGAGAGAACAAAGCAAAGTGATGGACGCTCAATCTGTAGCAGGGAGAGGTGTGGAGATCAGAGAAAGACCAGAAGGGAAGGAGTGGGTTCAGAAGTGAGAGAGGAGAGGAAAGAGGCAAATAGAGGTAGAGAGGGGCATAGACCTCAGATTCCACACTATTATCTACTGCATAGCAAGCATTCCATCTGTTCAACAGCTGGGCTACACACACTAGCACACACACTAGCACACACACTAGCACACACACTAGCACACAAAGTGAAGAAGTTGTTGGGACATGCCTGAATTTATGGTTGTCATGGTGAAGGTTTGGTTCTCATGGCCAGAGCCCTTATGGTTTATAAAAGGGATTAGAAAAGGACAGACGGACAGAGGGACTGGTCCAGAGTAACGTGGAAAAGTTGGAGAGTACAAAAGATTAAGGCAGCAAATAAGGTGAGTGGAAAGGAAAGAAGCAGGAAGTATATTCAAGAATCAAATATCAAAACACAGACAAAGTGACACTTGCAAATAAGAATCTTGATTATGACTCACTTTCTCTAGTAACCTGCTTAATGGACTTCACAAAAATAAGAATAGGGTGAGGGGTCATCCTGGGGAAGAATTTGGTTACTACTGCTGGATGTCTGCATACGCAACCTAATCTCTTGGTCATTAATAACTGTTTAGAAAGAGTGCATGTAAATGATAAAGACTATGCAAATGAATGGTAAGCTACCAGACCATAAAAATAATATATAAAAGCTCATGTGTTGCAAATATTGGAATACAAAGGCCTTCTTATACTCAAAATCACATTTTTGACTCCCTTTCCTAACCTGTTATCTCTTAATATGCATGCATGCATGCCAATGTAGACACAGAGACCTTTTCCACTGCAACCCTCTCACTAAGGAAGAAAATGAACACTTCAACTGCCAGCTGACACAAAAAAGTCTATCCACTTTTTCATACCATTTGCACATGCATGCACATGTGTTTATAAAAGAATGTACGTGCTGTGAGTGACAAAGCAACCTGGCTAAGCAGTGAGGGATTATGGGGGATGCGTTTCTCAGAACCCTGACCCCATTCGACCCTGCTAAGCCAAAAAAAAAAAAAAAAGTTTGAGGGAGTGAGTGCAGACTGGCAGACAGCGGGAGGGAATTATACAATCCACAGATAGCAGGGCTGGTTAAAAACAGGAACAGTGACAAAAAGGCAAACAACAAAGTGGTAGATAGTTGGAGACTAATCAATGCAATGTCTCCTTTACTGCAAAGGCAAATTAAAAATAAATACCTCAATTTAAATTTAAATGCCTTAGGCTGTTGTTAAGCTGTTTTTAGTAATGACAGAAATTGTCTTTACCCACTGTGCATACTGTGCATGCATTTGATGGCACCAATAAGTACATTAATAAGCAAGGTGATAGCTGTCCATGCTCCAATATCAGTCATTTGTATAGTTTTACTTAAATCTGATGGTTTTTTGTGACTCATTTCCCAAAAGCAATTTGTGTAAACAAACTGGCAACATCCATTAAAAAAAACCAAAAAAACAACAACTCACTAAATCCCAGTTTATTTGTGAGTTACTGGAGGTTTCATGTGTGTGAATTTCAAAAATGAAATTTTAGGTTTTGATGAAACGTTAAAATTATCCCAAGATTCCCAAATGACCTTTTTCATGTGTTTCATGTTGGTTTGTTAAATCATGCCTCTTCTCACATATTTTTTTAAAGAAGCCCTTTTAGATTTATTATTTCGTAAGACATGGTCGAAGAAATTCAAAACCTACCAAGCAAAACTACAGGTAGCCACACTGGCCTGCAGTTCCTCAACTGGCCACTTGAGGTCAAACACAAATCAATCCCCTAAGACCAGGGGTCAATCAAAGTTTACACAATTACAGACATGTCTGCTCTAACAGAGAGATGGAAGCCAACACAGGTGACTGTAATTGCCACGTGTCTTCTAACTGTGCTCATTTCAGAGCTCTTGAAAGTGTTTGTAGCGTTGGGACTTTTTGAAACAATTTTAAATGCATTTGTCTTATGAGTGGCTGATTGTACAAACCCCTACAGTCTGGTCTTCAGTTTTGGTGGGTGAGATGCAGAGTTTGTATATTATTAAGCACTTAACAGCAGGTTTCTGTGTTTAACTAGTGCTGCCAGACGGTGTGTTTGCTTGCTAACCAACCTTGCTTTCATCTTATATGGATCGCTGCTTTATACTCTGCATTTTTAGCTTTAATTATTACGTTTAAGTTTCCTGGGTAAGTGGTATAAAGGCCACCTGAGTGACATAAAATGGAAAAAAATATCTAAAGGGAAGCAGCGTCAGGTCTTTCCCTTTCCTAAAACTGACGACCAAGGACACTAAATTACTTAGCAAGTTTAAATCAACTATAATTTTGTTTTTCTAAGCAAGACTTGCACAAGTCTGGTCAGTGTAGAATGACTAGGTGCTATAGTTTATCACTTGTATCACAAGATTCATTCAACTGAATGGTGAAATATCTGGTGTACCCATTGTGACTAACAAGAATACCCTCCCCTTCTAATCCCATTAGTCCTGTTACACGATATTAGCGGGAAAGACATTCCTCTGCTGATAAAGCCATCCCACACTCGCTTTCTGTTTTCTGTACATGTCTCCTTTTGACTCTTATTTCCAACTCTCTCTTTTTTTTTTCTTGTGCATTTTCTGTTTTTATTATCTCAACTTTCACCTTCTAGTCTCTTTCTTCCACCTCTCTGGCCTCCAGGTTGCCCTACAAACATGGCCGTATTTGGGTTTGTGGGAAGGGGTAGGAGTTTTTCTGTGTGTCTGTGGGAGGGTGGGGGCCTGAGATTATTGCCATGGCAACTCACAAAAACAATCCAGTAAGGAAAGGCTGGGTGTGTATTCACACATTTTCAGGCCCGCTTCTGCAATCACAGCAGGAGAAGCTGGAAGGAGCTGGATGGTTAACATACATAATTGATGAGTCACGACTGGACTCGGTCAAAGGACACACGAGCTTATAAAACCTTACAAAACACTACAGTACATGCCTCATTTTACCAGTACTAGTGCTATGAATTTCTCACTAATTGGCATTTTAACTTAATTAGATAGGATGGCTACTTAGTGCAGTGGTTTATATTTGTCTAACAAGAGAAAGAGTCCTGGGACTTGCATCAGGGGTAAAATTCTGCTTTATGTAAACTTAATGATTATTTTGCAAATACATTGCTAATAGTTTGCCTTATTAACTCTCTCTACTAGTGTTTCTTGTAATAAATGTTTTAGCATTTAAATTATGCTATAATTCTAACTTCTCGTACAGTTTACTTAAAAAATAGCCATGCTTTGACTTCGCCGAGACAGTAATATCTGAAGGTCAAGTGAAAATGCTTACTTGAGTGAATTTTCCATGCAAAGTGAAGTGGCCATGATAAATCTCAGTCGCTACTGTTGATACTTTTATAACCTGAAAAATGCATGGCGAAAGTCTGAAAAAGGAGGCCACCGTAGAACATGTAAGGAGAATATTTTTCAAGTAAATATTTTAGAAATGTTCTTCAGTTATGAAGCAAAGAAATGGTTAAACACTGAATTACACTCATGCTTTTTTTTGCTTTTAAAACGTCTTTCTTGGAACACTGTCGTGATTGGTAGCCTATAAAAATCTCTTCACATAATAGAGAAGGTGGGTTTCCATACCTCTCATACCTTAAGATAACAGACCACTTCCATATCTATGACTGTGAACCCTTCTTATTTTCCACACCTCATTCACAGAGACGGCATAGTGGACAAAGCAGCCACTGCACACATCTGGTTTCTCCTGCTTTCACAGTGCTTAGCAGTGACGTAGAAACAAAGATGGAGGAGCTGAGGGAACTGGTCCATCTGTTTCTGCTGAAATCCCAGGGTTTTTTTTGAGTGAGAGACAGGATCTGTGGTGGTGATGATGCAGAAGCAAGATGGAGGAACAGAAGGGACGGAGCCCACATCTGTTTCTGCTCAGCAAGCAGCTCAGTTCTGAGGAAAAGGGCCTGTAGAGCTGGCTTTACTAGAGAATGGACGCTCTGCTGGCCAAGTAAGCCTGCTGCCTTGCTGGCACTGGGGCAACAGCCACACACACACACACACACATAAAGCAAGGGCATCAAGGGCAAAGCGTAGGCGGCTATGTGTGGTGTGTGTGTGTGTGGTATTCTGGATTGGACTTGACTTGGATGTATCGGGCCAAGGAGCAACTTTGTTGGAATGTTTGTACTCTGCTCTTTAACTTTGCGCCTCTCTGTCTTTCCATCTCTGCCTTCTCTGCGATAAAGAAAACTTTGCATCCATCTCTGTCCTCTCGCATCTGTCCTTCAAATCCAGCATTCCACCCCCTTTCTCGCCGTTTGCCCCCCTATCCTCTGGAGCCTCATGGTCTGATTGTTTTACAGGAAGCTCAGTCACGGGGTGTTTGAGCATATGTGTGGTTGTGTGTTGGTGTGCGAGTGTGTTGTGTGATATATCCAGCTGACTCAGCCTGATCTCCAGCCCTGTACTGAGACCCTGGTAGACCAAACAACAAATGACACGCTGACATGCTCCTATCTGTCAAGAGTGTTATGGTTGTTTGAGTTGTACAGTATGTGGCACATGAAACTATGAATCCCATAAGCTGAGATGTTGATCTCACTTCCCTTTTCATCCTGTGGCTGATTTTAGCTAATTCCCTCTAGTGTGTGCGCGCACACGTGTGTGTGTACTGTAAGCTGTGCAATCTCCCTTTGTTGCAGTGCAATAAGATGTTTGGTTTTGGTTTGCATTTGCAGATGTCAACTTGCATGTGTACAGATGTGTTAGCTCTTTACTTTAGTGTGTACGTTTTTTTTACTTTTTTCACTTTTCTAAATTATTATAATGACTATTATTGTGAAAAAATGTAAAAAGGAAGTAGTTTCCATACTGATTAAGTCCAGTGTACACGTTTGATTGTGTTATGTGGACATTTTCCTGGATGGAGTTGGTGGTGCTGTTACATTTTTTTAAAGATCATTTTTCAGTGCTGTGAGCAACAGAAACAAAATTCCAGTCACCAACATTGCATGGATGTGGAAAACTAACTCAATATTCAATGCAATATTCTGACAGTAAATTTATATTCCTAACATGGTTCTTTGAAACACAGCACCTGCCTAAGCAATGCTGCAGATCTGTGTTTATTAAATGAACTAACCAATGGTAGTGGTCACCTCAGCAGACAATGCCCCCCCCCCCAAAAAAAAAAATTAGCTCAGAAACACAAACAAAGGATTCAAGTTGTTGACCCAGCCTCTAAACTCCCCAATTCCCAATCTGATCGATTGAGCATGTGTAGGATGTAACTGATCTATCTAAAACAGGAGTGTCAGACATAAGGGCCTGGAGCCAAAATCATCCCCAGCAAAGACATCCAGTGTGGCCTGGTGGACGACTTTGGAAAAGCATAAATTTTTGGACTCTATTTTTAGAATTTGTACAGCTTTTTGTACTGATAAAGACCTATCCAAAGCCATTCATACTACATACCAAAGGAGCCAAGTAATGGATAAAAAAATTAAATGAGAGCAACGTTCCTGTTTTTCATTGACTACAATAGAAATTTGGCTTAAAAAAAATAAATAAAGTCATCAATAAACAAAAACTTTTTTATAATTATGTGAAACTCTGGGCAGTGAGCTACCGGAACTTTCTCTGCAATTTCACACATGCAAATTGTAAAACTACACATTTAATTACAATATATGTGTAAAAAAAAACACACTTGCAATAACAAATTGTAATTTACTTGTGTAGAAAAACTGAGATGTGCTGCTGAAATTGCACTTTCTCACTTTATGTTAAGATATCTCAAGGATTAAATGACTATATAAATATCTTTACACTGACAGAAAGTGGAGTTTTGCTCATCTAGCCCACTTAAAATCAAAATGGATTACATGTGGCACAAAATGTAAAAATAAATCTGACATCCCAGATCTGTTCTGAAGGCACCCCCTCCCTTTCCTTAAGTGATCCAGTGTTCACTCCCTGACAAGCCAGAGCTGTTTTGCCATGACAAAAGAAGCCCACATAATATTGGACAAGTGGTTTTAATGTTGTGCCTGATCAGCATCTCCACACCAAACCCAGCTGGAAGATCCCTGTGATCCTGCACCATGCTGTGAGTGACTAAGCCAAAGTTTTATGGGGAGGGTAAATTTAAAAGAGCCTGACAAGTACAGTCAATCAATTTATGTCTCACTTTATGTTTCTGTCATCACCTTCACAAACATAACTTTGTGTGTGTGTGTGTGTGTGTGTGTGTGTGTGTACATAATGAAATATTCTGTCATTTTTAACAGCTCAGACATTCATCTTATGCGTCAAAAGACCTGCCATTAAAGAAGAACCGCATGTGTATGTGTGCCTTAATGTCTTTGCACATGTGCTGATGTTCATGTGTGTCTGAGCGATAAGGCTAAGCTGCGGTATCTAAATCTCAGCGCTCAAAGGTTTCCTTCATCTCAAGCAGGGCTCTACAGGTATGTGACTCCACCCTCCCCCATCTCTCTCACCCCTCTCTCAACCATCCCCCCCACGGCTAAGCCTTCACCAACAAGGCCGGTATTGTAGCAAGGGTAAAATGATAGTGCTCAGGGACAGATTCAGCTATGTGCTTACCCAGACAACCCTTACCCCCTTTCTCCACCTCCCTGCCCACACCCCCCTATCCCTTCACCTCGGTGAGGCTGCATTCATCCATTCATTTCTTTCTGTGTGACAAAAAAAGGACAGTGATAGAAAGAGAGGAGCAAAGGTTGTTTTATTTGATTTAATTGAATGCAGAGGGGCACTGAGGTTAAAGAGGACAAAGTAAGTCACACAGAGCAAGACAGAAATGTCACAGAGAGCACAAATTATTCACATATAAAAGATGATCTTGTTGCATGGTGACATGTCTATTATTTGGAAAATAAAGAGACTGTAGTGACATTTTCTGTTGAGCAGATATTTAAACTTTAAAATGCTCACATTGAGACTGTCTCCTTTCTTTTGATTTGCAGTCTCTGGATCTTGCGATAAGCGGATACACTGAAATATGATATTTTGATTTAACTCTTTTATACTTGTCTGTATGTCTGTGATGCAGGTTTGTGTCAGGACTCATTCATGTCAACATCCGTGTTTAATGTTACTTATTGAGTGTCATTTTTTTTCCTATTTGAAACTATTTGAACTATATCGACGTATACATTTAAGACAGAAGAATATTCATTGACAGTGGGTACTAGTCTCTCTCATGCCCTTGTGTTTGTGCAAGTCCTACCTTGTGTGTGTGTGTCTGGTTCACTGTTTCGCGGACTGCTGCGGAGCCGTCTCTCTGGCTTCTTCCCTCCTGGACTGCCAACTCCACCACCAGACCCCGCTGACCCGAGCGTTGGGCCGTGTGATTTGTTGCTGCATCCCCGAAGAAAATCACAACAGAATTCATTGTATTTACATAAAAGACATAAAACAAGAAGTATATAAATCATACACCCTTTGCTCAGTTGCAACCAAAAGCTGCAGTGACCAAATGAGCTGTTCACCTTTCTCTTCAATAAAAATACTAACTAAATAAGGTGTGGAAAATAGATCAAAAGAAAGAAAAAAAATTCCTAGCAAAACATTCCTTCACATGAGCTGTTTTCACACATGGGCAAAGTCGACAGAACAACATTTAGCAAGGTTGTGTTTGTGTTTATGGATTTTCACACTAATATTGGGTGTACTTTTTGCAGCTGAGGTTAACACATGATGCCTATGTAATCCCTGTGAATGCTTCAAATAACTGTGTGCTCTAACTTTGTATTAGGAAAGGTGTGGGGTAGAGTTCACTTATTTGGACATTTGCAGCTGCAGCATGTAATTACTAGCACTCAGGCATACATGTGAAAACAGGTCCATTCTTATTCCAAATGAACAGCTAACACATTAAAATTTTACACAGCTTAGTTAACTGATTTTTATATTACCTCCATATAATGACATAAAAAATGAAATGAATATATAAATCATCAACATCGTGCCTTCAGAAGTCTAACCATTAATGAGTTGGCTAATCTTCAAGTGCATCTCATAAATGATGATCACCTGTATCCATTGTGTGCTGGCCCAAGGCTGCCCTTATAGGGAGTAGAGGGAGGAGAATTGACTCGATTCTGTCTCGGTTCCTTTAACTTTTTAGGTTGTGGCTTACTGTATGTATCCTCCCTCCCTATGAAGTTTGACATCCCATAAACTGGGATGATTTCTGCAAGGAAGAAGAGCATAGAAAATATTTCATGTTAAATTTCGTACCGTGCAGATTGTGTGACGCATATTCGTAACTGAATTTTAACTCTATGTCAAAATCTGATTTGGTTTTTTTTTTTTGCTTTCTTTTTTGTTTTTGCAGATGGCCTGTGTTCAGTCAGCACGAGTACCTGGATCGCCGTACATGGGGGGAAGGTGGTGTTGGTAGTACTGATGGGGAGGCAGCTCCCCAGGGCTGACGGGAGGATAGAAAGAGTGAGAGTTGGGGATGAAGTGAGGGTGAGGCAGGTATGGCGGCAGGTGATGTGTGGGGGAGAGAGCTGGGGAGTAGGAGGGAGGGTAGCACTCCGGAGACTGGGGGGTCACAACCACTCGGCGGACCCCTGTGGTATCTTCCAGCACCTGTGGGAGAGAGGAGAAAAGCTAAGTATGGGTTCACAGAACATGAAAATAACATTTTTAAAAAGCCTAAAAGACTAAGAAATGTGCGTCTGTGCGCCTGAATTTTAGTACCAACAAATCACGCAAGACTTGAAAAGTGCACACTGCCTTTGACTGCTTTATATACTGTTGAGTAAAGGTTCCTCAGATAGTGCTGGCTTTAATTTAAGTCAAGTGATTCAGAGAACTGAGTGAATTGCCCATCATGCCAAGAGTACTTCACTGCCCATTATTTTACAAGAGCAGGTGCTCTGTCTGTTAAATGGTGGATATTTAATAAAAGAATTAACTGCATGATTTATCTGACAGCTGAGCGTGTACCAACAGGATGTGCGGTCCCTTAAAGCAATGAAAAACAAATGCTGTAACGTGTCCTTAGATGGCCTGCACATTTTTCTGGCAACAAGCTTCAGAGAACTGCCTGAAATTAGCGTAGATTCGATACTTGTATTCATTTTCACTCGGACACAGATACAGACACACACATTCCAACTATTCAGATACTTTCACAGGCCTGCATTCCAAGAAGAGAGCAAACACCCTCCCTGCAGAGAGGGGGAAGTCATCTGCTGGTCCCTAACAACAACAACACCGCACACTGTCTCTCACACACACACATACACTAAATAACACCACCGTGAAATCCCCACACAAACTGAGAAGCAACAGACACCACACAAAGAAAGATGGTGGGAAATGAAAGAGGGTCAGGAGGGGAGGAAGAGAGTTACAAAACTAATCTGATGTGAGAAAAACCTTGAGAGGGAGCAAATAGATGCAGAGGAGGAGGCCCGCTCTCTGCCCTTTCATCCCCTCTGCTGCACATGAAAAAACGATGTGTTTACAGAAAAACAACGGCAAAGTCTCTGCAGGAGTATATGCAGACCAGGCCTACAAGCGCACACATTTATTGGCAAGGACACGCACATTCCAAATATGAAGCACCCACAAACACACATGGCATCACATTGCAGGCATTAGTGAAAACTCCCAGAGGACACACATACACATGAGCACTTTAGACACATAAGACACAACTACTTCAACACACTACTGTCCACCACAGCAGTGCTCTTTCTCCTTTCACCCCTTCGTGCAACCCTAATCCCCCCCTTCCAAAAAAAATTTTGCCCAATGAATGCCTGTCTCCCGTATCATGCTTGTTTATCTAACAGTGACAGTGTTTCCCGCTCAGGCTTGGCTCAGTCCCTACTCACACACACACACACACACACACACACACACACACAAACACACACCCACGGTGAGCCAATGACCCGACCTCCGTTGGGTAAGAGCACAATCTCGCCAACAGACAAACCACAGGATTTTTTTGAAATCTTGTGAGGATAGTTTATTGACTTCTTTTTCCCTTCTTTTTCTCATTGTCCTGGTGTTGTTATCTAATAGAGAAAGTGCATACACATTTCCTGTAGAGGACTCAAATATTAATTGAACCTAATACTCCAAATTCTTGGTGCTCTGTTGGGTCAAGAAGACCAGCGTGGTTGCTTTTCTACGACAGACAGAATAAGTGACTTTTGTGGGGGTCAAGCACAGGCTAAAAAAAGACCTATCATCTGCATCCTTTACTAATGACTACTAGACCCACTTCTGATAGCTGTTCAATAAAACATTATACAAGTACAAATTGCTTAGTCTATCAACCAGCCAGTGCATAGAAATATGCTATGCTGCTATATTCTCCAGTTTTGGACACTAACGCAACTACTTTTTACTGTTAACGCATGAGTTTGATTTATGGATTTATTTCCATTTACAGCATCATAACAATTTTCCAGTGACAAGAACCAACATGCTGAAACAGTCTTCAGACAGACTAATTGAGTGAACTGAAAAAATAAATGAACACTGGGTAAATTTACCTTGAAATATATTAAATTAAGAAATATCTGCATTTTTATTACTTAAAAGAAGCCTCTTTTTGGTGGAGAAATGAGAAGCACTAGCTAATTTAGTGTAGTCGTGCATGCTCATACTCCATGCACAAATCTCCCCCTGAGTCCATTTTTTTTTTTTCTTTACTCAAACGCTCCCACACAACCCAAACACGATAAACATAAAAAATAAGTCAAAGAGTATCAAACTGAGGAAAAATACACACAAAAATAAACTAACCTGTGAGATGTAGCCTGGGGGGACGTGGATGGGGGGGATCGACCCGTTTGGGGACATCATGGGAACCTCAGCAGGACCTGTGAGGAAGGAGAAGAATTATTTACTCAACCAGGCAACTAATGCTTAGATAAATTCTCATTTACATTCATCAGTTGGCAGTTCACATGCGGGGACATAAAGTAGACAGATACGCTGAAGGTTGGGCTGTGTTATTTATTATAGTTACTTAGTCCCACAGTATGAAGATACTAGGAAATAAAGGTAATTAACCACTTAAAAATAAGAGTCTCTTCCCTTCAAATCTGCTTGTATAATCTCAAACAGCTCACACATAAATATAAGCAAGCCTTTTCCTTGTTACTGGCTATTCAGCAGTACTATTATGATAATTATAGGTATAAAAAATAAGGGTACATGGCTGCTTACTGAGAAATGAGGTTTCTACACTGAAGGAGAAGTATGTGAATCTAAATAGAATTAGCAGACTGAAAATGATGTTGACTTTTCCACTGTCTAAATACCCCCCTCCAAAAAAAATCTCCCGTCTCCCTCTTCCTCTGTCTTTCTGTGATGGAGGTCTGCGCCTGTTAAAGTCATTGGGACCCCGTCGGGACAGCTGGAAGCAGACCTAGCCTCAGAATAAATCACACTGCACAGAGGCCTTCACTACCTCCAAGCACACATGCTACTATGAAGACACATTAGCATTTTTTTCCCCAAGTTGACAACACTTACATACTTGTTGACTATTCTAAAATCTAGTCTCCATTAAAGGGCTATTTTTCATCTTTTCAGCTGCTTTACCCTCTACCTCCATACTTCACAGACTGTTTTCAGGGATTTCTCCTCTTTCCCCAGCTTCTGTTATTACTCACATCCTTTCTTCCCTCCAATATTACTCATTTGATCCTTGCCTTCCTTACTAAGTTTATCCTTTCCATACTTCATCAATGATCTTTATCATCTTTTCTCCGTCCTTCACATCAGCCCTCCATTACTCACCCACTTTACTGACCTCTCATCAGCCAAGCAAACAGGTAACAGTACAGTAAACACACACCCACCTACACACAGAAAAACAACCTGAGCAAAGTCTGCAATGTGGATTAATGTGTGTGTGTGTCTGTTTGTGTGTGCGGTGAGTAGGTCACAGGTATGAAGAGACAGGCCTCTTTCAGTCTAGTCTGCTCCCCTACCATGGAGACTAGAACTGCATATGAAAGTCTCCATTGAATAGAAGGTCATAGCATGGGGAAACACACACAGAGCTGCTCTACACCTCTTTCCACCACTGCTCATAGCACACTTTCCCCTCTTACTCACACACTGCCCCAATCACATTCACACACTCTCTCAGGCATCGTCACTCAGACACGCACACACACTTGGCAAACAG